>NC_061533.1:9432500-10850000 GCF_022379125.1 Scophthalmus maximus | reverse complement strand
TTCATCACTTCAATTATTCAAAGAGATAGTTTAACATTCTGGGAGTTGTGCGCATCGGCCTCTCTTTCTTGGAGTTCGATGTGAAGAACTATTCCACTTTCATGTCTGTACGCTAAATATTAACTTACCCCCAGCAACCTTTAGCTCGGCGCGGGACTGGAAACCGCTACCTCGGCTCTGTCCAAAGCCAAACCTTCCCTTCCACAACCTTAACACCTGAGTAATTCACACACTTTGTCTCGTTTGCCCAGTTTGAACAAAAACCAAGTGTGAAAAAGACATTCCTTTGTTTTAAGCGGTTGGTTGGGTGCCGGACTCGAGTTATTGTCACCATCGGAGATTCCAGACATTTTATCTTTTTATTTAACTCACATGGACATATTTCCCCAAAATGCTTTCATATCAGTCCTCTTCCCAGTACCGCACGTGTCCATCCTGTTACAATTGACTCATGTGTCTTTGTGGACATGTGACCCTGCGTGATGGAACAGTTTCCATAGCTTAGTCAAGGTGGTGACACTCCCAGGAATGATCAGGCTAAATGGCACTGACACTGTTTAATGGAGACGTGTGCACGCATGTCTGAGTGGTTTCTGTCGGTGTGTATTTGTGGAAGCGGGCTTGTCAGTATGGGAAATTGTTTTTCTGTGCTAGGGGCTATTTTTTTTCCCTTCACATACCAAATTTGTGAAGCCTTTTATAAACTCCGGGGCAGTCTCATCAAAAATCAAATGTGGGCCTAATTTGTTTTCGTGACAGATAAGAAAATTCACATTATGCCAAGTAAAAGTGTTTACACACACACATTGTGTATTTAATAAGCTCATAACCTGAGAGACTTCGACCTCTGTAGAAATTCTAGCTGTGGCTTGTCTGTTTCTCTGACCCTGTCCTCGCAACTTGCCGGGAACTTAATGAACTACCAGATGCACATAAACCCTCGTGGCTTTGCTTGATTGTGTATGAATCAATGAATGGGAATCAGTAATTCCTCCGGTTCCTATACAGTTCTCTCTCCTGTGCGCTTTTTCTGGGATACAATGAAGATAATTAATCACAGAATGAATCTCTGTCTGTCTTTCCAGCCTCTCCTCATTGTTTCTCTTTCATGGATGCTTTTATAAGCACAACTGTTCTCTTTAATGTCTTTTAATGTCCTCTCTCTTTGTGTTGCCCTCTGCCTCTTTCCTCCCTCTGTGTTCTCTTCGCTGTTTCTCCTTGTGCTTGATACGTTTTGAGAGAGAGAGAGAAAGAAACAGATGGAAAGAGAGAGAGCGCCCTCGAGTACTCTGAGATATCAGGCATTACACTTTCTGTTGCGTGCACCTATACTGACTGATAACACACACACACAAGCCCGTGTGTGCACGCACGGAACATAGACACACAAGCTGGCTACGCACAACATTCACCAGGAGTACCCGGTCCAGCGTCAGTATATCAGATATTTGCAAAATACTCATCTCTGGTTTCTGCTCAGATAAGGTTGCATTATGTCCGTGGAGATTGTCATTCTTCCGCGTCGTAGTTATCCACAAGGGTGCTGGATCAGGAGCAACTGGAGTTTTTCAAGAAACTACAACCAAGTCCAGTTGCTCCTGATTCAACACGCTTGTGGATAAGGTTGGGTGACATTTCTGAACCTGATGTAGTGCCTCGACTCATTCTGACACAGCAGATATAACCAGTCTGGGTTTTACCCACATTTTGGATAAATGGAGCAGAAATTGCTGTCGGAAAAATATTATTAAAGGTTTGTGTTTGTAGCTGCTGTACTGTGGCTCTGTGCAGATATTCCTCCCAGTGAGGTCGGTCGGTCCGTGTCCACCCCAACCACTTTGCGATGGGCAATGATTTGAAATACTGCCTTTCTATGTATCTGCCGATAACGCGGCTAAAAAATGGGACACAATGACAATACCCATGTAAAATGTAGGCTAATGATCTCTGTGGCTTTTTCAATGAGAAAAGATTCAATTATTCTGACGAAAAATAGTTCATTAAAACATAATTAGAACAAAATAACTTTTAGCAAACTCATTTTCCGCGGCCAAACTCATTTGGAAAAATGATGATTCTTTCCAGAAAGACGGGGGTTTTTGTTTAAAGACACAAAGTTCTACCACCAATCTTGGTTGCATTTAATAACTAATTGTCATCATGGTGAAGCTACACTTTTCCTTCCTTCGATGAATCAATTTGCCGCCCTGAATACTCTGACACATTATCCCAGTTTGTAGCAATGGTCCTCACAATCGAGGATGAGTCCTTACGTATGTGCGGACGTGTTAAGTTCAGAGTGATGAAGCCCCTGCGGTCTTTCATGAGGTGTTTGTTTTCCCCCTCTCCTTACACTGTAACAGTGTAAACACCTATTTTGTAAATTGAGACGTCCTTCCCAGCAAGGCTGAATCAACAACAGTAAGCGATGACAGCTGCACAGCTGGTTTACCTGTCACTTGCTTTCGACTGCTCTGGTATTTCTGTTTACACAGACTCTGTGATGGACTGCCTAAATAATGAGGCTGCACTTTAAGTACTGTATTCTTTGTCCTCATTTATGTTCACCCGCGCAAAGAAGCAGAATATTAGCCCGAGCATTTTGTTCTTTAAAGAAAACAGTGTGACAAGCATCCACTTCAGACCTGTCTTAAGACTGCATACATGTCAGTCAATATTGGCACGACATATCAACACCGATTCATAAGAAGTATATCTCATCTGGATAGGATGGGCTGAGAATTTCTGAACCATTTCTGTGTTCAACAAAAGTTAGTTAAGATTGATTGCACATAACTGAAGCCTTTTCTCTTGTCTAACCAAGTGCTTTACACATTAATTTGTCATCCATGTTGCTCCACATCTGTGATCTTTCCTCTAGTGGCATCTGACGCAGATATTCTGTAGTTTTTTCCGGGTATTCTTTTTTGACAATCGGTTTGCGACATCTGTTTCTGCTGCCACTCTTTTATAGCTGAGGGGAATAGAATCTGGTCGTTGGTGCTCGCAGCATCTAAAAAACATTACATTGAAAAATTCAATAGTAACATGTCTCACCAGAATGTCCCAGTAACTGTGGATTTCCACAGGCATCCATGTGAACAGTATTCATAGAAATTACTTTCTGCTCGCTGTAAAACTTTGTCTTCTGTGTTCATTGTGACTGCAAATAGTCACTTGCATGGAGCTAACTGACCGAATGGGGCTTGTTTTTCTTCCTGTGAATCAAAGTGCAGGCACTTCCTGTTGCACTCAGTTCACTTAATTGTCACATATTTCTTTAAAAAAAATAACACTAACTCTTACACATAGCAAACAAAGTAGTTTTGCGATTTAGCTAAAAAACAAACAAAGGAGAGATACTATATGATTCTGTGCAAACACATTTTCCTACTTTCAGCAGCCTCGCCATAGGACTAAGTCGATCCATCGGAGCAGCTGGTGTTAATTATCTCTATAAATGTATCATGGGATGACTTTCTTCTTCTCGCCTCTCTTGTCTTTGTGTTTTTTAAGTGTGGGTGCAGCGGGGCAGTCTGTTGTTGTCAGTGTGATGACACAGGTGGCAACTGCAGCCTCACCATCAGGCTTTGGAGACATCTGATGGAAAAATCATATTTCCTTTTGTTCCTTAGGCGTATTTCTCTTCTCTTCTACTTTACCCCCTCATACTTTTTCTACTTTTTCTCACCCCCCCCACCCCAACATCCCCTTTTAGATTTCCTGTATTGTTTTAGCTCTCATGGGCTGTCACACAGAACAAGACGAGAAACCAGGAAAGCAGCTTATCAGCTGCACCAAACTGACAGGAGAGGGGTAGCTGTATGTAAGTGTGTGTGTGTGTGTATTTGTGTGTGTGTGTGTGTGTGTGTGTGTGTGTGTGTGTGTGTGTGTGTGTGTGTGTGTGTGTGTGTGTGTGCGCGTGCGTGCGTGTGTGTGCGGACTTGCTGCAGTATGAGCACATAACTGCAGGAGTGTGTATGAGTATATGCAATCAGTCGGTGCACTGATGGCGGTGGGGTAGACTTTTATATACCCAGAGAGCAGAAAAGAGTTTTGGCTACCATCAGCTTCATGCTCCATCAGTGCTCACAATTGTGTTACATGCCCCGCTACTCTCTCTCTCTTGCTCTCACTCTCTCTACCTCTACCTCTCTCTCTCGCATACACACACACACACACACACACACACACACACACACACACACCTGTATACCTGTATATTTCTGATTCTGATTCTTATCTTGCCTACTTTTAAACTCAGGGTCATATTTCCCCGGATCACTTTACTATAGGACATACAATTTTCTTTTTATGCTAAACTGTAACAGTGTTAACCTTATGAGGAAAATTGTTGACTGGGTTGTATTTATGGAGCGAACCAAAAAAAGAGAATCCTTCTATTTTTGCGCCACTTGAGTGTAACTGAGAGGAGACGGGTGCTGCGTGCATGGGAAATTATATAAGGGGAATTTTCAGGCAGCAGTGTTTTGGATGAGTTGCACATTTCCTTGTGAGTTTGTGAGCCCAAAGACGATGCACTAAGTATATTCTAGCCAGAAGATGTTTTGAGAGAATAAAATTCCCCGAGATGCTCCTTATATGGAACTGTGAGGACTGTGCACTGTTGAATAAGGAGTCTACATAGAATAATATGTACCGTGGCTTGACAGGGATCCAAAACAAGTTCACAGTTTACAGTATGACCACCAGTTGGAAACAGAGGGACAGACATGTTACAGCCAGAGTTAATGGACATCCATGCAATCAGGCTTGAGGGTTGGCTTGGAATATCCCTGGGCGTAGCGTGGGAAAGTAGAGCTTTCCTGCCCCTGCCGCCTGCAGGGCGGGACTGAAGGAAGAAGGAGAATCGAACAGCGGTAGCCTGATTAAGGTGGAATAATTCCAGGTCTTCTGCCATCTGGACCAGGAATGCCACGCCAAAGGGAATGGATACTGACAAGAGTCCAACCCGGGGTGTGGTCCTCATTGTGAGGATAACCCTCGATAACGTAGAGCCGTCAACACAATTTAAGGGCTAGGAGTTTTAGTGTCAGTTGAAATGGCATTTCTGAAACAGACAATGGGAATGGAAGAGTAATTTACCACTGACGGAGCATTATTTTGTAAATCCAGAGGTAAAGCTGTGTGCACGCGGTGAACACATCAGGCGGCGGAGCAACGCTGAGCGCAGATCACAGCTTCTGCAATAATTAAACGGTGCCGGCGGGGACCGTGTTGACACGTAGGGGGGGCAGCCAGGTGCGGCGAATCGGTCCAGTTAGAGTGTGAAGTGCACAGGGAGGGGTAGTTAGCCTCATGCGTCAGCGTGCAGCTTCAACGAGGCGGATGCTGTTTTCGTTTATTGCAGGACAGCTTAAGCATGCATCTATTTATGAACCACACCGCCACACGCGTTCGGTGTTGCGATCACCTCCTAGCACACATTAGGGTTGGACGGAGGTCGCCTGTCTGTCACAGGGCTAACGCACATTGACAGGCAAACACATTCGCACCTACGGGCCATGTCGAGTTTCCAATTCACCTGACCTGCGTGTCTTTGGAAAGCAGGTCAGACGAAATCTGCGTGGCGACACTTCTAGCACAGCGGTTCTCAACCTTTGCGGGTCGCGACCCACCAGAATAAATACTGGTAGAGGGAGAGAGAACGAGATGAAATCAAATACTGTTCCTTTCACTCCTTTTTTAGTGATGAATGTCCCACAAACACACTCAATAACATCCATTCTAATGCAGATCTTATCACTGGTACAGTTAATTTAATGTAAAAACAATTCCCAGTCTAAAATATCTCTTTTTTGGAACATATTATATTATTTGTTTCCCCATTGGGGAAGAGTCACTGTTCTAGAGGATTCAAGTTAAACCTCTTCTAACTGTGAAATGACACAGTGACAGATTCATGTGCACTAGATCTCCTCTGATTCAGCGTGTGTTTGGAGATGTTTGGCCTGATTTTGTTGACTTATTCAACTGTAAAGGTAAATATCGAGCTGCCTTTGGCAGGTTTTAATGTTCAGGAGGCAGTGGCGGCTCTAACTCGCATGGGCCCTGGGCGAACCCCCTGTTCAACTCAATTACCGCGGTGATGAAACTGTGTGAAAATTGCGATGTATGTAAACGCACGAATGCTGCTTGCTCTTGTTGGAATTGTTGAGTTTATTCATGACAACACACGCATTAGTGCTATACCTACAGAGATGTTGGTAAAGTCGCCACACAATCTACAAGAGTGGAGATTGTGGTTGAGGCAATGCTTTTACGATTTCCTCTGTAAATGACCATTGTTGTTTCTCTGGTAACCACTGCGACACTTTAATTTGATGTTCTTGGCACATTAGTTGCTCCTGCGGTAGCTAATGTAATGTGACCCTGCCTCCCCACAACACAGCTTTCCATTGAAGTGTCTTTCTCTCCTGCCTTATATTGATGCCGCCTCTCTTACACACATACTGTCTCTCTGCTTTCCTCTACATCCCCGACTCTAGCTAATTATCTGTCTCTTTCATCTGCTGTAACCGAGGGTCTCTTCTCTCACCTTTTCCTCTCACTTTTCCCAATATGGTCCCCTGCAGCCCGTTGCTCTGCTCTCCTCTCTCCCTTTGTTTTATCTCACTGTTACCTGTGTGGCATCTCCTTTTTTCTTTGACCCAATGTTTTCTTTTTTTTTTTTACTTGTTGTATTATTTGTCATTTCTCTCAGTCTACTCTCCCTCTTTCTCTCACCTATTCATCCTCCGTTCCTTCATCCTCTCCCATTTCTTTCCGTCATCTTCGCTCATTCGCTCATTTTTCTTTATTCCTTCCCACTCCGTTTCAGCTTGTGGTTCTGGGCAATGTTCACCAAGCATATTGGCCAGGCTGGTGGTCAATGACTTTCGCCATGATTACACACACGCACACATAGACAGACAGACGCGTGCGTATGCGCGTGCTCACGCACAAACCTGTTGGGGGATGTGGGTTGATGAGCAATGCGGGTTTTCGGCATACATGCCCATCAGAGCTGCTCAAGAAACCTCATTACACAGCGTGGCGCTGGCTTCAATACTCGCCAGCCTGCCTTTTTCTCTCTGGGAAGAATCTGAAGTTCTGGGGCTATACACTTCTCGACATCGAGAATTATAAGTAGTGTATGAATCACCAGCGAGACAGAAGTTCTGGTTAAGAAACTTCGGTTTTAGGAAGTGATCTCATTGGACGCATCAAAAACCAATGTGAACTGCCATGATGCTCCCGACCCTCTGCAGCTGCGATCCACGCCTCTCTGAGGTGTTTTATCAGTGGGGCATGTAATCAGCACTCAGTTAGTTGCGTGTCTTCAATTGTCAACAGTTGCTAAATTCAGACAGTCAACAACAGTACATCTTAACATTTAGCTGAAAGTTTCATACCTCTGGTCTATTCCTGAAAAGAAATATGAGTTGGCTTTAAATGAGCAATAACCACGCGCTGCCAGGAAAGTCACCAGAAGTCAACAGAGGACATTGTGGACTCATTTGCATAATAATTATACGGTATTTGCCACACCGGTCCTGCTCTCCCCAGGGGCTCGGTACGGGTTGAGGCTGCACAGTGTGAATGACCTGCTGTGAATCTAAATCCCTCAGATGGGACAGTGTGCACTAGCACCAAGTCGTTGGAAGATCCGGAACACGACAGAGGCATCAAGTTAGCAGCAGTAGATGATGTGTCCCTCACGTACCCACCGGGTTGAGAAGAGTCTTCACGCTGCATTTGAACATGTGTGAGCGCATGCGATGGTTCACGTCCTGGAAATGTGGATATAGGGTTTGTGACTTTTCCTCGAGGCTCCGTCTGTAAATAAGTTTGTTTTCTTTTACGGAAATCCTTTGTTTGTTAAGAGATGACTCAGTCTCAGACATTGTAATATATTCATGCCTTCAGCCATATTGATATGCAGCGGAGTTGCCCTGACTGAGATATTGTAAGTCTGAAAAATGTATAGACTTACAGGCACACACACACACACACACACACACACACACACACACTCACACACAAACAACCCGGTTGAATGGTTGGTGGTTTGCAGCAGGTTTGGCTGCTGTTGCTCCAAAAATGACATTGGCGGTAATGTAGGTAGTTTCCCTGTAGTTCGGTGGCAGGGCTGAAGTTTGCTAGCAATGTGAGTCGATCAGCTGTGCGGCGCGGTCCCGTCTCTCGGCGTGTGGCTCCAGCCGACAGGTGTAGGACGTGACATCCGGCCGGGTGGCAGTCTGCTGCAGTGTGGGCTGGGTTGACAGCTTATTGACATAAGACATGGTCTTCTCTTATTCGCTCTCCATCTTCCTTCATCATCTCAGGCCCAACACCAACTTAAACTGTCTCTGCTGTAGAAAAAAAAAACCTTTTCTCTCTCTCTCTCTCTCTCTCTCTCTCTCTCTCTCTCTCTCTCTCTCTCTCTCTATGTGGTCTCCAGACTGCAGTAGAGTACCATCAATCCTCCGGCTGTCAGGGTCTACTCAGCTCTGCTTGCCGCTGGCATTCGTAAGCACCAAGTTACGTAACTAGGAAAGAGAGAGAGAGAGGAAGGGACAAAAGCAAGGGCAGAGTGAAGGTGAGAGATGATAGAAGAGAGGTCAAGAGGGTGCGAGTCAAGGAAAGGAACAGGTTTAGCGGATGCTTCCTGGAAATGTCCTTATACATTCAGTATGTTTTGCCCGGGGTCTGGAGCAGGCTGTCAGAGATAAACCTGTCTATACTGTTAAATTCAAAATCATCCCTCACAGTTTAAAGCATTGTATCCTGGTGTCATTAGCATTCATTAATATACATTTTTTTTTTAAATAAACTGAAATGTAAAGACAAAATCATTGGCTAAACCAACTGAATGAACATAAAAGCTTAACTAAACATGCTTTCAGACATGAACTGAAGTCTGGACATTTTCCATATTCCATATGGGGCTGTATGTGAGAAGGGTGAGGCTATGGACATTTTTCCTGCAATTTAATCCAATAATTTACTGTATTAAGTTTGATCTCTGACATTGTTTACTTTAAAAAAAAATATCCTGTCCTCTGACTGTTCTAACTTTGGCTGAATTACTATGTGAATTTATAGGAGATTTACTGATACTGTATTTTACACATTTTAAAGTGCTTCCAGTAACATATATTGTAAGTTGATTTTCTCATAAAATAAAAAAAAAAGCAGAGAAGAAGGAGCGGTGCGGAGTGAGACAGCAGTTAGAAATAGGGAGAGTTTTGTAGGGAAATGGAGAGGCAGGGAGGAGAGGGGAGATGAAGATGGACGACTACATGTAACAGAGAGTGATGAAGAGAGGACGGGGGAAAGCGAGGATGTTGCTACAGGCTGTACAAGAGACTCACTTCCTGAGGGGATTGTGTATTGATGAAAACCAAGTAAAGCTGTGCTGCGGCTGTGAGACACCAGGCCCAGACCGCGGCCTCACCCCTTGTTTGATTGTCTGTACCCGCTTTATCCAGCAAAGTGCCTTTTGTTGACGTGGGAGACTCCGCCGTTTACACTTGTCGGTAAATATTCAATGGTGCTTTCTGGGCAAGAGCACAGGAAATGATAGATTGAGCTTTGTGGGGATTTCTGTGTGTGTGTGGGAATCATGTTCCACATCCTGCTCTGGCTCTTCTTTTTTATCATACCTCCAAATTCAAAACCCAGTGTAAACCAGTGTGTAGCACTCGTGGTGTTTTGCCTGCTGCCTTTCCAACTCAAAAAGGACTGTGTGTCTTTTGAGTCGTGACATAATGAGAGATGTTCAGATGACATTTTTACCTTGCCGATACCTGGACTTATAAATAAACAACAACTTATAAAACATAGTTTGACAGCTGTATGTTACTAACCCCGTATGGAAGCGATGGTTACTATCATTGTCGTGTGGCCTGGCTCAGGTTAAACCCTTTGAAACACAGATAGATGCAGTGCGGAGAGTAAATGTCAAAGAACAGTCATAACTGAAAAAGAACACGAATAAACAAATAAATCAATGAATAAACAACAATTACTTTGTTTTAAATAGCTGTGAAAGTGCAGCCACAGCGTATATTGCACCTGCTCAACCTTCTGGGCATAAATAATGCAATCAAATATGAATGTGACTGTATGTTGAGCCACAGGTAGACGGGAAGAAGTTGGAGGTTTGGGCTCACGCATTATGGTGGGAAAAAGTATTTAGTTATTATTTAAATAGGATTTAGAGTACCGCCTGGGTGGGTGTATCTGTATTAAACGCTGAGCATTTCACACTTCACTGGATAGTCGTAATAACCATAGATTTCCTTTTTTCTTATGTGGGTGTCACAGAATATAATTAATTCACAACTCCAAAATCAGAGCTCCAAAATTATATATTAACTCCAAATTTCACTGTGAAGAGTTGGAAACTTTTGGGGGTCCAATACACATCGGCCACATGACCTTCATTAGATACAGTTGTGTGTGTGTGTGTGTGTGTGTGTGTGAGAGCAGGAATTAGGTGTTTGATGATGTGAGTTGTGTACTCACATTAGACTGTTGGTGTAGTTTTCTATGATTATGTAGTTGTGGTCTGTTTGGGGGAAACAAAAATCAGGCAAATAAATATCCCACCCCTCCCTTTTTTCCGGAATAAAAGTGACACAGACGGATAAATGGCAAACTCGTTTTGGGATGTTGTTGGCTTTTAAGGAGCTCTTTTATGCAAACTTGGCCATTACCACATTGCTGTTTTCTTCACTGCCCAATAAAAACTAAGGCTGCAGGAGAGGGCCTCCTTAAATCACTCTGACTTACCTAGGTGTGTGTGTGTGTGTGTGTGTGCGTGCGTGTGCGCGTGTGCGTGTGTGTGCGTGTGTGTGTGTCTGTCTGTGTGTGTGTGTTTATAGGACAACGTGTGAGAGCAACTCTCCAGAGTGTTTGCACACACTGTCAGTGGCGATGAGGAAGCCTGTTTGCCGCAGAGTGTGTACTTGAGAAAGGACACCTGAGTTTGTAAATCAGTCCTGCTCTCTTTTTCTGTCTGCGGCTTGTTGTCTGTTCTCCTGTTGCCGTCATTTTTCTTTATCCCGGTTTTTTGAATCACATTTTCACTCGTCTCTCATTCATTTAATCCTGTAGCCTCACCTCTTTCCTTGTATTTGTTTACTCCCCACATCTTCATTCTGCTTGACCTTTCTCTCCCTCTCTCTCTGTCTGTGTTCCTTTCCTCTGCACTCACATTTGCCGCCCACTTTTACCCCAGTTTTGTTGTTGCGTTCGCTTGCGTAGTATTTAATTATTTTCTATCATTTTTTTTTCTTCTTCAAAAAACTTGGATCAAAAATGTCCCTTTGATACAGAACATATGTCTCTACAACCAACTCTTTGTACTGTGCCTAGTAATTATTTCTTTCAGACTTGTCTGCCAATGTTGCTGCTCTCGCCTTACCTTCTGTTGTTTTTTTCAAGTATCCGAGGGTGGAAAAAGACTACAGATTTTTTTGTAAGATTAGCAATTTAGCCCTAATTAAGCCATCCCACATAAACCTGCAAACCATGCTGGAAATTCAACACAGTCTCATCTTTTTCCACAATGTCCCATATGTAGAAAATTTGGCTTGAATGGAAATTCTCTCTCCTCTTAATTAGATCAAGGAATCTGCAAGAAGTCTTGTAGTCGTCATCCACCCATTAGAGCCCATTAGAAAGCAGAGACACACTCCCCAAGCTCTTTAAGTAAGCTGTGCAGGCGCCACACCCTGTGATGTTTTGGCAGAGTGCTGTTGTGTTCTGTTTTGTTTGTCGTTGTGTTTTTTGTTTTTTTTTACAGTTGGACGTAAAAAGGAAGCAGGTTGTTTGGCTGCAATTCAAATCAAATCTCTGTCGGGAACTGTTTCCATGTAGTACTGGTGGTGTGGGGTTCACAAGCATCAGAGACACGCAGCATGGACCAATCCAGATTTTATAAAGAGTTAAATGTGAATCGATTAAAGAAAAACAGTGAAGGATCCTAAGCTGTGCCAATCTCACTTTTGCAATCTCAATATAAAATATTACATTGTTCGAGTCACTTGGCTTGAGAAATGTCTTCACTCGTCAATGTCGTCCAGACTGGATTCACGTGGAATCTCTCTTTATCATACAATGTAAGGAGATTAATATAGTGCACTGATTATAGACCATGGAAAATCATATTGCATTAGAAGCAGAGAAAGCTTGTGACCATGTAGAAGGTAGTTATCTCTTCTATGCTTATTGGAATGATTTTTGGCGAAATATACTATGTATGATCCATATACTGTATGGTATTCTATATGGTATCTAAAATACATCCAGATTACAGACAAACACCAATATTTCACCTTGTCTCCCTATAACGTGGCATCCGACAAGGTTTCTCTCTCGCTGTCTCTCTTACGTCCTGCATTGCTTATTCATCTCCCAACAGTAAGGTTGCATACTTTTATTATGTGGGGAGTGTGAACCATGTCACTTCTTCGTATGCAGATGACATGATTATGTGTCTTATCAACCCAGACTACGTGTCTGCTCTTAGAGACCTTGGTTTTCTAGATATAAGCTACAAAAAAATAACAGAAATGTTCAGAGCAAGGTTTACCCTCTCCACTTGTTCTTATTTTTCAGCTGTTTCACAGGACCTTGTTTACTCGTCAAATTTACCCCATCCTGTAGCCTCAGACTAATTTAGAGCCCAACACAGTCGCAGCTAAATCCTCATAGAATCCTTGCATACTTTGAAATGCAAAAAAAGCCAGAAATAGCACCTCACAGTAGGATATTAAAACATCTGGTGTGTGTTCAGGGGCTGGGAATTTTCACAAACCACTGCATCGACAGAGTTTCCAACCACAGTATAATTAGCGCAACTTTCTTTCCAGTGCAGGAAAAGGGTTACGTTATTAAATATAATCTGTACTGAAATCAGTTCTGTGTGGTTAGTGAATTGAATGTGTCTCAAGTACAAAAAGGTTTAGATTTTTTTAATCTGCTGACGCAACATATACTTGAAATACAATTAGTCTTTGAAGCCAATTTACCAGTATGGCACAGGCTGCAGGTGTATGTACACACAAAAAAAAACACAACCAGAGTTGCTGCTTTTTTTAAGGAATTTAATAAAAAGGTATAGAGTGTATTTTTTTGTGGTGAAATGGAAGTTAGAGCGAAACAAAACAAAAGTCAAGCCACAATGTGAAAAGACACAAACTTCTTCTTGGGAATCCAAGATGTCACCAACTCAGTATCCAACCAAATGTGAAATATGGTCACAATCCCTCCCCTCTGTTCCTGAGTTAAGGCACTGAATAAGGATCCGCAAAAAAAAAGTGCTATGAAGTGCAACACACACCGGCTGTGTTACATCATCTGATGAATGTAAACTGATACTTGTGGCACACACTTGACTTGTTAAACAGTTAGAAGCTGTCGTCAAATTAGAGTAGCCGAAATACAAAAAACACCAACACTGGTATGTTGACACAACCACTTAATTGTAACATTAGGAGACAAACTACAGTGAAGTTAGGTAATATTGAGTTGTGTTTATCCCCCCCACTGTCAAAGCAGATTGGGATCAAGTTAAACTAGAGACTCTGAATTGACCAGGTGTTAATGTGAGAGTGAATTGTTGTTTGTCTCTGTATGTTGGCCCTGGGATGAGCGGGCGACCTGTCCAGGTGAGCGCCGCCTATCGCCCAGAGTCACCCTCCAGCCCCCCGCAACCCTTAAAGGATAAAGCGGTACATGATGGATGGATGGATGGATGGATGCGTTCTGTTTAGAATGATCAGCAGCACGGTGCCGGTAATGCTGATCACGTAACACCCCATCCCAGCGTTTTGTTTTATCTTTAAGTTTTATGATTCTGACACTTTGGCAAATTATATATCGCCACTTACCTTTCTCTGTCCAACAGGCATAATTTGTAACACACATTGTCTCACTTCCAGCTTTGTCTTTGTCATCCCCCATGTTCTCCTCCCCTCCCCTTTGTTAATTTGATTTCAGGTTGACAGTATTAGCTCATGAAAAGCAACTGTTTCGTTGAATTTGCATTTGCACAGCGATACTGTACTTATTCAGTTAGCTGTGTTCTGGCTAATTACATTTTTCCCCCTCACGTGAAATTCCTCTCAACAGGCTCGACGCAGTAATTACATTACGTTTATTATTGATTACCACACAAGCACTCATGGAAACATGATCACGTTCACACACAAAGCACAGGGGAGTCTAAATAAATGCATGTATGCACAAATAAACACATTAACACACTTTGTGTGTGTGTCTACAATTACACAGACACATGCTTATGCATATGCACACCGCACACGGGGAAACACACACCATTGTCTAGGTAAATGTCAACCCGGCTGATTCTCCCATGAGTTTCAGTGTCGGATGAGATTGGGATACTTTAGTCGACAATGCACACTGGCTGTGCGTGCGTGTGTGTTTGTGTGTGTGTTTGTGTTTGTGTGTGTGTGTGTGTGTGTGTGTGTGTGTGTGTGTGTGTGTGAGAAAGGCAGTTAGAGGGAGAGCTGGGGAAAGAGAGCGAAGGGGGACAGTGATGAGATATGTTGCATAAGGGGTGCAGTGGAGTGTGAAAGAGAACAGGTGGCTCTTGTTTCTGCCATCTAGCTTCATGTGCCATCCTCCCCATAGTGTGTGTGTGCGTCTGTGTGTGTTTGAGTGTTTGAGAGAGAGCGAGAGAGAGAAAGAGAGAGATCCCATTGCTTTGTGAGTGGGGATTTTGGATACCATGAGTGCAGATCTCCGTAAATGCAGATGTTACTGTTTGTGTGTGTGTGTGTGTGTGTGTGTGTGTGTGTGTGTCAATGCGTGTTCTTTAGTGAGCAGGGTTCCGGTTGGTTTAAAATCAATTAGAACAAGCTGCAGGAGCCCAGAGAGATCATTCTCCAAATGTCACCCAATTAACAATCTATACTGAACACATAACAGCGCTCATGCTGCCCGTTCCTCTATTCCTCTCTTCCTGTCGGTGTCTTCCTGTCTCGCTCCCACTTGTTCCCCCGGGATGCGTTCAGTGATTTATTCTTGGAAAACAGCAGGGACACGCACAGAAAGCAAGGTAAATGGCAAAGTCTCTTTTTTAACATCTGTCTTTATCTTTCTCTCCCTCTCAGACCAATCATCCAGGCCGGTGGTCAGGACTAGGCATCAGCAGCAGTCTGGCCCCAAGGGACCGAAGGGTAGTGCGGGGTGTGGGGGCAGCACTCGGAGGGGACCTCTGTAACCAGCACCTCCCCCATCACCATCCACCTCTGCACGGCCCCCCTCCTGCCTCCGAGCGACACACTGCCAGGGAGGAGCGCCACTGCCAGGGGGTATTGGCACAGTCTTCAGCCCGTAACCCAGCTCTAAATCTGTCTCCGGGCTCCTTCCACTGGTCCCCCGCTATTTCTGCAATGTCAGGCCCAGCCTCACCTTGTACTCCGGCTCAGCTTCAAGTGTCACAGCCGGGCGCCAATCCAAATCAATGCCCGGGCTCCGGTTCGCCGGTTGCTAATCTCACTGCAATTCCATCTCTATCCTCCAGGCAGCCAGAGGGGGCGTCCTCCTCTACTGAGTCCTTAACTCCCGGTGGAGTTAATCTGTCAGGTGGCGTAAGACGAGGAGGAGGAGGAGAGCACTACCCCCCGAGCCATATCCCTCGCGCAGTCGGGGCCAGCGCCTCCTCAAGCCTCCACAGTCTTGCGAGCAGGGGGAGCCCCTCCCCAAGCGTCTCATCGTCAGACCAAGCCTCCCCTCCGCCTCCTACACCTTCTTCCGCCGCCTCTTCGTCCTCCTCATCCGCCACATTCACAGGCCGTTTAGGACAACCACCCCGAGGCCCCCTGTCCCTGCACAGCTACAGTCGTAAAAATGTCTTCCTCCATCATTCCCTACACACTGCCGAACTGCAAGCACTGACACAGAGAGACAGTTGAGGGCTCTCATTAGTAGCACCTCAACCATAAGCAGCCATATCATTGACTTAAGTGACAAAATGTGTGACTGTGTAAAAATACTGCTGCTCCTTTAGTACAAGTTGCTCATGATTCACTGTGGAAACATGCACTGCACATGCTTACAGTCACACTCTTTCCTCTCCACAGTGCAGAGCGACCCTTTGCTGAAATTTTGTTCGTAGATTTGCTCACTTAAACACACGATCACATGCAGGTGCACACACAAAGGCTGTGAGTATGAAAGAGGCACTCACCCGTCTATCAGAACTCCCACGATGTGTCATGCTGACAATTTAGATGTGCTTACGCCCACAGACACATAAAGTGCACAAAGAGTCTCACAACCTTGTATCCATGCACATGCGCACATGCACACAAACACACACACACACACACACACACGCACGCACAGGCAGAGACATCACTTTGGATATCTTCAGTCTCTGCCTCACAATCTGTACAAAAACAGGGTTTTTTAAACCAGGACAAAGACATGAGGTATGTATTTGTGTTTGCTTTTGTTTATGAGATTTATTTGTATTTGTTTATGTTAAAATTTCTACCAGTTCAAACCATGTGCTGCTTACGGAACTATGGGACTGGCCACAGTGTGTGCGCGTCAGGATATATTCTCACATTGCCAAACCCTGCATCAGATTAACTCCACATTCCTTGACGTCCACTTACAGAAGTCCAGAATTTGAAACTTGTTTTAGGTGACTCTGCATCCATTACCCTTTTACTGCATGCTTTTTAAAATTTAAAGAAAAATACAAATGGGCATTTTGTACTGCAACAAAAATGGGATTGGGGTCTTTTAATAATGTTTCAGTATCAACTCACACCTCAGTGTTTCAACAAGGGAATCACAGACGTCATGAGCTCCGAGACAGGAAAAGTGAACTAATTGTCTTTCCTGCATAAATAACACGGACTCTCATAAAACTGGACAACTGTTTTTGTAGAAATTCAATGTTGCAATATTACCCCCAATTATATACAAGAACCAATGTGTGTCTGCAATGTTAGATTAGTGCAGGATTTAAAATGAAGAGTTTCATTCTAAAGTGAGGTGTCTGTCATCATTATCCCGACACAGTTAGCAAACAAGAATTTCCGATTTGGCTTAACTAGCATTGCGTATGTGGGCGTGCGTGCGTGTGTGTGTGTGCTTTTGGAATGAAGCTCTTCAGATCTTAAGGACTGGGTATTGAACAGGGATGCATACTGGTGCTTTCCTAAATGTCGATACCCATTTCTAGGAATAAAAAGGGAACAAATGTTTCAAAACATGGCATTACAGTTGCCTCACACATTTTCTATGATCATTTTATTACGAGGATCAATTGAGAAGAGTCTGATTCTGTTAAGTTTGGTGACCGTTTCCTTGATCAAATACTCCAAAGGAAAAAAAACGGTTTAAATCCCATTTAAAAAAGCATCAGCACTGAGTTTTTACTGATACCCAGTCCCTACATGATCTTTTATCTTCCTGATCTCAAATGTGTCGGCTGTCTTTTTAAAACTGACCTAATGAGATGGTATTTGGTATAACGAGGCTCACAATCATGTTGTTTTGGACAGTAGGACACAAATATTTTGACTGAGATTTACATATGCTGTGTAACTGCCGTGATCTACTGCGTGGTACATTTTGGAATATACACTCACTGATCACTTCGCTCAGAGCGCCATACTAACAACAGGTAGGACCTTCACCATCACACCACCGGCAGCAGCCTGGACTGTTTACACGAGGCAGGCCGGGTCCATGGATTCATGCCGTTCACGCCAAATTCTGACCCCACCATCTCATGCCTCAGCAGCAATTGAGATTTGTCCGAGCTGGCTCCATTGTTCTAGACTCCAACTGAACAGTTCTGGTGAGCCTGTTCCCACCGCAGCCTCAGACTCCGTCTCCTTGGCTGACAGGAGTGGAACCAGGCGTAGTAATATGATGATTTAGCCCGTCCACCTCCAGGTGCGACATTTTGTTCACCCTGAGATGCTTTTCTGTTCCACCAGAGTTGTGAGGAGTGGTTATCTGCCCTCCTCCTCTGATCTGTTTTACTGCACCATTCTGGGTTCAGCTATGGAGACTGAGACTGAGCATGTAAATCCCAGATCAGCAGTTTCAGAATAAATACTCAAACCAGTCCGTCCGGCACCAACAAATCAAAATCACAGGGGTCACATTCCCCGCTGTTCTGATGGTGGCACTGCTCTCACATGATTGGCCGATTGGATAGTCGCACGAGGTGTACAGGTGTTTGTAATGCAGTGGCCGGTGAGTGTATTCGCTCGGATGAACTGACAAGACTGTCGGACAATCCTTTTCTCTCCCCGTTGGCTTTGGGGCAAATGTCATAATGTCAAGCGGGAGTCGGGAGCCTGCCCCGCTGATTAGAGCAGGTCAGAGGCTCGGCTCTCCGCATCCACAAGAAATGTTGGGTTTTGGGAAAAATTTTTGACCTCGTCTGTCTCCGAGCAGCACCTGGCTGTGGGGAGGTTGTGTGAATTGTGGTGTGGGGTGCGTTGTGCTGCACACCTCATGAGGCAAGGGCCTGGTAGAGGTGAGGAGAGGAGGACAGTCCTGTTCCCACGGGTAAAAGCTGTGAGTCTCCATCTCGGCTGCTTCATTTGCACATCATTTCCTCTATTTTTACCCCCCCCCTTTCTCTTTTTGTCCTTATTTTTTTCCCTTTCTATTTCATCTCCCTCATTCTCTCCCTATTCATTTCCCCCCTATCTTTCCCCAGCATCCTTCTTTACTGAATTCAAAACTCAGTTACTCCTTTTGTGTTCTTCTTCTCCTCTTTTCTCAGTCTGTTATCCTCCTTCCCCCTCTGCCGTGTCTCAGGGCTCTGCTTTCCCTCTGTCTCTGTTCCCCTGCTTAGCCTACTTACCCACAGCCTGTATTGTCGTACGGCGTCTGTCACAGACTCTGTCGGAGCAGCTCACAGCCCCGGCCACCTGGAGCGGCAGCGCTGCTCATTTTCAGTTAACTACCTGGTGAAATGGACGGACGCCAGTGATGTGGCTCCCGAGGACCTGGACTCACGACCGCAGCGAAATACCCCCTGTGAGGTTTGTTCACAGGTAGAGGGAAACAATATATCGTTCGCTGGCTGAACTCGAAAGAAAGGCTGTTAACGTCCGTCATCAGTGTCCGTATCACAGGCGGATATATCTGATGGCAGTAGAGGAAAAAAGGCCACTTCTGAAATGACAGTTCCAACGTGGCAACGACGTCTTTTATCGAAACCTTTATGTTTTTTCCTGTCCAGTCGTAACAAGGGAATGATTTTGAATTTAACTGCTGGGAAACGAAGGTCTACAATCATTACAGGCACACGTCACAGACCTCAACTCTCCTGTTGACTTGGCAGCGTGTTGTACATTTACTACATTTAATTTGTTGGAATGTTATTTATTGTTTCTGCCTTATTTATATTTTTGACATGAGACACTTTTCCTGAAAGCATCTTGGCACTTACAAATTCAGAGAGTTGTCACGATGATAATAATCATTGTGGAAATGCTAATCATGATATTATTATACTTTTAACCAATCATTGATATTGTACTGTCCTAATTTTTTCATGTGCTTACTGTAATTATGTTTTTTTTCTTTTAGTAAATAAAGATGATTAATTGAATAATTGTACATAAATTATTAGAACTATTGATGTTGACACTGAATAATGGGGTTTTCATACATTTGTTTGTCGGCACTAAAGAGATTAAAACACAATGAAAAGTTTCAGATTTTGTTTCACTGATAAATGTCTAATGCAGTCAGAGATCCGAGCTATGACCAAAGCATATCAGGCTGTAGTTGGGCATCAGAAAACAAATGTGACAAACTGAATTCTAATGTTAAACTTATAGGCCCCGATGCTAAATTTGACATGAACTGGGTCAATTGACTCTCACTTGTAGGTAGTCGTCACTGATTCAGCCCCACCCCCTTAAAATCCAGCCTTTGCACTATGACTCTGCTTGAGATGACGTTGAAAGTCACAACTTTCCGACCGTGTGCCGAACTGTGCCAGAGAAGTGAATGATGGATGGTTAAAATGTCTTTTGTTTTTTTTGTTGTTGTTTTTTTTTCAGTTCATGATGACATTCATTAGGGATGATCCATACAAAACAAAGGAGTGTCTGATGGGCTTATTTATGGTGTGTTAACCCAAAGTATTTCTCTTCAGTTTCTGTCCCAGATGGATTTTGTCACTCTCACAGTTGTTTGTTCAAATGCTCTATCAAAAGATTTTTGTCCACTGTCTGCTTATTGTTAACATTAAATACAAATAAACTAGATGAAAACATGTCGTGAAGACTGTGATTTGATTTTCGATTTTCCAACATTATGGTGAGACTTTTTCCTCATGAAATAAGGTGTGTCTGTGAAATGTCTGGAATTTATCGAAGCAGAGAAAGAAAGA
Source organism: Scophthalmus maximus (assembly GCF_022379125.1). Taxonomy (NCBI): domain Eukaryota; kingdom Metazoa; phylum Chordata; class Actinopteri; order Pleuronectiformes; family Scophthalmidae; genus Scophthalmus; species Scophthalmus maximus. Next base: position 10,829,575 of record NC_061533.1, on the reverse strand, counting down.
TGGATTCTGCTGTCACCAAAAAAGATGCTGAATGTAACTTAGGCTCCATCTGTCAGGCAGCGTAGATTTGGCTGTACGAATCTGTAAAGAAAAGCATGAATACAATCAAAGAGTAGAAGGAGATTATAATAAAGAATCTTTGGGGCCATCACTTGAAAAGACCGAGAAAAACTTTTCTCCTCAGCTGCGATGTTTGAGTGGACTTTAAAAGACTGCACGTGGCACCGGGCGCACACAAGTGATTTGACCTCATTTGACATTAGCTTCCTACCTACAGTGTTTGAGTGAATTTTCATTTGGCAGTGAAAATGAATTATGGAAGTGTTTGGAAAATATCTTAATTTAAAATGATCGCGTGTGTGTGTGTGTGGGATGTAAACTGCCTGTTTACCCCTTGGGGAGGACCTGCGCACACTTGCAGTTTTTGATAGGGACGGTGTAAATAAATTAACATGAGCAGAGCCTAATATAGTCATACAGGCCAATTGTCATATGCAGTTTCTTATTTTTATAATAGTATTCTCCTCATTCTTGGTGTTACAGTGAAAATGCAATACAAACAAGAGGAAACATAACAATGTGTAAAATGTTAACATAATATATTCAGTGTACCAGAATTGCAGATGAGACAATGAAACAAAGTGTGTATTTCACAGTTAAATCAAGTTAAACCCGAGTGAGTTTACATCACAATAAATTACGTATATTTGAATTGTATTGGTGGTCAGAGCTCACCTTGACATTTGTTTTTCATTATTATTTTCTGTCTACGAAATGATTCAATAGTCAAAATAAAAGGTTTGATTTTCAAAAAAAGCATGCTTCCTCAGTATCACAGCTGTAACCGCTCTCACTTACTTCTTGTGCCCGACAGATGTGGAACTGAGGCTCATTTGACTGTATTAAATTGTTATTATTATCATTATTGTTTCCACATCCAAACTCCAGAACTGAGCTCAGGTGTTCAGCTTCCGCCTTGATTTACTTCAGGCCACCAACTTCACGGAAGTGTCACCGTGCATTCGGGCGCTCCCAGGGAGATTCTCAACAATACACAGATCAAATGTTAGCAATATGCATATACAGCACATACATTTTGCACCATTAATCAAAAGTGGCAACTCGTGTAGCGAAATGATCCCCCTTATGTCCGAGTTGTTGATCCGATTTGTGGTGGCGTTCACTCGAACTTTCCCAGTCGGAAACTCATTTTTCCGATTATTTTGACACCACTTGAATGCACTCTTAGTGATCAGGACGCTGATTTGCCGCTTTTTTTGGTCATTTTACCTTCTAGCCAATGAAATCACATCCCGGAGACGAGCAGCGTGTTTGAGAAGAGGCAACAGGTGGAGCGATTTGGGCTTTTTTTTTAAAATATTTTTTTACCTGCTGTTGCTGATGAAGCGTGCATCCGTTTTGTTTTCAAACTTTGCTGCAACACATAGTACAAATGACTGATAAATACGTTAAAACAAACAGACACCGTGACCCCCTTGAGCCAGAGAGTGGACCTATATGCCTGGGTGGAGAAAACATGGATGAATTAAATGGACGCCTGTATGTAAATAACTGTGGAGTCTTCTCTGCTGAAGGACACATGCCATGAAGATACTCAGGTAAGACAAACACCCTCCACTCGTTTCTTTTTTTTAATAATATGCCGGTGGTGTTCAACTCGGCATATAACGTCATTGTGCCACTGCTAATGTTGTTATATTGCTTGTGATATAAAAGTGTGCCGAGCTTGAATGTGGTCAGGACTGCTGAGGTCTGACAAACCCTGCTGTCTACTGGCAGAGACAGTTGGGATTCTCCTACAGACACTTTCTCCACCGTGCATATTTTTGACTTTGTCACTGCAGGAACAAAAGAAAAGAAAAAAAATCCCAGGTGATGATTTGTTAAATAACATGGCTCTGTAACTTGGATGGAGCCTGAAAAGACCCCCAGTAACCTGAAGAGCGCTGCATGCCATTCATCACGAATTACACCTGTGGCGTTTCTCCTGTTTAATTCACAAACTGCCTGCTGTGACCAAAGTTCCAGCGATGATGTGTGTGTGCTTGTTGGTGGTTGCTGTGATGGAATATGCCCAGCCTTCCCATTTGCTCGGTAGCGTGCGGTATTACTTTAATGGGCAACTTGATTTATTAATTCATAGAGTAAATAATTCATACGTGTAGGATCCAGCGGATTGGAGTATACGCCAAGAGAGGATTTTTTCTTCTAAACGTGATATCATTGAGTGTTGCGAGGTGGTTTGTTTAGATTTGGCAATTTTTAGTCCTCCAATAACTTCATTTTGCACATTATGTTTTCTATTTAAAAGCCTCGTATTGTGTATTTTTATGAGGATTACATGGTATTCAGTGTGATTTCCACAACTGCCTGTGCTAAGATCTTTTAATTTTCCATTTCGATGCATCATTTTTTGTGAGGTTATACAATGAGGGCAGACTTGGGGACTGAAGTGTGATCACTGCAGTCAGCCAAGTGGGAATGTCTGAATAAGCTTATGTTTTGGCGAATTTGGCTCCATATTATACGTGTGTTAAGAGGACACTAGTGGCCTGAGCTTAGCAGAAGCATACGATGTGTTAACTAAACAAGTCCTGTACTTTTTCTCACTACAACTTGACTCCTAGACAAATCAATAACAGTTTTTGAAGCGCTGCCAGACCACTCAGTCAGACTGTCGCTTGTGGCTGTTGGCGTAGTGTGCTGTGACAGGCATGCTTCCCATATGTCTGGGAGCCTGGAGTGAAGAGGTGTGTGTGTGTGTGTGTGTGTGTGTGTGTGTGTGTGTGTGTGTGTGTGCGTGTGTGTGTGTGTGTGTGTGTGCGTGCGCGCGTGTGTGTGCGCGCGCACGTGCGTGTGAAACTACTCTCAAACTCTTAAGTATTTGCTACTTAATTGTGCTTTTACTGTTCTGGCTGAATTTAAGTTTTGGATTCAAACCATTTCTGTCACTGTGATAACGGATCACTGATGCCTCCAGTTGCATTCTCTCTCTCTCTCTCTCTCTCCATCCATTTTGCTTTGTCTCTCATCTGTCTCACTCACTCTTCTACTCTTTCGTCCTCCATATTTGTCTCTTTGCATTTGTCACTCTTTACTGACAGAAACATTCTTCACAATGGAGGGGGGTTTAAGTCAATCCCAGCTGACCTTGGGTGACAGGTCGCAAGCCAATCACAGGGTCCTCTTACATATTTTAACAAGTTGATATTAATAGGCAAAAAGGGAAGGCAAAGCTCTCGATCTACCGGTCAATCTACGTTCCTACCCTCACCAATGGTCATGAAGGCTGGCTCATGGCAGAAAGAACTAGATCGCAGGTACAAGCGGCCGAAATGGGTTTTCTCAGGAAGGTGGCTGGCGTCTCCCTTAGAGACGGGGTGAGAAGCTCATCCGTCCTCCGTGAGGAACTCGGAGTAGAGTCGCTGCTCCTTTGCGTAGAAAGGAGCCAGTTGAGTTGGTTCGGGCATCTGGTGAGGATGCTCCCTGGGCGCCTCCCGAGGGAGGTGTTCCAGCCAGGCACGTCCAGCTGGTGGGAAAGACCTCGGGGAAGACCCAGACCCAGACCTGGGTGCAGAGATTATGTCTCCACACTGGCCAGGGAACGGCTCGGGGTCCCCCAGTCAGACCTGGTTAATGTGGCCCGGGAAAGGGGAGTTTGGGGTCCCCTGCTAGAGCTGCTGACCCGTGACCCGACCCGGGATAAGCGGTTAAAGATGATATGAAATGGTATTAATATTAAAAGTATGATAACATTATTAATATGAATGCTTTTCGACAATTTTACATTGATTTCTGTGGACTTTTCAGCCTTGCCACACAGTTTAATTCGATAAACGTTTCCATTTATTAGACATGCTGTTGTAGGAAGCGGTCCTCTGACAGTGACTGACGGAAAGAGCCCCGTCTTAATGCTCGTGACTAAGTTGCAAGATGTGAACGAGAGATGAGAGCGATCATTTTCCCCAGACATGCCTATGATGATTGCAGACCACATGAGTAATCTTGGCTGTTTTATACGTCTAACCTGAAACAGTCAATCAATCTAGTGAGAAAGATAAGTGTGCTACACTGCGCCAAGATCTCACTTATGTGCATGGCACATGATTCATGGAAGACAGCTATCTAAATATAAAGGTGATTATTGGAACTGTTTCCCTTTCATTTAAGTAATACTGACGGATCCAAGAAATTTATAACCTGTCTTTCTCAAAGCAAAACTATTGTAGAGATGTGGAGACAATGCCACAAGCCCCACACAACAGACAAATAATATAAATAATAACTGAATATTTTTTTATTTGTCTTTATATAAATTTCTATCTGTATTTACAGTCTAAATTAGAGAATTGCATTGAAATATAACCACTTGGCATTAATTGTTTGCAGCAATGTGAAGCTGAATGTGGTCCTGCAGTGAAGGGACAGAAATGTCTTTTGAAGCTGCTAAATGGTACAAGTCCTTTATTATATTCAGCATATTACCTTTTAAATGTGCAAAGTAGCTTTCAAAAAGAGAAATTAAAATTAAATAGATGCTTCTAAATTAATATTTTTGCTCACATCTGCCAGCAAGTGGTAATTACTGGAGGAGGCACCAGACTAGTGAGAAGCCAGGTCACATAGAGATACAGTGAGTTGATAAACTACAGCAGGCAGTTACCAGACGAGCCTCTCATTTCCCACATGTGGCGTAACAGGAACTAGATCAGTCACTGGCTTTCTTTGTAGTCCTGCATTTGGTACTCATATTATTTTATAATGCTCAGCAGGCCTCGACGTATCAGTCAGCACACGTTACTAAACAACAAAGACGCATCACTGCTGACTAGATGATGTAAGAGGCAGCAGTGGTGTGCAAGTAAAGTCTGCATCTTTTGTTTACAAAAGGCCTTTGATGCCCAGCCTTAACATGTAATAGGTCCTGTAAAACTGCTTCTTTTGAAAATAGGCTTTGTTACTCACTCGTCGGCATCTAATGCAGAGAAGGGAAAAACCTAAAAAAGAAAGTAAAGAAACATCTGTAGGGCACTTTCATGCTTTCACGGATTTAATGGATGTGGTTCTGTTAAGGCTCAGGCAGGTAGACTGCCTGCGGAATGGGCCGTGGTGGTTGTGGTGTGTAGGTGCGCACAGGCAGAGGCAGAGCAGCAGAACACATTCCACCTCCCCTTCATGTTACAATCGGTTTTTTTCACTATCTACAATCTAATAGACCTGAAATTGTTGCACAGACACTGTAGACTGCTTTGTGTTTTCTACAATGTTGGACCCACTCAATCAATCAAACATAATGAATCTAATAATTGTATTTGCTCAGTATTATCCACAAACCAGAAGAACTTTTCCAATGTGATTCTCTTTTCCCCGGTTACAGCCAGTTAGCCAGCTCGTCGGGTGACTCCGTGTTGGCCTGGGGACGTAAGCACATGGAGTCACCAGCCGCTTCTATTCACAGTGCAGTCGGCAACTTTACCTCGAGGGTATGTTGCTTGCTGATGATCATGGGACTCCCCTTTTCCAATTTGCACAGGAAACCCCAGCCAAAGTCTGACTGTAGTGCAGTCACGGGGACATGATCCCATATTGGTTTCCTACCCGTGAACACTACCAACATTTGTTTGTTGGCGCAAATGACCAAGCTGGAAGTACAACAGCTGGAAACTGAGCCCTGGAGTCTGCATTGCTCCTGGGCTCTGAGCTGCTGAGTCTCAGAGCCCATATTTTATTGATATTGGCAGGATATTATTGGCCACACACATGCGTTTGATCTTTTACTACACAGTAAATGCGCATAAGAGATTTAACTGCTATCCACAAAATGATACGGCTGGAGGCTCTACGCCTTGCTCAAAAGTGCTCACCAGCAGTGGAGCTCCCTCACTGATCCTCATCCACCCTCAGCACTCAGTCCACTGTGCTTGTTTGCATCATCCTCATAATGGTGAATCACATTTGTTGGCCCTGTCAGCCTGCAGTGTACTCTTCCACTCTCGCACTCTCCCTCCATACCCCCGTGTGTGAAGCCAGAGGATTTCCCGATATGGGTCGACTCCTTTACACAGAGGCGTTGTGTGACTCTCCCTTGCTCTGCTGTCCTCCCCAATACAGAGGATCCGCAACAGATTTGGCCTGACATTTTTAGAATCTTTTTCTTTTTCTTCTCCCCGTTCTTGAACTCAACAGTTGGCGTAACAGTTGGCATAGTTTTATGTGAACATACTCTGCAGTGCTGATGTTGCCCACTCAATGTCTTTCTGCTCTTTGACACCGGACTACCGTGCGCACAACACAAGACAAATTTAGCCAAGGCTTTTACAGAGAGCAGATGGTAGGGTTTTATGTTGACGATACTATTATCCACTGTTGACTCTTCCAGTCGGCCCACTCAGCATCTCTGCCTTTTTTCCTCCTCCACTGAGACTCAAAATATTAAACATAATGGCTCATTTTCGGCTTGTAAGAGGAAACTGGCACACTGAAGAGCTTAATTTCGCTACCATTCCTTTTTATCATCGCTTCCTCTCCTCTCTCAGCCCGCCAGCTCTCTCTTGCATCTCCACTTCGAAAATATGATCTCATCAATGTGTAGTCCAAGAGACCTGAATTGCTTTCGCTGCCATAGTTGTATAGTTTCAATCTGCAGGAGCTTTCCTAAAACTAAAACTGCTGGGACTGTTGGTTTATTGCCACTGAAAATTGTGTTCACATATTGAGAGAGGAAGAGAACCACTGAAGTACTTCAAAATTGACAAAACCCTGTAAATAACTTTGAGAGAAAATCACACGAAGATTGGGATGATGACTGACCCACTCACACGGGAACGTTTGGTAGATTTCTGTCTCTACAGCGTGTTGTCTTATGGTGTGCGTGTACTGCAGTGCAGCTTCCTCTCAGAGAAAGAGTGTGTGCATGTAGTCTGTGTCGAGCGTGCGTGTGTGTGTGTGTTTGTGTGTGTGTGTGTGTGTGTGTGTGTGTGTGTGTGTGTGTGTGTGTGCGGGTGCTCTGCGGCTGCAGCAGTTCTGACAAGGGACCACAGCAGTGACAGCAGGCTCATTTGCTGCATGATTATCGACGGGGTTGTTGCGACTTAGAGGAAAAGCCGCCCACACACACACACACACACACACACACACACACATCAGTACAAACAATCCAGCACTGTCAGCAACATGTTCAAGATGGATCAAAGGAATGGTGATTTATAACTTACATGAGATGGATTTCTATTTCATGATTTAATGTGGATAATACGGAGCTAATATTCTTGCAGACAGACAGACAGACAGACAGACAGACTTGTTGGAGAGCCAGATGAAGAATAACGTGCTTTGAGTCTCCAGTCATGATATCAACACTATCACCATAGTAATCCATTGTAGATTGATGGATTGGAAAGATCAATGTTGCTGCAAAGTCACTGGGTGACACTTTCTTCACCCGAGAGTACGGAACTTGATTTGACTTGATTAATTGATTAAATGTTGATGTTTGTTTTTAAATTGAATTTCTGAACGTAAAATAGTATGTTTTTTCTTAATGTCATTGTTTCATTAAACAGAGTATTTCAATCACACAGCCACCCCCATTCTATCAAAATGATGAGGCATCATTTTTTTCTTTTGGGCGATTAAATAAGGGTGACTGAGGAAATCCATGAAATTTCAAAAGATTATGGACTACTCGCTTTTTGCCTTCTTAAAAGGCAACTTAGAGTTTTGATAAAAATAGTTTTATTGCAATTTTCTCCTTTATGAAATTCCACATGAACAACCCTGGGTTATAAGGCTTTGGTACCCAGGAGTTTTTCAGGGTTGTCTATGATGTTACTTCCTTTGGTACGTAAAAAGAAGAGGAGGAGTAGTAGAAGAAGTGTCATAGCATTTAGAGAAACCCTCAATTTGCTGGTATACAAAACACACAAAAAAAGTTAGTCATGCATCGGCACTGTCTTCTAACAATGATTGCTTAGTTTGTCCAGGCAGTCGGTTGTATGAGGAGTCCTGGTGCTTCCACACTTTTTCCATTTTACCATCATCAAGGCCACTGTGCTGTTGGGAACCTTCAATGCAGCAGAATGTTTTGTAGACTCCTTTAGATCTGCATCTCAAAACAATCCTGTCTCCGAGCTCTGCAGGCAGTTCCTTCAACCTTATGGCTTGGTTTTTTGATACAGCTGAAACATAAAATGTAAAAACATGAAGATGATGTCTGAATACTTTCCGAATAAACTGTAACTTAATACAGTTCCCCTGGTTTGGAAAAAATGTAACCAGTGTGATAAACTTACAGAACCAGAGAAATCAAGCAAGTGAAAGGGTGAAGATGAAGCAATTGCTCAACTGCTACATTCTCGCTCAACATTTTGTGACATTGACTGAGATGTCTGTGATTTTGGATGATGATGATTATGGGTCCTTGTCCGAATCAGTATGGCAAAAGGGCATAGAAAAATGTTTATGCACATTGTACACACCCATTTCCTCCAAGACAAACAGAGATATACATATAACTGAGGCAACAAATAACCTCGTTAAACATCATTAAACATGGACAATGACATTTGAAACGCATGTATTCAAGTTTTATCAGTATGGCAGTACAAAGAATAATTTGGCACAGTAACTATCTGAACAGAACCAATATAGAGTAGATTTTTTTCTGGTGAGCAGTAGGTTGTCAGAGACTGAATAGTAAAAAAAACCAAAAAACTGCACCGAGATAAACCAAAGCAGACACTGCCACACAAACAGGAAACCTGTTCCACCTTCCATGCTGCGGTCCTAGTAAAGTTTGTTCTCCAGGCGACATCATGCAACTAAGTCCCCTCAACGCGCACACACGCACACACACACACACACACACGCACACACACACACACACGCACACAAGCACACGCACGCACACAAAAGAGTGGTGGAGCCACGGGCTCTGAAGCCACAAACAGCAGGAACTTAATTGAAGCAGGCAGGAACCAAACAATGTGCGGGGGGGGGGGGGTGTAAAATGTTTTCCTTTGCCACTGAGACTGTGACACACACCTCTGAACCATCATCGTCATCATCATGTGTTTGTTTTGTGCGCGGTTGCAAGGCCCTTAACCTGATGTACTGTGTTTGGACCTTGCAGGTTTATTAACCTGTTGTTTCAAAGTTCTTGTTTGTCATTGACCGTCAAACCAAACTTTTGGTGCATCTTATTTCCTCTGATCTTATCATAACGTTCAGGAACAAGGTTTAATTACTAAAGCCAGACTTCTGATGCTCATAGAACACCTTCAAAATATCTTGATAGACGATACTGTACGTGATATTGTGTAAATATACAGTGCGTTACTTTGACTCCTCTTTGATGTTAATTATCATTACATCATATATGGTAAATACAAGTTTAAATAAATATCAGAAAGTGAAACACAGTAAAATAAAAATGTATGAACTATTACTTTTTCTTTTGTCAACTTTGTCAAAATGCTGTCCTTTCCTCCCTTAAATGCCCCTGAACAACGCAAAAAGAGACGAGAATTCATGATGCACAACCCTGTGAAGGGCAAAGAAAACGACGAGCATCGTCTTGCCACTCCTGACCTGACATCCTTCTCGTGTCTTGGAGACTGTGCGCCCTCCCACTGGGAAGACTGCAGTTTGCTCTCTGGGTCGTAGCTGTAGACTTAACTCTCGTCACTGGCGATGATCCTCGACGTGACTTTGACACAGGATTTGAGGTCCGTGGTGTAATCGCGACCTGACACAGGTCCCCGTGTTGATTGCTCAATGTAACATGGAATCTTGACGCATGACAGTGAGTGTTCACACTTGCTGCATGCACGTTATCAGGCCGTGCTCTTTTCGCGCAACAGGCGCAGTCTCTGAACTTGTCCATATACCACTTCAGTGTGTGACAGCATCAGAAAATCAAGGTTCACCAAGAACAAAAATGTACCATGTCCACGAGCGATGTCCGTAGTTATTTTAAGCTTCTCCATCTGCTGCATTTTTGGTAGCTGAACCCGCACACTACACTTCCTGTGGAGGGCAATGATTTTAAAAACAAATTCCTTTTTTAGTCGATAGTGTAGAACAATTGTCAACCAAATAATGTCTAACAATCCCTACAGCAGACACAGCGTGTCCATTTGACAGATCAGACGGTTCACTTCAATTTATCTCTCTCTGCGCTCCCTCTCCTCCTCCTGCTCTCCTCTCACTTTCCCTATAGCTTTCATGGTCAGCTGGCAAGACCGACAATTAGGCCATCACTCTGTCACCTGAGGAATACTGGCCCTGTTTATATATGCCTGTGTGGGTGTGTACAGTATGTCATTATCAAAGTGACTGAGCCAGTGCACATAAGGGAATATTTCTTTCTGGCTTTCACATTGTTGTAGTGGAGCAGAGCTTCAGCTGTATATCTATAAGCATGTACCTTATTTTTCTTTTAAACAACCAGAGGAGATGAGAGGGATAGGGGAAAGACTTTTTAATATGCGGCATTGTGTTGTTTGATGTACACATGCACACATTTAAGCAACAGCACAAATTTCCCCTCACATCCAGCATTCCTCTCCACTCCTCTCCTGAGCCGTCACCTCAGAGAAACAAAGTTAATCTCATCGGTAAGTAAGGAGAGGGAACAATATCAGGGGCAGCAATGACAATAGTACATTTTGAAAACTGATCTCCTCCGTCCTTCTCACTGAAACAAGGAATTCAGACAAACATACAAGGGGGAGAGAATACTGGCGTATATGTGGGAGAGGGAGGATTGATGGGGGGTTTTGGTACAATTTACACTCTTGGCTGAATTGGGCATTATCCGCGAGATGAAATTGGAATAGGGCTATAGAAGTGCTGGGGACCTTTTAACAGTGAAACCAAGATGCAACTATGGGATAATTTACATGATAGCTTGATACGCTCGCTGTCTCATATAGCCAAATATTTAATGCTCTGCTTTCCCTGCAATTCTTCCTAAAACAGAGGAAGAAAGGGAGAAAGGCATCGAGGGGGCGACGGTGGTGGGTTGATGATACAGAATAGAGCTAGGAGCAAATTCAGCCCCCTTCATTTGCAAACCATAAGCAAATTATGGGTACGCAATTTCTTCCCTTCTGCCAGAAGCTGGTGATTTGGTTTGTTTTGGCTGACTTGCATTTCCTCCCTGCAATCAATAAGGGGGCCAAATACCCGAGCCAACTCTGACCTGGGGCAAAAATACATGGGGGGTAAGGAAGAAAGAGGGGAGGAGGAAGAAAACAAGAGAGTGGTAGGAAATGACATAAAAATGAACAGTTATGATATTATGATAGAAGATTCTGTTAATTGTCTGAAATTTTGGTTTGTCAGGGGAAGCAAATTTGATTCAGTTACCACGAACCTGCAGGGTGCAAAAAACTCAGGACTCTAGATGAAATACATAAAGTAGGGCAAATATGTATAGGGCGCTCTTCATCTAAGACAAAACAAGACAAATAAATGGTGGAGAAGAAAGACTGAGAGATGGGAAGATGATTGTAATCTTGTTTGCTTGAAATTTAATTTAAATGTAGTTAACTCTTTTTTTTATAAAATAATGATACTGTTTGAAACTGCAGAGTGTGAGTGAGGGGAGAATGTCACAGGGAAAACACACATTCAACACACTCGCGCAGTCATTCCACAGTCACCTGCGTGATTGTGAGGCAGGGGAACCTCATTAATCATGTCAAGCCAATGAGGAGACGGAAAGCATAGAAACATTAAATAGGAAGTAGGTCCTTTCCCCTGGCTTGGTCAGACAATTGCATTTGTGAGTATGATTGAGTGTGTTTTCCTGCATGCACGCTGGCTGAAAGTGAGCTCCTTTGAGAGGCGGCCCCTGATGTATCAGCACTTAGAAAGTAAGTAGCTATCCTCTATTGTGTATGCCCCCTTAAATAGCATACTAAATATTAGTGGAGGGAAATATTAATCAGAGAAACCCCAATCCAGGATATAGTATATGCACTCTGACAATGTTGGCAGAGGCTCAATGATGGTTCTTTTTTATCCCCGTGGAAACAAACCTTTCTTTCACACGTAAATGTAAGAGGAGACTTAAGCAGCACTCATCGTCGAAGGACAATTGAATTGCACTTTCAACAATTGTCTCAGGAGTAAAATATAGTATGTTTGACAAAAGCTCAGTAAATAATATCTCTTAGAGCTCGTTATTATCAGATCAGATCAGGATCTAACATAACTATTCCCTTTGTAGTATTTTGGCTGAACGCCTAAAATGTAAATAGAAAGAGAAATTGGGTATCATGTTATCAATGATCTTCAGCAATTTACATTTCAAAGTTATTGGCTGTATTTTAGATTAAGACTCTTTGTTCACATGGGTTCCCTTAAAAACTGCTCAATTATGTTTTATTTACATGTCATAGATCCTAGATCGATTGAAAGACTTTATCCTCCCTCTATGTAAGGTTACATCATAATTTACATGAGTGCTCAGCCCTTCACTTTATTATTCGGCTGCTGTATTATCTTTTTGCTGTCTCTGTGAAAAATTGGCAAGCAAAATAATTAAAGATGTTCTTTCCATGCTACTACATGAGAGTAGAAATAGACTAGTTGGATGCCCATATGTCTTGCAAATTGCTGTGAAAGCTCTTTCAAGTCTGAAGTTTAGTTTTGTTCATATTTCAATTTGACTTAACGCACTACTGCAGTAATAAGAGAACCACATTTTTAATCCAGGATTTAAAATATAAAATGAAATGAAATATAAAATAAATATTAGTATTTAGTATTCATGTAGTTTAGTGAAATGTTATGTAATATTAACGCCCACATGCAGAAATGATTTGTACCAAATGGTTCCAGAGTAGGCAATCTTTATTTAGATGGAGGGTAAAACGGTGGATTAAAGTGATATCTCATGTGTTGGATTTTACAATCTAATAGTGTTTTATACTCCCTGTGGTTCAGGTAACTTGTTAAATTCCATGAAAATCTAAGAATTTTGGATTCATACTTTTTATGTTGTTTAAATGTGCCTCTGACAATGTAATTATGGCCTTTGGAGTAACTACACCTAAACGAGGATATACATATCTCTTCAGAACATTGAAACACTCTGGAGACTTATAACTAAAGATCCTTCCTCCCACAAACGACAAACTCTCCATACGTACAACTATTACATAACTCCTGTCTCTCATACCATACTATACCTGCCGTTCACCATTTTAAACCTACACTTGCACCTTGTTCATATCACATCTTGTTATTTTCAAACGCAGCGTAGCTTCCAACAGCAGTGGGGGTGATGGGACAGCTGAGCCTCCTGCCTTGAAATTGCCGTGGAGGCTTGAGGAGGTTGGAGAGGGATGCACAGATGGTGGAGCAACACAATACACCGTGTTCAGGCAAATACACACAATACATACATGAGACATTGATTAAGCAGTTTTCCATATACAGTTATTGCTTGCAACCTCAGAAAAGCTGTAATGATTAACGACGCATTGCTCAGGAATGTTACCTACATATCAGTGGCAATAGATTGTGCAGTGGTTAAGGAATGAGGATGAGGTTTAGGACAATCTAACACACATCAGGTTGAACATGCTACAGTGCTATACACAAAGCCATTCTTCCAATATATTAATCCTAGTATCATAATATTTGCAACATTCTTATGCAAATGATCATCATTGGGATCCTTGCAGTGGGCCTGACTGCTATAGCACCAATGGTAAAAGCAATTTTCAGCAAACAAGAAAGTAAACAAAAATACTCTAAATTGTTACCTCTCCGAATATCTGTTGTTTATCCTAAACAGAAAAAAAAAATTCCCTGTTACAGGAAAGAAGCTGTCCATCACTTAAGCATTCACTGTGATTGGACAAACTTTCACACTGACTTGTTGAACTACATCCCTGACAAAAATGTATTTTTGTTAGCTCTGTATTATCCAAGCAACCATCTGTCAAAATGTTCAGCTCGGATATGGCATCAACTCACTAAGAGGATCTTTTCTGAAGCTTTCTCCCAAAAGACACGGGGTGGATTCAGATTGTTCTTCCTATCATCTTTTCCTATCTACTATTCCTTGACCTCCATGGAAAACATCACAAGGTCAGGCGCTGCTTGGAGAATCCGACTCCACTTGCACTATACCACGTAATTATGCGACGGCGGATCTTCTGGGCTACTTGGCCCTGTGCATTCTTAGCAGGTTGATTCATGCCGGCTAAACATGGACAACACTGTGAAAAATATTTATTCATTACCAAGGTCGGAATTGCACTCATAGTTATATAGCATAAGATGGAAATTCTTCATAGGCAACGGTAACTTACACGATGACGTGCGTCCCTTCTCGGCCATATTCATACTCTTCTTCTTCTTTTTCAGATTTAATTGTTTACGTTCGTTGCATGGCACGTCATGTTGAATATTGCTGTCACTATGAATTGTGGGGCATCTATTTCCAGTCCAGTGTACCCTATACTAAAGGAGATAGGAAACAATGTATTGAAGCACCTTTCCTATGCATTTAGATAATCCGAACAGCTCTTATCATGGCTGCCGATGAAATTTTGCAATTTGACCGCACCCACGGCCTTACAGTTCATATCCATCCTGCTCAAGACCCCTTATAAATCCTCCTGAACTTCTGATTTCACAAATTCTTTCCTGTGTCACTATTGATTGACAGGGAATTTATGTTCCAGTTTTTTTCCCATTAGTCTAAAATATCCAAACAAAAATGGCAGCTTCACATACAGTACATTGCACAATACATTTGCAGAACATTTCACTTGCATGCAATCTTTTCCATTCAGCTTCACTTCCCCATGGTGCACTGGACCAATCCCATTACAGTCAGTAATTACGGTCACTGTGTCACTGTAACTGCACATCATCATACATTGTGGTACACAGTCAAAAACGAATAAGCATAATATTCCTAGTATTGGATCCAAACCAGCCACTTTTGATATTTCCAAGTTTACCGACGATGACAAATCCAAAGAAAACATGGATGGAGATATGTTGTACATTAACTCTTATATTTTCTTATATTTGTCCTGTTCGATGGAAACTCGATCATACTAAACGTGATACTGTGTTTTCGTGAATGGATTTCATTAGACTTATGAACAAGGAACCCGATTCATATTGTATTAAAATAGTTTTAGTTGAAAAAAAAATCGGATCATAAAAAGGATTTATGATATTTATGCGGAGTTGTGCTACAGCTTTCAGTATAAAGAATTCTGTTTTTATATAGGTTTTATTTATATTCTTAATTCCTGGTGTTTACTATTCTTGTGTTATAAGTCTCTGTATGCAAGTCTTGTAAACTGAAAGTCAAGACTTGTTGGCCTTTAGAAAAAAAAAATCTTTAGATGTCTCTAATCCTCACAAACCCAAAGAATGAAGGGATGGGTAGCATAATACTGTCATGTAGGCTTCATATTGGCTTTGAAGTGGCTTAACACTTCCTGCTCGCCTTAGGGTGTGCCATTTGGCACCGTCGTTTGTCAGCTAAATTCATCTGTAGCCCTTACAGACAGGCCAGAGGTTTAGATGAAATCACAAGGCCTCTATTTACTACTCATGTGGTTAGTGTTTGTTCTGTTTGGCCTGAGTATTTCCTTAAATGTTTGCAGGTGGTAATTTGTAAATGTTTTAATAAATCAAAAAGTAGACGGGTAGATATTTTTTCCTCCAGATGTCTTTCAAGTTAGACTGTAAAGAGAAAAATATTTTTCAGGTTGTATTGAGGTGAAAGCCATAAGGAGTGTCATTCACAGCTTTAACACAGCTGCCTCACCCCCTCTTCATCTGCATACATCAATACTAAAATAGTGTTTATGACCAGAACCAAGGATAAAAGTCAGGGACATGGCAGGAACAGAGTCCTCTGCTGTTGGCTCGACGTACTACAGGTTACTGCAGACCCCTGACACAAACATCTAGATACAGTCCCCTCAAACTGTTGGTACAACAAGGCCCTTTGTTTTTGTTCGAGACTGAACTGATTTGAGTTTGACATTCAAAAGATAAAAGACAGTAGTTCACATGTTTTGCATTTGTATCCAGGTATTTACATTCAGTTCTGTGAAACAATTTAGTACACAGAACCTTTGTGTCAGAGCACCCAGTTTTTAGGTAAGAGGAATTAAAGGAACAGGTTGATGGTGATACCAGTTGGGGTTTTCATCCAAGCTCTCACAATGTTTCTGTCATCAACGACCCGTTCATTGTCTGTTGCTCATTTCAAGAGTGGTTTCTTTTTTCTTTTTTTTTCTTTTCAGGACATTCCAAATCTCTGCATTGGTATTACCCACTTTTTGTACAATGGCTCTGATTCATTTTCCCTATTTTCTCAGCTTTCAAATGTCTTGTTTATGTCCCATAGACAGCTCTCCTCTGGTCTTCATGTTGGTTCATCCTTTTTAACATCAAATGCAGTTGGAAACACAAAGGGCTAAAACCAAAAGCCTATTGGTTTTAGACGCTTGGTTTTTGAAACTTTTGTTTTCAATAGCCTTTATGAAAAGTTCATATTAAGAGCTATCAAATGTTTAAACAATCAATCAAAAAGGCAGCTCTTGAGCAACAAGAAAAACCTGTCAGTCACATGTCTAATATTTTTGCTCACAAAGGTGCTGCGTCGTAATTCTTCCTAATTCCAATCCACAACCAGGTAACTGCTTTCAACATTGTGTCTGATCGGTGTGTGTCAGATAGAGAAACCTCGGCTTTTCAGAGACGGGCAGGCTGTAAAGACGGGCACAAAGGCACCGTACAGATGCGATACAATTACATGTTCTCTGAGGTTTATTCTGTGAGAACAGGTCCTTGGACTGTTTCCAGAGGTTATAAGAAATCCTTGAAAGATAATGCAGGGTTAGAGAATGAAAACAGCCTTTTCACTGAAGTTATCATCTTTGTTTTCAAATGACTTTCAAGAAAGGATGGTTATTCGCTGTTGAAGGTTTGTGCACAGCAGACGGTAAATAACTAGTGGCTACAATAAGTTTTCACCTGTTCCACCACTATATTCGTATATGGTGATCAGCCGTCATTTCAAGCTTCGAACATGTTGTTAATTTGTGAAATCAGACAAGGTTATAAAAAGTGTCAATAATAAATCCAATCTGTAAGTCTAAATACATGAAACTACAAACATTTCTCAATGTTTTTTTTTGATCTGCATTAAGACGGGGTATACCTGTATTTCTTCATTGGATGAAAAACTAGAATGCAGAATTTCATCCCACTAGCTCACGTAAGTTAAATGTGAACAAACCGTACACTGAATGCAGGTAAAAATAAAGGCACTTTGATCATTTATTCCCTCCCTCCTACCTCTTTCCTTGGCAGCCGTGATAGAACACAATGAGGCAGTGAGCTGTTTTTGCTTCCTCTTCGGTTTTCCACCTCATTCTTAGAGGTTGGAACATGGGGCATTTTTGAATTCATCTATATATATTTATATATTTTGCATGCAAGGTTAAATTACGATTGTTATTGTCATTGTTGTATTATATATATATACATATATCACATCTGATATATAATTATGTATATGCATATATATATGCATATATGTATGTACATATGTATATATGTAGAAGCGTGTGTGTGTGTGTGTGTGTGTGTGCGCGCATGTGCGTATTTTACAGTCCACATTTCTTTGTTGATATCAGTTTAATATTTCCCTGCTCTACACTGACATACTGTATGTAATAAAAGGAGAATCATTTATCATCTCATATCATGCTCAGTTTTGTGTAGCTGCGCATTGTCATTACAGGCATGATTTCCTTTTGTGTGGGTCACTATCACATCAGTGAGTTCAGTCCTAGCCATTTGTAATAAAGAGAAGACAGCAAAGGATGTTTGTTCCAGTCTATAGTTGCACATTTGTGCAGCAGAGTTTAAAATCCATGTTCTTGTGTCTCCGTAGAATCATTATATCAGCCATATTAGCTATTTCCAATACAGCGGCTCTTTTTTTCTCTCTCCTCCTCCTGACAACCTTGCCTCGTAACCACCAAGAGATATACTAATGGCCCTCTGGTCAGTGAAGAAGGAGAGGGTGTAGATGGGAAGAGCAAGATGGGGTGAACGATGAGAGAAACGGGGGAGTATGGAGCATAGATGTAGGGGGGTGCGAGACTGTGTGGCCGGGTAACATGAAAGTGGAAGTGCGCCGCAGCTGGGCTAAAGCTGGGGCAGCCTGCTATTAACAGAGTGCAACACTGCTGAGCAGGGACAGTAAAGTGTGCTACGATCTGTGTCCTGGTTTCTGCCAACGTGTGTTCTTCGTTCCCTACATAAAATCAGAGAATAATTTGGACATAACTCTCCATATCATAATTGTCCAAATTGGTTTCAAAATGGCAACGTGTGGTTTTACTATTATTTCACTTTATTACCACCATTAGTTTGCTGGATTTTTCTGCCAAAAAAGTCACATCTTCTTTCTGTAGCTTTGCATTTTAAAGTAGCTTTAAAGTGCCTTTGAATTTTAAAACATTTAGAATTAAGACCTGATATCTTTAGCCCAGGCCAATGTCGTAGGGAAATCCCGAAGATAAGACTCTTCATAATAAGACACTTCAAAATCAGACCTGTTGACATTTTCTCCTGTTAAAATGTTTTGCCATGTGATCTGAAGCAGATGGGTGTTCAGGGCATTTAAATAGAACATTTAATTGAAGGTTCTGTGTTTTTGCAAAGCACTAACTGGACAAGCATGGGGTCCTATTTTCACAGATTTGCCATCATAGAGTTTCAACCTGTCCTTGTTGAAAGGACTCATTGATGACACAATGTCAATTTCAATGCTGGCCGTAGCCCTGGTGGGGACTAAGCCAAGCTTTTAGGGACTTGTTCTAAAGTGCTGATTTTCAAGCTTTGTTCTTGATGAAATTTAATCTGAAACATGAATTGTTGCAGTGGAAATCTTGACTCAGAAGCCAGTCATGGACAAAAGAACTGCTTCAGCACTATAGGTTGGGGCACCAAGACTTTGATAATGAATGATTATTTCCAATTCCCTCAATGGCTAATCACAGTATTTCACTCACAGGATGAGTCACCTTGTGTTTTGTTTTGTTCAGTTCTTTTTTGGCTTCATTCATATTTCAGCATCACTTACAGCAGAACAGTTACCTGCTGTGACAGTATTATACAGAGAATAATGTGGTCTCCTGCACTACAGAGTATTGCGCATTATACTATTGTTTGTGGAGTGGGTTGAAAATGTTTGCATGCAGGAGTTCTAAAAAAATGGTTACGTCATTTGGATCCATATCCCAGAGGACAGGTTCCAGCTGTGATTCCATTTCACAGAGAAAGCAGGGGAATTTCAGTCACATAGTGAGTGCGCAGACGGAAAGGTGAAATAGTGGGCTAAATTCAATCAATACATACTAATCAGCATGCTTTCCAAGTTCAATGAATTTTAGACAAATTCTAATGTCACCATACAACGGTCACCCACAACATTAAAACCTGTATCTGGTTTCTTGTTCCGTTTGTCAATTCAGTCTGTGTAGAGCACAACTATCACCAATTCTGCATTCATAAAAGTGTTATGTATATAAATAGGGCTAATTAAAATGGGAATTACCACAACTTCTTGGTAAATGTTGTTTCTTCACTTAGCAGCCAAAACCTGTTTGAACAGTGCACGACTGTTGCCTGTGCTCAGTGTCGTGCAGCCTGCATTAACTTCCGCATCCTCAAATAAGAGTTCCACAATGAAACTGATTTCTGTCTTTGTACACAGATGTGCTGTCTGATAAACCATTTTATGTCGGCACTCTTACACTCAGGAGCATTACAACTCCCTCGTCGCTCTCTATCACAGCTCTGTGGCATTACTTGGGTCTGTTGTGTAACACTATCTGGTCTGAAGCCCATTATTAAATTAAAACAGCTCACTGCACAGACAGAACCTATAGAGATAAAATACACTATCTGAAATCTCAGTGCATGCTCAGTCAGAATAGCTGTAACTGTGAAGCACAGCAATGGATATCCAGTAAATCCACCTTTTTATTATACATGCAAAACAATACAGACACAACCTTGTTCTACCCTCTCTCCTATCATAGCACATTATTGCAGTTATTTGTTATGCTAACCTCCTGCAGTTAGCATTTTCCCCTTGCCAGCCCCATTGAATATGGAAAGCACCACAGCGTCCTGGCACTGTCACCGCTTTAATTCTGCACAGTGAGATAGCAAATAGATCAGCAGGTACTGCAAGATGTAGTGTGATGTTTGCATGTCACAACAGATGAGGGCCCAATTTTGTCCAAGTGTATTGCATATTAACAATTGTTCACTCACTGCGTAATGTGGACAGAAGGTGTTAAACGTCTAAATGTATGTTACCGTCCTACATGAGCCAAAGCACCACTTTTTTGCCAGAGATGATCATTAGAGCCGCCCGCCGTGGCTTGTGCAGAAGAACAGATTGCCTCTTTCTCTTCTGCGTACTGTATGGGATGAAGTCCTGTGCTCCGAATGTATTTTCCATATTATCATACATTTTATTCTGTAGGCTTTCTTAGCATAAACTACCTCAGCTAATCAAAGTTTGCTTGCAACTTACAAATGCATTATCCAATATTACATTGCTCTTATGATACAAATTGCTGTCGTTAGTGGGGGAAATTTACTCCTCAATATAGTGTGTCTGTTCTATATATTCATATATTGATCAACGCTAACTTGTTAAACTTTGCAAAAGTCCTCCCAAAATCCCATATGCTGCAGAAGTGTTCACTGGAGCTCTGTACACTGCTGAAAGTTGGATTTTCCTCTCGACACCACAGTGTCAACTTTACTCACCATCATTCAGACTCTCTGTAGTGCTGGAATTCCATTTCATCTTCGAGCTGTTCGCTGTGTGTGTTTGAATGAGAAAATGATTTTAATAGTGGCAATAGTGCAAATGTTTTCCAACTGGGAGCCTTCTCACTCTAACCCTTTGCTTTAACCTGAATAATAAAAAAGGCCCCTTCTTCCTCTTTGTGAAAGAACTGGATTTCAAGTTCTTGTCGCAACATTTAAACCAGTTGCAAGTTTTAATATTGTGGCTTATTTGTGTATTTTGAAAGGTACTGTAAGAAATGTTTTGACAAAATAATACAACTATACATCATATAGTCTAGTAGAAACCTGGACAAAATATCATTGAATTATTTAGAATATATATTTAATTCTTATTATTTTTAATTAATTGTTAAGCTTTTAAAATAATAGAAGAGACAAATGGCCATCACAGGTAATTAGAGCCCAAAATAAAATGGTTAAAGGTCCAAGTTTGCCGTTTCAGTAACCAAAAACCAGGATGTTATTTATAATTTTACGGTGACATATATGAGGGATAACAGTTTTAACAGCCGTACTTTGTGCATTTCATGATTTTAATGAATGATGCAGGGGATAGACTGGCCTGCAATAGTATAATCCCACCTGTACTATGTTTTTGTAATTTGTGGTGATGGTGGTTACACGAGTAACTGTAGTTCTACATTCTTCTTCATATGTGCAGCCAACCAGAATAGAGAATTGTCAGTGGCCATGATATTAGATAAATTAACACATTTTCACATACAACAATATTTTGTCCATATTTGTGTTCATGTTTATTACTAACTGACTATATCTGTCACTTCTTTCAGCACTGTACAGTACTATTAATAGTAAAACTTATTTTATTTCCTGCTTCGTATCATACTTTCAGAACTTTTAGAGTTTTAGCACGACAACTAAAGAGATCTAGGATCTTGAAGGTTACAGAGTAGCATTTCTGGTTTTAGGGGTTCAACTCCTACTGGGGTCACTTATGCTGAAAAGGATTCACACTGTAAGCCACTTAGCATAAAAAACATCCACCAAATATTACATGTTAATGGCCTATATTTCCATATTTTAGCTCAAGTGAGTGAGCACACCACCTGTGGTTTTAGATTTCTACCCTTGGAGGGCTACGGAGATAGTTTTTGCTTCCTCTTGCCAAATTCTCCATCACGTAGTGAAAAAGAAACTGATCTTTTCACTGAGTACGCTAAAGCTGAATGTTGGTCGTTGAACTTCTATGTGTGTGTGTACAGTATATACTGAATAGATTCCTGACATTATCTAATGGAAATTTGGTGTGATGGAGAGCAAGCAGGCGCCCTTCAAGTGGTGGTAACTCCGCAGGCACTGATGCTGTTCAGCGTATGCGTTCATTCCCACTGGGCGCCATTTGTAAAATGTATGCACTTAGGGTGTTATTAGTCGCTTTAAATAGAGGAAATGTAGCACTCCTGACTTCAACAGTGTCCGCAGAGGAACGTCCCAACACTGTGCAGTCAGAATCAGATTTTAAAATAATAGTAGAAATAAAGTGAACAGTTATAACACTATATAGGATTGATCCCATGCTGGTAACGGGTTGAGCCTGATAATAGGCTTATGGCAGAGATGATAGCATACAGAGAGACCAGGTGTCTTTACTGTGCATGTCAATCTTATATCCTCAAGGTGAGCCAACCCAGTTTAGCTATTTTCACGTACTGACTGTCACCAGCTTTCTTTACACAAATATTTTTACCACTAGGGCTACACATTCTGGATTGTGTAATTTTGTCATTACTATTTATACTCACGCAACTTTTCTCTCTCATTGTCTTTTTCCGATGCTCCTTGCTGGCTCTCACTGGATTTATTTTCCTTACTGCCGTTTTTCTGCTGCCCTGCACCACATGATGTAACACAGATGTTGAAATGTGTTGAAGGACAAAGTGGGCGCACTTGTTTTGATGCACTTAATGTCCGTAATTGAAATGTGGAAGCACCGTCATTTAAAAATAAGAATTGAGAGTGCGCCTCTAATATGAAAAATTATGCCGCCCTCATCACCTCAGTGGAAAATACGATTTTAGCATGACTTATTATAAAGCATGTTGCAATTTGGGCAACATAAATTATGCATAGTGAGAGTGTTGAGGAGAATTCCTATATCACTCCCACCTCACCAGCACTTTACTGTGGAGTGTCACTTCACGTGAATTCACACTTGTGGAAAAGGGGGACTTAAGAAAAGGGCATAAATAAACCGGTTTAAAGTGGGACACACTCACCACTCTCACCTGTAAATGGGAATCAACCGATAGACAGTGAGTTGTCAAATGCATTTCCATTATATAATGTTCTGTTTCTGTTAGTGTTTAAAATTTTTTTTTTTTTTTACTAGAAGTGCATGGCCAATCACTGGCATACGTGCCTTTGTGTCGGGGTAGTGGACGTGGACCAGGCTTAGACTGCAATGATGCACAGTTGCAATTGTAGGATTTTATTTTCCACTCCCCACCAAGCGGTTTTGGACAGCACTGAATAGAACAAACCCTCCAAGAGACGATGTATGAATGAAGTAGAAGGGATTAGTAAGGGTGCAGAGGCCAGAATATAGGACTGAGACATAGTCATGATGTTTCCACTACAATTACTTTGCTGAACACTATAATGGAAGTAAGAAAAGAAAAGTAAGAAAAGGCCTATTGATTTCCTTGAGTGTGTTTTCAGCACCAACTTACTGGACAGCTCCAGTGCTGCGCAAGACTCCAAGTCAAGTTATTCAGCACCACTGCAAAGTGACAGCTCTCGAAATGCATCTCTTACTTTCTGGCAAACCTACAACTGCTGAAATGCTTATTGTGCACCAGGAACAGAGTAATGAATGTTTCCCACAAGCCTTCACAAGACCACACGGATGACTAACCCTAATCTTTGATTTCTCTGTTGTGTTCTTTTGTTTTTTCTTTGCTGTCGTTTTTCTTTCTTTTGACTTTAAGGATCGACTGCTGTCGACACCCCCCCCCCCCCCCCCCCCCCCCCCCCCCCCCCCCCCCCCCAATCTCACAACCAGTAATGGGAAAATCAACGTGAGACATACAAGGTCTCACGTAATATATATATACACACACACACACACACACACACACACAAGGATACATGGAAAGGAAGGGTGAAAAATGGGTAATAATGTGTGTTCCTGTGTAATTACTCATGAGAACCATCTCTCAGCACCCTAAGTTAGTTTAAGGCCCAGGCCCCAGGCTAAGATCTACTTCCTCTCCTCAGTCTTTCTCATGTTTTCTCAACCTTTCAATCTCTGCCTGCCAATACCCATCCCAGCTGCCCCCCCGCTGCCCCCACCCCCTTTTACCCATCTTCTTTATATCCTGGGATAAGGGGAAATAAAAGGGGTATAAAGGGATTTTCACTTCATGGTTCACTTCAGAAGCCTTCATTTGAATCCCAAACATTTGAGGGGTGAATAAATTACTAATTATGGGCAAACTGGTGGGGGTATCTGGAATTTAGCCGGCTGTTGGGAATATGCAACATTTTCAGACAAAATACACACAGATGCACAACAAAAACATGCAGTTTAAAGCCTCGATCACATCTTCATACAGTTCACACCACGAGAAATATCCCCAAACCCCCACATATTTAGAGAAGGATAAACAACATCTTTCTCCACACTCCTGCTCTTTCCCTTTGTTCTTGCCTTGTCTCCTCTGGTCTGTCCTCTCCACTAGTCTAACCGCGCTGAGATAAGGAAAACTCTGAGCGTATCAATTATTCACTTTAGAATTAGATTGTGTTTGAATGTAAGCAGGGAGAGAGGATAATGGTTTGCTCTGTGATCTCAATGCCAGTTAGATTTACGGTGGCTGGGAATAGGGTTTCTCATTCGGGGGTTTGTGGCATGATGCTTGGGTGTGCTTGGGGGTAGACTGGGCCTTGTAATCCCCCAAAACATATCCCTCTCTGCCACATTAGGCAACCATTAGTGGGCAAAAGCCATGGGTAGGTGGACAGGTGAAGCGCCTCTAAATAATGGCTAGATAAACAGGAAGTATAAAAGAAAATAAGAAGGTGCATCCAATTATTAGCTGGACAGTGGTAATGTATTGTACTCTTGGCACTGGTGGTGATAGGTAACCTAGCATTATAGGCTTTAACAATATTGTTCTTTATTGTGTGTTGCCCACCTCTGAACTGTGTAAGCATCAATACATTTTTTTACCAATGTAATCCAAATTACACTTTTTGCATAGAGAACAGTTTAATCCGTTTGCAAGTGCTAAACAGCTCTTATTACTGGAATGAACAAACAGACGGAAAAGGGATAATAATTAACATTTGGTGCCTAAAACAAACCAGTGTGTGCTCGATTGTTTGAAGGTTTGACACATGTCAACCATGGTCTTCATTGACACTTAAAACAAGACGAGCTGCTTTGGCTTTGCTTGTGAACACCCTGATGTTGGCCGCGTGTCGTGTTGATCTTTGTTCCCTTTTGTTATCTGTGTAAAATCTTCTCTGCGGGTTGTTAGTGGCCGTTTGAAAGTGTGGCATGATGGTACTCGGGCTTAACAATTTAGGTCTGGTCTTTTGTCTGGAAGCATGCACAGGCTAACAAACACACACAAACATGTGTACACAAACAGACTCAGACAAAGGACTCACGCACATGATAGCAGGTTTTGCCTCCGACACAGTAATGTTGGCTTTTACCACTTTGTCACTTAATGGGCTTCAGCGGCAATTTGGAAAGAGAGGCATGGTGGCTTTTTGTAATGTGAAAGATATCTGACATTGACCCACACACACACATCCACGCCCACATGAATATACAGATGCAGACCTCCATCTACTTTTACCTCCCCATGACAGACAACGTCCTTGAGAGCTAGTGATGGTAATACATACTAAAAGCCACCTGGCTCACACTAGAATTACTCTTTACCTCCCCGAGGTTCATGTGGATGTTTGTGTGCTTTT
This sequence comes from Scophthalmus maximus, assembly GCF_022379125.1. Classification (NCBI taxonomy): domain Eukaryota; kingdom Metazoa; phylum Chordata; class Actinopteri; order Pleuronectiformes; family Scophthalmidae; genus Scophthalmus; species Scophthalmus maximus. The sequence goes on along the minus strand of NC_061533.1, from coordinate 10,803,706 downwards.
CCTTCCGAGTGTGTATGTGATCCTTTAAGGTTTGTAAGCACATCAAAACATACAGTATATCCTCTATTGCCCAGATAAAATCTTACTTAAACTCACCCAGCCCTAAACACTTCAAAGGTGACCTTCCCCCCCCCCCCATTTTTTTTGGTTAGGGAAGCTGGCTTGTATGAAGAAAGGAGCTCACAGACTTTTAAAATGCCTACTTTAACATTTTTTATTCATTGGATATTATCAATCAAGACTTTTATGTGTATTATTCAATGACATATAATTCAGTATTTTTGAAAAGTCAGTGCTTGTGTCTTTACATGGTTTTCTCCAAAAATATTTTTTATAAAATAGGCTCCGGGAAGTGTATGATATATTTTTTAAAGGCCGAATCTTATAAATTGGAGTATCACTCTAAATTTGTCTTCTACCTATCATTTTAGAAGCTGCACGCTCTTACTTTTGTTCTTCTGTTTCCTTACTGCTCATCTTCATCTGTCATTTTCATCTTACTGTCTCTTTCTCAGGTTGCGGGAGCTAATCTTTTACTTAGTAACTCATCTCCTCCAATCAACAGTATTAATGAAAAAATATGTCACATTAATGTCCTGGCTTGATGACATTAATGGCCTTAGGAAGTACTACTCTCGCGGTAGCGCTCCAACCTGAAGTCAGGTGACTCCTGTTTGCTTTACTTGTACTTGAATCTACTTGTATCAAATTGAATGGATTTGTCATAGTTAAGAAATACACAGTTCTGTGTATATAAGGTCCCATAATTCACACTGAATGTCAGGACAAAATCCAGGCTATGAAATCCCAGGATAAAATTGTTGCGATAAAATAACATCCTGACAATAGATCAAGGAAAGGTTATAAAATCATGTCTACACATTATAGTGTTCCCAGGAGCTCGGTGGCCTCAAGAGTTGTGAAATGGAAGATGCTGGGAAACACCAGGGCTTTCCTAGGGTTTCCTTTTGTTAGGGAGATGACCGAGAGTCCAAGGGTCACTTTGACCACGCTTCATAAAACCTCTGTAGTGAGGCGAGAAGCTGTGGGAAGGACGACCATCTCCGCAGCACTCCATCAGTCAGGCCTTTATGGTAATGTGGCTAGACAGAAGCCACTTTGAGTAAAAGGCATGCGACAGGCTGATTGCAGTTTGCCAAGTGACATTTAAAGCACTCTGCGAGCAGGAGGGGAAATGTTCTGTGGCCTGATGAGAAAAAAATAAAAATCAACCCTTTGTGCAAAACTCTGGGCTTTATGTCTGTGAATACCAGACGCCGCTCCTCACCTAGCTGATACCATCCCTGCAGCGAAACATGGTGGCAACATGCTCTGGGGGAGATTCACAGTAGCAGGGACAAGGAGTCCACTGAATAAGGGGGATTATAGTTAATCTTGTTACTAATGTGTCTTTTTAGCTTTTCGTCTTAAGACATTTGCAAACATGTTAAAAAATATCTTTGCACATGTATGCTTTATTATTTTAAATGAAATATGCCACAGTTATATGAGCAAAAAAAGTCTATCTTTCTATATATCACATACAGTGGGGCTGAGCCTGACCTGTTTTTATTCCAAGTCAGTTGCTCTACTGTAATTACAAAGACGATTTTACCAATTTCAATTTAGTGTACAGTTTTTTTGTAGTGAAAGCTGCAAAAATAACAAAACCTCTCAATTGTGGTGGTGACCCCGGCTCCCCATGTAAGATGGAATTAGACAGTGAAAAGGCTCTGCAAAAAAGATTGCTGTAAGGCATTAACAGAGTGCAAAACTTGTTTTCCCCAAATGGTGTTATAGGTAATACTTGACAATGAGTTTCTAAGGATTAGCTCTACGGTGTTTTCATTCAATCAATCATATTCTCAACGGATCCTTTTGAGAAAGTGAAGTGGCAGTCCAAAAGGAAGTTAACAGAGAGGTAAATAAGCAGGGGTATTATAATATACACTAGACAGCACCGTTTCTATTAAACCACCATCTCTTTAAATGCAATTCTCTGTCCAATTCATCCACTTTTTTACAAAATGATATAAACCTGCAAATCCTCCATGTCCTGACATGACATTTCAGGAATTTGGCGGTTGGAAATGCCCACTCACGCCCACAGTTACACATTGTAAGCTTATGCTGTCTGTATTACACTGCCAGACGCTACATGTGTATGTGTATTCATTGCTAGGTCAGAGCATACACACCCACTCATCAGTATCCAAACCGTCCTCCCTCCCAGGAAACCACTGATAGAGGGATTACAGCGAAGGATCAATCTTCAGCCAACACACGGCATAGATGTGGAGGTCTGAGTGTCCACTGCCCATCTGGTGCAAGATTCCTCGCTTTCAAATAGGTGATTTCCAGAAATGCACGAGCTGTCTCGTACAAGGATACAATCGTCTGAGTGTTGTTCAAGGTTACACTTTATCAGGCTTTTTTGCTCCGCAGCAGTCCAAATTTTTCCAACATATTAGAAATTGAAAAGTAAATCCAAGGCCTTACTTTACCGGAGTCTTCCTAATGAACAGCTGTATTCTTTTCTCAAGGATTATTTCCCCGACTCTAAACTCTTGATAAATTAAACAGAAGGTCAAGTCCTCTCTATTGACGGTTTTTATAAATTAGTCATATCAACTTATGCAAACCTCTAAATGGTTATTATGAAGTTGTATTTCTGCCAGACAATGAATTAAAGATTGCGATTACACAATGATGTATATGCACGCGTTTGAGTCTGAATATCTCAGAGTACCATTTATTCGAGGAGTGTGAGCACATCTGTGTCCGAGTGAGAGGTTTAAAACTCATTCATGTCAGTCAAAGGACTAGAAAGATCCTCGCCTGAATAGGATAAACAGTTCAACCAAAAACTTGCGCTTAATCTTGAATATAAGAAGAACCAAAACCCTCTCAATCCTTTCGTGAAGTGAAAACATGTACATACATACTACATACTTTCCAATGGCTGCCTTCCGGGATCCATAATTTCTTTCACTGATATCCAGACCATTAAACATTGCATCTATTAAAGTATTTGTTGAAGAATTTGTTTTCTGCCACATCTCAAACATGTTAACCTCCAATGTGAGTGGTTATGTAAACATTTAATAATGAATCCACATCTTAAAAAAAAAAAAAAAAAGTGAGAGCAGATTTCACAGCATCAGTATCACTGTCAGTTTAATCTCCCGTTCCTTGAATGCATACAAAACAGTCCTTCCAATGGTAGCCTGAGGCTCGCAGCCCTCCTAATCCTTAATCCACGGTCTGGGGCAGATTAAGAGGAACCCTGGGGACTCCAGCCCTGGGGTTGGATAAACGGATGATAGCGGGGGGATGTGGATATAATAGATGGACCAAAGGAATGCGAGGACAGTTGTTAGGGAAGAAAACAGGTCTGTTAAGGATGAGAAGAGAGGAATGGACGTGTGATGGACAGATACAGGAGACGGTGTGACAGATGAAAGAATCCTGTACCAATATTTGATGTGGGCTACATCAACAATTTGTTTGGGTGGGGGAGAATGAAGATTCAACTCAAATCGCACGACAACAGGGTATGAAGTAGACGGACCCGTGTTGTAAATTGAACAATTGAAACCAGTGCTCAGTGGATGTCTCTGATAACCTGATCATGAGGCAATGAGAGGCAGACAGGTGCCCATGGCAGAGCCGAGGTTGGCAGATTACCCTCATCTGCCTCTCTGTGAGACATCCCACAGCATCCCCGCCTGCCCTGAGAGCCACATCTCCTCTCTCTCTCTCTCTCTCTCTCTCTCTCTCTCTCTCTCTCTCTCTCTCTCTCTCTCTCTCTCTCTCTCTCTCTCTCTCTCTCTCTCTCTCTCTCTCTCTCTCTTTGTCCGAGGTAATTCCAGACTCACGCCCCGGCTGGCATCTGCTGCTGCTGTAGTTGCTGCCTCTTCCTTCTTTATTCCTCTCTCCTGGGTATCCTTCTTATCTCTCTCTCCCTCTCTCTCCCTCTCTCTCTCTCCCTCTCTCTCTCCCTCTCCATCTCTCTCCCCCCCACATGGACGCGGAATACCTCGTCCTCACCAGCCAACGTGTGAGCGGAGGCTGACGCGAGTGCCCGCATACGGAGTGCGGACCGCGGAGTGTCGTTGCGCGCGTCCTCGGTCCTTTCTTTCTCTCCCCCCCCTCAGAAAGCCGAGCTCACGTCTTTTTCCTCCCCTCCCTGACGCAGAACAGAAGAGTGGCTTTCTTAGATCTCTCTCCCATTACACGTCCAGATCCCTCCCTGTCCTGGTCTCTGTCACTCATCTCCACGGGGAAACCAGAGACCATTTCGGAATATGGCACAACCTCTCTGTGGCGCTGCCTGGTGACGCGGCTGCTCATCATGTGGCGTTTCTCTCCCTTCTAACTAAAGTCGCCGGGCTCGTCGCGGTGTGTTCTGGCCGCTGCTTTATTCCAACAGGGGGCCAAGTGAAGAAAGCATAAAAAGCCCCTGGGGAAAATGGAAGTTTTGGCGTCGGCTTGGTCCACTGAGGCTGCTGCTGCTGGTGATTTGGTGCTTGGTGCAGGGGGACAACTGCGTCGCCAGGTCTGAAAGGCTGGGACTCTCGGGTCATTGCAACGGGACCTGCTCTTCCAGATAACTCCATTTCCCCCTTGACGTTATCGAATGCTTTGCGATTGGTCTCCTCAGACGAGCGTCCCCCAGCCCCTCGGTTCGCCCTGACGCGTCGGCGTTTGGATGCGGTTTGTTCCCTCTGCGGCTCGTCGCCCCCCTGCTCGCTCAACGTGAGGATTTGATGTGGGCAAGAATTCCAACAGGGCACCAGTCCGTGACTATCCCCCCTCACACTCTCTAACGTCAAGTGAATCTCCAGGCACAGATCACAGGGAATTTCCTTGACCGCCCCACGAATGGACTAAAACCAGGAGCGTCGCTTTTTTCCCCGGGATCTAAACTGTGATCGTCTCCCTCTCTGGTTGTGGTTTTTTTTTTTTGGGGGGGGGGGGATACATCTGGACAACATGAAAGTTATCTCGGCCGTGTTGCTCCTCGCCGTGTTTTGGAGCCAGGAGTGGAAGTCGGTGCTCTCGGATTCAATCATCCACATCGGTGAGTTACTGCGCTCTCCCCCGCTCCGTGCGTCAGGGACGGGTCGCAGCCCTCAGCTGCTGAAATCACAGCGTTGCTGGCGATGTCTTTGACACCCTGCAGTTATTCAGTGGGGTCCCCCCCCCCCTATTTATGTGCATGGTGGTATTTAGGATGTAGATATTCCACTTGGAATTGTTTCTTTGGCACATCCATTGGTTCATTTTATGGGATAAAAAACGATTAGAGATCTCTTATGCGCCATTATTGGCATCGATGCAAGTGAAGTTTCAAGTTCAGGGGTTTATTCAGCTTCAATTTGAACAGTTTTACCCACTGTTGCTGTATAGCCATTAATTCCAGGTTTTTGTTGATATCATATAGTCATATTAATGAATGAGGGCAATGTCAAGTAAATGGACTGCACTTGCAGAGAGGAACGTTTCCCCCAGATTTCCACACACACATATATATATATATATATAATGTCTCAATGCTCATCATGCGCGAAAAACAGGTGGTTTAGGTGATGTTGCCCTGGATGGCGGCACATTTTCTGCTCATAGGTTTTCCTGAAGCATAATGGCATTACAGTCTTCCATCGTGTGAGCTACTGCAGTGCCAGCAGAGGAGGGGAAGAAGGAACAAAAAACAAAAAGAAACGTTTAATGCCCTAACGTCTTTTCTGCCTTCCACCACCACCGGCAAAGTGTGGCACTGTTGTGTTGAGTGTGATGTGGACATCAGGGAGCGATGTAGGAGCGCCTCCGGCCCCGGCTGTAGGTGTGTATGAGTGCCAGAGAGAGAGAGAGAGAGAGAGACTGGGAGAGAGAGAGACTGGGAGAGAGAGAGAGAGAGAGAGAGAGAGAGAGAGAGAGACTGGGAGAGAGACTGGGAGAGAGAGAGAGAGACTGGGAGAGAGACTGGGAGAGAGACTGGGATAGAGAGAGGGGGGATAGCGAGAGAGAGAGAGAGAGAGACTGGGAGAGAGACTGGGAGAGAGAGAGAGAGACTGGGAGAGAGACTGGGAGAGAGACTGGGAGAGAGAGAGAGAGACTGGGAGAGAGACTGGGAGAGAGAGAGACTGGGAGAGAGACTCGGAGAGATAGGGAGACTGGGAGAGAGAGAGATAGAGAGAGGGGGGATAGCGAGAGAGAGAGAGAGAGAGAGAGAGAGACTGGGAGAGAGAGAGAGAGAGAGATAGAGAGAGAGAGAGAGAGAGACACTGGGAGAGAGAGAGATGACGCTGGAGAGCGTGTCTTGCTGGACGAGGACGCGAGGTGGTGATGGTGGGCATACAGAACCATTGCACAACTCGGTGCCTTGGCGAGAGAAAACGGTGCGTTGTGTAGGTGCGTGAGTGAGAGTGACGCGCAGACACACACACACACACACACACACACACACACACACACACGCGCAGAGGGACCGGCACATCTCCACATTGAACTGCTTTTTGACCATGTTGCATATCCAAGAAGATCACATCCATATTTTATCATCACACACACATACACTCTAAAACACATAATGCATGTAATGCATTATAAGCCACCACTGCATTATGCTGGCAGGGAGGGGGCACTGACCTGCTGGGTCCATTTGGACGCAGGCGATAGCAGATTTACAGAGCAGGCACCCCCCAGGCCAATTTAGCGGCTACCTGAATCCAATTTGCCAAGAGCTGGACCAGTTCAATATCTTCTCTGGGCCGTGGACCAAGCGGATGGTTCATATCAGACTCACGACAACAGCATTACCAAATGAATGAGATTTACACATGCGTCAAGTTGGCAGTGAATGCACACTATCTTGTTTGCAGGCAGGTGGGAATGTGGTGTGTCAATCAAAACCGGGTTGAAATCTCTTGTGGGGGGGAGAAACAAAGATTGCAGATTATGCAATTCAGAAATGACAGTCAAACCGGGTTCTCAATTTGTTGTGGATTTTGTCTTTCGAGATAATCAAAGTAGGTTATGCAGAATATTCTGGCGCCGAACAGTAGGACGGCTGCTGGTGTGTTAGTGAAGTCACACATGCGCAGTGGCTGCGGCCCTACAGGGGGGTGGCACTGTAATGCACTGTTTGGACAGACCACCCTGTGACTGAATGGTTTGATCCCAGCAGCAGCCACATCCTCTGCAATAGTCTCACTGCAAGACACTGAAATGTAACCTTCTCGCTGACTGTAAATTTCTGCTAGATAAGAGTGTTAGCGATGCGACTAAAACCCCTCGGCGAGACTTTTTTAGACTCACCAAGGCTGAGACCGGATCTGCAGCTATGTAGGCTAACTGCACCAAGGTTCTTGTCAGCTACAGGAAACTGGGTCAAGGTTCCCTGTATGTACACTGACTCCTCTCTGTTCGGTACGTCTGGGATTACTGAGACTATAATGTAGTTTTCAAACTCGGTGTCTCACTGGCTCTATAGGTTGCATGTAAGCTCAGCTCGTTTGGATTTACTGGCCTGAGCCGACCTAGAAGTAAGAATACATGCAACAACATGGTGATATTAAGCTTTATTATAACCTCGTAACGTGTCTGTCTATTTACAAAGAGAATGGTAAACATAACGATGGATAGATATGTTGTTCTGCACAGCCTTGCCACAGTAAGTGGGCACAATTAAGCTGTACAGACCTGTGGATTTACAGAGGTAGAGGCTCTCAAATCACCCTCAGTTTGCAACAGAATCCATACAAATCCCAGCTATACGTTTGGGGAGCAAATTTAGTGACATGGATAATGAGAAAACCCAGCTATTCCTCCTTGAACCTTTGTTGTGGAAACCAGGCCAGTGAGTGGTTTCCAATTAGTTGAACCGAGAGTGAAGGCAACGTGTGGTGTCCTTGTTCCTGGTTAGCTACAGCTCCATTTCAGCGTGTGTATGGGGGTTATTTTTGCATAAACAGGCACATGTATGTGTCTGTATGTGAGAGTGTTCGAGGACAAAGGATCAAGTGTGGGCGGTTGGGTGGTTGGTGTGATTTCAGTCATTGTGTCTTTTTTCCCCACCTCTCTCCCCCAACACCTTATTTCTAATCAATAGTTCATTTCCCTGCGAGCCACAAGTACTTTAAAGCACAACAAAAGGTTATCACCCCCCAAAACAATACTTCTCTTTTCTCATCCTGCCCCTCTCTCACACTCCGTCCTTCCTCGTCCAATGCTTCCTCAGCAGACATCGAAAACAGCAGATAAAACAGGGTGTCGATGCGGCGGAACAAGTTCAGGAAAACGTTTTTTGATTTTCTCACAAAAGTGCTGAAGTAGAAGCCACGCTAGCAATTCACTGGTTTACCTCGTCAGAATTTTGCTCTTTTTTTGCAAGTAAAGATAATATCCATAAAGACTTCGTTATTTTTTTCTGTGTGCATGCGTGTGCTTCATATTTATTCTGGACTGCCTGCGAAAAAAAAAAAAAAAGGAATATACCCAGCAGGCACATCGCATTGGCATGTCAGAAGTAATCCCCCTTTAATCTCTAAGTTGCCGCTGAAGATGGAACAAGGGAAAGAGATAGAGAGATAGACAGGCAAAGAGAGATGCATACCAAAGAGGAAAAAAGATGGAAGATAGACAATAAAAGAGAAAGTAGACCTGGTGTCATCATCATCTACCATTTTGAGCTCTCATTGCTGACAACCTGTGACATCCCCCTAACGGAGTTGCCTTCATTTCTGTGATACGAACAGTAGTGACCAGCAGACGTTTTCACCCTGCTCTGTCCTGGCATTATAGGTGATTGAGCTGTTGGTGAGCTGGCACCGCGGCCTTACCTCTCTCTCCCTCCCTCCCTCCCTCTGTCACCATCCCTCCTTCTCCCTCTAATGATCAGCATGCAGAAGGGGGGAGGGGGGGGGGGTTGCTTGCCTCTTGGCTATCACCGCATCGTGTGCTGCATGGCAATGGCCCTCTGCATGTGTGATAGAGAGAGTGAGGGGGGGGAGAGAGAGAGAGAGGAAGTATGCATGTTTGTGTGCTCTTGATCAGTTGCGCTCAGAGAGTCACTGTGATTTATGCAGCCAGATTAAGTCCTCACTACAGAGTCGCACTGTTTTTTTGTTTTTTTATTGCCACGCTGTGTCGGAGTGCATCCGCCACCTCCGCATGGGAGTGAGCCTGGTTGTTCAAATAATGTATCATATATTGGCTAATCTCTCTCTCTCTCTGTCTCTCTCTCGGCACCAGTTTGACACCAATCACTGAGATACAATATATTACATTTGTACTGCTGAGATTTAGTGCATGCTCTGAGCCTACATATTAATACCATGCAGAGTTGTCAACATTTTTTTAAAATGCAAAGAGCGCGGTTTATCGAAATGATTAGAAGCGGTGGACACGTGACAGACACAACGTCTCAATGCACTACTGCCAGTCGGTCACATATTACAGCTGCCTTGTATGGTTATTGTCTTTGTCTCTTCTCGTTGCCCCTGGCTAGATCGCGGGGAAATAGAAATTGAATGAATGAACACTTGGCTGAAGAGAGAGAGGAGGAGAAAATGGATTGTCCGCTGTGTTTTCTTGCAAGCACCAACACTTTTAATGCGATGAAACTGTGCAGTTAATCATGGAAGTAATTCTCCGCTAATTATTGATCAATAAATTATTCAAAAGCATTTTTGGCAAGATCTTTGTCATGTAATTTCCCGGTATTATGGGCGGCAAAAAATCTGTCCTGCTCATAATCTCTACCTATATTAAGCAGTGAAGTCATAACAGAATAATCGGTGGGCTTGATTTATGAGTGAGGAAGTGCATTTAAGAACACTTCATATGTAAATCAGTCAGTGCTGAGGTCTTTTTTTATACAATTTGGCAGGTTGTTTTTTTTTACACACACAAAAAAAAATCTGGCCAAGAACTCTGTTGAATCATTGAAAAATGATATGCAATACCGTCAGCTCATTTTTAGAAGCTCCTGTGGGACACTTCTCAAGCATTTACTAAACCGAGAGTGATACTGAGTAGAGGACAAAACGCAGAGAATCAGACTCTGGAGGGATTTGGTCTAACAGACCGTGTTGCCTCTGCAGTCATTTATAAAATACTGGAGGCATTTCATTCAAGGACTTTACGAAACATTAAAGGCTTGATGCTCTGCAGAAAGGACGACAGTCACATCATTTTCATGGAGCACATCACTAATGATGCACAATTGAAGATACTTAATTTGCCAAATTTGTACACTAATTTGTTTTTTCAAACATTTTAATGAAGCCGCCCCTTATATTTATGTAGAGTTTGTGTGTCTGTCAACACACTAGCTGTATCTGTACATATTGATATGAAATGGAAATGTGTCATTCTCATGTTTCAGGTATTTTGGACGCCTTTCTTTTGGTCTGTAGTGATGTTCTCAGTTCTCAGCATAAGTTATGGGGAAACTCATGTAATTTCATTATTTGTGGGAGGAGAAAATATTGAGGGAGACGAACAGAGAGGGAGATTTGTCCTGGAATGGCCTGTTTTTTTCTCTCTCACTATGGTGCTATTCTGGTCATTTCCATGGAGAAGGATTTCTGAACATCTCTCTCTGTGTGTGTGTGTGTGTGTGTGTGTGTGTGTGTGTGTGTGTGTGTGTGTGTGTGTGTGTGTGTGTGTGTGTGTGTGTGTGTGTGTGTGTGTGTGTGTGTGTGTGTGTGTGTGTGTGTGTGTGTGTGTGTGTGTGTGTGTGTGTGTGTGTGTGTGTGCGCGCTCCTGCCTGCTTTTGTCAACGAGTTCACAGCTGTCAACAGCACTTTCTCTTTTGAACTATAAACTTCTGTTTGTGCGAGGCACATGTATTTCAATCTGCAGTTATATGCACCCATTCAGAAGGGTGGGGGCAAGGAAGGGCACATTAAATGCTTCATATCTTTTGAGTTATGTATCTGTGAGTGTTGACAGTTGTGCTGAGCCATGCTTTTTTTGACTGGTTAGATTTAGCACCTCACATTTCTGTATTTTATAGTATTTTATATATATGTGTTTGTGTGTGTGTGTCTGCATGCGTTTGTCTGAGAGTGAATATCACTCACACAGGTGTAAGCTGTGTGCCTGGTTTGTGTTTGTTTTTTGTGATATTTGAGACTGTTGTGCATCCCCTTGTGAAAGAAGACAGACAGTAGCTCTGACGTTTGTACCTGGTCACTGAGGCAGAACCTTTAACCAGGCCATAGAGACAGAGTGTGTGTGTGTGTGTGTGTGTGTGTGTGTGTGTGTGTGTGTGTGTGTGTGTGTGTGTGTGTGTGTGTGTGTGTGTGTGTGTGTGTGTGTGTGTGTGTGTGTGTGTGTGTGTGTGTGTGTGTGTGTGTGTGTGTGTGTGTGTGTGTGTGTGGGTGGGTGGGTGGGTGGGTGGGTGGGTGGGTGGTGTTGAGAGGGACTGACAGGTAGCTGTGAAAGTAAGGTTGATTGCTTGTCTGAAGAGACACAGTCCAGCCCTGCCGAAGGTGCTTCATCTCAGTGCGGAAGTCAGTTTTGCAGGTAGAACACACCAGATGGCCTGGCAAGGATTTGTACAACGGAGGCCCTTCCCGGATGATTGTATTGTGTGTTTGTGTTTATCCGACACACACATAGTCACACACGCTTAATGTCATCGGAGGACAAGAACCTTTGGCTTTCGCCAAAACAAGTGTCAGCCTGTTTTTTTGTGGAGATTGATTTGATTCACTTCTGTGAGCAAAGAAGCATGTCTATAGATTACACACACACACACACACACACACACTCACACTCACACACATACACACTATCAAAAAATATAAAACCTGTAAGAGCACAGGGCCCTGCAGTGACTGGATCGTTGCTCTTCATACACCACACCCCTGTTTAAGGACACAGGTTTACTGAGTTTTCTGAATAACGTAACTGTAAGACCTGGATTAAAGCCCTTAAAGCCTCCCATGTTCCAGAATAGGAGCATTGCCACATAACACAGTTTTGCAGCTGCTCATAGCGTGTAGCTGTGGATGCGTAGTGTATGAGACATGGATGCATGGTGTTCTGCATTTGAAAACCAGAATGGGGGCAGGTCCTGCTATGCACAGCTCTCACTGCAATATCACTGACAATAACATTGAGGAATTAATCCCTCTTTTTGGCTATTATTATTCAGAGAATATCAAAATACAAATATGTTGATTAAACAGTGAGGCTCAAAATAGTGAAACATACTCGTTGTATTTCTATGGCATGTTCCATATGCACACATGTGAATGTTAATGTAAGTGTCTTTGTGTTCATTCATCCATTTTGTACTTCCTTCATTCTCGCAGTAGAGTAAATTTTATGTAGCTGCCCGCTTGTTCGCTCTCTCTCCTTTCTTTTTTTCAGGGGTTTGTTCTCTGGTCTGTCTCACTGGGGCTGAGCGTGTCCTGAATATGCATGAAATGTGTTTTTTGTGAACACACTGTATTTGAGTGAGCACGTCAGGACTCCACGTGGGAACATGTCCATGCATTTAATAGCGTGCGTACAGTCTGAAAGTGCATGCAAAAGTGCTCTTTTGTGCGCTCATCTCTGAAGCGTGTTGTGTGTCTGGGCACATACCAGCCTGTGCAGCTCTTTGTGAATGGGAATGTACAGTGGTGTGAAAAAGTGTTTGCCCCCTTCCGGATTTTTTATTTTTTAGCATGTTTGTCGCACCTAAATGTTTCAGATCATCAAACAAATTTAAATATAAGACAAAGATAACATAGGTGAACACAAAATGCAGTTTTTAAATGAAGGTTTTTATTATTAAGGGTAAAGCGTGGGGATTGAACCCAGTTGAAATACAGCCTTTCAAATACACGTCTGCATGTCTTAAAATACTGTGCTTTTGAAAACAGCTTATACGTTCTTTGCTTCAATGACACACTCACCCACAAACGTGGAAATGACTAAGAACATTTTATAGCTCACCTTTCTTTTTCTTTTTTTTATATCCTTCTAAATGGATCCAGAAATTAACAGTCGTGAAGGGAAACCTCATGATGCTTTGGTAACCAACATTTTCACCTGACAAGATGGGGGGAAAAAAATGCATGTTGGGGGAAATGCATTTCTGGGTTCACAGTTTTGACTGTTTAATATAAATAAAACATGATAACGCCAAATGGTCAATGTGTAATATTAAAGTATGGAGTCTGAAAGTTGTGTAAAGCAAAGCTAAATTAGCCCAAGTTACAATTGATGTACAAAAAAGAGTACATACTCTTGACAAAGGTAGACCGAAGGCTCACCTCACTGGATTTATTTTGCAATGTGGCCTTTAAGCAACATTTTTACTGCTGACATGATATGAGAACACAACGTATCATTTGTATATTTTTAACACTTTTTCCAGTCTGAGTTAACACCGTACGCAGCCACCACAACTTTCACATGGGAAACACGGCTGACAAACAAACTGCTGGGTGTGGGACTACAAATACACACAATCCGTTGAAACGAATGTCTACCTAGTTGAAATATTCAAATCGGACATCCCGGATGTAACGAACTGCTGCGGCTAATCTCTTCTTGTGTGGGTTTAGATTGACTAACTCTGTGATCACGTTCGCTGTTGTAAATCCATGGTGCGAGTACGCATGCACACATGTTCTTGTGCCCGTTGAATAGTGGTTGTGCTTCTTTTCATCACAATACCAATTGTACTTCCCCACTCCTTGGTCTGTTCCCTGGCCCATTTTCATATTTTTTTTACTTCATCATTCTCTGTACTTTTATGATCAGAATTGTGCCATCTGATTCCGTGTGCTTGTACTCTGTCTGCCCTCACATTTTGTTCCACATCTACCCCCCCCGCACGCCACTCCCGCCACTCTCCCTCTTTTGTCTCTACCTCCCTCTTGATGTTTAATATGCTGCCAGTGATTACAGAAACAGGCATCAGAACTGAGAGGTGTTAAACACTTTGCTAATCACTGTCGTGGAATTGTATTGTGCTGTTTGTTGTTTTGTCTGACACACTTGGCAACACGTCACGAAGCTGCCTGCATGTGCCCATCTGGATTGTAGCTTTCAATCCAGTCTTCCTGTAGGGAACAAAGAAACTGAGTGGGAGAGATCAGTAGGAGTAGACTCTTGGATGTGATTTGCTTACTTGTGATTTGAAAGCCCACTCCTGTGTGCGCACATTAGGGCGAACTGGCCACTTTTGTACGTGCTTATACTATTAATTATACGTTACTACTGCTTACCATGTCTACAGTATTAGATATTAATCTGCATGGATTAGGATTCAATTTCTTAAATTAGAAACACGAGGAAAAGGCAGAGTTTAATAGGCGGGGGATAATACACAGCCTCTCTCTGTCACATTAATATAATGTTGACAGTGTTGTGCCTCACATCAGATTCAACTCAACCAGTTGTGCGTTCGTCATGGGTGGAGTGCCCGACTCCCAGTCCACAGCCTTCTTCTGTAGCTGTAACCCCCATCAAACGAACCAGCGCAGCCAAAGTATAACTGAATATCTGAGACACATTCACACCCTTTTTGTTGCAAAGTAACCTCTCTGAAATGAATTTTCTTATCTACAAGGAGCAAGAATTTACACGTATGTGTGCAACTGTAAGGCAAACTGAATGAGCTGGAGTACTTGTACGACGTAGGCATACCTATATAGATCCTCAGCAGAGTTGTTTTTATTGTAAACAAACAGTTTATGATTTGCTCATTTGTGTGAATTTATGTGTTAAATATCAAGTCTGTGTCGGCCGTATGAACTCAACCTGTAAGATATGGTTTAGACCTTCTATGCTAAATAAAGGCAACCTTGCGCTGTCCTTCAAATATTGTGCCTGGAGGTCCACATCCACAGTCATAAACACTGTTAAGGTTATAATTAATCAAAATACACCCAATTGTGTCATACCAGACATGTGGAATGTGCACATAAAACCCCAGAAAAGATTGTTTCAAATCTTTTGAAAACTGCTTTGTTTCTTGATTTTGCACTCCATTACCTTCATAAGAGGAATTGCTCTCAGCAGTTGCCTGAAGTGTGTCATGCTGCCCATGGCTATGCATGTGCGTCGTTGCGCTTATGCACATAGAACAGGTGAAAAAATAACAACCTCTTTTTCTTTTTGTTGCCATAGAGGCACCATTAGTGGTTCACACACCACTGATATAGTATAGTATGCAGCCCAAATACATTACAAAAGTGCCTCCTCTTTTATTTATGTCATTGTTTTGTCGCCCACCTTTGCATTATAAAAACCAGCATGTACGCTCCTGATGAGTGGACTATATATCGTTCCACATGTTTCCTACAGTCAAACTATGCCCTTGCGCAGCCATGCAGATCAGCACAAAGCAGATTGCAGAAACACAGTTCCCGAGGCTAAAAAGCTGCACTGTGAAATGATTTATGCAGACACTGCATGCAGTGCAAACAACATTAGGTAATAATAAACGTGTTAGACAGTAACAGTAGGTAGCTAGAGTTGGCTGTGTTGGCCATTCAAACAGAACTACGTGATAAGAATGTGATATAGGTAGAAGTGTATTAAAGATCCTGTTGTAGGTTCATGCTTATTTCCTTTGTTTGCATAGTGGTTTATCTCAAGAGTAATTTACAGTTAATGATCACATATGAGTAGTTCAGACATTGGCGTTGTCCTGGATATTCTTCTTTATTTGTGAGTTGGTAGTTCTCCATAAAAAGACAAGAAAAAATGGATGTGATGAATCATCTATATTTTGAATTGTGCATGAGAGTGGTTGTTCTCTGAAAAAAATTAAATAAAACAAATCTCCACAATGTCTGTTTTTCTCTCAGGATAGATGTAGCCTAGGATTAGGTTCAGCTGAAAATGTGCCCCTGACCTCAGTATGAGGAGCAAACACCCACAAATGTCACCCAAGGAATCTCCTTGTTATCGTTGTGACCTCCTGTTTCCCGACAAAGCAGCGCCGGTATCTCTCCCTGTAATGTACACATCAATACACGATGCTTCAGATCTCACACACTCATTCCCATGTGACTTGAGTCTCACTCTACTACCCTCTGGTTGGGGTGGTCAATAGCAGTTAGCAGGATTCTTCCCTGGGGACTAGAGCAAGTGTTTCCTTCAGAGGTCTTTAATCACCACTCAGTCTCCCAGTCGTATGTCATGGAGTTTTGACGATAACGGGCTGCTTTTCCTTTAGCTGAGCTCTCGCATCGTTAAGTCCACAACACTAAAAAAATACTCCATTACATGTACATGTGAATGCTACTTCAGTAAGAATATGCAAGTACAATCAACATAATGTACAATACTCATGATAGGGAAAGGACTCAACGCAGGAGAATAGTCAAGTTGTACTGGTCATGCATTAAAACATAAGCAGCATTTTACTCTTGTAGTTGAGATGAAGCTAAATTCAAACTATTTAGATCCCTTTCATTGTGTAGTAACCAACTGGTTATTTTGTTGATTAATCAATTGCTTGTTAATAGTTCAGCAGAAATTCAGAAAGTAAAAAATATCACTGCAACACCAAAACCCACCATAATAATGTCTGTTTTGTTCCACAAACAGTCCCAACCTCGAAACTGTGACGATTATTAAAAGGATGAGCAGCAACACATTTTCCAACTCTACATGTACAGGACATTGTATTTTTAGTGGACGTTTAACTCTTGTGTGTAGCTCTTTATAAATCCACAAGTGTTTGTCTCAGCTCCTCATAATGAAACAGAATTCACTGCTTAATAATGGCTAACAAATTTGTGTCCTCAAGCAGGTCGAATAAAAACTTCATTGCTATTTACAGGGCTGAATGCCATAGGGACTGGTAGAACAGAGGCTGGCATATTGATAACACTGCATTTTTTTTTTTTTGATTACACAGACACTGTAATAGTTGGAGCATCCAGATTAAAGGGAGAGGTAGGTCCCTGGAAATGTTTTACTGCTTTTCAAAGGTGTAACCTGCTGCAAACCATATAAATTAAGTGGATTTGGATAAAAAATCTAAAACATTATCACCGGTTCCAGCAAGTGAAGCCAACGCGGACGTGCCTTGAACCTGTTTTCTCTCATATAACCAGCAGAGGGCATCTCCACCGGTAAGAAAAATAAATCTGTTTCTATTGAAGTCTATTAGAAAACGGCTCTACTTCTCATTTGATTTTTAACATCAGTAAACATTTCCTGAGGAGTTTATACTTCAATCGCTAGATTCAAGTCTCCTTCCATACTGATGTTGATTTAGTAAGTCATGGTCTCATTTAGATTAAAATAGACAATAAAGCATAGTATGAATTGGAGTGTGGATACAGTGTCATTGACAGCTAGTTCTGTCCAATAGGTGCATGGTCGCAGGTGTAGGTGGACGCACAGTGGAGGAGCTCTCAGTCAGGCCCAACCCCCTGCTCTTCCACATATGGTTACTTCTGGTTCCAAACAAACAAGATGGCGCTGGTCAAAATACTGAACTCAAGGCGCCAAAATGGCAGATGACAAACCAATTGGTGAAGTCACGATGGGTTGGCACTTAGTTGTAATGCCTTGCTGGGAGTCATTGCAGTTTGTTTTCCATCTCAGACTCTGTCCTGCTATTGATATTTTAATTACTGATATCCCTCAAACTTAGAACAGTCATGTAGAGAGATGCTCAATCGATCCCATGAGTCTCTACATTTTAGAATTCACATTTTAACGATCTGGCATTAAATCTTAACTGTAATTAACAGGATTATGTGTTTCCCTTATGATTCCAAATCAGGAACCTCTAAAGGAAGGTCTTATTTACACTCGAGCACAACCAGGACTTCTCGCACAGTAGAATCTGTTATTGAGACAGCATCAATAGAAGCTGTCTGGCTGGGGACAGCCCTCTGGACTCTCTTCCTCTCCCCCCCTCTGCCTTTCACTTGTTTTTTTCCTTTACTCCACTGTCTCAGTCCCTCTCCCTTCCTCTTGCCCACACATGCACTATCTTCAGTTGAGGCCCCTTAAACTGTCTGCTGACCTACAATCAAATTTCACATCCGCTTTTGCCCCTCATTTTCTCAAAGAATGTCTGAAGTGCGCTGCACTGTTACCAGCTTCCTAAATGCACACTGTTTGCATGTCTCAGACAGAACATTTCATAGGTGCACCTATTTATGCGACAAGGGAGGAGGAGAGTCTGTACTGCAAGTCAAGAGTTATTGCCTCTCCTTGTATCATGTGCAAAAGAATACAACATCACCAGCACGATACTTAAATCTCTTTCAGGACTGCTGCCAACGATACGACGGCAGACAATTCCACAGACAATACAATGACGCATAGTTCAACCAAGTAAACTGTTAGACATGTTCCCTCTTAACCCAAATACATACACTGCAATGAGAAAGTTTGTCTCAACTAACTACTATAGACTACCGTTTGAAATAATAAAACAAAAGCTATACACTACGAATGGCTCTGGCTTATTGGATTCTTCTCGCACCTGGTTCAGTCGAAGAATTACTCGGCTCAACTTGCCGCCTCAGACCACTTCTCCCCTGTCTGTCTTCATTTGGCCCAGCTGTCTTTGATTTAAAGTGTCAGGATGAAGTAAATATGGTTGCTCTTTTGGCTTTTTTACTGCATCTATTTTTAATAATGACTCACTTTACCCTCTCCTCTTAGCTCAAGCTTCATATTTGCCTGCTGTCTGCAGACAGACGACAAGTCATAGCAGTAAAAGCCCAGATGGAACTAATAACATTAACAATGGCTCATATTTATTTAAGTGTCCAGGAAGCCACTGGTGAGCCACTCTGCACCATAAATGGGCCCTCGGATGGGATGCTGCCGCTTTTATTATTACACCTGTGTTATATCTGTTGGACATGTCAAAATCTCTGCCAGGAAATAGTGTGGAGTGCAGACAAAATACTTGAAAAGAATACTACTGAAATAATGTCTATAATAATAGACAAAATGTAAAATTTTTGAATTTCTCTGTAAATGCAAAAATGAAAGGAAAAAGCAAGAAATGCACACATGCGCGAATAGTTAACATTTAGTATTCTACTACCGAGCTGAATATTCCGATATTTGCCGCTAATTGCAACCACTCTGCTACTGCAGCTGTAGAGAAGTAATTTTGCTTTGTTGTTTGAGTGTTTCTTTGAGTGCCTTAAAACCATAGCCACTAATCTATCATCAGAAATGTTAAAACCACATCTGGCTACGTTCAGTAGGATAAATCTCTTGAGTTTTCTTTTTCCTTCATGTTAGACTGCATGGAGGAATAACGAGAAGAGTTGCTTCTCTATCTTTCCTGCAGAGTAGTGTGTCTTTCAGCGGAAATGTTTATGTGTCCTGATCGGCCCCTTTATCTTTGTCAATGTGGTGCCAGTCTGCAGATTTACTCAGTCTCTGTGTTAGCATCCAGACGCAGCGAGGACAGAGTGCAATAAGGAATAATTTAATGGTTATGGGGAAGAAAAGAGGCACTTTGAAATGCTGTTTAAAAGTGTAATTATTATTTATTGATTCACTTTGTCCAATGGTAGCGACACATTTTTTTGGTTTAACAAGGGTTAGGTCAGTTATTCTTTCTCCACTAATGCAATTACTTATTTGTGCTTGTATTTTTCCCAGTGTGTGTGCCACCCTCCAGCTCATCTTTCTTCATGCAAATAGTCTCAGTAAGATCAGAAGTCATAGGACACCTGTGAAGTGTAGCTTTGCCCATGTGTGTGAAGCTTTAGGAAAAGCTGTGTGTCTGGCAATGTGTTGTTCTGAAGAAGAATTGGGAGGTTTAGAAATGAAGGCAGTTGCATTTGGAGCATTATACTGCAAGTCATAAAGCAGTGACTTTAATTCGAATCGCTTTATTTTGCTTACTTTATCCTGGTTTTTTTTATAGCCATTCTTCACTTGACTGCAAATAATTAGAACCGGCCGGGTACTGGTAATCCTAATGCAAATGTCTTATTCAATTACAGTGTGGTCCTGAGCATAAGTCTTGTAGCTAAATCTTAAAAAGTTAAGCTGCAAATCCTCTTTAGTCTGAAAGTCCCAGCTCTAATCATCAGGATATTGTTGTTTTTGGTCCTATTTATTCTTTATTCCACTGATTCCTGGTGTGTGTGTGTGTGTGTGTGTGTGTGTGTGTGTGTGTGTGTGTGTGTGTGTGTGTGTGTGTGTGTGTGTGTGTGTGTGTGTGTGTGTGTGTGTGTGTGTGTGTGTGTGTGTGTGTGTGTGTGTGTGTGTGTGTGTGTGTGTGTGTGTGTGTGTGTGTGTGTGTGTGTGTGTGTGTTGGCAAGGAAAGGGCACTCTTTGTGTGTTTCATTTCCAAATTGTGTATGTGTCAAAAACTACACTGCACAAATTCTCTCTCGCTCTCTCTCTCACACACACACACACCGCACACACCCCTGAGGGAGTTAGCAGAGCTTGTAACAGGACATTCACAATAGGACAATGCAGTAATTCAGGAAAGGTTTAGCTGTGAGAGGAAGAGTGGATTATTACGTATTATGGCTACAGGGCAGCAGGAGTCCAAAGTCAACATACAGCACTAAAGTGAAATTGACTTTAGACAACAAAGCAGAGCTGTGAAATGAATGCATGTGCGCGTGCTCAGTGCTATTGCTGATGTGATGATACAAATATTTTGTTGTCATCTCTGTCATAGCTTTGTGCTGTATTTACATACATTTGCTGCAAGCGCATGTGAGAGTGCTTCAGGGGGATTACCGCATTATGTCAGCAAAGAGTTTCCTTGTTTAGTGGAACATCAAGGTGATAGAAAATAGACTGGATAAAAACAATAAGGCTTACTGTTGCATCATGGAAAAAAATACTCTCGTAATTGCAGAATGAACCTTCTCCTGGTGTGCATCTCTCAAGTCTCCAAGTGTCATTACTTAAAACAAGTCAAAGTCATAAAACAAATTAAAATCTATGTTTCAAAGAGACAACTAGGTTTGTCAAAGGGGAATGTGAAAGCATTACTGTAAATGTTCTGTGCTTTAGTGTGTATCTGTCTATATGTATGGATATATATTTACATCAGAGGCCCAGTGCACATTAGAAGTGGTAGACCTTGGCAGTCAGCTCTTCATGTACGTACATACAGAAAAGCACAAACACTCCACTCCTATCATTGGCTGTCCTCTCAGGCTGTGCAGCTCAGCAGAGAAGCGGAATATGAGCACAGACAGTCTTATTTTTCCATCACCATGTATTTGCCAAGGATTATGCACAAATCGAATTTGATGTGATGTGTGAAAACACAAATGTTGAGCGTGGTTATTTTGTTCGCTATAGTCTTTGTTGGCATTGTCAACTCAGACTGATGTGTGCGACCAAGCTGGTGTAGGTCACTGCACCACATGCAATGACCTGCAACTGTACCCTCACTGATGCTTCTTGGCATGAAACATCTGCACATTTTTACAATGGAAGCCGAAGGCCAAGTAGAATTCACTCACTCAGCACTTTATTAGGAACACCTGTACACCCTGCCTATGCATGCAATTATCCAATCATTTGATTATTATGGAATCAGACTGATGCATGTTTGGAGCTTGAGTTCATGTTCATAACAAAGCAGAATCTGGGGAAAATGTGATGTCAGTGACTTTGACTTTGGCATGATTGTTGGTGTCAGAAGTCCGGGTTTGAGTTGCAGTCCTGTGGACAGAAACACCTTGTTGATGAGAGAGGTTAGAGGAGAAAAGCGAGACTGGTCGGAGCTGACAGGTTACAGTATCTCAGAAAACCATTCTTTAAATCTGTGATGAGCAGAAAACCCTTTCGGAATGAACAACACATCAACACTTATGGTTGACGGGTCACAACGGCAGACCACTTAGTCAGGTTCCACCCCTGTCAGCCAAGAGCTGAAATCTGAGGCTCACCAAAACTGATCAATTGAAGATCAGATGAATGTAGCCAGCTCTGATAAATCTCAATTTCGTCCGAGGAGGGAAGAGGTTAGAGTCAGAATTTGTTGTCAACAGCATGAAACCATGGACCCAACATGTCTTGTGTCAATAGTCCAGTCTGGTGGTGGTGGTGTAATGGTGTGAGGAGATTTCTCTTTATGTTTTGAAAGACACAGCATGGCCACTTGCATCTTCTCCATCTCATCAGGGCTTCTTCCAGCATGGTAATTCTTCATGTCACAAAGCAAAAGTCATCTCAAACGGGTTTCGTGAACATGACAATGAGTTCAGTGTACTTCCCACAAGTCACATCTGAATCCTGCGACTTTGGGATGCGATACAGCGGGAGATTTCTCAGCACAAATGTGCTGCTGACAAAAAAGGATGTGATCATGTCAACAAGGAACCAGAATCTCAAAGACAATGTAGAATACATGCCATGAAGAATAGAAAGACATGGTGAGTGGATATTTGTGGTGATCCAGTCATCTCGCCTTTTCTGTGTTTTAGGCAACATTGCCCGTGGCACCAAAAGGCTTGGAGCAGATTTTAAAAACAGACATAAATACTTTAATACTACCACACAGTGTAAAGTGAAGATGCATTTTTTTGTGAATAAAAAGGAAGAACAAGAGTCCGGGCATTGTGAATATTTCTTTTCTCTTACAGAGTTGTATTGCAAACAAATTAAGTGCTATTTTCATATAGCAGATGATATTGGAAATTAAATAAGTATAGTCCGGTGTTTCCCCAACCATTGTAGGGGGGGGGGTGCTCCACTGTGTTCTTATTAATGTTACTAATGTAGAGCCTGTTCTCAACATGTGTTTATGGCCCGCGGTGTGGCTGGTTGCCGCGCTGCTGCACAAACTGCTGATTAGTCCAAGTTCCGTTCGCGTCCGAGCTGTTGTTGTATTGACAACGTATCCGACATTGATGACTCCCAGCTGCCTCTGCTCCACAGCGCTGATCAGCTGTTAATTCAAAATATATCAATACTGAACGTAATGTGTACTTTCCAGCACTGTGCTTTCTTAATCCCTAAACAAGACACATGCCAAGTGTCAGGCTGATAAGATGAACGGAATGACTGACTGACTGGCGGGGAGATTTGTTGAATAATTAGCAGGATTAGTAAGAAGATGTCTCCAGCAGTGGAGAGTAGCCTGTCTGCTGCCCTTATACAAGACAAGAAAGATGTTGGCCCTGACAACCAAATGAATATATGGTGTACACTATTTTCTAAAGAGCAACAGCATGATTATGCAGTGGCCTTAAGATATATGTTTGGATGTTTTGGGGTTTATGTGCATACTTTTAGCTTGTTATGCAATGGATAGTGCCTGTGGTCTGAAGGGAATGCCTTTGGCATATGAGACAGGAATCTTAGAGAGAACATGTTCTTTCAGTGCCACTCTCTGATATCAGTCGAGGTTTCCTGCCTTTGCAAGCTGCCTTGCATAGAAAAATGACTGCATAGCAATGCTAAACAGCCCCTCTTTAGCATAATTGAAACGCCTGTGAGATCCTGCTCTTCACCTGCTGTGCTGAAATATTTTGACAAATTCTGAGGAAACGTATCGGTCATTTTTTAATTCCATGGTTTATGCCAGGCTGTTTAAAGCCCCAGTGTGTAATTTTTGTCATTTTCTGGCGGCATCTTGTGGTAAAGTTGCAAACCGTAACCAACTGAGCACCCGACAGGGACACTTTATGGTGGCACACCGCTGATTCCATTTATGGTTTACGGAAGGAATCCTGCATATTCTCTACTGTTTTGTGCAACCGTCAACATGACGTAGCAAAGATGGCGACTTACACTGAGGTCAGGTCCACCTCATGTAACTATAATTAACTCATTAAAAGTTGACGAAAAACCATCAGTTCTTTGTTGCAGGTGATAATACATATATGAACACATACTTATGGACAATATATTCAATTTATGTAAATAAGTTCTTTTAAATATCACACACTGTATATTTAAGTAAACGTAACCAGCAGTGCAAGTAGCAATGCCAGTGACAGGAATTTTGGGTGGCAGGTAAGTCTCACCCTTCATCTGACTTGGCAGGACACTAATCGGCCTTGATGAGGTGTTGTCAGCCTCCTGCTTTGCCAAAATACAGGCAAGGTGCTGCTGGCACTTGTAACTGGCATCAATTGTGATACCCGTGAAAAGAACCAGCTTGATCTGCCTTTTTTGAACATTGATGATAAATGTTACAAACAGCTCAGGGTTGGTTCATAGTTTCCAGTCTGAAATAGCTTCCACTTTATTTTTATACTCCTACATTTTGAATTGTGATTTAAAGGCAGCTGCCTAGAAGCAATACACTATGGCTCACACTGATAACAGTTATATAGCTAGCAGTGTTGCGTAGATCATAATGTTTTTAAAATGAAGGAATTCACTAAAATGGAGGAATGTGTGAGTAATATCCATATTGAATTTTTTATTGTTCTTTTGTTTTGTTATAACCTTTAGCCAAATTAGGCTTTCTCTTTATTTACAAAACTAAGTTGGCGTCTTTTATAAATTTATTCTGCTAAAGTGACACTTCCAAGAATCTGTAGTCCTTTGGATATGTTCTCATAATCCTTGTGGGAAATCTCTTGCCCTAATTACCTTGGCTTTGCCCTCACTTAGCATATCGCTCTGACATCTGTTACTAACTAAACAGAAACTACAATGTGTAGTTTCAAGAGATTGAAAAAAGACTGACGAAACATGAGACACCATGAAATGAAACATACTTTAAAAGAGGAAAGATGACAATGGGGAAAACAAAGAACTGTGACGCTAGTTTTCTCTTGACATCTGTGTGTCTGATAGTGTCCTTGATGGTGTCAATCTGGGATGACCAAAGTACATGAACAGGAGTTTAATCACCTGTCTGCCTGTCTGTTTCTTTTCTAACTGCCTATCTTCCATTTCTATTCTAACATTTCTGTGATTCTGTCCATTTCCTCTCCTTTCTGTTCCCACCAGACTGATGAAAAATGGTTCGGTTCTCACACAGACACAGAAAGAAAATGGATGACACACAGTAATGCACAGTGCATTGTGTAATGGTCATATGGAAAAATAAGAGACATCCAGCTTTTTGCATTAGCTTAATCACAGAGGCTTCAAACAAAACAACGCATACTTCATTTGTGAATAGGAAATTTGAGGGTCTATGAACCAGTCAGGCATAATGCATCATACTGTGAGTCACAGGTTGTGGTAATTGACATTTTGTTACATTTAAAACATGGACAGAAATATTGATATTGATAACACATTTTTGCACCAAAGCTTGTCTCTGCAGCAGGTCCAACCCTGAAGCCTTCTGCTAGGAAATCTGATATCTTACATAAAACAGGCTGGTTAGTTGTTGAGTGGGGTCTGCCTTTGCATGCATTGGTTGATAGAGCCATGGCAATAGCACAGGAAATGACTGCACATTGTACCCTGTGCTTTTCACAAGGTTTGAGCAGAGAGGGAAAACAAGGACAAAGCCAGATAATCCTTAAAAACCATCACTGCACTCATCACTGCATGAGCATTGCTGTAATATGCAATACTGTTCTGTTTCTATCATTTAGTGTAGACTGAGTGATGACCATAGTGCAGGTCACCAAAGTAAAACAAGGGCACACGCACACATTAGTCATAGGAGCCCAAATGATACGGCAAAAAGCCCTGAGATGCAATTTGAAAATGGATGCTTACATTTTGAAAAGATTGTTTGGACAGATTTGAAGATGATGTTAAATTGTTTTAATTGACCAGTACATAGATATGTGCATCTTTTGCGTCTGTTTACCCAATACAGAGTCTGTCCTGCAGAAATAACACATTGCATTAAAATCTGTGTTGCGTTTAAAGCAAATGCACAACATTCTGCACATACATGCCCTTACAGCGGTGCCAAAACCAATTATTATGTGATCAACAGTAATGAAGTGAATAATGTTTTGACATTCGTGACAATACCCCACCCTAATTTGTTTCATGCAGCTACATGAAGAAGACATCAGATATAATTTACCAGCTTCTTCAGTTCTTATTCGGGCCTTTCTGAGATGAATCAAATGCTCATAAGACTTTTATGAGCTCTGTTCTTCAAGTAAACTCAATAAGAGTTTTAGCTTTTATTATCTTCCAAAAATCTTACTTCATTCTTTTAATTGAAAACTTTTTCCATGTACTTTGTAATACCCACATGGCTACTTGCACAGAACAATCCCATGGCTACATTAAAAAATAAAGGAATGGAACCCAAATAGGAGCTGAGAGGAAGTAATACGCCAGATATAAAGAGAGGAGATGTTAAGGAAAATGGCAGATGATGAGATTGACTGATTGTTACAGACTGAAAACCTGTTCCACCGGCATATTTCAACAACTGCAGGGAAGCGAGAGAATCGGAAGCCTCTTGAATGAATCAGTTGGATGTTTTCAACAGTTATTAGTAAGTTAGTTACCAGTGAGAAACATCTTTAATGTCAAACTAACAATTTTTTTTTACAAAACACTTACTGCTGCTTCCCAGACGTTCCATGCAACATTCTAGTTATGTGTAAGTGGATTTCCTTTTGTGAAAATGAGCAAGAGTCGCTATCTGAAAATTAGAATGACTCAAAAGCTGGCCTCACCAAGTGACTAAAAAGCCTATTAGTGATCATCACCTTTTTGTCCATTTGTGACATTTCTTATAGGGCCCAACACAGATATCCATTTAAGAAAGTAAAACAGTACTAGTGTATACTTTTTTAAAATCCAAAATCTTCCTAAAGTTATATCATGTCACTCCGCCCAGAGCATGTGCTTGAATGATCATAAGCAAGAAACAAAATTCAACCCACACCACTCATTTTCTATGTCTAATCACATTGCTAATGACTATAGAAGAAAAGCATTGTGCTTTGAAACCAGGTAAATTTTTTATCATCAACTGCTTCTGTTAATTGATTCTTATAAGTTACCAAGCAACAGGAGTGGTTCTTGAAACGGGAGAGATAGTGAAAATAATAAGTTCCAGGTAAGAGGATAAGATATTGCAGAAAAGGCCAAAGCACTACAGTAATTCAATAAATTGAGATGGGAACACTATGAGCTAAAGATATTCAGTAAGATGTATTCTGTCCTTAATTTACTCCTTTCCTATACATCAACAAAAACATGATTCCATGTAATGTCTGTTTTTAAAGCTGTATATAGTTTGGGGCAAATTGACAAGACATTGGCCCTGTGGCCATCTCTAAACAACAGGATCAGTAATTCACCATCACAAATCTGTACGGAAATTTGGATTTGGTTTAAATTATGATAGCCTCTGAAGTAGCATAACCTTTCTTTTTCCTCTTCTTGTTTACTTAGCCGGGGGTGTAAACTGGTTGAAGCCTCAGATGGAGTTAAATGACAAACCATCCCAAATTCCAGTGTAAATACCTTCCCGATTTTTGGTCACATTTTGATAGCTGTGAAACTTCTCAAAATCTTTGGTCGTCCCTGATAAAACATTTTGGTTTCTGCTCTTTCACTCTAACTAAAGTTCCCATAAAGGACCAGTTTAAATCTACGTTGATTACAATGGGAAGTAAAAGATTGGGGATAAGAGGCAGATGAAGATGGGAAAATGAAAGGGAGATGAAGTATGGGATGTGAGGGTTTTGAAGGCGGAGGTAAGATACAGAGAGAAATTTGAAGTGAGAAATGAGGAAATGAAAAAGGAAAGTTAAAAAGATCTGAGGCGAACTAAAGGCAATTAGAATGAATAAGTCATTAAGAGATTAATATTAAAGATGAAATGGAATTAATTTTAAAATGATAACCTATGTGAATATATTGTGTCAGTCTGCTCTATCATTTCGCAAAACAGAAAAAAAGAAAACCAGGCAGAGGGTTTCTGGAGAAACTGAGAACATCATTTGAAAAAGCTTCCAAGTTGTGAAGTAGCATTTGAAGTTTGAAGTTGATTTACACCCAAAAAACAATTGACTGTGTGTTCAGTGGGTGAGTTAAAGTATACCATGTGACTACAACATGCAAATTGTCATCGACCACATGGACAGGAAAGTTATGATGGAAAGGAGGAGACAGCTTGAAATGCAAACATGTTTTTCCTTTTTTTAAAAATCAGAATATTTCTTTTGATTGTGCTTCTAGAAATTCTCGAGAGTATATTTTAGAAAAACAACTAAAGGTTTAAGCTCTCAAATGGTTTTGTTTTTATATTTCTTTCTGCTTCAGAGGCTAAGAAATGAGGTTTAGTCAATTTTAGTAATTTTATAAAAACCTCAGGTTTTAGGAGGTGGATTTCAAAGAATACTTGGGTTATAAAAGGCTTGTTGAGCACACCCTGGTTTATAATGAGTAAATTAACTGTAACGGACCTTAATGGACAATATAAACCGATCAGTAGTGTTATTATGATTTGATTTCTCAGGGTCTACCCTGCAGTTTCACAATAGTTGGATGTGTCTTCCAATCCTCCAATAAAAACAGCCTCGGAGACCTCCTGATCAGATGCCCGGGCCTCCTCAATTGGCGCCTTTCAATGTAAAGGAGCATCATCTCTACTCCAGGCTCCACAAGTGTGTCTGAGCTCTTCACCCTATGTCAAACCCTTTAGAGGAACTCTGTTTGACCAGTCATATTTGTAATCTCATACTTTCCGTCACTACTGAAAGCTCATCTCCATAGGTGAGGGCTGGAATGTAGAGCGACTCTTAAAAACTGAAAGCTTTGCCTTCTGGCCTGGCTCCCACTTTACAACAGTCTGCTACAATACCTGCATTATTGCTGACTCTGCACTAATCTGCCTGTCCGTGTCACGGTCCATTTTACCCTAACTTATGAACAACACCCTGAGATACTTAACTCAACCTGGAGGAACAAATCGACTATTTTCCAGTAGATAACTATAGTGTCAGCCGTTTACACACTGATCCTCATTCCAGCATCTTCACACTTGGCAGAAAAAACTGCTTAACTTTGGCTTGGGTGATCCTTCCAGGGGCCTGACAGTACTAGGATCACTGGACAGTACAAACCCCTTCACCATGGGATCATGGAGGAACTAAAGATGTTCTCCTTAGTTAAACATGTTTATAGGCGTTTATTATTAATCATTGTGGACCTGGGAGTGTCATTGTTTTATATGTTAATGAAAGAATAACCCAGAACCTCAAATTAGGGACTGTCCTGCGCTTAAATGTTTCAGTTTTTTTGCTTACAACGTCAAATCATTTAAATTTCTTCATGCTGGTGAGTACAAAGTCGTGATCAATGTATGTCTTTCTCAAAATAGTATCTGCATTTTCAGTGGTAAGAGTCTGATGCCCATTAGCCTAGTCCTACCTACTAGAATGGCCTTTGTTGCTGTAATAAGCTGGCATTTCTAGATATTTAGAATCACCAAGCACATACATATACCCTGAGGCCATTTGTCCTTTACCCCTCACACAATGTTTGGACAGCTTACTGTGGTTAGAATGGTTTAAATAGTCCACTGTTTTCAATTCTGCATCTCACACCCTATTGCTCTTTAATTGCTCAGTGGGTAAATATAATTTTGTGATTTTGCATATGTGTACAAGGAGGCCATTGCTGCATTTCATTCCCAGACTGTTCTAGGAATGTATTGAAATGTCATTGATGACAGCAAACTATTCAATTTGCCCTTAGAGGGAAATTATGTTTGGTATGGATCTACCCGGGATTTCAGAGTACACACACATTGGCCTGGGTGGAGATGATGGGCGGTTCTGTGTGTATGCCATTATACAATTTTTCATCAACAAAACAAAGGATGCAAGCTTGGATTCAAAATTACACTAAAATGCTAATATAATAACAGAAAGTTTCAGAGCACATAACGTGGCTTTTCTTTACAAACACATTGCAATCAGTGACACAGCCAACAGCAATCAACTGTTGCAGAATAACAATGAGTGTCTCTATTAATGAGCTGGTTCAACAAAAGCAGACAACTGTCTCAAATGTTCAGTATGTTTAGCAGTGTCAGGATTTTATTATGTTCCCTGTGGCTCTGTATGAGCAGGTGTTAAGGTGAGCCTCCCATGTTGGATCAGCTCCACAAGTTGAGTGATACCTTCCAAAGCAATATTCTCACTGAGTTTGAGCTGTCAGAACATACATTTGAACAAAATATCATTGAAGTTAAAGTCAAATTCAGCAGGCAGGCAGCCAGCCATTTTGTTGCAGCTCTCAAATGTTATAAATATATATATATATATATATATATCTTCAATTCAATTTCATTTGTATTGCGCCAAATCACAACATACATCGTCTCAAGGCACTTTACATAGTGAGGTCGAGACCTCACAATATTACAGAGACAACCCAACAGTTCCCATAATGAGCAAGCACTTTGCACACAACTCCTTTTTAACAAGAATAAATCTCTAGCAGAACCGGACTCAGTTGTGGGCGGCCATCTCCAGCGACCGGTTGGGGTCAGAGGAGATAAATGGGGGAGAGAGGAGAAGTTCCCCAAGACATCTCGGCCTACAGCAGCATAACAAAGAAATGGTTTAGTAAACACCCGAGCAGCTCTAACTATAAGCTTTATCAAAGAGGAAGCTTCGGAAAATAATTCCAAGTAAAAATGGTGGATAAATAATAAGCCATCTAAGTTTGAGCAACGGTGATATTGGCACATTGAGTACGAGTTGCACATCAACATTTATTCATTTATTTATACAATTTGTGTATTGCATATTGGTTACGAAACCTTTTTAGATACATTTTCTATTCTTTCATTTTAGAACACCTGCTTTGACTCGAGCTGAGTGCACATAATAGGGGTGTACATGCCGTGAGTGTGGTGGGACTGGGCTCAATCCTCCCCGACATGACCCAAGTCAAACCCCCCCAGTGCAGTTTCTTTCTGGAACCAATCCGTCCGCCTCCATCTTCTATTAGTGCTTCAGAACACAAAACCTATAAACTTGCTTTGGCACTTCAACTGTTTCACTCTCGCCAGGCTGTTTCCCAGTCCCTCCAGGTACAAGAGCATACGTCTCACTTACACTGTATATCTTCCACACACTCGCCCAGGAGAGTGGTCTGGATGGGCGGGCGGGCGAGTGTGTGTGACTTATATATATGAGAGTTTTTTTCTTTTTTACTGTCTGTGAGAGGCAGAGAGCTATAGTGAGGGAGAACAGACACACTAAAGAGAGTTATTAGAGAGCATGTTCTCCATTTTCCTGCCTTAACCTGATTTCTCCTTGTAATCTGGTTTCTTCTGTGCATGCAAATGTGGTGCCTATCTTCTTATTTCAATCCTGATTCCTGCTGTCTTTTTTTATCCTTCCCTTTCTCTCACTTGCTGTCAATGGAAATCCTCCACGTAGCTACTGTAGTTCTTTACTCATACAGGATTTCATCCCTACTCAAAATTCAGCTCTGCTCTGTTTATGCATGTGTTTGAGCAAAAGCGTGTCTTGGATTAGAATAGAGTGATTAATATTGATAGCAGAGAGATATTTCTAAATTTGAGGTGTTTTCAACATCTTGGTAGTGGCTTCACTTGCCTTTGGTGAATTTAAGCAGATATAGAGATGGCTCTAACAGACTTTTGGATGCTGCATGTAGGATGTATGTAAATCCATGTGAAACAGCCTTCCCCATTTATACAATATCAACCCTCTCCTGGCTGCAAGTCCAACATGTCAATGTTTTTTTTTGCCTTTTTTTCCAAATCATTTTTTCCCCCCGAAGCCAAATTCAGCACCTCTGTCATGTCCCAGCATCTGTTTTCCATTCCCTTCCTCTGTTAGTTTCTGTTGTTTACTTTCCAAATATTTTCTGCTGAATTATTTTCAAAGCCAAGGTCACCAGCTTGGGGCGAACAGCAATGGAAAGCAACATCAAAATCACCTTTTTTTCACCTCTTTTTTCTTTTTCCCTAAATGTGAAAGGGGAAATGCTTGACAGGAAGAACTACAAAGCATTTGAGAACAAAGTTAATCACTGTGGGAGAATGCCAGGGGTTGATAAATGCAGAGACAGAAATGTAAGCACAGCACCAGCTATTTGTTTTCTGTTGTGATCCCCCCCCTCTTTATTCTTTCATTGTTGTTTATCTGCAATATTTCCATGCTTTCTCTCTCATATCTCTCTCCTCGCCTTGTTCAGAATCCATTGCAATTTTACTTCATTTCATTTCTGTGTCTTATTCTCTCCCTTACCCACTTATCTTTCCCAGTAAAATTCGATTCGTAAGGTGTCAGAGGTCCAGGTGTGAGTTCAGAGAAAATGTCATAACAAACAACACTATACAGAAACAATTGATTTAATGTTTATCGCAGCAGAGCAGTGCTGGTTGAGAAAATTTGTGTCGGATTGCAGAGCTGGATCCGCTGCACAATGAGAGAGACATGTCTAAAGCTTATATCATTGTGGATATACACTATATTGCAAACACAATGCATTAATGCAGGTTGTTTCCATACACAATTCCCATTGCTTGAACAGATTATTTGTGTATCAAGTAATTGTGTATTTTTGATTGCCATGATATTTTGCATTAACCTCAGTACTTATTGTTCTTATTGTGAGGATCATCATATCTCGTAATTTAATTGTAAGAAAGAAGTTGTTATATGTGCACAATCGTGTTTGCATGCACAAATGGGAGTTGTGTGTGTGTGTGTGTGTGTGTGTGTGTGTGTGTGTGTGTGTGTGTGTGTGTGTGTGTGTGTGTGTGTGTGTGTGTGTGTGTGTGTGTGTGTGTGTGTGTGTGTGTGTGTGTGTGTGTGTGTGTGTGTGTGTGTGTGTGTGTGTGGGATGAAGGGTTTTATATGGTCTTCATTGCCCATAGAGAATTGTGGTGACAGCAGATAATTCTTTTAGAGGAGGTCATTTAAAATGAAGCACAGAGGAATCAAACCTCATCACAGCTTGGGGGGGGGGGGGGGGCGGCATGGAGATAGGGGCACTAAATATAGTCATCCAATAGACACCCTCTTACACAACACACAAAAAAATTACACAGTTGGTCTGGATTGGACCAACATCATATCCCCTCAATATTCACACTGTCACTTCTCTACTATTTTCAGTTTATCAGTCTTGGAGTTGCTCTTCTGATGGACTTTGCCTGATGCAAAGGTTTTTATAAATGTATTAGATGATTATTTTTAAGATGATATTTTTTTGTGTATCACGGTTCCCACCATGTCATCAATGCCATAACATTTTGGCAACTTTAAGTCATAAGGGTCAATTAAGAGTGTGGAAGGAAATGTGAACATACAGTAAATTGGCCAGATGACAATACATTTTAACACCTTGTAATTGTGAGGCAGCAGATGTATCCAATTCAATCTCTCTACAACACAATATGAAAAATGTATAAAAGCCCTAAAGGCCCAGTCATTTGACTTTGAAGCTAAATGAAAAAAGTACTCTGCTAGATGAGTGTGTTTTTGGTTACTAATGGCTCCCAGAATGGCCGTTGCTGTCTGCTGACTGTTTTAGTGAAAGAAAAAAAGAAATAGAAAAAAAGTTTAAGTTTTATACCTGTATATGCACCGTAATAAAAAGGTACCTGTTATCGCACAGTGCAGAGTGTCTTAGGTGTAGCAGTTGCGGCAGCATCCATAGTATGATTCAAGCCTTTGGCTCAGAATGCAGCTCATCATTCAGTGGCCAGTATTGTAGCACTTTGAGAATAGGTAGCGACATATTCAGGTCACAGTTTTTAGCAGTGAATATATTGAGAGCGGTGCCAGGTACATTTCAGTGGGAATGTGCTGTTTGTGTGAAGGCAAATGTGAGTTTTTACATATTCATGTGAAAAGGACTGTCTCACTCACCTGGGAAAAATTTGCTCACATCCATCAGTGACAGCGCTGCCATTATGAAGTCTTGTCTCTAGATAGTTATTATGAAGTTTTTGTCTCTATTCATCCATCCATGAACTGTCGGCACATTTTCTGACAAGTGCGGGTCTATCAGTGTCATTCATCTGTGCTCATCAGGCACACCAGGAACACATTTTAGAGGAGACGGTGGACACTGTTGTAGACGTCTTCTCTTTCTTTATCCCAGCTCCTATATTCCTTCCTTCTCATTCTTTTTTTTTCCAGTTCTGCTTCATAATTTTTAATCAACTGTTTATTGCTGTCTTTCAATGACAATTCTCAATTCAATTGCCCATCTGTTGGGACAGTTGGAGAGCACTGCTCTGATTTTCAAGTAGGCAATCTAACTGTCACCGCATCCGTCTCCACAGTCCCATCAGATTTCATGCACCTCAACTTTGAGGAACTCTGACAGTAAAATATAATCACTCTTAACATCCACCACATATTTTCAGTAATTCACTGAACACGAGCAACCTAATCAGACACAAACACATGCTCAGGTATCATGCCAACACATACAGAGACCAGAATTAGTTTTACAGTAAAAATATTGACAAAAGTTGTCCAGAGCACATAATGAGCTGTTGTTGCCTTGAAATGATGCATGAAAGGATTAAATCCTCTTTAAATGGGTTTATATTGGTGTTTGAGTGCTTTCATTCGTATCTGTATCACATTAAAATGGTTTCAACTTAACATTAGGTGAAGAACACTTTTCCTCTGTAGGGCCTTTGTTTGTCTGTGTAGATGTTGGGCAGTGTTTCCTTTGAGCCATTTTCAGCTATCTCTAGATAAAATTGTTGTATGAACATAATTATATTGTGTATTGTGTATTGGTGATGATTTCAGAAAGTTTCTTACTTTTATCTACCTTTCTCTCATAGATGGATGGATACAAACTAATTGTAGTTAATGAGTTAAAACATGTGAAACCATAAGTGTAGTGTAGCACGGAGGCTTATTTATCGGTTAGAAAGAGATGACAACCAAAGAGACACAAAGCAAAAGATGCATTTGTAAAAGTTAAAAGCGACTTCTGCTCCAGTGCAGTATATTTTTATTCATTGACATTTTTTTTCATCTAACTCTGCTATGTCCTTGTTGTGCTTCTTTGTGAATTACACAGAAACAGGCCTGTGCATGTAATTTCCTTGGTGCAGGCTTGCATGTCTCTCTGCTTGTCAGAGTCAGAGGGATGACTGGAGTTGGCAGCATCTTCATCTTATTACAGGGCTTTGGATTTCACGACAGAAACCAAATGGAACAGAAGATGCAAGAAAGCATGCAAGGCGATGAAAGAGACATGCAATGCATGCAATGTGGATGCTGATTCAAAACTGTTTAAATAACTACCTTAGTCTGTTTATGTATTTTCCAGCTGGTGTGGCTCATTGTGTGCCTGTGTGACTTGAGAGGTTGAGGGAAGGAAGGCCCTCCTCTGCAGGTCACATCAGATACAGATAACCCCACCCGCTGCCTCATATACTCAGGCACCCACACCAGAGTTAGTGTGCCAGAACATATTTATTCTTGGTAGATGGCACTTTCAACCCTTCAGAAACAAAGATTTGTCTTTTGTTATTCAAATTGTTATTCATATCAGTTGTTGGTGAGGAAGAAGTGACTCTTATTTAATTGGCAAAGAAACAAATTAATTTATTGGCCATAATAGTTTTGCCTATACCAGTTTCTTGGGTTAAAAAAGCAACGCCTTCTTATAGCTTCTTTTATCCCTGTCACTAGTATTATTGTTTGAGCATCAGTTATATACTTGTGTGTGCTCACATAAATACTGACTGTGAACATGCTCTTATTCTGAATAATTATTTCTGGAAATTTGACTATAATTTTGATTGTTTTTGGTAACATTGTACTGTAATAAATTCATAGTTTAGATGTGGGAACAAGGCAGCATGACTATAGCAAAGTCTGATCGGTAAAGATGATTAGGCAGTTAAGAATAAGGTTTAGACATTAAATTGTTATAAACTAGAATATCTTTCAACCACAGGAAAACACAACAGTGTTTGATGGGGAATTTAAGAAGAAAAAGAAACAGATAACGGGAAACATGGGCAGAGCTCTAATACAGTAAAAATGCTGTTGCACGGAGTATTTTACTTTATCTCTGTAAAACAAATTACTGACAAGAGAGACAAACGGAACAAAGAGAACACAGGAAGAGGGAATTAAAGAGACCAACCACAGTGCAACAAAATATCTGAACAAATGACAAACCTTAAAACAACTGGAGATAAGACGGTGAGTAAAGGAGAGGAAGAGGAGATGGATGCTTCGTAAGAGACCTGTGTGTGTCCTGGCATTCTGACAGGACAGGGAGAGTGTAGATGAGCTTGAGACAAGATGATACAACCAAGGATCAGAGAATGAGTAGAGGATGATAGACTGAGAGAAACAGATCACAAGATACAGATTGGATGGAGGACATTTTGAAGACGATTTGCTGTAAAAAGCAGGGATAGATAGATGAAACATAAAAAAAACAAAAGAAGTTGGACATATTTCAGGAGCCTGTAGAGAAAATTAACAGAATGTAATGACACAGATGTGATAAGAAACTGAGGACTGGGTATAATGGAGTAAAAAAAGGCATACTGTATAGTTTCAATGAAATTCGGTATTAAAGCCATAGGCTTCCTGAATGAAAAGGAATAAAGACAACCTATCATATCAGTAAATATTGGCTGTAATGGTCTGCATGTATTGATCAGCTTTTCATGTTAACTGTTAAAGGGTTTTCTGTGCGCTTACAAAAGATAAAAGTGAATACTTTCTGACTTTTTGAACAGAAGTTGCCTGGAACTGAAATTATTCAAGAGCAACAGCTTGAGTGCCTACGTGCAAAATTATGGCCAAGGACGGAGGGTAGTTTCTGTTCATAAATTTTTTGGGTTGTAAAAAATACACCAAATACAGTTATTCCACTTTTCTTTCAGGATTGATCACTTGATCTTGATTGGACAGGAATTGTCACATGACACATGCAGTTGGAAAACAATGAAATAGATGTAATGTGCAATCTGCAAAATATACAGCTTGCCCTTATTAGATAGAATAATGATTTGTTACAGTGTCAACTGGTAAATTAAAAAAGAGTGTTCGAAACTGTTACATCCCTATGGAAATGATGCAGTTCAGTGTTTCCCCTATAGGCATCCAGGAGAGGCAGGCTGCGTCTTATCTAGCGATGGGAAGACAAACCCGGTATTAAACGGGCCATGGTGCTAAATTGTGAAAGACCGTAGTATCAATAAGCTCCGACATTATTGGTGCTGCTAACGGTATTGAAGAAAACAATGCATTCGTCTATGATGAATTATTGCTATGCCCAATCCTGAGGAGAGTTCTGAGTCTGTTTTTTTTTTTTTTAATCGGTCAAACCCTAATGACGAAGACGATGTAATTTATATTTAACCATGAACTTTATCATAAATAACAATAAATAGTATTGTAATGTAATATACAAATACAACCAAAACCAAATACATAGAACTTATAACAAACATTTATTTTAGATTAAATGTAAACATAAATGCACATTTAAAGGCTCAAATCAGTTGGCCTATAATAGCGGTCGGGCTTTTAAACTATATCGGCCAGGTCCGGCTTTAGTTTAAATGTCACATTATAACCTCACAAACCATATAATGGAGGTGCAAGTATTTATGGCTTTTTTCTATTCCCAAGCATTGTAAGAGTTATAAGATACACTATTTGCTGCATACCAGTCTGCTTTCTATAACAACTGCAATTTTTGGTTTGAGTCTTTGTATGTCTCACCTGGGAACCAGTAAACAACTCTTTTGTGTATCACCATATAAAGAGACAATGTATTTCTTTATGACACCCGACCTCTTGCTCATTTGCAGCTGCTTTAATTAGGATCACATCTCAGCTCAGACAGTTGAATAAGTGGGCTGTCTATTCCTTGGACCAAAATAGCAGACTAACACATAATCAGTGAGAATGAAGAATGTGTGTGAATGCATCAAGAATATTGATTCACCATCAATGTTCGATGTTATTTCCATCAGTGTTATACATTCATTGATTTGACATCAAATTAACACTGACACAATGTAAAATAAACACTGCTTTATATTCAGCACAGTTCTTTGTTAACCTGCAAGTGAAGTAGAACATCAATATCAGTGCTTTTCAGTCTTATATCAAGTTGGGCTGAATTGTTTTCAGCTAACAATTATTATCAAGTCAAGTCAAATTAATGAAAACTCTACCACCAGACAATAATTGTAATACTTTCTGGATTAAAATGAGGTTGCACATTTTGATGATGTGTTAAAAATGAATATTGAAGAAATATAATTGATATTTTTTCATTTGACAGAAGCTTTTCTGTGAAATGTTGTTTGCAACCTTTGTATCCGCAGTTAGAGATGACATCAACTGGAGATTAAACACTGATATTTAATCAACATGAACACAGGTATGAAATAGATTATGTAGTTAATTCAAACTTCTCCTTCGAGTCATTGTAAGTCTTGTGTAAATAAAACATGAAGATTTGTTTAGGAAACATTGCATTGTTTCTTCTTGATCCTTAGAGAGGATGTCATTAATCGAACACCTACATAATTGTAAAATTATGAAAAATAATCACTTGCTAATAGAACCAAGCTATTTAAGCCAGGTGATAGTGAAAATAGATGCATATATGAGACCAAAAATTTAACACTTACAACCTTGAGTGTAACAGAATTGAAAAAGAACCTGCTTTTAGCTTATAGACTTTTAAGGCACCAATAATGCCTCTTTTGAAAAGACTTAACTGATCTTCTGTACCTGCACATGAGTGACAGGTAATCCTTGTGGCCAGTGTTGCCAGAACGTGTACTGTAGAAACAACAGCACCAGCAACTTAGTCATACACGTCCACAGAGAGATACATGAGTGCTGCTGCCCAGCAAAATACAGTACACAGTGAAAGCCAAAAGGGAGATGGAGTGCAGAGGGAAAAGCCCTTTATCTGGCCATTACCTCCTGTTCGGTTCAGAGCAACAAATTGAACCCGAGACAGATTGTCTGGAACTGTAATGTGTGGCTAGCAGACTAACTGCAACAATATAATTTCTCCGTTCTCTTTCCATCTTCCAGACCAAATTTAAAACAATACAATAAGTCAACTGTGGATTTCTCATTCATATCAGATGTATATAGGAATCTACCTGTGGAAAATTTAATTGATTGGTCATAATCTAGAAAGGCACAGGTCGTACATTTCACACTGCATGTCTGGCCAAAAAGCAAGATGTGAAGTTCAAAGTACTCTCTGTAGACGTCTGCAATAAAATTATGGCACGGTATAGATCAGGACAAGGGTATAAAACCAATTCTAAAGTTGTAAATGCTCCCAGGAGCACAGTGGCCTCAATAATTGTGAAATAAAATAATTTCTTGGAACCGCCAGGACTCTTCCTAGAGAGAGTTTGCTGTCTGTCCAAACTGAGAAACAGTGCCAGAAGGTCCTTAGTCAGGGAGGCGACAAGATCACAACAGTCGGAGATCAGAGATCCTCCTGAAAGGAAGTCCATGTCAGCAGCACTCAATCGATCAGGCTTTCAAGGTAGACAGGCCAGACACTTTAAATAATAAGCTGTTTGTAGTTTGTTAAACATCATTTAAATGACTCCGAGAGAATGAGGAAAATGATTCTCTTGTCTAATGGGACAAAAACATTTACTCTTTTGGCAGAACTCCAAGCCCTATGTCAGACAAACACCAGGCAGTGCTCCCCAACAGCAGGGACAGGGAGCCTTGTTGGAATTGAGGGAAGGGTTAATTTAATAAAGACCAAAATTTTAAGATTCAGATTAGGGTGGTGTGTGTGTGTGTGTGTGTGTGTGTGTGTGTGTGTGTGTGTGTGTGTGTGTGTGTGTGTGTGTGTGTGTGTGTGTGTGTGTGTGTGCGTGTGCGTGCGCGCGCGCTTTCTCAAGTGTCAGTAGTACAACAAGGTACAGTAAATCTATATTGATTGTCTGTAAGTTGGTTTACACTTTTGGACTTATGACAACACATAATTATGATTTCAGGAAACTTAAACACCAAGGAACATTCTCACTCAAAGGCAGGCACACACACATACTCACGCAAACACAAACAAACAAACAAACAAACAAAGCGAAACTCTCACCCTTACTCCAGAAATGAAGCTTGAAGCAAAAATAACTGACAAATTCAATAAACGTATATGGTAAAAGCCTTGTATGCTGAAAATTGTTTTCTGTAATCAGTGCAATAAAGCAAACAAAATACCTTTTCTGTATTTCAATGAGAAGTACTTATTTCCTTGAAACACAGCATTTCCCATTTGGTTAAATCACGCCAGCAGTATCCTCTAGCTAGTAAGACATAATTGCCTAGCCTCCAATTGCACCTTGATTTGATGAAATGTTTTAATTCCTTTAAATCTTTTATTGCATCTGTATGCTTACAGAGACTGAGATTATTATGTAATAAACCTGTTTAAGTCAAGTGCATCACAGTTTTTTTATGAAATCATTAAAATTGTACGGGATTTACGTATTTCAAAGTTTTCCCTTTTCATGGGCCATTGGCTGTTAGTGCCTTGTCATAAACTTCTATGTGCTGTGTAAATTACAGTAGACACTATATAGCAAATTTAACAAACAAATTCATTCAGAGTTAGAATCGAGAGACTGGATTTGCATATTTCTGTGGAGCTCGGCTATAAATCCTGTCCCCAGGCAATATGCTACAACACAAATCTTCAAAATTGCCTCCAGTATGAAATGAGGCGAGGATATCATATTCCCTGTTACATTTTGCACTCATGAACTGTAATTTATAAAAAATAATCATGCACTGTAGCAGTAAACGACAGATTTTACGGGCTCTATAGTTAGCAAGGAAGAGTGCATGCTAGTGAATGTACCTGGTAACAGAACAAAGTTCACATGGACATTCAGCTGAATGGAAAGATTGGAAGTTACTCATTGAAAAGACTTGGACTTCATGTTACTCTCAGTCAAAAGGAGAATATTTCACTAGAAGAAGGATTCGCACAAAAGTAAGCAATCAAAGGTATTCTGGGCCATCAAGTGCAGTTCATTTCCGTGTAAACATTTAATTTAAAATGATTATGAGGCAATTCACCAAATCTCTTCTTCAAAGAGTTGAGATAAATGGTTAAACAGCGGCCGATCTCCAATCTCGGTTTGCCAGTCCCAGATTAGACAGCTGGGGAGTCTGAACACAAGTGACTGGAATTCAAAAAAATAAGAGGACAGCAAGCCCCCCACATCTTTGTCCTTTGAAATATATTTTAAGATTCGGTATCCAATTTTAATTTCCTCTCCACATCCTATTTGTATACCTATTTGTATACAGAGAAATGTGAGTGCATGTGTCTATCTTTGCATGTTCATGCCTGGCTGTGTGTGCATTGTTAGCCACGTATTGTCAGGCTGCCAGGCAGGTTCAGTAGCACCAGCTTCCATATTTAGAGAGTGATGACTTGAGTGAGGGCATGCTTAGAGGGACTCAACTCCACACACGCATCTCACTGACAAGTCTTTTTTTTCTCTCTCTCTCTTCCTCTCCCTGTTTAATTAATGCCCTGCTCCTACGTGGAATACTCACCCACCCACTCACACACACTGACTGACCTCACAGTACAATATCCACATGTAGTGTTTTAGCGCTATTAAACTTTCTTATGGATACGTTAAGGTCCTCAAAGCTTCAGTGACTTCAACCACGAAGTGTTGATTTACATTTATCTATGACCTCAGTCGTTCCTCAACCTGAACCAAATGGCTTTTGTTTCCTAAACCCGAACACAAATGGGACTTACACGTGTGGCTGTGGATAAGGCGATAGAGGTAGGTCCCCTAACCAGAAGGCTTCCACCCCAGCCACTTCCTAAACCCTCCTCAACACTCGCCTCACACACTCGCTCACCTCGACTTGTATTCTCAGTAGAGTTGAGACAATGCTACCATACCTCCTTTTGTTATGAAAATGCTTTGCAGTTCTTTTCTCCCTATGTAGATGCTGGAATGTATGCAGGTTTCAGTGTCCTTCAGGGGTTCTCTCTGTGGCCTGCTTTATAAAATATAAAAAGGGATAGACACACAGACGGAAGAAAGAGAACTACAACCTTGGTCTGCAAAGCATCAGAGGAAAAGTATACACAAAATCAATTGCAGAGCATCGTTGAAGAGAAATGCATGTATTGCACAACATTATATATACCGTATATTCTGTATATTCACAGAAGCAGGAGAGGATTTGATTCCTAAATGTATTTCGTAATAATTTACAACGGTGGTAAAATTACACAGGACATCCCTAAACCAAAATGCCACTGCTCTGTATGTGTAATGACATTTCTTGACATTTGCTTTTTTTTTTCCTGTCAACATATCGGGCTCCACGGGCTTTGATCACAGCCTACCTAGACTAGAGCTTTTAAATGTTTTTTTTTTTTTTTTTTAAATACACAAACTGCAAGTGTTGCCCTTGGATTTACAGAAATATGAACTGGCTCGCTGAAGGCTTATGTCTGAATATGCACAAGCATCTCAAATTATGTTTTCTCAGCTTTGTTTCCTTTGTGGCCGCGGCTTGATTAGGGTCTTTATTGGTTCAGGTAGCATAGTGTAGCTGCTTTAAGCACGCACCACCCACTTTCACTTTCACACGTAGTTTTTCAGCTTTAATGCACAGAAGCTGTAAAAGTGCAATCAGGTTTCCACTCTCTCAGTAAGTGCATAAATCTAATATTAATAAAGCCATGCCCATTGTGATATAAATTTAATATAGCACTGCCTGTCAACTTAACGATAGCAAAGTCCTCTTACTGGTTTGCAGTGCTGGCATTTTAATTTGCCAGGCGTAAGTCCCTAATCACTGGCCAACATTTCAGTGTAATTGCTGTGAACAAGTGGGGCCGTGGCACAGAGAATAATAAAGGCTCGTGTTCACTATATGTTACGCAGTGTGGCAGAAGCCTGATGAATTTAGAATCTAGGGGCAGTAAAATGAAAATTAAACGATGGTGAGGAATTAGTTCACACGTGTTTCTTTGAGACTGGTCGACTGTAATTCTTTACTATCAGGATTTCTCAATAAGTCTGTGGAAAGAGTCCACTTGATCCAAAATGCTGCATCACTTGTACTGACAGGAACTAGAAAAATAGATAACTTCTCTACATTTGCTCCCGGTAAAATTGAGACTATAATTCAAAATCATTCTCCTTACACACAAAGCCCTTGATGACAAAACATTAGCTCATACCAGATCATCCCAATAGATCACTTCGATCTCTAAATACAGGATTGCTTGTGGTTACCAGAGTCTCTAAGAGCAGAATGGGAGGCAGAGCCTTCAGCTACCAGTCTCCTCTCCACATTTAATGTTAGGCTTTCAGCTTTCCTCTTTGGTAAAGCTCAAACAGTAGTTTGGGCTGGCTCAGATGAGCCCTTGACCTTCCTTCAGTAATGCTGTTATAGGCCTAGGCTGCTTGGCAGACTCACATGATGCATCTGAACCTGGTTCTACTACACTTTTGTCAGTTTTTCTCTCCTCTTTCACCAATACAATTACTGTCATCTACCCTAATAACATGGATCAACACTACGTTCCCAAAATGTCCCGAAACATAAGCTGTTATCATTGAATGTCTAAATTCAGCAGTCAAAAAAAAAAAAAAAAATGGAAAGAGGTGAATGGGGCGGTCACTCGATGGCCCCTGAACAGAATATGTGCCCACTATGTCTGTGCTAAATTATATCACATGCCTCTATAATAGGGCTCTCTTTCATGTGTGACATATTTGAAAAAAACAATCCAATGTGAACGAGCAGCATGGCTGAACAGGAGCTGGTGCCATAAAAGGACTGAGCATCAGAAGCAGGGCAGTGGTCGAGCTATGCACCGTCAGATATTTCTCAGAGCACAGTCACCTGTAAACTTTGTCAGGCAACAGTCAGCACTTCCAGAAGTGATACATCAAAGTCAAAGTATTATATCACCTTCGAAAGATTCATCCATTTCAGTTCAGACACAACCCAACTCGCTCATTATAAACAGATACCACTGACCAGAGCATCGGAGCAATTCAAGAAAATAAAAGCAGCCAACAATGGAAACAATGTGGTGTTCACATTCTGCATAGCTAAGGTATTTGATGCGATTCAAAGCTGTGGACAACGCTGATGCACGCCTTAGATGCACCTTACAATCTGCCAGTGTCTCTAATACAATATTGTGTTTCAAATGGGGCAAATAGTTAAGTCCATAGGCTGGTTTGGATATTGAATTTTCACGACAGAATGTTTTTTTCAAAAATTGGAAAGTAGGATCACATGGATCTTGACTGGCTATACGATTATATTTTTTTGAAAGACTCACTACTACCAGTGGCTGTTGATGAAAGCAATCATCTTGGACAAGCTGACGAGGTATAACTGTAGCATTTAATTCACAGGCTTTGTGTGGTTCATTAGTCTTTAAAACAAATGGGATTCCTGTTCACACAACAGGACACTTCTTCTACCGTTTGCAAACCAA
The DNA here is from genome assembly GCF_022379125.1 of Scophthalmus maximus. NCBI lineage: Eukaryota > Metazoa > Chordata > Actinopteri > Pleuronectiformes > Scophthalmidae > Scophthalmus > Scophthalmus maximus. Next base: position 10,759,333 of record NC_061533.1, on the reverse strand, counting down.
ATAGTCCATATGTGATCCCATGACGTCCCCCTCCTCCTTCCCTCTTCCAGTCCATATCCATATGAACAGACTCCATATATATCTCAGACATAGTTAAACACCATAGGCAGTGCCCATAAAGTTTAATGTTAGCTCTAACAAGATGTCAAGGTCACGCCGCTGTAATGTTATAGGAAGCCCGGCTCTCTCACAATGGGAAGTAATGAAGTTCTATTGGTCATAGTTGAGGAGGCCCATTGTTCAGCTCAGAGAGGGAACATTAATGGAATGGATTATTCACGGGAGCCTGTTGAGAGGTTTATCACTCAGTCAAACTGGGATATATATTGTCTGTGCATGTCCCCTGTTGGTGTACTATCTCTTTATAGTGATATACAAACATGCATCCACACACACAAACACAGAGGTTGTACGCAGAAGGCTGTGGACATTTTTTCCTTCCTTAGAGGGGGGTTGGCCTTGTCTGTATTTCCTGGATCTTACGTAAAATCTAATAACTATAGTCATATATTAGCTTCAAACAGTTTTTTTTACAAAGGAAAAAAACACACTGCAAGATTAGTTTCCACCTAGAAATAGAAATCGACTTAGCATTAAAATCAAAAAGCTTAGTATCACTTAAAAATGTAACTTATGAAGTATTTTCTGCTGCAAATGTTTCTTTATCACTCCAAAGTGTTTCGAAAAAAACTCTTCTCATAAGTTCAGGACAAGCTCAACTCTGACAGGCACTTAGTGGAGGACGTAGTCTGTGCATATCTCTGGGAGATTATTAGGCTTTGGTAGCAAGCTCCAATTCTTTCTCCCTTTTCTCTTGTTCTCCGTGTTGCTCTGATTGTTTTGATCAATAATTGTAATGGATGAATCGCTAATGTGAGAGGGGCAAAAGATAATAAAAAGCAGTAGTCTAGAAAGGGAGATGGGATGAGTAAGAAAGTGAAAGACTGAATAGGAAAAGGGAAAGAGAGAAAGTCAGAGTGTGAAAGCAGTGAAGAGCGTAAGAGTCTTGAACACCTAGTATTCGCCACAGGAGTTGTGGAGCAAGTCTCGCTGTGTTTTTGAGATGGTTGTGGTTGTGCGCTAAGTCCTCACCTCCGAGCTCCTGAGCATTTAGAACATCTCCTTCAATTTCCTCTTTCCCGCTTGTGTTCCCGCCCTCTGTTCCTCCATTCTTCACCATCAACCTCCTATCCTTCATTTACATATGTCATTCCCAGACATTTCTCCTTATAGAGAGAACGTAAAGAAGATGTACAACCCGGTTGTAAATCACACCGAGCCAATATTCTCTGAAATGAGATTAGACAAACAGGAGACTTGACTGAAGTCAGGACTGATTTACGCGTTCACTTGCGCATGAGTTGTACAGTGGAATTGAGTTGAAGAGAATAATCATAAGGAATAAGATAGATTAACCATGTAGGGTGATATATTCTGTTTACCCATAAAACAAAAAGAGATATAAATTTAAGCATGGAATAAATGGTAATACAGTTATACAATATAAGTGGAGACGTTTGTCTGCAAATGTAATTAATTCCCCTTTCTTCTACTGCTGCTGGTTACCGTTGTTTCTAGCTGTGGAGGTGGTTTCATAGGCCACCTTAAGGTCATTTTTTCAAGTTGTTTAGAGTTGCTGTCAAATTAAAGGTCACAGATTTCATGGTTAAATGAGTATTCCGTTGAAGAGGTCTAACAATGTGATTGTGGTGTACTTTGTATTATATTACCAGTGAAAATTATGTATTTTTCTCTTTTTAAAATAGTTTACACGTTACATAAGTAGCCTGTTGGTCACAGCCATGACATTCCTGCCCTTTACTGTAGCCATTTAAAAAAGCTCAAACAAAGGTATTCATCTGCACCACAGCAGCACCAAATTAAACAGCAACAGAATATGCCAAGAAACTTGTCAAACCAAACCTTTCCTGTGTTTTTCAGCACAACCTTAAAACAAAGTAGTAGTTATATACCAGCCCTTGTTGCTGGCGTAATCATGCACGTATATGACAGTAAACAACGATTTGTATCCAACCTTTACATATCACTTCTCTGTTACAGGAAGAGGCCCAGAGGGGAAAGTCATTACTACTTCTTGCCAAATCATGGTTCGACTCCCTGGCTGATCCAGATGATCCACAGGTTTAGCCTGTCATGCCACAAAATAGCGCTTAACTTAACAGTGTCTTTGGCTCAATGCCTCAAACTATTCCTTTTTATTTTTCTACCACTTCCACACCTGCAGTGCAAATTCAAGTATGATGCTAAGCAATCGTTTCTTCAATTGTTTGCTTCATTCACAGTCTGTAGGCTTATTGGCTCAGTTTGTCAGTTTAAAATAATTTAGCCAATTTCTTTAGGTGTACAAGTTAACTACCTGATGGCTTGAGCCATATTGTCAGGTTGATTTAGATCATGCAATTACCTGCCACAGCACATACTATATATGTTATTACCAACTGACTTCCTCTATACACCTCCAGTGCGGATGGATTTTTCCATGATTCAGTCTCAACCTCATTTCAACCTAAAGATGATGAGCTCTATTTTGGTTGGCCTGATTAGCAGTCTGCATTTATCTTGGACTCCCATGTCTCAATCTAATATGTGTGTGAAAGAAAACCCAGTGATAGTTGCTTACAATGTGTTTTATACCAACCACAAAGCGTGAATGTGTATTTGCAGAAACACATGAATATGTTTGCGGATATCTGTCTGCCGACACATGGAAAAATGTCATTTCACGTTTGACCTGATAATAAGGCCACAGCTCAGCAATAGATGGAAGGGGGAAAAAAATATCACATATCAATGTTTCAACACTCCATCTCTCTCTCTTCCTCTCTCTCTCTCTCTCTCTTTGGGTCAGTTGAGGCCATTGTAATTACTGGTCCAGTTAGATTTTTCATTATGAGCTTATGTCATTGACAGGAAGTGAGGAATTGAAGCAGTGGGAAGCACAGTCGCCACTGCCATCTTCAATTACAGCAGCGACAACTAATCCATGTCATTTTAATTAAAACTATCCTAATAACAATAACTTAGATTTATATAACCCTGTGGTTATGTGTTCTATCCTCTTAGTCCTTACTGTAACATTAGATCATAAGTTGACAATAATTATCTCTTCCAGGTCATTTTTATTTACTGATGAAATAAGAATGTAAGATCAGTTTCTTGTCTAATGGCTATAGTTGTAGTTGTTTTTATCACAGTACTGTATGTGTATGTCTGTATGTAGAGGCATTCAACAGAAACAGTCATAAGTCACATGCTTCATTAAAAACATTACTTCCAAGTAATGTATAGTAATGTAATAGTTAAGGACAACCAGAGTTTCCTTCTAAACATAATTTACTGACTCACATCAATATCAGTTTCTTAAAGATAAGAGGTAGGTATTCGCTTATGGCTTAACCAAAGTGGTTCCACCCAATCAGTGTTGTATGAGGGAGGAACTGCTGGCAGCTAGGGGCATGCTTTATAGCATATATGCTGCTATAGGATCAGTTGTATCCAGACTGGAGAGTATTTCTTCATTGAAAGAAGAGACGAGAATGGCAACACCTTTCTTAATGGGAAAGATGTTTTTGCTCCTCTCACGACTGGCTTCGGCAACTGTGATTGATGTTGATAGACAGATGGTTTACCCACTCACCTGCCAAGTGTTTTTGTGACTGCACCTGCCCATTTCCAAACAGTTTCCATTGAAGCCTTCCCAGATGGGTCTGTGTACCAACCATCTGGTGCATCAGGTTAGGGACATTTTGTTCATTTGCATACATTTTCTTAGGATGTTGCCTTGGCAAACAAATGATTTTTGACCTTTCCAACATGAATTATGATGGTTAACTAGTGTGCATGATAACATAAACTTCACATGCAGAGGAACTTATGAAATTTTTTTTTAGGAAAGACTAAAAGTCACCCAGGTTCAAACAAAAGTAGCTAAATGTAGAGGTCTGTCATCTACTGTATTACTGACATATTTCACATTGTTTTCTGGGAGTAATAGTCTGAGTCAATCTGGACATGAGGGCAAACAAATGAAGAAGCTCAAATCACATTGCTGGTGAGAGGCGGGAACAGAACAAGATATTTGGGATCTGAGATGGCGAGCAACAGAGGAAGCGAAGGAGAGAAAATGGAATTGCAGATCAAGCTCAGAGGGTGGTCCAACTCTGTGCTGGCAACTTCTCATGACGCAGCAGTATCAAAAGTCAAACTTTCACCTCTAGCTTTAGGGAGAGAGGAAAGGTGGCAGGAAATATGAAAGGGGTGTCAATGGAAGCATAATTGCAAGAGGAGAGGGAGTAAAACATAAAATGAGAATTAATTAGGTAAGGGAGTGGGGGGTGAGTAGGTTTTTTCTATGAGATAAACTGTAAAATAGGGTGAGGGGCAAATACACTGAAGGGGTTTTAGTCCTGAGGTTTAGGGAAAGGAGAATAAAAAGAGCAAGGAGCAGAAAAATGAGGGAATATGAGAGCTGCACCGCTAACTGCGCTGCATAATGCATGTGGTGTGATTTGGTGCATGTAAACGGTGTGTGAATCTTTTATAGGATCGGGTTGACCAAGTGATATTGTACTATGTGGGAGGAACAAAAACTGGCCAGAGTGGACAGAGCAGAAAGCTGTGGGTGTGGAGGTGGGAAAAGGGACATGTTTTATTAAATTTATGTGTTGCTGCATTTGTTTGTGGTGGTGAGGTAGGAAGAGAGAAACGGGGAAGAGAGAGTTCCGAAATGTTGTGGTTAAGCTCTCTGTGGACGGAGGCACTTGCTTTCTCCAGCTGGAAACATGGCTTTTCACAGTGCAGCAAGCCAGCGAATTGGGGGATTGTACGAAGCCATCTTTTGTTTCCACTTCAAATAAATTATAGCTTTTAAAAGTTTTATAAAGAGGCCTCTGTGGATTGTCTGAAGAGAAGGCATGCGAGTGGGGTTGATAGCTCTAGGATCGGAGTGTGCAAAGTGTTCTAGTGCTACTCTGAATATATCAACAGACCAGGCCAATAAGTCTAGGTCAAACTGAAATTGAAATTGCTTATCACCTAAATTTTGGTCTTTAATTTAAATCCCTCTCTTTCATTTTATCTCAATATATTTCTCCCCATCAGTTCTGTTAATCTTGCCAAAGCTTTGCGTCTACTCTACTTTTAGGGTGTGATTGACTAACTCCACAGGAAAGTTTTGAATGTTCAATCCTCTTTAATCATTCAAACCACGCTCTTATTTGACGTGGCCAGTTATTTTCCGAAAAGAAACTAAACACTGTAGCACATTGCCTGCAGTGTTCAAAGACCTCACTAGGCTTTGGCCTCCAAGCAAAGTAAAAATTCTGAAAAATATCTGAGAGATTTTGATAATTTGAGTTGAGCTAGACATAACAAATAGTAGAAAAGGGTAAGGGCTGAACTGTAGAGTTGTGGCGACAGAATATCACTACATTCTTCTTTGCTTTATGAAAAAATAAAGAGTATGGAAAATAGTTTAACTTTCAAATTGCAGTGTAGCCTTTTAGAAACTGCTACCAGGATCAAGACATTTACATTTTTGACAAGTAAAGGCCTCAGACTTGGTTTTCTTTCATCACAATTTCAAACCTCATTACTCATCAGGGCCTTTACTGTAGAGAACCAGGGCTCAGCAGTATTTCCTCAAAGCTGCAGACATCTTTGTTTCAATGAATCCTCAAAGAATTCCCCATGGGAAAAAAGGGTTTACCTGTAATGTATCTTATTATATTGTTGGTTTCGTTGATTATGAAGCTATATCATCTTACACTTACAGCCCAAACCTGCAAACATTTGTCATGTTACTATGTGTAGATATGATGTATTCAATCTTCACAGGTACAGTAGTGCATATCTGATGAGATACTCAAAAAAATATTTTTTTGTTAAAGAATATTTAGTCTGTGGAATTAACCCACTGGCAGTAGTTCTACTTCACAGAGGTCCCATTCTATCAGAATTTTAGAGGGAAATTTTAATTAAATCAATGGGAACATCATATGCTACTCACACTGTCTGTGTCTCATCCTAAACTGTTGTGAAATCAATGTCACATCCAGCTCGCTTTTAATTTAATGGTTTTCATATCAAATCCGTGAAACTCTGAGGGAAATATATATTTGTTTGGGGAAACTGATTGAATCACGCTACCCTCTGTTGCAGCAGAACCCGTGAGTAAGTAAGGCACTTAACTTCCTGCAGCTCCAGTGGAGCGGCTCAGTTTGAATGTGGGCAACTGTTACCGACCCTGAAGAGGAAGTGGTTGCAGAAGATCAGTTTGCTCAACAGAGAAATCAGGCATGAATAAATACAGTTTTAACTACTGAGAAAAAAAATATTTCAACTTGCTGCCCAGGCCAGTTGGCAACGTTTTACCTATTTATTGTGCCATTGCAAGTGTTAATTGTTTCTTCATGAAAACGGTTCTACAGCCACTGTAAGTAAGACTGTCATCAATTTTGGAGGAACGTTGCAACAGTGTGTGTTAACACAGATATGAAGGAAGTATTCATGTCTTAACATATTCTGCAGGGCTCTTATGTACAATAGCCATGTGGTGAACAGTGCTTTAATTAATCAAGGAACATCTCAATGCTCAATCACATGCTCACACACTGTTGCTGTCTATTCATTGAACAGCTGCATGGGAAAGGAGGCATAGTTATGGGTGAGAAAAAGAAAGCACAGTTGAACTGGGTTATCACACTTTGCATGATTTTACCAGAAATAGGTCAGGTGAGATGGGAAAGAATGCCTGATAATTCTATAATGGAGACCATATCCACCAATCTCCCCCACACACAATCATGCCTCTGTGATTGCAAAAACAAAAAAGATAACCAGTGTATGTTAATATGTTTACTCATTGTCATCACTACCATCTGACATCAGATGCATCACCAGAGACAAGTCATTCCGGTCATTGTATTAGAGAGGTTAGTATGATATACGTGTTCAATAAACGTGTATGACCTGCGGAGGGTGTTACAAAGATTGAAGTGGCCCTTCATAGGAAATTGGTTACCTGACCCTACGATATGGATAATGTGCAGGCAGAAACACACAACCCGTGCATAAGCACAACTTGAACTGCAGTGTAGAACCAATATCGTCACAAGTGAATTCATTAGCCCTCAAACCCCACTATAAACTTTGCCCAGTTTGTTCATATATAAAAATACATCGCATTGTTATTTTGTTAAAGACAAACATACAAACAATACTATAACGAAAGCACAGCCATTTGCATTTTGTTTACTTTAATTGGGGGATTTAGGACATGAACAGTGTATAAATTTAACAACTCCGCGCATTTTAATTGATTTAATTATACAACCATAGGAATACTCTGTGTGTGTGTGTGCGTGTGTGTGTGTTTATTTTGGATCAGTAATATGGAGGGAGGGGGGTGGTTCAAGGATGAGTTAGAAAATGAGAGCTTCAGAGGAGAGGGAAAACAAAACTAGGTCTAGATTGAAGAGAGAGTGGTGAAACGGAGAAAAAGGGTAGAACAGAATAATAAGAGACAGACGATGGTATCAAAGAAAATGTGGGGTTGGAAGGCAACTAGTAAAATTGAGGCTGAGGGGAGAGTGAGGGGTTTGGAAGGAGGAATTGAAAGTGAAGAGGGTCTGGAAGGTAAGAAATGAGTGACTACAGAGTAAAAGAGGAGTGAACTGCTGATGTATGGACTGAACAAAGGGGTGAAGTCTTAACAAGGAAGTAGGGACGCATGGATAGGTGATGAAAGAGATCACTAGCATGGGGCCATGTCATTGACTTAAACTGTTGGAATAAATATTGGTCTAGATCACCCACCTCACCCTCCCTAAATTGTCGTGTCCCCCCCCCCCCAATTACTCTCCTGCTTCTATTTTTTTTCTCCTCTTCCCCCGCAGACCAAGCAAAGAAAAGTGAAGCCTTTGAGATGTTCTGTCTTTTCAATAGAACCTTTTACCTCTGTCTGGGGAATGGACAAAAAAAGCAAGCATGTCTTGCAATCCCAGCATCCCTCTAATGTGTGAAAATTATATGATTATATAATGCTGTTTGACAAAGCTTTTATCCACAGCACCCAGAGGTGATGAATCAGACACTCTTCAAGGGAAAATAGCAGGCAGCGCTCACACAAGTGAACACAAGACGGTTTTGAGATGCTACAGTCAAAGAGAACATTTGCATTTAGTTGTCTGTGTGCCAGGGACAATATCCGTCCTGTATCGTAATAACAAATAGTGGATCCAGTAAGTATGCTATGTCACATAAGAAAGACGTGTGCTGCAAAATAATGGAACAAATCGTTTCAGGAAATCTGAACATTAGTATGGTCAAGGTGAGAGATTTAACTTCAAATATAATCTGATAATTGATGCTGCTGTCAGTTATGTGAGAGTACGTTACTCTTTTTTTAATATGCAGCATTTTGAAGAAAAAAAAGTCAAATCACACAGCAGGAGTTTTCTTTGTGGTCAACATGAATGTCACAGGCGGTGAATGGCAATGGCTACGCAAGCCAACAGACGGGCTGCAGAGAGGCAAAACAATTGACGGTTTATTGCTTAGCAAAATGCAATGCAAAAAATAAGATACTCACGTGGCTAGTGAGCGGAAGAGACACTCTCTATATATATTATTGTAGTGCCACATGCTTGAAAATCGAAAATTCATCTGTCCATTTAAACCTCTACTAATATTTTTCCTAGTCACTTTCATTGTAGGCCTCTCTCAACCTGTTTTCTACCCAACCATTCTGTTATGCAAATCCCAAATTAACTCTTGCTTTTAGTAATTAGACTGTTGTCTGCTGAATATCCTCTGATTTCTGTCAATATAATTTTATATAAATAATATACATACATGCCTATACACACCTAAATCCCCCAGTTTTTGTAAAAGCGGCTCATTGTCATCCTAAAACACTTGTACACACACGTGCACACTATAAAATGGGTTGGTAGTTTCAAGGGCAAACAGTAATGGACACAATAACTAATACGGTTTACTTACAGTACAACCTGTCAACCCGCCCTCTGCCTCCCTTAACATGGAATTACCTGGCCAATGGCGTGTGAACATGCCCACATGTATATTAGCTGGTGTGGGTGAGTTGGTGTGCATGTTGCTCCGTGTGAATGTCAGGGAATGTACTTCAATTCGTGGTTGTATGTGCTGCATTCGCTTGTCAAGAAATGTGATCTCATGCAGTAACTCACGTGTCCTGTGCGAAACTGGCGCTTCCCATGAAGTGTGCCTGCTGCTCCCCAGTAAGTAATGACAACATAAAGCAGATTTACGGCCATGACACTCACAAACGGGAAGGGGAGCATGCACACACACACACACACACACACACACACACACAAATGTGCTGAGATACTGAATTTGTCACCATGCTAAACACTGATCGTCTTCAGCTGCTTTTTGTCCAAGAGTTATTGGTATAGATGGGGCAGAGAAAGGGAGCTGCAGAGGAAACGCTGAGGGACAATGTAAGAGAGGGAGTAGGAGGACACACAGCGAGAGAAAGGGGAACCACACCAAAGCAGAAAGTGTAGGAGGAGATAAGGAAAAAGTGTGAGACACCGTCTGCTGCCGTACCAGCCCTGCTTCATGAAGTTAATAAACTACCCAAGAGCAAAGCATCATGGTCATCATTCATTTCAAAATGGGAAGGAGGAGAGACGGAATGGGGGGGAGGGAGGGGGAGCAGTGGGACAGAGGGGAATGGGTCAAGGTCTAGTGGAGGTGAAGAGGAGTTGGGAGAGATGAAATGGACAGTGGATGTAACAGAAGAGTCAGTGAATGGCCCAGATATTTGTTGACCTTGTCCTCGTTCTTCACTCTGCTGGACGCCTCTTTGAAGGCAGAGGAAGTGAGGGAGGGGAGAGACAGTGAAAACTAGAAATGGCAGCGGGGTGGGGTGGGGTAGATAGAAGTATACTAGATTAAAGGAAGCATGTCAATGTGAAAGACCTTCATTCCCTTCCCATTCTACCTTTAATGGCCACCAGAGAGAACCCAGAAAACTTTGATTCCCAGATGTAGACCATGACTCACGCTGGCCTCATTAGGAACACAGCTCTCTGGATCTCCGTTCCACGACAAACTTTCCGTCTGTTTGTGTGTTAATGTGTGTGGGTGCATGTGCCCTTCCGTCTTCCTCGCGGCGTCTTTGTGGTCACCTCATTGGCACACAGATTAATTGGCTTCTATAAATCAAGGTAAATCCAGTTTTTTTTCGACGTAATGAGCTGTGCGGAGTGAATGGGCGAAAAAATTTGCATTAAATTGCACATCATGCCCCGCGTCTCGGTGTGTGGCGGCTCACCTCGCATTCGGAATAAGAACAGCATAAGGCACAGATGTTTCATCTTGTCTCAGACAATATTCCTAATTCCTCTCTTGTTATTAACGTTTTAAAGAGATGCAATATTACATATTATTTTATTTGCCATCCACTCGATTTCTCCATCCTAGAATACTTAAATAGCTGACATGCTCTCATGAAGGAGTTGATGTGGTCAGCGCTCATTCATTCCGTCACTTTAATCTAGAATGACACGTCTGATGTAACCCCCCAAAAAAACCTCTTTGCCGAAGATTACCAAATGGTATTGGCCTGGCTCACTGCTTCCTCCATATCACAATGGACACAAATAAGAGTTAACTTTTCATTTTAATCCATATTTAATGATGAGTTTTTAATGTTGTAATGCTATTTAGATGTACATTCTTGTTGGTAGGTTCTGGACTTTTAGTTTAAAAAGCGGACACATATGCAGGGTGGTGTTAAAAAAATGGCCAACGAGAGTGTGGAAAACAAAACGATTTCATTAGAGTTCCTCGAGCCTTTTTTCTCCTGAGTGATGCCTCTAGTTTACTTAGATTGCATGTCATGGAGGCGTGCTATCTACCGCTCCTTTCGCCAGCTTGTGCCCTACAGCCTACGTCACTGAGACAATGAATTAATCACAGACTGCCTCTTCTCCTCCTCATCAGTCAGAAAAATACATTCCCTCATCATCTAGATGTCAGACTTGAGTCTGTCATTTTCTGAATCTCTTAAGATTCTCTTTTTCCATGAAACAGGACAAGAGATAGAGGTCATTAATAAATGCATGAAATGGTGCAGAACTATCTCTCGCTGCTACTCTCTCTCTCTCTTCCTATCTCATTTTGTCCAGTGCTCTGTAAGGACTCCTGTGTTACCCTCATGGGACTAGTTTCTGCCTGCTTGTTCATTACAGCACAGGTTGGTGGAAACAAAGAAGCCATTATGGCTCACCCGGTGCTAGATGGAGCCAGGGAGTGGGGCCATTGACTCACCAGGAGATTATTTTAAATGTGCCTTTTCTCCGTGGAATACTTATAGGGAAGTTTGAGGGTCTGTGTACCTGTAGTAAGACAGTTACTGTACATATGTCTGCATTCATATTTCTTTGCTTTACATCTTTCTGTGCGTGTATCTACCACAACACTCGCCATAAAGCGAGCCTCATCAATGTCAGTTGGGTCTGTTTTGTGTGTGTGTGTGTGTGCGTGTGTGTGTGACGTGTGCACACTGGTGTGTGAAACACCATGCATGTTTCCCGCCTCTGTCTGCAGATGCTGTACGAGATTGGACAAGCCCAGTCAAAGCCGTGCGGGATAAATTTAGCTCGTGCTAACACCCTTGGAGGCCTCTTAATAATTGAGAAGGCATCTGCTCCAATTAATATGGCCCTCTAAATGGAATCCCTATTTAAATTTTCTCTAACTGGGTCACTCTCTTTCTCACTCTTCTTCTCACTCTCTCTCTCCCCCTCTCTCTACGGTGCAGTAAGGAAGAAAATGAGCTGCCTTCTACTTTTAAATGGTTTTTAGGGTTTCTGAAACATCATCTGGGATGTTCTGCCCGAGGTCTTCCGCGCGCGCACGCACGCACGCACGCACGCACGCACACACACAGACACACACACACAGACAAAGTTTTGACAGATTTTTCATGTAGCCCTCTTTTGAATGAGAATGAAGTGGAATCGGGAACTTCTTTGAACTTGATTTGGTTGACAGATTTAGCCTATTAAATCAAAAACTTGAGGGAGATGTTAGCAGTTGGGATTAGTATGACTGAGTAAGCAGTTACACACTGAAGCTTGTCTATTTAATTTTGATTAGTTACATATTTAGCTTGTTAGAGCTCAGACTGAGTAAAAACATATTGATCTTTTTTATGAAAATCTGTTCTGTTGTTACGGCTTAGAAAATATTCAGTTTAAATTAAAGGAGAGAAATCTAGCATGTGAAAACTGTTATTGCTTTGGGTATGACCCCCTTTATTTGTATTTACTTGAAAAAATCAGTTGGGTCATTGTCAATATAATTTTTTTTCCCCAGCATGGTTTACAAATTCTAATTTTTTTAACCATGTACCTTATTTTTTTCCAATTTTAAACTCAAAACTAAATCCAAAATTTAGCAATCAAATATTGGAATACTCAAAGTTACTGTAATAATTTGTCTTGACCTTGGATGTTGCCCGAGCTAATTAGAACTCTGTCATTAAATGTGCTGGCTTTGCCCTCTGTTTGACCCCCGCCCGTCACACACATGGCTCAGGAGGTAGAGTGGTTGTCTGCCAGCCTTCTTCGATCCCAGCTTCCGCCAGTCCACATGCCGATGTGTTCTTATGCAAGACACCTCCGGCAGTGTATGAATGTGAATGAACGATAGAAAGAAGAAAAAAAAGGTGCGGTCAATAGCGGCGCTGTGTTTATGTGTGTGAATGGGTGAATCTGACTTTCCTGTAAAGCGCTTTGAGGGGTCTATATGACTAGAAAAGCGCTCTATAAATTCAGACCATTTACACACAATTTTCTCTGTTTCTACATTTTTGTTTTTGTTTTTCATCTCTGTGTTTCACTTCCTTTCTATTTTTCTGTCAGTCGTCATGACTCTTTCAATATCTTTTTGTCGGGTTACTTGAATATTTTTCCTTGGCAGCAGGAATCCATTGTGCGTGATTGATTGTGTATAACTACGTATGTATGCATATGCCTGTGTGTGTGTGTGTGTGTGTGTGTGTGTGTGTGTGTGTGTGTGTGTGTGTGTGTGTGTGTGTGTGTGTGTGTGTGTGTGTGTGTGTGTGTGTGTGTGTGTGTGTGTGTGTGTGTGTGTGTGTGTGTGTGTGTGTGTGTGTGTGTGTGTTTGCTTGAGGGTGGATATCATGCTAAAAATAGCTCTTTGGGCCATAGCGACAGGGAGATCCAGTGTGCAACTGGAAGCTGACTCATTGGGCTGGACACTTAACTAGATGGATAACACACTGCACCTTCAACCTGCCCCCCTGAACTCCTACTCTCTCTCTGTCTTTCTCCTTCTTTCTCAATCTCTTTATCACTACTGCATTTACTTCATGATGCCCGTATGGAAACTATTTCATCCATTATCTCTCACAGCCCACAGTCTCATGGTTCAGGCTCCATGCCCTATCTCTCCGCTTTAATTTTAACATTGCACCTATAGGCGACCCTCCTTCCCCCAACCCTGCTTATTCCTTCAGTATCTCTAGACCTTTCTTTTCTTCATCCTTCCCCTTGATCCAGAGGATACATACTGAATAGGCCAAAAGTCAGACATAGCTTCCCACACACATTGAAAATAGTGTTTTTATGAGCAGCTACTCTTTTTGGGATGAAAAGCAGGGGGCATTGTAAATCAGATGTGGTGTTGATACCATGTGATCAATATTAGGCGCCAGGAAACACACCAGTGACCAAAATCCCTAGTGTGTATTGTGAAGCACAGCGAGTGGGAGGGGCTGACCGCCAAGCACATTTCAGACTTTGAATCTGAATCGCTCTATGCTCCCCCTGTGTACAGCAATTCCTCCACTTTACCTTTAAATGCAACACTGATCTGAACAGGTCAATACTTCCACTTTCTCGCTTTACAGAACAGATGTAATGACTGCCAGCTCAATAATAGTAAAATTGAAAGGTAAACATGCCAACTTACCTAGGACTATTTTTAGTATTGTTAGTGTTGTATGATGTTTAATAGAAAAGGTGAACATTGCACGTAGATGTTACAGCGTGTGTCGTACACCGCTAGCTTATCATGGCTACCCTGTGTTTTATCATTTCCTTAAGGGGATATTTCAGGCAGGAAGAGGCTGCATTGCTTGCACAGTGAGACACGATTTGCACTCTATATTGAAATTGAGGATTATGTATAGATGACATACTGTATGCATTTATTCTTCATCCACTTTATGTAGATTCTGAATCCTATTTAAAGAGAAGACATTACAGCACACAACAGGCTTATACCGTAGTTCTTTATTGGTTTCTGAATGGGGGATGGGATAGCAAGAGGAGGAGAAATGCAAAGGAGGAGGGAGTTAGCTAAAGAGTGTGAAGTGAATGAGAATGAGAGTAAAGAATGTCAAAGGTTAGAAAAAGAGGGAAGGGGAGAGAAGAGTATGTGTCTGACATGAATCTGTCTGCTTGTGCCATAATGGGTCAGCTCTCTTTTCACCTCTCCTGCCGTGGTGATACGGACCAAAAAAGTCTTAATCTTAATTTAGCATTCACTCCAACCTGCGTCTCGTCACAGTCCTGTCTCATCCTCGTGTTAAAAATGAGATGGTGGAGGACAGTGACAAAGGAGAGCAAACTAGACACAGAGGGGGAGAGATTGAGAGGATGGCACTGGCTGAAAGTCAGACTTTATGACTTAGAAAGAAAGTAAAATTGAGGCTGAGGAGAAAAGGGAACAGTAAAGGAGCAGTGGGTTATGAGGAGTTTGCATTACTGTGGAAAACCAAAAATCTTGAAAATGAGAATTTCTACAGTGAATCATTAGAACTTGCCAACACGCTGGCTATATTTCAAATGCAATCTCTGAAAGTTCTAAGGTTGCACCTATAACTACATGATTTAGATTTGGTCACCATTTTCTTCTATGTAGTGCTCTTGTGCAGTGATACGTGACTCCTGGCGCTCCTATCATGCTTGGAAGGCTCCCTGGAAGTCCCGCCCTGTAAGCACGCCAAGCACCACCTTGCGACGTGCGATGACTTTCCTCCACAGTATCAAAACAGTGACCCTACAGCTTGAATTTAATCTCGGGGAAGAGGAGGAAGTTGCAGGGAGCCTAATCCAGTGAGTAGGGGAGCAATAATTCTATTGATGTGTATTTCGGTGTAAGCACTCATACTTGACTTGAAAACAAAAGCGGTGTGGGTCCATCCCTACTCCTGACCTATCATCTTTCTTTGTTCTTGAAGGCCGTGTGCTCTTTCACTGGGGAGACTGCTGTTTGGTCTCTGGGTTGTAGCCATAGACTTAACTCTCAACACTGGTGATGATCCTTGACATGAGTTTGACTCTATGCTGTAGTTGGAGGTCCACCGGGAAATTGCAAAAGTGGTCACAGTAACATGTGGAACACATGGTCACGATTGATCCCAGCACATACTGACTCTCAAGAGTTGCTGCTCACAGCTGGTGCCTTCACAGCTGTGATGTTCTGTGCTTCATTCATGCACACCAGGAACAGTCTCTGAGCGTTTTGACCACATCTCCTTGTGTGTTTTATTCTACCGTATGTTGTTCTGCTGTGCAGGAAGTTTTTGTAGCATTTAATGTGATCAGAAAACCAACAGACTGCGTAAATTCATACCTTGCCACCATTGTGTCCGTCAAAACACAGAGCTTTGATCATATGGTGAATGTAGCAAGTTCTCTGGGTTCATTGGTGGGGGAAGGCTGGGGTACTAATGTAAACGCTTCAAAGAACAGAGACCATGTCTGTGTGAACACAACTCTTTCCCGGTCAAGGCTTGAATGCATGTACTCCTGCATGGGGTTTGACAACTGTGCCTCCTTTGACCCACACAAACAGATATGTGGAGATCTATTAGGGAACTACTTAGTATACATATAGGGTTCAAACACACACATACACACATGCATACACGTGCACAGTTTGATCATTAATGACGCCACCATTCCACATTTAGCCATTAAGATACCCAGACGAAGAAAACATGGAAGACAGCTGGGAATCAATGTTTAAGTTGCACTTGTTCAACTTTACTTAACACCAGTTCATCTGTACTTCTGTTTAGAACAGATTGCACATTAAAGATCTGAAACCACTGCAAAAAACACTTAAGCCCAGCTGAGCTTGGAGTTCTGTGTAGTAGTTTTTCCAACAGAGGCAAACTCCACACAACCAGTAACCACACAGTGTACACCGCAGCAGCAGTAGTGTGATTTGTTAGTCAAGATGCTACACATAAATAATGGACAGACTGCACGTTCTGGCTAAGGGATATATAGTCATTCTCCTTCTATCCCAACATACATCCTCGTATTTTTTAATGAGTTCCGAGCTGTACAGTATAATTTCCTGTCTCCACTGAAGTGTCAATTCAGTGCATCTGCTGCAGGCTAAATCAACAGCATCATGACCACAATCTATACACAGCCTAGATAACTTCTGTGCTGCAGCTTGTCAGACTACCAGTTTTTAAATATTTGCGTCTTATATTAGTTTGTCCAAAACTGACGGGATGTGTTCAACATTTTGCTTAGCTTTTTCTCTTTCTATTTTTTGAATGGGAATGTTTTTCATCTGTTTTAGGGATTCAATGTAGCAGTTAAACGAGACACAAAAGGCATGATGATGCTCCCTGCTCTAGTAATAGAGCTCAAGTATATGCTGTCCAGGTCTGCCAGGTTTGTACAGGGGATCAATTTAAAGATTACACAAGTTTTTTTGGAATTTTGATTATTACACTTTTCTGTGAGAGCTTAAATATTGTCTTGTTCTGGCCTTAAAGGATTTATTACCAATTACTGAAACAATAAAGTTATACAATACCTGATTGAAATTATACTAATTTCTCTCTTTTAGGCCATCATATAGCCTACAGGTTACTAATTATTATTTTTCTCTCTCAAACATTTAGCCTACTGTATATCACCCTCCAAAGGATTGAATTTAATTTTACATGAACACAAGATAACGCATACTGAAAATACATTCATGCTAAGGACAGACTATAAAAAAGTGTAGAAGAGATGGCCCATTGGTGGCTTTCCATGTTTATTACCATAGCTTAGATGGTAAATGTCATGTGTAGAGTTGGATAAAGATGTTGACTTTTAGGTTCTGAACATATTAGCATTTGGGAGCCTGACTACTAATTTCTTCATAGTGACATTTTCACTGCAAATGAATAATTCACGGTTACGGCTAGCCCTTAAGAGGAAATACATGGATCTGTTCCCCACTTATCTTTTACCTACAGAAAATGTAATTTTCTTCTGTCAGGTTTAGTCTTCATACTCCCTTGGTCTTCTAGCTCTGCCTACTGCAGTTTTCACCTCTCTATATATCTCTTTTTCATAGCATACCTTTTGTCCTTGTGTCTCTCTCTCTTCATATTCCTTTTTTTTTTATAATCTCTCTGCCCCATCTTAACCTTCCACTGTCTATCTCACCCACTACTTCTGTGCTTTACGCCACTTAATCCTTGGCAGAGGTTGTAGGAAGAGAGATGAAGAAAAACAACGTTGTACTGTCTTGCCTGTGTTGTGTGTTTCCTGGATCATGAGTTGCAGTTTGTTGTCCTTCAGGAAACCAGCAGACAAATAAATCTCTCCCGAGCAATTGCTCTGCCTTCCCCTCTCTCTGGTTCCCATCTCTTACTTCATTTTTTTTTCTTTTTGCTCTTGTCCTCTCGTTTGTTCTCCACTCTGATTTCCCTATCGGTTCCATCCATGGCAGCCTGTGCTTTTTCACCATCATTTATTATGAATCAAGTTCAAAGTTGCTGTGCTGGACTTGCCTCTAAGAAACCAAACTAATCTGTTGTTGTCAAGGAAGAGTGTAGGGAAATTAGGGAGAGGGAAACAGAGTGAAGTTAAGACAAGAAAGGCAAAGTTTGGATATCAAGAACTTGTTTCAAATTTACAAACAAAAAAGGGAATTCATTAGAATATTTGCTGCTTATTTATTCCTGAATGCAAGGTTCAGTCTTATCAGGGTAGATTCTACCAAGTTGTTGATGCATCAGTAGTGTATGTGCACCTGCCACCACTATACTGTACATACTATGGCAGATTCAAATCCCAGAAAGTGTGGCCAGATCTTCACAGAACAAATGATTTTCCATACCAGAGAAATGATAAGAGGTGTCACTGGCCTTAATCTCCTTAACTGTTAGAGATAAGACCCAAAAAAAGCCTTCATGATATTGTGGAAAATCTGAGGTGTGGTAAATTAAGCTATAACTACCAAAGGAAGCTTTTGTTTCAGCTTGTGCATTACAACTCCCTTTTAGCTTATCAAGTGCAGTGTGGTTGTATAAAACATTATGTGGTGGATGGGAGCAGTTGAAAATATTGCTTTCCTATGTGTTTAAAGCTTGTTGAACAGGTGGTATGATGGAGGACTCTTATTGGCATCAGGATTTGGCGGTAATAAGTTAACACCATATGCTGGAGGATTTAGAAATAGAAAGTGTCTGTTTTAGTGTCATCATAAAAAAATTCTGCTGCGCAATTTGTGTATATAAGAAACAGTTTAGGAGTGTTTTGCAAGCACTGCTGTCTGGTTATTTGAAGATACAATGAAAAAAAAACACATAAACAATGCGAACAATATAATTGTATGATAAGTAACCTGTCAAAGAAAAAACTAGAAAGAATTAGAGCCGATCACACTAGTGCGTCTTTTGACAGCGCAATACATCAGAAGGCATGATTAAAAAAAGATAAACAATGGCAAGCATAAGCGAGTTGGTACTGTATTTGCACTCAAGTTTTTATAACTTTCCCAGCTTAGAATCAATAAAGTATCCATCCTTCCATCCATCAACAGATGTCGTTCATAGTCTTAACATTTGCTACTCCGATTCTTTGTTGTTGTGATTTTTTTGGCAAACACCTTTCACACAAGTGATGCATCGCAACATGCTTTTCCAACAAAGATATTACATGTGCTCAGTGCTTCACACAATCATAGACAACAATAAGCATAAAATAAGAGTCCCTCAGTCGGCACTAACCCAAAGCACAGTAAGTGCTCATTGTGTCAACGTTTGTCTAATATCTAAAAGTATCTGCCAAACAGAAAAAAAAATCACCAAAGGCCTGAAATAATTGAGCGGTAATCAATGTTTCGTGATGGCATATTGTTGAGAGAAACAGCAGGAAAAAACCCAAATTGTTACAAAACTGGCTTTTCATTTAAGTGGGAGCTTCTGCACAGCAGCTGTAGACAAATGAAAATGTGAATAAAACCCATCCAGAGCTTTGTTCCTCTCCTTTGCCAACAGCTCTTTGCAATTTTCAAACAGTAAAAATGTTAGGTGTTTGATCAAGGGGCTAGAGAACTATACATTAGTGAGTTTATCAAACCACAGGAAGCCTAGCCTACCTACTGTTCTGATGAGTGATGTCTCATTTACTACAATAGCAGCTATGTTCAGAGAGACTAGAATTAAATAGACTTGCACCCGTTGTTCCTTAAAGTTTGTTAATTAAGTATTTGATACTGATGCCATGGTTTTCTAATCCTTTGATTAGTCACTAATTGGAATTATAATTCATGTTCTTTCACAATGAAAGGACTGGGGATGAGAGTATTCGGACAAAATGGGAGAAAAGGTGAGACATCAGGCAAAATGGGTAAAAAAATAAAACAAAGGTATCCATCAAATTAAGTTAAACAATGCACACAGTAGAGTGATTTCGCAGGGGTGTTGTGTGGGGTAGATGTAGAGAAAAATGAAAATTCCTCTGGTTCAAACTCCTTTTTTTGAAATAAGGAGCATAATAGCAATTTGTAAGAAATCAAACAATTGCAGCTTGATGTCATTTTTATTATTTTGAAAGCAATCGTTGACTGTTTATTTGAGAGGTCAGAGAATTTTCTGAATTTTCTAAAGCAGAGTTTATTAAAATTTCTGAAGTTTCAATCTAAAAGCTGTGCGACCAAATGATATTAACGTGTTCCCGACCCCTTAGACATGGTGCTAAGATAATGAGTGTATTTAAACCTTAACCAATACATTGTCATCATCCAATAGGCTACTTTCAGTGGAAAGATGTCTTTGTTTTATTTTGAGGAAATACATTCATGTTTGCATATTGTCAGTTTAGTGGGGCCTCAAACCAAACACTTGGTTGGTTGTCTTGATTCCTTTTGTACAATCCACTGTCTCAAGGGCCAAAATCAAATGTAAGAGTAAAACTGCAGGTCTTGAACGGAAGTGTTCTTGTTGATAAAATTGCTCCAGGAAATCTGGCTCCCAATTTTACATTTGATAAAGAAAGGATGGAAATGATGATTGGTTGCTTCAGAAAAAAGGCAGGATATGGTGTCTTTTCACTAAGGGTCAAATTAAATGCAGTGAGACCAACAGTTATACTTAAAACTGGGAGAAGTATTACAAGACAGTTTAAGATATTGACGAGTCGGGCAATACACAACTGTGGTGGTGCTGCTCCAAGCTATTAACGTGTCGCTGTATACATTGGCAACAGAGAAAATGTACCTTTAGAAAAAGTATACATAATTCATAATGGCAGAAAAAAACGCATAAAGGAATAATAAGATCAAACCGACTGGAATTTAACTGTGAACCTGTAGGTACTAGGTCGGACAGTGTTCCATAACCCTTTGCTTTTCTGTTCAGTGCATTGGGCGTCAGTCAAAGTAAAAGTTTCCACAGCTACACATTAGCATGTCAAACTCATCTGACCATCTTTGAACAAGTTAAAGGGGTAGCTTTTGCACAAAATTTAAATTTCCTCTGAGTAATATGTCAGGGAATTTATCAAAGCCACCAAAAAGACGAAATCTGAATGCGATGGAAGATTTGGTTTCAAAACAGATTGGTAAAGCAGATTGGAATTTCCACCGCAAACCTCCTGGACTAATTTGCATATGGTGCATAGCAGATTGCTTCTGAAATCCACTAATCTCAAAATGAATATGCCTCCAACATAATTCTGTCTTTCGATGGTTTTCTCTCCCTGTACTTCTTTCAGTGGATATTTTTATTCAATGGGCTGAGTTTCAGAAAGACCAATGTGTTTCACATGATTATCTCCTAAATTATGAAATGGAGCATTTTTAGATTTAGCCAACATAATTTCTCTGTAGCAACCCTCCACTTTTTTTAAGGAACCCCTTCTTACTCCCCCTTTAATGCCTCTGGCCAACAGACGTGGCCAGAGGCATTTAAACCATGGTGGAAGTGATAGCTTAGTCGGGCCTTGAGATCATTTCGTCAAATTTGGTCGTCAAAAAGGGTAATTTGGACTGAAGAATGAACTGATAAAATGTTGGTGGTGTAATGTCAACCTTTCAGGTCACTGTGACCTTGCAAATCTTCTTTTTAGGCCAGTTTTCGGTGAATGCTACTGTATATCTCAAGTTCACTTCAAGATAATGTTTTCAAATTTAGCACACATGTTCACATGGACTCAGGAATGAACTCATTCGATTTTGGTGGTCTAACGTCAAAGGTTAGGGTTGTCTGGTGAGCATGATATACCAGGAACCTACAGAAAAAATCTTGGTTGCAGAATCTTATATCCATCAGCCTCATTTCAAATACACCTTCTTGTGAAATGGCTACCGACTGTTAATATGCCTTTTGATAAGAAAATATGCTGTTACAATTAATCACTTTTAAGTATGCGAAGTCAGTGCTGTCAAAGTTCACAACCGATCTAAATAACCAGACCAGTTTTGGAAAGGGAAAGAGTTGCCTAAGCAAAAGATACTTGCAAACGTGGTTGGTAGACAAATGTGTAACGTCATTTGAAGAGACAGAGACGTAAGCTTGGATCTCTGCAAAACCACAGGGACACTTTAGACTTTTATTGTGTTTCTCTCATTACCCCTCCTCATGCCAGCTGACTGGCTCCACAAATGACAACTGCACTTTGAACTCCTTCGCAAAGATAAACAGACAGGGGGAGAGGGTATACCAGGTATATCAGCAATAATAATATAATAAAATGATAATACACAAACACACAGTTATTTTAAGTACATGGGATTGGCTTATTTATTCATTTTTTTTGTTTTTTTGGCATAAGTTACAATTTTGTCTTCATGGTTTGCAGGTCTACTTAACTTTTGTGGTTTTCTTGTGTACCTGTGAATATTTATTATACTTACCCAAACATTTGTTGGCTGGCATTGTGTCGACCCACGTCGATTTTACTAACAACTATTTAAACCACATTTTTCCATAAGCAGATACGGCATGATAGATTGCGTTGAGTGGTCATGCACACCCATTGCAAATGTTTGGTGAACAAACACAGGGACTTCCACCTCACCACCTATTCCTCATGTATGGTCCTCTGTAGGTGTTGGATCCTCAGGGCCACCCACCTTACTGCAGTGATGAATAAAACAACAGCCACTCCGAGCTCTCTGTGTGTGTGGGTGGGTGGGGAGAGGGGTTCTGCTGACATGCCATCTTTTAAATGAACTCCTCTGGTTGGCTCTTTGGCTGGCAGTATGGCAGCGTCTGGTCGTGGCTGATGTAAGCGCCTCTGCTAGCAATCGTGTCTGCATGCATGCATGATAACTTGGGGGGGAAAAACAGCGGCAGTGGTGAATGATTACTGTCAACAGAAAGCCAGACTTGCCAACATGATATTATCTTTCTTTCTTTTCCAGTTGTGATCAAATAGGGTAAACAGTTAATCCAAAAAAACATTTACCTCCACAGATCATTACTTCTAAGTTCATTTTGAATGATGAATATCTTTTAATACTTGAACCATTCTGCTATGGAGTCATAGTTATGTTAATTTTGCCTTTTTTTTCCTTGAGATTTTGGAACTCATTTGTTCCGTCCTGTTAACCGTTGAACGTTGCACACAACTGTTAACATGGTTAAACGAATGACCACTCGATTGTTTTTGAGTCACCTTTGTTCCCTGTCTGTTGACTTTGTTTACATTTATGCCTGTTGAATACTGATTTTTACAGCATTTATTTCATCTGCCAAAGTGATGGGACCACCGTCCGATCCAGCAATATGATTTTCTCCAGTCGAGTGGCAAACATCGTGCGTGCATGCATTCGTTTGTGCTGGCTTGTGTGACCCCCTAGGATTGCCCATTGCTAATAGGTCTGCAGATGGAGGAGCTTTATTATGCTCTTTATGACTTTTTAACTGACTCACTGCTCACTGCTGGGAATGAACATGGTGCGTGTGGGTGTGGGTTTCAGTGTGTACTAATATCTAGATGTGCAGAGGAGAGGAGTTGAGGCAAAGAGGGGTAGATAGATATTCAAAAAGGTGAGAGATTATCACAGAGGGATAGTGAGGATATGAGAGGAACAAAGTGTTTTAGGTAGAAGGAGAGAGAAAGTGGAGGGATAGAGGGAAAATGAGGACAACGTGAGTGGTACTAACTCTGCTTTACTGTCGGCAGATGGATTGATGATAAAAAAGAGAATAAATTGGCACAATAGAGCTGATGAAAGAGAAAAAAGTAGATAAGACACAAACAATGAGTGCCCCATTGATGATTAATTACTATTCTACTGTATATTGGTCATATAGGTCATCTGTTTAGTGGTTATTGAGAGCCATCATATCTCTTGGATACCAGACTCAGACTGGCTTATCAATGAGGGTTATATACCCTTGAGCTGCTGTACTGGCGTTTGTGTGTGTTCATGCAAATGACTGTCATTTGTTCTACTGGTTAGTCATTTGCAGAAGAGATAGGTGTTTTTTCTTTTTAAGTCCCAGCCTTAGCTGAGGAGCACACTTCCAGCAGCATCACCAAGCACAGGAAAGGGGAGTATTTCGCTCCTGAGCTGCTTGAGTAATGATTAACTGAACCCCCTCAATTTGTGCTGAGTTTAGATGGCAACGAGGACAGGTGGTGTAGAGCAAACCTGGGGTGTTTCTGAATGTGTGGAGGAGGTAGAGGAAGAGTGTGTGATGGAAAGATAAAGATGGGAAGGCTGAAGAGGTGGAGATGGAATTAGAGAAAAGTATGAAGGATAACAGTTTAATAGAGGAGAAAGCTGGGTGGAGGAAAAGAGACACAGGGGAAGAGCATTCCACTGCAAGTTTTGGAGTTATAAATATAGAACATTTAGAAGAGGTTGAGGAGCACCACACAAGGAGTGTGAAGATGCTGCACACGTGCAACTTTCAAGGGGTAAGGAGGGCAAGAGAGGGGAGATCCGACAAAATACAGAAATATAATATGACATTTATGATGTGTACAAGTAGGAAGCCTCTCACCATCGCTTCAGGCTAAATCCTCCCAAATGTTCGGCATTAATCAGGAGAGTGAGCTTACAGACTCAAGGTGCTTAAAAAAGACTGGCTTCTTGCTTGAAACGCAAATTTGACAGGTCAGTTCATACAGCAGGTTATTTCAACACTGAAAAATAAATGAGGAATATTTCCCCCCCCCCCCCCCCCCCCCCCCTTTATTGGCTTTTTCCTCTATTTCTGTCCAGTCTACATCTTTTCCTTATTTGTTACCTCCACTAAGGAGGTTATGTTTCCACCCCTGTCCATTTGTTTGCCAGCAGGATAACCTAAAAACTAAAGAATGGATTTCCATGAAACTTAGACTTAGACTTACACTGGGAGAATGGCTCATGGGCCAAGAAAAAGCAGTTGAGTTTAGGCAATGATCTAAAAAAGAATTGGCGGATCCAGGAATTTAATTCGGTTTCATCAACGTTGCGAAAAAAGGGTTATTTTTAGTTTTTTTTTACATATTCACCCATTTCCAAGGGCATAATTTGTGAATCTTGATGAAAAAATCTGCCACATTTAGGGGACTGATATTCATGTGTTTGTGCAATTTAGTGCTGCTTGATTGAATCTAAGGGGACTGTTAGGCCTTGGAAGAGGAATGAACTCATTGTATTTTCCTACTGTCTTTTCCTATTCAGCCTAATTTCTCTTTAGTTCAGGTATTATCTTCCTAGTCATTTATTATTGTAAGAGACAAATACTGGTTTGTTTTGTTGAAGCCAGCTGTACATCAATGCCACCTTTCAGTCAGACTGTCTAATTTTCCCATTTTACCTATTGATTGCATTTGAGTGTACGAAAAACTAACCGACAAACTTGAAACTTGAGAAGTAATCAGTTAATATTCAAGCCATCTGAAAGTCCAGACTTGGGTTTATGTGTTCAAGTACAGCTATTCATGACATTGATGTTTGTTTGTTATCTGCCCGTTGGGTTTTATTCTTCTGACGACATAACATGGATATAATGGCGGCGAAAAGCTGACCCTACAGTAACCTTGTTGGAACTTCCCACCACCACTTACAGACAATGTACCAGGAGAGAACGGTGTTGAGGCTTTTATCGAAGCAGAGATTGCAAGATTACATATTCGCAATCTGATTTACTTGCGTAACTGAAAACAATGGTTGTATGATGTGAAGAAGAATTTGAAAATGTTTGGCAATTCAAATTATTTGTTTTGAAGGCTATAAAAACACAAAAACATCTGTATGATTCTTAAAGCAATTGTCTGTTCATTCTTAGTTGAATCTGTATCTCCCTGCTGCTACTCTTTCACTATACACATTCACATGTATATAGACATATATCGTGTCTACAAGGATATCAAGGGCTTCCAAGCCAGGGCAAGCTTTCTATGATTACAAGTCACACAGGGCGTTATATTGAGCAATGACGGAGGCAGGTGGAGGGCATAGCTTGATGCTTAGGGAATAATATGAAAAGAGGGATGCACAGAGGAGGAAGGGGTGCAGGGAAATGGGCAGAACTGAGGAGCAGAAAGAGTAGGAGGTCGAGATAAACGAGGAAAGAACGGGGACAGAGTTAGAAAGGAACCAGGGGTATGAAAATGGAGTGATTGAGAGGAGGAGAGCAACGAATAGGTGGAACAAAACTGTATAGCGGGAGAGCAGAACAAAGAAAATTGGGTTTGGTGGTTATATTAAAGGGAAGATTAGAAGAGGCAGATGGAGAAATAAATCAGGAACGAGGTGATAAAAGTGAGAGGCAGGGTGAACTGGAGAGGGAATGAGAATGTGAAGTTAAGGCGCCGATAAAGACGGGGGATTACGTGGACATTTAGACCTGCGAAGCAATAAGTTACTTATTTTCCAAGCAACATGTTGATGTTAAGAACGAAATGGAGGAGCTGCAAAATGCTGCAATCATTGTTCAGAAGCTGTAAAGGAATATACATGCAAACTGTTTATACAGCTTGGGTCTTTGAGAAGGTATATTGCTATCACTCTAATTATCATTTACTTATAACTTGGCTAAGGCTTAGACATACTCTAGCATCTGGCTCTCAGCCACCGGTTCCACTGTTTTAAGATCCCTGGCAAGCCTGGTTGGACTGGAGCTGAGTCAGCTGTGGTTTGCAAATGAGCTGGACTTTGCCAAAACCGGCTGAGAGCTGACAAGAGGAGAAACGGAAAGAAAAATGCTGCTGTCAATTGTCTGCCCTTTACTTTGCTGGATGCAAACTCAGGGAACGAGCAGAAATGTGCCTTAGTTGAATGGTTATTTCCAAATTGTGTTCAGCTTGCCAGCTAATGAATTGAGACGCAAAACAAATCCCTCCACCCTCTCCAAATAGGGTCATTTGTGTTGGAGGAAAGCCCTGGATATATCTCCAGTGGGTCTCCACAAAGTAGGGAAACAGAATTCCATCTGCATTAGACTAGAGGAAATGGTAAAGCAGGGAGACGGACGTGGCGGAGACTGGAGTGCTGCTGAACTATGGCTACAAATTCTCCTGGCTGCTCGCCTCCCTAACAATAGAGCAAATTAATTTACACACCTATAATGAAAGACGATAGTTGAGGGGGAGAGAAGGGGCAAGGGTGAAAAAAAGTATGAGGATGAGAGATTTTCCTTTTGCAAATCAGGTTACCTGGGAGATTTCTCCCCTAAAACAGGGAGAGATGAACAGAATGTAAGACATCCCCCCTCCACACACACACACACACACACACACACACACACACACTGCTCAATCACGGAATTTGTTGAAGACAAAATAGGATTTTGCACTTAGTTTGCCTTTGAAAAACGTACATATTCTAACACATAATATCTGTTAAAGGCTAAATGTACTGATCATACTGTATACTCGCAGAGGTTATAACACAGGTCTATTTAAGTCTGCGATACACTACGGTACTGCACATGAGGAAAGATTGTCAGGGATGAGTCAGTATCATGGGTATATCTGCTGTTGTATCAACATTTCTGCTACACAATGTCCCTGGTGCAGTAAACACACATTCTGCTTCTGCTGACCTATATTTACACACAGAGGCAGAAAGAAAATTGGATAACTACTCCCTTTTCCTTGCAAAACTGCATGAGCTCTGTGTATATGAGCCCATATGATAAATATTAGAGGCTTTTTCATATCTGTTCCTCTTATATGCCACTGGCATCCTCTGTTCTTCTCTGAACATTAATTCTTTGTTCTGACCCTATCACACACACGCACACATTAATTCTACTGTGTCCTCCTAAGTGTCAAATCGAACTCCCTTCCAGGTCTCACATCACTGCTGTAAATAAAAGCCTGTTTCTCTGTTCTCATGGGTGCGTGTGTGCGCGGGCTTGCAAATGTGGACTCTGTAGGACGATAACCTCCCCCGTTCATCACCATCATTACTCAGCGCAGCCGCCACCATGCTTTCATCATCTCATTGAGACAGCAACTCTTCGGCCCAGCCTTGTCACAAATCAGCAATACATGTGTGTGTGTGTGTGTGTGTGTGTGTGTGTGTGTGTGTGTGTGTGTGTGTGTGTGTGTGTGTGTGTGTGTGTGTGTGTGTGTGTGTGTGTGTGTGTGTGTGTGTGTGTGTGTGTGTGTGTGTGTGTGTGTGTGTGTGTGTGTGTGTGTGTGTGTGTGTGTTCCTCCATCCCTCCATAGTCATTATCTTAGTCTGTCAGTGTTCCTGTCACATTACTGTCATCAGGTGAAGCCTCTACAACAGGTGTTTGAGCTCGTCCGAGAGACGGAGGAATGGGTCCAGATTTCAGTGCCCTCCTGTTCAGAGTTGTGTCTGCCACATGTGGAGAGAGACAGAGTGAATGCGAGAGAGTGATTTTTCATGACCTCATCTGTGTCGCCCTCACCCTAACTCGGTTCTAACCCATTCCTTCGTCGCTCATGCTGAACGATCATCCGTAGAAGGAGCAGGCTTTATTGTTGGATAAGAACGTGAGAGCATAATAAATGCAAAGGATGATGTGCCTAATTCCTAATTTGTTCATTCAATAAGGACATTGAGCTGTGTTTTGTACATTCAACAATGTGCCTTTGTACGCCTGAATAACATTATCTAATTCCCCATAGTTACTGGGATGGTTGAGCTGTGTAAGTTATTTCTGTTGAAGAAAAAAAAAAGTTTAGAAATGATATATCAGTGTATCTGCTCCCAGGCCAACTGCACTGAAGCTCATGAAAGGTGTCCAGTATCTCATAAAAATCAGAATTGATGGGTTAGGGTTGAAGATATGACCTACTTGAGGTAAAATCTGGTTGTACAACAGGTCATAAAAGGAGACAGACAAAACCATTTTAGCCATCAGCTTAGCTGTTCTTTATTTTCAATGCTCATCAGCAAATTTTGGCATGCTTACAAATTACGTAAGTATTAAGATGGTGAACATGGCTAACATTACATGCTGATGTTAGCATGGAACGAAAGCTCTGGAGAGACCCGCTTGGCCACATAATTACTCCTAAGGCCATAATCATCCTTTCATCTTGCACGTTTTTTGCCCACCGTACCGTTTGCCTGTTTTGAAAACTATGAAATAATGATTGACATACTTTGATCCTTTCCATCAATGCCAAATATCAAAGAGCCAGTGATGGACACAGTGCTATTTAATGTTACGTCTTTAGCAATTTTTGAAATCCTAAATGGGGAAGAGATGAAAATACAAGCAAATATTGTCAACAAAGAGCAGAGAACGTGTAAAAGGAGGAAAGATTGTTGAAGAGAATGTTCATGGCAGACTTATCCGTTATTTGTCCTTGCTTGTGACAACACACTTTCTTCCTCATTTTTCTTCTACCCTGAGCGTTTTTCAGCCTTCCCAATTGGTTATTTGGCAGTAAGTGGACAAAAGGTTATTTATTACCTCTTTATCAATGTAAACAAACTAGGAAATGAATATCAAACACTGGACCAATTGGAGACGTTTCATCAATACCTCTTGACCACACAAACTGGGGTGCCTACTTTTGGATGATGCATCCATTCAAATTGACCACTGTTGTTGTTGATGATGCTGTGGTCATGGAAGGGATGGTTTTGAAACAAATGTTGTGTGTGCGTGTGTGTGCGTGCCTCTTTGTGTGCCCGCCCTTGGGGCGTCTGTGTAAGTACAAGATTCACTGCTTTTATTTCCTGGTTGATTTATGTTGTGACGGTTGCCTTTGCGCTCACAATCACATTACTGGAAAGGAGGCAGAGCCAGGATTTTGTGTGTGTGTGTGTGTGTACATTTGTCTGTAAATCAGCATGCAGTGATGTTGTTGTAACTGGCAGGGAGCAGCATCGTCCTTACTCCGCTCAAAACCCTACTTTTTTCCTCTCACACACGTTCTATATATATTTATTGTCACAGTTTGTCAATGGACCAAGGCATAAAGGCTGCAATACATGTTTTGATGGTGATTAAAATCTAGTTTCATCACCCTACAGATATTTCTTAAACAATATTGCCTGTTTGTCAATCATATATCTGTGGTTCTGTCTGTCAGTGCCTGCTCACTGTGACTATAGGTTAAAGAGTTTCAATAACACACAGGTAATTGGTGAATAACTGCCAGGGTACACCAGCTAATAAAGAAAGAGTGGACAAAAGGAAGGAATTAATATTACTGATTAATGCTGTTATACTGCAAATATTCCACCTAAATGTTCGGTTGCGTCTCATTGCTGGTGGGACTTTTCAAACATAAACGGTAAGACTTGTCTACAGCACTGTTCAGCTTTTAACATGTCTGGAAGAACTCCATTGTGGAAGTCCGATTGAAGGAGTCATTTTAGGGGGGTTCCTGCAGCTTTAAACATTAAAAAAAAAAAATCTCATATATATATATATATATATATATATATATATATATATATTTTTATATTCTCAGCCTCTCTTCTATGCATTTGTCCTCTAGACATACACAACAATCAACACAACAACCAAACATTGTCCTTCAGTGTGCAAATCCTTTCTCCCAGCAGTGTCATCTTCATGATCACTGGATCATTCATGATTTATTTCTACTGGAATAGTTAATTGGTCTTTGTGTGTTTCGCTCCATATCACTTTATCCGGGCCTGTTTGTCTCACCTCATCTATTCTACATGATTATAAAAAACAACCAAGAATCCATCAGCGGGAGGGTATTTACAGTTGCCATACGCTGATGGATCAAATTATTGAAGGATGCATATTTCATGAGGTCGTATGATGAAGAAGAGGCAGTCAGCATACTGTCCCTGATTGTCTTTAGCGGCAAGCTGGTTGTATTTGTATTTGGTGTATGTGTGTACAGCATGTTTCGATCAATTGTCTTTAATCTGAAGGGGAGAAAATCAGATCCATGTTTTCCAGATTGATCCTGTCTGCAGTGTCCTCTGTTTCTGTGAAATGTGATGTTTTTAACAGTTCAATTACATTAAAGTAACCCACACATCACATGGGCATTGGGTTTCTCAGACACATTAGAGTACCAATTTTATCACATTGGAGTGATTTATATATTCTTTTTTCAGTATGATTTTATCTGCTCTTTGCTCTACCAAGAAACAGGATTTCTCCAGTAACTTTGGCTACTGCAAGAATTCAGATCATAGCCTTTGTGATATTAGCAGCAGACTCTGCCCATTGAACTACACAAGACCAATTACAGCAACAGACTTCTAAATGTGGTACAAAACAGCCCTCAGCCAATGCAGTCTGCCTGGTCATTAATGGAATTTGCAACCTGTGTTTCACAAATGCACACACACGCATATACACACTACAATATGAGGCTTTCTGGTCAGTGAAATACAGTTAGTAGTGCTTCATTGCACCGGCTTCCACAATTAGTAGTCCAGTGGTTTCGGGGGATTAACTGGGTGGAAATGAGAGGCTAAATGGGAAGAAAGAGAGAAACAAAGATAACACAAGGTAAATTGTGTGTAACAGACCAAATCAAAGACCAGATCTCTACCAGCCAGTCAGCATCCCATGGTGCCTCATTCGGCTGTCTCACACGGCAGGCTGACATTTTTTTTCATGACTAATTAAGTATTAACTAGTGGGAATTTTTATCTTCCACTACAGATACTGGCACACGCCGGTCATTTATTCTTCCATTTTACTTTGTGCAGCAAACAATTTTGGCCGAGTTGGTGCACCCTTGGGCGTAGTTTGACCTTAGAATAAACACTCAGCAAAGGTTCTTCTTCAGTGCAGCTTTCTCACCCAACGGATGTAACCTTCAGTGTCCCATCACTAGTGGGTCAGGCGCTCAAAGGAGGTTTCAGGCGTCTGTTCTTATGTCCAAATATATCAAGTGACAATCACATAATTATCAGATGTTGTGTCAGTCACTGCTAAATACACCACTTAAAGGGGCAGTAAGCGATTCTAACGTAATGCATGTATTACAAAACTCCTTCCTCACGGACCACTAGCTGTGGGTTCTGTGTGCCCTGGAAAAAAATTGGGTTTTCGGCTCAGCCCTGGCTCTGTAAATCAAAAACAAAAATCACTCCTCGACAACTTAAGAGACGCGCCCACAGACGAAGCTACGACTCAGTGTCTGCGACCCGGCCAGAGCAGTAAAGTCTCAACAACAACAACAACAACAACAGAGATAGGGACAAGCTTTCTCCAAAATCGCTTACTGCCCCTTTAAACTAGACCAGTGGAAATGATTTCTCGGGGTTACAGATAATGGAAGCTGTGGATAAACCCTGCCTTTCAACCCTAACCCTGGTGTCATTTTTTTTTTTTTTTTTTTACACTGTCAGTTGTTTAGCATATTTATGTTAATAACATTGGAAGTTTTGTTGATATGGTCCATAATTGGATTTAGACCAGAGTAAAAGGTTGCCTGGCCCTTGGTTCTCTGAAACACTTACATTCGTGGGCTGCCTACTCTAGCCTCTATATTTCTATCTCTACCTTGTTTTCTGTTCTGAAAGTTCACCTTTTCCTTTCTGCTTTCTTCCCTTTTCAATAGGTGCCATCTTTGATGAGTCAGCACGGAAAGACGACGAGGTGTTCCGCCTCGCCGTGGCTGACCTCAATTTGAACAATGAGATCTTGGAGACGGAGAAGATCACCATTTCTGTGGAGTTTGTGGACGGAAACAACCCCTTTCAGGCTGTGCAAGAAGGTAGGATGATAATACCATGTTGTCTTTAAACTTTATACCGGGGAATAACAGCAATCAGCAGGTGCACCGCTCTGTTGTTTTAGTGTTGACATAAAAGTATGATTAAAACAAAAAGAGGATGTTAATTTGCCTCTTGACGTTGTTTTGTCTATTGAACTGAAATAAAAAAGACCCCTGTCAACATTTATTCTCACAATTTACAAATGTCACTTGAAACATTCCAAATATCCACTAATCAGTTTATTTTCCTTGGTTACTTCAAGCAGCATGATGCTTCCCAGAGTCCTATCTTTAATTGTTGAACTGAGAAATACGAGGCACCATCAACTTTCTGTTTAATGTTTCCTGTCATGGGAGCAGCTTTCCTAGGTTGTTTGCTCTGTACATAACAACAGTCGTACTTCTGACCGACGCTCTGTGCAGGGGTGGTATCGGGTGGCACTGCGGCATCGCAGTCATCTGATTTCAGGCGCAAACACTCACGGCAACCATACATACAACATTTCGTCTGGCACCTCCAACTGCCCCATTCCTCCGAACGCATGTTATTTTGTAATGCAATAAAAAAAGAGAGCTTAAGTTGTGTAAAGAACAAATTAATGTCTACTTTAAACATGCTCATGTGCATGAATGATTTTTTTATGGAGTATATTTACACCCCTGGAAGGCATTATATTCCATTATAAATGAAGAATCATTGTGAAGTTTACTGTGGCCAAAAATGAAAAGAAGTTAGTTGAACAGTTGTAGACAGAACAAGAACGGGACAATAACTTACTTCTTCCTCTACTTTCGACCACAGCAATCAATAAATCCTGAGCACGGCAAAGCAACTTTTCGATCACTCAGTCACATTATCACTGTAGCGATTTCCATCCTGACATATTGCAAAAATACAAAATGGGACCAAGACTCATACGGGCATTGCCTGCATGGCGAAGGACACGTCTGACAATACAGAGGACACGTCGCACACATTCTTTTAAACTACAGTGGGGGAGCGACTATTTAGGGCATTT
Source organism: Scophthalmus maximus (assembly GCF_022379125.1). Lineage (NCBI taxonomy): Eukaryota > Metazoa > Chordata > Actinopteri > Pleuronectiformes > Scophthalmidae > Scophthalmus > Scophthalmus maximus. The sequence continues at coordinate 10,725,873 of NC_061533.1, read as the reverse complement.
GTTTTGTGGCTAATAGTCATCCAGAGGCTCATGAGAAGTAAGTGAAAACCGAGCATAGTATCTTCTCAAGGCTTTGTGAGACATGGTGAATTGTTACTTTGACCCCTATTTCCAAGATACACAAATACATGATGCTTGAACATCTTAAATGCACGGCAAAGCCACGGAAGGAGATTTACCTCATGGCAGAACGAGCAGTACCACATACCTCTCTAATATCAATCGTTAAGTTAGACACGATGGACTGAACCAGCTTTATATTAAAACCTTTTTTTTTCTCACCCTGGCACTTTATGCATTGTTTCTGGGTGATGATCGTCTAACCTTCTCACCTCTTGCCAGAATTTTCTAACACAAATAGACCAAAACTGATGGATTCAAAAAGGAATGCCTTGGCTGAGACAGAGAAGGGGAGAGCAGAGCCGAATACGTTTGAGCTTGTTTTCCTTTCAGTCAAACAGACAGCAGGCTGCAAACAATGGTGGCCAAACTCAGTGTTTTTTTCTTTTCTTCAGAAATTAGCTTGGAGGACCTTGTTTGGATGTGCTGTACGGGTGAATATGTGTTTGTGCATCTCTAAAACCCTTGTTAAGGCTTTGAGCTTTGATATATAATAGTGCTGCAGTTGTGTTTGGTAGTCGGACTGTAATTTTTTGATGTCCCAACCTGAGTACTTCTTTCATCAAGGCTCTGTGTGCATGTAGGTCACATGTGTTTGTTTCTTCTCCTTTTATTCGTAGGACAGGGAGCAGCCTGCGTCTCAAGTGTTTTATTTAGATTATCAGAACTGAGTAAAACAAAGAGAGTGAGTGAGGAGAAATGTGACAGCACAGCAGGAGGCAGCATTCAATCACTTGCTCTTTGACCGAGCAGACTGAGCCAGCAGCATGTTGCTGGATCCTGCACAATGTGTCGTTTTCTGCTATTTTTTGCGTGTGTTCCTTACATGTTTGTGTATTTTCAGCGTCCACAGTTCGTTTGTACCCGACTATTCAGCGACTTCTTGTTTTCAACTTTTTATTTAGATCAGGGCATGTTATTTTGCTGATAGTGCCCATTCTTTTTCAGCAGGCTCATACATAACATGCATAAATGTAGAAACAGTCACACCTTGGACCAGACAGACACACTAGTCAAGTACTGTTGCCTATCATAGAAAGTGAGTCTGAGCAATAGTACCGTATCCTTAGGTAGAACTATTGTTGTTACAGTAAAGGGAAATAAAATACCATTAATAATTTTTATTTTAGTTTTGTTTGAAACTTCAACCCACTATTTTTCAACGACAAACTGGCTTTGCTTGTCATTTCTACTTTTTCTTTTTTAAATAATCCTTGACTAATTTAATACCAAGTTCATCAGTCCGTTGACTGGCCTGTCCAAATTTGTGGGTGGTGCAATGTCTTCCTGTCTGCATGGTACTGAACAGACTGCCAGTCTGCTTGCCTGTCTGCATGTGTAGTGGGCTGGCTGATGAATTGATTGCCTGTCTCCCTATCTGCCTGTCTATCTGTGCATTTGTCTCGCTAACTGGTGACCTGGCTTGCAAATCAATTGTATCTGTATGTCCGACTCTCATGTGTCATAGTTTCAATTGCTTTGCTTCTTTTTATCAGAAACAGAAGACAGTATACATGATTTCAATAATCTTTATTTTTTTCAATTATCTAAAATAGCTTCTCCTTTTTACATTTGTTTGTTGAAAATTTCAACAAGTAGTTATGGATGAGCTGCATGCCCCTGTGTTATTTTTTTGTTTGTCTTTTTTTGCACCATATCAACTTAGTGCTCAGTGGGTGTATTTCAGTGGTTGAATTAGTAAGAGGTCAACAAGCTTACAAATAAATAATAAAATAGTTTGTACTGGCATGTCAATTCTGACTAATTAAGCACTATTTTTTGTAAAGAATAAAAAAAGGTCTTTTGAAAAGAGCGGCACTGTACCGCTTCTCCTCCGGTGTGGCTAATTGTGAGCGGGAGCGGGAGCAGCAGGTCTCAGCAGAAGCTCAGACTGGAGGGTGGACTAATGTTGTCCCAGTAGAAAACAGAGATAAATGCAGCCAAATGTATGATCAAGTGCAGCCGCTCGCTTTTAGGGATTTGCATCTCCTGAATTTGTTTATAAACTTCTACCTTTAAGCTTGAATATATAAACTTCTTGAAACCAAAAAAAAATAAATTAACCAGCACTACACCACCTCCTCCCATTCTGTTTGGTGTCAGATACAGTATTAGGATCAAAGTGTATAAGTACACTATATTTTGAATTATTTTCCGAGGTGCAGTATGACTGTGACATTCCCACAGTCAGTAAATCCAGTGAAATGTACTAGCAGTTGTACTATTCATATTTACTCTCAGTACTTGCAATTCCCTTGTGTAAATGCAATATGACCTTCTATTTAAATAAATTATTTACTTGAGGTTCAGATACTGATTTGGTTTACCATAAAATCATTTTAGCACAGTTCACTGTATGACTCACTCCGACATTAGACAATAACCCAAAGGTGAAGCCATCTTATTCCCGTATGCCCACCTCGTATCACTGCAGCGCTCCATTCGGACGACCCTCTGCTTTCTAAAAAGTGTTGCACTAAGGTGATGGAACTATTCAAAAATGGGACATCAAAATAATGAATTATCTGGAAACAATTAAGCCACATGATATACTCTGCTTTCTCTCCTTAGGGTATTATGTGCCTGTACTTGTTTGACATTGTGACGGCCAGTTAGAGTTTTAGAATACTGGAGTGAGGACATTTGAGGAAGATGAGGTCGTTGGGGTTGGTCCTCACTGTCCGACGCACCTTCAAAGGGCTGTTTGAGGGTTAGTGTTAAGGTCAGGTATTGGCTTGTACTGGGTTAGAAGTGATAGCTCACTGACTCCCTCCTGCCTTGTCCTGCGACTGTGCAGTTGACACGGGGAGCCAAACAGGGCTAGCTAATGTAATAAATGTCAACGGGTGTCCTCACAAATGCAGAGGAACACATTTGTGCATGTTTGTACAGAATTGTCTCAGGAGCAAATAAATGGGCTTGGATTACGTCACATGCCCTCTTCTTCCTCCGTCTCTTTCTTCCTCCTGCATGGTACTTAATTGTGGATCTGCTCCTGTCACTTATATTCACATTTCACTCCCTACACCCTATCCCCCTATCTCCATAGTAATCAGGCTAGACATTACGTGGGGAAACGGGTGGAGGTGTGTGTGTGTGTATATGTATGTGCGTATGCGTGTGCCTATTCATGTCTCCATCAATTAAAGCAATGAGAATCACCTAATTGGATAACAGTCTATGGAAAGGTGGGGGTAGGCTGGTGAGGAACGGAGAACAGGAAGAGACCACAGGAGGGAGGGAACTCAATAGTTGTCTCAGTTTATTTTTCATCTCTGCTTAGTTCTGACACGCAGGGCGCACGGCTGCATTCATGCACACGTTACCACACACCGCCACTGGAAGGTCTGCAGGCTGAAAACGATATAGTACCCCGTACATACACATAGTACATTGTTCTCTTGGCTCTCAAAGCCGAGTGTGTGAGTCCTCATTGAATTTAGAAGCAGTTTTTTTTGTTTTTTTTACTGTTGCACTCAATACACAATGTGGACATACTGTGTGAGTGGTACTGTGTGGTAATAGTAAAAAAAAAAAGGAAAATACATTGATCAGAAGTGAAAATACATATAATCACAATGATTATATTAATCATATTACCGCCCTCCTGCAAAGCCTGTGATTATTTATTTAAACATATGCATGTGAAATGTAAGTGAAATGTAGCCTGTTGCTGTACGTCCGTTGTTGCACTGTAAGTGGCTGCTGAGTAGATTCAGCACCAAGGACAGCAGCAAACACCGAGCAGTGCAAGGCGCTCGCCTTGGACATCGCAAAAAGAATGTTGGAAGCAAGGAATGATTAGAGACAGTATTAAAAGATTTTCTTGAAACCCTCTTTTTTCATTTGCCAATTGTCAATATTTACAAGGACATGACTCTTTACTCAGTGAAAGGCATTGGACCACAAGTGCTGCGCTACGTCTGCCTGTGTTGCAAGTGTGAATAGCCTCCTTCTTTAATCTTACATTTTGGTCAACCTTCAGAGCATCTGGGTGACACTAGGAAGGCGCTGAGTTGTGGTGAGGCATGACTTCTCTATCCTTCCTCCGAACTTCTTTCTTAAAATATTTGCCTGTGTCAATGTGATCCAAAGAACCGAGGTGAAAATGTTTCGGCAGCGATGCAGATTAATTATATGGCTGGCTAATGTAAAATGGGATGCATATAAAGACGATAATAAAACGCTCCATCTTTGTAAGTTATTAATTTAGTTCCAATGCATCAGAGTGACTGGAATTTATATTCAGAAGACTTGTCATCTTTTCATTTTATCTATTCTGACACAGTGGAACTTCACAGGAACAATTTGGTATAGTGCTACAGTCAGCATGAAGCAAAAGCCTTAAGGGCGTGAGAAACACTTGACTGCATGAGTGTGATGAAAATAAGTTTTTGCCATGTTGGTGAGCACACTGTGATAATGTAAACACATTAACAAAGACAAGGGCATTACATTTTTTTTTACATTACATTCAGTTCATTGAGCTGACATTTTTGTCTCAAGCGACTCACAATCAGGGCAGCACTTTCTTTGATCTAAACATTTTCTCCTCATCCTGAATAATGTTTTCCTGTTTGTAAATGTGTCAGTCTTTATTCTCATCTATTCTTACAGCAGGATTTCAATTCAGAAGGCAAATGAACTGAAAACTTCACATTCATTTTTCTTCTGAATTTTGCAATATTTGACAATCTTTCCTGTTTATGCAACATTAATGTGCCATTTGAAATGATTAGAATTCCTCCCTCCTCTCAGTCATTTGGAAAAACATAAGCATGAATGTCAGTACCAGCAGAAAATCAAATCGATGTATTTGACTGTAGCCTGAGTAAGTAGCTCCAGAAAGTCAGACCCCTTCACTTTTGCAAAAAGTCATATTGCCACGTCATATTATTTCTCATATTGTACTTAACCACGATCCTTATATGAAAAACACAGTTTCAACCATCTCCCCCTGCTGAATCCGTGAGCTCTATCATGAATGTTTCATGAGCATTATTTCATTTATTTTTAATCAGCACAACAAGGTTTAGTCTCCTCCAGTGACATGACTCAGTGGACACATGCAGACTTAAATGAGAGAACAAGAAGTCGTTTGTTGTTTGCTGGTTCTGATTATGTGCATGAGCATGGAAATTAGTCACTAAAAGTTGCGTAAAGGTCGACTTTACATTGAAATACATGATGACTAAAGTTTTGTTTTCTTTCTTCAAACTATTAAGTGCACTTTTCAATAATACTACAAAGCCATTTGATTCATTGGAGTGGAAGTGAAATTTGGGAAATGACCAGGTTTGCAAAGAACAACAACGTCTGTCACTTTCTTTGAGTTTTCCTGAGACAGTCTGATTATGCTTTACCCCAACTGATCGGCCCGGTATTATTTACACTGTTTAGTAGTCCCTGTCCAGACTGACTGAACGTTGGTGAGCCTTGAATGCATTGTGAAGCTTTTTATCCAAACTTGGGTTGACTGCAAAAAATAAACCTCAATCTAAAACCGATTGGATTAATGTTATTTCTTAATACTGTATATCAGCCTTCATCTTCCAATCAATATCACACCATCACTCACAGCTGCACTTGGCTGCAAAAGGCAACCTTCATCATCATTTAGGTCATTAAGATCCTCTTCCTCTAGTATGCAGCCTTATGCCTAAATCGTTTCTCCTTGCCTCCAACTCCCATGTTCCTGTCCATCGGCTGCATCCTGATGTCTCCCTTATCTGATGTATATGTACAGAAAAGTCTTGTTAGCTGCCATAGAGACCAAAGACATCTCCTGTTCTAAAGCCTTTACATCACTCGGGGCCTGGGTGCCCTTCTCCTGCTGCCACCCTCCCTGCATTTGTCCATTTATCTAACATGTATGTAACAACCATCTGTACACACAAACACAACACGCACGCACGCTCACGCATAGATACTGTGCACACGGTTACTTTCTTGATACATTAACATTCCTCTGCTCATCCTTCTCCACAAGATGTATCCTTCCTCCTCACTGCAGTCACAGCAATTGCAAAAAAGATGTTAAAGTCTCTGTTCTTTCAGCCTCATACTTTTCCATACATTATTTTTTACCTCCACTCTCTGTCCTATACTTCAATTTTACCTTTTTCTGTCTGCCTTTGCCTTTATTCAGTGATGAATTGCAACAATTCACTTAACCTCCCTACTAATCGAAGAGGTGGGGGTGGGGGTTTGAGGTTCGCGGTATCCATGGAAACACTGACATTTTGCAATAGGCAATACGATGGAATTTTGGTGTGTGTGTGTGGAGTCCAGCAGCTGACAGCTGGGGACAAAGCAGATCCAACCAGACATTTGGGGCTTTGAATAATTTTGTGTGTGTTTGTGTTTGTGTGTGTGTGTGTGTGTGTGTGTGTGTGTGTGTGTGTGTGTGTGTGTGTGTGTGTGTGTGTGTGTGTGTGTGTGTGTGTGTGTGTGTGTGTGTGTGTGTGTGTGTGTGTGTGTGTGTGTGTGTGTGTGTGTGTGTGTGTGTGTGTGTGTGTGTGTGTGTGTGTGTGTCTGTGTGTCCTCAATCAGTGGTAGGTCTGTTGATCGGTCGGTTGATAGAAAGTGTCATTTGAATAGATGTCAGAAGTGCATCTCTATTGAAAGGTTTCCTTCCTGCCCCCACTGAGCATTGGCCATTGCCCACCCTAGCTTCCCCTCTCCCTCCCTCACTCTGTCTCTCTGTCTTTGTGTCAGTCTGTATGGCTGCTTGACAGCCTGCTTCCCCTCTCTTTAAAAAAACAAACGCGGTCCTTCACTTCCGACAGGGAAAAAAAGATCACCCACAAATTATTTGGGTTGCTTTCCTTTTTATAGCGGCGATGTCCTTCAACTAAAAACTACATTTTCTTTCTGATTTTTTATTCCCCTAAGAGCACTCATTAAACATTTCCTTCAAATTCACATTAAAACAATAAGTGAGAGCGAGCACATGACCTCCTGGAGTGAGATTATTCTTCCGCTCCTGTGACGGATGATGAAGCAGCATGAGGTGATGTTGATGCCTGGACATATTGCAACATGGATATAATTAACTCCACATCAAAAGGCTAATTACATAACGCAGTGTATCAGACACATGTAAAGCCTCATGTTAATCTGTATTACAGTCTACCTCACTCTGCTGCTGGACTGTAACTGCATGGTGACGGCTTTACATACAGTAGCAGTTTGTGGATAGCTGAATACAATATGTTGTATATGGAAAGAACTTGCATCAGGTCTAGTAATATATACATATTTGTTCTTAACATATGATGTATGGGCATGGGATAGCAGTATTATTTAGTTGTGCCATGTGAGTATAATGCAATTTTATTTTTAATTATTATTATTATTATTATTATTATTAATAATAATAATAATTTGATATTATTCCACTAGCCCCAAGGGGAGTTTAATGTTGCTCATGCCAGTGACTTACAACAGACAAGGTAATAGAATAACTATTTATTCACACTGCATCAGACCTTATCAAATCTTAACTCTTCTGTTGAGTGTCCAGGCACGCACACGCACACGCACACGCACAAGCATACACACAGGAGACTAAATTCAAACAACTTCATTCAACAGAGGATAAAACAGAAGTAACTCCCCCTTGAGAGCATTTGGCTCAAGTGTATGCTATTTGACCGGTGGACAAAACAAAACACTTAATAAATTAATAAACAGCACTGATACACTGTAACAGTGCAAGTGCACGCCACAACACACACACACACACACAGTAGTGAGGATAGAAAGCCATCCCACTCTAATGCTTGTGTTTTATTAGAGTCATAAACTACACTGGCAGAGAGTAGCTGAAAAACTTCTACTTGATTTGATTTTTTGGGGGATGCAAAATGCTCTCCTGTGGTCTCACTGCTTTTATTCAGCGAGGCTGAATTTCTCACCTGGCTGAGACTGGTTGAGTGAGAGACTGAAATAGGTGAGGAAAGGTGAGCAGAGGGTTATCCAAGGTTTCTTCTATTTTTTGGGCCATTATTGGAACCGCTACTAGTAGTTCCCATGGGCATAGTTGTATTTGTGAGTGTGTGCATGCACACACACACAAACACACACACACACACACACACACACACACACACATACACACACACCAAACTTTCAGGGTCACGCAGGTGACTGTGAAGAGGAGTGAGCTACAAGAAGCACTTAAATGAAAATGCGCGCAGGAGCCAATGCAGTGGCACTCGCCTTAGTCAAGCACATAAAGAGAGAGATAAAGAGATGGAAAGAGAGCGAGATGAAGAGAGGGTGTGATATGCAGAGAACAAAAGAAGAAAATACATGGACCTCAGCCCCTGTGGTTTGGGGCAGAGATTTTGTAAAAGGTAAGGTGCAGAGCGACTGCAGCTGGGAGACTGAGTTGCCTGTGAACTTGGTGCTGTTCATTTTGAGTGAAAATGACAGCATAACATTTGACACAATGCTTTCTCACATACCCTCATACATTCAAGTCTATGCCCCCCTTCATTTTCTATCTATTTTTTTTAAATTTTAAATCACATTGTTGCTGAAGTGTCATTCGTCATAACCCCCAACACTGGTAACAGCAAGTACAGAAACTCACATCCGGGGGCATTGGGAAACCAGCTAATTCATTAAATATCAGTTTCACAATTCCTTCAATTGCATAGATAAACCGTCTGTGAGTTTTGTTCGACAAATCAATGCAAAAATTCACATGTCTTGTAAAGTCCAAAGAGTCCTTGTTTATTATCAAGTTTGGTCCAAACGTTTGTTGGGTTTAGTTTGTCTGAATGTCTCATTTCCAGGCTCAGCCCTCTTTCCACCAAAGGCACAACATACTTTCTTTTGATGACCCTTTGTGTGTCTGCTCATCCTGCTTCTGTTTTCCAATTCTTGTGAAGCACATAGTCCTTCACTTTAAGGTGTGAGCCTCCAGTATGCCTGCAGAGATCAGGAAATTCCCTTGACTTGACAAAGGACCTTGATACATTTATCCTGTATTTACTCTTACTGACTACATTTTTTAGTCCTACCCTGCAGCGTAAACCTAGAGCCCTGAAGTCCAAAGGAAATTGTTAAATTTCCCTTGCGAGGTACAACTATAACTCTTCTCACCAGTTGCAAGGTTATTACTACATTGCTTACAGTGTCAGTCCCTGGTAATACATTTTAGACCAGTCGTCTGACATGTCATCATAACAAAAAAGATTTTTCACACATTAATGTCTTTGTCTCAGTTTCAATATATCAGCTCATCAGTTACAGTAAAAATTACATTTCCCACTATTCAAAATCATATTCATAATTCAATGTATCAATGTATATCTGATGATCTATACCCTTAAGTAGTTGGTGCTGCACCTCCATCCCTGGACAACTGCTGCTGGGGTTCTTGTCCCACTGTGTCCACTTTATTGTTCCTTCTCCAATTCTGCTCCTGGCCACTTCTTTCACTCGAGGGCAACAAGCGATAGAGTGTGTGAGAAAATTTGAGATACAACGATTGAGGGAAGGGTAAATCTCTGCAGACAACTTTCTGCTTTCTCTCCCACAGCCAGGAGGGCCCGGAGCCACGCAGGCATAAAGGACATTGTTTATAGACAGGGGAAAGCACTTAGTTCCTCCTTCACACCTTTTAGCCCGGAGGTCTTCTGAGAGTCAGAGAGAGAGAGAGAGAGAGAGAGAGAGAGAGAGAGAGAGAGAGAGAGAGAGAGAGAGAGAGAGAGAGAGAGAGAGAGAGAGAGAGAGAGAGAGAGAGAGAGAGAGAGAGAGAGAGAGAGAGAGAGAGAGAGAGAGAGAGAGAGAGAGAGACGAGAAGAGGAGCATAACACTGGGTTGAGAGGTCATAGAAGGTCATGGGGTGCAAAGAAGAGGGTGGAAGATGGTGCTAAATTACCAAGACAAGATAAAAGGAGACCAAACAAAAAGAAAATTAAGGAATATAGGCAGGAGGAGAGGTGAGCGATTAGAAAGACAGTAATGCATTAGGAGAGGTTTAGGTTGACTTGTACTGCCGGGTGGTTTGATATGTGAATTCACGAGTGTTGCCTCATACATGATGGGTAAGGGGCATCTAATCCCATCATCTCAGTAGCTGGAACACTGACATAACAGGTCAGGAGATAAGGAGAGGAGGAATGACAACTGGAGAAAGAGGTCAGGGTTGACAAGAAGTACAGTGGTTCTCTGAAAACTGAGAACAGAAGGGGAGAGAGGAAACAAAGTTGGTAGAAGTTACATTCAGAATAATGCAACTGTAAGAACAAAGGAGAAGAGTGAACTAGTGTTGTTGTAGCTGTTGAAATAATTGGTTTGGATGTTGCTTGATCATGTCACTGTTCCCCAGATGTACACATGATCTCTTGCGTTCTCCCTTGTGTGAACTTCTCATGTATGACCCGTGATGATGACCTCTGTATGATTCATCGACTTGTGAGTAAAGGCTGCTCTGTGTTTTCCTATACCAGTTTCACGTCGGAGGTGCGAAGGAGAAAGAAAAGAAGAGAAAATGGAAAAGGAGGCAGGCACAGATTGATGGACAGTGAAACCTACTATTTTATGTTTTTGTGACAAGAAATTACTGTGTATGTGATGTAGGAGCATTTAGGAAGAAAGAATAGGGCTGTGCAGAATAGCCATCAGAGGACTATGTCCATAGGGTGACCAGGAGTACTAGAAAAAATTGACAGGGTGGACAAAGGAGCAGTGGAGAGGCAGAGAGGAGTGAAATATGAGGATGGAAAGATTGGGGAAGGAGATTAGAGCGACTCAGGAGAAGAGAGTATAGGAAAGTGTTTGACATGTATTACCATGAGACTCATGGCAATGGTTGGAGCATTCTGATGTGTTGTCTGTCGAACACTAATGGCTTTCTAGTTTCTCTCTCTCTCTCTCTGTGTGTGTGTGTGTGTGTGTGTGTGTGTGTGTGTGTGTGTGTGTGTGTGTGTGTGTGTGTGTGTGTGTGTGTGTGTGTGTGTGTGTGTGTGTGTGTGTGTGTGTGTGTGTGTGTGTGTGTGTGTGTGTGTGTGTTGGTGCGTGTGTGTGTTGGTGCGTGTGTGTGTTGGTGCGCGCGTGTGCGTCACGCGCGTGCATTCTTGGCATCCATCAAGGTACAATGATATCACAAATTTCCTATGGGAGATCTGCGTCTGGTGGAGACTTTAAAAGGCAACCAGCCCTCTATTCTGTTTGAAATAACCCTGTGTAGCCACTAATTTTCAAAGTTTTTTTTCTATCATTGTCCTACAGAGACAGCAAGCACTGAAAGGGAAAGAGTTTTTTTCCCTATCTTCAGAATGCCAGTCGCCAGCCGTCGTAATTCATTTTGCAATAAGAGCACCTGCAGATTTCACATCTAGCTGACATCCCAGACTTTATACTACACATATTTACTGCTACTTGAGGCCGAGCATGACCATTTATTTTGCGAAAGGGACCAGCGTTGTTTAGGGTGGGGTTTGCAAAGGGAATGTGAAGACAACCAACTCATTTTTCTTAATTCCAAGGTTCCCTCAAAAAATGATGATGCTGAGGTGACACAACAGTGCCCCTGATCCCCCTGATCTTCAACAACACGCTGGCTCACTACATTTCACATTTGGCTCTGAATGTAAACAAACTAGTCCTGGGCAGCAATCAGAAAAGTGCTCCTTTTTTCCCCTCAGACTAACAAATCTACCAATTGTTTGTGGCCAAGCTGAATGTACGTTTACCACTTAAGAGATATGACCATTCACCATATAGTTTTTTTTCTTTGTTGTTGTTGTTGTGAAGGGGAAACAGGGGTGTGTCAATAGTTGTTGGGTCACACTTTTTGAACCTAGCCAGCTATTTGATTTCCCTAGTAAATCCTTTGTCTGTCTCATTTAAATGTAGGCCATGGACATCTGCAATGTGTAAATTGGTGCACATCAAAACAGTGCACATGCTCAAAGTCTGCTGACTGTCTGCCAGCAGGATCCTGTCCCGTCTCTGTGATTTATGGGAGGAAGTTGTTGTTCCCTTCCTTCCAGAGATCCAGTTACGTCTGGCTCAGCATATACAGAATACAAAGCAGGTCACCAAGCAGTCCTATCTTTGAAATGTATTTGAACGCATTAACACACACACACAAACACACACAGACACACACACACACACACGGAAAAAATATATTTGAATGTGTGCATTTTTGAAAGGTTGTAGCTGTAAGGAAGTTGTTGAATATTGGGGATTCAAAATTGACACTAGATTTTGTTTTTAAGATTTTTTTAAGATTTGCCAGTAATAGTAAAATGCTGAAACTAGAAAAGCTAGAAAACTAGAAAATATACTGTATCTGCTTACTGGGACATAGGGAAACCTTGGTAACACCAACCTCATGGTCTATTTAATCCGTTTGATTCAGTTTCATTATTCAGCCATTCATCAAATACAAAATAATAATAAAAAAATTAGAGTTATAATTGCTTTGTTAGATGCTACAATTACAGACTGAAACTATTTGCTCTATGCACCAGAGTAGCGGAGTCTTATCACATGGTGAGAAGGGAGTTGACATACTGGGAGGATTTAGTGTCAAAAATGAAAAAGTGCCTAGATTGCAATAATTTGGATTTAACCTGAAACCTAAAAGGAACCCTGATAACATTAACAAGGCAATCTGCAAACCTGGTATGATGAAGGTGGCGGCATCAGGACACACAACCAAATGTAAACTTGAAAGACTACAACCTGCTCTACACAGACAGGAAAGGTGTGTTATTGTTGGAGGACAGTGAAAACCTAATGGATTTTCTGAAAGTCTACCTGGCCCACCAATGTGGAAGGATTTCTAGTGCTGCAGATGACCTGTCCAATGAGGGAGAGAGAGAGGGGACGGGGGCTGCACACAGCATTACAATAAAGCAAAACACTAAGACCCTTGTTAGATCATTAAGACACGATGCTGCACAGTTAAGACTATGGTGGGTGTAATGTCGGTCATTAATGTGAAACACTGTACACACCTTTAAGTGCACCACAACAAACCAATGTTTTTCGAGTTTATTACTAGGTAGATACCACCGGTATAGCCAGGGTAAGTAGTCTTGGTTGGTAGTTTAAGAAGGAAAGTCACAGTTGTCTGGGCTTTGTCTAAAGGGAAACCACATTTTTTAAGAAAATTAAAAAAGCCAAGACCCTAGATGATTGACCGAGATGTTGGGGACTAAAACACCTACCAGCTAGCTGACACTGTACATAGCTTAATTAAATGAGTGTGTGTGTGTGTGTGTGTGTGTGTGTGTGTGTGTGTGTGTGTGTGTGTGTGTGTGTGAGAGAGAGAATCTAAGTCGAAGGGAGATTTAAGCAATAAGGGAGCATACTGTATGTGAGTGTGTATCTATCCCTAACACAGTTATATGCTTTAGGCCTGGAACGACTTGTCAATGTAAACGACTACATAAATTCGTCGACTCAAATAATTTGCGTCGATAAATCGCCCGAAACAACTAGATTAACTCTTGTCCCACACTCCAGTCCAGTAGTGGCAGTAAGGAAGAAGAAGAAATCAAACAACAACAATGGCGGCAGCAAGTGATAGCACCGGCAGCGGCAGCAGCGCGAGCTGCAGCATGAACACCGAACAAACAAACAGAAAACACGACCGGCTCTGGGTTGGCTTGGAAAGGTTGGGGGGCGAAGGTGGCTCGCGGCTCCGGCAGCGAGCTTTACAACGCCCATCCGCCCGGACCTCGCCGCTTCCCGGGGCCGTGGACTTGGTGATCGGCCCACGCCGGATGAGGGGGCTCCGGGCGCACCACCGGCCAAAAAAAATGTAATCCTTAGATTAGTCAATTAATCGAAAAAATAATCCCTAGATTAATCGTTTGATAAATAATCATTTGGGACAGCTCTAATACACTCAGCATTCATATACAGAATGTATCAAAGTGTTGAGAGTTTCATCAAGACTTGAGTACAGTGTGATGTCAACTGGCAGGTCAGTGTGGCTGTAGAACCAGAGTGAGTGAGTGAGTATGTGAGTGTGTGTGCGTGTGTGCGTTAGTTTCATAATTAATAATTAATTACGATTTTGTCAGACATAAGTATAATAAATGGTTGTTAATGAATGGTTGTTTCAATAATTTTTTCAGCAATGTTTATAACACGTGCAAGCTCAAGGTAATATCGTTTCCACGTTTCGACACACGTGGGAGTCTAAACTCCCGGTCTGGGGAACAACTGCAAGACATCACTTTAATTCCTCCTGAATAAAAAATGACCATTTTAATGGATAGTCCCACTCCTGATGGCTTTTCAGTATGCTAATCTTGCCCGGCAAACATGGTCGTTTCCCAGACTCAGCCGATAGATTTATCCCCAGAGCGGGTTCCTCATTCAGAAAATCCACCTTAAAGCTCAGTACACATGTCAATTTTATGTGACCTTGATCAGTCAAACCATATAATGAGCAAGTAAACTTACTAACTAGGACACTTGTTGTCCTGTATACTGTTTGTTGGTGATCCTATCTCTGCTGTGGGTATTGCAGTTTGTGTATACATGTCGCTTTGACACTATTTGTCTGGTTATATGTTTATTCATCACATGCAACTGTGTTATACTTTAAGGTGGTAGCAGTACAATGGCATGTTCACATGGCAACAAGAAAATTATTTATAACAGTTTTAAGCAAAAGGATAAATAGTCAAATGTTTAACTTTCATATGAAGTATTTATGTTTAAAGGACTAAGGTCAGCAAAATATTAGCATCTTTACCCCATTCCTGACAGTTGTCTGCAAAATACTTTCTTTCTTGCTTTTCTTGCCACTATAAGGATTTAGTAGCTAATATAATATCTCTGAGGAGTATAAATTTAGCACAACATGCAGTTATTTTACTCACTTAAACTCAAGGGGAAAGTGTACTACACTATATAAGCATTTGTTTGTACAACATACAATCACTATTAATCTGCACAAGTTATTTTTAAGGCAATCTATTTGCATGCTTTTTTGAGCAAGGTTAACTAATTAGAATGTATGGTGTGTCTGACTCATGGCATAGTCAAATAGCAAGTAGCGGCCTTTCATGGTGACCATTAAATGCTATTTAAATGTCAATAGCACAGTGTCCGCTTCCAATTATATCTTTACTTGACACATAACAAATTCCTCTCAGGGGAAATGGGGATGTAAGGGAAAAGCAGAAGAGAGTACTGCGCTGAGTTCATTGAGTACTGTACAAGGCTACTGGCTTAATAAAATAATTTATTAAAACGTTGACAGGGCGAGGAAAGTTGATAATTAACCCAGCAACTACTTCCAACCCATTCTGTGGAGAGATCTTGAGAGGATGCTCTACCATGTGGAAATCATAACAACTGACATCACTCTCTCCAAAGAGCTGGGACCAAACAGATATGTCAACTGTTTTCTAGAGGCTCATATTAATTTCAGATACTTTTTTGAACTTGCATTTAAAAAAAGGAACAAATTGTGAGGCCAGTGGAAAATAGCAATTACAAAATTAATAACAAAATGACACAATCATAATTGTAATGCTCTTTTAAGTCAGCCAAGAGATTTGATGTCCCCATTTGCTGCACTGCTGCCCAGGCATAGCATTCCTCTGTTTGCTTGGTAGAAATGGCAGGATGCCACAACTAGTGTCTTGATCATTCTTACCTTGGGCCAGTGTCTGCTGGCATGGAATAATGGTGAGTCAAGTATCTGGTCAGGGAGCCAGGGATCAGGACAACCATCTCCATGCTCCTCACTGCTGCCATCAACCAAATGCAACACCATGAGGGGAGAGCTCTGAAAGGGATCACACAAGTGTTTACCCTTGAATGGCTGGGGAAAAAAACAAAACTGTCCAGGCATGCAGGCTGATTCTCTGTGCTGATAACAGCAGGTCCAGTGCCAAGATAGATAAAACCTGCCTGGTGGTGATTATGCCAGGAGAGTGTGAAGCCAACCTTGGCTTTAAGTGTTGTTATGCTGGTCACCAAAGAGCAGTGGGTGAGTAGTCGACAGAGTAGCCCTTACTGAGGGCCAGTTCCTGCAGATGATCAAGTGAGAGTGTGATGATGAAAATCAGTGAAAATACTCGTGCACAGGTGCTTTGTGGGGTCGATGAGCAGAGACTGTATTTCAACAAAAAACAACCAGAGCTTAGTACTACCTATGTGGTCCATTTAGAGATCGCAGACCTATAAAGGTTTTTCATGTTCATGGTCGCTAAAGGTCAGTGTTCGACCTGGTAATTCGATAGATTTGCCAAATTCTGTAAAGTAACAAGCTGATTCTCTGCCATGTCACCCCAAAGACAAATGGGGACAAGCAATGCTTTAAGGTGAGAAGTATTTGTGGCGTGCCTCCTGTCACCAATAGAGTCGCTATTTTACCACATATGTCAAAGTTCGTCGTATGAGTTGGATGACTTGTTGCGATGAGGACCATTTGAATGCAAAGCCTATCTTTTTGGGAAAATGGATCATCAGTACAGTAAAGAACACATGAAAATACCCATATGGTCCTTCAACCAGAGACCTGAGTGATAAAGGCCAAATGAGAGACAAGGAGAAAGGGAGAGAGGGAGAAGATGTAAGTCAAGGTTTGCTCTTTCTCTCTCTCTTTTGCTCTGTTGCTCTCGCTGTCTCCCTCTCAATTCCTTGCCACAGCTCTGAAAGATGATGTGTACAGCATAGTAATGAATTGGTTGCACTCCCCCAAGCCCGGAGAATGGGCCCCATTAAAACACAATAAGGCCTCTGTGTGTGTGTGTGTGTGTGTGTGTGTGTGTGTGTGTGTGTGTGTGTGTGTGTGTGTGTGTGTGTGTGTGTGTGTGTGTGTGTGTGTGTGTGTGTGTGTGTGTGTGTGTGTGTGTGTGTGTGTGTGTGTGTGTGTGTGTGTGTGTGTGAGCATGTATTTCATTCTCACCCTTGATTTCTCATTCATTCTTGCTCTGGCCCCGTGGCTGTCTTTCCCCTCTCGGTGCCCTCACTACCCCCTGTCCCTTTACTTCCTACCGCCATCCATCCATCCATCCTTACTCCATCTCTTTTCCCTTTCACCTCTCTGTTCTGTCAACATCTAACCCCCATTTCTTACACCCCTCCAGCCCCCTACAAGGGTTTTTTTATTATTTATGAATGGATTAGCTGTTGGCTGCATTCAAATCCAAATGGCTGAAGTGCTTCCTTTGTAATCACATTGTGTGCATTAATGTATGTTTGTGGTATTTGTGTCCTTAATCTGTTAGTTTGAATTGTTTTCCTCTGGATATGTCCACACATCTGTCTTTGTTGTTCTGTATTTGTGTGTGCTCCTCCTTGTATATGTCTTTGTGAGGTAGCTGTGTATGTGTGTGTGTGCGTGTGTGCGGGCGTGCGGGCGTGCGGGTGTGCGTGACTTCATATCCTTTCCAGTGTATTCAAATGCTCGAGGATTAGTGGGCATGACTTCCAATTTCCAGACACTTCCTCTGTGCCTTTCAAACCATAGACTTCTGAAACGGGAAAAAAGAAAGACCTAGTTCGGCATTACCTAGCACGTAGCACAACACTACAAACCAGACTGTAAAGTGGAATTCACATCACCACAGGAAAGAAACAAACAAGTACCCCCAGAGTTTCAGAAAACGTATGAATACAAAAAACATTCTCTTGCTCCTCCTAGTCAAATCTGTGTTTCCATTTACTATTTTGCCAGTGCCATGCATGAAGAACACCAACACTCACTGCAAATTCAGATTTAATATTTTCAGTATCTATTCACCAAATCACAAGTCAGGAAGTGATGACCTTTAATGACTTCTAGCATTTAACAGTGGTGATTTAAAAGGCATTACTAAACCAACATTCCCCATCCTTTACAACAAAGTGATAGAGCTTTCATGAAAATACAACCAACAGACATGTGGTGTGAACAGGTGATTTGTTGGACAACAACAGCGCTGCTTTGCCATTAGCTCTTTTTTGCTTAACATCTCAACATGTATGGGTCACAGGTTTGCTGGAGGTCTCCTGTCAACGCAGTTGAGGAGATCTCATTCCTTTAGTGCTTGAATTTGGGATCAGTGAAGCTGTCTGATACAGACAATGAAATATATATTTTTTTTTTCACAGCAGGTGGGGAAAAAAATGTCTGCAGTGTGGCAATTCTTTGATCTCAGGAAAGCAATGTGCCAGCTGACAATGCTGAGAAAGGAGGAGAGGGGAAGCTGAGTGAAGAGCTCAGTGAAGAGCCAGGTGGAATGCCCAAGTTTGATTCCTTGCAAATGATCATAATTTATTGCCAAGCATCCTATGACTATTGATAAATTGAACTGTTCTGCAACAAGGTTTTGCCCACAATCTCTTCTCACTCATTACAATTGAAAATAGCATGTGTACATGTTCTCTCGTGTCTGTTGGAAGCCACACAGCAGATTAATTCTTCCCCATATTTAAAAAACATATTGATGATGAATATATTTGAAGTTCATCAAAAACAATGTGGTTGGATCCACTTCCTCATGATCCTCATCAGTAATCGATACATCAGCGTGTGTTTGATTTGTCAGTATAAACATGGAGCACGTCCTCACAGTCTCACCATCCAGCACATCTTCAGTTTCCAATCCCACCTCCAGCATTTAGTTAAAAGGTATTCTATCTAATACACAAGGGCACTCTCTTGTGCCGCTATCCACCCTGGTACAGACAGATCAACGTAAAAAACAACGACCAGATATCCAGCTGAATTATAATTGGGGTTATTTTTTTATTACAGCCTACCCATTTAAATTTGAACCTGAAAACACAAATGATGACCTCAACTAAGTGAAAAGGCACAGAAGGTCAATGGAGGCATTTGCAGAAAGGCAGCATGTCTTGCAAGACAGCCTGCTTCAAGAGACCTGTGTCTTACAGAGTGGAAAGTCATGTACAGGTTCCAACCGTTCCACTAGAGGGTTCATGTCACTGTTGTAATGACAGGGTTGAGACCCGTGTTGCACCCTAATGGACAATGCTGTTACACTTTGTGAAGTGGAGTCTTTTGCAAAATCCCTTCGCTCCAAAATATCTGTTTTGGAGTTGATCAATGATCATAATCCAAATAATAAAAAAGTAAAATAATTGTGCTGTAAGTTTCCAGATGTGGCAGGTCTCAATGAAGAGCAAATATTATTGTGTTGATGTGATATTATGATGTGTATGAGCTATATACATGTATACACACTAGTATTTTCAGTTTGGTCCCTAAAACCCAGGACTAATATTGTTCTAATTGCTGCAATGTGACTTTTCTGGCCGCACGGTCTTTTTCTTTGTAGCTGTACAACTATCATATCAAGTTAAGACAGCTGCATGCTATTTGACTATCACAACGAAGAACGACGGAAGGAATCTGAGTCAGCCTGCTAATCTGATTTGTTTTTACTGTTACTAGTTTGGACTTGATTGGGTTGATTTGAATATGACCGAATGACTTTAATACAGCATCCGGTGTGAACAGTTCTGTAACGGGTACAAACTGAACAGTTAAACTTTGCACATTGTCAAGCATCATAACAGTTTGTGAGGTAGAAACCTGACATTTAACATGAAAGCATTAAGCAAATATTGATTTATTAAGCGCAAACTGTAGGCCTTGCGAGTTGTGACTCCAGAAACTGGCAAACATTATGTACATTACAGGTTATGCACAGGAAGTGCACAGTTGGCCATCTATCACAGTGAGCTGAATTCATCAGTTGATGTCAGTGAAATTCATACAGTGAATTTTGACAAAGCATCTATTTACATCAGACTACTTGGGGTAAATCAACACCTCTTGAGTGTTTGTTCAAACCGCAGTATATTATTTGATATTCAGGAGAGTGTGTGACTGACTGGACTGTATTTGCTGGAGTCAGCACCTCTTATACAAATTCTGTCGTTTCCTCTTCTCATGGAGAGATGACAAAGCACAGCATCTCTTATTATAAGCGTCTTTGCTTTCTATTTTCTGCTGAGGAGGTTACCCGTTTTATCTATAATTAGTTATGTGTGTTGTTTGCTATATAACTGTAAGGGGCCAGTGAAGGCCAGCTTTGTTAGCCTATTGCTTTTGAATGCGGATGATTTTCCTTCCTGCTGCTCTCACTTCCTTTTCTTCTCCCTCTCCTTCTGCTTCTTTTTGTATTCGGAGCCAGAAGAGGATTTTGATGAAATCTTTCCCAATCAATGTGGCAGTCAGACATGCACACACCTCACTTAGGTATTGGAAGTTGTCAATCAAGCTGGGAAGCTGACAGTTGAACATCAGTATGGGTGGCGCTGTATTTCTCATGGATCACATGGACACAGACACAGATGTTTTTCAGTCTGGGCCCTCTCTCTCTTCCCTGCCCATGCATCACTGTCGCACTCCTTTTCATTGTTTGTTTTTCTATGCAAGTTTTCCCCTGTTATCCTCCTCCCTATCCCTGTCTTTCTGTGTTTTTTCAACCTCTTCTTCCTCTTTGGTATTAATCCTGCCTCCCCCTCTTTCTAATCTTCATCCAACTTGTCCTCAGTTTTGTCTACTTTCATTTTGCACTTTCCCTCCCTGTTCCTTTTTTAAGACACAATTCATTTTCAGCGCACTTCTTTTCTTTCATCTTCTCTTGTCCCCCTTCTATCTTCCCCTCCTCATGTGATAAGAGGACTTAGTTGGGAGAATTGAACCTGATCGTGGGCCTGGAGAACCCCTGGGTACTCTGTCTGTTAATTTTATTTTTTTTAGATTTTTTTTAATCTCTTTACATCATTCCATTTCCTCATCTCTCTCCATCACTCAGTCATTACTGTCCTCTGTCAGCCTGTGATAAATGTTCCCACAGAGCCCATCACTTTTAACATGGCTAGTGTGTGTGTGTGTGTGTGTGTGTGTGTGTGTGTGTGTGTGTGTGTGTGTGTGTGTGTGTGTGTGTGTGTGTGTGTGTGTGTGTGTGTGTGTGTGTGTGTGTGTGTGTGTGTGTGTGTGTGTGTGTGTGTGTGTGTGTGTGTGTGTGTGCGCGTGCGCGTGCGTGCGCGCGCCCATTTACAGTCAAACATTATAATGCAGGTATACTGTATAATACACATAAAGGAAACAAGAAACCAAACTTAATGTACCTTACTTTCAAAGTGGGTTGGTTGGCTTGCTTAAAGGTTTTGTGTATTTTCATAGATGGATATGGAGTTTCCATTATCAGTTTCCAGTACGTTATGTCCATTTTATCTGTTTTTTACAGAGAGGAATGTGCCTCCAACTAGCACTGGCATTGCAGATGAGTTATATGACTGTCATGAAGCACTTTTGAAAGACTTTGATCTGCAAATCTGATCAACTGCATTATCTACTTCTGGTACATTTTAAACTCCTGGAAATAGCAATGTTTTTAATGTTAAAGTTATCGTCCATTCACCATAAATTTAGGAACAAAACAGCACTGCCAACATATGGCATGGTTAGCCAGTTCCGAGTTTGACCCCTGAATCAATTAGTTTCCAATAAAGCTGGGTCAGGCAGGGTGTTCACAGAATTTGTAAAGATTGCTGCTAAATATCCTGATAGGACTAATTTACTCTCATTAGGCTGGTTTCCACCAGAGACATTCTTGGCATATATGCAATAGCTTGTTTTTCTGCCACATCTCTGAGCAGAGCTAGCCACACATTCATTATTTGGCCCAATATGGAAATTGACTCACTGATACATTCCCCTCCAGAGGAAAAGGTAACCATGGCCCCGCTGACCATACCAGGTTCAAACAAGGCTGCATGAAAACTGTGAGCATATTTTCTATGTAGCCATGGTCAAGGTGAGAATTGAATTTATACATTCAAAACATGGTTCTTCCCGCTTTTCACTTCCTTCACCTCTCTGACATAAGTGTTATGCATATTTTTGCTTCTTCTTTGATCCCCTGTGATTTCTTCCAATTTTCTCTTTAATTATCTCATACTCTCTCTACAAAAATAGCTAATTACAATTTGTTTGTGTGTGTGATGAAAGAAAATAACATTAATAGTAGACTGACATGTCCGTCAGGCTGGTCCCTTCTGGCAGTATGTCTGCCAGGTCACAGTCAGGGTGAGGGAAATGCGTTGCTGTTCCGAGTCAATCGCTGACAAGCATCATGGTGACTGTCCAGGAAAGAAGTTGCAGAATGTTGCACTTTCCAAGAGAATGGTCAAATGATTGTCTTAGTATATATCAATGAAACACACATAACAAATACTGCTCAACTCACCATTTGGGCTTACTGCCGTGTTTTACTTGAGGGATAATTTTGGACTTTGTAAACCTTGAATAGCTCTACCGAAGGTGAGGATTTGTTTGTTTCGGCTAAAACCAGCTGTGAGTAGCGTAATCATCATCACTGCCATCTGACATCAGATGCCTCTCCAAAGAGATGCAGTTCCAGCCATTGCGTTTGAGAGGTTGTTGTGACATACGTGTTCAATAATTTCGTATGGTCCTTGAAAGATGTTATAAAAATGGGAATGGTGTTTGATAGGAAAATGGTTCCTGACCCCTGAACTAATCAATGACTGAGTGTTCACATTGATCCATAAAACAGACAATGCCACTTTCTCACTTACAGCTGGAAAAGCTAGATGCACATGTGCGCTGCTCTGTGTTCATGTGTGTTTTTCTTTTCATGTCTAGAAGCTGTAATTTGATGATGGGAGTGAACACCTTTAATTCAGTAAAGCCATCGAGGTTGCCTGTTGTAAAATGAACAAAAATAATATCTTGTCCCTTGTACAACCACCATTTTGGCAGCATGTTAGTGTCTGGAATGATCTTAAACTTACTCCCTCGTCTTTGTGAATATCTTATTTGTCGTGTACAATGCACAACATGTGTGTTTGCATATTGTACATTTGTGAATGTGTGTTCTGCTTGGCTGAAATTCATTTTAAGCTGTCTTTAAAAAAAAATAAGGCTCTGACGCTGTGTGAAAAAATACCAGGCTTTACAAAGAGTTCCCCGAAGCCACTGTATTATGTGTCTGTGTTTCCAGTTTCCAATACCATTTAAATGTACTGGAGCGTAAGAAGTTGATTTATGTGCTGTAGAGCCCTCAGGTTGTGACCTGCACATGAATGTCCATGGACACGGATGTAATATATCTGTTCATGTGTGGTGCCTTCATGCAGCGGGGGGATTGAGGTATATACAATATGCAGCTTGATAACAATCATTCGTCTTTCCCACACTGGTAACCATATGTAACAGACCTGTGATCGCATACGAGCAGCCAATAATAAAAAAAATTAAATTATTTCAAACATTGTTACATAATACGCATTCTGACCTGACAGTGATGCTGTTGAGCTGTGCTGAGGAGCTGATCCTCGAACTGCTTGTGCATCTTACAACTGTCAGATTCCTTTGTTGTTTACAAACTGATAATGGATCAGTGCCAAACATAACATGTTTTAATGTTATAAAAAAACACCAGTCACATCATACATGTGCTCAGTGGACATGTGTACTCCTTTCAAAAAAAACTTGTGATAAAACCTCTGTGAGAGACTACATGAGACTGTACATATTGCAGATATACTTTAAAGGTTATGCATTCGGTCAAACTCTGATTCAAGTAATCATACAAAAAATCTACAATGATGACTGTTTTAAATATTCAAATACAAAATAAGAGTCCTGGCCCCTTTTTTCAGATTATAAGGAAGAGTTTCATGCTAAATGTCTTTAGACTGTTGAAAGAGAACTATGTTGCTGATTATCTGAGGGAATACGTGGATGAGTCCTGGATGGGAACTGGAGATGCGTTTTTTTTATACTCACATGAATGATCACCATCAATAAATGTTCTGACTTTGTCAAAAGCAGTGTGGTGTTTGTTAATGTGTCTATGAAAATGATTCCCAGCTGTAAAGATTTGGGAAAAAGTGAGACAATTGGAGAGATAAGTAGTTTTTTCAAATGTGCACCCCTGCTGTCTCATTAGGAGCATTCTGTGAAACCTCTCTTACCCCGCAAAGTACACACGCACACACACACACACACACACACACACACACACATCATCTGCAAAACGATGAATCACTAACAATGACAGGGTAGAGAAAGAGAGTGTCGACATATTATATTGAAGCGATAAATCCGTTGACTGAATACCTGACATGTGTTTAGAAATGCTCGGTTGACAATGCATTTTCTTGTACATGACAGCCAGTAGTAACAGATGATGCATGGTGAAGACTTGTCATATTCCCATTATAGTATAGGAATCACAGAGCAGATGTGTCCTAAATCCTCTTAAGGTCAAGTCTGATGAAATTTGAGATGCATGTTACTCTTTTATCAAGTAGGATTTAATGTTGTGGGTCAGTAGTAAAATATATGCTAATGGTTTCCAGGTTAAGAGTTCTAATCCCACTGGGACTATATGTGTTCATCCCACAAACTGTAATATGGATAGGTAGGTATAGTTTCATCGCCAGTGTGTTCGAGCAGGGCGCTTGGATCTTTGCTCAAACCCCTGAATTTTGTCAGTTTGTTTTTGTAATTGGACCATCAAAATATCTAAATACCTCGTGATTAGACTTGCATGTAAACAGCCAGAGAGACAAGCGGGCAGATGGACAGTCAGATGGAGATATATACATTTGAAAACACACATGCACGCACGCACGCACGCATGCACACACACACACACACACACACACACAGAACTTCCCAGACAAACTCATGAAAACACACTACCGGGAAATCACATTAAATGCCACAAGCACATGCAGGCATGCACAAAAGACTAATTTGCACTTTCCAGGTTTCCCCAGAGTGGCTCTGACGGATGTATGCCCCCCCACCCCCTCTCTCTGTCTCCCCTTATAAATTCACCATTTCTCATTCAGCTCATTAGCTAATTCACAAATCAATATCAATGAAACCTTCAGTTGCATCGAGCCCGCTTTTCCATGCGTGGTGTGCGTTGCCTGTCCTGTAAGCTTTCCTCCTCACTGCCTCTTGATCCTTATGCCCCTGATAAAAATCTGTGTCAATAAGACCTCTTTTAACCCATACCTATCTCATGGGCATGTTCCCACCTCTACCTTCTTCCTTCTAAACATTTTTTCCCCCCTATCCAAGGAATTTGCATATTTCTCTGTGAGCGTATATTTAACTCCATAATAAACAATCAATTCTGGTCTTACACTGACCGACCATTTTTCTAGCCATCTATAGATTGATGCCCTCTGGGTAATTTCCTTATTTCCTGTTCCTTTATTCGAAGTGCCCCCCCCCCCCCCCCCCCCCCCACACCTCTTTTGTAATCAACACTTTTTTCTTTCTATAATATAATAGATTTTGTACTGAGGGCTGGCCAGTGGTGCATGACAAAGATTAACACTGGCCAAGATTCATACTGTTTAGTCCAGTAATGGACGCATATACATTCTCTGACAAATACACATAGCTCTGCTCGTCAGGGAACGTTAAGTGATTTGTTGGTGTTGTTGGGCAGACGGATGTCAGAGACACCCATGGTGATCAGACGTCCATATGTGTCTCATTAGCAGGATCACAGCTCTGTGTGTCTGTGTGAAAGGCTAATGAAGGAGGCCTCTATGTGGTGATGATATGCCTCGTCATCGCACTTCCTCGTTGGTAATTTGACTGCCATGTCGGAAATCAAGACATATAGAAATTGGATACAATATCATGAACACATCATTCAAATATTTAATTCATAATAATGGGGGGGGGAAAACATTGTACACGTGAGCCGTATAATAAGGTATAATGTACTCATTCAGTTGCAATATTTTAAGGCTTAGTCACTTTTTGTTTAATCAGTTAAGCACTAAATCTAAATTTAGTGACACTAAACAAACATAAAATCATCCAATATTCATATTAGTTGTATACTCTTGGTTGGTAGAATCGGTGTCATGTATTGAAAATATTAAATTGTTCTTTGAAGAAGCAGGTCAGTCTATGTAAATTGCTATTTTTGTTTCGGGACTCACAGCACCCCACATTTCCCAAATCAGGTTTGGGTCACTTTTGATGTTTTTAATTTTAATACAGTCCACTTTATTAGCTGAAAAATATCAGCGGAGGGCCAAATAATAATCCGAGTTATTATTTCTTGTCTAGCTACATTGGTTTCTTGTGGTGCACTTGTTGCTCTTTAGTCTGCTTTTAGTTTTTTTAAGGCCAAAAATACAAATGTCAAAAGATTCTTGAATGTTACACTCTGGCAACTTGTGCAGTCGACCACTTATCACATCTCCTCCCATCATTTTTGTTATTCTCCATTAAATGCATATGCATTAAGAAGAGTGAAACACTTTTGCTGTTTGCACGCATGGTGCACTTCAGACGACAGGCAACTTGCTCTTCCAGTCTGGTGCACCTGATTCATAAATAACATGTGTAGCCGTATTCGCAGAATGCAAATCAGGGAAAGTGGAAAGGGCTTTGTAATTCTGACCCTGAGTTTCCCCTGTTAATGTCAGACTGGCAAAGAGAATCCCGTTAATGCCAGACCGGTACAGGAAAACACACTGAGTGGCGCTGCCTGACCTTTCATTACCACCTGGTCTGTCCTTGCTGCGGTGTTAAGTAGCGGGCTGGCACTGATTCAGGGTGCACTCGTGCTCGCCCTCTCTGCCATAATTCCAACTTCATTTTGTACAGATGGGTCAAAGCATTTGCCCTGTGGTGCCCCCATCCATGCCAGGTTGTCACAAGTCAGCATGCTTTTCCTGTCATTTTTTTCTCTCACAGGGCTGTAATCTCTCTTTCCAGTTCATTGGCATCTTTCCCCCTCATCAAGTGTTTAAAAATGCCTGTTTTTGGCATGTGCCCAGTTGACCTTTTTTTTTGTCTCTTTATGTTTGTTTATGCCAATGTATTTGATTTGCACCTTGTTTAGTGTAAAAAGAAAAATCTGACAGTCACATAATGCTTTGTTTGTAATGTGATAATGTGATTGTTAACTATGGTATGTTATGTTTTTTACCACTCGTCTTCAAACCCCACTAGTCCCCTTATTATGTAGCATTCAAAACGACCACATATGTAATAAACTGCTTGAAAAATGACCTATGCGATCATTTCTTTTGGTGGAGTACCGACTCTGTTTCTCCTTATTTTTTGTTCAAACCACTACAGCATATGGTCTGACTCACGTGTGAATCTGCCCCTCTGTGGTCATGGCCACATTAAAGTTGCTTATTAAAAACATTTAGAAACAGTATTTAATATGTACCCGGTGACCTGTTAGAATAAGACCAGTGAAATGAAATTGTAACATTTGTGTCAACATTTTCTTTATTCAGCAGCTTTTAATTTGAAGGCTCCCAGGATAGGAAGAGCAGCCCCTCCTACTATTGTGATGCTGGATGCTCTGCGTCCTTGCAGTTGGCAGTTATTCACAAGCAGAAAGTCCAAATCTCAGAGGGAACCTTGCCCAGTTCAGTGTCTCTGTTAAATTGTGATACGACATTGTTGATACCGAAAACAATATAATCTCTTATTTTTACCGCGCAATTTTGACCGTCAGCACTCAGGCTGGCTGTTATTGTGTTGGGGAATTTTAGACTGAGTTATAAATCGGAAAGAATGATCCAGTTCATCGAGCGTAGTCCAGATTGTGATTTCAGCTGTAGCCCTGCACCCTCATGTCCCCTGAGAGGATATCTGCAGGCAACCAAGTTGCCACCTCAGTGGGCAACTCCCTGGCAGAGGGTGAGCCGTCTCTGCCCTCTCTGTCTCTGCCCTGTGGCAACTTCACAGTAGCCGCAAACAAATGCCGAGAGTTTTTTTCACCTCCGTGGCAGCGTGCATGTCTCTCTGCCCTGACTCTGTGTTAGCTTGGCACACAGCGGCACCTCTCTGGCAGAGGTTAAGCTGTTCATACCATGTTGAGATACCGCTTCCCCGTCCCTCCGCAGTACTGCACTTGCCCTACGCGAGGCTGGCACATGACGGCCTCCTCTTGGCAGAGGTTGGATGATAAATCCCGCCCACTGGGGCACTTGTTCAGCATAAAGTTGGAACAGGCCATACCAGCACATCTGCTCTGCTACCTCCCTGGCTCCCACTCGCTTCGTTCAAGCCCCCACGTGCGCCGTCTGGGGGCACATCTCTCTGTTGCCCTGCAGTTGCCTTGCACAACGTTTATCAGCTTGGGATGTCGCACAGTTATTTTCGTGGGGAGCTTTTAAAAACTAGTTGGAAACATGTTTTGTAAAATCATTTCACACCTGCAGCTCCTTTTTTTTTTGTCTTTTGTCTGAAATACATGTTTGCACTGCCTTCAATGTTGAGTAGAAAATGTACCTTCATATTTGGACATTGTCACTCAATGCACACTTAATCTTGCTCACACGCCACATGACACCCGGTTGGCCAAGCTGGCCTTTGAGTCATTGACCTGGCTTGTAGGCGATTGGCTTGTAATACAAATGGCATTTTCTTGGCCAAATTTCCACAGCCTGTTCTGTCTTATGCATTGGCAATGCCTCACCCTTCACCCTCTGTGTGCAAGAGTGCCCTGTGTTGCAGATAATGCCCTGCGGGTCGGCAGGTTTGGCAGCTCGCTTTCTGCGATTCAATGGTTTAGCCCTGTTTTGTCCAAGACAGTGTGTATGCGCTTGTGAGCCCATGGGGGTCAGTGAGTTACCTCCAGCCTTTTTCATTCTCTTTTGTGTGGTTCCTCTCTTCCCATCTCAGTATTCATGGCTCAGTGTGCTTTCCCCGTGCGTTCTAAGCACTTCTGGCCTCCTTTCCCTTATGTACTTTTCCCTGGCATCCTTGTTTTCCTGTTCGCCGTCCCTTCCCCTCTGTTACCATCTCCCTTGATTTCTCTCTCCTTCTCCTCCATTCTTCATCTGTCGCCCTGTTTATTCACTCCCACTCTCTTCCCCGCTGTCATTTCTGCCTTTTTTGTCTTTTGTGCTTTCTGATCTTCTTTCATCTGAGCTGTCGACATGGTGGGCTGACAGAGACACAGACACATACTGCATGTTGAAACACAGTAATTTACACACGCGCACCCTCTCTCTCTCTCTCTCACGCACACGAACACACAGAGCCCTGTACTTCTATCTTAGTCACGGCACTCATTATTGTACTGCATTTTGCAGCCCATTACCCTCACCTTGACCATAACAACTAATTCCCTAACCTGAACCCGATTCTGACCCTAACCCCAAAACCAAGTCTAAACCCTCAACCCTTTCAAAAGGTGCAGACTGGCCAAAAAGTTTTTCCCAAAATGTCCTCACTCTGGAAGGTCTATACTCAATATGGTCCTCACAAAGATTTGAAAACAATAAGCACATGCACACACACTTCCATCTTTGCGAGGACCATTAGTGACACAACGTAGTCCAACCCTTACCCTAGAAATGCCATTGTTAAAACTTTTTTCCACTGGATAATGAAATTGAAATTGGACACAGCAGAGATTCATAATTTTATACACCCACACACGCAATTCACACAAACACTAACACTGTCACACTGTGTGGCTTTATGAGGAAGATGGTTGTTTTCAGGATGAGTCACTCCATACAGTCTTTATTTTCCTCCCTCTGTTGTGAAACAACAGCCTTCAGAAGCTAAAACCATGGCAACAGCCTCTGCAGCCTTGACTATGGGATCTCACATGAGCTCACTTCAGGAGCCACACATAAGGAGACTAACAGTAACACAAATGAGACCATGGACAAACACACAAATGCACACAACTATAGACCTGCTGTACATCACTTCTGAACCTCTCCTCTCATAAAACCCAGTGGATGCTTATATTTATTCTCATCTTTAATATTTAGAAAACAATTAAATGAAGAACCCATTACAAGATGAATCAATAATTGTTACTTCCAGCTGACCCTAATGTGTCGACAGGATGAACTGAGGATCAAGAAAACATCCACCCCAAACTACCACCTGAGCTACAGCTACCCCATTATTAGACAGTATATCGTTAAATCTCTGAGAGGGAATTGGGAAGTAGTATTTGACTTCCTGGATAATCTGTGCATCAGAGCACATCCCCATTGAGAATCAATTGACAAGGATAATTGGGAGAACACTCTGAGGGTTTTCTGAACACAAAGGTGAATTTTCTGGTTTCGATCACGTATTTCTTCTCCCAAAAAAACCCAAAAAATCCTTCCTGGCTATAGGGCTCATCAGCTTCCCTACTGACAGTAGCTGCAGTCCATAGCTAATTCCCAATGGCCTATATTTTATTCATAACATTTTAACGCTATTGTTTGCAGTGGTTTTGTAGTATAATGTGTACTACCTTGGTCGAGACGTGTGGCTTATATGTTTAAACTGAATACGGGTCTTCCACCAGAAGGGTTTCCATAGTTATTCATGTCAAAATAGTATCACAATCAAGTGTTTGTTCACTTAGATTTTGACTAAGAGAAACAAAAACAGAAAAAAACTAGCCCTGACATGGAAAATTAGAACAACAAAGTAAAAGATAAAAAGCATACGATTCAGTTTGACTGTTCATTAACAAAATGTGTCATGTTTCTCTGAGAGCCAATTTTGTCAAGTCTCTGGTTTGAAAGGTGTGTGCTTCAAACGAAAGTAAGGGAGAAAACGAAGGGGAGGAAAGCAGAGCTGGTGGCCGCTAGAGCCGAGACGGCGGTGCTCTGAAAGTAAGGAGCCTGATGATTGCTCTCACTGGGTTGTGACCTCATGCATTGGTAAACAGGCATAGCGCTGCTTCTCCTTAACTCACAGACAAAGTGGCACACATGCACTCACCCATACACACTCTCCCATTTTCTTCCTTGCCACTACACACACACAGACACACACGCACACACCGTGAGTCATTTGAATATACCTTGCAAATGTGTTCGCATCTCATTTCACGCGGGGATCATTTAGAAGTTACGAGTCCTCTCGTTGAAGGGTGACCTGGTCAACGAGGGAATGTGTTGACTTACACGTCTGACTCGTGCGTTCGCTGAGATGCACCTTGACATATTGGACATGGGCGAACAAAGCCGTGCACATGCACTATTGGAGATGCACACACACACAAACACACACAGACTTTGAGAGTCTTTTAATTATTGTTGCATCTTTAAACATTTATATTTCAGGGGAAAGTAATTTTTCCAGCCTATTTCAGCCAGAAAAGGAAAAAAAATCCACTCATGAAACAAATGACAACCCAGAGGTTGAAGTAGACCAGTAGATTACAAAGCATTACTCTACTAAACAACAACTATTGTCTACTCTTTAGGGTTTCTTGGATGTTTTGTATTCATGTTATTAGTTACCTGTTCCTCCACGGTTTATAATGGCTATTACACTGTATGAAATACCATTAGGTTATACTTTTTTTATCATATCAACATTATCATTGAATTCATTCCATGCCCATTGTTCTTCTTTTTTGGATTGATTGCTTCCGCACACTCCTGGTAGCTTTGTTGCACCTACATGGGTAGAACATATTGCACCGTCACCATTCTTATAGGTGGGTTGAGTCCAATGTAGCTCTGGCCACCAACAACCTGAGCAGAGGTGTAATCAGCCAGGTGGAAGTGGAAAACACCTTTGCTGATGTGTTGGGCCTTGAAAATACTTCACCACACACCGTCATGAAGACATATTTTGATTAAACTGGCATAATGCATATAGCACAATTGTGTCACAACACTCCCCATACAGGAAATTAATTAATCATGTAATATGCTGAAATGACAACATATCTCACATTAAAATCTGAGATGTGAGATTACATCACATGCAATATGTTATTACATTTTTGTTGTTTTCTCTTTGTGTTTCTCTTTATTCTACATACGGAAGTTGACATATCACACACGTAAACAGATTTATTTTAGTGTAATGACTATGCTGAGAGACATGTGTGGGTTAGGGTTAGTGACAGAGAGCATGTGTTTAGGAGATAATGAAAAAAAGACTTAAGTTAATTACCAAAGAGTTTTGATGCTCTGTCAGGTGTTGAGATAATTATAAGCCAGCAAGTGGAACTAAGCACTGTCACATTTGCCCTACTGAAGTGTCCTTGAGCAAGATGCTCTGCTTCTCCCGGCTCTCATGGGCCCTGCTGTTTAGTTTAACTTCCCTGCTGAGAGAAAAGACAAAGAGAATCTCCCTGTTGTTTACTGAGGCACATTTGACCTGCATCTCGCTGACTGTGAGTCAAGACCTTAAATGGATCTCTTGGCTCTTCACAGAGCTTCCCCTTTATGTGACTACCACTGTGCTTTAATGAGACTGAGTCCTATGGTGAGGCTAGAGTAAACAGTTTGCTTCACGCATTGCAACGTAGTTAAAATCACTACTTACCCAGCTTAAAACTAGGGTTGTTTTTTTTTCCTGCTACAGAGAGCTGGAGCATTTTATACAAACAAGATTTCCCTTGCTCCTTTAGTGCTCATTAAAACAGTACATTAACCTGCTGTAAGAACCTTTGCGGAGCTGGTGCTTTACTTTTGATTCTATGAACCTGACACATTTTCGCAGTGGAAATGGTTGACGGTGAATGACAGATATACTGTGATGCAGTGTTGGGCTGTGCACTTACGTGCTGCTTTGTTTCTTGCTGACTCCACTGTAACACAATGAACGTGTCTCTAATATACATAACATGTCCAATTATTTTAGTAAATAAATGTCGGTAGGACAGCTTTTAACAAAACACCATTAAAGTTGCTCTCAGGTATGTGATTTTTGTTTGTATGCATCATGCAGACGTGATTGGGAATTTTTTCACTTGAATATTCCCGCATCGTAGCAGCCATATATAATTTCCCTCTTAGGATATTAGCAAAAACATTTTGCCATCTGATACCCGTTACCCCTCAAGCCAAACCTCTCATATGCAGCCTTCTCTTACTTCTTCCCATTGACAATTGATGTCCAGTACCAAGCTTATGCTCTTGGATATATTTTGCACCCACAAAAATGCATCAAGGACTTCCACAACTAAATCACCAGTAAAAGGGGTAATTTATGCCATCGGATGCCCCTGCCCTAAACACTCTCTGCACAGCCGGATTACGAAACACAAAAGCACCATTAACAGACACCACAAATAACCCCCATTTCAGCTAACATGGACACAGGTCTGCAGTTCTGGGTGATTGAAGTTATCACACTCTCAAGCAGAGGTGGTGATCTCAATCACTGCCTCTTATAAACAGTGGCACGGTGGATATTTAACCTGGGAATAGAGTCTCCCCATGGGTTTAAAGTGCCCATATGGTGGCCATTTACAGGTACATCATTTTAATTTTTGGGATCTACTTACGTGCTGTATTATTCAGTACTCTTTTTTTTTTTGTCCAATATCATACATTGCTACATCTTCTCTTTTCACTCTGTCTGAAATGCTCAATTTGACCTCTCTTCCAAAAAAATGACTTCTTCTAAGATGCTTTAAAGAAAACAAAGCCAGGAATGCACACAATTTAGGCACTTTTTAGGTCCAGCGTTTTCTGTGAGAGAACTCAAAATATCATATAGCTTGTTGTTGCTTGCTTAGAAGTTACATATCTGACCAAATATTTGGTCATAGTGAGTGAACTCGTAAAGGGGGGTAGATAATAGAATGTCGGACAGTGAGTGCACATTGGACTGTCTGGATGAGAGCGTGCTGCATGGGGACATGACTGGGCTCACTGGCCAATCACAGCCAAGTTAGTTAATGCGAGTTAACATTCTAGGATAATGCTTGCTTGCAGCAGTGAGTACATGTAATCAGCCCCTGAACGCCACCTTTCCATCAGATTTGTTTGCTCCAGTTCCTATGACACACTAAAATAAAGAGACCCAAACCCATCCTGTTTCACCTACACCATCCATCCATGATCTATAGGGTTTATCGTTTCAGGGTTGGGGTGTGGGTTGGAACAAATCCCATCTGACATTGGATTAGAGGCAAGGTTCACCCTGGACAGTGAATTGCATAGTTGCATATATTGTGCCTTATCACTATATATTGAATCTCATGGTGCTTTCCCCTTTTTCTGAATGCTGTCGGATGTTTTAAAATTCTAAAAGAGGTTAGAGATCAGCCAAAAACTCTGTGTCGTCATTGTCTAGAGAAACTTTCAGACATTGCTCCCATTGAAACCACAGGGCAAGCCTTGAGCATGCTCACTCCCTTGTCACTTCTTCCCACCAAGCTGTAGCATTGCCGTCTTTGATAAGCTGCAGAGGGCCACTCCCTTTTTTAATGATTTTTCTACTATCTAATACCCCATAAGATGATGCGGCTTCTTGTGAACCAAAGTCAACGAGCTCAAATGAAAGAGTCAATTAAAAATCCTTTATCTTTATATGACAAAGAATCCTCATAGGTAATGTGCACATTTTTGGACATTGTGGTTTTTTTTCTTCGAGATTGTCCTCAAATGGGAAAACGTGACCTTGATATTTTACAGCCCACCATTGACGTCTTTAATCTGTACCTAATTATATACAAGGATTACATGTATGATTCAAATTCAAATGACATCACACATTTGGATTTATATGGTAAGTAAAAGTTAACTTTATCAGTTAGACCATTGTGCACATATAACCCATTATACTGTATATGCAAAGGTTGGCTGACTGAGAATGTGCACTCTTCATAGCTCTGTGTGTTAGGGAAAGGAACAACACTGAATGGGTTACTTCTTTCTTGGTTATTGTCCAATACTGTGTCATGAGTAGAGCTATTTGTTCGACAAGATACAAACCCAAAAGCAGTTAGAAGTTGCATTACCATCTACTGTACTGAAGACACTCATGTGTGTGTGTTAGCATTATAAAGCTAAAGGGCTTTTTACTGTCTAGAAGCATGTCAGCAGTACATTGGTCATGGTGCAGCACATGTTCACCGGTGGAGCTCGTTGTCATATTACCTCTCGTGTATCTTGCTAAGCATAACCTAAAATATATTACAATTGCTTATTGAGACAAGTGACATTCATTCAAATTCAGTCAAACAGCCTTGCATAGAGAGAACAAGATAATCAAATGCATATACTCAAGGTATATACAAGACAGACTAGATTTTAAATCTATATATAGACTCAGAAATACAATTTTTGCAGTGTGTAAATAGCTTCAGTTGTGGCCTTTTAGCCTGTGTATGTTCTGGACAGTGTTGT
Organism: Scophthalmus maximus; assembly: GCF_022379125.1. Taxonomy (NCBI): domain Eukaryota; kingdom Metazoa; phylum Chordata; class Actinopteri; order Pleuronectiformes; family Scophthalmidae; genus Scophthalmus; species Scophthalmus maximus. Next base: position 10,690,641 of record NC_061533.1, on the reverse strand, counting down.
GGAGGGAGATTTCAAGGTCATATTTTTGTTGTCTCCAATTGCCGTTTCCCTTCATACATCATTTCATATGGCCCATCGGTGCAGAAAGGGGTGCAGGACGTTAGGATAGTTATGATTCAGTAAAAATCGTTTCATACATACATATATCACCCTCCACATCTGATGGGCTTTTGAGCTCTCAGAACATGTCTCCGACCTCTTCTAAAACAGTAACGACAAAGTGTGAATGTTCTAAAATGGAGCTGGACAACATGGTGAAAGACGTCCCCAGGACACAGTGACAGACTCGAGGAATTTGAAAAGTCCATTTGAGTGGAAATGAATGTTTAAATGACTCGTCACCCTCCCTCCTCCCTCCGATTTTTTTCCCCTCACTTATCTAAAAGCCGACAGAAAACCAGAGTTGGAGAGAAAGACCGACCTTGGTGTATTGTTAAGTCTCAGAATGTCTTTCTGTCTCTCTACCAGTCGCCTCTCTTTCTCACTCCATTTATGACGGGTCCCCGTAGTGTTAGTCATGACTTATGGTTAAAAGGCAATTACCCTGTTAGACTGGAGGACTCTGAATCAATACATTCGCACACGCATGCGCGCACGCACACGCACACACACACACACACACACACACACACACACGTGCATACAGGCTGTCTTCATAGATCTCGTGGGAACACAAAAGTATTATTAAATAGTTACTCCGTTCTCCGTTAATTGTGAAGACATGAATGTTTTGTGTTTATGTGCACGTCTGTTCGTGAAGAAAAAGCTGCAAGCCTTGTATAGAGTTGTCAAGTCTGAATTGTGATTGGGCTGGTTCTTTTAGTCTTCTTTTCCCTGCAGATTGACAGAGGGAAAAAGTTTGAACAATATCCCTCCTCTTCACTGATTCACCAGAACACTTCCTGTGGTTCTCTGCTTCTTTGGACGCACTCCCTCTCTCTGCATGTATGTGGTCTGTGAGTGTTGTCACATTTGCGTGCTGCCTGTGGTTTTCTTCTTTTGTTTTAGATCTGTGGGATATCCTCACTGAAATGCCCCAGTGTATCCACTATGAAATGACAGAACTGCCATGAAAGTCCAAGTCTCTGTCTTAAAAAAAAAAAAGAAAAGAAGGGAAAAACAAAAAAAACCTGTCAGCAGTACGAGAAAGACACACGCTGAAAGACATGTGTTTGTCATGGTATAAGAGATTGTCACGCTTTGAAAGAACTGAATGTAACTATAGTGGTTTGATGACTATACGGATGAAATGAATAAGAAAAATAAAATATGTACTTCAATTAATGTTAAATACTGTATACTGGTTGATAATATTCGTATTCAGCCAATAGCTTAATAATTTAAATGCATACAGTGATAGGACTAACAGCACACTGGAATAAAATATTGCTGTTACAGTGGCTAATAAGGTGCTGTTGATTTGGCTGGATGGCTTTAGCGCTCTCTAATGTGGAAGCTGGGACTGAACCACCACTACAGCCCAGTGCACATACCATATTTTACTGTAAAATGTGGTTAGTAAATTTGATTAAAGAAATAGCCATTTAATTTCTACAAAGTAGTAAAAACCAATGAGGCAGTCAGTTCTCGCTTATATACTGTTATGGGGATGGGGGCAAAATGAATCAGATCCATTTGAGGTAAAACTGTCATTGTTAAAGACCCCATTTATATTCAAGTTAGGAATATATTCCAATTGCATTTTACTCTATGTGAATGATGATCCCCTTTCTCCATTGGGTTCACTTGGAATTAAATATCATTTTCCGTCATGCAAAACATCATGATATCAGAATCTTTCCTGCCCATCAACTGATTTGGCATATTTTTTTTATTCATTCACACCTTTATAGCTTGTTGTAACAGTTTTTCCCAAGAAGTCATGAAAATACTTAATTCAGCTGGCACCCAATGGAGATCTGGAAATAATTAGAAATGTGTATAATTATTTACCTATAATTATTAACAGATTTTTTGTTTTTATGTGACTAAACATAAACAGAAAACACAAGGGCCAGACAAGTTACAACAATTTTTCTGTCTGCAATCCGAGACAGTGGTGTTTTTTCTACTCAATAATATTTTAGTTGATTATTGCATTAGATCGCTGCAGGCTGATCATTGAATGATTCATTCATTTAGGAGGGAAAATTATAGGATCCAGATTGTTACCTAATTTTGTTATATTTTAATTTTACATTTTGTACTACATTTACATAACATACATATACAGCTTTACCAGACCAACTAAATAATATTTATTAGTTCGAAAGAGCTTAAATGATGTAATTTAGCCTTTAGGGAAACATAAACTATAGTAATAATATTTTGCCAAAAAATACCAGTTAAATGGCCCATCAATTGATTTTTAATGCGTAAAATCTTGTTGCTGTTGAGCCTCGGTCTGTGGTTTAGAGAAGGACATGTATGACGTGTGAGTGTGTCCATGAAAACACACACACAGACAAGTACACCTGCACATTCAAGGTCACATACACCTCTGATGTAACCATTTAATAAGCTTTCTTAGACCAAATGACTGAGGATGAAAATAACACACGCATTCTCATTATTCCAGAGTTGATTAAGTAGGGATTATTATGGTGTGCAGTAACCATGACAATTCAGATTGGGGTCATTCAGGTCAAACTGTAGAAACAACAGATTTGATCTGCTGCAGAAATCTCCCTCTACAAGTCCAACTGCCAGATTGGTGTAACATTAGGATTTGTTCTATTTCTGTAAATATATGGTTCCCATTCTAAATAACCACGTACTCTTTATAGCTGAATTCTGAATTCAGGTACCTGAAGCATGAGCCGCACATTTCATGACAAGAGATTGGTTAGGATGGACCAGCCAACACTGTATGAGGCAGTAATGAGCATTGCAATTACCCCAAGTATAGGAGCTAGGGGTGTAAACAGGATCTAAAGGTAAACTAGTGGAAGTAGTTGCGTACCTGCTAGCCCCATAATTCAAACCATAATTGTATATAATCGGCTGCCTGCACATGAGAAACCAAGCTGTTTTTTTACAGGGTGGAATTATGCTTATTAGTTTTGTCCCTGTATCTTCATAGTGCATTTTTTTTACATGAATAGGTTGTTCATCATTTCATGCTCATAAATGTGATTTGTCAAGCATCAATAATGGATGAACTGCGCCGTGTGTAAAGATTTATTATGACATTTATGCAGAAGACGGACAATACTACAAAGCTGGTGAACAATGGAGCTGTGTTTTTGGCCTTATTAACTATGGGACAAATCCAGATAATTGCAACCATACCTACCAAAGTGAACTGATATGAGGCGAAAACCTTATGGATGTTCCAATGACCCACCGATGTGGCGGGATTTCTCTCGATGGCCAATCCAACTATGACAGATTGATCAATGTGTTATGAGAGAGACAATGGAGGGAAAATGCACCACACGCAGCTGTACAATGGAGCAACAGCACACAAAAAAGAAATAAAAGACAAATTAGATTACGGAGTGCCGCCACAGCAAAGGTTATTAATAAGAAACACTGATATGTATTTAAAGATGAATATACAAGATCAGAGGTTCTCAACCTGAACAAGGGATAAAAGGTAACACCAAACATGCTATGACTGGCTCTAACCAGATTGCTATGGACCCAGAATGCTCATTCTCCTACAGTCATGTCTACATTAGGTGGATGGTTCAGTGACTTGTCATAAAAGCTCTATGCATGTCTGTAACTACATTTTCCGATGATAATGGAGGTAAGAGATGACATTTGGTTCTTTCTTCCTCTCCGTTTTGCACCAACAATGCATCTGTATTAATGCCTTTTCACCTCCTCCAGGTATGAGGCTTAGCTTTGGGTAAGAGATCCAGTTTGTCCAACATGATCACTGGAGAGTAAACTCTACCCCCATAGCCACAGACATGGCTTCTATGTTCAGAAACTGAAATAAGCTTCAGAGGAATCAGGAAAATGCCCTCACACTCTTTTAATACTGCATTGGAGTCAAGTGAAGTTAAATGGGGGAAGATATGACATGACAACTGAAAACAACACAACAAAAAATGACATATACACAAATCAAAACGATTGGACATTTTCTAAGATTAAGTATTTCCTTGAGTGAGAACATCCTCCATAGGTAAGGCAAAACGTTAGAAAGTGTGCGTTCTTGATAAGATTTGGGGTGTCTATAAACATAAATATTAAGTAGCCAGTCATGTCTTGGATTAAAAAATGTCTTTTTTAATCCAAGACATTGGATTAATTTTCATCGCTTGAAAATGAATACAAAACTTCAGTTGGCGCAGATAAGGTGGAATTCTGGATTACATGTAGTGTCACACTGAAGGATATTTAAGGATTAGTCTAATTCTATGTTGTACAGATCTATCGAAATGGGGATTTGCCATCAATCCTTAGAAACACAAATGCAGGGCAAAGCTTTTTGTGAATGAAGTTAGTTATGTCACACTAACACAGACAAAAAAGCAACCTCTTGGTTCTGTCATGCTTGGCCCACTGTTGCTTTGTGTAACAGACCTGAAATACCAACAACAATGGCAGCTATATACCGGCGTCTCTTTGTTTGGTTTGCACTGCTAGGTTTAATTACATATTTACTGTTTATTGGTTTTTTAAACTCTAGTTTTTTTTAGTTCCTGTATGGATGGAGAAATGTTTATAATTTAAAAGCAGAGGGGAAAATATCAGTTCAAAAAATTATCTGCAATAATGGGGACAAGGTGTCAGACTGCTTCAGTGCTAATGTCCTGTACATTCTGTTGGATTTATACATCCAGGCTCTTTATTGCTTAGAATGAAACATTATATATTTTGTTGTATTTCTTTTTGATTTGTGCAGTTCTGTGGATATTTGGTTATTGAATGCATAGACAAAAAAACACTTATCAAAAACTCATTACTTAAAGCTATACTGAAGATGACTCCGTTTCAAAGACAGTGTGTAACACTCGTCATACACTACAATCCATCCATCCACCTTCTACTCAACATTGGACTGTGTTTAGTTGGGCTAAAAGGAAAATTTTCACCAAACACTGAAAGTTTATTATAAAGTTTTTTTTGTATATACTAACATGAGGGGGAGTATATTTTCCTGTGTTTGGAGATGTGAAACATAATTTAATCATCCAATTGTTCCTTTGGCATTTACTGCAGAGTTGTGATTGATTATGTGCTGATGGTTACTAGGATACCATCAACTTCTGCTCTATATGAAGTTTGGTCAACATTATGATTCTGACATTTAGTATTTTAATGAAAAAGGACCTGTGAATGCTGGTGCTGATAATTTGAGATTGGCGAGTGGTCCTAAAGGCAATGCCTCACTACCGTTCATCATTTGGCAAGTGATTTGAAAAGGTGACTGTTTTTCTATTAAAAGTGGACAGGAAAATATAAAGAACAGCTGGAAGGCAAATACTGGTCCTGTAGTATATGATCACTGATATGTCAGGTCCTGATAGTTAGAGTTTATCTAATCCATAAATGTCCGCAGGGTTTTAGTGCAATCCAATGGGCTCATCAAATAAAATGCATCAGATGCATATTTTTACAATGTGATTTTGAAAGACAATTTTGTGCAAAAAGGGTTATTTTTTTGATCTGATATATTTTTTAACTACAGAAGCATGTAAATGTGCAATTACTATTATTTTTGGCAAACGTTCAACTCGCTAACTAGTTAATTATTATTCTGAACCTCCTGCCACAAACAACAACATAAAAATGATATTAAAATGATGCTTTACTTTTGCCAATTCTACTGTTAATGTTGAATAACATTTCAAATGCAGGATTAATTATTCCATAGCCTAATTTTTAAACTAATGCTAAAACACTTTTACACGTGGATGTGCATCTAGAAAGAGCATGGATTGGATACTAGTGACCAAACTTACCAGCCATAACTCATGTTTGCACTTACAGTATACAGATACATGCTGTGTTGATTTGGATGTAGCACTGAGTTTGATAGACAGTCTGTCAATCGATAAGTCAGACAGTTACTTGAACCTTTGGTCTGTAGGTCAAGTATTTAGGTGGTCGGCCAATCAAAGAGACTCACTCATTCATGCTTTGAGTCAGACTGTCAGCGAGAAGCTCTCTGACTTCCAGTCATTGAATGTAGAACATCAAAAGGTTGGAGCCTGACTGAGGGCCTAGTGTGAATGCTCTATGAGTAGAGTAATGCGATTAGAGTAGACTGTGTGATTTTTCAATCGGTTAGCACCCTGCAGCCAGATGGGAAACATGTTATGAATAAGAAACGCTGCTTAAGAGGGCTGCTGGATTCATTGGCTTTACATGGGAACATAAAATATTTCAACCATTTGTGCCCCACCATCCTATTAAACCCGACAATTAGCCGAGAACTCTCCGCTCGCATTATTGCCCAAGTTTCTCGTCAGGAAAAAAACAAAATGGGGATCAAATAACACACTTGGAGTTTAATATTAACATCAAAATGACACCCAAATTCAGAATTCACATTTCCAATGGAACAAAATCAGATGTCATCAGATGTGTTATTTTGTGCTACTTTAAATGTAAATATATAAGAATATTGTTCATCTTGAGGGCAACTGAGATGCATGAAATATATTCAAGAAGCCTTCCTTTCTCATTATTGTTTTCTTCTTTTCTTCTTTTTTTCTTTTGAACATTTAATCAGCCAGCATATGCTGAGAATTTCTTCGTAGGACCCCAGTTTGTGTTGTGTATGTGCGCCAATATGGTCAATCAGACCATACAGCAGTACTGCCCAGTGTGCAGATGATAAAGAGAGAGAGAGCAAAATAGTCACAAAAAGAGAAAGTGTAGAAGTTTAAAAGAAAAGACAGTTTATAATAAATCAAAAGAGGCAGTGGATTTGGTTCTCATGTCCTGCTTTTCTTATCAGGTGTCTTGTCTTCTCAGAGGTCTGTGTCAGGGAAGTCATGTTCTGGTGTCAAAGGTTCTCGCAGGCGTATATTATTGACAGCCACATTATTTATGACTAGTTGGAGAGATGGCTGTGGCAGCAGCTAACTCTCTCTCCATTTCAATGATTTGTGCTTTTTGTGTGTGTGTGTGTGTGACAGAAAGTGTGCAAATTTATACTGCAGGCTAGATGTCAAGATTGCTAGAAGGCGTGACAGCTTAGAGAGAAAGAGAGTGTGTGTGTGTGGGGGGGGGGGGGCGGGCTTTGTAGTGTAATACCTTATATGCTTTTTCCCTAGTGGAAAGTATCCAAACTATTCTTGAGATACCTTGCTATTCAATGTTATCACTGCATATAATGGTCAGTTTGTAAAAACCTTTATTGGTTGTTCAAGTGATTTTTATTCTATTCATGCATGACAAAGTTTCCATGAAAATCAAGTCACGGACTTATTTAATTATTTTCAATCCGGCTGCTACATGCTGACATGTCATTTTTTAAAACGTAATAATGCAATTTATGTTTATTATTAAATGTTCAGTGTGTATTGTAGGATTCAGGGGTATCTGCACATATTCATTTTAATGTTCATACTTATGTTTCCATTTGTCTATAATCACCTTAAAAGAATGGTATTCTTTTCGTGACCTTAGAATGAGCCTTTTATAAACAGGCGAGTGTACCACAGCGTCCACCGGGTTGCACTGCCATGTTTCTACAGTAGGCCAGAACAGACAAACCAAACACTGGCTCTAGAGAAGATATTTACGTTTGTAATTACCTATAGGCTACTATAGGTTCCCCAACATCCTGGGTTATGAGGAGATACCACATGATCCTACACATTGAACCTATACTGTGTAGGATTATAAATTATAAAAAAATAACATGTAGATGTTTGTTATAATACTCTAAAAGAGTGTTTGGGTTTCTCACCATGGCTTCTTCAATGAGTGCAAAAACCTGAACAGTTCCTGTATTTTTGTGGTTCAGCCATTAGCCGCTGTCATATAAACAAACCAGATTATGCAGAACTTTTAATTTAATTTGAAATACGGGTTAGGAACTGTCTTTGTTATTTGAATTATGTTTACTATGATTACAAACGACATGAGTAGAATAATTAATTACAATTTCAGAAATTAGAAGTATTACCTTGCACTGGTTATAGTGAATTGATAATCAACAATCAGTTGCAATTTATGATAATGTATGTGATGACAATATTATTTAGTGGCGCCATTACACACCTAGTTATGTAAACATTGTACTTTTGAATTACTGCCATAGCCATTCTGTTCGTGAATTCACTGACTCATTTTTTTGTATATGTGTGTACAACATGCGTATTTACTTTCCTCCCACATTAGTTAGCGAAAGAGGAAATTGTTAATTTGAATAATTTGAATACGGTATGGTTGTCAGACCCTTATGAATATTCACTGTAGCACCGCTCACATACACACAAATCACCAGCAGCAATTGCCACTGTGAATGATCAATTTTTGCTGGTGATAATTGAAAATATTAACTTGTGCAACACAAGCTCCAAATCCCGATTTATTTATTTTTTTTTCATTTTCGTCCTGGGAATTAACAGACTGGAATATAATATTGCAAGTCTGGATGACTGAGCAGGGAACATATTGAATTCCAAGATACATGCAATCAGTGCTTGAAGAGGAAGATAAAAAATAAGTGCCGGTACTCCCTTTATCCACACGTGGCGTGTATATCAGATGGTATTAGCAAATGATTAAGTATTACACTATGGTATTTTTACAGTGAATAACAAATACTAGGACATATTAGTGATGTCCAGTACATACTGTATATGTATTCATATGGGGGGAGTTTACTCTTAAGATATTAAAACAACTATGGAATGTGAAATTGCTATGTTGCACTGATTTAATGGAAGACCATAAGGGAAGAGACTGAGAAAGAAGACTTAAAAACCTGTTTTACCTCTGGGAGCTTTGGTGGAGTCCTGCTGTTGTCGTAGATGGTCTACTCGTGTGCTTTCACTCTACACACACACACACACAGATCACTTTTTATTCTGCACAAAAATGTTCTTTCTCCCTGTCTGACAATCTGCCATTATAACAGAAATCATGCGCACTTGGATTAAACAAAAAAAGAGGAGAGGGCACTGTACAGTAATTGTTTTTTGGCAGGTAAGACCCAAAACACACTCATGAAACAAGCCATTACATTAGAAAAAGTGGAGTTGGACACTTTCTAAATGTACGTTCACCATAAGCTTTAGACCATGTACTTAGACAGTTAAAAATTACCCAAAGGGCACAGTTTAGCAATGGAAGCATTTTGTCAATGTGAGAGAGAGAGTAGTGGAGAAGTCATTTCTTCTCATGAGCACATCCATTTCACACTGTTTTCCTCAACTCTCCCTCTGGACATCACCTCTCGTCCCCTTCAAGCGATTATCCCTCCATTTTCCATTATATATGTGGCATGAAGCCGTCACTTACACACGTACCCTATCTGTTCACTGACACCAGATAAACTGCAGGCTTCCCATGTTGACCATTAGAGGAAGCAAGAGATGTTGAAGTGCTGCTAACTGCATATATACAGTATCTGCAATGTCTATTGTCATTTTAGTAATACTGCTTTCAATATCTATTGTAAAATAATGATTAAGAACCTGAGGCCACACAGGACAGGGTAGTCTCATAATCATTTTCTCCGGAGAGCAGTGAACTGCAGACCATGAAGGAATTACTGGCAATGTAAGGTAGGCAGAAAGTGAAGGCAATGTGTTGGGAAATACTGTAAATATGGACAGTCTGTATTATTTTTTTTTTTTAAATGGTGAGTAATTAGGAGGTAGGTGAATCATCACAACCACTTTGAACTTGGAAGTGGGGAGTAGGATCTTAATTCATACCCAGACAACAGACACTCCAATAATCAGGAACGTTAGCCATAACTGAAGAATTTAGGAAACATTTTGTTAGCTGGTCAAACATTTTTTGGTTGACAGTCATAATACTTATAAAACTAAATGTTACAGGTGAAGTTAACAACATTAATCATAATATGTCTTCCATCTTCCACGATTGAAATTAAAATTTAATGTGAAGGACAGACTGGATACCAAATCACTTTTGGGATACTCTTAGAACTATGTGAGCCAAAGGAGGTTATTTGTACTGGATCCATCCAATCAACTCACTTTCCTGTTACAAGCTCAGTGTCCACTCCATTAAAAACAACTTGGCAAAAAGTGCAGCAGTAAACCAGCAGATGCAGCATCTGGCAACTACCTTCCATATGACACAGCAACTTTGCAGTTTGTAGGACAAGTGTAATAGCTAATGTACCGGCTAGTAGGGTAACATGAACATGCCCTTGGATCATAATGCATTCCAACAGATCAACATTTCGTCACTACACATAATTGATTTTATTTTTTGCTTATGTCCTTTTAATCTGCTGATGCAGCTCGTTAATGATCAGTATTTGCAATAGTAAAGGTAAGAAAATGCCCTCATTGTATTTGGGGCATAGTATTTTAATAGGTCATAGTAAATAATATTTACTAAAAAAACTACAGAGTGTACAATGCTCATATTTGTGTACATGCAATTTCCTACATTAGCAATCCATTGTACCAAATTGACATACAGTACCTAGTGCAAGTTTAAAATTATATAAATTATTGTTACTGAGAAGAATCACATTTAATGGAGAACACCACATATACATATGTGGTAGAAAATTTACTTTAAAAATATAAATGCTGACTTTTTACTAGATAGTTTCACAACAAAGTATTTGTCTGTAAGACCTCTGCTTTCAGGACCTTTTAAACCTCAGTGCAGAAGGGAGTTTGCACTCTGCCATCAACTGCTCTTTACTTACAGACTTATTGACAATGTTTTTATGTGAAGCTGCATGCCATGCATATTATGACTGACCTGCTTTATCATCCATACATCATGCATAACCTAAGCTAGTTAGCCCGGCAATCAGCAAATTGATTACAGCTACATCTGGCTGATCAATCACTTCCTGGTGGCCATTTTTCAAAGACACAGGCACAGATCGATGCAGACTTGATAGATGAGAGTGCTTGTCCTTAATTTCAAGCAGGGCTCAGGCCATGATGTGCTCTGTTCCCTCTCTGTGGTTGAATGAATAACAATGTTTGTATTTGCTTTTTGTCGACAGCTAGCATAAGCCTCGCTGCGTGATCAATGTTTTATGGTTATGACAAGGATGAAGTACAACAAGTTACCACTTTCTTTGACATTTTGGTTGTTCTGATTAGTGATCAGTTATTTGATTGTACATCTGGATCTTCCCTAACCTTGGGACTTGAACTTCACAGAGTAGAAAGTCAAATGGCGGCAAAAATATGGTTTCATGTTACATGCATACCACAGCTTATCTCGCTGACTTCTATTTGACCAAATGGTTATGAATCTCATACATTTTTCTCACAGTGTTGCCTGTAATCACTACACTAATACAGTATATTCATAGCACTGACAGGAGGCCTGCCGTTGATATAATACTAAATGCATACATAGGAAACAATATGTATTTTAGAAACACACACACACACACACACACACACACATATATATATATATATACTTTGTATCATTTATTGTTAAACTCTATTGTGGTAACTAACTATGTGAGTGGCTGCAGTGAGATAAATCAGAGCCATGATTGATTGCCATGTCATCCAGGATATGATGAGATCCGAGCGACATTAACTGCAGTGAATATGATAGGTGGAGTAGTTTTGTATCATGTCGGTATATGCCCCCTCCTTAGAAGGTCCTTAAAGAGAAACAACAGAACAAAATTAGATTAATAGAGTAGCAGTCATAATATGGACATCTCGACGAAGAAGGCAATCCAAGATTGCTGAAGAGAAAATAAAAAAACTATCAGTCTATTGGTGAAAGAAAAATGATTGAACTCATGAGAGGAAACATGAAGAAGAGAATGATGAGAGCGATTGATGTAAGCCAATCCATAAGTGGCTAGTGTACAGGTTCCCAGGAAGATATTGATTTGTGGCAAACATTGATCTTGATACCGTAAATAAACACCTCCGCATCTATGCAAGCAGAGTCAGCTAATAAGTCGAGGGTGGAGAGAGACGCCCTTGGAAGTATCATGGCCGCTGGAGTTAGAAATCCCACATCTCTGGTTTCTTGTGTGTGGCTTAGGATGTCGTGATCAACATGAGTGATCCAACTTTGTCAAACCAAATGACTAAAAATGTCACGATTTCTCAAAAAAACAATTAAGGGTAACTGTTGAGTTCTTCCCAGCAGATTTTACTTACTAAAAATATTATAGTTAGTAAAATAAAGCTGTGGAATTTCCACTTTAGTCTTGTTAGTGTTGAACACTGCCACAGGCAGCACCCTTGAAGTACTTTATCAGATAACCTATGGGGATAATCGTGTCTTTACCCATTGTTTTCCTCTAGGTCATTGTTAATGTTTTATCGACAGTGCATGTTAGACCCATTGTTGGCAGCACTTCTCATGGAATTCCAATAGTAATGCTATATATTACAGGCTTCCCTAAATCCTCAAGTGCCTCCACTTTGAATACATTTTCAGGGAGGCTTATAGTGGGTCGAAGTGGCAGTCAATGCTTATGCTATTCCATTTAAGGAGGCGCTATTGATAGTGTAAGTGATGGTAAGACAGACTAGCTTTGGGAAATACTTAAAACTATTGCTCTGCCTCTTTGTATTATTTTGTGAGTGTGTGTCTCCTTGTCTGTGCAGGCTCTGAACTGCACAAAAAATGAAAAAAAGGCAACTGACTCGGATCCAGTCGATGGATAGTTAATCTGGAGCTTTCCTTAAAGTTGCTAAAAGGCTCATTAATTGTGTTTTCAAACGGCTCATCCAAACCTTATGGGCCCATTGGTTCTGACGAGGAACTCTGCAGAACCATTAGTTCCAAGAAAAAACAATTTCATGTGTTTTCATCATCTCAAGGCAATCCCAGTGTGGCAGATTTTAAGTGCATGCATTTGACTATTAAGATGTGGAGATCAGAGAAAGCAACACTTTGTGGTGGCAAACTTGTGTGTGTGAGAGATGTGTGAGCATGCAAGAGCATATGCTATTTATATTATAGGTTAAGAAGGAGAATTTGTAACATCTATTGCAACCTGAGAGCTGTCCTTGTTGAACTCCTTTGCCCTTGAGAACTGGAGCATGATTTATACATGGGGTCCACCGTTTAAGTCACGTGTGGTCTTTTATATTTAGGTTTATAGGGGCACGTCAGGACTTTACAACCTTGGTTTGATGTTTACTCACAACCACGAACATTGGTATTTGCAAAATATTGTATACATACACACACCCTCACGTATGCATACTGTTTACTAGCCTGCACGCATGCACACTCACACACTCACACACACACACCCACACACACACACAGTAGTTCAAAACATAAAAAGGGTTCTTTAGTGAAAGATGCAGGCTCAGCTTTATTAGCTTAAACTCCAGACTGCATCCCCAACTGCAGATTTCCCCAGAGGCAAGACTGAAAACAAATGGCCACCCGACTGCAATGCACTGAGGTATATGTTATATATGTTTCTTTCTTCTCTCTCTTTCTCTCTCTCTCTCTCTCTCTCTTTTGCAACTCACTCAAAAAGCTTCTGTTTCAGAATCTCTTTTCATCCGTCTCTAACCTTTTCAATGATACAACCCCCACCACCCTAAAAAACACATTAAAACGGTCTATCGTGTGTTTTGATAATGAAAGTAATAAGAATAAAAAGTAAAGTAACATTTCTTGACCAACACATGCCTTTTCTTTTATCTAAATATAATAATAATAATAACAATAATAATAATACAAAAATTCCTTTATAGAGCACTTTTCATTGCTAAAAGCAATCTCAAAGTGCTAATATATATATGCAGATCTGTTAAGTTTGGTACAGCTTTGTTACACTTACCGTAAGTTAGCCTCACAACATATACACAACATATTGTCCTGACATAATCACAGCAAGCAATTCTTACTGACAGCTTCTGCAAACACACACACACACACACACACATACACACACACACACAAGCATCTGGTTGTCCCCTCTACTCTTAGAATTTGGCAGAGACACTGACAAGTCCTTGCAATTAGACATAGAGCTACAACCAGGAAATGGGACAGGCGTCGCTCTTATCCGTGTGCTTAATGACCACTCCACAACATTACACATTGAAGGAGACACCGCGGCTGCCTCAGATCCACCAAACAGACAACACAACTCGGTAGAATTGTTGGGTCTTCCTCTGTGCATATTTTCAGGCATAATAGCGTCTGTTACATTGAGAGAAGGAATGGAAAAACAGCACAAAGACATTTGCAGTGAGACATTCATGCCCCCCCTTAGATAAAGGGAGGCAGAGAGACTCAGTGGGTTTGAGCTTTATCCAGCATCCAGCATTTAAAGTACAAGAAATAAAGATGTTTTGGACACCAGGGAGAATGAATTGAATCCCATCCTTCCTCAGAGGGCATAGCATTAAACACATATATCATTATCAGCAAATCCCGTCTCTATGTCCAGAGAAAGTCAGACAGTTTCAAAAGCAGGGAGACTGAGCAAAATTAGTGAAAGTCTGAGGAAAATAGAGAGAGAACGGGAGAGAGAGGACCCCTCCTCCTGCGTATGCCATGTGATGAGTGGAAATGGATTTCAGCAATAACAATTAACCTTAAGTATAAATGTTCAACAAGTTCTGTACGTTACATTCCCCATTTGTTTACATGGACCAGAGTATTGATATTACAGAGGGAGGGGAGGGTGTAATAGGACAACCAACAGTATGCACCAGCTGTTACCTAAATCTGCTCCGTATAAGAGTGGGGCCTTGGAGCATCAATAAGGCTTCACTTGTACTCACAAAACTAAGTTTATAATGCATAATCTTAGTTTTAGCAAAATTCCAGTTTCACAAGAAGATTGCAATAGCAAATTTCCCTTTCGAGTTAAAATGAGCAAAAATAAAACAAGAACAAAACATAATTGCGTACCACAATGTCTGTCACGACCACAGCAGGAAATTAACAATTACCCTTTTGTCTGTCTGTGTATGTCTGTGTTGGTTTTGCCTTTCTGTTTGCAGAATTTCCTCTTTATCTGTGAACTATAGAGCGGAACAGGAAATTAACAATTATTCTGTTGATTCTCTCCCTTGGACTGACTGACTGACTACTGGCTGCAGGAAGAAATCAATGGCTCAAATGAAACCAATCTCTCAAATGCCCCGACGCCTGTGTGGTTTTTGTGGGCATATATGAATGCAAGTTATGCAGTTCTGTGCATTATGCAATGTGTTGTGGTGTTTGAGGTGGTGCGCATTCATGTAGGTTTGCATCACCACCAAGGCTGTGTTTGTTCCTTGCGACAGTGTTTTGTATGTGCCCCATTGACTCACAAAGAAAAGAAGAATTGCATCATTATCTGTTATTGTCGATGAAAAATTGAGCTGCATGATAATACAGTATAAATGAATCTCCCTTCTCATTCTTTCTTGCATGTCATCGTTCTACGTTGATGTCATTCCTCCAACAAAGGTAAGTGAAACACAAGTGTGCATTGGTGTGTGTATGAGTGCATGTACACGTCTGTCTATATAACTGGTATAGTTGCTGTATAATTGCGGCCTCCCAAGCAGCTGAACCAGGTTCAAGTCCTGACCAATGAACGATCTGTAGAACTTGGATTCTGCTACTCTGAACAGGAAAAGTGGTTTTAGAGAATGGATGGATGGATTCCGCCTCCTGGCATCAGCCTACTCTGTGTGAAATGTTGTTTCTCTCTGTCTCTCTCTCCAGCTTTGTCTTTATTCAGTCTTTTCCCACTCAACACTGAATGTCATAAAATATTTATGGTAAGCTGGTATACGTTGTCGGACTCATGGTTGTTCTATTTCTGTCTCTAAAAAACTTTGTTTTCTGTAGCTTTAGTAGAGAGATTTGAGATAAAATTAACTGCATTGTTCCCTGTGGAGAAATTAGTTCGCTACTGCACCAAATAATAGGGCATGAAGTAGATAAACACACGCACACACACAAAAAAAACATTGCCTTTTTAGATGATGTCCTCATCATGCTAATGCAGAACTATCACTGGCAAGAGGGAGTTCTTATTACAGTAGATTAGCTACTGGCAGATTTACAAATTGCGAAACATAATGAGACAAGGTGCACAGCTGCTTGTTCAGATGAACAAGAGACGACGCAGGGAAATTCAGACCACGAGTCGTAACGCAAGACAGGAACAAGCACGTACGAAACATGGCGTAGGCAAAATCAAACATGACTCAGTTAAAATGGAAACATAACGTGGGGAAGTGTAGCATGTCACTTCTGCTCTACACAACCGGAGTGTTTTGTGACGCTGTACTCCCTTGAAAGGGCAGTTGCCCTCAAGTAATCTATTTTGCAGTGACATTACATTTTTTACACAATATTTTCAGGTTGGTTTCCTTTTCAGTCTGGCATCCCAAAAAAAAATGGTATTTGTAAATGGCACATTTTGTTATTTTTGCATACACACTATGTTAATTCAGTTTTGTGTCAGCAACTATTGGACAGTCAATTTATCTAAAAATACCATCTCTTTATTTCTTCTTCTGTAAGCACACATTGGACTGTTTTTAATAGTGTTGTGGCAAAAAAATATTTTTTCTTTGATGAAATACATTTATACATTTGAGCTAACAAATGGGCAACAAATCCAGCTTTGTCAGTGAGTGTTTGTGCATCTGAAAAGAGGCTGAAGCTGAAGCTAAATGGTCGCACAGTGCTCATGCCCACAGCTAGAGTCGGAAATAGCTGCAGAATGTTTTGGAAAAGAGCCAGAGGAACTATTAAATCTACATTTTGACATCTCTCTCCAGATGCCAACTGAAAAATACAGAGTATACACACAATTCACACATGCACACACATACACCTCATTAAGCCATATCATAGACTGAAACCTCTCATTGTACATCATCGTGCACACATTTTACACTTGTGGATATGTCTTGGATTGTACTTGCCACAGTCAGCCAGTTACTCAGCCCATTAGTTAGTGTGTTAAGGTACGGGGTAGACAATGAGACCCAGAAGTCAGTGACACTTACTTTGACTTTTAGTGACATTTGTATCACCATTAAGTAGATAAGTAAGCCTGCCCTTCAGTCAGTTAGCCCACGAAGTGTGTGGATTTAGGTTATTCAGCTCATTAATCATATTGGGGAGGGGGGGGGGGGGGTTATTGTCATGTCATGGTGGTTAAGAAATGAGAGTGATGGAGGAAACTAAGTGTGGGTGGAGGGAGACTCGGAGAATGAGTAACAAATGAGACCAGAGGGTCAACGACAGAAATGAGGTGGAGGAACAGAGATGGGGAGGAGGGGGGGATGTCAAGAGGTCAGTGAGTGTATTGGAAAACACACACACACACACACACGTTTATATATGTATACACACAAACACATAAACACACTCATAGGAAGCAGCAGAATCCATCACGGTCCACACACAACCGTCACTTGTGGCACGGTTGCACTCCCACACATATGCATGTATATTTTGAAGCATGGCTTGAGATAAGACATTGTGTACAATTTATACATGCTTACCTACTGTATAACCAGACATACATCAGTCGGTTTTTTTTCTTTTTCTTTTTCAAATCTAACATCAGTAGGTGTATTTCTTCAGAGGAATAAGATATGGGGAATGCCAGGCAGAAAATCTAAATCCTTTTTTAAGATAGTGGATTATCTTTTCTTGCCAACAACTCGTATTATCTCACAGTCCTAGAGGAAATTGCTATTCTACTTTGTTTTTTTTATCTTCCTCTTTATAGATTTCCACTTTGATACTGGTGTAGTAAGAGAAAATTTGTCACGGGTTATTGATAGTGAGGGATTTCAGCCTTCAGTTCGCCTTTTGACAATTCAGATGTAGTATGTAGCCACTCAATTAATCAAACATCCCATTAATACATTTCCAGCGGTTTCCCTTTTAATTGTGACAAACTACATGGAATGAAACACTGAATTGATGCGTTTAGTAAAACTGAGGATTAAATGAATCTGACAACATAAAAAAAAAATGTTATGCAAATGGGTCATTTCAAGGTTGAATTAAACTAATTTCTTTTAAATTCAGAAACAGCTAATATGTGTGGGTAAAGTGTGTGTGTGTGTGTGCGTGTGCGTGTGCGTGCGTGCGTGCGTCCGTCCGTCCGTCCGTCCAGCTGGACAGCTCTCGATAATACACTATACAGTATACACACATTTGTTACACATTTTTATAAAAGTCAACATATGAATCTACAAAACCATCAATTCTAGCCTTAAGTCTCATCTGTATTTGAGGAAACAAAGGATTTTGTTAAAGCAACTTTGCCACGAGGTCGATTCTTCCTCAGCAAATGATTAGCGCAGTTTTCATGGAATTATAGATAGTCAAATCTTCATTCTTCTGATTGCTTTAAAGACTTTTAATTGGTTAATGCTTGCCATTGCAAGCTGACAAAACAATCTCACCACAAGGTCAATTACGAATATTTTTATTTTATTTTACTTTAGTATCTACAAGTATTTGGTGAACTATTTAAAATATCAAGCCGTGTTTGTCATATTCATGCTTCTATGCTTGAACTTTAAATTCAGGCCTGATGTCAGAGACTTAATGTCATCAAAGCTGGGTTAAAAGTCCCTCTTGATTCTTTTTGTGCTTTAGTGGCTCTTCCTGTCTCAGATAATAAAGTGAGGCAGTTAGTCAAGTGACCCATTAGGAAGTCTGATTACAGGAATGAAGCAGCTGCCAAAACGCTGCATGTTTCTCATCTGGGAAATAGGCTTGAAAGTTGCGTGTGTGTGTGTGTCTTTGTGTGAGTGCATGCATGTGTCTGTGTCTTCTGTTGATTTTGACAGGGGGAGACATTCTCAGCTGAGTGCTTGTATCATCAGACGGAGCTGCGCTGAAAGTTTTCTGCTGTATTCCCTCTGGGTGGATGCACTAGATTTTGGACTAATTGAAATGGTATTTCACTTTGGTGAAATATTTACAGGTTTCACGAGTTATGACCTCATTGGGTCTCCTTATAGGTGAACCGCCATCATTGATTACTGCTGTAATTAACAATGACTCCTGCGCTTCAACTTCCCCCTCTGGTTTTTCAGGAATTTACTCAAATTACTTCTGCTAAATTGAACAAGAGTATGTCATTGCATGTGTTTCTGGTTGGTAAACTTTGCCATTTGGTTATTTAGCCCCATTTTTGATTATACAACTTTTTTTTGGCTTAAACAAAGTTTTTAACCAAATTTAAAAATAGTTTCTACATCCAGGCTGAGAACCGCGGTTGCTTTGGGCTCCATATCTCTCATGAATAAACACAACCCTGGTTACAGGTGTGTTAATTTAATACAATCTGGTTGAAGCCTGACATGTAACAGTTCTTGCTCTCATCACTGACATACTATTCAGGTTTCAGATTTCTTCTCAAAAACAAAGCACAGCAACTGAGACCGTGATGCTCCCAGTGAGTAATTCCACAATGTATTGTATGTATTGTTTTGATCACTGCTGGCCATGGATTCGTCTTAGCCGTATCTTTTCTAAACATGAATGTGATTGTAATTTTCAAAGAACCAAGCCTCTATTTTTACAAATAACACAGAAAATGAGGAGCACAGATTGTAAAACAGCCTTTAGAGTTTGAATTGAATCTCTGCATGCACTCACAAACTTCATAATCCATCTCGCAGTGGGCTATGGTAGCTGATGTTCCGCATCAGCTAGTGGAGATCCTTGTAAAATCATTAAATCATTAAATCATTAAATAGTCCCAGCATTACATAATTAAATAGTCCCAGCAAAATGCCAGTGAGAAACACACACACACACACACACACACACACACACACACACACCCACTCATGCGCACACACACAAATCCAATAGGTTCTTATCTGGATATGAGTGGCGAAACACAGTAAAACCTCTGCTGTTGTGCTGAAACACCGGAATCCTTATCACATGTGTATCATAGCCAGATCTGTCATCATCTCTGGAGTGTGTGTGTGTGTGTGTGTGTGTGTGTGTGTGTGTGTGTGTGTGTGTGTGTGTGTGTGTGTGTGTGTGTGTGTGTGTGTGTGTGTGTGTGTGTGTGTGTGTGTGTGTGTGTGTGTCAAGACTACAGCCATGAGCAACCATCCAGAATGCTTATCTAGTAAATCCAACAGCTTGACCGATTTTTGCTGTGGCAGCAACACACAGAAAACCCTTTCTGTCACACAGGCACAGTCACACCACACACACGTACTGGAGACATACAGAAATCCTTACCCTGCACTGCTATGCCCGCCTATCGCCTGTGCCATCAGCTGAGCTTTAAAGTTGGGCCATTGTAAATGCTTTGAAGTCCTGGTTGGCAAAATTGTGTGTAGTCCGTGCCTGCGTGCGTGTGTTTGTGTGTTTGTGTCTGGGCACATGCAAATTGTTTTTCTTTTTCAATTTGTGGTTATAATTGGACATTTTTTTCTTCTTTTTCTGTGCTTCCCTTTTCTCACCAATACTATATTTGTCATTCATCTTTTTCTCCATTCAGACATGTTACTGTCTTCTGTACCACTGTTCTCTATTAATCTGTCTTAGCTTTTCTTCTGCTTACAAAAATAAACAGTATATATTTCCAGACTCAGAATCTAACTACACCCAAGATGATACACAGTGTAAGACTAGGTTGTTTCCTTTGCATCACAGTCTGTCATAGTGCAGCTGCATAGAGGATTTTGGAAATAAGAACATAAGATAAGCTGTTTTTGCTATCTCACTTCCACTCAAGTAGCAAATATTGTATCTCATTGCTCCTACTTGTGGTAATCAAACAAATAACAAACCATTCAAAGGCTACAGGACATAATTAGTTGAAACTGAACAAGGCAAAAGGAAATGATTTGAGTGCATCATCCAAAGAACAATAATTGTGAATCAATGAAAATGATTATTATTATTATTTTTTATTTTTTTTGTCAGTAGCACACTGATCTTATTTCTTCTGGCAACCGCAATATTGGTGAGGAACAGATGTAATTCTTACTAATCCACCATTTAACCCAGATGCACACAGACCACTAATTAGCATAATGAGTATTAATGCATGCAAACTACAAAGCACCTCATGTTTGTGTATTTGTGGAGAGAGACATGTTTGAACAATAATAATCTTCCAAGCCATAACTCCCACAATCGTGCCAAAAATCACATATATGATGAATTCTTCCAGGGCTTTGTTAACACTTGTGATTGGATTCAAAAACCTCTGTTATAACACCATTCACTCAACCCAGCTCAAGTTGAGGACATGTGACCAGTTTCGTTAATTCCATTCTTCGACAGTGTGGTTTTCCAACAGGTCTCATAATAAGTGCTTTTCACCATACTACATGGGAAAAATAAGGCCTTACCTGACTCAATATGCCACCCAGCTCTTGGTACAAGCCATGGTTATCGCTCACATTTCACAACAGCTGTGCCCCTCTGGCTGGCCTCACTTCATGCACGGTGAAACCCTTACAGATGGTCCAGAATGTGGCGGTGTGTCTGGTATTCAAGCGGCATAAAAGGGCACATGTCACTCTGCTGCTTGTTAACCTCCGCTGGCTACACATAGCCACCAGAATCAAATTCATGCCACTAACTCTTGCCTACAGAGCGACCTCTGGGTATGCACCCATCTACTCAAACTCAGTCATACGGGCTTATGCTCCTTCGCAGCAACTGTGTTCCTTTAAGGAGCGTTGTCTGGCATTGCCGTGCATGCACGCAAGGCAATCACAGTCCAGACTCTTCGTCCTATATGGTTCCCTATTGGTGAAATGGACCACCAAACGAAGCAGGGGCTTCCCTCTCTATCTTGTAGAACCTCTTAAAGACTTCAGAGAGAGCCTCCTGTCCTAACACCTCCTACAACCTAGCATGCCTATCTAACACTTACTTCAGTGTAATTTCATACCTGATCTCCTACACTGTATCCTATTGAACGGATTTAGCATAATGCTTACTTTAGTGTCTCCTACACTGAAGTTTTAGTCTTGTCCTTTAGCTGTATGTAACTTTTGATAATGGTCTCAGGCAAATGAGTAAATCTAAAGGTACATGTAAATGTGGGCAGAAAGGAAGAAAAAATTGAATTCATATGGTTGTTACTTTTAAATGTGATAACTTTGAACACCACAACAACAGATGGGTCAACATTAGCAGGCAGAGTGATGCCCTCTCCTTCCCCACTCATTCTTTCTCTCTCTCTGTCCTTCTCTTCCTCTCCTCTCGGTTCATTCCACCTGACTTTTTGAAGTGCATCGTGAGGTGGAGTCACATAAAAGGAGAAAGCCAAGAAGAGTGAAACCGACAGTTCAGACATTCTTCAACCTGTTTTTTGGAGTACTACAACAATTGATATATCTCAAAGCAACTTCATGAGCAACACAATTGAGTAGATCAGGAAATAATGGAGTCCACGTCTTTTCTGCTAAAAAAGCAAATTGAAGGGGGGATACTCTTACAGAAAATGCAAGCAGTTGCAATAGCACTCGAGTATCCGTAAATACCTTTGACGGGTGGCTTAAGTTACCAGCTGTTAAAATTGCTTTTAACAGGGGGAGGGATGTCGAGGCTGCACTGTTAAACACAGAATTGTATTGATGGAGGAGGTAGTGGTAGTGAACCAAGAGGAGCAAATCACGAGCATCAGCAATTTAGGAATTGGTTCTTTAGGGGGGGGGGGGGTGTGTGTGTGTGGATGTGTGTGTGTGCGCACACGAACGAGCACACTTGCAAGAGAAATGCCCTCAGGCTATGAACAGCGCACTTACCTCTCCTCTGCACTGATACATCTCTGTATTCCCAAGTGAATGGTATTACATACACACACACACACACACACACAAACACACACAAACACACACGCTTTTCTCCCTCTCTCATCCCCTCTCAATGTCAGTTTCCATGCACAGATTCCCTGCTTTAATAACTGTGGCCATTTTCAAAAAAGGGCTTTGAAAGGAATAAGGACAGAGTGAGTGTGTGTCTGCTTGTAAATGGGCCCGGACTGGTTGCGACAGAAAGAATTATGTGTGCTTCTGTGTATTTTTGAGTGGGCATACTTAATTTTGAAAGTTTATGTTGGAGTGCTATGTGATAAAAAAGGGCTCTGTGTGGCGAGTGCGTCTCTTTCAATGGATCGGACTTAAGGGTGAGTGGCATATTTTTAAAGGGGGGAGGAAAGGCTCTTGAGAATCCTGTCACTTACGAAATTTCATAAAATGAAAGGGGGAAAGGGAAGATGTGCCCCTCCCCCTAGAATTTAAATCAAAATCATTACAAATGATTATATTGTAATTTAATTACATTGATAACATTGTTATGTTGATCAAGTATAAACCTGTAATTGATGCTCGGTCGAGGTAGCACTGCATTCTATACAATTGTGTATGACAGCATCCTCCTGGTGTCTTTGGAAGCTTCTTCTAGCATATTCTTCTGATTTGTTAGGTGCCATTCTTCAATTTGGCAGATATAATCCATCAAATTATTCCAATTATACTAAAGCATTGGAAATAGTTTTGCCTGTAACTTTAGGCATTTTTATTCTTCAGAAGTATTAGGCAGTAACAAAGGTCTGTTTGTTGTTTTTGTAGTTGCTTGTTTTGATGTTTTTCAAAATGAAGGCTTGCTTGGTAAATTAGATATATTTGCTGAAGCCGATAGTAACCCAGACTCCATTGCCTTACCATGTGTTTCCATATTGTACATATGAGACGCATATAGGTAAGTTGGTTTGTGTACTTGTGTCCATGGTTGAACTACCCCATAAATGACACCAACTTGTAAATATTAAATGTTCTGTACTGATTCTTACAAGACATGTTAAAATGGCAAAAAAAGAGGTGCCTAGCAAGAGGATTGGTTAAAAATCAAACAAATGAACAAACAAACAAACAAAACATTATTTGACTTTCTCAAGTGAGGCAGCAGGCCAAATGCCTGCTCGATATGGAATAATTTGATTTAGTCTAGGTTCTGCTCCAAGGAGTAGAAAAATATTTTGACTTGATAAAGGTTGACATCAATGTGGGAAACACACACACACACACACACACACACACACACACACACACACACACACACAGCATGTCAAGTTCCTCTTGAGCACAGCTACTGTCACTGCTTATTCCCCAGAGCCAGCTACTTTAAGAGCATCAGCAGTTTGGTGCTTGAACTTGTGTGTACTTGAACGCACAAGAGCATTTCCAAGTGTGTGTCTGTGCTGTGTTAGACAGCCAGCCAAATGAATCAGCAAGGAAAAGCCACTCCCCTGGCCTTTACGGCGAGACCTCTTTTAAAAACATTAACGCCCTACAGAAACCTGAACATCCATAATTTAATACACATGCATGTGCGCGCATACACACACACACACACACACACACAGAGGGAGATAGAAAGAGAGGAAGATTGAATGCCTAAATTTTCCTTCAAACGCTGTTGTGAAATAAGAGATAAAGGGCATGTGGGCGGGCGGAGGGACGGTGGTGAATGAGAGGAAGATACATTTTAATTGGCATTGGCCATGTTTGCGGACAGTGCAGAAAAGATCAAGGGTTACGAAATGCATTTACATAGACAGATCGTTCACACTCGATATAAACTTAAAAATGTTTTTCAAAATGTTGTAGTCATGCTAAAAAAAGGGCTACAGCGCTGGAGGGACTTGCATGTTATTGTACCCACCAACCTCCAGAGCCTTACACATCACTTTACTCTTGAACATCACCAGTGAATGTATTTCTTAATCCTGCAAGTTATTTAAGAGAGTATTACAGCACACAGGTTTGTAGGGAGTTATGCATCGACAGGAATGGCACAAGTCAAACAACATGATTCCAGCCAGACTAAACAAGCAGCTTCAGTCATACAGTGTTTGACATGCTTTAATCTGACATTGATGATTTCGCAGAACATTAGTGGCTGACTTGGTTGAAGTAGCCATATGTTGTAGATCTTGTGACTGTAAGCACAACGTATAAATACCTCGCCCCCCTCTCTTTTCGCAGTGCATGGGTCAAGGCATCATCGATTGTTGTCAGGGAATATAAAACATTCTTATTTTTGTAGCTTCCTATAAATAGCTGAATTGATGTTCTCAGGGTTGTTCAGTCATTTCCTGGCAAAATATATATAAGTATCAGGGTGACCACGTTTTGCACAGCACCTAAACCACAAGAACAGAAACACACAACACTGAGAGTTCCCTACCACCATGGAGAGGTGGTAGGGAACTGCATGAGCCCTAAACGAGCCATTAAAAAAATGAACAAAAAAACAGACAATTGCATGTTCATTCAATAATTAATGAATATTTAATTACTTTATGTCTGCAGACATTATTTGATTATGTTCTTCATTTAAAGAAAACAAATCTACCCCCAAAATGTTATTAAATATTCTACTCATGTTTATGGGTAGAGGTGGACTTATCAGAAAAAAAATATTAGTGAGGCCCTTTCTGAAGTTGCTCGTGCTTTTTATCATTTCACTTTACAATTTAGAGTTTCCTGCAGATATATACACATGCAATGTGGGTAGGTTTTTCTACATTTCAAATGGAATTGTCCTGTGTTTGACTGAATTCAAAAGCCCAATGACATCAACAAAAATCCATTTTACTTTGTCACTTGCTATGTGTATTCATCCGTCAGTGTATCCCCAAAGTAGGCAAGATAGAACGTAACCAATTTACTCCCTGAACAAGCAATGAACAAGAACCACACATGAAAAAAAGGAAGGACAGAAGGTGTGATTCAAAGCTTGGGTCAATATTAGATGACCCTGGGCCAAACCATAGAAAATGTCTAGTTGTTGAGTGAGGCCCAGTGGGCCGAGGGGCCTCCAGTTGAGCAAACACAAAAGTAAATATTCGATGGTGGTGAACTTTGATTTAATAGTGTTTATTTTTCTCTCTCACTTTTTTGCCCCACTAACTTGTTCAAGTAGTATCAAGACATTTTGCGTATGAAAGTTTAACGGAGCGAAGGATGAGCCGTCATTCTAGGAAAATATTCAGGGTGATGATTTCACCAAACCACTCCACCGCCCTGCCCCCAATTGCATTTATTCATGATTTTATATTGAATTATATAATTTAAATTCAGGGGTGCCAATAATTTTGACAGGGTATATCCAGGAATGACAAACTTTTCCGATTGGTAGATTGCCACATAAAAACATTGGCACACACTTCATCCGTCTACGGCTCATGTCACAGATGACCTTCCTCTTTAGAGCTGTACTGAGCCAGTGGCGGTCGCTGAAGTTGTGAGGGAAGCGGCATAAGTCCGTAGGCACGATACTGCTGGGAGGTGCAATATCTCCCTCTCATTACACCCTGCTCCGCTGTATGCCATTAGTGGTCCCACTTCAGTCATGATTACTGTGCACAGAGAGTTGCTCAAAACTGTGTACAACATTACTAAAGCCTATTAATCCATTACCTGCACCTCTCCCACATGCGGACAAACAGAGCCCTTTCATCCTTCTCTTGTTTAACAAGGACCGATTTAATTTAAATTCAAAAGAAAATTAACACCCAGCTAACCTTCACTTCATCACTTCTGTTAAGATATTTGTTTAAAAAGAAAAGGCTTAAAATAACTTGGAGCTGTAGTGCTTTCTAATTTCACGTTTTCATTAAAAGCACAATGAGTGACAGATCCTATTGAAGTAACCTATTTTTTTTTAAATGTCATTGACTTTGTTACTCACTTAGTATATAAGCTTCAAGACCTCACATGTAGCCCCATAGTAATAGTAGTCACATCATAATGACACTACTTGTTACAGCATTTGTGATGTTAAAATCCCAATGTGAACCTAAAATTTGTCCCAATTCAGGGGCCGCCTCATTTGAAGGTCTTGGATGAATCCAATACTGTCTGGTCTAAGCCTGATTTCCTATTTGCCATCACCAACGAGTTCCATCCCTGAAGCTGTCGCCTAGCAACGGTCTTAAAATGTAGTCTCCGAAAGAGGTGGCCCCTGAATTCCGACACAGAAATAGTCTTGAACAATCAGTGGGTTGCATCTGTGTCCAAGTCCTTTTGTTCTACACTGCTCGCGTGGCAGCCAATCAAAAAATTCCCAGTGCGCAACTTATAAGCTCCATAAGAAACTGGCCACTCCATGACTGTTTTCTGTTTGAGTTTGCTGTGTGCTAAGATACACTAAGTATGGATTTAGGGAAATGGGAACAAAAACCAAAGCCTCTGCAACATAATACAACACAAGATAGCATAGTTTAATATAAATGATTCAGTAAAAAAAAAGAATTCCATTAATTTTAAAGTGAACTAAGGACACTGCGCTCTTGGTAATGCAGTTTAAGATGGCTTTAAGCAGGCTTTCATGAAATCAAGCCAATGAGAAAAAAAACCAAATGGAAAAAAACAACAAATGATGGAGCAAACCAATAAATCATGGTGTAGTTTTGCAGAGGGAAAAAATCTAATTGTATCTATTCCCTGATGCTGAGTAGTATGAAGTACAATTTCATTCCCCTTTTAGCTGTCACTGATGAAGAGAAACCTTGAGTGGCCACGGACACTGCTATTAGGAATAAACATATTTTCTCAGTAGAACAACAATGTCTTAAGATGAGTGTCAAAGAGATGTCATGTAATTCTCTCTCGATTTCTCATTTGCTGTCTTCCCCTTCAATCTCTTCCTTCAGATGTAAGGTACACAGCAGGCTATTATGTATCAGGAGCTAATTTTCTGGTTCCCACACTCTGGCACTGGCCGATCAGCATCTGATGGGATTGGCATTGTCAGAGCCATAATCCTAATGATCTGCCTGTTGAGAGAGAGAGTGAGTGACGAGTGGAATTAGGAAGAGATAAACAAGCATAGTTCTATAGATGGGCTGTTCTAAGAGAAGAGAGGCCGACAAAAGGAAGGAAGAGCACATTAGACTGACTGAGGGACTGACTGAGGGAATCAGGCTGCCAAAAAGGATGTGAGCGAATAAACAGTGGGATTTTCATGGTAAACTGTTGAATTGGCCTGTCACTGTCATTCACCCTGCTCTCACCTACCTCACAAAGCATTGCAGTCTCTCTCATTGATGCCTGATGCCTTTGTGTTGAACAAAGCTACCATGCCTCTCATTTCTAGTTCAAATAGACAAAAGTGTTATGCTGTGATGCATGCGTTCACAGGATCTCCACCGAGGCTGAGATCGCTACAGCCTAAGCCAGTGTTGTAGTGACAAAAGGTGTGTGTGTGTGTGTGTGGGGGGGGGGGTTATGAAACAACATTAAAGCTGTGAAGATGCACAGTCACATGGGCATTCATGTACATCCATATTCATGCTTATAGAGATGGGCGAATATGCACACCACCTTTTGCTCATGGCTATATTAAATAATGTACTTTAATTAGTGCTTTCAATTTGTTAGTCATATATTTTCAGACTATTTTGGGACTTTGTAGTTTGCCCAAAACCCTATAGCCATGGGATCCTCCTTCGCTCCTCGGTCGGGTTGCAAATTCTTCTCTCTCTTTCAATTTTTCCCCCCTCTTTTCCCCTATTTTGGCCAATGATAGCTTTTACCTTGCTCATTGTCTCCCTGTCTCTTATACTTTTCTTCCTGCATAGTCTTGTCTCTCTCTGGCTCAGTGCCCCGAACCTTTTCCTCTATTCTCATCACCCTGTCCATCCTATCACTCACTTCGTCAAGGCATCATTGATGGTGGGATTGAGCGGAGTGAGTTAGACCTCAGGTCAAGGATTGTTTACTGTGAACATTGCTGTGGATATTAAGAGGCCTGCCAATCAAACAGGGCCCATAGATGTTTTAGAGAATACTTCTTCTGTTCAAGATCGCCCCATAGGTGAGATATACACATCAGCCAGTTCATTAAAACAGATAACTGGTTTTAATGTTGTGGTATTCACAGACATATTTGTTCCAGTTGTTTCTGATATGTTGATCGAGGGCATAATTTTTAACCTTATTAGTAATTGTTTGTTAACCCACTGTTACTGTTTGTGTTGTATTTAAAGGGTATTGATCTATTGTTAAAAGTATTGCCAACCTTGTCAGAGTAAAAAATAAGTTGCTGTGTGTGTCTTTGTTCATGCCCTCTATGCTAATTATCCGTGAGAGACAACAGCGTAACTCCTTCAAAGACGTATCTGCACCACATGATGGTTGTAAGCCAGGGAACAGATGGTCTGGTTTGTTCTCCATCTTTGTTGTATTTGAATATGATGCTTCAAGTCTTTTATCTGTGTGTAACGACCAAAAAGAGTTTGTCCAGGAAAATTGACTGTGGCTGTTTAATCACATAAACTTCAGAATGACTACAGAAAAACTGCTGAATGTACCTCCATACGTTCATGGAGAAAAAAAAGTACACAAACACAGCAGAAACAAAGCCAAGTTATATCTTGTTGCAATGTTGATTTTGTCCCCAGATCCAAATAGTCCCCTTGTTTTGTTGGCTATCCAGCTGATTCCAGCTACAGTACTTCTGGAGGGACCCACAGGGTTCCCAGATCAGGTGGGCTATGTAATTATTTCAGCATGTTCTGGGTCTGCTCCAGGTTCCTCTCTCTGTTGGACGTGCCTGGAATACCCTCAGTGGGAAGGCATCCAAATAAGATGCCTGAAACCACCAGACCATGTCTTCTAAAATGAGTTTTCTTTACAACTAAATGGCAACAGTAAACTCATTTCACAGGAAACATAATTGCAGCCAGATTACATTTTCTATAAACATAATTAGGATATGTTGTTAATTTATGTATTTGGTAAGTTTCTTTTTCTTTGCAGTGTAATATACATATATACTGACTTCAGCATCATTATACGTTTTAACGCTTATGTTAAGCCTCTCATAGCAATTAGTTGGTTCAAGGAAAGATTGAACCAACATATTTATTTACATTGTGATTTTGCATAGAACAGAACCCTGTCTCTGATGTGGCTCTTGTTTTCTGCATCCAACCAGCAAACATGTTTCCTACAACTACTTAATCTGGTAAACAAGCACAATTTGTAGGAGGCATGATTGACCATATTCTGAGCTTTTCCCAGCTGTTTCAGGGCCTCACCCCGCCACAGACACGCTGTTAAGAAGACTCCTCTCACAATCCACATTGAGGTGTGGGAATGGGAACGTGCACAGCTGAAGAGGGCTGTAGTTCCACAACGAAGCAACGGCACAAAACACTAAGTTAGAGGCATTATGTCCTGATGAGAAGTGTAAAGAAAAGAAGAAAAAAAATCATTATGAAACTGTGACAGGACAAATTAGACTATGGTGGACCGCCACAATCGGAAAACACTGTTCCTCTTCCTCTCTTGCACAAGAAATAACATTTAAGCATGAAACTCATTACAGATTATCAGATATAAATTTTCAGCTTTGATTGAATTCACAAATATTATGTTGAGATGACTCTTGCCTGAACCTTTGATTAAAATGCACTTGCGTTTTGGTGTGAATATATGTGCAAAAGAAATATGCAATTAGAATTTGACTGTGTACATTTGTTTCCAGATTTCTGTTGCACACACCAATGATTTAATTACATATCTACTGGTCAACTTTAATCAAATATATTATTCAAATATTTGTAACATGTGTAACAGTCTAAACATGACAATTCAATTATGCTTTGCTAACCCTAACCCTAACCCATAGATAGTAATATAGTGACAATCCAACTTTGTTTTCTTCACTTGCCAAGTAATTACTAGATCTACAAACATTTTACTCTTACAAATGATAGGAGAAATCTCTGTCTGTCAGTCCTTCTATTTTCTGAACAACTGCTCATCCAAATCGACTTCGAACTTGGCAGGTGTGTTGCTGAGAACCCGACAATGTCTTAGTTCTAATCCTACCCCATACCCTTGGAAAGGTAAGGATAGAAACATGGTTATTTGACTCGCTTTTTGCCAAGTTAGCATCAGATTATTCCTGGAGTATAAAGGTGAAAAAACCAGTGGCTCATTACAGGTGTGTTGTGCAGAATAGTGATTATTTTTAACAGTCTTGGAAAGGCAGCTGAGGACCACAGAGTGAGAACAAAATTGCGAAGAAGAAAAACAAGCAGAGAACCATAGCGAAGAGGGGAGATGAATCATCCAAATAAGAGTGCTAAGTGTCAAGAAAAGGAGTCTTTGCCATCCCCTTTTATTCGTTGTTTAGCAAACCAACGCCATAACCACCAGAAAAGTACAAATATTCTGTTTTGTGACATTTCGCAAATACAACCTAACACAACCCGTTAACCCCATTTAAGATGAAGCCTAGCATCCAGCTTACAAACAAAAAGAATAGACTATCTAAGTGTATATAGTACTTTGTTTTTTTTTGGCAGTAGTGAATAATTGGATTTCACATTGCAGCGGAACCAGCTCTCACCTGTCAACATACGGTCCCATTTATCGCACCACGAGTGAGAATGAGACTTGTGAGAAATAACAGGGGCAGCACCAAAAGACACAACGTGATTGCTTCATTATGAGAGAGATTGGGAGGGATTCCCCGTTTGATTGCCTAAGAGTTGTATATCTGAAAGGCATGCAGCCAATGCAAACATTTGCTTCTAATATTTTAGATACCCTTTTGGGGTTTCTGTGAACAGAACCAGAGGGAAAATGGGATGAGAGAAGAGCTGCTGTGAGCACAAAAGCCGAAAAGTTAAAAGTAACTTCAAGGGGTAGGGAAGACTGTACAGGAAAAGATGAATAGGGAGTGTTTGACTAACTCAATGGAGGTTGAAGGACTAAGTACGATTCAAACTGTCAATGAAAGGTCGCAGAGGATGAGGCCACTACGCTGTCAGCTGTAACATTCTTCCACAAAATATTTCCGTTTCGTTGATTATGAAGAGGGAATATTTCTGTAAGATGAAGCAATCGAATATTTCAAAAAAATAAAGGCAATTTCCTCCTTTTAGTTTAGACTCAACAGGATTCTCATTATCAAAAGACCAGACAGGAAAGGTTAAGCCAGCCAGAAATGCAGTGCAGCGCAGTCGCTGTGCCCCAACTACAAACTTCCGACCACAAATCAGGCTTACAACAGAATCACACTGGCTTGTTTTCTGACGTACCACGTTTGGTTATTAACCCTACTTAACTTTGACAGGGGCATTTGTTCCCCTGCACCTTCCCCACACTCATGAAATAACCTATGTGCATGAGTGAGAGCGTGTGTTTTTATTTGGTGAAACCTCTTTCCTTGCCTGCGGAGCAGCATTTTTAATGACTAATTGGTGCTGCATTAATATTACTCGATGAGAACTGTTATAAATATGAATTTATGTGACATCTTTCGCAACAACATTTCTGCCGACACTAGCATCTGTCTGGACATCATAAGCAGGAGAGGTATCGCATGAGGGGCCGTTTATTCATGCCTTCGCGTGTATGTGTGTGCGTGCGTGCGTGCGTGCTTGCACTTGTGTGTTTAAAATAGCAAGCCCCTGCTAGCTAGTTGTCTCCATATTAATTAACCTTTATGGACTGTCTGCCAGCCCTTCACTTCATTTTCTATCATCTGACACACAAACGCAGGCACACACACACTGGTCCTTCACTCCCCCCTCTATCTGTGACATTTACCACACTGATAGAGGTATACTCGAGTGGCAAGGACCTGAAAATGCAAATTTGCGAGCTTGTGATCAGATTTCACTGTACTTGCAATTGCAAAGTTATCTGCCCTAAAATGATTAAGTTAATGATTAAAGCTTATTGATTGATGCATGTTGGAAGGTAAGAGTTAACTGACAGCTGTTTAGCTGCACACATGCAGAACATGGACTTTTTCTGTGGTGAGGTTGAAAAGAATGAATTTGATGGAAACATTATTGAAGGTGGGAAGGCGACGGAAGATTGCATGTGTGTAAAAGGGAGAGTAATAATGGAGTGAAAAGGGATTGAAGAGAAGGTGGAGGAGGGCACAGGCTGGGCGAGCAGCAGTAAGTGATTGAGAAAACAATTGTGCGGCAGGTGGTGAGGATAAAAACAATGCGTATGGTATGGTCAGGTGAATATGAAGATGGAAAACTATAGGAAAGACAATAGTTGAGACAGTTCACATGAGAAATATTGTCAGTTTTCTACACATTTGCATATCTTTGACTGAGAAGGAGCAGCAATTGTTCATGCAAATCTAAAACAAAATCTCTTTATTGGTGTGCATTTATGTAGAGTGCTTTATTATAATTGTCAGTTCGTGCATCTATTTTGGCTTTGAAATATGAGCCTTGGCTTCTGCAAAAGTGTAAATGTCTGTGACATATTTTGTGGTGACTCACTGTTATATTTTTACTAATATGCATCATTCAACCTTGTTCACATTAGCAACAAGCATATCAAGACACTTACGAAATGAGTCACAGCTGATGAAACAGGCTTCCACATCCAGCAGTTGGCAAAAGTGGAGCTTGGCTTCATCATCCTCCGTCCTCTGCATGCTTCTGTTCTGCTCACAATCTCAGAAAGCCAGCAGATTGTAGATGGAGGGCTCTCCTCCGTCTGTCTTGGTCTAGACAATTGTCAGCTGGCAGACTCTCAACATCCAATGCCCACAGTTCTTGTCTCTTGCTTCCAGATGCGGCATATATTTGGCATCATACTCCACACTGCTGTCCGCTCTCCGAGGGGACGGGAAGCCATACTCGCTCCCCGTTTTTCTGCACATCTTTACAGACTATTAATACACCCTTCCAGTACCCTCACTTAGCAAATCATTGGTTTACAAGGCAAAACAGGTGTAACAACTAATTCCTGCCAACTGAAAGAGCCACAGCTGTGCCTACTTGCCCCGACTACTCTACTGCAAATTTGAAACAAATTTTGACATGGGAATAATTCCAGCACTACTCCAAGAAGCAGTGGAGGGTAGAGAACCTTTTTTTTTCTCTTTGTTTAGTGGTTGATGTTTTTTTTTTTTTGGGGGGGGGGGGGGGGGGGGTCTATTAGCATCTGTTTAACAGCAGCAGTGTCTCTTCGAGTTAGTTACCATGAACCAAATCACCCAAATATCCATGGGATCTCTGGACCCTGATTTTTGTTGGCTGTACCAACTTTGTGCTAAGACTTTACAAGTAGCTTGATGTTGAAATAAACAGAATGACTGTGTTTGGTGTTTGTATACATATATTATATATATAGACTTCATATGATGGCTCTCTGGTAGCAGGTAAACTGATACAGTTTTGAATGCACACCTTAAAAAAAGCAACATTACATTTTGAGACCTCCTTGTGTCGTGCAGATGTGCAGTGTTTGTCCAAATTTTAGGTTGAGGTACTTATGTCGTATCTCCGCAAATACAGGTATCCCATTGCACAACTGATTGGTTGGGTTGCCGGTACACTGGAATGTAGCATGTTAAGGTGTAAAGATGCAGTTGGCACCACAATGTGTCAAAGAGGCAGCTCACGTTTGTCTGCATCTCTCCCTGGGCCAATGAAAAGACTGGATTTCAGAGGAAAACGGAAATGCAAACTGGTGGAAAACAGGAAAAATCTGATACAGGGAAAAAGTAATGCATCTTGGTTCAGAGCATTTTGAAAAAAAACAAATTAGCCTCATTTCTGCTGTTTATTCTTTCGAATAGCAGATCATTACTTATCTTAAAGCCCCATATTTGTTTAAACAGCAAAGCACAGCATCTGTACACAGCAACACAACTTTCCAATACAGATGGATCCTTGCGGGTCATAGGACAAGTAAAGACCCTGAGAGACTGCTCAAAGCTATGCATTATGCCTGACCCTATCTTAACCTCTCTCACAGTCGGTGTTGGCCCACTGTCTTTTTCTCTCTAGCCCGAGACCTTGGCGACACTGGCATCATCACAGTATCATCTCCTCTTCTTTCCAACCTGGGGGAATACAAGAGGGAAGGAGGGGTAATGTGTTGGTGTTAGAGAGGGTGAAAGAGCAAGATAGAGGGAGAAACACGACCAAACAATCATACCCTGGCTTTAATTGGCAAACAATGTCCCTGTTTCCACCAGCCAGTCATAATCTGGCCCCTTTGGCTAGCTTGAACTTCATTGGCTAAATGTACTCTCTCAGTGCCCTGAGTGCTTCACGGTTTGCTGATCCCCTTTAATTTCTTTCATTCTTTCATGCATCATTTTTTTTCTCCTATAAGCTCTATTTCCTTCTATGTCTTTTAAGCAATTTAATGGTTTTACAGCTCCCTATCTCTCCCCTCTTCTCTGTCTTTGTGAATTAGGCAGCAAATAGGGCACGGCACGAGGCCAGGGGGATTGTGGTTATTGGAGTAGATTATCATACATTTCTGATCATGCAGATGTGTGTATGTAATACATTCACCATTGTCAGACAACTTCTGTTCTCAGGTGACAGAATTTGGTCACCGAGCAAACATTGTGTTTTGAAACCTCCCATTTTCCTCAGATTATTTTTATTTCGCTGACACATGACCATATATGTGATATAGCTAATGACAATTAAAAGTAATTAATTATGTACTGAAGCAAGAGAAGTGGCAGTTTAGGGTATTAATGGTGATTGTAGCTCAGTTCAATAAAATATTTGAAGTCAATTAATTTTAAATGAAATTAAGCTATTCAAGAGGTAGAGAGGTTTTGATGATGAAGCAGGCCCCAAGGACAATATTATATTAATGTAATAGACAAAACACAAATGTTTATAGGAGGTAGACAGACAGGATGTGTGACGTCAGTCAAGATAGACCCATTGATATTGAAAAGAAGAGAAGGAGAAGGAGAGTGGGTTACTTAGATCCTCCCTAGTGTCCTCAATGACATTTTCTTTTTTCCTTCCCCTGTTTGCTCACCTATCAGCCGTGCACTGCACTCACTAATGCGCACACACACACACACACACACACTGCAGATTGTCTAAGCCCATCTACATCCTGTTTCACAATTATTTCCGACAGTGCTCTCACCCTTCCTTTTCTCCTCTTCAATCTTCTCCTGCCTTCCTCCCCTTTACTTGTCTTTGCCCCACCCCCCACCCCCTTCTCCTGCACAGACCTTTCATCATTTTGTTTGACAGACATGTTAACCCTAACATCCCCTTATTACGTTTCCCTCTACACCTGACATATTTTCCCTCTGTCATAACCCGACCTACAGGCCATGGTAAAAAAAAAAGGAAGAATAATGGGAAAGGACGACAAATGACTCTTAATAAAGCTATATATTACAGAAGGCAAGGTAACGCAGGGCAACTTAATTTGTTTAGCACTTCTCATATGCTATGGTAAGACATACTGCTTCACAGAACAAATAATACAGTAAATGTATAACAATAATCAATTAAAGTGAGGTTCACAAGATTAAAATAGAAGAAAAATATGTGGTCATAAAATAAAATAAAAGGGTAGTGCAAGGGAATGAGAACAGTAAAAATACATTAAAACTGTGGGAATATATCAACAAATAAAAAAAGTACACTACAAATGAGTCTTTTTCTAGATTTCCCAAAAAGCCCTGTCAAGAAATGTTTTAAGACCAGGTTTAAAAGAGCGTGTGGAGGTGTACCCCTGGTTTTACAGAAGTTTATTCCAGACACAAGGAGCTTAAAAACTAAAAGCTGCTAGTTTTCTTCTGACCCTGGGAACAGTAAGCAGACCAGCATCTGAAGGTCTAACCCAATAGGTGCTTTAAAGACAGGCAATAGAATTTTAAACTTAATGCTATGAGACACAGGAAGCCAATGCAGTGATTTCAGGACCTGTGTGATCTGGTGATTTTGTGTTGTTCTGGTTAGAACCCTAGCAACAGTACTGCAGTGAAAAGAATATGTATTAGTTTTCAACATCATATTCCACCTCCACATTGTTCCTGTAAAAATGTATAAATTAATAGATAAAACATGGTAGCCATCTTTAGCCTCCTTGCTGTTCCAGATTTTGTCTTTAATATTGTTTTATGTCCAGGTTAGCAGATATCTTCCGTCATATATGACTGTAAATGTAATTTTTGAATTGCAGTTTCTTCTTGAAAAGTAGGATGCAGCTGTAAAACAGTAAAACACAGACGTGTACAGTGCCTCTTTCTCACCAGGGATCCATAATACAGAACAACAGGGAAAAAACCCAACAACAACAATCAGACTTTATTTCTGTACCTGGATCCTGGGCTGGTTTGATTTGCTGAAGTAATTGCTCGCCAAGGTCCAGAGAGATGAATAAATCCTTTTCTCTTTTACAATCACACACATAGACACACTTATATATACAAAATACATAGGCCTAGTGGTTAGTGTGTCAGTCTCCCATACCCAAGGTCGCAGGTTTGCGGCCCGGCCAGTGCAGTAAAATCACAAAACAACAAAGAGAGATACACAATTTCTCCAAAATTCCTTACTGCCCATTTAAGTCAGTGAGGTAATCCAGGATTTCTTGTGTTTGGCTGTACCACCCTGCAAATGCAACTTGTTACTTCTGTTTCCTTGGTTCTATCCTTACTCTTCACAAATCTGAGCAGCTTTTCAGGCAGAGGCAATGCATGTCAACAATTTGGACAGTTAGCAAAGGCAAATAATGTGATCTTTTTAAATACAGAAGTAGGTGAAGAAAACTTGGAAAATATTAAGAATAAAATATTTGAATCTAGAAATTGCTTGTTAGGTGGTATCTAGGTAGACAAACACAGAGATAAACAAGCTGTCAGGTATGCAGACAGAATGGCAGAAAAATAGCTCACATAGCAGAGGATGTTTTGCCGGGCGCACTGGAATGCACACACAATTGTGAGTTTTGCCGAACCGAGACCCAATCAGAAGGATCCTCTTTTGGTAGAATGTGTAATTATTCACCAGCAAATGCAGATGTTGCTGGTGAGCATCCTCTACAGTACTTTAGTGAATATGATTTTTATTTATTTTTTTTTAAAGTGGGGCAGATAGTGAAAAACGTTGTTAGTGTGATGTTTTAACTGTGCAAACAGTCCAAGCGACATGCATGCTGATCCTCCTATGGAGTTTAGTAACAGATACACCAATACCCAACATTTATTTACTGGGAACTACAGTGGCGGTGGCATTTTTTTTTTTTTTTAAATGTTCTTAGTTAAGTCCCTTGAGCGTATCCGACATGTTCAGAATAAATTATTTTAGTTTTATTTTACTTGTTAATTTTTTTGCTTTGCCTAATTAGGTTATCCCAGAGTCTTTGCAATCTCCTTAACATCTTTGCAACATGCCCTCATTTGTAATTATAAAAACTGGAAAATAACAGGACTAATAAAATTATGGTAGTCATCAAAATGTATTTTTATTAAATTACTGTATGCGTTATATAATTTAGAATATGGAAGGGGAAAGAGCAAACTGTTGTGGAGGAGCTGCAAGTACCAGCTGGTGTTGCCATAATTGTTCATTTAAAACCGATTAAGAGAAATCAATACAGAACCTGCAGCTCCAAACAATCAATGCAGGCCTCGGAGAGGAGAATGGGCCAGATTGTTTGTTTACGTGTGGATGAGGGACAGAGTCCGTGCGCGTTTCTGCCTGTGTGTTTTTACATCGATTGCTCTGCTGATGTGTGAGCATGTTAAACTGGGTTTGCCTTTGAGTCCCTCAAGGCTACAGACCTGTGTTCAGCCCACTCTGTGTAAATACAGTGCTATTGTGCTGCACTGTGCCTTACCTGCTCACCTTCACCTTCTCCCTGTCCATCTTGATGTGTTGTCTACTTTGATTCTTCTTTTTTGGTCTTGTTCATTTTTGTGATGGTATTTTCATCTTCCCAACTTTTAGATAAGACCCTTTTATGTTTCTTCTTTCATAGTCTTCAGTCCATATTCTTCTTCTCTGTCCCAAACAAGTACATAATTGGTTGCTGACATTTGCCAGAGTTTGCATAAGATCAGACATGTTCACAATCCAGGCGATGTGAGGCGCCTGGATAGAGCGCCCATCCGCTAGCTTTGAATCTTGCGGAGATGGTCTTGCTATATCCTCACATTTCCCCACAGGAAACCACAAATCAAAACACCATGTTTCCAATTAGCACAGCTCACACAGTGCATTTGGATTTGCACATGCACATATGCAAACACACAAACAGTCTTGTACATGAAAAGGAGCAGAGCTTTTTTAATTGACTCTGCACAGAACTCACCTCTAAATCAAACTATTCATACAACTAACATCCCACACCTCTCCCTAAGAGTTACTAATGGATGACCTTTGTGCACATTCATATGAACTCACACACATACACACACACACACAGAGATCATTTCCTTCTATTTACCATGAATGTCCTTTTCAGCATTACGAGAAGTATTGACTGTGAAGTCGATCTGTTCTGGCGCACGGTTAATTGCATGCAGCTTATTTCCAAAGATGTTATCACTTCTGCTGTCCCTGGGCATGCACAGGTGTCTGCACACATGCACACAAGCACACAGATTGAGAAATTAGAATTTCCACAGATCATCAAAGGATTATGTGCTGTGTGAGCAAGGTGTAGTATGGAGTGAATAATAATCACCTGTTGCATTCATTACTTGTCAAGTGTGGCTTTGTTTCTGTAGACATACTTTTAAAGGTGATAGAAGTGGAGATTCTCAGATTGCAGGCAGGGTTACCCCAAAAGAGTCCAACTGTGACATCAGAGCGGGAGAGAAATCTGAACCAGTTGTTCAGAGCCAGGCTGAAGGGGTTTAGCCCGCTCACAAAAAAAATGTTTTTTTTTTTTCACAGTTTGTGGGCTGGCAGGCTCCACAGATGCCCACATTTATGTGCACAAACATCAAAGAAGTGATTTTTGCATAATATTTCACCTTTAATGTTTTTCTATTGTACCATTCGTCATTCAGACCTTGTCACCATCACGACGACATGCACCTACAGAAGCACACACAAAACCTGATTTATCACAGTGGGTTATTGCCTTATTCAATTAGTTTCATAATAGTGGAGAAAACACTGGCACACCTTGGCCATTGTCTCCATTGTTTCACAGAGACCAATAATCACAATCTGATTACCATTTATTCACCTTGGTGTGTATGTGTGTGTGTGTGTGTGTGTGTGGGTGTGGGTGTGTGCGTGTGCGTGTGTGTTCATGTATATTTAAATCCGCTGGAGGGCTTCTGGGTGAGCCACATAGATGGAGGGGTTGCAGGTGCTCCTGTGTGTGACTGATTGTACCTAAATAGTAATAAATACATAAATACATGTATATTCATACTGTGTTTCCATCTGCACTGTTATTATGTAAATGTGTAATAGACAGATACTGTAGTCATACAGGTACAATAGACCCACTAAAATGGATGCATGGCAGACCTTGACAGCCGCTCACAGAAAGGGACACAGACAGGTCTGAAAATGCTGACTGACAGACGTGCCGCCCCGCTGTTCATAACACAGTTGTTTCTCTTCTTATAGGACAGGCTTTTAATGTCGCTAGGCAACCACCGACTCACATGTCCTTTTGCCTAACTGTTTTTTTATGAAGTGAACTCACAGATCTGTACATGTTATTTAAATATAAACGTCTACAAGCAGAACAACTTCTTAACAGCCGCCAAAAACACTAGATGGAGGGAAACAGCAATCAATGTGGGCACATGAAACCCTTGGACGGAGGAGTGTCACCAGCTGGTCCTGGAGCTTTGTCTTTACATGAGGACTGAAGTGTCCTGTTGGAACATGTCAGCTTAATTAGAATTTTAAACTTAAACTTTGTTTTCTCATTGTGTAAACGGCTAAAGTCAATTTTCACTCGAGTGTTCAATTATTTGGCAGCATGGGCCAATTGATATCAGTGTGATTTCAGTGTAAATAATTGATTACTCTTTGAATCAATTACTCAGAACAAAACTATGAAAATAAGAAAAAAAAATAATAAGAAAAATAATAATGGCTATAATTAAACTACATGAATATTTAATGTGTATAAATGGGTGTATTGAGGACACATCATATATGTCAATAATTGAGTTTGAGTGTACCCCACAGCTATTTATACCTGTAAATGTAAATGTCCGTGTATAAGGCTCTTTTACCCAATATTACATTGAGGATTGATTCAGGCAGGATGATGAGGCGTTACTTAAATGTAAGCTACACTACAAAGCAGCTGCAAAGAGAAATATATAAAAAAGAGAATTTGAATTTGTTTAAAATGTATGAAATAGTAACAGGAGGACAAAACTGTGCAGGTGTGGAATGGTGATTTAAATTTACCTGAAATACTTATACTGATGTTTGAATAAGACCAAGATTTAGGTTTTGGGTTTAGACAGAAGCAAGCAAATTGTATGTCAACCAACACAGCAACACAACAAGCCGTATATACATTTCACATTTCAATTTAACTAGTTCACTCGGCAAACTCACAAGGATGGGGTTATTTGTATTTGGTGTGTGGGCTCTGACCTCCTCACTCCTCACAAGGAACCAGGTTCAGCATAGAGGCGAGAAGGAAGTGATGATAACAACTTCCTCCTCTTACCAGGTGCTTAACTAGGCAGTGCAGTAACTCGAATATTATGTACCAATTTTTTGGTGGTTCTTTTATGATTTTGTAAATGTTGAGACTGTTTCTCCCCATTTTTCTGTGAATCAATGTTTCTGGAAGTATTTCTGTCATTCTTTATCTTTTTCTTCTTCCTCCCTGGTCTCTCTCACATGCTCTGTGCCCCATATGTCTCTTATAAAAGGTCTGACTTGTATTTAATTGGTTTTTAACTGACGTGATTCGATATCCTCCACTATCACTGTATCACAACACTTTAATCACTGCTTATCAGTCAGCGGGCCACATGATTCTATAAAGCATCAGGACTTTAAATAGGAGGAGATGGGAAGGGAGGCAGGCGGAGGATAGCAGACATACGTTTAAAGCTTGGTTGGATTATAGAAATCAGCACGGAGATAGACAGCCAGCGACTGAAAGGGAGAAAAAGAAAAACTAGATAAGGAGTATAAATGTGCAGACAACAGTGAAAATGTAGTGAGAGGATGACAGAGAATTAATGTAAGCTTGAGGAGGTGGAAAAGGGTGTGGGTAAAAGAATGATTTGAGCCTTTTTTGAAAAGGCGATGTGTAAATCTGTTTACCTGAAAACAGACACTCTGGGTCCTTTGAAAGGCCAACATATTTTGTTTTCCTATAGCCATCTCTCCATCTTCCCTCTTCTGCCTGCACTGAAAAGTACTGACGTCAAATGGAGCCACATATAGTCTTTAAGAATGAAACGGAGGAAGATGTGTGTTTCCCTTTCTATTGTCCATGGCCTCGTCCTACAAGTGGCCATTTTCACAAAACATGGCAGTGGATTTCACAACAACAAACGCATCATACATTATACACTCTCCCAGTCTCACAACCTATGTTCCCTCGTACTCATTTGCCATAAGGGAGACAGTCAAGTGGTTTCCAGAGTGGTTCGAGGTAATTGCTGGATAGACTGGCAAAAACACCACTGAGGGTTCACGCCCGGCTCACAAGCAGTGTTGAGTGTTTTCCTTTCCAGTTAGTTGATCTTATCTGTCTCCTTTTACCAGAGAAAGTACCACACTTTAGAAAAAATAAGGTTTATCTTACAAAGCCAGAGCTATCTCCACAGCGCTGGAGAAGAGTCTGGCTGCACCAATTTTCATTCTGCTAAAAGGTAAAGAAATACTCTGGCTTGCTTTTGTCACTTTAAACCAATCACAATAGTTTTGAGCAGCATTGAGCCCAGGATGCTGCAATATTGTGCCGGGGGACTTGTTTTGCCCATTTTTCCATATCTGTACCTGTGAATATGACAATCTTCTGATAAAAGCCATATTGTATGATGTAACAAGGCCAGCAGAATGCATTTTGCTGTCACTGCTAGAAAATCAATTAGGCTCTGCAAATATAAGTGTGCACTTTTATCAGGAAGGCCTAAATGCTTTCACTGTAAAATGCAGATACATTTAAATATCAAACATGCAGCCATGGTTCCTGGCTTATATCATGACATTGGGCAAACATGTGTCCCACAGAAATCTGAAATGTATGGTTTTAGTGGTATGAAAATTAACACAGGTCAGATTACCTTTATATTTGCATTTGAGGCGTTTTTCCCCTCTCTGCTCTTATATTTGTCTATCTTTTCTTTGCATTCTTTGTTGCATAGCTCATTTAAGTTAGTATCTAATTTGTGTGGACTCTACATTCTCAATAAGCTTAGATGTCCCATCCTGTACTGGAATATTTGGATGCTGCACAATTGCTTCTCTGGCCCCATTGGCAGAAGATGTGCTTTTGAAAAATGGTGTTCTATTCTCATTACTGTGGTCTGTGATAAAATAGGATATTGTGTGGTAATTACTTGGTTGGATGGCAAAAGGCCCCAGAATTCCCTCTCTGGACAGAAATGAGAATTGTGTATCAAGTGTGGCAGAGTACCATTTGCCATTTTTGCCACACAACATCTATAGCACAATAATTATACAGGTTAATTATAAAGCTATTGTACCCATATAATAATAATCATAATGTGTGTGTGTGTGTGTGTGTGTGTGTGTGTGTGGTGTGTGTGTGGTGTGTGTGTGTGTGTGTGTGTCAAAGCAACAACTGGTAGGCCAATAGGCCACTCATGCTATTTTACAGAGGAGCAGAGTGTGTGTGTTAAAAATGAATAGGCTCTGTGAAAATAATGAGATTCAGACACAAGGAACACCGTATGTATATTGCACGAGATGAGCTCGCTGATAATACCGCTGAAATACGTTTGGATCAAGAGCACCTCGTTTCAAACCACTTTAAGTTTTGGACACACGTGCACTCAGAAAGAGAATCTGGAAACATCGGCAACTGGGTCAATGGGGATGTGGTTGCTAATGAGAGCCATCCAATAGCTGTTAGCTGTGATCACAGAGGCGGGTTTTGAGCCTTGACAGGGCCAATGAGGGCACCCGTCTGGCCATGACCTCATGAATATGAATGAGCCATGCAATGGTAAGACCTCTTTGAGTGGCTATATGCAAATTGTTCTGACTGGGCTGTCTGAAGTGATTTCCACTGCACAGTGTTAGGATCTGAAAACAGATGAGGAGAGGTGTAAGAGGGAGAGAGGGAGAGGATAAACAGCACACCAATGGAATATCGATCTGTCCTCTCATTGGCAGGGAAGGTCCTCGTTCATGAGAGTGTAAATGAACATAAATTGATCCAAGAACTATTGAGTATA
Source organism: Scophthalmus maximus (assembly GCF_022379125.1). Classification (NCBI taxonomy): domain Eukaryota; kingdom Metazoa; phylum Chordata; class Actinopteri; order Pleuronectiformes; family Scophthalmidae; genus Scophthalmus; species Scophthalmus maximus. The sequence goes on along the minus strand of NC_061533.1, from coordinate 10,646,379 downwards.
GTTATATAGACAAAGGTAATTACAAGTACAGACTCCTATGCCACATCAAGTGACCCAAATCTCTGTTTGAATAATGGAATCCACCTTTGTGCCCACGAAGGTGTCTTACGGAGATACACCCATCAACCTGTAATGAACACCAGGGAGCTTTGATTAGTTTTCTCTAGTTTACATGCCTGTTCAGTCTCTAGACCCTGAAAAAGAAGAAGAAGAAAAGATTTAAACTCTATCAAAAAAGAAGACTTTTTTTAATCAAAGTTAGAGCAAAACAAATATGTACCTATAACTTCTCCATCTATTAACTCCCTCCCTCCAGTGTTTTTTCAAAAGGTTTCCTTGTGTCTTTCTGTCAACTTTTACAGTATTAAACCTTGACACCACTGTTTTTAGGGATTTTATCCCACTGCAGCGGGAAAAGAATGGCTGCAGGTTGCTCTGTGTGTAGCTGACGTTTGTGTGTGTGTGTGTGTGTGTGTGTGTGTGTGTGTGTGTGTGTGTGTGTGTGTGTGTGTGTGTGTGTGTGTGTGTGTGTGTGTGTGTGTGTGTGTGTGTGTGTGTGTGTGTGTGTGTGTGTGTGTGTGTGTTAGGGAGGGATTTTGCCACAGATCAGTACAGAGTGTATCTTCTACGCTCTTCTTATCTTGCCACAGGGGTGTTATCATCCCAGACTGTCCTGCCACCTCCGTTAGATAAATGTTGACAGACAGAGATGAGCTGAGGGGTCTCCCATCTGCATGAGGAGGCATTTTAAATGTATTACATAAGGCAACAACTTGGCTTTTCTGTCTGTCTTTGCGTGTGCCTAGATGATTCTGAATATAAGATTTCTGTTTGTTTAATGCCAAGTTTGTATTTTTTTTGTGAGAATATACTTATTTAAATTTCTTTTATTTTTGTTTTATTTATTGACAGGTTTTTTTACACAGCACTTAACTCCCCTTCATCATTCTCAACGATTCTTCCTCTTACCCACTATGGGCAGTTTAATTTTCTACAACAATATTTTTCACTCAATTACAAGAGCTTTATCAAAAAAGACTTTACACACCTTCAATTCTCTATGCACAACCTACACTAACTTTTCACTTCTTCAGATGAACCATTTATGAGTTGACAAGTGCAACTGGAAAGATTGTCTGTACATCCTCATCAGTTTATCTAGTTCACTTCTGTAAAAATTTCTACTGCAAATAATGTCCATATTTTATATAAATACCGTACATCTCATTGAACCATAAGAAGTGGGATAAACTCATTCATGTGTAAAGCACTGGCACATGTTTTTTTTGTTTTCAAAAAGAGCAATTATGTCCAGGGGCAGAGTGGGAATAAGCGGAAACTCATAAACAGAGGTTAAGTTAGCTATGATGACTGATACAATATGTGAAATAGACACACCTGCCCGTAGGCTGTTCTAGAATAGTCCATGAGAAAATTACCCTACTTTTTACTTGATTTATAAACAGTGTCCTGATGAGTTTACGGTCTCAAACTTTATTTTCAAGTTTTGTTCAATACAGTCTGATGTTCAATTTAAAAATTGTGCTCTCACTTAAGAGTAAAATAGACAGTATGCATTGGAGCATGGATACAGAGTGATTGACAGCTAGTCTGGTTTAAAAAAAAAAAAATGGTGCAAATCAACATGCTCACCTCAAGGCTTCAAAATATCAGTAACAGCACCAGTGGGTGATTTTGCCACGTGGAACTAATCACACAGCATGCAAGAATTTCCGATGAAACCAGAGCAGCACACAGACTAGCTTGTTGTTTTCTTCCACCCTCTGCTTATGCTACTGAACAAATAATGTAAAGCAAGTCAGCAACTTTTCCCTGCTGGCTGCCTCAGTGTTTAAACGATGATGAAGATGCAAACACACAAACGGTAAGCGGGTGGGCAGAGCCATGGGACTGAACGGAACTTAGTCAGCAAGTGAGGGAGATGGACTCAGGAGGAGGCCACACAGAAACAAATAAGACCACGCAGCCTTCTCGGCTGGTCTGATCACCACTACACATCCATCTCTTTAGATCTATCTCTTCGTCATTGTTTTTTTTTCTCTCTTTTCACACCAAGCTACTGCCAATTTGTGTTGTGACCTAATGATGGCCTCTATCCCACTGAATAAGGGCGCCATTATTGAACACGTGGAGAAAAACATGACATCTACATGAAGACAGCAAACTGTCTTTGAACATGGATATAGTCTTGGATGTTTCTCCTCCTTTATCCGCCTGAGGGGATGACAAGGACTGTGTGATCAGTCAACAGAGCGAGTCAACATCAGTGTCGGCTTTGTATGAAACGCCTAAAGTGACATTTTTTGTACTGATTTTTGTTTTCATTATTCAAAGATGTAGCAATATTTTGCACTTAAGAAAGTACTGTAAATGGCTTTTCATGCCGTCGAAAATGATATTTTCTATGAGCCTTTCCATTCATGTGAAGCATAAAGCTAGTCCAGCTAGTAAAGCCAGTGTATTTGTTTGGTGCACATGCGGGCCTTTTGTAAAGTTTAGAAAGAGGTCGAAACTACACAGATTCCTAAACCCACAAAATCTTGAAAGTTTGCCTCTGTATGCTGTGTATGTGTGTATGTCTGTGTGTGCACTTCTAAAATGTTTGTATTGGAGGACGGACCACTGCACTGCAGACATTTTAGTGTCTAAAAGCACCCCCTCGTGAGCCTTATACAGCCATCATTACTTAGAGCACTGCTTGATTCAGCCACCAGCACTAAACACGGGGTGGTAGAAACTCTGGCTTATGAGGTCTTTTAACTTCACAATTGGTTGTCCCAGTTCTGTCAACCCCACCATGAAACAGAGTGCGCACAAATTCACACGTAACTCTGCGTGCGTGCGTGTGTGTGTATCTATCTATGTAGTACTGTCCATCTCTTTGAATGCAAAGCTTTATTTGTCTTTTTTGCAACCTGTTTCTGTTGCTGAAAGAAGTTAAGAGAAATATTGTAGATAAATATTAGAGATAAAATAAATAAAGGCTAAGCTTGGATGTGATTAAACCAGCATTCATAGAGTTCGGTTCATTAAAAAGACGTGCAAAAGATGTGATTAATTAGTGATTATGGGCTATGAGATGTGAGCAAGTTTGAATTGGGCCCTCATTTAACACATGAATGCACACAGCATGTTTTTAATCAATATACATTTCAGGGTCAAAAATACACTTTGTGCATTACATGCTTTCAGAATACAGCTGCTCCAACACTGGAAAAGATGACCTTAATATCTTTAAAGGCGTTCACATAAATATTTGATTCATCTACAGTTAAAATGCAGTAGCAGATGCATTTTAGAGGAAAGGGAAACCACTTGCGTGGTTATGTCCAGAGTCAACTTCTGAATGAATGAAACTTTATATTCATTACCCGCAATAGAGACGGACGTCACTAGGATCGCCAGAGACCAGGATTCACATCCACAGCCCTGTCAGTTTGTGGTTAGATTAAGACCGCAAAAGCTTTTGATTAAGTTACAGGAAATACATATTTTAGGTTCTGTAAAAAAAGAAACGTGACTGTGAACTTTTTTTCCGTGAACCAAACCACAATCTTTCCCTAACCTTAACCAAGTGTTGTTAGTGCCCAAACATAACCATACAAAAGTGTAATAATTATGCTATTACTATTACATTACCTACTTTAACATTTTAGTGACACATTAAGTGCCCATATTAAAGTAGCAACATATCCTCATAATGTTTAGAGAAAGCATATTCTGGTCCCACCTGTTTTTTACATAGTGTATTTGGTATTGCAGTTTTGTGAAAAGTAGATTCTAGAAAGTCGTGTACTTTTAAAGTGAAACACAATAGAAGTGATAAAACACGGTTTAAAGCAGACTACACAGGTGCACAGCATGTGTCACAGGCTGAAAATGTGTTCCTATTGAGAAGCAATCCAGATTAAACTAACGGCTCCTCCCTACATCTTTGCAGTCTGTTAAGGCTCCAAACATGCATGGACACACACACTGAGCCAATAATTTGCTACTGTAGCAATCTACCACCATTCAGTCACTGTATTATCTTCTAAAATTGTAAACAGGGAGAAATCACGGGGGAGTATTTTCATAGTTGTCTTATAGGATTTTTTTCTTTCAGCCTAATGAGCACTTAACACCAGCCTGACAGTGGGGGTAGAGAGTAATGGGCATGAGGCCAGTTGGCTGGATGGGCCCATTTGACTTACATTGTCTTGCAGATATAGTGAATGGGATGTCTTGCACAGCTGGTCAATACAAGTGGGACAGTGGCAGACACTAGTGATGCGTGCCCACTCGCTCCCCGTCCTTGTATTGCCTTTGAAGAATCCATCAGCAGGGTCGTTTAAGATCGCAGACTTAAAAGTACATATTCAGAGGCACGTTTCACCTGCCCCTGTTTGCTGTATCATCCCACATTAAGGACATGCTCTTAATAACCAGAGAGCAAAGTTCCTGATTATTATTGAATGAAATTAATGTGTGATTACTAGTGGTGAATATTTTTGTTTCACATTCCAGGAACTCTGATTGAGGCAAGGTTAGAAAATGTACTTAGAAGAAAGTTCATTTATGACAGAATCAAAGGAGGACAGGTGACAACATTTTCAGTGATAAAATCCGTGATTGGAGGATATTGGGATGGATCAAAAAAAAAGAAGACTTTGACATAGGAGACTTCCGATCGTTCCCCATGTGAAATCAATAGTCTGTGTTGTTTCTTTTGTCCATGGCCATTCGACAACCTCAATAATGTTTTGTTTTTTTAACATGACAACAGCCATCCTGTAATCATAAGGACATACTTATTTTAATCCAACCATAATGATACATGTATTGTATGCCTTTACCAATACACTATGCATGTCAATTATTGTAACTATGACAACCAAGATACTATTTCAGGAGATGCTGCTTTGGTTTTAATAAGTGGCTAGGGACAAATGACCTGTGTGGTTGTTCAGGTGGCAGACCTGTTGTTCCTATGCTAACAGATGAAATATATTTGGTGTCATTTGTATAGTCTGTCTGCTCTACATATCTTCCTAGGTATCAAAATATCTTAAAATGAATATAAAAGGAAATATTACCAATATAATAGAATGCCATTTTGTATCGAAACTACCCAATCATTAACTTCAGAGTTGGCTTCCTTTCCATCCATGTTTCCTGACACCCCTCATCCATGACCTCTGTGTATTGACAAGAATGACCTTTACATTGCTGCATTGTTCACACTCTCATCTATGACTTGGTGCATACATACGTGATCTCCATGAACTTCCCATCAGCGATCAGCCTCATCATGTCATGGCATCACCGGAGCATCTATCTGCAAAAAACCTGCAAATATCAGACATATGAAACTGTGCTCAACCATGAATATGGCTTGTTTAAAAACTCGACTGTTGCAGCTGCTTTAAATCTCTCTGCCAGCTTCTCTTCCTATATGATCCAGTTGGCTCCTCACTGAGAATGGGTGCGGTGATAAAGCAATTTGTTGTTGTATGATTTGGCTTGTGAAAAGCTTATTTGGGCAAGAGATACACTTCTGCAGCCAAACAACTATTGGACGTTGGAAGGGTGCATCATTGACCCTTCTGTGTTATTGACCCTCACTCAAAAGAGATTAACACAAGGAATCAGAGGAAGCTTCAGTGGCCAAGTGCACTGTGTCAAAATATACACGTACATGCATCTGTGTAGGAATTTTCACAAGTGGATCAAAGATTCTATTGTCAATATGCATTTTCTATTGTGGCGTTATTCAATAGTAATAGAGTTGAGACTTGTACAGGGATAGATAATGCTCTCTTAATGTTATTTTCAATACCAGATTGAGGTAATTTATTTCAAGGGGTGAATTCATGGTTCAAAAACCTTTAATCCAGTGCAATTAGGACTCTGACCCTGATAGCCAGTGGCTCCTGTGATGATAATCAAACTAAATCCTCTCTGGTTGACCCTGACCTACAGTATAGTCCACCAGTGAGCCGTCCAGTTTTTTCCTTATTGTGTTGGATGGCCTAGTTGGATCACAGACAAAGAAAAGACCAATACCAAGTTTCATGCTATTAACTCTAACTGACACTTATAGATGGAAAGACATTGTTAATAATAGTAATACTAATGATTACAATGATACAAATGTAATGATGGTAAAATACAGGATAATAATAATAATAATAATAATAATAATAATAATAATAATAATAACAACAGATTTGGATCCTGCAGCCCTGGAGTCAGAGATTTCAGCACTAGGGAAGAGAGAGAAAAACAGTTAGTGACATGTAATGTAAATACATGGGAGCATAGAGAGCGAGAGAGAGAGATGCTCATGCTGGGAGTTCCCCCAGCAGTCTTGGCCTATAGCAGCATAACTAAGAGATGGTTCAGTAATCACCCGAGCAGCTATAAAACTATAAGGTTTATTAAAGAGGAAGGTTTGAGAGGGTGTGGGGCTCCCTAACACAAACTGGGAGCTGGTTCCAGAGCAGAGGAGCCTCCCATCCCACTCTTACAGACAGTCTTAAATTAATTATTTATGATATAAGTGCTTAATTATATATCAATAGATTGTCTCTCAGTCTGTTACTAAATTGAGTGCAGTTATTACTGAGTATATGAAGATTAAACGTCCCTTGAGGATTAAGCACATAATAGAAGCAGTGTTTAAATAACAAAATAAAAGAGTTAAACCAAAAAAAACAAGGAAATTGGTCAAATTGAACATGATTTAAAAAATAACTGTCTTTGATTCACAAGGGATTAACATGAAGGTATGTGAGTGAGAGGGAAATAGCGCGTATTGGATAAACTGTTGCATACCTCCACTGTGCACTGATCCCGTCCATCCTAACTGTACTTCTGAGGCATCGCTAGACTAAAATGATCAATACCGAATCCTTCTGATCTAACCTTGCTCATGATTCTCTGCTCCTTTTCTCTATCCCTCCCTCTGTGTGTAGTTTGTGTAATGGACAGTGGGCAATAGGCTCTGGCTTTTTCACACAGGAACTGGCATTTTAAATACAGTATTTTAGTGTCTTCGAAATCAAAGAAGACACTAACATGTTTTAGTCGTTTTTATGTTACTTCTGAGGGAGCTACCAGTCAGACATGTACGACTCATTTTGAGGAGAGAGAAAAAAATGCTTGCACAGCTCAACTTCTATTTAGTGGGTTTATGATGGGGGGGAAGAGTGTGTGTGTGTGTGTGTGTGTGTGTGTGTCTTTGGGCTTTTCTGTCTTTTGGCTTTTTCTGCCTTTTGGCTGTGAGCAGGAATGGACTGGGTTTGTTTCTGTCTGGACTGATAAGAGGAAGCTGCTTACATCCCGCGCTTATCACTCTGCTCAGGGCTAATATCCCTTTTATTTTTTCCCGCTTTCACTCATTGTCACCCTTTGTTGTTGGTGGACTGGGAAGAGGCTCAGAGACTTATCAACTGTAGTTCTCTTTCTTGTCGTTCATCTTTTTCATAATTTTTCCCATTTTTGTCTCTCAACCTCAAGAACTTTGTCTCACTAACATTTTGCTTTGACTGGAATAAGACAATGAAGTTATAATAGGTCATGTTTACCTAGAAGCCTAGAAACTTTATAATAAGAAAAACAAATCCATCATATTTTAGCATTTTCTTAGTAAGAAGTTACGACTTTGGCAGATAAAACTGCTGTCAAAGTATAGGTTTGTCCACCCCCCTACACGTAAACACACACACACACACACACACACCCATGCAGAGACTTGGAAAGGCTAAAGGAAGGTGGGATTGGATCAACACGCTGGATTTAAGTTTTCAATAAGTTTGCCATTTCATTTCCTGTTCTGCTTCCTCCCTTGATGACTTTCCGTTGGCTTGGATTACCTTTCCCGATGTATTTGCTGGAGGGATAAATTGATTTCTGTTGCAGCTTGTGATGTGCTGTGCATGTCTTCCTATTTTAACAGATGCAAATGTGTTAAGCTTGCATTCCCTACATAAACATAAAGAAAAAGAAACATGCACAGCACACACGTTTCAGGACATGCACACACGCTAAAGACATAGAATGCATGACAAGGATAACATAGATACTGCATGCATCTGAACAATAAGCATTCAGGCCTATTATAATGTAAATTGTACCATATACATGTAGAATCAAAATAATCCAGCCAGATTTTCAAGCCAGAAAACAAATCGGGGTTCATGTTTTGTTTTTGACTTTAACCCAAGACTGACACAAGTCACATAAGTACCAGCTCCTTCGAACAGTGCACTTTACTGGCCCATAAACGTCCTGATGGATGATGCATACATGCACATGTGCTCACACTCAGCGGGTTAAGTTGAACAAAATGTTGGTCCAGTTCTTATCTGGATCATTAGAAAATCCCAATACAACAATTCTTATTAATGAAAAGCAATACATGGCAGGTTTGACTGTGTGTTTGTTGTTGTCTGACTCTTCACGGAAATCACTCAACATCTTAGCTCCAATAACATTTTCATTCAGCTTCCATTGCAATCTCTACCTGGGTGTGATGAGGCCTATAATCATTACAATCACCCACACATTAATTTCATGGACCTTTCTTTTGGAGATTGACAATTATGAAGGGGGAAAAAAACAGTGGTTGTGAGTTTACAAATGAGAAAACCAGTGGACTGGAATATTTCCTGAATTTATTGCTAAAGAAATATTAAGAAAAAAATAAGTGTACTGTACTAATGATTAATATTGATTTTAGCGGGTTTGAAAAATTAATTATCCGAATAGATGCAGGAGACACTAAAAGCAGAAGGCAGTGAAGTGTAGGATTCTTTTTTTCATTGACGTCAATGTGACCACATGTCTATCAACTAAACCTGCAGCCTGCATCTTTAAACCCATGTCAGTGCTCTGTACGTTAACAAAGATTAAAGTACACATAAGCTCAATTGTCACATTATTAGCTACACCTATGAAAGGTAATGCAATCCAATGGAAGCCATATATTACAAAAGGTAATAATGTCCGGTGGGATATAAATATAAAAACACAGAACGCATTCAATACAAAGAGGTCTAGTGCAAACACCGCCATGAACTATTCATTAATTATGAACATACAGTATAGTTTATTTAGCGCCTCTCTTACAGTGTCAATGAAAATGTCTCACTATTATCTTTGTTTTATTGTATTATTGTATTTCATTTTACAAGTGTACCTAATAAAGTGGCCACTGATGTATAGACACCATGTCAAATATTTCTTCCAGTAGTGATGATAAAATTTCACACAAAAACACTAAGTGCTGCGCAGCTACACCTTCAGTACACAAACAAGCGCGAACAAAAGTTGTCACCCTCGCACCTGCTTTCTCTTTCGAGGGCAGCTTCGTACCATCGCTTGTGGTCTGTGCTGAATGTCAGTCACACAGAAACCACGGATTATATTTCATCCTCAACCAATTTACTGGGTATGAAAGTTGACGATAAGACAGGTTTTTGAATATTGTTAATGTGATTGACTACTAGAAAGGATGCAGTGATTTAGTGAATACACACTCAGTCAAACACACACACACACACACACACACACACACACACACAAATCAAGGTGTGTGCTTGATTGTTTGATTTTGATTTTTTTTGTCTGTCTGGCATCAAAGAAGGATATATCAAATAATGTATACTCCTGGATAAACATGTTAACCGTGGCTATATGTCACAGCAAGTAGCTGGATGATTAATATATATATATAAATCTTGTACTTTTCGTTATTGAGGATAAAAATGGTACACATGTCCTTTGTGTACTGGGATAGAAGAAGAGAAAATGAGATGAAATATGTTTTTCGTCATCTCTTCCCTGAAGGTGCACTCACGAGAGAGAGAGGCAAGGAGAAAGTGACTGCAGGGAAAAGGAAGCATATTCCCAATCCACTACTTTCCCTTTTAAACGTATGATATGAAATACAGTTAAGTAAAGGCAGGGATGTATTTTGATGTATCTGACGGTATGGATAGAAGAATGAGTCGGTGACTCAGAGCCGTGCAAGTCTATGTAGTTATCTTGCCCTCTTCTTTGTGGAGACTCACCTTTGTGTCATAGAAACTTTGTGTCTCTAGATTTGAAAAATGAGAAAACGTAAAGAGATTACAGTGTTTGTATGGAAGGGAAGCCTTTTAGATCTAGGTTGAAAAATCAAAAAACAAAAACATGATGACTGCCCTTAAGCAAGACATTTTACAGCCACTCCCAAGTTATAGAGTGAATTCTTGTGTTTGGTTAAAATGCTTATTGCATTGCTTTCTCATTTCTGTTTATTTGAGATTGTGTCTGATTCTCACAGTATTGATTTTTTTTAATGTTCACCTGTAAAACACACTGTAGAATCAATGTTAACCTACTCACTCAATTATATCTAGCATTATATATTTCACGCAGCCTGGCAAATCACAGACTGTAATACAATGTGAAAAGTGAGAAGCCTTTTGTGACTTCTTCTTTTCCAACAGATTCTTAACGCAGAGGGAGGGTGTAGAAAATGAGAACATCTGCATCGTCTTGATGTACACTACATTAAACAGTTGCAGGGCCACTCCTAACATGAATGTAATAATTGGGGTATCCATCCATCCATCATCTATACTGCTTTATACTTTTAAGGGTCCTGGGGGGGCTTGAGCCAATCCCAGCTGACATTGGGCATGTGTCGGGGTACACCCTGGACAGGCCAGCCCGTCACAAGGCCAACAATTACTTGTGGTGTCACCATCATCTTGACGGTCCCTATCATTACTGTATATCTGTGTGAAACAAGTCATCCAACTCATATGACAAACAAATACTGTTAACGCCCCAACTTGACGGACTTACCAGGTCTTTAAAACGAGCACATAAGTCGATATGCGCTGCTTCAAAAACTACCAACCTCATTGTTGTTTTGTTGGAGGACAGTCGTGTGTGTGTGCGTGCGTGCGTGCGTGCGTGCGTGCGTGTGTGTGTGTGTGTGTGTGTTTTAAATGCAACCATTTGGAGAAGATTGAAATTAATTTGTTGATTTTGTGATCACTGAACTGAAAGATGAGTATTTAACATTATTCTCTGTTTTCTTTACTTTCCTTTCTCTTTTTTCCTCCACCTTGCTCCCTGTCTTCCTCCCTCGCGTATATTGTGTCCTTCCCATCGCTTCCTGTTTTGTCTCCAACAAGGTAAGACCCAAGTGTCCACAACTCTCTTACACCAGTGAACACACTGTCATCACATTGTCAGCACCTTGACGGATTTGCAAAATGGCCGTGGTGTTTCTCTGCCCTCCACGGGCGGTGGCAAAGTCATCTTCAGCAGTGGGATTCTTTCACTAAAACTACACAAACAAACACAAAATCAAAGCGTTAAAATTCTTCCACTTGTCCTCTGTGTGTGGTGTTTAGCAAACACGTTATACTCTGCGTTTGAGGCACATCGGCGGAGAACTGACTTATCATTTTCTTCATTCCCTCCGAGGGAAGACATTTTGTGCCATGTGGCAACCATTTTAAATATGCTGATGCCATGTCTGGACTGGTTGGTTCTAATTTTAGCAATCCCGTATACGTGATATGAAGTCTGATCTCTTCATTTTTGTTGTTAAAGAGAGTCAAGGGAGCGCTGTGAGGTGAGAATCTTCCCCCAGTGAATGGTAATCTTTTTCCGTTTGAGCAGATCGTGATGATATTCATCCGTGAAATATTTATCAGCTGCTAAGGAACATAGATATGAAATAAATGTTAAAAATAGCTTTTAGTTGCACACTCACTTCCACTGAGGAGGCTTGTAAATGGACCAACTCTGTTCAGACTGTTTCACTTTAGTAGAGCTTATTAAAAACCTGGTTTATGGCTAAACAAATTCTGATGCACAGAAAACAAAGTTTTTTGTAAGCTGCATGTATTTTATATTATTATTATTCCTGTTGTTGTTAATAATAATAATGATAATAATAACTTGCACTTATACTTCTGTGTCACCTTGATGTTACAAAAGGAAAGATGAGAGTCCCCCCCCAATCCAATTAGTTCAGTATTGTAAATGCACTATTCTCACCCTTTTACTTTTTCTGTCGTGTTTTGTTAAAGTCTTTCAAAGTCAGGGATTTCTTTCTGCACAGCCTACACTCATTATGTCAGAGTAATACACTACGGAGTGTTTGTATTCTGAACTGTGAATGCCGTCGATATTCTTCCCTCCAGTCAGAAGGCTGTTGCATTTAACCACTGAGTGAGCAGCGTCATTAAACTCTATTTAAAGAAATATGTATTTTCACATATTACTCACATGCCCTCCAAAGTTTTGAACAGTGTGGTGAGGAATATGAGGTTGACTCACTGTTAGATTTCCCCAATTATCAAGAATTACAGTAAAGGTATTTTATTTGTTTTTGGTCTTTTGTCTGCTATTGTTTGATTCATTAATTGTCTTTTATCTTGCCTCCCGGCAAAGCAGTGCACTGGAACTGAGTGCCCCCTTTAATCAGCTCATTGTTTTGTCTGATGCTAAAATACAGTGATTAGATTTCTTGATATTCAAAAAATGAAATATCTACCCTCCTTTTCTTTACCGAATGTCCTGTTAAATGATCATATCATACACAGTCAACATGCACATGGACACATAAAGGTCTCTCCGTCCCAATGGGTCATCCATCTGCTGCGCTACAACTGATGTTCTTGCACTTTGTATTTTCCTCCGATTAGCTTGAAAGAGAGTGGCTGACGGCCAGAATCTGTGTATATGCGTGTGTGTGTGTGTGTGTGTGTGGGTGTCTACACAGCTGGACAGCTATCGATAATACACTATACATTATACACACATTTGTTACACATCTTTATAAAAATCAACATAATGAATCTGCAAAACTCCAGATTTTATTGCTTGTCAAAACCATCAATTCTGTCCTTGAGTCTCATCTGTATTTGAGGAAACAAAGGATTTTGTTAAAAGCAACCTTGCCACAAGGCCGATTCTTCCTCAGCACATGATTTGCTCAGTTGCCAAGTAAATTGTAGAAAGTCAAAACGCCATTCCTCTGATTGTTTTGAAAAACTTTTAATTTGTTCATTCTTGACCTTGCAAGCTGATTTTTGTTTGCACAAGTTTGTGTGTGTGTGTGTGTGTTAAAATCATCCCTCTGCTTTGTGTTTTTGCTTCCTGCTGTGAGGGAATCTAGGATGTGCAAATGAAGGGAAAGCTTCCTAAAGACATTACAAACACAGACACACACACACACACACACACACACACAGAGGGAGATAGAGTGGAAAACACTTGTCTCTTAATTGGCATGAGACATGCTCTTATTACCTTAGATAATCATCTGTCCTAATTACCTTGATGAGAGAACTGAGTGAAGCACTGTACAGTATAATAGAGTGATATTCAAAATTCAGAAACTAACCAATTAAACAACATGTACGCAGTCTGGACATACATTATTACTCTAGTGCAGTGATCAGTGATCAATTCAAAGCAGGCTGACTACTGTTATTTTAATTGTATTACTTTTCTAATTCCAGTAAATTAGAAAATTAGAGAAAGAAGGTTATTTGACAACATGTTACTTCAACGGTGTATTTGCTTGATGTGACAAGTGCAAACAGCGACCTTTAGTCCGTTAACTCACAAATAATCTCATTAGAGCTTTAATTAATCTTCACTGACAGGTCGTGGCTTTTAGGTAGGGAACAGTCAACTAAATTAGAGACACATTTTTTGAAAGACAAAATGCACACATCTCTTAGCTTAAATTGTACCCAATTTCAACAACAGAGAAAGGGTTATTATAATGAAACTTGACTAGCTTCATCACATATTCAACACATGCATATGCATTAATGGACATGAGGTACGATACAGCTATTGTTTGATCATTGCTTGTCATAGGGGACAGGGAGTGCAGTTGAATGGGGGCCCACAAATAGTGAGTCAAGCCTTTTGAAATCCTGATTAATGTTGAAATGAAGAAGTTAAAACCTTAATCTACTGGCAACAATACACTGACAAAGCCATTTTCTGGCAATGTTAGACAGACTGCGTAAAGCAGATTAGGCTGCTGAAAATGAATAATGTAAAAACATTAGGAAGAGTTTAACAGGAGAATGCTTTGCCATAAGCAGATAAAGGCCGTTGATAGGTCCCCCTCTCCAACAACATCATTTGTTAATGCATTACAAGCTTCGTGATATCAATGTTTAGTATGTATTTTATAGTTAGTACTTTTAACGTCAGAGCTCTCGCATATAATTATATTTTTTTTTCAGGAAATAAACATTTGGATGTGAAATCTAACATTATGGTGCCCTTTTAAAATATCTTTATGAATTAAGACAGCCAAGTTACCATTTTCAGCAAACTAAAATTGTCTGAAACCAAATGCAAGCCAAGAGCCTTAATTACAAACACTTGTTTGGCTAAACCATGCAAAATGCAGTTTTAGATTAATTTGTGTGTGTGTGTGTGTGTGTGTGTGTGTGTCGGGGTGGCATTTTTGTTGAACAAGCTGTTTTTCTGTCGCCTGGCATCACCAGACCCATTCACATTTGGGAATGCCTTTGGCAGCAACAAGACAGACCTACAATCAACCAGAGCAATCCTTTTTTAATTGCAGAAAGAAAAAAAATTGAAATAAACTCCAACCAAACCCTGTTCATACTTCATCTTTCTTTTCAGTGACGGGCATTTTTGTCGTTATCAGAAATTCCTTCAGTGTTGGTATGCACGCTGCCCCATTTTTATATAGTGGACTGTGATTGGCCTGAACTGTCTCAGGACGGACGAAGATCTGTCTGAACGAAAGCGGACCAGACCTGTCCATACGAGAGTGAATACACATGAGCTCACTGATTGGTCTGGTTTCCAGGCTAGTTTTTTTGTACTCCGCTAATTAACCCTAACGCACACACACACACACACACACACACACACACACACACACACACGCACACACACACACACACACACACATGCACACACACACACACACACACACACACACACACACACACACACACACACACACACACACACACACAGCTATCCGTTTCATCACTTCTGGCTCTACCAAGACGGCACTTTTGATTCCTCCATGGCCTCAATCCCTTCTTCTCTCTGTGTCACCGTTAAATTAGTCTCTCAGACTTTTTATTTATTTATTTATGCTTAACCCCCCGTCACCTCTACCTTTTCATTTCCTGTCCTCTTTGCCCCTCTCATTTTCTTTATCCGTCTTTTCTTTTTAATCTCTAGTCTCTGTTGCTCCGTCTGTGTTTGCCTTTGTTCTTCGGGGTTATGGGTGACTCTGTGGCTGTTATTTGAAGTGAGAACAGAGGAACAACGTGGCTCAAAGCCCCAGTCAGTTCTCTGGGGACCAAGGAATTTCCCTGTTACTGCTCTTCTCTCCCTGGTAAATAACATTGCTGCAGCTTTTTGCTACCTAGTTGCCCAAGCCAAAATCCTCGCCACTGTGTCATTTCAATCAGGAGAGTCTTACAGAGAAACTAAATCAAGATTAGATTTGTTGTGATCAGGAGGAATGGACCGAGTCACTTAGACCCCAGCGAGAAGTAGAACACCATCAAAGCAGTCCTGTGAATTAGGTGCTTCAGACTCGAGGAGAATGGAGAATTGCGTCAGGGCATCTCATGAAGGGCTTCTGGTTGGATGGTTAAATGGGAAGTGACCAGACAGTGATCGCGACAGCTTACAGGTGATTGTCTCAAGGCGAGCGTGTGAGGTTGTGATTGCATGAAAACGAGAATCAGTTGGTGGAGTTTAGAGATAGCGGGTACGGTGCTTGTGAATTAGGAGGCATGCACACAACATTCTTTCTGGCCGAATAATGCTCAGCTTCATCTAAGCATTGCTGATGATATCTTTTTTTCATATTGCATCTCTTCTGCTTCTCCGATCTTCACCACTCCACTCAAGCCGAGGTGTGAAAACATTGGACACCCGCTGTGTAAATCATTGACGAACATTGAATCCACCCACCACTCAATCAGTGATGCTGTTCACCCATGGCTGTTTTGATTGCTAGACCTTTAATGAGTATTAGCCCTGTTCTTTTAAATGCTCCTATGCGCAGTCGTGTGGATACATTGAAATGAGTTTACACCTCAAAAGCATAAATCACACAAATCAGAATGGCTGATATGTTTATGCCATGTTTATCATTAAAATATTTTTTAACAGCGGTTTGGGAGTTCAAGCCGGATCATTTTGAATTTCTTTCTTGAGTTTCCTCTTTTCATGCACAATGGAAGGGTGTACAAGACAGAGAAACGAAGACATCTCACAGTTCTCTGCTGCTATCCCAGCGGTTATGGTTAAGTTTAGGCAACTAAAATGCTTTGTAATCTGAGGGCAGGAAAACATCTCTACCTTGGTTGAATGAAATCTGCGGTGATCGTTGAGATGTGATGAACTCACAGTCTCAGTGCTTTGACTGTACTGAATGCCACTTATTATTTATCTTGCTTGCCCTTATTATTATTATTTCATTTTGTTTGAACTACGGAACTGCTGCGGGCCTCGTACTAAGTATTTCATTGCCCAGTGTAACCCTGTGTTGTACTGTACATATGACAAATAAACTTACAGACTCTTGAACAACAATAACTTAACAATGTTACCTTCTTAACCTTGAGGGGAAGTCTGAGGCCATTATGGCTAGAGAGGAAAATCCACCATATTACCATCTAAACATCATTGGGCAAGTTTATCTTCCCTCATCTGACAACTTCCTTGTTATTTAGAAGGTGTTATTTTGACTAATGCCTGACTCCTACTTTCTTTTGATTTGAAAAGAACAACATTTTGCTTTTGGTTTTTGTTTTTTTTTAGCTGGAAGAGGCTAATCACTGTAAAAAGTCTGACTGTGTAACATCTCATATGAGTGTGACCCCCTGCAGATTGAGTGGGCTGAGGCCTGAGTCACACGCAGCCAAACGTGGTGTGAGAGGGATGTGTGAGCGTGGTTGTATGTGACATTCACAAGTTTGACTTTAATTAATGAACACTTGGCAGGACAAAGCCTGACTTTTGCTGTCCTGGCTCTCCGGGGCATCTTAAACATGTTGGGTTTAAATTCAAAATTCTTTTTTTCTTTTGACACCACAGAGTCTCTGAGACTCAAGAATAACACCGGCCAATTGTTCAAACAGTACTTAGGTGCATGTCCCCTCACAATTGACCAATTGTGGTCATGCTGATAATCACTGTACTTTCTCAGGAGCAAAGAATGGATGTTGCTTATTATTAGTCACGAGGCTCATTGGTTGCATCCTAATCTTATCAACAATTGACATTGGGTTATGTCAAGCATGACCACAATGTTTCCCTTACCTCAACCAAGTTGAAGTTAGGAAAAAAACCCTTATCTCAATATTGTTTGTCTCTCTTTCTCTCTTTTTCTCTCTCTCTATCTCTCCCTCTCTCTTTATCTCACGCTTCACTTTTTTTTCTCGAAATTTTCAAGTTAAGCATGCTGTTTCTGATGACTGCAGTCCTCCTTGGCCCCAGTACCTGGGTAAATGGTCTGTAACCTGTAGGGTTGGATTATGTGGAAGCTTACTTGGCATAAGAGAGGCTTATTTTTAGCCAGGAGAAAAGGATGAATCATAGGCCCTAAAAAAACTGCTTGAAAGTTGCTTTTTTTTTTCTTCTTCAGTGAAGCTATCATGAAGGGAAAGCACTCAAAAGCGCCCATGTAATGATGAGTAGAAGAAAGCCATTCAAAATGAATTAGGAATGCCTTTGATGCTTCCTTTATCTATACATTTCAGACTACACTTTGCATATGATATGGTACAAAATATATGGACAATGTGGAATTACAAGGGAGGCAGATCGGAAGCAAAGAGACAAAGACTTACTAACAGGATATTTTACTTCTCACGTTGAATTAATACGGATAAATAGTTATTTAAAAAGACTAAGGAGTAAGATGTAGCATACCCTACTAATTTGTCTGTCTTTACTTGAGACATGTCAGTGCACAAATATATTTTCAGTATCCAGTGACCTGTTTCCATGACCCACCTCCAGGGAAGCATCAATTTCTCAGGTGTAATGCAGGTCGCTGCGTGAATGAAGGTGATCCCATAAGGAAAAATTCACTGTGAGCCAAATAAGTTTTCCTCACCGGTCACGAGAAAACCTGACTGAGGTGTCAATTTCATACCCATCAGAATTTGTTGGTTGATGCATAAAGATGTTGAGAAACAGTTGTTTTCCTTTCCAGATGCATATGTCTTACGTCTGGTACTGAAAAGTTACACATCAAAGTGTAAAAAGCAAATTATTTTGATTATGTCTTCTTGTATTTTTACAAACTTACACTCTCCACGGCAAGGCTATATGGTTCAGCAGCTTTCAGTCAACACACAGCACGTCAACCCGAGGCCCCTTTTAAAGGTGCAATATTAATACAGGGCCTAATATGGTTCAGGTTGTGTGTGAATCATGCTACAGGTGACCATTTGATTCATATCATTTTTATTGGACCAGGCCTTTAACCTTGTAGACGGCCATTGAATGTGTTTGAATGTATGGCACTCATATGCAGGGGGGGGGGGGTAATGGAGTCATGTTGGAGAAACTGTTGACCTTATTTGGCTCAACACCGCCTGACTTATTCCGTAGCCTACATTATTTGTGTAAATGGCTTGATGTAGATACATTGTGGAGTCCCATGCAAGTCCATTTGTGGTGGGGGAATATGAATTTTAAAATAGCCACATCGCCTCTATAGAGTGTCCTCACTACCCATAAGTGCTTAGTTGAGTAATTTCAGAAATAACGGAGCATGCACAATCTGATATTTCACGGTAACATTGGACCAGAATAGAAATAGTTGAGAGCCAAGCATATTTGACAGCGTGTGCTAATAATTACCACATTCATCTGACAAACTCTGACCAGGGGATGTGCAAGACCGAACTCTGAAAGCATTTGGTAAGCATTAAAGTTTTCTGCAGAAAACTCAGGTCACATGAAGTCCATTATGACATTTAGGAGGAAAAGCACTGAATGTGCATGCAGGCAGTGTGGCGTGACACATGGGCGCATAAACACACACACATAGTCTTGTCTCCCTGTCTTTAGAGGAAACTACATTTACACTCATTTCCTGGAGACTTACTCTAACCTTGACTAAAGCTACAACTTGTTTAACCTTGAAACATGCCTTAACCTTTAAATTTTACAATTAACATTGTGGGAATTTAATTTGTGTCCCCATAATAGATACCTGGAACATGAGTAATTCCTGGATCCCACACACACTCTCACTCACACACACACACACACAAACAAACATTCAGCTGACCACTACATTGTGTACTGTCGAGCCAAGGAAAAAGGAAAGAGAAACCAGAGACATAAACCCCCAACAGCTGGTGCTGAATAATGAAGTAGAGAAAGACACACGCACGCGTGCACACACATGCACACACGTACGCACACACACACATACACACGCACACACATACACACACGCACGCACACATACACACGCACACATACACACGCACACACCTGCCTACACCTGGTTTTTGGGGTCTAGGGGGCATGAAGCTGGCATAAGGCCTGCTATGCCTGTCAGAACCAATCAGAGCACGCGGCTGAGGGCTAGCATTTACAGCTGATTTGTCGGGATCGGCGGGGCCCACAGGCTTTGGCCAATAATAAGCTTCCACCTGTGGTGATGGATCACCTGTGACACAGCTGGCCACACAGGGAGAGACATGGCCACTGGCATGCTTTGAGACGAGACAGGACCAGACACAGAAAGGGAGAGAGGGAGGGAGAGCGAAAAGAAAGGAGTAGAGTTTTGGCTCATTTCAAAAACAGTGGCCTGGAAGAACCCATCTCTGGGTGATGTTCAGATTTACAGTAAACAGAACAATTCCAATTCGGTAAGATAAAGTGCAAAGATTTATCCTTGCATGTCATTTTAGGAAAGGTATGTCTTATGACTTTGGTCTTAGCAATCAGTTAATGCAAATTGATTTCAAATGATCTCCAACAGATTTCAATTTTAGTTTGAATGTGAAATAATCTAATGGGGAAATTAGAAATTAGTAAGCAAATAGAAATTAAAAGTTCCAGTGTCAAGTGAAATTATTAAAAAAAACCCACAGATGTAAAGAACATTAATTATTACTTCTACTCCCCTCTGTCAGACTGTTTTACAATTTCCTGTCAGAAGATGGCCCAATTAGTACGTCTGTATTCCTTTTCAACAAGTCCCGCTGTCAATCTTTTAGTAGCTGTCCATCACTTTTACACAGTAAGCAACAGATGCAGGCGCACACACAGTGATGAGTTGGTTCGAAAACCTCCCCAAACACTCACAGAAACTCACAGAAAACAATTCTAATTCAGAACCGTCACCTAGCTCAGATGCAACAAATCCTCCAACTCATATGACGAACTCTGTCCTGTGTGGTAAAACGTCCCTTCTTGACCGTTTCCTAGGCTGGCGCCTCTGACGGTGACGGGTGGTACACCACAAATCATTTTTTCGCCTCAGAGCTCGTGGACCTCAGACGCATGAGCTTGTAAACGTAAGGGCTGATGGTTAGGGGGTTAGGGTGACATGGCTAACTACCGCTAGGGGGAGTGGTCTTTAAAAAGACGGCATAATACGCTGTTTCAAAAACGACATTGTTCCTCTTATGAGTTGGAGGACAGGCTCCTCCGTGCCTTGTCAGTCCTTCTGTGTCTTATTTTAAGTAGCAGTCATCAAAAATGGATGTGATGAGGGGAATAATTGATGGGACCCACAGCTTCCTCTAATGCTGTTTAGTTTGACGGATGAAGGGACGGCAGCATCTCTTTGGTGAAGCCGTCCTCCACCCGCCCACACACACTCATATACAACCACACTTAGTTTGATGGATGGATGAACAGCAGGAGTTCTGCGGTGAGATCTTTTTCAGCACTTATTCAGCAGTTATTATCTACACAATTTGAACCAATAGTAATAAACTACTGGCCAGGACCTCAGTGATGGGTTTCATTCCTCATTATATACATGTCATGAGTGAAGGGACAGGGAGTGAAAACAATACTTGTGCTGGCGCACAGAGTAAAAATGAAACATTGTCTTCTACCTCTGGAAAAACATATTGGTCTCCATCTTTTTAGACAGGTTTACATTGTGCAAATGTTTTGCTGTCCGAGATAAAAAATGACCAACATGACATCCACAAAAGAGACAATCTGGCACTGGACAGTAGACTTAGCACAGTATGCAAAGGGCTCCCTGGTGGGCAACAGAAGCAAAGGAACTAGACAGGTACAGGTGAGTAGTGAGGGAGAAACAATAACCAGGAAAATGCAAACACAGGATGTGAATGTTAAAATAAAACTGAGGAGATACAGACAGTAACAAGGAATGATTAACAGTTTTGTTCTGTTATATTTCAGTATTTTCTTGAATTGTAGCCTACAGACTTCACACATCAAACGTGAAAGAGTATGAATGTTGGCGAGTTTTTCTCACTGGTTGGAAAAGGGACCTGAGTGTGTGCCCTGCACAGGTTAACCACCACTTTCACTCTGTGCTGTATGTAGTTTACCACCGTTGGCTGTCGTTAGGAAAGAGCTAATCACCTACACGGGCCGTGAGCAACCAAACCAATTGCCCCCTTATTGCCCCATACCGTATATTAACACTCACTCACTCACACTCATACAAACACACCAATCACAAGTGAAAGCCAATCAGTCACACTATTATAGAAAATAGGACATTGGACAACATATTTTATGAACACTGTTACTGTGGTCAACAAATAGATAACGAATATTCAAGGTCAAACTTTTAAACTCTGTCTGTGTGCGTCTGTTCTATAGCAGATGTAGCAGATATTGTAATCCCTCCGAGGGACTCCTGGCCTATTGATGACCCAGATACCCAAATGGGCCGCATGTGTATGTGTATGTTGAGACCAGAGAAAGTAAAACAGCTCTCTCAGCATGGAAAAGTATACTCTTGCCTTCGGAGACGTTGCTGTCATTTTATGTGCAGCGACATCTACTAGCTACTGCAGGGCTATTTAAAAACTGTGCAGAGGGCACAGGAGGGTCTGAGGGAATGCAGGGACAAGGTGTAAATGTGCACTGAAATTGCTGTGTGTGTGCCTTCCTTTGCCTTGCATGTCCGTTTGCCTATGCACGTCTCTCGGTATTGTGCCATGTCCTGTTTCGAAAATCGACCTGTCCCTAAAGCCAAACACAAAACATTGTCCAACATGTCACACAGCAAAATAGATACCATCTGACTACTTCCCTTCTATTATACCCCAAGCACTAGTTTGAAAGGAAAATAAGGTTTTGCTAATAATACATTCTTGGATTTTTATGTTTTGACACTTACTAAAATGAACTCCGAAAAAAAAAAAAAAAAACATAGCTTACCATAGATTTCTATTTTTTTTTTCCTCTCACTCTCTTCTCTACCCTTATTTATTTAAAGTATTTTTAAAGTGCATGTTGTTTGAGTGTACATGATGCCACCTGGCTTCAGCTGTGTGGCTTTTGCCTGACTATATATAATCAGATCACTGATGTACAAACATAAGTATGGGAGTGGTTGAGCTTGTGTGTGTGTGTGTGTAGGATTGTGTTTGCACAGGTATAGTTTTAATACAAATGCTTCTCTCCCCGTGTTCATGTGTGCATGACCATGACAGTGAGCGGATGTGTTGTTTCCACAGTTGACTGGAATTCATTGGGATGAACACGGTTTGTGCATACCCTGTATATCCAACTGTCAATGTGCCTGTCAAGGACTCATCACAAGTTACAATGGTGCAGTGTTTCGCACTTTATCTTGCTTCATCTCACTAGCGTCAGAACTGTAGGAAGTTATACATAAATACGTTTGAAAGAGTGTATTTTCCTATAGAGCAACCCCCCAACTCCCGTGAATAAGGCATGAGTTATTAACAGAAAAAATATTTAATTTAAATCTTAATAATACTTAATAATACTTACAACTCATTGACACTCAAGGACACTCTAAATTTCTGTGTAGATTTTGTTATTGATAATGTAATATTTCATTGACATTTGTCTCTTTGCAACTGTGTAATATTACCATGACTAATTTTAAGGACATATTTTAAATTGGGGCTGACCAGTCAGAGGCTCATGTATTTAACTCTTACATCTCTCTTTGCATGACCTGCTAGCTGCACTTATGTAACCCCTTTGCTTTGATTTTATCTTGAAACCTTTCCACTGTGCTTATTGTAAGTAGCCTGTCACTAGTTGTTTCTTAAAATAACTAGCGAGTCAGTCAGAGATGCTGTGTTCCAGAAATACTTGTTTTTTCTTTTGAATAACCCATCTGCTGGATTTATTAATTTAAGGATTACAACTGTTCTCAATTATCCTCCCATGCTTTCATGTCTGCCTTTAAAATAGAGAGGTTTTGTTGTTTTGGTTAGGCTTGCCTAGGATTAATTTGGATGAGACCATTGGGCTGCTGCTTTTAGACAGGCACTGGATAGGACCATCTGGACACAGACGCACATTATCTTGTATAAACGTGCAGTATTGAACCTGACTGATGTGTATATTCATACAAATCCCATTATTGGCAAATGAAGGGAGACTGTTAACCTTTGTCATACATTGTTAGCATATTTTCCAAAATGACAGATGCCTCATCTAAAATGGCACTGAAGACGAATAGTTTAAATATCCCTGGGGCCCATTAATCAATCTTTCAGCAGCTATACTGAGGCCAAAACGTTAGCCAAAATCCCGTTTGATATACATGGTGCAGAGTGGAGCCCAACGGCAGTAGTAACTCCCTGCTGTCTAATTTGCATTCAAAATGTTTTTTTCATGACACATATTGACCATTCTTGATATACAAATGAGAATACAAACAAGGCCTGTTGTCATTGTGAAGCTCTCTTGAGATTTGACTATTTTGACATTTAACCACCCCACTTAAAGAATATAATCCTAATGGACCCTGAGTCATTGTTGAAATCGTCAATTATCACACACACACATTATATATTTCTATATTTCTATGCAGTTTATGGCTGCAATAGCACAATGTTATAGCAGGAAGATGAATACCTTGCAAGAAGATTATATTTTATATCATGCAGGTGTTGTTTACCTTCCTAAAGTTCTTCTGTGTCTCTGTCTAAAACAGGAATAATCACCTTTCTCAATCTTCCACCGACACCTGCAGGCACTGCACTCAAAGACAAACACGTTGAAACATTCTATGACCAATGCGTTTACCCTTGTAAGTTGAACATTTCACAGACTCTGACAGGGCATGGCCAACACACCAAAGAGAGAGAGAGATATTTCTGATTTTTGAAATCAAGAGAGAGAGAGAGAGATACTGGCAAATGAAAATGAATACCATGGGCTCTATCTGTATTGGTTCATGTTTGTCCAGTAAACTCAAGGGGGGGGAGGGCACAAGCAAACACATGTCAGACTGATCAGGCTGGGTAGGGCTACCTTTGTTATGTTTTTCTCACTTCTCTTTACTGAAACTTCTTTCATTTCACATGGTTTTAGCTTGCATGCCTGATTACATGCTTCTACAATGCAATGGCAGCTGTTACAATGAGAACACTCCAAACACTCAACTTCAAAGACACCACAGTTGAAAAGTAAAGCTAAGCCTATAAAGAATTTGTTGGAATAACATGTTGTTTAGTCCTCCCAGAAGTGGCTTTTGTGTATCACACCACTTCAGAGACTTAAGCGTACAGATGGTATGAATGGTATTGGTTAGAAATGGAAGAAATCATGGTAGAAATCCCACTCTCCACTATATGCTTGCTGAACCAACAAGTGCATTCATTTAGAAATATTTCCTTCTCTTTGCAGCATGCAAAAGATGTCTGGTGGGGGGTCTGCAAAAGAGTTGGTTCTGACATGTTGTGTTATTATGCATAAATTTACTGTTTATGTTTATTCGGTTCTGGTGTGTAACATTAAAGGAAAAGTTCAGGATAAAAATGATGGTGGCAAAAAATGTTCAACAAATTTTCATGCTGTTCTTTCAAAACTTTACTGATTACTTAAATGTGCAATGTGTTTATTATTCGGATACATACATCAGTTATGGCAGCCTGGCCAAGAAGCCGCAAATAGACAATTGCCACATGGAGAAACCGTTCCTTCCTGTAACCTTTGTTGTATGTCAAGAGGAAGTTATGATGTCCTAGTTAAAGGATTTGAGTTCTTTCCATAATTGTTTTCCCCATAGTAATATTCAATTAAACACGTTCCAGCTGACCGAGTGTACATTTCCAGAAAGTGACTGGATTCCAAGAAGAGACATTGAGGGGGGAAATGGAGAGACATAGATTGGTCTGCAATTGCAATTTCTGTGGGGATGGATTGGTGATGGGTTTATGTATTTTTCTCTGGGTTCTCAAGCCAACTCATTAAATGAATCGAGCAATAAAGCTTGGAGGTAGAATGTAAACTGTGTGAACTGGCACTGCTTCAAACACTGCTGTGTTTCTGGGGTATTGTGTTAATTGTGTTATCTGTGCTATAAGCATTTGTGCGTGTGTGTATTTATTCTGCGTACGTTTGTGAGAAATCTACATGAATTATGGCACATTACTTGTCTTCTCTCCCCTCTATTTTTTTTTTAGCTTCTCACTTAAAAGCAAAACCTTATATTGGTTCCTGAAAGGTTGATTGATAACAAAGCTGCAGGTCTTTCTTCTGCATCAGCTTTTAAATACAATTTCAAAAAAAGTATAGTGAAAAGTGCATCGACGAAGGTGGAAGGTACAGTTTGATAAAATTATTTCAAAGTGGACTTTAAATAGCAAAAGATCGGAGACAATTTAAGATTTTGCCCTCGGGACCAGCTGCATGGCAATAAGTCTCCAGTAATTTCAGTCAAAATGGCTGGAAGTGGGGTCATAATACAATTATAGTACACTTTTTACTTGAATCAGTTATCGTTTCCCTGAAATGTCCCCAATAATAGTGCAGTGATATGCTGTGTTCCTGTTTAAAGCATACAGTCATTGTTACGTAACAGAACAAACTGTGCATTCCTTGAGCTCTATAATAAATGTACTTTATAACAAATGGAAAAATCAGGCCTCTCTTGACTCAGTGGGCGACCAATCTCTCGGTACAGACCATGGTCACCTCGCTTGTGGTTTTCTTCTTCTTCCCTGTCTTTGCTGGTACATTGCAGTGTATCTTGGTTTATTACCACCACCTTTATATGAAGAGAATTGGGTGAAACGGGACTATTATATGATACACATGCAAATGCATATTTGTCACAAAATACTTCTAGAGGTCAAAAACTCTGCAGGGAACAGTCAAATGTCTTGAAGCTCTAACTAATAAAAAAAGGTTGTTAAAGTGGGCAGTTTGAGTCATATGTAAATTATTATAAGTCCTATCCTTTGTTTCTTAATGATTCTTTACTTAAGACTGAATGATGGCCCTCATTATTAGGGGTATTTGACTTCCAGTCAAAGGCAACACATTTAGTGGTTTGATAAAAAACACATCCCTAACTGATCTCGGGCCACACCCCTAACTGATTCGGACAACAACCATTCTTTGACTTGTTAACTAAAAGTTGTCCCCATTTGACCATCACTGGTACGAAAAGCCTATTGAAATGATGATGAGTTAGAGGAGTTGTCAAGACATACCAGGGGAGCTCATTGGCAGCCTGTGGTTGGTTGCAGAAACGAACCTGCCATAAATACTGTATGATGCCTTAAATAATAGATAGGGAAGCAGGAGAAACAAAGGACTCTGAGGGGACAGACGTACACACATTCACATGAATTTACATATACACCCTGGCAATGATTGTTCAGTGAGAATAATTGCTTAATGTAGATTGGAGGAAATGTGATGTTCCATATTGTTCTGTTAAATTATAGGCAAGGTAGAGGAAATAGGAGAAATAATTAACAAGTCAGTCAAGCCTCACCCAGAAACACACACCTGAAGCGCAGTCTTGCATACTATTCGGAATGCAATTTTTTTGTGAAGCAGTCTGACCTTAATGCATCCTCATTAGAGGATTAAACGTTAAACTTTTACACGGAATAATACAGGAAAACCTTACATTTCTGTGATTGAATATATTTTTTGGGGGGGAAAAGACAATTGCTTTCAATAGGATTTAATCATAAATTGTTCATATAAATTCACTCTCCTATGAATTATTCCAATAATTAATATTTTCCTTAGTGCTTTCTTTCTGTTTGTTGCTGCATCATCGTTTTCCTTCTCAATCCTGCTACTTCTCTCCTCTTCATGTCCGAGGCTGAGCAAAGACATTTTCTTTTTTCCGTGTCCATGTGGATTTGTTTAGCATAGAATCAGTGTTTCTCATGGGAACGCTGAGTAGACCACATTGTTACCGTGCAGCGCTCTGGCTTGAATATAGAGAAGATGTAAGCAGTTGCAGCCACTTAAAACTCACACTCTATGCATATGGGAGACCTGCACAAAATTGCTGAGAGAAATATGGTGTAGAGTGTAGCAAAAATTATGTCTCAAAAACTTTGTGACCTCACAGTCTCTTTTCTCTGCAAGAAACGACTGTTACTCAACCTAGGTGTGACATTGAGCTTAGCCTGGTCATATAGCTGACATCTACACTTAGGGCATCACTCAGGCTTAAAAGCTTCGCAAACACGCCAAACCTCCGGGAAACAATGCTACGCTTTATGGCCATTTAACAAAGTGGCCACAGTCAAGATGCAGTCACATTTTGGTGATCCAAACTCAAACCATTGGATCAAATATGCATATGAAGGTATTATTTTCATGCAACTTGTGTGAATGGACAGTCAACCAAAACACATGTTATGGGCATCCATGCTAGAACACTGTGGGGATATTTGCAGTTTATGAGTGTACGGGTAAGCAGCAGTTAATGAACAAGTCACATCCCTCATATATTTTCCTGGGACACTACATCCAAGAACTCACTATTCACTACTCACTATTTTGAGGCAAAGACGTTGAGTTCGGCACCTTGGTCATAGAGTGAATATGATTGGTGGATCATTGATGGCATCCGTTCCACCATTGTTAAAAGTTGTGTAATCATGTAGTCAAAACTGCCCCCAAAGTGCTCCCCTTTAAGTGTGTCTTCAGTTTTAGTTGTACCCCTGACAGTGTGGACACAGTAATAATGACAGGGTAATGGCCTTCGACTTATCAAATCAATGATTTCAATATGTTTTGTGCAGTATACTGTAACATAACATGGCAAGGCATCCCATCAGCTATTCTGAATTCAAGGCTTATTTTTTTTTTTTTTTTTTCACCACATATTGTCAGGAAAGGTATTTGGAAATCAAAGTTTTGCTGTGTTGCTCATTGAACCCATTAAGTGTTGACCCGGTGCACCTGGCTGTTGGAAATCTGTGTGTGTGTGTGTGTGTGTGTGTGTGTGTGTGTGTGTGTGTGTGTGTGTGTGTGTGTGCGTGTGCGTGACAGAGAGGCACACCTGTCAGGACGTATTCATCTTCATTTTTTCCACCTTGGTTTCTGTGTGTGTATGAGAGTATGTGCATTAAAGTGTTTGTGCAAAAGTTGGTGCGCTCAAGCTCATGAGTCACGGGCTGGCATTGTGCAAAGTGCCTTCCAGACAGCTGCGAACAGGACACACTGGGAGACAGGTGGTGCAGTGGGACACAGGTTATGAACTGTGCTTTCAGACGATCTGATGAGTCAACCTACTGCAGTTTTAAGAAGGACTCTGGTAGTGCTTCTGTTCAGTCTAAATATAGGAATGTCAGCTGCTCTGTGTTTACTAGTTTCATTTCTTCTCACATCTAGCTTTCTGCAAAGGGAAAATTGACTAATTTAGTACAAAGAGAGGTCAGGGATCAACAATGTACTCGTTAAGGACCTAAGAACCGCAGCTCAAGCTAGAAGACTAAAAATAATCTTTTTGTTTCAGTACGGCAGAATGACCATGGTAAAGAGGAAAGGGAGAGATGTATCAAAGAGTCTGTTCCTTTGTTTCTTAAATAAATCTTTGTTAATACTTTATAAATGGACTATATTCATACAACACACACAAGTGCTTTTTCTATCAAACAACATGTTTAGCAAAACCTCAGAATGTTGATGTTTGTCTTGGGTAGAAATGACAAGTGATCAAATATTCATAAATATATTTGAATATTAATACTTACTATACCCATGATAATCATTCCAATCTGCTGAAGTAAAACATGTGTACTGTTCTATATGAATTAGCTCAACTTTGTTTCTTTATATGTTCAATACATTTTTTGAGTTTCATGCTGAAAGGGTATTATCTTAGTTCTGGATTTTAATCGATTTCATAGAAATTGATAACATTTTAGATGAATGGGGAACTTTAATTAATGCACAGTGGTCAATTGATATACTACATAGTTTATTGTCTTTTAAATGATGAGTCAAGAGAAAGTATGTTGTAATCAACTGTTTTCTTTGTGTCTCTCCCAGAGTCCTGATTCACTTGTTTTTCAAACAAGCACATTTCTCAAGAAAACAATAGTTAATCCAAACACCTGGCAACCGTGATCATAAATCTGGCAACCATGTCAACAAAGCTGTCTTGGCAAGCATATTCCCAAATCAGTGAAGTTTTTTTTTTTCCATCCATTATTTAAATCAGATACTACCCGTTTGGAGCAGTGGGGAACAGTGGGAGGGACCAAGGGGAAAGAGTGGGAGTAAATACTGAAATAGTAATTTATTTTAATTAGTCGGCTTACTGGTTCCAAGAAACAGCTAAAGAGACTGTAGTTCATAATGTATGGTGTTCGTAGGAGAGTGCAAATGTTTCTTCGGGGGAATATGATTGAGCTTTGTGGGCATGAATTCACGTGTGTGCGTGCGTGCGTGCGTGCGTGCGTGCGTGCGTGTGTGTGTGGACATTTAAACACGTGGCTCGTGTTGCTCCCTCTTTTATACACAAAAAACAACAAGCTCCTCTGCACCTGTAAAAGAAGTGTGTGCCTCCTCGTGTTTACAATATTGAGCAGTAAATGTGGATCATCGCCAATGAATTTGCTGACTTTAACATGTTCTTCTAGACACTCCTGTGAGTGAATCCTGAGTCAAGTGGTGTGTGTGTGTGTGTGTGTGTGTGTGTGTGTGTGTGTGTGTGTGTGTGTGTGTGTGTGTGTGTGTGTGTGTGTGTGTGTGTGTGTGTGTGTGTGTGTGTGTGTGTGTGTGTGTGTGGGGGGGGGGGGGGGGGGGGGGGGGGGTAAGCACAGGTCCTAACATAGCACCGGGCAGGAGGCTTTAGATACTCAAATACATGTTGTGTCCTTCGGGAGCAAACATAAGACCATTAGAGCCGATTTAAAATCCCTGTGGAAAGGATAGCAAAGTAACTGAGAGGCCGACAAAAAAGGGATTTGGATGTCGTCCTTGCACAGGACAATATGTGTGGTCCTTGTGAGTTGTCCTTGAAGTGGAAAGATAAAAAGTTATAACGCTTTTCAAATAATAAAAGAGAACTCATGAAAATGATATCGATGAATCAAGCCAATTAAGCCTGTTGTTAAATCCTTTGTAAGGTTGTTGGAAAAAATAGATGAATAATATATATATATTTTATATATATCTTATTTCTCAATGGATTGTTTAACAGATGTATAAAGGTAAACATACTTTTATGATTAATCCCCTTTTGTTTCACATCTTTGCTGCTCTCCCTGAGGCAGAAGGTTAAGATCTAAGAAAAAAAGGGGAAACAAAAAACATATCTGTGATTAAACTTTATTTCTTTTCTCAATCTTGTCCGTTCTCTCATTCACTACCTCCAGCAAGATTCGGCAGACTCCAGCAGAGACAGATACATATATCATCTCAGGAGGCCTGTTGCCCAGAGAAACAGATTTGAATCATAGGAAGGATTATACTACTCTGTGCTTTTGCCCTAGGCCCGCTGATCAACTGGTGCCATAACAACCACAAGTTAGTGTTAGTCAGGAGTCTTATTGTGAGCAGTTGAAATTATTTTGCACTGTGTCTTTTGATTGGGTGGGCACAGGCTTGCGTCAGAATTAGGCTGGGATGAGATTACGCGGGAGTCCTTTGCCATGTCAGATAACAGGTCTCGGTGTGGGTGCAAGCATCAACGCTGCAGAGAAAGAACAACTGGGCAGGCTCAGCATGACTGGGGCAGTCATGTGATGTGAATGCAATTTATGAATAATAAGATATAAAGTAGCACACAAATTATTGAATATCTGTGGGAGCGTAATCCCTCCAAGCCACAGGAAGGGAGAAATAGAGAAATTAAAATGCATTGGTCATATTATTGACTCATTAATCACAAGTATGAATCAAAAAAAATGTTAAAAGAAAAAACAAATCTACCTATAATTAACCAATCAACAATAAATCACAGACCCCCCAAATACAGCACAAGTCATAATGTCTGCTTTGCATGTCATTATTAGAGAAAGAAAGTCAATTGGTAAAGAAAGTAGAGAAGAAGATAAAGTGATTAAAAAATGCACAAACTCCATACAAACTGTAGCTAAGAAATAAATATGTCTAATCAGACTAATTACTAAAATAATCTACATATACTTCTTTGTGGTACTCCGTGTTAGTAAGTAATTATTTTTTGAAAATATATCTTAATGGTGATCGGATAGGAAGTAGAGGCGTCTACACCCAATATTTTGTCTCCTCTTTTCTGTCAATGAAAATTAAGATCATTGTTTGTTTTTTCTACTATCGAATCTTGTCTTTGTTTAAAAAAGTATTGCATGTCAGTGGTCTGATCTTAGTCATGTAAGTCGTTGGCAAACATATTTAGTCATAGTTTCCATAGAAAAAATTAACACAAACACACACAATAATTATGTGATTCATCTGTCATACATGATTTACAGTGTGTGACCAAAAAACTAAAATGAAC
This sequence comes from Scophthalmus maximus, assembly GCF_022379125.1. Lineage (NCBI taxonomy): Eukaryota > Metazoa > Chordata > Actinopteri > Pleuronectiformes > Scophthalmidae > Scophthalmus > Scophthalmus maximus. The sequence continues at coordinate 10,614,422 of NC_061533.1, read as the reverse complement.
GATACAAATACATTTTAACTTTATTTGAATGGGACATTTCAGGGAAATGCACACCCTGTCAAATAACATATGCATAAATAGTTATAGTAAAACATTGCACCCATTACAAATGCGAAGAGAAAAGTTAAACTAAGACCTGGAATCCGCCCACCTACAAACCCACAACGGAAGGCAGCTTTTAACTATTGGAGAACTCTATATCGTTCACAAGAGCAAGACTCCATAACCCCACAGCTGCTATCAAAAGCACTAAACACACATCTTTTCACCTTCCTGCCTCCACCTTCCTCTTTTACCCACTGTCTTTTCATCCTTTGGAATCTGTTTTTGGGACCTCAGTCAAATGTTATGTGTATATTTAAGTTTTGGAACAGGAAACTGGGTTGGTTGACATTACATAAAACCCATAAAATCCTCCTCATACTCCATCTCAAAACATCTTATCCTGCTCGTACCCTAACACTTTATTTCTTCTCATCTTTGCATCAGCTCATACTTTTGCGGCTCTTCTCATCCTTATGACAAGAATGTTGTCTATAATTCTTTTTTCTACACACACAATCACACTTACACGTACACCGGTGGGTATGAAAATGAAGGATTGAATAGGTTGCCCATGACATGAGAGAGCAGAGAATAGACAGATGGAGAGATGGGTGGGGCAGTGACGTTAAAAGGAAATCATAAACGTGGGTGACCATTAATCCTTCAATCCTATAGTTCATCCTTCATCTTATTCAGGGAGAGAAGTAAATGAAAAACTGGCTAAGAGGTGGATGGATGGAGAGGTTAATGTGTAAATGGGCAGCTAGATAGGCGAATGTGTAGATGAATAGATAAGTGAAGAGGTGAATGGATGGATGGTTTGGATATTTAGGATTCACGCATCATTACAGCTGCACATACCTTCAGAGGGAAAGGAATAACTGTTTGAGGGATGGCTGATGGAGTGATGGAGGAGATGGGGTGAGACATTTAATGTACGCAGAGCTTCCACATATATAGTAGATTTCAAGGGAAGAAAAGTCAAACTGGATAAATTAAGATTTCTCATCACAACATTGTGATATAAAGATAAGTAGATGGATGCACGTATACATTTTGGCTAAATACATTTATCCCAATAGTTTTAATGTAACTAATCGTCGATTAGATAAACCATAATGAAATTTACAATTCTCGTTTCTTTTCCTTATGTTGTGTCAATAATCTTTTTCTTTTGGTCAATGGGTGATTGAACCACAGTTTTGATCCTTTTCTATTTGTGTCTCTGTAAAAGAGGGACTGACCCACAGAAACCTACAAAGACCCTTCCCTCTATTCAGCTCCTTCTGCTCCAATCATCCTTACTAAGCTTGCATAATTATATAAACCAACTGCCTTGCATCCATCATACTGTAGCTGGCAGTCATGGAATTGTGGAGAAAACCAAGACAAAATCGCCGTCAACTTAACCTCACTTGTCATCATGATACTAGGATAATTTCCTTGTTTCTTTCACTCAAACCATTTTCTCTTATTTCTTTAATTTAGTTGATCTGCGCATGCTCAGAGTTGCACCTTTCCTTTCAGTCCCATCACACATGGCAAATTAATGAATTAAGTCATTTAAGGCATGGGCTGGTCAGTTATAGGGATGGTTACCCTGTACAAGAAAATACAAAATATCGAATACTTTGACCCACCGTGTTACCAGAACTTGGACTAAATGACCAATTAAGATCACATTGGTTCTGCCAGAGGTTCTTTGTTCTCAACCTGAGGCACTGTCACCTGTTACCATGGCAATCTGCAGGGATAGACTGAGAGGAGTGACAAAAAGAGATATCTGTAGAGAACCACACTGAAAAGGGAAAAAACAGACTGTGCTAGCTGGGAAGAAAAAAACACACCGACCGTGTGCCTGTGAGGGACGCAGCTTTGAGACAGTGACAGACAGAGGCAGAGCAAATGAGTGTTCAGGGAGTGCAGTGCTCTCATCAAGGATTCAGCCCCGCGCCTCACACAATGATAAAGTTCATATTGCAACATTCGATCCATCTGATACACTCTGCCCAATACTCTTTATGCCCCTTCGCATTATAAGCACATTGGTTCCCATTTTAGAATATAATATGGGTTCATCTGTTGGCTGAATCGTGTGTCTAAATCACAACCCAGTGACTTTTGTCGATATTCCATTATGCTGTGTAATGTTGTGGCTCCAGAGGACTCGCGGAGAGTGAAAGCGGGAGAGTTAGGGAGCGAAATAAGAAGAACTAGAAGAACTCATGTAATCCTGATGGTATTCTACTCGCAGAGCTGTGTTACACTGTACAGTATCAGCAAATGGGATTTGACAGGCATATTATGGATGATTTGTCTTGCTAATATTCACTCAAGAATAGAAAGATCCCCTATTGTTTCACATCTTATATCTGCGTTACTGTATTTGGGGATATCATTCTCATGCTTTCCTCAGTTCAGCCCTCTTTTTTTCCCTCAAATCATCCTTTGTTCCTGTCTCCTCTTCCAGCTCTGCACGTTCGTAAAATGTCCACGGCTCTCGGTGTAATGAATCGAGGAACATTTGGCTGTTTCATTTTATGGCTCCATACCCCGCCTCTCTCCACAGTCGCACACTTACCTCTTTGATTCAGTGGCTCCAGTACTTTGAAGAATCCCGGGTTTGTTTTCCTGCCATCATAAAGGGAAGCCCAACTAACGTGTGTTTGCATGCGTGTGCAGTCTACACCGCGTTCACCTCTAGATTCAAGGAATTGCTTTGGTGGATTATTTACAAGAGAGAGAAACGGAGGAGAATGACAGAGGAAGGTCAACAATCAGCGAAAGGAAACTGAGACAACAGAAGATATTTGTTGGAACAGAGAAGATCATTGATGTGCGCAGTGCACTCTGTACTCTAGTCGACTGCAACTGAGTCTGCAAGATATAGGATCATCGCATATTAAGAGTGGGAGTTAAAAAGAGACACTATCAGGTAAACTTTAGTTCGGGGAAGCTTATAACTCATATGTTACATTTCATGACAAACATCATCGTTCAAATTAGCAATGTTGTTTATTTTGCAACAGTCTGTGCACTTTGCACTTCCTGTTCACAGCCTTCCTCCCACACCAGAAGGTAGTTTATAATGTTCCAGCATGGTAAGCAGAGGGCATATTAGCATGAAATGAACTTGTTTAAATAACCATAAAGCATTCATCGGACATGCTTCTCCCTTCATTAAAAAAATATACCATCATTTTTGCTCTGTATGTGACTGTGCACACCCGTGTGATCATGTACTGTGTACTGTTTCTCTGCAGTCTCGTTTATGTGCAGTATATATGTGTTTCTTTTGAATCCCCCCCGTTTGTTTGTGTGCTCAAACTCCTGAGCGGAAGCAGTGGAGTTAAGTGATTGTAGTCATTCGAACAACCTCTTCCCACAAATCACCCGTTCCTTTTTCTACCTGGATTCCTTACTCAGTCCACGAGCATGTACATCAATCTTCATCTTTTAATTAGCTTTGTGAAACTGTTTTATCCTCAGCACTGCTTGTGGGGAAAGGGATTATTTTCTGTGTGAGCTCCCGGTGGAGTGGACCGGAGAAAAGGAGGGAGGAAGACGGAGAGATGGAGCCTCAATAATAATCTGCAAGAGTAGAAGAGGCACAGAGGAGAGAGAGAGGGAGAGCGTGCAGGGATTGGGAAGAGATGATCCCTCAAGGATGAGGGCAGAGAGATACCATGCAGGCCATCAAGCTTGTTCCCTCTCACTTGTTCTCTAAAAAGAAAATTGACTTCTGTCTCAGCCAACCATTAATCTTGTTACAGTGACTGACCCCAGGGCAAAGACATGGCCATGTATAAATATATGCTTCTTAATATACGTGGGCACACGGATACTGGGATAAAAACCACTAGTTCAGTAGTGCAGTTTAAATTTAATATCTCCTCTCCTGTAACAGCTCACAAATACAACAGACACTCGCTGCTCTGTAAACGGAGGGACTGAACTCTGCCCCCATTAAAATTGGCCATTAACATTACAGATGTCCTGTCGCAGCAGTTACTTTACAGTCATTATTCAAATTCACAAGGTTCATGTGATTTAGAGATCTGCAACTCATTTCATCTGAGTTCCATGTTGAAATACATGAAGTCGGTGTTTAACCCAAATTTAGCGAGTCGCTGATTCAACTTTCTGAATTGGTGATAATGAAGAGCCTCCTGAATTGGAACCATGAATGATATCGATGCTCTGTCTAATTTCCACTGCCGTTTCCAATTGTCCCACATTCAGCACTTTAAAAAAGACAAAAACAAGAAATGTTAGTGACCAAAATGAATGCCAAAATTATGGCGATCCAGTTCACACACTATCAAATGTTCTGTGCTTCACAAAATATGGTTAGAAATTTGAATTTCCCCTTTATACATTATGAAAAGAGGGTCAGAAACATGGGCAAGCTCTCTGACTTTAAAAGTTAAACGGACAAATGAGGACTAGCACAGACTCACATGCACACACTCACCTGGGGGCCGCCCCGTATAACCATTAGCAGCTCAATTGGAGCAATTTGTGGAAACTGACTTTGCTCAAGGGGTGTGTTGGCAGTCATTTGACGGAAGGATGGTGGGCACAGCTTGCTGCTAAAAAAATGAAACAAAAAAAATGTGAGGGACGATTCGAGCAAGCAACACTGTTGTGAGAGGCTTGAGAGAGAGAGAGAGAGAGAGAGAGTGAAGGAGAGAAACTGATAAAATGAAAGAGGACATAGGACTCTGTCTGCTACTGTGTGTGTGTGTGTGTGTGTGTGTGTGTGTGTGGGTGGGTGGCTAAAGCGAGGAGGAGGTGTAGGGACCAATATGGAGGGATGGAGTTTAAGTGTTTGTAAGTGAAAGATTTTTTTTTTCCCGAAAGGAACCCTGGAACACCGACCCCTTATCACACACCGTTGGAAGTGTAATTCTTTTTTACTGAGGGCAGGAGCGAGAGACAGACCAACGGGGGAAATGAAGGTTGGAAGGCAACTCGGTGTGAAGTGGTGAGGAAAAGGGGGGGAAGTGGGAAGGCAAGGGGGGGAAGTAAGGAGGTTAGGCAGTCAAGACGGATTGATGAGGAAGTGCAGATAAGGACACAGCAAGTGGAGACACAGTAGTGGAGAAGAGACCAGCTGAGTGTGAACATGAACCAAGGACAGGAGAGGGGGGGAGCAGGCGAGGGAGGCTGTGAAGGTGGTGGCTCATGCTAAGCAGAGACAGACATTCAGCTGAACTCACACCCAGCGTGAATGAGCCTCAGAGCAAGAGAGGATATAGAAAATTGATGGAGGGGAGAGCTGAGAAGATGAGTGTGGAGAAAACTGCAGGAATGGGGGGGGGGGGATATGCAGGGCAGGAAAGCATGGTTTACTGAGAGAAAGAAAGTCCCACTCGCCAAAGTGTTCGAGGCGAGGCGGGAGGGTGTGAAAGTGACGAGAGACATGGAGGTTTTCTATCGCGTTTGAAGAAATAAAGGAAATAAAATCGGGGCAATGGGAGGGTAGGAAGAAAATCAGGGGGAGAAAATCATTGAGTAAGGTTAAGACCAAAAAAAAAAGGCAGATCAGTCATAAGCTGCTCTCAGACATCACAACAACGTCCGTACACAACTTTCGAGACATTTTCTGGAATTTTTCTTTCCCCATATACTGAATGCAGAAGGAGATTGTCTGAGTCAGATGAGTGTACAGCAGCAGGAACATTTCCAGAAGATTCAGGGTGGCGCTTGGGTAGAACGCCCCCTCGCTCGCTGTGAATCTTCCAGAGATTCACCTTCTTCTTCTCACACGGGCTCACTCTGACATTGTTTGGATATTCCAGGGGGCCTGGCAGGAAAAGCAACATTTGCCTACATTTGCATTCTCACATACACCCCTCCCAGGAAAAGCTCAAGGAATTGTCCAGACTTTAGTGCGTGTCTATAGTGCTAAGGCTGCTGGGTTATTATAGTAAGAGAAAACATGGAGGCTGTTCGATGTGAACAAGACATTCATAGTAAAGGGAGAATATCCTTCCAAGGCTCATCTTCTGGTGGGAGCCCTGGTCTTCCTATTCCAGGTGAATTAGTTTACCTCCTGTTAGGACTTTTTAAAAGTGTCACACAACATGTGTTTGTTTGTCCATTGTCCTGCGAGCAATTCCCATAGGGGATCCTACCCTACCAGGGACTAATGCACCAGACAACACAGCTTCCATGGGGCACTCCACCCTTTCAATAGCAATGAGGTGACAATTCCAGGTGGGGAGGATTTGTCTGCCCGGAATGTGACAAACGGAAAGAATGTGACTTTTCCTGATGGAGAGGGGAAGGGATGGGAAGAAGTGTAGTAGCTGAGCTGGAGAAAGGGAACGCCCCGCAGCAAACTGAGCGGTTAGGAGGAATAGTAGCGGGACAGGAGTGCTCCCCTGTGAGATGAGAGTGAGAGGGAAGGAGAATGAGCTGGCGGTGTGTGTACGCCTGGAGGGAGTTAGGGGAAGCCAAGAGAGGTAAACACAAGTGGGATGAAGGGATGCGGAACAAGTGGAGGAAGGAGCAGAGTTCAGTGAGCTAGAGTGAGCACCTTGGTTTGCCCCTCTGTTTCTTGGCGGAGTTTAGAAGCGTCTTGAACAGCATTTACACCAAGCGGCACCGGGACTCTCCATTGGATCTGGACAATGCTTTATGTGTATACGGGAAACTTTGTGTATTTATTTGTCTTTGTGTAGTTTGTTTGATGTATATATTGCTTGCATGCCAGGGGCGGATATGTTGGCGGGTGTATGTTTAGACACTTAATCCTCAAGTGATACCTTGTCAGTCATTGAGATGTTTACGCGGTTAATGTGTTGACATTTCTCCATGTCTGTGTAACCCACTAATTCTCTCAAAGGACTGGCAGACAACATGCAATTGAATGAGGCTTCTCAATAAGTAGGCACTAAAAGGAAGCACCAGTTGTTTGGAAAAAAAAGAAAAAGTATTGCTCTCATCAGTATTGTTGACATGACAAACACTCCCAAAGCTAATGTCATACTCTGCCTCTGCTCTGCAAAACAAAATAACCAAAAAATATATATTTCTGGAAAGTTTGTCTGGAATTTCCATCTGCAAATGATTTCAATATTGTAGTTGTTTTTTACCAGACCCAGACCACAGAATGATCACTAATCACCACAAAATTATGCAGCATAACTTTGCTAATATCCATCCCTGGCAAATGGAATCTAATTGGGTCAACACAATGTCCTGGTGACTACTAAAAACTGGGGAAGGCATTAGTTAAAATCCCCAGTGCACATGCAAATGGTTAATGATGTACTTAATCCTTACTAACCAGCATGAATGTAACTGTACAGACATGTAAGGGAAGTTATATTGGCGGCTGTGGCTCAGGAGGTAGAGTCATTTGATGATCCCAGCTTCCGCCAGTCCACATGCTGATGTGTCAATGGGCAAGACACTTAACCCTCAATTGCTCTTCCGGCAGTGTATGAATGTGATAGAAAAAAGAGCAGTGAATAGCAGAGCTGTATGTATGGGTGAATGTGACTTTTCTGTAAAGCACTTTGAGTGGCCTAAATGACTAGAAAAGCGCTATATAAATACAGTCCATTTACCATATTGGTGTAATTGCCTTATATAATTATCTTACCAATATTTAATATTTCAGTTAAACTCCGGACCTGACCATCCTACCAACAAGATATGAGTATGGCTTAATGGAGGAACGCCTTAAGAGGCAGACAAGAATCTTGTGGAGACTCATCCTTAACACAAAAACATTATCTCTTTATCTCTGTGTGGACCTGCAATGATGAAAGTTGTTTCTTTTCATGCTTTGAGTCTGTATAGTATAGTTTACTGTAGTTTATGGGTATATTTTATGTTTGTCTCTGAGGAGACTGCAAGTGCATGATGCGTCCCAGAAATCATCACCAAACGTTGCTTACCCATTAAAGCCCATAAATGCTTGAAGAAACAATTGAAGGTGATATAAGCTTCAAACATATATATACTGTTTGAAGCATAAATAAAGACTAAAACAATTATGTGTTTAATAAAATGCACCAAAATATCATGAGTAAAAGAGAATTAAAGGAACTGGGAGGAATCAAATGTAGACAGTGTCTTCTTTCTCTTGTTCAGAAGGTTATGAAGACGCATGCTAAATTCATTAAGAAGAAAGAGTCAGCTCTATGGTCCTGTTTCCTTTCTCTGCTCCTCTCTGCGGCTGTAATAGCCTTGTCATCTTCTTATTCATTTATGCTTTTTCCCCTTAATTACTCTCTGTCACTTCACCTCTCTTCTCTGGTCTACTGTTTAAGAAATGTAAACACTCTTGATCACGTGAATCATACCTTGAACATACTCCCATGAGAGTGACAAAGTTGCAATATTATCATTGAGTCATTGCCAAGTCTTGTGTGTATATTACCACGATGGTTTTTAATGCACTGGCAACACGTCATGTCCCTTGATCTTGTGATGAGAGGAATGCATGCATGGCAACTTATAAAATTATAATGGTGCTCACAGCGATTTGAAAGTAATTATGATTTGGGGTTATCATAATTAAATTTTCTAGATGAAAGTAATGCATGGATTCATCCAAACACATCTAAATAACACACACACACACGGACACACACATAGAAGCCAATATGAGACACACATATATACACACAAACACGTGCACACGCACACGCACACAGTTGCGTCCAATCGCCCTCCCCATCTCTGTGCAGTAATGTGTGGCAAAGTTTTTGTTTTTTAATTGAAGCTCTCGTGTTTTCACTGATAAGACGTCCAATCAAGTGGAGAGTTTCCACATTGTTACGATTCAGCTCATGTACTCCGCACAAATAGTGAGCACAGCGGCTGTGGCACCATATGGAGCAGGCTGGGAGGAGAAGGATGGATGGCTGGTGGTGGACACAAGAGAAAAGCGGAGGAAGAACACGTAGTGAAGAAAAATGGCAGGGATGGAAACCGAACACTGATTGTGAATGCAGAGGATGCAATGATTTTTAATTTACAAAGAAAGAGTGGCACCATAAAATAACAGGCATATGTGTAGGGAACATGGCCGGCTTTAGAACCATGACAGACTCCATGGTGGAGACAATGAACCTGTTTATGGACACACGGGTTCCATATCATTCAGTGAAACCACCAGACTACTATGAAAAAAAAAACGCTCTCAAGAGGATTTTAGTCTGGTGGATTAAAACTGGACATGAGGCGAATGGTATCAAACAAAGATATGTACTCATATCTGATTCATATTCGGCTGCTGCTCCCCTCAAAGAATGACATAATGACATAGGTGGGAATCTTTCTTCCTCACGCCACGGACACTCACTGAAATGACATCCACACACTCCTTCCCTCATTGTCTCCACCTTTTCTGTCTTTTCCTCACTGCTCAGAGTTGTTCCAAATCACACCACATTCCAACCTTGGCATGAAAAAAAAGCGTTTCCTTATTTTTCTCTTATTCTCACATTTACAAATATAGTCTACTTTTGTGGTTTCTGCCATGAACTACTAGCTTTTATTGCAATTATTTTCATCGCATTTTTTCATATGATTATTCATCCTTCATATCCTCCCATATGTTTTGTTTTTGTTTTTCATCTCATCTTCTTCTTTTCCTCAGCATGTTCTCCTGCATCCACCTTGCTACAATCTGTCTTTCAGTACCTGCTATTGTCTAATCAAGTAAATGGCAATTGCCGTGTTTCCCGCAAGTTAAATGTGGACCTTTAGCCATCTCATGGCTAGATGAGAAACTAAATGAGAATAATTGCTGTGGCCTTCAAAAGCATCTTTAACCATTATTGAATGTGATTCCAAACATCATTGCAGCAGTTTGGACAAGGAGCCACTCTGGATATATGAATGTGTTTCCCTGTTCATCTTCCTGTCCTCTGTTTGCTAGGGAGCTGTCTCCATCAGATGATCATGTGTGAGGCTGTGTGTGTGTGTGTGTGCGCACGCTTGGACTGTTAAAGAGACTGTTGTGTTAAATACGGATGGTTGAAAGGTCTCATTGACCTATTCCAGACCAACATGAAAAGGTCAGTGGCGCACACAAGAACAACCGCACACATGCTCACAAACAGACAGAATCTAATACACCTGTTTTGGTGGTCATTTGTCACTGACGGAACTTTCCATCTGTAGGGAGATGAATGAACGCCTTTTTTCAGTTGTAGTTCTTCTACTGTTTCACTTCAAAGCAGACAAAGAAAACAAGCCTGGATTATCTGTGGCTTGTTCCACTAGAGGAGGCAAAAAGAGCATAAAACCACAGCACAGGGTGCCGTTTCCAAATGTCTGTTTCTGAGTGGGGGAAGCATGAATCACGTTACGGCATTACATTCTGAAAAGCATCAAAGGAGGAAATAAGTTTGAACAAGTGAGGGGGGAGAAGGTAGATGCATTAAAAATTGGAGAATAAAGAAAAGGGAAACTACTGACTGAGAAGGGAAGTTAGGGATATGTGAAGACCTCCCTATAGTACAACAGCTGAAGTAAGAGGCAAAACAGAACATCTGTTTTTCTCTCCTTTCTGTTTTGATATGCATTGGCGAATCTTTACAGCATGAGCTGCTGTGATTTGGCAGAAACAGTACTATATTCTCACTATTGCTGCCAAACCTGCTAAATGCAAACTCGAATGTCAAAAATACACATTCTTCAAGGCGCCGAATGGCAGTGGCTACAGAAAGAAAGCTTGAGTGAACGTGAAATGCATTTCTCTTCCTGACAGTCTGACAGTCATCAGCTGAATATCATTTTAAGTTTGTGGTATGGTTTTCAGGTGATGCCGCACTCTCATTTAACAATCTAAGCACATGGTCTAAAGTGCATGGCACTTTTGCGTTTAGGGCGTGTCCAGATCCAATGTTGTGCTTACGCTCTACACTAAATCATGGGTGTGTTTTGATCGCAGCATGCAATAAAGCGATCCGAATATGCCCATTCCTCCCATCATCTTCACAGCCATTTGTGCTTGTACATTGGCAGACTGCTGTTATAAAGGTGGATTTGTTAATTAAAAGAAAAAACTTCCCTGCAGAGAAAATGTTTTCACTTGGTGCAAAAGCCGACCATAGGGTGTGTGTGTGTGTGTGTTTGTGTGTGTGTGTGTGTGTGTGTGTGCGTGTGCGTGTGCGTGCGCGCGTGTCAAGCAGTGTTCACGTGTTGTGCTCTTGCCTCTGTATAATGTGCCCTTAAAATTACACTGAAATACTGCACCACTGACTTCAAGCCAAGTATATGTTTGGTGTATTTGGTATTCAAATAATAGCACATGGGAAAATAAAAACTGCATTTGTCTGCAACTAGCAAAGACACTTTGATGCGTTTTGTGTTGTACCAGTTGTAGGATAGGGGAGAGAGTCATCTATCAACTATCACACACACCAACATAATCATGGGCAGATACACAGAATGGACTGGGACATGTTTATTGAAAGTAGCTGATTGATTACTTGTAAAATTCATTTCAATTATGCTCTTGTCCCAGCGCATATTATTTATTTTTTTTGTTTTATCAACAAGCAATTACCAAAGGCTGCAAGACTAGCAGGCTTGTCAACGACTCTGATGACAAGTTTGAATTCCCAAGAAAAATGCTGAAAAACACAGACAGGCCTGATAATGAGTGAGTTGAAGTACAGGATGGGAGATGGGTGGATGTTGGTGCTACAGTGTCTATATGTTAGCAGACTCGTTGTGTATTTAGGATGATGCAGATTTATTTTCAACATAGAAAAGCAGTTTTTCTTTTTTCTGACACTTTTTGTGGTAAATGTTCCCCTGATTGAACTCTTTGCATAGTCTGAGTTCTGTAAATATAACTTGCAACCCACACTTGGCTTTATATTTGATTATCCAGCATGCCTCTACTGGCCACACTGGCTTATCATTTTTACTTTGTATTTTTATTTTTGTTTGCCAATATGTTTTATCACTGACCTTTTCTGATCTTGGTCTTGAGGACTTGGTCCCTCTTTTAATGAGGCTCATGTTGTGTTGTTACAGTCCTTGCTCAACTCCGTTTCTGTCATATTAACATACACTGTTTTATTTGTTATTACTGATCATATCAATTGAGCAACTCTAGGAGTAAAACATAATTAATGTTAGAGTAATATAGGCTGCACACTTTTTTTAAATAATTTTGCAGGAATTTGCTGAAGCTTTGAAATCATTTAGAAATGCAAACTCTTGAAAAAAATTTGCCAGTCAAACTTTGTGAATCCGAAGCTCCTCTTCGGCTGAATTTAGGTCACAACAGCACCAAGTGTAAAACCAAACGGTAAATACAATTAATAAGTAAACCATAAACAACTTTGCACATTGGGTCTCACTTCTTTCCTTACTTACCAATTGTCATGAATATATGTAGCCCTTACCTCTTTTTCCCCACCTGCTCCATTTCTATCTCTCTCAACATACTGTACACTCATACCTGCCAGAAGGAAGACTGGCTCACTCTATTATTCAGGCCTTTATGATAGTTGCTAGACAGAAGTCTCTTGAGTGATAGGGCATATGTCAGCCTGAGCAGAGCATGCCACACAGCTTTGGATGGACTGAGAGCATGAGGGGAATTCTCTGCTCTGAATAGATAAACATTTCACCTTTTGGGCAAAATGATGTACTCTATGTCTGGTGACAGCCAGTGTAGTGTGGTGCTTCTCAGATAATCCATTTACACCCGCCATTAAAAAACGATTTGTGTGATTGCGTTGCAGTTGGACTGTTCTTGACCACATGAAATTACTGGTGCGGATGCGTTCAATATGAGTATATATGAATATATACCTCTGGAGGTAGTCAGTGATGTAGTTTGACAACATTGAACACAAGTGTAAATACAATAGCTTTGTGAAATCACATACAACCACTTTGTGGGTGGAAATTAATGAGAATTTGAGCAAAGCTGCCATAATAGTTTTCAGCATGCAATAATCGTGCTTGTATATTGCCATCATAAATTCCAGTGAGTGAACAATGGTGCTGTTGGAGGATACTGTGTACAGTGAACTAGGTCTGAGCATAAGGACTATCCGATACGATTTGAGACACAGCATTTGACAGTCCTCGAGTGACCCGACCAAAGCCCATACTTAAACTCTGTAGAAAATATGTGGAGAGAGCTGCAGATGAAAGTTCACAGATACTTTCAATCAAATCTGACGGAGCTCGAACGGATATGCCAGAATGGGATAAACTGCCCAAATCCAGGTGTGCAAAGCGTGTAGAGATTCACCAAGAAGTCTCAGAGCTGTATTTGGTGCCAGAGGGGCTTCTGCAAAGTGCTGACTTAATGGTCTGAATACCCTTGTAAATGCATGTCCTGCCTATTCGTCAGGGACAAAGGTTGTTCCCCTGCGTGTGGCCTGCTCTGACTTACTTGCCAACTTGTGACTGAACTGTTTATTTTTTCAGGTAATGCTAAGGACCTCATGATTGATTTCCAATTCAGAGGGTCATTTTGCAATCGTAAGATTGTTATTGATGCTTGATAACACCTAAATTATCATTACTGAAAAAGTAAGGAATTCAAAACAGGAATGGAATTATTTGAATTTTAAATATCCGCTGTAGTGTGATTCGCATTCTACAGAGGCCTTACTCGACCAAACCATGTATGTTGTTTATTCAAAAAATGGCGTCACACATCACATTCTGCCCTCATTGCTGCTTTGATGGACTTTTTTTCCTTGACTTTGACTTTTAGATCGAAAGATAGATGAACTTTATTCTATCTATCTATCACTAGATCTAGATCACTATCTACATGTTCACATCTAGCACGTATCTACAAATATATCATGCAATCAATCAATCATTCTGTTCTGAACCAATACAATAATGCACATATTGTTATTTAACAAATATCAAAAGGTATTCTAATGAATTTTTGGGGTGTTTTTTTGTCATATACACGTATTACTGAATCGAAAATGAAGCAATAGTGATATCGAATCGGATCGTGACCTGAATAATCAAAATTGAATTGAATTGTGGGGTTCTTGACAATGTCCAGCCCTATTAAAATGTCGGTAAGACAAATAATATTCCTGATATCAAAGTACAGAGTGAAGTTTACAAAGAACGGAGAACAAAGACATCAGCCAGTGTCGGTCCTTCCTCCCATCCTTGTCCTTCTGCCTCTGGTGCTTCTGTGATTCACTGCCTGCAGGTACACAAGCAGAACCCCTACTGTTTCAGCCAGTAGCTATGATTGCAAGAAATTGTCATATTTTTAGATTTGTTGCCAACTAAGATAGAGGCTACATAGAGAAAGCTTCCATTGTAGCTTGTGCATAGCAATTCACCATAGCCTGTGTGACATGCTGGAAGGGAAACCCCTGGAATGTAGCTCAAAATCTTTTACAAGCAATCATAATGTGAAGAACTGGGTCTTACATTTTTTACTGAGTTTTCAGCATCAAGACATAATCTTTCAAGATGCACCTTAGAGAAATTGAGAAATGTAATGCCCTGCCACACAAAGCAGTATTTTTAAGCCGGCACGTGGAAGCTTAAGTGCTCTTTCTGCAATTTAAAAAAACAAACAAACATCAAGACAGAACAATTGAAACCCATTTATTTTTGACTTGGCTCAAAATAAAACATGTCTGAAGAAGACGTGGGGGTAGAAGAAAAGTTAATTCAAAAACAGTGTTTGAGTTAAAACTTCAGTTTATATTCAACTCATTTTGTACATTTACATTTACCACCAGCCACATGTCTCAACTCTGTGAGTGTATCCGTCGTGTTAACCGTGCAGGGTTTCTCTAGTTGGTTTGTTTGTATTTCTTTGTGAACAGCTTATTTCCACTGTGCGGACGTTTGCTTATTTTTCCATGGTTGGTTTAAGAGCTAAATGTATTCCTATATTAAAATAACATGCAATGGAATGCATAGTTAGTGCCAAACTTAAGTTGTTTTAACTTCGTTTGACTCTCTACAGCTTACATCTGAATGTCAGGTTTAGTGTCTGCTCAAGCAAATATTCCCATCTTCCTTTTTGGGACTTTCCAGAACCTCCGTTGGTATATCATGAGGTGGCCTTATGTCTGTAACACTGAAGGCGCAGGTGATGCAATTGTCAATAGATATTTAGTTTGACAACAAAAAGATGGGTGAAATACGCACAAAATGGGCAATGTACTCTTTATGAGGACATTGCTGGCCTTTTTGGCTTTGGAAGTGTTTGATTTTTAACTGTATTATACTGTATGGCTGGTTCCTTAAAGAACTGCAATTGGATGAGCAGGGTGTTTTACCTCCTTTCTCTGCCTGCTATTTGGTTTGTCTATAAATTTGGACTTGGCATAATTACACCTTACTTGTCAGGAACATCGAGACACTTTGTGGCGAAGACAAACACACGCCTGCCCCAGGCGGCTGTCGACCTGCCCAAACTTAATCACAGTTTTTCAATGGGTGATTATTTAGTGGGTGTCAACTATCACAGCCAAGCTTATACGCTTAAGCCCGGAGCATTTCTTCTGCTTGTGATGTATGTGACAAGGACTGTCCCATTAACATGCGCTCCCTGCCTTGATGTCTACAACTAAAAAAGAAAAGTTGTTTTTTTCTTGTCATATGTAAAGAGACAACACAAGGACTTAAAATTCATGTCAGCCATTACAAGCCTAACACCATTCAGAAACGAAAGAGAAACGAAGAAAAAAAAACAACAACAAAGAAATCACTAGGTAAAAAGTATGTTTGGTGGTCATAGCAAGTTCTGCCAGCTTAGAAAGCATATTTTGTGGAAAGAATATGGTACATGCAAACACAAGACAGACTTCAAAGTAAAAGGGATTGGAATGTTAACCTCCTTTCATTCAGTGAGGCCAGAGGAAAAAAGGATATAAATACCTAAACAGAGGTTGTGTTTGTCTTTCACTGCCGCTTTCTAGCCAGTTCCATCAGGTGATAGGGAACTTGTTGTTCCATATCATGGAGTCCAGGGGAAAAAGAAGAAGGCATGGTTTTTTTCGTCTTCTTTTAATTGGCATTTAGCTTGAAAAAAAAGTTGTTTGTTTGCCTTCACTTGTGTATGAATGTGTGAATCCAGATGCTGTGTGTGACGCTTTAGAAAGGAACTGAGCCTGTGCATCCTTGCCAGCAGTGATCCTGCAAACACAGGTGCACTGAGCAACTGCCATTACTCCCAGAGAAGCCCGGACTGATTCAGAATAACATGAACCTCTTATACTTGATTTAAGTTTGCCACATTAATAACAAATGATTGTCTGTCATTTAAATGCACATTAAAATTTGGTTTTAACAAGGTTGGTGCAGTAACTAGTCATTATGTTAATGGGGGATTCTTTCGAATACTGCCATGCACAACTGCTTGTAATTCATCAATCTATTCATCTGTTAATACTCATCCATTATAGTCTCTTTGATTTAATCTAGAGGGCATATCAGAACTGTTACTTAAACAAAAGGTACACATAAGTCTTCTCAAATGCCAACCCACTACACTACTGGATCAGAGACACCCGGACGAGATTATGTTTTTTTGGATGAAAACAGATCTGGTTTGGTTAGACTTCTGACAGATTGATGAACAAGTTTCATTATTTCAGTCAAATACCTCAATTTGTCTAGAAAATATACAAAACTGTAAGAACCTGACCACAAAAGACATCATCAATCACTGGAAAAAGTAGCAGGGATTCCATTGTCTGTAAAATTCAACTTTAAAATGGGTATTGCCTGCCCTTTGAAGGACGTTTCAGCTTCGCTGCATGCACATTTGAGGTGCTGTGGATGAGTGATTCGTAAATTTGTATCTTTGTACTGTGTTCCTCTTTGACAAGAATGTTAAGTTCCTCCCCGAGGCTGGACTGGATTCTGGTCTTGGTCAATTAGGACATTGTCAGTATGTCATGGTGGGGAGTCTTCAACTTTTAAAGGCGATCAGAGGAGCCAATGTGATTGGTTGGCCTTTGTTGTCGTTTACCCCAGCTCCCTCTGGTTCTTAAGTATTCCTCCTATTGACGGTATCCACTCTGTTCCTACCCTTTTCTCTAGATCACTCTGTGCTGTGCTGCTCCAGGGCTGTACTCTTTTCGGGGGAACATTTCAAAAACTGGTGGCATTAATTACAAGTGTATTTTTAGTGCGTGAAAGTGCCAATGTGTGAATGTGCACTAGACATTTTTTTTTTTTCCAAATGACAAATCTTTCTCTTTTTTTGTTTTTGTGTCTCTGACTTTCCTCCAACGCAACTACACACATGCAGTACATGCAGTGAAATAAATAAAAACATGCTCCCTCGCAAACATGCCAGCACACTCGAAATACACAGAGGAAAAACTGTGTCATCTCACAAACCCCTGTCTGTGTCTGAGTGGATGCCAGCTTGCCCAAATTGGATCACAGTGTCTTCAGTGGGACTACGTGTACAAGTATCAAAGAGACTGAAGGGCTGACAGCCAGCCAAATTAAAGCATTAAACCTTAGCATCTGTCTGGTTCTGCACAGAGCAGGGCAGGAGAGGGGAGTGAGTGGGAGAGAGATTACAGAGGAGAGACAGACAGGTGGTAGGGAGTGAAAAGAGAGGGAAACAGAAAACAGTTGCGGCAAAGATGGAGAGAGAAAAAAAAAACAGTGGGGAAATCGGAGCGTAGCAGTGGGCGAGAACAGGAAGTAGGAGGAGGAATAGGAAATCAGAGGAAATTATAAAGGTCAGAAAAAGGTGAAAAATGGTCCGAGGGATCAAGGTCATTACAAACACCAAATGTTTGTTTGTTCTATTAAGTGTGACTATACAATGTCATACCATACAATCATAGTATCTGTTAGAATAAACACACATGCACACTAATATCAAAACACACACACACATGCAGACCCACCACAGGTGCCATTCCAAACATGACAGAGTATATAATTTAGATTTCTGAAGTGAAAAGTACTCGAGGCAAGGACAGAAGGACGAACGCTTCATATAAATACTGTGACTCTTGTATGCATGACATGTACTAAGCTATTCTTTATTTGAATTTCAAGCTGCAGGAAAAAAAGAAAATAATATAACGCTACTGCTTCAAATACATCACCTTACATGACTGAGGCTTTATGTCAGTGTGCAACCCGAGGGCCTGCTTTTCCTTTCATTCTCTAAAAAGAACTGAAAGTTTAAAGTTTATAGTACATGTCATGCATTTTGAATTAAAATTTTCCTGACTGAATAACAAATAATATGTTACTTATATCACAATAAAGCCAAAATTAAAAAAAATACTGAACCTTATTTTGTCCCAAAATGGATGGATATTTATAATCATATTAATATTATTATATTATATATACATATATTATATATAATGTTAATAATATATAATATTCTAATATAAAGATATAAGAAGACTTTCTGTCTTAAGAGCATTGGAGTTCTATCGCTTATGATTTACTGGCCCAACATGGAAAATGTATTATATACATCGTTTACCTTATAGCATATGATTTTACTTGCTCTGTGCTGTTTGTACTGTAATATATATTCCACCATATAGTGAGCAGCGAGGTCCAAAGAAGCAGAGTTGCAGTAGTGAATTTGCAGTCTGTCTAAATGCTGCAGTGTCTCAGGGCGAAGGGGAAGTGTCTCTGTGGAAGTAAAAGGAGTTGGTCACCGGAGCGAGAAAACAGATTTGCGAGCGCTGTGTGCGTGGCGTCAATCGCTCTTCTCACATTTACTTTCTACAATCTGACTGCAGTTCACGACCTCACCGTCTTATTCCCCTTGTCTCCAGAATGTGGAGCAAAGTTCATAGTTTGCTTACGGTGCGCACATTCTCCCGTCAAGTTTGTTTTCTATAGATCACAACCTTTGCGTGGGAAGTGGCGTACGCACGTTTCCAGCCCCGTTTTGTCCGTACGCCACGTTTATAAATGAGACCCCTGGACATTTCTGAAGCCTTATATTTACATACATATTCCGATTATTTATTCAAACCCAAATGCTGTTGGCCACTTCTGCATGGTCCCTTTGGGTTTTAGCGAGACAGATGATGTAGATTCGGTCCTCTGCCAATGTGTGATATGCCGTTTATGCTCCGAGGACAGTGAGATACAGATGGAAATGTGTTGCTACACAGCAACAGATAGTGGAGTTGCATGCAAGCAATGATCACTCAGCTATGGATGGAGTAAACTTGGCTTCTTTTCTTTTATCTTTTTTAAAATTCAGCATACAAATTCAAGTATGTGCATATTCACTGTAGCTGCTTCTGTTATTATATGCCCCCATGCTTGTGTGTGCATTATATACATATTGACTTCAGTGACACTGACGTGTGTGCAGTCTGTTCGCACAAGATATTGGCGTGATGAATTAGGATGTCTTAAATGCACACTTGGTGCCGTCATTGTGTGCCTCCCGAGCCTCCACCCCACATGGACATACAATGCAGATTTGCAGACGTGCACTGAAACACAATCACATGCATGCTTAGCCTACGTGTGAGAAAGCTGGACAAATGTGCATCAGGAAGATTAACAGACCATCTTAGCCAAAGCAACAATAGACAAACAGAAGCTAGTCAAGCCTTTCCAAAATTCTTCATGTTCACTGCATAACAGCTGGATGAATGATTGTGTTTGTGTACTCGTCTTGCGTGCGTCTGCTTTATGTTCAATTCCATCCTTTCTCATTGAAAGCCTCTCTAGGAAACGCCATGGATATTTTCTAGGGTTACAATTTTGTATATCACAACCAGACATTTTCTTCTGTTACTGACTATTTGTCTTACTTCGCAGTTTTCATTTTAAGAGCTTACACTGTCTGTGTTTCCTGGTGCTACTGATCGCTCTGCTCTAGTTGATCATGTGAGAACTCCTCAGACAACTGTCAAATCCTATCTGCAGTGTGTCTTTGATGAGCTTCAATGGTATAGTTCTATACAAGACAACATACAGAAAAGTAAGAGAAAATGAAGGGATTATAAAACCATGTTTTATTTTTCAAATGTAAATACTTTTTTTTTCTCATTTTGTCCACCGCCTATGCCTTTTAACTTTAATTGACACACAAAAACATAATAATCACCATTCCCTTATACAAAATCAAAAGCGGTGTTTTTCTCTCATGTAAATCACATATTCCTCTGGATGAGGAGTGTTAATTATTACAAATTTCAATTATTCTCTAATACATTTTTTTCTCTCGTCTCAGCATCTTTCCACTCCGCTCACATCTTACTCAATGTGACTTTATCTCGCTGTGTGTTCATGACATGTTTGTAAGGGTGTGTGTGTGTGTGTGTGTGTGTGTGTGTGTGTGTGTGTGTGTGTGTGTGTGTGTGTGTGTGTGTGTGTGTGTGTGTGTGTGTGTGTGTGTGTGTGTGTGTGTGTGTGTGTGTGTGTGTGTGTGTGTGTGTGAGGTGTAGCTGAGGATGTAATCAAGCTCATCGATCGAGCAGAAGGCAACACGTCCAGTAACATTATGACAGTGATGGAAGATGAATAAACAAATACTTGACATTCAACACGCACGCACGCAGGCACGCACGCACACACGCACACACACACACACACACACACACACACAGCTTTCCATGTGAACAATAGACCAGGCCCCACCACTCAAGAGTCGAAATTCCTGGTACTTGAACTATCATGGTTTGCATATTAAATTCAGCTGATGTTACACACCTATAGATTAAATAGCATCAGTACAACAATAGCAGCAACAATATAGTATACAGTATTCACCATTCATCACCACTCCCTGCAGATGTCTCACCACCTTTAATGGAAAGGGAATAGGGCTCGTTTATATTGCAACAGCGGACAGTAGTTACAGCAAATTAACAAGTCACAGGAGCAACTTGACTTTTCATCTTAATCAAAACTAAATAGAGGTGCGAGCCATTATTTAAAAAGTGGCTAATTTAAGAACGTGCGGTACTTCTTCATTAACCTTTTAAAGATTGAACAACAGATTCAATTAGTGGCATGTTTTGTCTTTTTTGAAAAACACAGGTTTGCACTTGCAGTGTATTTTATTCATTAAACTTCATTTTATATTTGATTTTATTAAACGAACAGGACTACATCTCAGAAAGGCTGCCTTTGATTAGAAAGATGAATCAGGCAATGGTTATGTTCTCTTATATTGTCCCAAATAGTTTAATATTTTTCAGTTTTCTCCAACAAAATTAAAAGGAACACACACTAGAATCAAACTTTATTCCCCATTCAGTTCTGCCAGAAGGATGTTCCAGTAAGATAACATTTCCAATCAAATTTTTAGCCACATAGTCAATTAGTTTCTGTCAGGGGGTCACGCAAAAATCTACTCAACAATGTGCTGCTCATTAAAGCAATCAGTGTTTTGGTAAACACAAAATTCAAATGATTTTTTTGACAAATGATGCACCAAAAAAAGACATTTGTTATCCTCTGTCAATGTGGAGTATGGTGGATGTTTTAGTCTTTTCTTTTCTTTTTCTCATTTGATTTTTAATGAGTCTTTGCTTTCCTGTGATGAGATGCAATTACAACGCTCGTCACTAATTGGCATGTGTGTGTGTGTATTTGTGTTATTGTTTGTCAATGTATAAGTGGGTATATGTGGGTTTTCTAGCTGTCTGACTCTCAGTGGTGGTTCATCTCTTGTCCCAGTTCCACCTGGCTGTTAGTGCCACTCAGCAACGCAGCACTAAAAGCTGCTATTGTTGTCATTGTGTTGAAGTAATTTTTCCTCTCCCATTGTTGCTCCCAGTTTATGACACCTAAGGAACAATTATCAGACAGCTGCAAACCCAAACCTGTGAAAACAGTGGCGTTATTGAGTGGGGGGATATTTGCAGTTCAATAGAAGTTAAAAACCTCCAACTATTGTTCAATATCTGGTTCCATTACTGAGCTACTGAGCCCATCACATGTGCCAATTCATCTCTGCTGTTGGTATCCAGGATATGTGTGGGTGCTATCAACAGCCTTTCTTTCACCTTTGTTGAAACATGTTTTGGAAGTATTGTTGTTACTTAATGACACCTTTAAAAGATTAATTATAGAGAAAATCATTTTCAATGGATGATAAATCAGCGGGAGATAGTTCTTCTCAGTCCACCTAGCATCTTGTGCAGTTTCTTAGTAATAAAAGGCACTTTTAGATCTTTTTGTTTAGGCACCAGTTCATGTCATTGTTGCAAGTCTTTTTCTCTCCTACACAAAGACACTCACTCAGTGCAAACCACTGCCCCCCCTCCTCCAAGCTACGTACAGACACAAACAAAAACCCACTGAGTCACAGCCACCAACATGCACACGGCTACTCACATGTACATTTCTACTAATGTATAATCCACTAATCGTTTTGCATGCTTAAGCACCAGACACCCGCCCACAGACAGTCCCCTTTTGTCTCAGTGGCTTTTAACAAAGATGCACAATGTCTTAAAGATTCGAGGTTTTGCTCACTCAGCACAAACACATTCACAGACCGTGTTTGTTTGTTTTTTATCCAAAGGAGTCTCCACCAAAATTACCATCATCTCAAAGCATTAAAATTAAGAGCTGTTGTGCACAGCCTACACTGAAATAATCGTGTTCCTGCCAATTTCCTACAGTGACAATCTGCCTTGTACTGGCACACACACACACACACACACACACGCACACACACACACACAAGCACACACACGCACAAGCACACACAGAGAGAGAGAGAGAGAGAGTGCAATCAAAACATCCATATAACACTCATTTGACTCTGAGATTCAGGGTCAGTTTCCATTGTGAGGTTGAGTGACGTGTGCCATTGAACAAATCACTGCTCAGCAGTCTTCCGACAGACAGACAGCTACAGAGCAGAACGAGTGGGAAGAAAGCAGACAAGGCTAAAGGCCTTGACAGTCTCAATGTGTGCAAGCCTTTCAACAAGCCAGCAGCTATCACAGTGATAACCACAGATTTAAAGTGCAATCATTTAAGCCAAAGCTGACAGCTACTTGAAAATGGATATTTATCAAACTCAACTACAGCCAAGGACCCCCCCCCCCCCCCCCCCCCCCCCCCCCCCCCCCCGAAAAAAAACCACAAAGCGTGTCTGTTTGTTAATGTTTTCATGCTGCGTGATTGGCTATAAACACTTGCTCATTCAATTATGGATCAACAGAATGACAGCAGAAGGGCTTTGCTGAGTACTTTGAACAGATTCTGCTGTCGCTTTTCAACTTGAAACACATCAGTCCCCTGCTCCTCTCTTCTCTCCGGGTCTTCACAGGGGGCCTGCCGTCTGTCACATGGCGCGCACATGCAGAGTCCCACTATGGACGCGCAGTATACGAACGGAGGAGCACACCCACAAGTACAATCTGGGAACAAGCCTGCAGTGGCGCATGCATTCGCACAGCGGAAGCGCACACAAACACACACGCGCCCACGCGCTCCGTTCTCCCTCTGAGCTCATTCATTCTCGTTACAGAAGCATAAAAGTCCTCGCGCATGCTGCCAGGGGAGAGAGTCAGAGAGAGAGCGCGATACGGAGAGAGAGAGACAGAAAGTGTTGGCATTGGTTTGGCTGCGGTTCAACTCTTGTATGTTTTTCTCAATTTAGTTTTCTGGGACACTGGGTGTGTGTACACCCTGTGTGTGTATTCTGTATGTCTGTCTGTTGATAGTTTGTATTGCTGTAGATACCCAGTTAAACTGCAGTCTATAAAGGCATCGTGTTGAACTGGGGCTGACCTGTTGGTGTCTCTGGCCTTGGTGCACCGTTTCGCTAAAGGACTCTTGCACACTCTCCCTCCTGTACACTCCACATCCAGTGCGTTGGTCCAGTCTACTAACAGTTTGCAGAGAGCTGCAGCGCTGCCTGTCTTCTAGAATAGAGCCCATTCAGTTCAGTTCAGTATGCTTTCTTGGCATGGATGTCATATCGACAGTCTTGCAAGAGCGTCCGAGTACAATTGGAGTGCATCAGAGAAAACACAGAAAGCTGTCTCTTTCTCTCCCTTCTCTATCTGTCATTACTCCGATGCTGCTGCGCTTTAATCCCTTTTTTTCCCCCTTCACAACTGTCTTTTTTCCACTGTCTGCGCCTCTACTCCCTTTTCCTCTGCCTCTTTGTATCTCCATTTGTGTGCATCCCCCTTTCTGCCTTAACCTTACATGAGTCAGAATGTATTAATCTCTTTTGCTCTCTTTTCCCCTCTTTCTCTCACATGCACTCTTCTATCAGTTTCCCCTCCATCTGGCTTTCCTGTAAAATGAATGAAGCCTTTAGCTAATCACTAGCTCTTCAAAGCCCTCTCGTTTTCCCTCTCTCTTTTCATCATGTGCAGGTTGGGAAGTGTTGTAACCTCAAATAACCTTTTCACCGCATGGCCCTTGTCTCTCTGCGTAAATCTACAGTAGATGGCAATTGGGGAGGCTTTCATCTCAAGTGCCACAGAGCACCTACCGTGCAAACAGCTTGCGTATACAGTACGTGGCTCCAAGTGGACCTTCTTCAACAAGAGGGTTTGGTTCCGCTCTGGTTGGTAACCACATCTCCATACTACACGCTAAGATCCAGTGTGTGTGTAACAGAGAGAGGCCTTACGATTATAACGTATCAATTAATAAGGTTAAAAAAAAGGGTTTATCTCAAGGTAACCAGATGCATTAAATGTCATCATGAATTATTAAACAGATCTGTTTCTTTTATGATTTTACAACCAGTCATTAAAGTTGGTTTAGTCAACCAGCTTTTGTAAGTATTTTGTTTTTTTCTGACCACAACTTACTTGTAGTAATTACTAGTCATAAAAAAATAAAAGACAGAGAAGACATGAATGAGATGCATAAGCTCCTTGTACATTTTTCTTCAGTATTTAATCAGTGACATATTGTCAGCAGTGCCAACACTGTTCTTTTCAGACTCGTCTACGTCCTTGCGAAACTGAAGCCATGATTTAAAGCTCAAATGTCTTGCTATCATGGCAGATTTTAGTCGTCCAAGTATTAATTAACAATTGATTTATTATCACATTTAGTTTCTATAAAGGCAACAAGTAATTAATTCTGCTATATCATGGTACTTAACATAATCACTGTGCTTCCATCAAGTTAACTGTCTGTGCCCACTGGCTGGTAACGATGTCACTTTCACTCACAGTTAGCATGCTACCCACACACTTGTGTTCGGCTGTGCATTTGGAAATAGCAGCAGGGCCGCAGAATTGCAACACGTGCCACGGCTCGCCTGTGCTCTCTTCCACACCCATGCGCACGTGTGAACTAACACACTTCCCTTGTATGGTGGTGCATGGGATCTGTTTCTGACTCATCCGACCACTCTGTTGAACATGTCGGTCGAAACATTCACAGCACACAATTCTCTAAGGTCAAATGATGTGCAATTTCCTTGCAGAGTGGACGCTCCACAAACTGAGGGCATTTGGTGGATTGATTTCTGATTCGAGCATTTCCATTCCACTGTTAATTGCGGACTTGCAACAAGAGTGTTGGGATTTACTTGTATTCCTTTTCAAAGAAAGGCCAATCCACTGCTTTGTAACGGCCACGTTTTACTGTAAGTTTTGTCATTGTCATTTCTTCCAATTCAAAGGATACCAGCCGAGCATATCACTGTTGCAATTACTGCTAATGAGATGATTCCTAGCTTTACCATTGAATGATGCAAACTCCATTGTAGGAGGATAATGCTCATGTAAATATCTAATTAACAAAAGGATCTTCATGTGTTTCGTAATAAGCATTTAAGAGGCTGATACATCACCAGTAAATTCTTGTTGTGGTCGCTCTTAAACTCAAGAGGGCATGTTTTACTGTGAAAATACTTGGCAGTGGAAAATGCACTACATAACTAAAAACCTTAATTGATTCACTGAGTGGGGTTTACCATTAGGTTGATTATACCAATTTTTATAAATTCACATCCAAATGCAAATTCCGGAAAATCTTATTTTTAAAAAAATGAGTATTGGCTTTCTTCTTTCTTGCATGCTTTTGAGCCATGTATGAAAAAGAATATCAGTGTGAAAAGTGTACATTAGTATTGAAAGGCTTTGAAAAAAATCTTGCCATTGCTGGAGGGGATGATTACAGACCTGCCTCTACTCTAAGTGTTTCACCGTCTGGGAAATAAATCTCACAAAATAACACCATTCACGTCACCTTGTGTAATTTAATTGCAGCGCAAAGTTAAACTTCTATGACTAGTACTTAGGCTATTTGGAGATTAATGTAGCTGATATGTGGAAAGGCCTTTTCGCATCTGCATTTTATACATCAAGATGACACAAGTAGAGTGAGTGTTGTAATGGAAGTTATGAAAGATGCTCCTGTAAAACTGTTTTCACCTTGTTTGGTAGGATGGGGAGAAGCCATTTCATCATTGGAGAGCCAGGAGAGAGAATAGTTGATAACGGGCGGAGAGCTGACCGGCCCAGCACGTGAAAAAGTAGAGCAAAGAGGTCTGTCGTAGCAGAACACAAGGCACTAGCTGGCATTTTGCGCTGGATAGTTGCCCGGAGGAAAGGGGGCTACAGATCCCTTCACAGTCTCGTGTGCCAGCAGCAGGATTTGGAATTTGATACAAGCAGCCATGGGCAGCTGGATGCATACAAGAACTCTTGTCGGTGCATGTTTGTGTGTTAGTCTGTGTCTGCGCATCCTATCCCAACAGACTCACCCCATTGCTTATGAACGCTTGACAGCTCTATTCCCTCTTTAAAAATGTTAATATTAAGAAATAAAATCAGGGGCATATATGGTGGTGCTGAGGGTAGAGTACATGATGAGTTTGCGTGTCAGATGGCTACATTGTAAACATACCATACGCATATATGTATATATATATATATATATATATCTGTATCAAGGGCTTGAATAATGAAGCACAATATTTTTCATGTTGATATCAGGGTGTATGTGTGACTGAGGAGTCAGGGCACACTGGGAAAATCAGGTTAAATGCTTCCGAGCTGAATTCAGATGAAATAATTTGCAGTTCTCACTACGCGATTGCTGTGTCGTGTTTTGGAGTTTTGCAGTCGTTTGCGAGTTCATACAACATGACTTGCTGGTGACAGGAGGTCACACGAATATGTCTGGTCTCTAAAAAACACAACAAAAACACAGAAATTATCCATGTCCTTGTCCCACCTCCCCTTGCACTTGATTCCCCTTGCAGCCGACTTGTAGATTCCAGTATGCACTCAAAAATCTCAGTATGCATTTTGCAGATTATTTTACACATTCACAAATTTGATTACTGCACACACGGATTGAGATACAGTGACACAACGCTCCAGACACAGACACATATACCTTTGTGTCGCCCCACAGGAGACCGTTCAAATGATTCAAAACGATCCTCCTGCTCTTCTGTGTCGTCCTGCTCACAGATCACACATCGACATCATTCAGAATACTTTATTAATCCCAAAGAGGGCAATTCATCTTTACAGTCTATCACATCATGCACGCTGATTGCCGATCAATCTGGTTGATCGCTAGAAGTCGAGTTGTGTGAACCAGGCATGAGGCAAACAGAACATGCTTTACCGGGAGGTAATCTTTTTAAAATAATTCATCTTCCTTCTCAGTACAATGTATCGCAATGAGAAGAAGAAAAAAGCTGCTTAAATTATTCAATTAATTAACTTCCATTAATCACTCTAACCTTCCATTACATGCACTCCAAATGCTCTCTATTGTTTCCCACTCTGTTCCCACCTCTGTCAGTGAGGGAGCAGACACTTTCTTTCTCATTGAAGTAAATCTGATAGAGTCATGTATCATTACGGAGTTCCCCACAGTCTCTCCATAATTCATCCATCTCTCGTTCCCTCCCTCCTTTCATTGCCTTCACCCTCTTCCTCTCACCCTGCCTGCTGATTTGCATTTGTCTGCAGTTGTCTCCACGGGCCCTGATCGTTCGTTCCTTCCAGAGTTTTGCTGCAATACATTGATTAAAAAAGAATTATCTCTTTCTCTCACTCCAGTCTTTATGCTTTCTTTCTGAAATGCATATATCCCTGACATGCTTTCGATGATTTTTTTTATTTTTTATTCATCTGATCCCTTGCCATTCATCACTCAACTCCTCAATTTCTTCTGCTCTCTCTTCCAAATCTCTGTATGCAGATACAGCTAATAAAGTTGTTTCCTCACTCATCATGCTGCTGTCTCAGACGCACAGAAGTGCACCAAAGCATAGGGAAAATGTTCCAATGGTAAATGGTGTAAACACCTCCAAATACTAAATACACTAAATATATGAATTTAATGTGTTACTTTAACATGACCAGAGCGGTCTCTGCTATACCACGCAGGCACTCATTCAGCCACTCAGAAATTACATGTTGAGCTAATGTTGTGTTCCTCACAGTCCATCACTGGGTCAGTTAGTTACAAGTAAACCACCTCAGGCCAATCACTGGAGTGTTTGCAGTGAGTGACTGCAGTCATTGAGATGCAATTTTTTGGTCAAAATTTGATCGCGGGGAGATGAATATAGTGCACTGATTATTCATAGTCACTTCAGACATAGCCAATTTGATCATGACGGACCATCAGCTCGGTAGTCTTTATCAGGAGTGAAAACAGCTGAGAACCAGTGAAATTGTACTCATTTGTTTCCAAAATAATTGGCTCACTGCCACATATCTCTCTCTAATAACACGTCTCACTTTGCGACACTGACAGGTTGAAACAGGCTGACACATTGGAAAATAGAAACGCAAGCACCCCACATGCACGCACACACACACACATACACACACACACACACACACACACACACCTGTGTGCATTTGAGTGTTGAGATACCAAGTGGGAAAATATGACATCTGCCGTGTACACAGGCAGTGAAAACAGAGACACACTGAGCCATTAGCAGTGAACAGCAACAATCCATTTTCTAAATATGATTAAAGCATTGACAAATGGGTCATTACCCCAGCTGAGAAAGAGAAAGGAGAGAAAACAGAGATAGAAAGAGAGAAAGAGGGGTAGGCAACAGTCAGTTTGTATGTTCACGAGTGTCCGTGTATCTTTTTGCAAAGATTTTGTCGTCATTTGAATGTTATACAAGGCCAGAAATCCCATAGTTGAGGAGAGTAAAATGGACATGCTGTAAGAAGTTTAAGTGTTGAGAACGAGGGAGGGGTGAAAGGGAAGGCCGTAGATCTGTCCAGGGGAAGTAATAGCAGTAACAGCCCCAAGGCTGTAAACATAAAAGAAGTGTGGATTCTCCCCAGAGACAAATTAATCTCATTGACCTTACAATGGATGAAGCTCGGACACAAAGATATATACGTCAGGTCTCTTTGAATGGATTGATGGTGGATAGAGGGAGGAATAACCAAAGGAGACCGGGAAACGAGAAATGATAGGGAAAAAATGGATAAGCTGTTGCACAGTGAGCCACTGTAGGAGATGCCAGACCTTTCACTCTGATAATAGGGTACTTTATTTTGATTCTGTATCTCCTTTCTGTTCGATAAAAATCTGTGACCCACGAGAAAGCCTTTATTCATTTGTAGCTACTGCTAACACGAGCCACTGATAATTTAACACGACAAGGAAGATAGCAGGTGCAGAACTGAGGGGAAAAAGCATTGCAGAAAAAGAAAAAGAAACTGCTGACAATCTGCAGAACACGGAGAGTGGGTTGATGTTATCAATATCAGAAGGACGTGATATTGAAAGTGGGCTAGCACTTTCAATATCATGAAGGCAATAGAGTTTCTTTGACATCTACACAGAACAGGAGTAAGAAGTCAATGCTTTTTTTTTCTTAGTACACAATGCACAGCAGACTTGTATGTACAATGAGATCAGTATGCAAAACTGTTTCCATGTCAGATTTTGTATTGACAGGATTTTAGACTTGGTTTGAAAAGTCTGGTGAACATGGAATGGATACTTGAATGCAGTGCTTCAACATTTAATGCTAAAATTAGACATCATTGATCTTTGGCGGGTGACTAGCTATCACCTTAATCAACATATGTAATGAAGAGTTAACCATGTAACTGAATACCTAACTAAACAACATTATAGAATAAAGTAAAAAGAGTAGTTAATCACACATACTGTAACTGTGGTAATTTTGTTTGTGGAAGAGATGGATGGATTAATAATAATGATGGTGATAATAATAATAATAAACACATTTTATTTATTTAGTTGCACCTTTCAAGACACCAGAGGACACTTTCCTGATCCAAGAAGACTCTCGGTCAATAAAAACAAGATAGAAAAACAGAAGCAACAATAAACTATACAGATATAAATGAAACATGAAAGGATGAAATAAAATTGTAGCCTCCATGTATTGGCTGCAAAGGCCAATCTAAAGGTGAACTATTAATAATGTCTCTAAAGGCTTAAAGCAAAGGACAAGGGGAGGAGTTATTACAATGCAAAGTGAAGTGCAGAATTTTATGAAAATAATGATGTCGTCACTTAAAGGAAGAAGTGCACACACAACCTTATAATTGGATTTAACAAAATATGTGATGGATCGATGGAGGGATGGAAGTAAACTGAGCTGGCCAACAATGATACTGTACATGCACCAATCTCAGATATTGGAGTAACGAATTTAGTTGAGTCAGGATGGGTGGCAAAGGAAGGGGGAGATCAGTGAGGGGTGGAGAAGAGACTGTAGGAAGGAGAGCAGTATGGGATAAGAGGCCCTTATCTGTCATGCTCGACAACTCCAAAAGCTAAAAAATAGGAAAAAAATGCACTGTTGAATCATGTTGAATAGAGGGAGGTGGTGGAGAGAAGGGATACAGAAGAGGATGAGGCAGACATATTAGATGGGCAGAAGAAAGAATGAAAAAAACGAGAGATGGGGCTTAGAAATAAGGGGGTGAAGGGGGCATTCATCTGGCGAGCATGATAACGGTGAGCGCAGCAACTGGATAAATATAGTGGTAAAGGGTATGGAATTGAGGAGCAGTTGGAGGTAATGATGAGAGGAGGCACAGATGGAGTTACAGAGAAAACCAAAAAAAAAAAAAAGAGGCTGGATGAAAGAGAGGATGTTTACATCTCCAGGGCACAAAGAGTAGAGCAAGCTGGGAAGAGATGATGTTAAATGTGACAAGATGAAGGGACCAAAGGGGATCCATTAAATGTTAATGAACGTGGGGTATGTGTGTGTGTGTATATGTGTGTATATATGTGTGTGTGTGGGGCGGGGGGGGGGTGAGTACAGCTTGTGTTTGTCAGAAATCATTGGTCTGGTACATTCAACAACAGGAAGTGCCAGCAGTCAGAGAACTTGGAGTGATACATTTTTAGCGAATCAAAGTCAAAAGGGGCATCTTGTCTCTTGCTCTTTCTACCCCCCTGACCACATTAATAGACAGACACATGCGCACACACACAGACCCACACACACACACACACACACACACACAGAGGCCTACTGCATATACAGCAGAGAACATTTTCCAGCCTGCCAGCTGTGTGAGTAAGCGTCTCTCTGCCACTCAGTGCTTTGCCGTGCATGGCACAATGCATGGCAGCGGTCTGGAGCTGTGTATCTAGAGCGTTACATGAAACAATACACAGACACAAGTAGGTCATCCACACAAAACACGCGCTAGATATGAAGATACCCTCAGCAATGACAGTGCTGCGGATGCAGGCCAGCACTTCCTCTCTTTCTGTCAGTGAAATTTCCCGATAAAGCCAAACACCTCGATTATGAGTACGCACTCATTTTACAGCCGGCAGATGGTCCCACGCTTTTCATTCAGCTTCATATTAGAGAGTATTTCTGTCATGTTGAAAACGTAAGCAAAGCCATAACCAGAACACAAAATTTGTAGCTGGTATATCCTCACTCATCCAATCGGGCTTGGAGGAGCAGAGTCAGCAGTGGGGGGGTTGGGTAGTGCACAATTTGAACACAGCATGCTGCTGTTTTTAACAATTAACTAAGAACACCTTGACTAAGCCATTAATATAATCGCATCAATCTAATACTTTTTAAATCTTAATCCTGAATGGTCACATCGAATTGCAAAATTTTAGCAGAAACTGCTGAAAAATGAAAGTTGTATGTCACTGTGTATTCAAAATAAATGTCCTTTTGACTAGTACTAGCCGAGTGATAGTTTAAGGGACATTAAATCACACATTCAAGCTAAAGGGGGCATTTCATACTATCTCTGTGTTTAACTAAATTCACAGGAGTGTTAAAAGTGTTGTCAAAGTCTCTTATTTCTTCTGACTCTCTCAAGAAATGTCCTACACCTACTCGCATGCGGACACTCTTTGGTTTTCTTCAGGTATTGATTTCCTTCCTTCCATTTGTCTTTCCTCTATTTTTACATCCTCACTCACCGGTGCCGCGAAAAGCGGACGACTATGTATCACAATGATAAAGTGTGTTTGGTTTATTTGAGCGTGTGGTGGGAAGAGAGCTTCTTGCGGAGACACAGACAGAGAGGAGAATCAGTCACACCTGGTTGCAGGTGAGGCGCTCGCAGTCCATTTATTGTGACAGGGCCGAGAAGCTGGAGAGAGAGCTCAATAACATGCTCTGTTGCAGACGACACATGTACAATGGACACTGACACACGGGACACGCATCCAGACTGTGTGCGAGACCCGCGTGTGCGAGACCCGCGTGAGCGAGCGCTTCAGTACACTTTGGAAATCTGGAGAAGGAGTTGATTCATCTAATTTTGCAAGTGAGTCTTGCAGGATCAAATCAAGCTTTTGATTTTGAAAAATAGTAACCATGTAAAAGTCTGGGATAAAGGTATATTACCACATGTACTGCATGGCCAGCAATAAATAAGGATGATTTATCATGAGTCAGTGTACTGCTCTTGTACAGGACGTGTGTGTGTGTGTGTGTGTGTGTGTGTGCGTGTGCGTGTGCGTGTGTGTGTGTGTGTGTGTGTGTGTGTGTGTGTGTGTGTGTGTGTACTCATGTGTGGGCTGGCATTGACGGTGGTGGTGGTTTGTGAGTGTTTTTTAGTGGGTGGTTACGGTTCAGGATGAAAGTTGAAAGATTCCAAATGGCTACATTCTGTATTTGTTCGCACTCCCACACAGTTTTATCTCGCTCGCCCTCTCCGAAATCAAAACTTCTTCATGTGTTCAAAGTGGAGTCATTGTACAGAGCCCCCCACTCATTTGAGCGTAAGCAGGGTCTAAGAGGAAACATCATCCATCTGTGCAGCCTTACATTCAACTTATAGTCACTCAGGCTCGACTCTTATTTTTTAGACATACACTTCTAAAACCTTTCAAAGCGTCAGCAATGTGCGTTTTTGCCAGGTGCTGTCAAATCCTCCAAAGTGACACACTCACGCAGCATTTTCCTGCGCCAGCACTTTCTCATTTTTGCCCTCCCTTAACTTTTGACTACTTCAGAGCGATGTAAAATTAGGCTGGGTTAACACAACGGGCCCTTTAAGTCATTAGCCAAGAGTATTAATGAGCCTACTGCTTAGGAGCCCCCTGCGGACTGGAGAGTGTGTGATGTAGAGGGGATGAGGGCACTAATTCTCCAAAGTGCCCTTATAAGTAGAGGATTAGCAAAGCCTTCCATTAGCCAAAGCCTTATGATGCTAAGCTAATGTGCAATAGCTAGACAAGAGCGTGGCAGCCAAAGCGTTAGTTAGCATGACCGCTACGGAGTCTGGATAATGTAGCTTATGATACATGGGCGGCTTATTCAGCTCAATTATTTTGAGTAATGCAGACTCACATACGCGGGCATTAAATGTGTCCATGCCTAATGCACACATGAATTTATCCGCAGGTGTATCTTCTGACACTTAAAGGGATTCATGTGCTCAAATATTAAGGTGGCAGTCGATTGAAGATAAAGCCTGGGCTCATTGGTTTAAGAATAATGGCCATGACTAAGCACTACGCTGACACTTAGTCAAGTTTAATCATATATTGTTACACTTAAATTAATTCCTCAAACGTGGACTTGCACAATGGATTGTCAGATTGATACTGCTTTGGCTCATGCTCATTAATCATCTGCATCAATGCTTTTGGAAATGGTTGCCTGAAATAACTCTTTAGTTTATTTTTTGTAAAAAAGTAAAATCATTCCTATCAAACTTTTGCCAGTTAATAATAGACAGTTATATATGTATATCTATTGTCTTCGAATTAGATTCATGTCACTGATCTGAGTGATAACAGCAACCAATTTACTGTGACCGTTTGGGCGGACCAGCTCCAGAATAGCTTTAAACTTGTGCATTTTTTCCTTTTTGTGTACTTATGTACACTGTTAAAGACAAGTATAGTGTCACACTAAATTGGTTTTAGGGTTGCTTTGAAAACTTTATGTAGCCGTCCAAATTGAATTATTGAATTAGACTTGGGCTATGTTTAACAACAGTCAAACAGCAAAAGCAAAGAACCAGACATCACACTGTGCATCAATAATACATAGACACACACATGCTTGTGTCAGGATTTGTCATGATTTGAGAATTAGGCCTCACAAATCTTTGAAATCCAACTTTTTCCCTGTGAAAAAAAGTTAACATGGGAGACAATGGCATATTGTATAGCTCTCATACTTACATGCACACATACAATGTTTTATTCTACTTTTCTAAGCACCATTAATCTCCTCTGGCCTTAATTTCTTAGGATATCTGCCTTCATTTGTGTCGTGTCAACAGACTGCTCTCTGTGGCATTATACAGGCTGTTTGCCGTCGTATATTGCCATTCCATCACTTGTGTGTTTGTGTGCACAGTACTGTCTTTTGGTTCCACCACGTTTCGTGTGACAGGGTTTTAGTCTTCTAGAAGTGAAACAAATACCTTAGTGTGGGGGCTGTTATGAAGGACGCAGTGAGGAGAAACATGGGAGAAGAAGTTGAAGTGAGGATGAGGATGGATGAGGGATTAAAAAAGAGGGAATGGGGGCATGAACATGAGGGAAAAGGGTAGGTGGCCATCTGGGCAAAAGCATCGGAACATCTGAGTGTGGGAGGCAAATAAGTGTGGAAAAAGTGAAAATAATAAAGCAACGATGAATCAAAAAATGTCTGGAGTAAGGGAAGGAGAGAGAAGAGATGGATGCTTGTGTTGCCATGAGGGTAAACAAAGGATGAGGGAGAAAACGTTTGGTGTAACTAAAGACGGTGGGAGGAATTTGAAAGGTGCTGAAGAAGGTATGTTAGAAGGAGGTGGACAAAGAAAAGAAAGGCAAATAACTCCAAACTGACGACAGTGCCCAACAGTCTGTGGAGCTGTTAGGCAAATAAAATGAAAATCCCTGAGAGTGTGGCTCTGAAGTGATTGGGGCTGAAAGGTAAGCGCTCAGGGGGGTTGTTCTGGTCGAGAGGGGAGATAACGGGGGAGAGGCTGGAGAGGGTAGGAGGTAGAGGTGTTTTTGACACTACTACAGGCCCGGGAAGGATGAAAAGTGGAACAGGAGGTGAAATAAGCTCAGATAGTGTCTCCGAGCTGAGGAGCATTTAGGCGGCAGAGCAGAAACAACTAGGGGAATGTTGATATCCTCTGTAGCAAATGGGGAATATTTTACAACAGGGCTTTATATCACAATTTTGGGTGCACTTTTTTTATGGGAGCATATTGTTATTGTCTGCTATACAAGCCTGCCTTATATTGTATTATTGAAGGACAGTAGCCTGAAGGTAAGCTAATAGTGGGGACATTCATATGAGTATGTTAGACTTCAGGCTTAAGACTTGACTAAACTTTGATTCAATAGCTTGCTGTCAGTGGCTGGTTGCATTTGCAAACCACTGTTATTTAAATGTAGTTTCGTTGTGTCCATTGATTAAAAAGTATACTATACATACTCATTCTGCTGCCATATATCTTTTCCTACTGTGTTTGCATATCCCTCTTTTTTCCGTGTTACCACAGAGCAGGTTGTGTGTGACTCAAACAGCTTTGGTTCTCAAACTAACTTTGCCACACATGTGGAGGCAAGAAAACAAAATCCCTGCAGTTGGTGCTGCAGTGTGGTGACCTGTAAAGTCTGAATTGTTCACTTTGCGGCTCTCTTAGCACAATTAATTACTGGGATCAGAAATATGACTTGGTATTGCTCACAGTTGTAACAGATTTTTTTTTTTTACCTCCAGTGCTTCTTGACATAAAATGAATAGTAAATGAATTCCCTTTTTATGCTTTGAAAAATAACACTTTCTTCTTCTGTTTTCTTCTTCTTCCTTCTCCTTCTTTCTCTCCTCCACCCAGCCTGTGAGCTGATGAACCGCGGCATCCTGGCCCTGGTCAGTTCAATCGGCTGCATGTCAGCGGGCAGCCTTCAGACTCTGGCCAATGCCATGCACATCCCCCACCTCTTTATCCAGCGTTCCCCAGCAGGAACTCCCCGCTCCGTCTGCCAGCCCACCAGTCGCATCCCAGGATCCGATGACTACACCCTAATGGTCCGCCCACCTGTCTATCTCAATGATGTGATCATGACAGTCGTGTCTGAGTATAGCTGGCAGAAGTTCATCCTCTTCTATGATTCTGATTTTGGTAAGGAAACGCCCAAGAAATATCTTGGTGATACCAGTTCATTAATTCAAAATATAGACCTCATGCAACGTCGGTGTCATTACATCAATGGTTTTCCAGCATGGTAGGGCTCCAGAGAGCAAACAGACCCAATTAGTTTAGTTAAAAAAAACTTTTCTCTTTTTTTGTTCTTTGTCTGGCAAATGAACACGGAAAGCAGGCATATACATGCCCATGCATCTTCATATGCACAGAAACAGTTAAACAGGCACACAGGCATATGCATCTTTCTACATCTTTATGCTGGTGGCACATCAGTCTGCCTGAGTGTGTGTACGCTGTCTCTTTTTACCCTCCTTCTGTGTCTCTCTCTGTCTCTTCGCCCCCTCTCTTTCCAGTCTATTAACTCGAGCATTACATTAGAAACATTCTATGTCCTTTTTACAAAGTGCCACTCTGTTCCTTTAGTCTCTTAAACTCTTTCTGCAGAAATATTGTTTGCTGTTTTCAGAGTGTGTGTACACGTGTATTCAAATGTGCAGCTGTGTTTTATACATGCGATTTGTCCGTGTTGAACACTCCTTTTTGTCCCCCATCTACATCACCTTAACCTCATCATATCGTGTTACACAGCTGCCCCTGTCCTTGAAAGTGGTGTCACAAACTTCATCAGACTCACACACACGCGCCCTGTTCACACCATTATTCTTTTAAGAACCGGAGTATTGGTCTGGTTTATACTGCACATCCCCAGATTGAACCGCTGCCGCTATACGATAAGGACTTTGCCGTTTTTGCCCCCCTATATGCGTAAAAAGTTAATTTAACTCTTAGTCATGCAGAGGAGAACACTGCTGGTGTGCTGCTCCTAATGAGCTGAAACATCAAAGCCTGTTGCATTTTGGATGACACCGCTGTGAGAGATGACAAAACAGTGTCAGTGTTTTGATCAAACCATCCACTACATTTACCGCTTATCCTTTGAGGGTCACGGGGGGCTTGAGCCAATCCCGGCTTACATTGGGGGAGAGGCGGGGTACACCCTGGACAGGTACAGCATTTTGGTAGCTAATGGTAAAAACACAAGCTGTGACATTACTCATTGGCGGATGGATGGAAATTTAACACACCTTTTGGTTTAAGCAAATTGAAAGCATTGTAATAAATTTCGGACTTGAGTAATTCAGTGTTGAATTACTCCATATAGCAATAGAGGGGCTCAA
This sequence comes from Scophthalmus maximus, assembly GCF_022379125.1. Classification (NCBI taxonomy): domain Eukaryota; kingdom Metazoa; phylum Chordata; class Actinopteri; order Pleuronectiformes; family Scophthalmidae; genus Scophthalmus; species Scophthalmus maximus. The sequence goes on along the minus strand of NC_061533.1, from coordinate 10,576,675 downwards.
TTGCACTGAGTGGAGTCTATTAACACAATTAATGTGTTGTATGCATTGATTTCCAGAGTGATCTCTGTAGTGGAGCTGTTTTGCAAGGCATTTTGCAGGCTCAAGCTCAATCTTCTAAGGCGTTAAAGCATTTAATCAGTGGATTGAATATGTCATGTGAAAGTACTAACTACTGAGCTCTATCATGCAGTTTATATTGGATGGATATTGAATAGTGGCTTATGTTGCCATCCTGGTAATGTCCGTCCCACACTGCAGACGTCAGCACAGTAAATGCCATAATTAAATCAATGCTGGGCAACACTTGGAAAGATCATTTTCCTCCAATCTGTGTAATAATTGGCCGGTACGTGTGCCAAGTACTAGTCTCACTAGTATCTGTGTCTGTGTCTGTTACACATGGAGTACTTTTCAATAACAAGCCCGGGGCAACAAAGTAGTATCAGTGTATAAAAAAAAATTATTAGGAAACATCAAGGAAAACGTATAAAGGAATCTCGTCACAGAGAGTTCTTTGTGTCAAGAAGAGGTGCCATGCTGAAACTAGATCTGAAAAGACTGCTCCCTGTTGATAGGTTATTACCACATGGATATATATATATATATGTATGTGTGTTTGGGTGTGTTTGTGTGTAATGTACTTGACTGCATTTTTTTCCTTTGTCAAAGCCTTTTTCAGTTCACAGAAATCTGCAGCATTTGGTTCTAGGTTATTTTTCTTTTGCACCAAAGTTCTGCAATACTGTAAAAGCCTCCATTACACACTTCTTAAAAGTTGCGTTACAATGACCAACAAATAAATTCATGCCTGTTGCCGTAACCTTACCCTTACCCTAACCTCGACTGAAAGTAACAACACAACGTTTTCCACCCAGAGAGACAATCTTCAATGAACTGGTTAAATGCAGAATTTGTACCCAAATGTGGTGTAGGTCACACATAGAAGACCCTGCTCACTGCAACTCCACATTTCAATACACACATGCATGCGCACAAACACACACAGACAGTGTTCTTACCCCCACTTAAATCCCTCTATCCCCTCTGTGCTCTGTGACCACTCATTCTGCGCATGGATCCTCTGGGTTTTGGCAGTGCTGTTCTCTCAGCCACAGAAGGCCCTTTAAAGATATCGCCATCGTTCCCTAATGGCCTAAACCCTCCGTTCAAGGAGACAAGGGAGAAATAAAAGTGTGCACGAGAGAGAGAGAGAGAGAGAGGTAGAGCAAAAGAGAGATGGCCTTTTAAGATGATAGCAATGTTCCCAAAAGGCGTTTCCTCTGCACAAGGAGAGTCCTTTAGAGAACAGACAGCCGAGTGTGTCCTCTCAAATGAAGCTACGGTGCAACTGTACCAATCCCTATTTTCAGCTCTACTGGTGCGTTCCGTACACTGAGAACACATGTTTTCACTCTATTATCCCTCTCTCTCCCTTTTCCTCTCATCATTGTTCATCTTTCATTTTTCTCTTTCTATGTCTGACCCGCCGCTCTGTTCTTGCCCTCAATTCCTTTCCGTCTTCCCTCAGGTGTCTTGAAATGTAAAAACCTGATAAAAACACGAGTGACACATTGCTGTTGTTGAGCGAATGTGAGAAGTACCACTTACTGGTAATAACACCGTTGGCATTTAGATGATTTGTTTTGTTTTGCTTTTAGCCAATAAGAGGGGCCTGAGACAAAATGTTCAAAGGTTATGTCGCTGAAGTAAAAAGCATATTTAAAGTGTGGTGTCTGCGAGGAGGCTGGTCTTTTTATTAGGTGAAAGTGCTCATGTTTTGGACAGAGATGCTTTGCTTAATAAAAGTGAAAGCGCATGAAGATGATAAAAGGCCTTAAATATAGTCAGAGATAAACATTATGAAGTAAATCAAAAGTTCTACAAATACAAAACTGTCGGCTTTACGGCAACAGTTTTTTGGGGGGGTTTGGTTTTTGGATTTAGCTCATAAAAGACAACATAACTGTTTCCGGACATAAACTACAGTAAATGTCTAAAGTCTGAGTTTACATATAAAGAATGGAGGAGGGCGACTCGCTTGCTGTGACTCTTCCTGAGATTTTCCTGCTCTATTCTCAGTGTCCGTGTATGGGCTCAAAAAAAGTACTAGGGGGCTGGAAGATAAGTTGCATTTCATGTTAGGAGCTACATTTGCATTCTCACTCACAGCCCCTACGGAAATTTTCAGGAAGATGTGTGGACTCCAGTGCATGTCTGAAGCAGCTTGTGTGAAACACAATGGAAGTGTAGATTAAAGGGACACCTCGCTAAATGGCTGATTTCCAATAACTGCAAACTGAGTGTACTGTATGTTCTAAGTCTATAGTTAAAAAGATTTCTATATGTTGACTTTAAAAATCAATATTGTAAATCTGTGCCTATCTTTAAGAGGAAACCAATTATACTGTGCCAAGTGTGTCATAATGCAGCCCATAGATGCTGCAGTTTCTTGGCTCTGTGCCATGTGCTAAAAGTCCTGTGGTTTGGGGTTCAGGCTGTAACCAATGTCTGTGGTCATTAAACAAGGTTCGCTCACCTCAAATAATGCTGCCTAATGAAGCGCGTTTATAGTTTTAAAACAAAATGTCACACCTGGAAATCTACCTCTCTCCTATATCTGTAAACTTCCTCTTAACAATTTGCTCATCAGTGAGTGATGAGAGTACAACCAGTGGAAAATTACATTTTTTTACTTTTCTACTCATCTCATGGGTTCATACAAAGAAGAACAGTCTGTCTCACATCGTGTCTGTTGATGTTATCACATCATGTCACATCACCTTGTGGCATCTGCTCCTTTGTTGAAGTGAACAAAGAAAAAATACTTGACTTGGCGGGTGGGGATTATTTAATGAGCAGAGAAAGAAAAGGGACAAGGTATGGAAAGGCTTTGGTCACGGCACAAAAAATAACAAGTGATATTTTTGTGGTAAAGAAGAGATGGATCTAAAATATGATTATGTTATATGGAGACCCGTTAAAGTGCAACGAGAACAGATCCCAGAAAAAAAGTTTTCACTTCAAGAAGACCAGTGGTGGAAAAAGTAATCAGATTATTTAATGAGGAAATAGTACCAATAAAGCAGCATAACAATACTCAATTCACAATACCCTACTTAAATAACAAAATTAAAAAAAACATATAAATAATATTACTGTGTTTGGTCCTGCGGATTGATATATTATTATATAACATCATTAGACACTGGTGCTGTGGACACTGTGATTACCTTTTGTAGTTGCAGGAAGTTGAGTACAAGTTATATACAGGGATGCCAAAGCTGAGGGGTTGTGAGATGATGAATGGGAGAGAAAAGAAGAAAAGACAAGGCTCTGATGTAAAAATTATTTTTATTCTGGTGCAATATCTGAAGTTTACTTTCCCACACAGACACTATTGTGTGAGGATATGACTAATGACACAAACAGAACAGAGGAATTTTGTTGGATGGGTGAAGGGGAGAAGGAAATTAGGATTCATGATTTAAACCTCACATATTCAGAAGCCTTTACCTGGATGTTTGTTTCGACTGTTGGAATACCAAATTCTGCAGGAGCTTGCTAATCCAATCATTCTAGTTTCACCATCCATAGTCTCCCACTCAAAACGTTGAGTTATACTGTACACGTCGCCAAGCTCACTTCCTTGCTTCTGGTTGTGAAGACGCAGAAATGTGCGACAGGAACATGCCACATTAACCAGCAAAATGTACAGCTAAAATCCATGCAAAGAAATCCCCTGAATTGGTTTGCACTGTGTGCAACGTTGTGGTGAAGACATGCAGACATACAAACAGAAGTTATAAAGTGGCCCCTTTGTACCACAAAACACATCTGAAAATCACTAAACAGCTGTTACAGTATATGCAGAACTGCTTTCTATGCCGACATAATCGAGATGGGTTGAATTAAATATGCATGGCTAATAGTAATGTTAGTGTAGTCTACAATGGTAAGTGCTGCACACCTAAAAGGTGCCAGGCCTTTCATAGAGTGTTGGTTTTTTAAGCGTTAAGCTCTCTGTGGGGACTCTTTCTGAAGCCTGGGGCTTTGAGAAAAAAAAGGAGTGAAAGAGAGAAAGAGAAGGACAAAAATAACTTGAGATTGGTGAATGAGGAAATGTACTTGAATACATTATTTAGAAACCGATTGGCAGTCGTCAGAGGACTGGTGATCCTATAGGGCCTGCAGCATTTTATTTCCTTTACGAAGATAAACTTGACAGATTTAGGTTCCAATTCCAAGGGCTGGCTACTCAAACATTTTCAGCCACGACTTCAACTGAAATATGAATTCTCTTGGTCCAGACTTGAGAAACCGTCCCGCATTCAATTTGGAGGCTCAATCCATATTTCAGGAACCACTGCCTTTGAGCCATACAACAATGAAATGCCTGGGGCAGGGTTAAGGATAGCCAGAGGAACAGACCGAGCGGAAAGACAAAGCAAAGAGATAAGGATGTTGGGCTACCATCAGAACAAGATGGAGATAGATGTATGACAGTAGCACAAAAATAAATTGTGTTTTTTTTCCTTTACTTAACGCTTTCCTGCAATTGCATTTAGTTGTGACCATGTTAAATTGATAAAATATAAATTTTAAGTGGGTGCACCGTATGTTACAGATAGATAGAAGTTGGGATTGCTGTTATGACTGCAACTCCTTGAAAAAATAAGTTTTTGGTCTTTACATGAACTGCAAAAAATGTAACTCTAGATTGTGTTTTTAGCCGAAATGTATTACTACTTGTGCTAAAGTGAGGAAAAAAAAAAAAAAAATCAAGGATTGCTACCGGAATAGTACACTGCCATGTACTACAATCTTTTGAATTTGCATTTTTACTTTTATTTGCTCCCCTCTTCAGCCTTGATGCCGTTTTATCTTTCTGTGTTCTCAGGAGCTCCAGGAGCCCATCATTTTTTCTCTGTAGAAGATATTTATTGGCCTGGGCATTGTCTTGATGAGCCATTATATTTTCCTCTATGACTTCTAAAAACAAATCACTTAAAACAATATTTTATTGTCAACAACTAAAAGAAGACAAAATAATAATTGACCTTTGTTAAACTTGGTCAAGGTAAGAGACAAAGTCATGTTCGAGTCATATGTCTGTTTCAGAGATAAAAGAAACTAGCACTGACTGGTGGTTGGATGCAAACACCAGCCTCCTGCGTGGAATTGACGGACCTCACACATGAAACTGAGTCTGCTCTCAGAGTGGAATAACCCCTTGGATTCAACACACACCAAACTGGGCAAACTGAGGGGATGTTTCAGGTGGATAGCCAAGGGAAGAGGGAAAGATGAGGGGAAAGCAAGCAGGGGAGGAAGAAGTGGCGATTTTCTCAACTGAGATGCAGTACAGCGGAGCTGGTTGGTACATGCAGGTGAAATTCCTCCGTGCTGTTGGCTGCTACACTACATTAACTCTAGCTTTCGCTTTGAGCCAGGGACTTGGAGGACAGATGGGATGGAAGGAGAAGAAGGGAAGCCTGACGAATGGGGGAAAGAGACACACAGAGACCCTGACAATACAGACCTCAAATCAGTTTCATGAGAAATACAATACAATTTTTGCGTGCCACATTCAATATTAACACCCCCAATGGAAACATGGATTGAGGAGCTCTATGCTCAAAAAAAGTAACATATCATTACATCTCCATGCTCTTTATTATGAATGGCAAAAAGAAGAACGATGCAAAATACTTTACTATTATCACCATGGTACACAGTACGGATGCAATTGGAAAACATGGCATCTGGTCTACTGGTCCAATTAAGTTTATATGTGAGGTGACATAAGCCGGGTTATGACCAAAAGTACCCAGAATATTTTTTCAAGGAGACCATTGTTTACCTGCATTTGTAAAGACCAAGCCATCTGAACCAACGGCTACACCATGCTGTTCCAATCCAGTCCACCGGGCGGCAGTGATGCAATCATAGGCTTTATATGAAGTGGATTCATTTTACGGTAGCTATCTTGAGGGGGGTGGGGTCAGACTGCGGGATGATGTCAGTATCCATGGTGTTATCAACGCCACGTGACTTCTCAAACTGTATTGGGTTCTCCAACCATGCGTAGGCCGTGTTCATCGTGGTGTCCATGGCAATTCGCAGAGCAAAATCACAACACAATGTACTGATGTTATACCGACCTCAGCCTATTGGAGTACTTGACCGATTGGGCATTATTAGATGATGGATTCATGTACTTTCGTTAAGTACTGGTCCCTGCTCCATTTGGAGTTCCTGTAAAGGTATCTATAGTTCCCAGAAAAAAGTTCCTTTATAGTGTACAAAACCTCAGTGACTCAGGGTCATACAGACACTCTAAAAGTTTTAAAGCATGTTGCAAAAACTACTTAGGTGAATGGGGAATAGCATGGCAGCAGTAATACACTCATCCATATTAGAAGAGGTCTGGGACTGTGGGGATGCGCAGTGTGTCTTGCATGGGGGGCTTAAGGTGACAGTGCTTGAGGAAAAAGCTGTTGAGGTGATGGGTGCTCATGGTGTTAATGGACCGGCACTGACTCCCAGGGGAATGTTTCTTAAACAGAAGGTTGGCCGTGTGGGCAAGGTCGGTGGCAATTTTACCCATCTTTTTATCTGCTATGATGTCCTGAAGCTCCTTGATGAAGAGCAAATGACAGTCAATGATCCGCTCAGTGGCGGGGACTACATGTTCAAGCAACGTCCTTTGAACAGCAGGAGGCAGAAAATCAACTGAGCTTTGATGGAGAGAATGGAGGTCTTTTTTGACTATTAATGTGTAAAAGTTGGACAACGATATTTCCACATTTGAAAGTCAAAGCCGCACATAACCCCTCATCTTCAATATCTTTTGGCTATAGCCCAAAAGGAACTCCTGACTTTTGCTGTGTATTATAGTTAATTTTACTTCTATTTTGCACCGTTTTAACATCAATGCAATTTCTTTACTACATTATTATGTTAAATCTCTTTGATTTGATTTCATATGCATTGCATTTCACCTGAACTTCCGAGTTCCCTCTCTTAATTACAAACTTACAATTCATATTGTATTTCAATTCATAATGATTTTGACCATATTGTATTGTGGTATATCTAACATTGCCTTTAACCAAGTTTAATATCATGGCTTTATACAAGTTATTAAGACATATATTGTTTGTTTTTCTAGTGCACTGAGTTTGAGTGAGCTGAATGGAATGGGGCATTTGTCTTTGTTTTTTTAAGCTCCTCTCACAGTGGAGAAAGGTAAATGCATTTGACATACAACCTGTACTATAAGCTAGTGGAGAAAGGATTGATGATGGCAAATAAAGCCGGACTGACCCTCCATTCAGTCACCAAAGCAAGCGAGCAGGCCAAGAGAATAACTGACAGGTGGACTCAAAGTTACAAGGCCAATAACACAGCCACTAAAATAGCCAGATATTGCATAAACAACATACACAGTTTACAGACACATGGGCCTATTCATAAACACATTTTGGAGAAAACTCCACTGGCACAAAATAATTTGTAATGTAGACCAAGGATTGTGTGCATGACGATAAGCAACTAAATGTTATCCAATGGGCTCACGGCATTGTTTAATGTCTTCTTCCTCTGTGGATAAAAGCCTTTTGATTCTGTTGATTTACATAGGCTTCTTTTTACTGTAGAGAACATAAATCAGAGAGTGTTAAATGTTTGTGTAGCTTGGCACTATTGAATATAAATGGCATTGGCTGTGACAGGATAAATATAGATATTTAAGAATTAGGGGCTAAGCTTAAATCGTGTGTGTGTGTGTGTGTGTGTGTGTGTGTGTGTGTGTGTGTGTGTGTGTGTGTGTGTGTGTGTGTGTGTGTGTGTGTGTGTGTGTGTGTGTGTGTGTGTGTGTGTGTGTGTGTGTGTGTGTGTGTGTGTGTGTGTCATACATCTTTTTGACAGTGTTTGATCTGGTGCTTATTGATGATGATTGGGAAGTGAAAGTAATTCCACCTTTATTGTAATGAAAAACAGCAGCACGATAAACTAAACAAGGTTTAAATATTGTCTTTGAAATAAACCTTCGTTGACAACTGTTGTTCCTACAGCCTTAAGTAAATGAGGACTTCATTCACCATCAATATTACCTGCAATCTTAATTTTGCAATTGCTTGAATGTACAGTATGGCTGGAAATTGCAGCATTGCTGTTGATTATTGTGTAGCCATTAATAATAAAGGTTACAAATAATTACTACTATTTCTACAAATTATTATTTCTGCTAATAATACCAATTATCTGTAATGCTTTGTTACCTGTGTGCTCCTGGACATATTCAAGCTCTGTTATTTTGCCACTAAAGATCCTAGTGTCTCTGTTTGCTCATCTACATATCTCATCATCACACTCAAGCACAGGTACACAAAGGGATATGACAACATCACAATTGGCAGACACACTGCAATTGTAGATCCATGAGTCAGTATGTTGGGCTACCACAAAGAGACAATATATCTAAACAGATAAACAGGTCTGTTCCTATAGCTTGGGTGCCCAGCTGTTTTCCATTGGAGACCTTCATCTATGCCGCTGCGGGAAAGAAAAAATAATTTGCGAGCAAAATAATTAATTCAACTTTTCACCACAAAATACTATCACTTCACTGTGATGTTTGTCCCCCGCCATGTCGTTTTGCCGTCGCTAGAATACTGACAACGTTCCCTTGTAATTTTCTCACTGTGAAAAAAAATAGTGTTAATGCGGGATCTGTTTAAATTCCTCCCACTGCCCTTGCTTGATCTTCCTCACTCACAGTCGGCTTGTCAAAATCATTTGCATGTGCATGGACAGGGTTTTGTGTCTTTTCTCTTGATTCATTTATTTCTGAATCAGTGCCGTTGCATGGAGTCTCTCCCCTTAATATGGTGTCAAACCTCCAAAATTTGGCCTTGATGCAATCACGCCATCGCCCCCAGCACCCTGGTCCTTAACTAGTCTAATCAATCCAGTTAATTGCTTAGCCATGACACTGGAAATGACGACAGTGTCATCCGTTTTCCATATCAAATACATCATTAGGTAGTTGCTTCACACGCGCACACACATGCACACACACATACCGTCGACATCATTAGCAGTGGTCTCAACCAAAGTGCCTTAATCAGGATTACCTTGACCTGCAATGTAGCTCATTAAGTGTAGAGGTGTCAAGGCAGTAAGCGTACTGACACCAGCATCTTGGTTATGTTATCATATAAAAATAATTCTTAATAGAGATAATTACAGTGCTTGGTGCTTTAATTGAAAGTCTCAACAGAGTTATTTCTTCCTTCACCATCCCATGAGGAACATATGACTGTATATTGAGCATACAAAAAAAAATCCTTTCAACTGATGAAAGCCAACAAGTCTCTTCCACTTCACTTCCATGTAAGACTGACAATATACTTGGGAGAAAGGTGTGTTTAAAATGCATCACTCTTTTTTTTTGTTCGGAGGACAGATGCTTCCAATTACTTAGGAAACCAGCCAAGGTTTTTAGTCTTTGGGGAACACAATTCTCAATCTCCCATTTAGTTTTGTTCAGATCGACCTTCCAATCTTTGTCTAGACAGTCCCTGTGGTCTGAATTGATCCATATTTTTGGGGTTTAGTTTTAAATGAAGCTGAATGTCAAAACCATAGCAGTGATAGTAATCTTATATTTTCAAATGATTTGACAAGGTAGATGCTTGTAAGACTTAAAAACAAACAGGCCAAAGAAAGATCCTTGAGGAACATCACAGGAAATGAAATGAGAAACATGAATAAAGGAGGTTATGTTTGGTCAGAAATCATCCATGTATGACAGCAAATCATAATTGAATTATACCATCACCTGAATACTACATTTTGAAACTTAACCACTACTGAACTCTGACCTGAAGTTAATTTATCGAACCAAAACATTTCACTTTGGAAACTATCTTACTCATGGTTAAATTAAGATGTTCTGACATTCAAATTACACAGTCAATTTGAGGCAATTTCCAAAAACAATTCCAGCATTCACTTATCTCAGGGTTCTCAAATTGAATATAGAAAATGTAACATGTAAACAATTCAAAAGCTCTTATCAAATTACCCTATTTCATCGAAATCAACTTAGTCCTAAACATTGAAGTCAACTCAAACAATGGTCGGACAAATTCAGATGCAAAAATTAAAGATATACAAATGAGAAACTTTGCTAGAAGTTCAATAAATTTCTTTATTGCAGTAGAACTGCACAGCTTACATATACCTTAGCACACATTGGACTGTATGTAAGATATTGATATCATCAGGCAGGCAGGCAGGCAGGCAGGCAGGCAGGCGGGCGGGCGGGCGGGCGTATGTGTGTGTGTGTGTGTATTTTATGGCCCGCTACAGCAAAATCTGTAGTCACACTTTCTCATCTCTTTCGCCAGATATTCGTGGTATAGAGGATTTTCTGGACCGGACCTCTCAGCAGGGAATGGACGTTTCCCTACAGAAGGTGGAATCTAATATCAACATGATGATCACAAGTCTGTTCCGAACAATGCGTGTGGAAGAGCTGCATCGATACAGGGATACACTTCGCAGAGCCGTGCTGTTCATGAGCCCAGCCACTGCGAAGGCATTTATCACTGAGGTAAGGAAAGTGTTTTTTGTTCCAGGTTTTTTTTTTTCTTTTCTTTTTTTCAGTCAATAATGTAAATGGAAAACACGAGTAAGAGTAGTCCAAGCTCTCCTCACAGCCCTTTCCATAGACATCAGAGCATGTTCAGTTGATCTAAATGCTTTGATACAGAAATGGAAAGAGGTTGTGTAGGTCAGCAGAGCTCCTCTTGGACTGGAATCAATTATTAATTGATTTTTCTTTTCTTCTTTTTTTCTTTTTTTTTTTAAAACCCGGTATACCTTTCAGTTCCTCTGACAAACCTCACGCGCGCACACATACACATACGTAAACATGAACTGTTGAAGGTAAAAAAAGAAGACAGGAATGCTAATTGGACAGCCACATATAGCGGTTGTGCTAACTTTGGGTAAAGCTAGAGTGTGTCCAACTTCCTCGCTCACTTTCTGCCAAGCCCTTTCCTTCTTTGCTCGATCACCATACAAATAGCAACTCTTGTCAAAAAGCTTGGGATGCCCACATGCGGCGACCATGGTTTTATCCTCCATTTCTGATACAGCGTCCGGTAGTCTGATGACATTGAATTAGGGAGAAGCTCAACAGTATTTGGCTTTCGCGACAATGCGTTATGCGGATATTTCACTCAAATTCAAATATTTCACTATTTTACAAGAATTTCGCATCTTTGTATTATATTTTCATTGCCTTCATATCTTATCTCATCTTGCTTAACATTTGCGTTGCGTTCGGTGTACACGCACCATAAGTGATCTCTCTCTAATAGTTTTCCAGAACAGCTAAACATATATCAGCTCGTCTAATGAACTGTTATATGTGATATACAGTAGGAACAATGTTCTACAGTTTCTCTCAGCTCCTATCAGACATGAACTCCAGAAAAAAGTCTGGCCATTTTCCGCAGTTTGCCGTTCACATGTGAAGAATGCAGCAGGAGATTGTCCAAGTCAGGCGTTGACACTAGCAGGGAAATCATCAGATTATTCAGGTGAGGGGTAGCGCCTACACCCACTCCCTTGCTGTGAATCTTCCAGAGATGTTCCTGCTGTATTCTCTAATGGGCTCACTCTGACATTTCTGGGAAATTTTACCAGGAGGCTGTCATGAAATGTTCTGGAAAATGTCTTTGTCAAATTTCCATGTCTCTCTCTCTCTATGTTTCTCTTTGTTTCTCTTCATGGTCAAGTTAGTATTGATTTAGGGTTCACAGTCTCAGACAAATTACTTAATATATGCAATGTTCTTCATATCTGTGGAAGAAGACAATTAGGGGAGTTCCTTTTGCTCTTAAACATAAATGATATGGAGGCCATGGCCGACAGCAGTAGGCCCCAGCATTAGTTATGAATTCATAATTTGAAGTGGTGGCTTAATCCCATGTGTCATGTCCTCATCTCGGTTTAATTAAAAATGACCTCGGAAAGAGCAATCACAATCTAATTTGGTTGGAGGCGTAACAGGGAGGGGTGATAGATGGGGTGTTATTGTGTGTCTGTGAGTGTGTTGGTGTCAGTATTTGTGAGTGTATGTGTGCGCGCAGTCTTAGCCTTGTAAGTATAGAATGGAAACAGTGAAGTGAGTATACTGTGCTGCCAGAGGACTATGACAGTGTGTCTCAAGGATTCACACCGTTGGATCACACTCAAGAAATCTTTAACCCTGCTTTAAGGGTTTTTTAGACCACTGAAGAGCAGAAAAACACCAATACAAACATTGTGTTGTGGTTTGGTTTAGGTGTTAGACCTTACGTTAGTACACAAAATGCTCATTACATTCTCCTATTGCATTTAAACATTATGCACACAGCGTTCCCCATATTCAACTGTACACTATGTTAATCAGAAGGTTTTTGTTGAACCAGTGCATGTGCCCTAATCAAATGGATGTTTACAAAGGAATGATTGAGACGTTATTTAAATTTTTGCTTTCTCAGTCGATAGGGGGCTAGAGTTTGATTAAACAACAGCAACATAAGAAAATAGAGAAAATACAGCGTATCAGACACATGTAATCGCTGTAATTTAGAATTAAACTATGATTGTGTTTTTCTTTTAAACAAATTTATCTGATAGACTGTCTACTGTAGGTAAGATCATGTGTCCCCTCACACATGATGTGCCTCACTGATCTGCCCAAACAAGGCAGATGATTGGTTCAAAATAGAAAATAAGGCCTCTGATGAGAGGGGGGAAAAAAGCGGAAGGGTCCAAAACTATTCAGAAATTGTTGATTGAATAGATGGTAATTATCCCTCATTCAGTTGTTTTATGAGATCTGATATACAATAGATGAGGAAAATTGGTTTAGCTATCACACAATATAAAAGTGTCGGCCTCCATTTGAGTGTGTGAGCCGAACCAAAAAGAGTTTCTCCCTCCTTCGGGAAGGTTGACAAAGAAGTCTTTTAATCTAATTTACTCAGACATCAAGAGGAGAGGGGATTCTGAGATGAAGTGTCGGGAGATGCTAAAGATTGGTGGATAAGATTGATGATTGCATATCTCTCTCTCTCTCTCTCTCTCACTCCCTCTCTCCCCGGCAAGATAGTGAGGAGGGGTGAGGGGGAGAGGGATAGTTATACAAGTACTGAAAGAGAGACACAGACTGGTATAGAGAGACATGTGGAAATGGACGGAGATTACTGGGACCACGTTTTTTTTTTCTCTCTATCAGAGTTATTTGTGAGGTCATTTGTCACAGAGCACCTCCCATCCAGATGAATTAGGCACTGATGTAAGATACGAACTGAAAGCTGTTCCAAAATTACCAGACGTGGCAGATGGAGTGAGACAGGAAGATGTGAGATATGGTGGGCTGACAAGAGGATGGAATGCAATTTTGGAAATGCAAGGAAGTGCCCAAATCTAACCTTCCCTAACCTTAACAAAGTAGGTTTTGTGTTTAAACCTCACCAAACATACATTTATATTTGTGCAATTCTGTCCTCAAACAGTATTTATTCTTCTCCAGGTATTCTGAAACAGTTTGCACTTAAGTCTCTGTAATTGTCCCCTCTATCCAAATTGTCTTCAACCAGATGGGCAGGAGACAAAACAACAATTGTGCTTTAGTTCAAAGGATTTGTTGAAAAACCCTGAAAAAAGGTGGCAAAGGAAAGGATTGAACAAAAAAAAGGGCAAAGTACTCTACGGATAAGCAAAACAACTAATAATGTTTTAACACATTTTTCTAGGCCACTGCTTAATATTTTTTTGACAGAACATCATCTTGGAGTTTTTGGAAATAAGATTGACATTCTTCACCATGTTATGACATTATATGGACCAAACAACTAATTGATTAAAGGGGAAAATAATCGACAGAGCAATCGATAATGGAAATAGTCGTCAGTTGCAGCCCTAGTGGGTTTTATGTCTGTATTGTAATGTGAGCACAGCAGGAAATAGCACATTTCAACATCTGCTGGATTATAATCAGCATGTCTTCCATCATGCACATCTACTGCACAAGCAAATCTATATTCTCATGACCAACAGGCTCATTAAGTTTTTTTGTTCTAGGTCAACAAGTCTAGGTCAACAACAAGGCAACTTGTAATTCCCTTTAGGCATTTTTTGGTATTTTAACGTGCAATCGGTTTGGATACGATTAATTTTGAAATGTGTCTAAAAGAGGCTCAATTGTGTTTATGATGAGCACAATGGGATTGCTTGTGAATTTGTGAAGAGGTTTAGCTCTGAGCCTTGGGCTCTACTGCCTTAATGAGTGCCGCATATTTTTTGTTGTTGTTGTTTTCTGTTTACTGTAACTTAAACAGTTGAACTTTAACTTCCATGTTAAAGAGGATTGCTGTTGGTCTATAATTTATTCTTGTAATAAAGATTTAATTGAGGGAAATCACGGTTTATTTAGCATTGTCTGCCATAGAACATTTTTAATATCAAAAATAATAATTAATCAATAACTGATAACATATTTTACCCATGATTAATGAAGGAAATTTCTTAAAATGCACATCATAATTGTCTTATTCCACCCACCTAATGGAGACAGAAGAGCAAATATTATTTTTTTTCCTTGGGACCATTGCCTTGGCAATTGCCTTATTAAAAATATTACTTGTCATGATTATTGAATTAATTACTATAATGAACGTATGATCATAGATATTACTACAGTCGTTGAATCAATGATGCTTAGTACCTAAAAGATAAAGTAACAAAAACAGACCATCTCATAATATAATAATCAAAGGCCAAATTAATATTCTGTTTCACTATCCCTGTCACTCACTTAGGCTTCATATTATATATGCAAAAGGAAGTGGAAAACATGAATTTTGCCATTTGATCTCAAAGCGTTAAAATTTTAAAACGTCATTTTGGGACTATTTTCTCTTTAACTGACATTTCTTACTTGAAGGATCATCAAACGAGTTGGAGATTGTTCCAGAGATGACAGATGTCGCCAATGAAACATGAAGGAAAATATACCGTATAAGACATGCTGAAAAATGTATTCCCTCTACAAGGCTGTATCCCCGGCACACGTTTTTTTTTGCCTATGTGAAGCCTGCTATGATCTGTCTCCGGGCGTTTACGACTGAAAGACCCAGACAATTCTAGGACGTTGTAAAGAGCGGGCAACAACGTTTGTCCAGGAGCAGAAAAAGATTACATTTAATAATGTATATGACCCCAACGTACAACACATGCGCTAACCATAAGGCCAAAACCCCCCAGTCACGGCTTCCGTCGCTAGCGCCTCTCTTACGTCATCGGTGAATGATGTTTGCAAACTGAACACAGTTTTGTGTGCTGTGGTCTGCACCATTTTTTATTTGTTTTCAATTCACAGAGCCAGGCCTGAGCCAAAAAAAAAAACAGTTAGCAGACCGTGAGAAAATATTCACTGAATTTACATTAAAGTGTATTGGATTAAAATAGCTTACTGCTCTTTTAACAGCATCACTACCATGTAAAATACATTCACAAAACATGATGTGTGTAAGTGAGATCAAATTGAAGGCACATTTTAAGGATAGGTGTGGTCTGACCTATGAGTACGGAGTTCTTATGGAGCAATGTAGTAATCACTACTAAGTACTCATGGGTCAGGACGTCTTCTCTTGCTGACAGTTCAAGAAAATCGAACAGAAATAGCACTGCTCTGGAATAGCCTGGAGAACATGCATTTGGAAGAGGAGGAACTCAAGTTACTTTTCTCAGTGGGTGGAGTGTTGTTCTTATTGTCACGGTGGATGGCTCTGCTGTGAGCGGTTTTATATTTAAGTTGTTGAGCTGTAGTTATTCTTCAAGATTGTATTTTTTTTCTTGTAGTTTGACTATGTTGTTTTGCACAGCTATCTATTTTTCTATGTTTTGTTTGATTTTAGACAGTAGCACAACCCCTTTAGAATTACGATGTACCCATTACAGTGCCCTAATCTCTACATGAATTTTCTCAAAGTGTGGTAGAGGCAGCAGGATGAATTTCAGTTCCAAAGTGAGAAATTAGTACTACTCATGTTTGTGTGCAGACATTTAACGGCAACTATCAGATTTTGACTTTGAGAGGGGTCGGACTTTCAAATATTTGATCTATGAGTGTTCAAAGCTACAGATCACATCTTTAATGCAGGACTTACAGCTTTGGTCGCAAGTGAGAATTTAGTTCAGTGAAGAGGTTTGAAATTGCGTGGCATACCCAATGGACACATACAGAAAATCTCCATGCAATGCAAACACTAAGCTTGACACAGTGGATAGTTGCTAAAAATATTATTATATAAGTCACTTTATGCCAGAAGCAGGACCCAAATGCAGAGGTGGTGAAAAAGGATATTTAATAATAAAACGAAAAGTCAAAATCCAAACAAGAGTGTCCACAACATGTAGCAACAAGTAAAACTGAAACACTGGAGCCAGGGGGAAAAATCACAGGAACGGACTCGGGCAAAACGCAGGACTGGGTGGAAAATAACCGTAATACACCGAGGGAAAATAAGAACAGACCGGGAGTATAACAGACGAACAAACACTGACAAAGGGAAGCACGGAGACTAAATACACACGAGGAGGTCGGGGCAAATAGAACATAGGTGAGACACATTGGGAACAGGTGCAGACAATCACAGGGGCAGGAGACACAGGAAAAACAAGACACCAGAAACAAGACACAGGACAGGAAGTGAAGCAACACAAGGAAAAGGACTTCAAAATAAAACAGGAAACAACAAGGGATCAAGAAAGCAATACAACCGACACAACGAAAATTACAACAAGGGGAACAACAAAACAAACCATAGAGTCCTCCACAACTCAACAGTCCATGATCCCCGCGGATCATGACAATATATTGTACAATCTATCATATGCGTTATTGTGTTGAGGTTATGGGTGTGTGGAATTTGGGATTCACCCTTTTTTCTTGTTGTACAAATATAAATATTGTTAATTTTGAATATTGATCTAACATTTAACAAAAGGAGGAGTTCAGTCTGGTATTAGTCATAGTCTAGCAAGGGCCTTAACGGTTAATGTAATTTTTTACCGAAGGTTATCAAAATATTGTATTAATTCTTACTGCAGGCAAGACAGAGACAGTGACAAGAGGGCAAATGTTTTGATTACACATTTCAGACAGACACTCCATTGGAAACTGATACATCGTTGAATTTTGCTGATATCTGCTGAAATGCTCCGCCAGAAGGCAACTGTTTCCCACAATTTCATCTATTCAGATTCAGTGAAAGCAACACCGATGAAGTGCGGAAACATTTATTTGGTCAGTTAAAAATAAATAGCCCTCATCACCCAGTGACACACCCACCTCATTTTTTCACAGTCCCTTGTATCTAAAAAAAACAAAAAACAGGCATCATTGTACAGCAAATGATAATTCCTATCATATGACATATAATAATGATGGATGAATAATAAAGCTGATGATGGAAGATATGGACATTTCTTTCCATTGGAAACATTCTCAGTATGTCATTGCAGAGTGGAACAACATGGCATGCAACTATTTTTAAGCAGCACCAATAGTCATGGGCAATTTTGGTACCAATCTGATCTCTTTTTTAAACTGCATTTTGATTCATGCTCTTCGATCATCCAAGAGGGGTCTGGAATAGGCTTCTACTGCTAATGCAGCCTTAAATCAGCTGTTGTGATGCCGTCGTGCTCCACTGCCAATGATGAATATTTATTGTCTCATCAACACCCTCTGCATGAATTTTCCACAATTTCTAATGAATTGCATGTGACTCCTTTTTGTCCCAAGGGCCATTAAATATATAATAGTGAGAGAGGAGTTGGCCGTCAATTCAAGTCAAAAAGGGATTTCTGTGGGACACATATATTATATTATATAATAATAGATTATATTATATTGATAAAAATACATTTGCAGTCTTGGATATAAGAAACAAACTGATCTAACATGATCTAATCTTTTTTTTCTGTTTATGAATCAAAGTAACCGTGATGTCACTGATGATATGATATTTTGTCTTTCCTTGTGTATTTCAGTGCCATTGTATCTTTATGTGCTATGGTTGATTTAAGATCTTTGATATAGATTTATAATCTCACTAATTTAATTGTCAATCATTCTGACTACTAATGCATAGAGAATAGCTATATCACAGATCTATTTGATGAAATGTCATTGTCCTTTAAAATGAAGGGAAATTAGAGAAATTCCAATATAGAAATGTATGACACTATGGCTCAGTATCAGAAATTCAATTTCCAAATGCTCTCATCCTTTTTCTCTTTCCCTGTGATTCGTCCTCTTCTGCTTACTGACATGTGAAGGCCATTCTCTCAGTCTAAAGTCAACTTTAACTGAACTTTTTCCACATTAAACTCTCAGCTGTAGAGGGCAGTGGGTTGTGGACCTGGCATGGTCAGAACAAACTGAAGGGGAGAAAAAATTGCCGTGATTAACATGCTGATTTGTGGGGAGATCGGCTGAAATCTTTGACTTATTGAGATTTCCTTTGTTTTTTTTGTTTTACACACACACAATTGTGCGAACTCGCTGTGATGTCTTTGCTTTGGCGATTGGGCAGAAGGAACAAATATTGAGATTTATGGGACCGTGTAGGAGATGTATATAGGAGTGGAAGTAAAATGGAGAGGAGTTCCATGATGAAATGACAGACAGGGAGAACGTGGACAGAAGGGCACTGAGGTTCATTTTGAGAAAATGTGATGTGAAGAAAAAATGGGTGGCATGGGAAAGTGGGTGGATAGGGAAAGAAGTCCTGGTAGGAACATTTCTCCATGGATTGATTGCTTTGACACTTTCACAATATCCACACACCACATTGACCTGCTTTATTGACATTAGAAGACATGCATATCTCCCTTTCCAGGATATGGGACATTTAATACACCTATTACATGCATGGCTCAATTCCATTATGACTCTGAAATCTTTGTGTTCCTTATTGAGGTTAGTCTAAAAGTGATTAAGAAGGGCAAGGCGAAAAGGCAGGACAGCTAAAGAGCCATTAATGGATAATTTACGGGTGCAGGATGAACATGTGAAGAGAAAATTAATAGAAAAGGTAAAGGCAAAAGATGATGGCAAGAAACAGAAGGACACAGCAGAGACAAAGAAAAACCAATGACAGAATGAGGAACACATGCAGATCTGACATCCATAATAAAGGGTTTCAAGTATGTTACATTCCAGCTTGTCACACAAACAATGTATTTATGGTGCACCAGACCAGGCTACAAAAAGACAGTATAGACCTACTCATGTAGGCTGATTGTTAAAGTTCACCATTACAGTAAGATCTGAAGGACTGCCTCTCACTAGCGCTGCATGTGACTTGGTAGCACCGACAACAAATGTTTGGTAAGAATCCATTCACACGCGTACAACAGCGGCAGCGAGTTACCATGCAAGACACTGACGTATTCAGAAGCAACTGGGTTCGGCGTGTTGCCCAAGGACACTTGACATGACATGTTGACATGTTGACAGGAGGATCTGGGGATCAAGCTTCCAATTCTGCGATTGGTGGACACCAGTTGGGGCACAGTTGTCCTTGCACCTGAAGCGAGTTAATAGTGCATAGTCTGAACTCAATTTAACCTGACCATGCCAAAACAAACAAACAGAACATTTGCAGGTTGTTAGTAACCCAATCCTGTTTTGCTTTAGGGACCACTGATGGTCACCATGTGTACTGTATCATGTATTCAGACCACACACGCACACACACACACACACACACATGCATACAGTGAAGAAGATAGATTTTCTGTTCACCATTTTCCAGTGCAGTTAAAAGGGCACTTCAGGGGCTTTGCTGTAGTTCTCTCCTTGAACTTTATCACCAGACGGAGGTGGCATTATGTTCTTATCTCAACAAACAGGGGGTTTGTGTGTGTGTGTGCGTGCGTGCGTGTGTGTGTGTGTCTGTGTGTGCGTGCGTGCGTGTGTGTGCGTGCGTCGTTGATGCACAATGACATTAAGCTTTTATCTGTGCACATGGAAGTGGAACCACAATGATTATGGAGCATTACTGCTAAAGGACTGAAAGGTTGTTCATCTGTGTGTGTCTCTGTGTGTGTGTGTGTGTGTGTGTGTGTGTGTGTGTGTGTGTGTGTGTGTGTGTGTGTGTGTGTGTGTGTGTGTGTGTGTGTGTGTGTGTGTGTGTGTGTGTGTGTGTGTGTGTGTGTGTGTGTGTGTGTGTGTGTGTATGTGTAAGGAGCACCATAGGTTAGCACTATTGACTGCCACTAGTCGAGCCACTAATGGGGATGCCAGTAAGTACTCTAGAGATGATACAGATTTGTGTGTGTGTGTGTGTGTGTGTGTGTGTGTTTGTGTGTGAAATTATCATCACATTGTGTCCGTCAATGTGATTATCTGTTTGTTTCTCCCTCCTCTCTGTTTCCCTGCCACAAACACACAAACACACACACACACGCAGATGCACACAAGGATACTTTACCTCACCTACACACTTTCCATGCACACTATGACCTACAAGCATCCTTCAGATACCTACTCTTCTACTATATCTCCCTTCACCTTCATTATATCACAGGGAATATGGGATCTTAGGAAATATTGAATACATTAAAATGATATGAACTACTGAAGTAAACAACCTTGCAATGGTGCCTCAGTGCCGTTAGGCGGCAGCTGACGTCTGTCCCACTCCCCAGTCGGATGATCACTGTTGGCCAGTGTTGAGTACAAAACTAAAACTGAAAATAAGAGAGTATATCCACTATACCTGGCACCACTACACCACAGCATTCACATACACACACACACGCAAACACGCACAGATCACAGATCATTATATCAATTGATGGCACGCACCTACAAACACAACACAACTATACATTATTCATGAGATGGGTAACAGAGGTGAGTGTGTGGTGTTTAGAGGGAAACAATGTAGTAAGTGGGATATGTAAAAAAAAATGTATGTGTTTCCTCCATCATTCTACTCCTTCTTCTACTTCCACTACTTGGAAAATGGACCACGTTTTGGGCTCTTACATCCTCTGGTAATTCCAGTTCTCAGTTCCTAATGGGATTTATGCTATTGAAGATGTATTAAATGTGAAATTGGAATTGTCTTGGATGACAGAGAGGGAGATCAGGAAGAGGAAGAAAAGGAGAGGAGAGAGAGAAAGGGTTGAAGCACAGTGAAATCAGAAATGAAAATAAAGGCGGTTTATGCGAGGGGAAAAATGCTGGCACTTAATGTGTGCAGTGAAGAACGACAAATGGGAGATGATCGTGGATGGGCGGTCTAGGGAAACCATTCAGAAACAGATGGGGGGATGTTTCAATTAAAACCACAGAGTTTCTGTAAGTACAGTACCTTGTTAACAGCTTACAATAAAACAAAATATGTTCTTTTACAAAGGCCTCTTAACTCCGTATGGTTGGATGACCACAAACAATACAGTAGCTTTTAAGAGCAGCAACTGAAATCCACACTCTTATGGAATGTGTTTGTTTTTCTTTGTGCAGACAGCGCTCACGGTCCTCACAACCTCCCAGCAGATACAAATATCTGAACAGCAAAAAATACTGGGGCGTTGAGCTCTGCATGCCGTCCATGTTCGGAAATTGAAAGGTGTCCCCTTGTAGTCAATGTAATATTTTATATGTTGTATAGCGAGGTTGCATGGAATAACATTTTTGCATCCATGAATTCTAGCTCAGAAGTTTGCCTGTAACCACTGTGTGTTACTTACTCGCAGCCCTTCCAGCCACAAACACTTGAGCAGAGACTTGCAAGGGCACTATACATGAACAAAGTGCAAGTCTGTAAAACTGACAGCATTGAATGTGAAATGACGCATGTTTTCTTGAGAAGCAAGCTCTTGAGTGTGAATGACACAGTCGAAGGCATGAAAGTAGCATTGGATAGTTAAACCCCTTTTACACCAGACGTCATGCTCCGCTGTGCAGTGTCCGTGTTTTTGAATTTCTTTGTGACTACGGAGGTGATATTTTGCCAGTGTTCATGTTCCGTTTCGTTCTTGCAGATGCTATTCCGATGGTTCAATTGAAGAATCACATATGCTGTATAATCCATCTTGTGTATAATCTTGCTGACTGCGGCTGAACTGAACACATGATGAAAACTGACAACTCACTGCTTTGCTGCTACAAAAAAACCAAATACACCCACATACATTTAGAGTTCAATTTCACACTCTCTGTGTGTGTGTGTGTGTGTGTGTGTGTGTGTGTGTGTGTGTGTGTGTGTGTGTGTGTGTGTGTGTGTGTGTGAGTGTGCGTGTGTGTTTATGCGTGTGTGTGTGTGTGTGTGTGTGTGTATGTGTCTGTGTGTACGTGAGTGTGTGTGTGTGTGTGTGTGTGTGTGTGTGTGTGTGTGTGTGTGTGTGTGTGTGTGTGTGTGTGTGTGTGTGTGTGTGTGTGTGTGTGTGTGTGTGTGTGCACAACGTGTATGATTGTATAGATTTTTGTTTGCACAAGTGAGGGATCCAAGTGACGAGTCCTGTTGTTTGAGTGGTTGTGTATGAACCTTGTTTTTGTTCTTTAAGTAAAACTCACCAGCACATTCCATTTATATATAGATTACTATATCGATTGCCTGTCACATGTGAAATCCAAGAGAGCTTGCGCTGCAAATAACTTGCAGAGCAGTTTCATGTCACCTCACTATTTCAGCCTTTTCAAATTTACCGATTGGCTCGAGGGAAGGGTTGTAATTGCGTGTCATAAGATGGTGCCATGTTAGTTACTGATTTGCCCAGGGAGGCATGATTCTTGGACAGATGGTTCATTTACTGCTGCCTTTTGTTTCAATTTTTCATCTCAATGCTTTCTTTTTCTTTTCTTTTATATCTTATTTTCCATGCTCACCTCCCCTTTGCTGCGTTTTTTTCCCCCTCCTCGTCATTTATTGTTGTGTTCTCCTCGAACATTTGGTGGTGCAGTGATAACCCTGTTTTTTTTTTTTTCTACTAAATGTTCTTGAGGATGAATTTCTCTCTCAACACAAACATTCAGATAACACACTCTAACACATGCTGGCCAACTTGCAGAGTGTCATGTTATCTCCCTCTCTCTGGTCTCAGTAATAGGGTCAGGCTCAGGGTCAAATAGTCTCTCCACCGCAGGGCCCAGCAGGAAATAGAGGAATAAAATGATTTTATAATTGAGGGGGAAGAAGATGTAATCTGTCTTTGGCGTCAGTTGAGTATTATCTCAGCTTTCCTTTGATTTTAGGTCACAGTGCCCCATGCCTTTGATTTTGCAGAAGGCGTTTTGTGCCAGAGCTGCTTATTTATGAAGCACCCCGCATGCTCCCCACAAGGAGTTTCTTTTGTGAATGGATGTAATTGAATTTACTGATGGCATTTTTATGTCCGTCCCAGTAGGTATGCTATTGTGTCATTAAGTGTATAACACAGGTGAGGTGAAGGCTGAAATACTTTCCCCGATACAGTTGTTGACCTTAAGTAAGCTATGGCCGAATTGCATTGCTGGTTAGTTCAATGCAGCAATTTATCCATTTGAAGTTTAGTCATTAAGCCAAATTTTCTTTCTACTAAATGTCCACATCTGCTAGAAAGTGTGTCTATGTGTATCATAAGATCGGTCACATGCTGGAATCTGATAAATGATTAGTACAGCTCTGCCTTGATGAAGGACATTTAAGAAAACAGATTTGTGGTTCTCTTGGGACTAATATTTAACTTAGAAATGCTCGAAAAATACAGACACAAGAGCAAAAGTTCCTAGTCTCCATTTTATACTTGAATCAATCCTTATTCGGCAACAAAAACACTTGTGTAGAAAGTTTTCTTTTCTGCAACTCAGAGATGTGTCTTGTTATCCTTCGTCACTCTCAGGACGCGATAAACCTTCATCACCTCAGTCTCCCCTGCCAGTTCTCCATCTTAGAGAAAACAATTCTATTTGCAAATCCTTTTTTTCACAAATTATATCTCAGTCATGCATAAGTGATGCTGTATGGGGTATTGAATGTATCAATCAAAACGATTTTGACAATAGAACAATATCTGAGGGTCAGTTAGTTTTGAATGAAATTGAATTAAATATCTAATGAATGCCATATTTAATAATTTGCTCAATTTCACAAGGCAGCATTCCCCTTACAGAATTTCTAAGAACAGTTTTGTAACACTGTACAGTGGAGTCCGATTGTTTTTTTTTCTTTTTAAAGAAACTAAGGTAAGGGAATAATAGTAATATCAACATTAAAATGCTTTTTGTCAAGCTGTAGTGTGCACAGTGTTACCTGTAAAACATTAGAGCACAGTGGGGTCAGCTCCTCTGGCTGACAACTTCAGCATATGCTTCAACCCCTAGAGGCCAGATCAGATGTGTAATTGAGGACCATAACATCTGCTCCTCTGCACCATATACAGCTGGTTATTCCCCTCACTGCTCACTCATTCAAACACCAGCCCTTCACGCTGTGACACTAACATGACCTATCTCTCTCCTCCCAGTGGTAAAAGCTTAATCTCCTGTTGTAAAGTTCCTACGCCAACGCTGCTTACAAGTTCAGCCGACGTAAGAATGTGACTCACAGTGAACCCTGGAATCACGGCGGTTCCCTGGCTGAATTTTCCCCAAACCCTCAGGCATAATTTCTGTGAAACTAGACCTTTTTTTTCTAGCAAGTGTTAGAAATAAGGAACCGCACTGTTAAATAGCTGCTGAAATTAGTATAGGCAAAAAAGCCTTTGACCAAGCTCGGTTGATGGCAGCAAACCTCTTCACAGAGTCACTCAAGACCATTTAACAGTGGGCTAGGGGATACTAAATGAATAAAGTATTCATGTTGCTATTATAAATCCTGAGTAACCAGGATCTCAATTTGTTGTGTGTTTTGCTTGTTTAGGGATTAGCTGTGCTGTTAAGGTTTGGCAATGTTCTTCCATTGATGTTTTTTAAAACATGTTTTTAACAGATAAATCGCCGCATGAATGCAGTATTGATGTGGATTCAGAGTCTTATCATTTGTCTCTTGTGGTTATTAGTTTTGTGGTTGAAACAATATCTGCCGGCAGGAAACAGTGGGGCTTTGTGATTTTGTTCAGTTTGTGTATTTCTCCCCATTGCCTGTCGTAAGTTAACTGATCCTGCATTGCCTGACTCCAGTGATAAAAAAACAACAACAACAAACATAATGAATATGTCTGGTGTGTCTATGTGCAGCACAATGTGTAAGTTTATACTTAAAACAGAGGGTGTACTGTATCGTTTCCTGTGTGTATACGGTATGTGTGTGCTTTTGTGCATGATTGACACACTTATATCTGGTGTCATGAACAATTGACCTGTGGTGTATTTGCCATATAGTGCCGTCAGGGAGAGGAGTAGTGGAAGTGACAGATGGAAGGACGCACTGCATACAGATCAGAAGAGGTCGAGGAATCATTTTATAGTGGGTCGAAGATTAGTCAACCTGGAGAAGCCGAGCTGGATTACAGAAGCACTTTGCCTGCTCCGTCGCAGACGCACAAGCATTATTTCCATCTATCACCATCTACTTTGCTCTCACACTCTCACACTCTCAGACAAACAAACATGCACACAGCCAACCTCTCAGTCCTCTCATTTGACCTTGCCATTGGCAATTTCAGTTGGTATGAGTTCTGACATTTCACGGCATGGGTTAATCTTTTAATTCACCTGTGCTCTGCTGTCTCCTGGCCCTCTTTTTTTTTCTCCCTCTGCATTGACATGACCCCCATCAGTGGAGCCACTGAGCTAATGCTTGATCATTTTTTGTTGTTAAGATGTTTTACTGAGGCCAATAAAAGCCTGCAATCTAAAGATGATTGTCTGTTCTACTCGCTCGGATGCTACTTTTAGTATTTCATTGATATTGCATCAAGAAGAGTAACCATCAGAACTTGAAATAACTGTCCCATGCTTCGATGCATTAAACATCTCAGGTGCACAGAGTCACATGAACCATTTTACTATTGGCGGCCCAGTGGCTTTTTGTGAAGTAGGTGTTCAGCTGTATTTAGTTTGAGATATATGTGGAATATAAAGCAATTGCATGCAGTGTCATGGTTAAATATTTTCAAAATCAACATTAACTCATGCATCCTCCTCCTTCTCAATATGACCATCACAGTAATCAACATTGTGAAAACTGCAAAATCATGTGTGCAACCCCCATCAAGAAGGTTCCAATAGCAAACAAAAAAACAATAAGTATACCTACCTACTTAATTGAATATACAATGAAGTCACATTGATGCAAACATAATTTGAACTGGTTACAAAAAATGGCATGTGTAAACAATATGCTGAGTGCACGCTTGTGAACTGAATCTAAATTGTTGTGTTAGCCAGACTCCTTCTGTTACTTGATGTATAAAGGGATATTTGGGTTATGGACATGCATGCCCAATGTGTGAAATGAAAGGAAAAACCCTTTCCCTGTGTTGTCCTGAAAAAAAAAGGGGGAAAAAGAGCCAGTAAATCAAATAAAAAACATACGCAAACATACCCACGGTCCCACACAAATACACACCACTGTTTGCCTTAGACCTATCAAGACTGGTTATTCTATTTGTTCCAGCTATTGATCTGCTCATATCTAAATGTCAGGTTCCATATCTTCATATTTACTGGATCTAGCTGTGGCGTATGTGTGCAATCGTATGTCAATGCGTGTGTGCGGGTGTGTGTGTGCATGCAATTGTGTGTGCGCGTGTATTAGCCCATACACTCCCTCGATGGCTATGGCAGAGCGTGCATCTGCGGTTTGATCAATAAACTGAGAGGCTGACGTGCACACACACACACACACACACACACACACACCCTTAAAAGTCTTGTGCTGATACATGTCTTGTGCATTGGACCTGTTACCCTTTGCCTTCACAACACATACTATCAAAGACCTTTGCTGTCCTGGCATTATATTATATGTCAGACAGAAAGAGGAAGTGAATTAGAGGAGACAGGGAGGTTAAGAGAGAAAGAGAGAGAAAGAGAGAGAGAGAGAGAGAGAGAGAGAGAGAGCCAGAGTGAGCAAACTCATAGTGACTGAGAAATGTCTGCTGAAAGGACAAAAAAAAGTGAATGACTTTGTTGCCCTTGTTTTCGTCAGCAAGTGAGTGATTGATCAATAACGCCGATGGTGTGTGTGGTGGGTCGGTGAGCGGGCTGAGACCTTGTCAAGTTGAGGTCTGATGGCTTTTGTTGGGTGTGAAAGCTCTCTTACGGTGACGAGTTTGTGTGTGCGTGTGTGCGTGTGTAGGCGACGGAGATAGGAGTAAGCCCCCTCGTCAAACGGGGTTTGCAATGACTGTTCTTGAGCGTTCATTAAAAAAGAACCCCGAACACACATAAATTAACACAGACACACACATGGCCACAATCTACATTATTCAATGATTCAATTCAATTCAATTCAGTATCTCTTTCTCTTTCCCCCCCGCCAGCATAAGAGCGCAACCTTTATAGGCTTTGTAAACCACCAGTGTGTGACCGCGGCTGGATCGGACTAATTAAAGAGACACTAATAGAGGTGATTTAGAGTTATTAGTTTTGGGAGCACTCACACAGGCCTTTGACGCCCCTTTGCCTCATGCCATGGTATGGTCCAGTGCATCCAAGACCAAGACTTCATTACATCGACCTCTGTTTCCTGAAGAAGTATCCCACTTTTTATACTATAATGCTAGATATTGAATGTGATTTTCACTTTAATATACATTTGTGATTACATTTGTATTATATTCACACTTTTCCACACTAACACTTGCAGACTGTTTTTTTTTTTAACTCTTTTTGTTCTTCTGCTGCTCTGCCACCGTGAGCTAAAGTGCAGAATGAGGTCAACCAAACATATACATCCCAGAAAATGACAATAACAAAAAAAAGTATTCTGCCACGTCCCCCTCTATTGCCAGCCAGAACACCTCAGCAGACGGCCACATCCAGGTGTGCAGCAGCTGGAGGCTGGAGCAGAAGTCTACAGTGCATTGCAGCGGACATTTATTTTGCGTGGTGATGATCTTAAATGAAATGAAATATGCTACAACACACTCTAGAAAGTCACTCTGACAGATAAGAATTGACGTTAGACAGTTAGGCTCCTCTACAGATGTTAGAAATGTATAATATACCACTCCCATATTTGTGGCATTCATGTGGTCAAAATGTCTGCAGGGGAACATCTTTCTTCTCTTTTTTTTCCAAGAAGTAAAATCTTTGGGAGCACAGTTTGACATTTTAATGGATTTATTAATCATATGCTATTTGCCCAACTCAGTCTCTGCACGCTTTCATCAAAACGTATGCCATTACTCTTCCATTAGTGCTTTCCCTTTATGCCTGATTGGCCCCAGTATATTACATTAGATTTATCACTTACTTCACTATCCATCCACAATTATTATTTATTTGTGCGTGTGTGTGTGTGTGTGTGACTTGACACCCAGTATCACTTTTGAAGCGTTCTTGAAAAATGTGAACGTAACCCGCAGGCAAGACACTTTGTATTCTGGGCTGTCTGTTTTTGCTGTGTGTGTTAGCCAGTGTTCCATGGGCAGGAGGTTTGTTTGTGTGTAATCTTTACTTTTCCTCCACTTGGCCTTGTGTGTCCATGTGGTTACAAATCATACAAAAAAATTTCATTTTCCAAAGAGACCATCTAAACATGAATGTCCACTAGCTCCTTCAGTCACAGCTGGCGTATACCAGATGTGTAGGTCCATGCCTGTAGAGTGAGTTTATGTGTCTGTATGAAAAGCTGGTATCATGTCATTTACTTTTATTATGATGTTGTGTGCGGTGCAGGTGGCGCGACACACGTATTTGTGTGCCAACAGATGCATGTCAGCGAAGTGCCTGTTTATGCGTGTGTGTGTGTGTGTGTGTGTGTGTGTGTGTGTGTGTGTGTGTGTGTGTGTGTGTGTGTGTGTGTGTGTGTGTGTGTGTGTGTGTGTGTGTGTGTGTGTGTGTGTGTGTGTGTGTGTGTGTGTGTGTGTGTGATGTTCGAGCTTAGTGTTTCCATTGCAAAGTATTTAAATTCGTAGAGGAAAGTAGTGTCATAATGCACTGCCCTCTGCCTGACATTGTTTCATAATTTTCAAGCATGCAATACAAATATGCACACACAAGCACACACACACACATTAACATCAAGACACACGACACACAATCAAACATGCATAAGGCGCACTGTGGGAGTAGCGTGAGTGAGGCCAGTGACATTAAGCTTAAATGGCAGTGGTGACATGCAGCAGTTATGATGTATCAGGGAGAAAATGCCTCAGTTAGCATGCACTAAATGCTCTCTTCATAAACAGGGAGGTTGAGAGACGGGGAGAATGCCTGGGAGAGACCGACGGAATGAGAAGGAAGTGGATAAACTCCTCTCCTTGTTTTTGAAAAGGAGTGGTAATGTTTTAATGCGTTCTCTAACAGATTTCTGAGACATGCAAATTTGAGGCGGGAGAAGGAGTCTGCGGCTGGGTAAGCGAGAGCGAGGCAATGATAGAGGAAGGTGCGAAGAGGTTACATACAGCTCGCCAGCTGATGAAAGGGAGCGATTAAGCGGGAATAAGCAAAACTGGGTTGCACGATTTGTCAAGAAGATCGGAAGGAGCAGAGAAGAACTGACACTAGCTTAAACTGTTATGACTGGGGAGTCCGACATCACTCGGAAATCCAATACAGAAATGTATCATTGGTTACAATTAATATTCGTTATTACAGTTAACAAATCAACTTGTGTCGAGTCTCTCCTTTTTTCTTCTATCTTTTTGCAGCATCTCCTCTCTTTCTGCCTCTGCCCTTCTTTCTCACCCATGCACACTTTCTTCCCAGTACTCTTTGGTCTCTCTTCATATTTGCCCTCTGTCGCACAGCATTCAGGTGAAATAAAGGGTTTGAGATGACAACAATAATCCTTCTCATCCACCTCAAGACTCAAGAAATAGACACACTGTTCCCCCGGCACATATGCAGACACAAAAACGCCAATTAATTAAAGTCATCAAGAATATGGTTTGGATGAATTTGGTTGACGGCAGCGTTTTTTTTTTCATTTTCTTTTCTTTTGAGTGTGTCAATGGAGGCAAAACAACAGCTCAGCAAATGAAAGTACTTTTCTCTGGGCAAATAATGCAACAGTGGCTGGACTGTAGTGTAAGACGCGTGAATGCTTGTAGGTGTTTTTTACGACGTTCATCTATGTGTAACTTATGCGTGTTTTCCACAGCTTAAGCTTGCATGTTTAAGTGTGAAGCTTGGATGTGCCTAGTTTGGAGGGTGGGCTGTAGGCTATTTGCTTGATTTGATCACAAATAGTGCGTGAAATTAAATTACACAACTAATTTTCAATTTGGAGCCCTTTATTCAATAGTAGCACCCACTTTCCCTCCTTAAGCATCCAGCACAAAGTGGTTAGGCAATATCTGGTTTTGCATTAATATTTTATACCGACTCACACACACACAGACACACAAACAGCCATATGCAAACGTGTATAATGTATGCAATGTAGCATATAAGACTTGATTTAGAAATAACAAACAAGCAATCATTGGAAATATTCTTCCTTCCTCGTGCAAGTTTGAATAACTAAAGAATTATGTTTGCGTGTGATTATTTATGTGTGAGTGTGTGTGGTATTACTAAACTATTGTCGAATCAGGCCTCAGTATGAGCAGGAGGCCATGTCAACATCAGCCAGTTGCCAGAATCAATAATTGTTTTCCTCTTTGTTGGACTCCTTTAGGAGTGACAGGCAGACAGAGATTGCTAAAGGATCAAAATGGTGTTTGGCTGCATCGTGGCCACTCGATAGAGCACATACCGGGCCGGGATGCACAGTGGTGAGGTGTTGCAGATCAGTCTTAGTTCTCTCTCCCTGCTCCAAGACTTTGAGAAAAAAGGCTTACTCATATTGACACTGAGTCATTGGGTTTTTCCCGGTCCACAGAGCTGGTGTTTGTATGATCTTCTGCCTTCAAGAAGGAGATAGCTGAGCTTTTGTGGAGCTGGTCGGAAAAGGTCAGAAAGAGCTCTGTGGTGGCTCGGAGGGAACGACGCCCAGGTGACTCCTACTCATACCTGCACCATTGTCACGGAGCTGCCAATAAGGCAGTTTGCGAGTTCGTACAACAACTAAGTTTTGGGTGTCGTGTGTGTGTGTGTGTGTGTGTGTGTGTGTGTGTGTGTGTGTGTGTGTGTGTGTGTGTGTGTGTGTGTGTGTGTGTGTGTGTGTGTGTGTGTGTGTATTTGTATTGAACAGTTCCAGCCCCTGAGGAGTCATGTCTAGTGTTAGGAGTATGCCCTTTCACTAATTAGCTTGAAACATCTGTCCAGACGGCTGCCAGAGGGTGGTCATAATGGGAGAAGTGGAAACGATCACATACCCCGGCACTTGAATATAAACAAACGCAGACACACAGAGTTATTTACAACACTATATGTGTGTGTATATATATATATATATATACATGAGATTTGATTTGGAAGATTTTTGCATTTGCATGTTTAAAAAGGAAAAGATTTGCCCATAATCCCTCGTGAATATCAACTAAACTCTTAATGAGCACCAAGGGAAGGGAACACGGGGAAGCACAGTATGAGAAAATGGAGCTTGTCCTCTCTTCACTCTCTTTCCTTTCTCCCTCCTTCACTGCACGTTGTGTCTGTTTTTTTGCTGTGCTCCAGAGACAGGAATAGCATGAGCGGGAAAGGAATAACCTACTATTCTAGTGGTTCTAATAGTTTATCATCCAGCTGTGTTCTAATAACAAGAAAAGCGGGCACGGAGAAGAGCAGCGATGCTGACAGAAAAGAAAAATTAAGACAAATATCATATTTAGCATCCTCCTTCCTGCCCTACTCCTGGTCTGTGTTGCAACCATGTCTCTCCTGCAGCGGTGGCATTTTATGGAAGCCGTCAGTGTAACAATGATGAAGTTTTATGGAGACTCTGTGGCAGATTAAACCACTATTAGCCATGCTCCGTCACCCTCTCCAGCTGTTGCCTTTTGTTTACGGCCAAAAAGTGCTTTATGACACACGGTGCTATAGTCACCTAGACAATTACAGCTAATGATATATGACTGGCACTGTATTTTAACACCAGGAGTGAGGGGGGGGGAGGGGGGGGGACCAGAAGTAAATTATCTAGATAGTGCAGAGGAGTGTTAGGGTCAGACATTTTGGTAAAAATGCCAAAATGGCGAGAACTTACTCGAGGCTGCCAGTGTTCACTTTTTCCAAGCTTGTTTGGTTTCTCCTCCTGAGCAGATACGGTTTTTGGGACAGTCTCTCCAAAGCCCTAATACTGATTACTGCACTGTGTTCACGTTCCTTGTCACTAAAACTGATTCTGGAGAGAGGAACCTTCTCTGGCAAAGCTGCCCTTTTAATATCAGTCCACCAGGGTGCGAGTGCACCTGGCTTGTAGACGCAATTGGAGATGGCGCTCTGATTGGTTTACTGCATGTTTTTGGGCCCAAAACACACACTTGATTAAGAGGGAGCCTTTTTGAACAATGTGTCCGTCTCAGCGACGTTTCTTGTTTTTCCTGCAATGAAACAGTCAAGTGGATTTGGACACACCCTAAACTCACTTTTGCTTCAGACCAGGTGCTTAGATCATTAAAACAGAGCTCAGAGGAAGGAATACAGAGAGAGAGAATTCTACTCAAAGGTTTTTCTAATGAGGAAAAGCTCTAATGCTGACATTTACCAGTGTGTTCATGTGGGAGTTTGCAGGTATTTTGTCACAGACAAGCAAGTTTTGCCATTTCTGCATGTGTTTGATAAGACATTTAGCAGATACCCTGAGCACCTTTGATACAAGTTTTCTCAACTCTCTTAATGCCAGGCTACACACTGTGTCCGCCTTTTTACATTTCCATAATGTTCTTTTTCAATATTATTCACACTTTAGATTGCATGAATCACATTATCCAAGACAAAAAATATGTTTAAAAGCCGATAATAAGGAATGAAAAATAAACTACTTGTCTCTCAATGTTTTTCCCATCTTTGAACCGTATATGAAGTCATATATTTGAAGTCAACTGACAGTGTTTCTACCAAACCAATTACATATTTTCTTATTAGATAGACATATTCTATTTCTAAATGCGTTGCTGTGCTTTTTCTGTGTGTTGCAGGTGGTGGAGACCAACCTGGTGGCCTTCGATTGTCACTGGATCCTGATTAATGAGGTGGGTGCCATGGAAATCATTAATGGATCCTGTGCTAGGTGTTCCTTCAGTTCACCTTATTGTTTCCATTATTCTTGGAATATTTGTGTTTTTCTTAAATTTCACATCAGTTCATTTAATAACACACACAACTTAATGACCACGTGTCAGTTTAGTCTACGTAAGTGAGCACACGTTGCTGTGCACCATGGGAAGAAAAAACAATACAGCAAAGATCTTCCTTTATTATGCTCACCCCTTAGCTTGTAAAGAGACACTTTACACAGACAAGGCATTTTCCGAAAATGACAAAGGTGATCCTGAAGAACGCTAACACAGATAAGTCACAACATCGTGGCAAGT
Organism: Scophthalmus maximus; assembly: GCF_022379125.1. NCBI lineage: Eukaryota > Metazoa > Chordata > Actinopteri > Pleuronectiformes > Scophthalmidae > Scophthalmus > Scophthalmus maximus. Next base: position 10,543,018 of record NC_061533.1, on the reverse strand, counting down.
GGTAACAGATGTTGTGGCAGATTGGGTTATGTTTGTGTCAGGTTGTGAAAGGCTTAATTCTGATCCTGCAGCAATGTGACTTAAAAACTTTTTTTGATGTTTTTTTTTTTTTACAACTATTTAAATTACTGTACCACTACCACTACATTTGTGTGTTTGCGCGTGAGTGTGTGTGTACACTGATATCTAATGCAGTGTGTCTTGGTAGCCTTGGGCGTTGCAGTGAGCTGGATGGGAACAGCAGGGGGTCCAAGCTACCACACACTCACACACATACACACACACACACACACACACAAACACACACACAAACTGGTGCTCAAACATAGCCCTGTACACAAGCAGATGTATTGGAGGAGTAGCAAAATAAAAACTGCAGCAGTCTTATCTTTCTGCAAAAGAAAGTGTTTATTTTTAAACAAATGTTAGTATGCATCAGTAGCACACTATGATTTTTTCAAATAGGCAAGTAGAGCCGAAGCACCAGCCCACAAGTACCGACGACCCCTTTGCCCACAAAACACCATCTAAATGTGCACTTCAGCTGTTTAGCCGCGGGAGAAATGGACCTGACAAAAACATACCATTTCATGACATGAAGAGTAGTAGCCAATGTTTTTTTGTTTCCTGTCTTTGCCGAAAGTCTCCCACATCTTGCTGCCCTCTGCCTGGTCATCTTCACCTCTCTGCCCTCTCTCCTGCCTGGAGAAGTCACTTATATTGTAAAAAATAATTGGCAATGTCACACTCTATTGTCGGATCCTTCTTGCCTCAATGTGACCTCAATCTTCTCTAACCTACTGCACAGAAAACTGTACACCTGAATTAACAGGACGGAAAAAAATAAACATGTTCACTCAGGAGGCAGGACAGAATTAAAGTGCCTGCGGATTATGTTACATGGTTAACTGTAAATATGTAAATTGCATAAATATGAAAGATCAAGGTGGTGTAATTTAAACCTCTGTGAAAGCTTCCCTTGCAAAATGAGTTATTAAATGCAGCTACACATACATCCTAACCACTATGCATCATGCATGTTGACCACGAAGATTAGTAAGGAACGCACGATATATGAGATGCTACATAACAGAGTAACATGCTTGTGGACTTCTGTACATTCAAGGCTCAGGAAAAACTTGAGTTTCTATATGCATCTGTGCATGTGTTAAATAATGCACAAAATACATTAGCTGATCTCAGAATGGTGCTAACTAGCAACAGCTATAGTCACCCATCACATATCCCAGCTTTGATTTTCACTACGCCAGCGCCAATCCTCCAAAAACATGCTGCTCCCCTTCATTGTCACAGCCCCAGAAATGACGGAAATGATAGATGTAACGACTCCTAGTCAACCTAGCCCCCAGAGACAATATCCTGCTGTGGCCACAAGTAGGCAGTTAATTACAAGATGAATGCAAACAGGCAATATCCGTTCCGTAGTGGGACCGAACAATTTGCTGAGATCCCATGTAAGGAGAGATACTGCCTCCGCTTTGATATTGTTCTGTTCTTAGCTTTAAACGATCAAGCAATGCTTCCCTTACTTGTGCTGATGGCACGGCGCGGTGTGCCTGACCTCCGTTAATGCTACAAACGGCAGCCGTGTTCTGATTCTCGCTTTTAGAGCATCAGTCTCCCTATATGAAGGTGCATTGCCTCAGACAACCCCTCACTTTTGTTATTCTCAAATTCTTATACGTCCAAGATGTGGGGGAAGAGAATGAGCTTCCCGTCTGCACTGAAATGAAAATTGCAGCAATTTAACTTTTTTTTTTTATCATCAGAAATAGAATCAAGGACAGAGCTGTTGAAAAACAACCCTACGTGATGTTGTCCCACTCAAAGTGTGTCTCCTCTGCTGATTGAAATAAGTGTGTTCTCACGACGTGACAATTGAAAGGTTATCACTCAACTGAAAAAGAAGAGTGCTGTCTTTTGTGTGGCAGATGGCTTTGTCAGGCAGCCTACTGAGCGGTCTATCGTTACCCAAGTGCCTGGTAGGCTAGAGTCACATCTAGCTGTCTAATAGACTTTCTCCATATCCATTGCATCCTTTCAGGCATCTGGTGTTGTCTAACTCTCTCCAGGCTTCCTGACAGCGACCTGCTCTCTGCTTAGCTTCCTGAGAGCCAATGTCATCCTGCCCCCTGCGAGCATGTCGAGCAGCATGCAGCCTGTAACATTTTGTACCTGCTGCCTTAGCATCAATGCTGTCTGGCAGCCCCACGCTCCCTTGGTTGTTAATGTTTTAGTGACGGTGGATTATCTCTGAAGTAGCATTGTTATAGTCATAGATTTAAAAATAAAAACACTGTTATGACCTGTACGGTATTTCAGCCGCTTTGTGCCGAACGACGACTCGTGTTTTTGACACGACGTCCTCAAGCTCTGTCTCACGCTGTCTTGGTTCTCATGCAAATCTCACGTCACATTTTACGTTGTCATTTAAAATATAGCATGAATCAGTCAAGCAAAAATAAATGTGATGGCATGAGACCGGATTGGGTCATGGGCAAAACAGAAAGGCTAAACCCTCTCATCTCGTGTTAAATGAACACATGCACTCGAAAGCTTAGAGATCTAGCTGCATTTTTTCATGCAACACACAGTGTATCTTCTTTAAATGTAATCTAAGTTGTTAAGCAGAGCAAGAGACCTGCCCAGCCACTCTAGAATTCTTGACCATTCTAAGAGTAAAGTGATCTGGAAAAACGGAAAAAAAACCGGAGTAGAAGAGAGAGGTGGCGGAGCAAAGAGAGCTAAGAAGGAGAAAGGGATTTCATCTATTCCTTTGAGTCTCTCTCGCCTACCTAACTGTACAAAAAAATCATAAATGCCTTAAACTTTTTTAAAGAAAAGCTTTGTGATGCGATGACCTAATTCTGCTTGTCAAGACTGAAATTTAGTCACATGTTCTAATTCAATATGTCTAACATGGGGTCTGTGAAGTCCTCCGGTGGCGTGTTCAAAATGGATGAGCGGCCAAAATATCCTGTCATACGTGTTGTCTTCTTGTACTGGTTCTTTGGAGAATGAATATTCCTGTGTGTGAAAGAGCTCTTTGCTCCCTGTGGTTTATTATGGATGAGGGGGTACTGTATGGTTGTCATAACTCTGCTTTATCTACAGCCACCAGTCAGACAGTCCCACTGAGGGGGAGTTCACAGTTCATAATTGATCATCCTCCCTTTCCCTATCTCCTTCGTTCTGCTCAGGATGAGAGGGTGACGATGAGGAAGAGAAATAATAAGGGGCGCTCGTGGCTACTCATTTTGTCTGTCTTTCTCTGAAGTTTGGAGGAACTCCACTGTTGACCTCAGTCATTCTGATTCTCTTCATGGTCTTTCACCCTCTGCCATGCTATCTATCCTGATCTTGCCTGTTGTTCTCACATCATTCTCATCATTATTTTCCCTCTTCTCTCATTTCTTTTTGGCTCCCAAAAGCTCAAGTGCAAGGTAATGAGAGGAGACGAGATTATAGGCCTGTCAGTCATCGTGAGTCTCCTAAAAACGTAGTTTCTACAACTACAACAGCAAACCTGTTTTGATTACAACCAGAAAAAGATTAGATTACTGCCATGAGGACAGGTCCAAAATACATTTACTGCCAAAATATCACGTTGCAATATAATTTCTACTTGTATTGACAACAGCATTATTACACTTTTTCACACTTAACCAAAGTGCTTTTCCTGGCCAAACCTCAAAAGGGACTCTGGATGTGAAGCACGTTTAGGCAGTGTTCCACCTGCAATCCACTCCAACCCCCGGACGGTGACATTGAATCTAGTCGGACGTTTATATGGTATTTAATGCTTTGAGAACATTCTACAAAACTTTGGTTAAAGAGGCCGTACCAAAATCGATTCCACAAACTCCAAAAGGGTATCACGGTCAATGCGAGTCATTGTTCTTGGAAACACAAAAGAAAGAAAGTTGTTGTAAGTTACGGCTGCAAGCAAAGTTAAGGTAAAGGACACTCGTACAGTATTAATGGCTAGAGAAGTGCTTGCAGAGGGAGAATGAGATAACAGTGGTGCACGCTGTGCACAGCTGGAGGTTTCCCAGTATGACTACAGCCATATACGACGACTGTTGTTGCTCTGTGGGTCCCCTGGAGCTGTGTCTTGTTCAAGGCAAATGTGATGCGATGCATCCCCGATCCAGATTTCACTCACTCGAGTGCTGTATCTGAATCAGAAACCTTTGATCACAGTGATGTCTTTAAGCGCACGTAAAAAGTATTTGCACAGTGAAAAACGCAGCTTATATTGCCTTTTCCACTGACTCTGATACATTGCCTTCAGTGTCTTCACTGCATATGTCTCGTGATGGTTCTTGCTTTTTTTCTTACATATAATGTGTTTGCACTCATTTTGTCTCACTCTCTGTCCATCATTCTTCTAAACCCACCCTTTTCTCTGTCCCTCGTCTCCATAGTATTTGATGATGGAGAGACACATCATGTCTACTGTAGATGTGTTTGAACCCCTCGGAAGAAGGCCCTACTTGTCAATGACCGTTATTCATACATTTGGATCCAAAACAGATAAAGATGACACAGCCATCCCCTAGAAGTAGTCAGAGTCACCTTTGGCTCCATTAACAAGTCCTAACAACACAAGGTACTTTCTCTATGTTGCTGAGGCAGCATTCCATTCTATACAAATCAATCTCCGTACAACCCATTTCAATTTTTTTCTGAAGACATTAATAGATGTCCCAGAAACTGTGGAAATGAGAGGGTGACATAGAGGAGTGTATCAGGTTCGGGTGAGGAAATTGCCTGAGGTGAAAGAGAGGGAAGAGAGGTCAAATGAAGAGAGACATGCTTTTGTCCGAAACTGTTTTGTTTTTCAAAATGTTGAACTTTTGAATTTGAGCAAAACAGAGGGATTTGGTGTTCTCATAGGCGGGGGCAGGGGTGGTGGTGGAAAACGAACTGTGGGAGGAGCAGCAAGGGTCGAACAATAAGTGAACAACAGCCTTTTTCCCGCTCATCCACGGATAAGAGAGAAGGGGAGATGTGGTGTCTCTTGGGGGGGAGTGGGGAGAAAGAGAGTGGCTGAAAGGAGAAAACATGGAGGACGTGTAGGGGTCAGGGAAGAAGTGCCAAGAAGAATTGAGCATGAGGGATGTGTTTTTGCTTTTGACTCTCTTCTTCAAATAAAACACAAAGAAGTGTATTTGGTGCTCTCGGGGAATGGAGGGACAGGGAGGGAGGTGATAGGTTGAGGTTGATGGGGATGCCAGCAGACCAAAACGACAAGTTTATGTATTTAACAACTAATGATTCACCGCTGCACGGTGTTCTGAGGGTTACAACTCATCCACAGCTTCTGCTCTCACGTCGTTGGACTTGGAGAACAGAATTTGTGGGCACAGTCATCTGAAGGAGAATGTTAATTAATGGGAATGGATTAACAATAATGCCTTAAAAAGTCCTTAATTTGGCATTCAGCAGTCATTATTTCTTGTTTGTTTTGAAGGTCAAATAAGGCGTATTTACATAGATTGTATTTTGATCTATTGATTGAGGAAGCCCAGGAAGGGTTGACCCTTCCAGTGCAGTTCACTTGTGACGAACGCAGCAGGATGTTGTCCGAGTCAGACGCGCTCACAACAGAATGAAAATCTCCAGAACAAGCTCACTCACACATTCTCTGGAAGTTTACTTCACTAGTGTGTGCGTGTGTGTGTGTGTGTGTGTGTGTGTGTGTGCGCGTACGTGTCACATTCATTTTGTCTAAGCTTTTAAAAGACAAACAGCCTTTACACCTGTCACCACTGAAAGTCATACTAGGTGAAGAGTGTTTAGTCTGTCCCCAGAGAGACAGTGACAAACAGGCAAACAGAATATGACAAAAGCAGAAAGATGGGCTAACCTGTTGAGAGGACAATTCTCAAATGCAACTCTTCCTCTTTGAGTGTGTGTGTTTGCCTGTCCATTGGACAGTGTATCTTTTCAAGTTACATCCTTTGAGTGGGTTACTCTGGAAATGTTCTTGCCCGCCGATATCTCTCCGATGCCCTTGACTGTCTGCTGTGAATCTTAATTTTCTTTTGGCCCACAGATCTGCCTTTTTAGCAATTTTCAGCATTTCCTCTCTGTCCTGCATCTATTTATTTGTGGCTTTGTAATTCAGTCCCCTTCAGGGTTGTTATGTAGGCAAATGCTTGGGATTTTTGCCACGTTTTAGCCCCAACAGCCAGAAAATAGATTCCTTACTTGGACTGTTTAGAAAGTAGATACTTTAGAGCACAGGGCATTCATACAAAGTTAATCCTGTACAGTTCCTCTTCAAGGTATTAATACCCCTTTATTCTGTTTTTATCATTTAAGACTGACAAGTCTCATCTAAAATATTTAAAGGGCAGCAACTTGATTTCAGAAGTAAATGTATATGAGTGCACACTGGGCCATTAATCAACCTAATTACTATTGTAGATGAGTACAACTATACCAATGAAGCCTGTATAATACTGCTTCTAATCACCATTGATCACATCCCATGAAGACTCACAGGTCTTAATGAGCGTTAATTACATTCAAATAAAATCCATTGAGATGAGTCAATGAACCGAAGATATCTATAATATTACCCTCCCCTCATTTGAATTGTCAGTGATGGCTTGTTTATGTATGTGCATGTGTCTCTGGAAGTCTCAATCAACCCTCGCAAAGGTTATATTTGCGTGATGAAAAGGCTTAAAAAAACGGTCTCATGGAAACAAATGCACGCAGATTTGCACCTAAACTGGCATATGCACAAGAGACACACTCCAGCGCACACAACACAAGACAATTGCTGCGCGCATCTACAAAGAAAGCAAAGGCTGTCTCGGTTGGTGGCGGTGTTGCCTCCACCGGGAACGATAAATGTCAGCTCTCATCTCGTCACCACATGACCCCCTGCACTTGCACTGTATAGACGGAGATCCACGGATAGAGAGTGAGAGAGAAAGAATGTGTCCTAGGGCTAAAATCAGCATTGATTCCTCCCCCAAGGTTTAGCAAAGACGTGCAGGGTACGTGCAAACACACGTGTATGTACACAGCAAACCAACGCAAATATGCACAGACATAAGGATTCCGTACCCTGCTCCTTCCTCCTCCCTTTGCTGACGTGTTCCTTTCGTGAAAAATACCCTTCTGTGGTAGACGATATAGACAATGGTTTCTGCTCCACAGTGTGGGGGAAAATAGAACAAGTTTATTAAATATATATTGTTTTGATTAAGAATTACACAGAATTTGTATAGAACACAAATCAAGTCAAGTTTCTCGTTTCGCTTCTTATTATTGGCGTTAGTGTTTTTTGTATTTTTCTTTCATAATTGATTTGTTGTTTATCATGTTATTTACTCCCCACACCCCTCTCTCTTGAATCCCCATTACTCCTCAACATATCCCAACCACCCTCTTTTTCCTCTTTCCACACTTTCAGGAGATCACAGACTATGACTTGCAGGAGTTAGTTTTGAAGTCAATCGGCCGGCTGACGGTGGTGCGGCAGACCTTCCCCATGCCCCAGAACACAACTCAGCGCTGTGTCAAACACAACCACAGGATTAACACTTCCCTCTGTGACCCTAAGAACCCCCGGTCTCAGCAGCTAGAGGTGAGTTGGTCTTCATAATTTGTCCATAAGACAGCTCTGTTGTTTTCAATGAATCCACAGGAGACTGATGGCATACACAAACAGTTGTGTGTGTTGGCGCTAGTAAGAGATTGGTATGCCATGAGGTTTTTTGTCATAAAGAGTAGGATATTGAAGAAAAAAAAGTTTGTAAAAACAGGAGGATGTAGGTAGTCACACTCAAGGAATCATAATTAAAGCCATTCGTTTAGAGTTAGGTACAACAACTTGCAATAAAGTCCCAGGAAAAAAACAAACATTAAGTTTTTGAATGTTTGCCACTTAATTAAAGAACAATGTATGTACCGTATCTCGATCATTTGAGAATGAAAAACATAGTTGACATAAACTTTTAGACCAAAAAGCTTCAGAGCTGTTGTGGTTCTGCTCTTCGGGCCTTTGTCCCCTTGCAGTTTAATTACCTGTAAGTGTGTCTGTACCTAATGATCGGAGAAAGGGAAAATAAACTCAACTCTAAATCAAGTCTATCAAAGAGCAAGACATCAACAAATGAGGTTGAGTCATTTGTTTTACTTGAAGCACAAGTCCAGTGAGACTACAGTCAATTACGACCAACTTCATTACTGAGCAGCTTTGCCCCTTTATAAGAAGAAGCTCCACATCGTAGTACATCACTGCCAATGACTTACAGAACAAGAACTGATAAAATAGAAGTTTGGTGATATTGTACACAGATATCACAATCCATTACAGTCATTGTTTGACATTGTTATAAAGTTATTAATTAAATCATAGTGTACAGTATGTTTTAACACAGAGGTCATGAAAATTATTAATTATGAATCTGTTGTGTCGAATTGCAGTAGATTATTCAAGCGTACTTCAATTATCCACTAAGTGCAGTGTCTGTCCAACTAATCTCTGTAAAGCTGAGTCATTTGATTCAATGACTGAGCCAGAATCCATTTCTTATTAATATCTCATACTGTAGTTATGACTTATTTGTTTAAAATGTGCATCAGAACACCCTGACTTCAATTAAAATAATAAACAAAAGCACTTGACTTTCAGACATATAGTCATGGAAGTATTGAACTGAAATACTCGCAAAAGTCCTCAAAATTTTATTTAAACGCTGTTCTTTGGGCTTTGTCTCCAAATTTTCCAAAGCCCAAAATATCAAACAACTTCCTGTATGTACTTAAAAACTACTCTGCTGCTCCATTTCTGTCTGAAAACAGCTCCCAGTGTTTTCGTATGACATTTCAACATGTCTCCTGATCCAATAGCCTACCAACGCCAGGCTTGCTGATTTGAAACTGTCACAGCCTATGCCCGAAAGGTTTTTTTACCTGGAACATTAATCATTTTGGTAAAAAGTCAGCTCACAACCTTGCGTGTGTGTGTTTATCTTAGACCACACAATTCATCTCATCGTACACTCCTGGAAAACATAGTGACAGCTATTTTTTTTCCGCTTCTTCCACATTTCCTTTACTTAGTAGTTTTGTTGTGTTTAATATGTCCCCCAGGGTGGCAATATGTATGCAATTACCATCCCTTTTTGTGTGTATGTGAGTCATCAAGCTGCCATCAAACAGAGCGGAGAAAAGGGAACACACTCTTATTTATTTGTCATGACAAAAATGTGAAATTGAATTAATGTGCTGTTGATTTATGTGGATGCACAAGGCCCCGGGGGAACACATTTGATGAAAGTTGGAAATACATTGAAAACCGAAACGTGGTCTTTATGTTCGTATGGATATCTTCTTTTCAAATACTTAGACAGTTCAGTTCTGTTCAGTGCATGGGCGTAAGAGAGCATGACCGTGCATATTTAATGCTTTTTTCCCCCGAATTAAATAAAGTTAAGTAATAAAATGAAATGTGAGGTTAAATGTAAGATAAATGCATGATGTTTTTATTGTAAAAAAGGATGGAAGTCTTGGGTTGTAAAATATAGTTAGACCGTGGAGGCCTAGATGGCCCTGAAACATTGAACAATGTATATGAATTAAGTTTGCGTTGCTTCATATATATATATATGCGTTTTTTTAGAAACTCATTTAGACATCCTGCGTTTATGTGTATGTGGGTGGAAGGGTGAGTGGTTGAATTATAGAGAGACAGAGGAAATGAAGGATGAGATAGAAAGACAGTCAGAGAGAGAGAAATATATAGAGAGAGAGGAAGCAGATCAGCTCAGCGGTCAGAGAGTGACCCAGAAGCCCAATTTCACACTGCACTGAAGCACATCTGCTCAGGCTGACCACACAAGTGCGCGCACACACTCACATATAATGCTCGCCTGGAGCGCAGAACCTACTGATCATTCAAGTTCCCCATAGAGAAGAAACACTTAAAACATTTTCAGAATAAAAGCAATAAGCAGAGAGGCAGAGAGAAAGAACCATAGTCAGGCAAAGACAACAAGTGAAAGATTAAGATAAAACTGTGCTATAGTTCACCATACAGTGAGAATAAAGTTCGATAGAAGATGGACTTTTTTTAAAGCCTGTTTTTCTGTCAGATAATTGTCTGACAAGTTTTAAGGAACATAGTTGACTTTAAATATAACACACTGGAAGGAGAGTAATAGACCAACCAAGCAAATTACCATGGCTACACGGCATGTGGCAGTAAATAAACTGCCCACCTCTTCTATGGAAAAAAGTTATTTCTGCGTTAAACTGGAGTAAGAGGATCGTCGCAAAGAACCACACATTTTTTTATGTTTTGCATTTTGATTCCATCTGCAAAACACTATCTCACAATAATTTAATTGTGTAAATAGAGTTTTTCTAATGACACTGTTATCCCTAGACTGGAACAATGAGACTGATATAAACTAAAATAGACCAAATATGAAATCAGATATGCCGATAGCTACATTGACCACTGAGTTTGTATGTAGATCTACTTTTTTCACACATCAAGTTTTCTGAGACTGTTTTCTCTATGAGATGTAAGATTAAAATAGATTTTTTATATTGTTGCTGTTATCTCAGGTTCTATATCTAAGGGTTGTTAATTAAATGACAGTTTTTTGAGCTGTTTGTTTTCTGAGCAGAGATGAAGAATAACCTTTATTATTATTAATTTCACGTATTCCATTTATTTATATCCTACATGCTGAGCTTCTATCTCTCCGTCTCTCTATTCTTTTTGATATATGAACAGCACTGTTCCTGAGCTTATGACTTTTCGATCTATATTATTGTTTTTTTATGTGTGTTAATGTGGATGGGTATTCATCATCTGCATGTGCGTTCATGTGTGTACATTGAATCATGCCTGTTATAGCCAATCTGGTTATTACATTTTCATTAACATGTAGGCGGGAGGCTCAGTAGATCGCACAACAATCAATCAAAGACTGAATATACTTCCCTAACTCCTGCCGCTCTGTCTTTTTCTCTGGTACCGAGGTCCCATCAGTACATTTTAATTCACGTTACCCTTAAAGTGTTTCTTCTGTGTAAGGACGTGCGGCTGTATCAGCTCACATGTAAATATGTACACTTGGAGCAACAAGAGGGACATGTTTTAGGTGAAATTACTAATATAATGCACTAAAGAATAATACTCCATATTGTTGGTTCAGATAGTGCCAATCACAAAGCAAAGAGAAAGAGAGAATCTCCAAAGTCGATCCAAGCGTAGTCATTGTTTTTTCTTTTTTGCTCAAAGTGCTCATGGGTATGTACTGTACGTTAAGCAATGCAAGTAAAGCAATTAAATTCAGCATTAACTTAAGTCCATCTTTCCCGGCTGCATTACTTAAGGAAAAACAAGAAGTAGAGTAACTCCCAAAGTAAGAGACTTGTAAGCACAAAAGACCTGCTAATAGTGTCATTCTGTTATTACAGGTCGTATCACAGCATTGAGAGAAAATACCCCCAAGACCGTCCTCAAGAAAAGTTACATTTCTGTACATATACTGCTGTTGTGTCATTCTTTCGTTCTGTCTTTTTTCCCCCTCTGTAGATCTCCAATCGCTACATCTATGATACTGTGTTGCTGCTGGCCAATACCTTTCACAGAAAATTGGAGGATAGGAAGTGGCACAGCATGGCCAGTCTGAGCTGCATCAGGAAGAACTCCAAACCTTGGCAGGGAGGCAAGAGTATGCTGGATACTGTTAAAAAGGTATGAGAATGAAGACGATGCTAGAATGCATACTTGAATGGTCTCGCCAATAGTCAGCCTTCGATATGAATGCCTTCCCTTTGCATTCCCGCATTATTTTACATGTCGGCTAGCATTGTTGTAACTAAATTGTTAGCCTCTGTGACTTCAAGACACCCAAACATCAGTATAATTAATTCCCATGATTCATATACTGTGATCCTAAACCTTGTATACGGTTTGAAAGAAAAAGTAATCAGACCAGGATGTTGCTCATTCAGCATACACTTGTGGTGCGTTTACACCGGATGCGACACAAATTCTCCCAATTTGCAGATATACATTTGAAATGTTGACATTTTTTGTCCATGCCTGTTCAAATATAGCTCATAAAAACTTTGTTTAGAACAAAAAGGAAAGGAGTTTTTCGAAAAATTATTCTCAATACATCTGCCAAAAATCAATTCTTGACTTACAGCAGAAAACAACTTTGTGTGCTTGGAGCGGAAGCTGATTACCACAGATGAAAGCAGTAGCATAAGCCCGATCACAACTAAAACATAAAAGTACAATTTTTGATTCCTTCCTATTTATAGATGTGTCTCAGATGTATGCTTTAGCAGTTCCTTTTAGCACTTCATTTATGGAGTATGTATTTGCATTTCAAGACAATGTGCTCATTACAAGACATTACTGCTCCTTGGCTGAGGCACAACAAGATGCAGTCACTGCTAAATTCATTTACACATTGGCATCACTTGGTATAAATCCTCTCCAGGAACGAAGATTGACAAGTGCTCAGTAAATGTATGACCTTATTACTCATTGTTTCCAATGACCGCATACTTTTAGAACAACACCTCCATCAATCAGCAAGTTTTCTCTCAGATCCTGAACAGTTATCTTTTGGGAGAGAGAGCTTTTCATCCTGCAGTTATGATTTTGTGAATCTCTGCATCTCACCTTGAGTTTAGGCTGGGGTTTGGCAACACTTTGATCACTGTTTAAACCAACTGGATCAATGCCCTCTGTTTTGATGTCAATAATAAAAATAAAAAAATACTCCAGGGATGGCAGTATGACTGAAAGATGAAGCCAAGTAAAATGCTAATTTAGGATTAGACAATGATAAATACAGCCCAATGGCTTTCATATCTATCTCTGCAATTCACCTTGAGATCCGTCTGGGGCTTTCATCAGTCAGCCAAGGCTGTTAAACCAAACCCTGATGTCTCAACAGAGCTGTGTTAAAGAGCCCTAAGCAGTAACAGAGTTGACTTCAACAGTCTGCCACCAGTTCCACTTCCGGATGTATCAGCCATGTGCGTGTCTGTGTGTTTAATCAGTGCTCTGGAATCTGCCATTATAAATACTAATTTGCAGCTGTTGATGAGGAGCTCTATTGATGTTGTTCTTTGGTGTTTACTGACAGATTCATAGTGGGTAATAAAACGCACCAGGTGAAACTACGGTAACACTGATCTGAGTGCCGTGTTCGATCTGCTGCTAGAGTACATATCACTGCCCTGTCTTCAGCTGCTATAGACAGTATCCACTTTTCAGCGTCAGTGATTCAAGCAGTTAGGTTCAGCATTCATTTAAAAATGTTATTGATTGCTCTTAAGGCACAGTAAGTCCTATGATGCAGCCCGAGAGCCACAGTCAGGGCTCATGAGGCTGTTTCAAAGTCTAAACTTAATCCTTCAACTTTATTGTCGCACATGACTTGTTCACCTACATCTAATTTTAATGTAGTTTTCAAAGGCCAAAACTTACCAGTCAATTTTTCCAACTTTAAAAAAAGAAATGTTCTGCCTTTCATTCATTCTTTCAGGCTTAATAGCATGTAATTTACACCAGGTGGAATTAAAAATATATATCATCGTTGTTGCCAATACTAAGCTCGTCTACATTAATTAACTGAATAATTATAAAGGGCAATGAACAGTATCCAAGTAGGTTTCACCCTTGTCCAGCTTGCAAGGATGCAAACAAACCTGCATGTAACTGCGCGTGTGTGTGTGTGTGTGTGTGTGTGTGTGTTTGTGGTCACCCCAGGGGAATGAAACTATTGAATATGGTAATATACTTATGTGTCAAATTACATTAATTAACCATTGCATATTAACGTCATTTATGAACCATATCATATGTATGCACTCATTGGGCAGTTTATTAGGTACACCTAGTAAAACTAGTGTGGCCTAATCCAATTCTGTAAATCCCACTCCCATGATGGTTTAAATGTTCATTATTGACGTTGCTTTGAAGAGGTGTGGATTCAACTTTATTTTTAGAGGATGTAGTCTGTGCTGTTGATTTCTGTCACATTAAACTGATGGGATTGGTGTCTATCTATCACATTTGCCCATCAGATTTATATCAGGGAGGTTAGCAATGTGACAGAATATTTTAATATTTTTAAAATTTATGTACACACTAAATAAAACAATAAAACATTTCACAGCCTGTCACAAACTTTTAATTACAGGGAAGTTTTCTTGCAATCTATTTGGTACATTCTTAATCAAACTGTCTTAATTTGTATTGAATACTAATATTACTGCCACTAGTAAAATGATTAATGTTTACCAAAAATGTAAATGTCTATGTGTCATTTGCAGTTCCTTTTGCTCTTGTAACTTACTTGCTCTTTTTTATTAAAATAACCAATGATAATCATGAAGCTTAAAAGGCATCAAATGCTTAACATATGACATGGTCATCAAATGAGTAATATCTGAGTTATGGTGGTGAATAAACTACGACTAATTTAATTAAGATAAAAAATACAAATTTGCAGGTGCTAAGGCTAAGAGTAGGGTGCTAGGAGTTTAAATCATATGAAAAAATTGTAATTATTTCAGAAATAGGGTTGGGGTGTGTGTGCAAGCGTCCATGAGATTAGGTACAAACCACATGTGCATGCATCATAGCCTAAATCACCTCACATAAATGGCACAATCCATGGTTGTTACACACACACACACACACACACACATACACACTCACTATGAATCATATTAAGGAGGATAACACCTTTCTCCTTCCCCGCAGCAGCTGCAATGTCACTTTTACTGACAGGTCACACCACTGGGAGGAAGGGCAAAGGTTGGAGTTGTACACATGAACAGATTTAGTACATTTGACTTACTCAGTACCTGAGTTTGCTGATGGGATTTAATCATTTGATAAGGAACAGACAGAAGATTCAAATTTCAGTTTCACTGTGAGGAGTTCTCATATCTGATCTCAACGAGGATAAAGACTTGATTTGTCTACATCAGGCAGAATGATAACCAACATTTAATGAAAAAGAACCAACAATACATTATAAAGTAATACATCAATTCATACAAAATTCATCTTATCCTTGCAGTTCGGCGTGAGCGGCCTCACAAGTTTCCTGGAGTTCACTGAAAACGGCTCTAACCCCAACATCTTCTTTGAAATCCTGGGAACAAATTACGGAGAAGACAGGGGAAGAGGAGTCAGTAGGGTAAGTACTTAAAACAGAATCCCTGTGTGGTGTACCACTGGGCGAGGGGGGAATGATTTCTGCTGAGTGGATTTACATAATTTCTACATTTACCGGGGAACTTCGGTGCACCTGCGCTCTGCATTATTTGCATCTCGTTCTTATTCAGGTATTTCTTTCCCTGTGGCTGTAACTAATGTACAGCTCTGCTACCTTTCTGTATTTACTTCTGGATTGTTCTGTCTAGTGTTTTCTTTTTCTCTTCTCAACCTATGATAGTGACAGAACCAATGCACAGAAACATTGCGGCTGCAACGAGGCTGCTGCCAGCTCTGTCGCTCTGCACTAAGTTTCCCTTGGATAAGCATCAATAATAGATTGTTTTGTTTTGATCTCGTTATCCAAGAAGGGAAGAGTCGTAACCCGAAAGCTGTGTGAGCCACGAGATATTTGTGTTCATCGTTCAGAGCAAGAGTGATAGAGCACCAGCACCTACCCTTCACCTAATGTTCTGTGAACTTATTGATATTTGTGCTATGAATACAGTACCTATACATGTAGGGTTCCAGTGGAAAAACTGCAAGTCTGGACAGATGGTCTAATGCTGTTTATTATGTTTCCTTGTAGTTCATAGACCTGCATAAGAGCTAAACAGAAAAATTCAACAATTAACAAATTGGGCTACCCCTCAAAATTTGATGCCTAATGGTTTGTGTGAGGGGTAGGGCTGGGATGGAGTCAAATTCCCAGCCTGAATTATTGTTTCAGTCTGTCCCTGGACGCATGCATAATGAATTTTAATAGGCCTCTTGAACGGGATCCCATCCCCTCACAGGCATGCACAAATACATACTCGCAACACAGTTTGTTTATTGATAATCTGTGTACATGTACTGCCATGGCAATATATGAGTCTGTTCCCACTTTGTTTAAAAAATAATACATGTATATACATATTCGCTTCTTCCTGTATAACTAATTCAATTATCATTGTTACATCATTTGATGATGTTGTTATGCTCATCATAACATAACACAGAGTACTTAACTCCAGACTCTGTATGTAGATGAGCATAGACCAACATATTTTTGATAAAAACATAAAAGATTGCTTGTTTTCTCACAGTTTTAGTTTCAAGAAGAGGTCTTGCCCTGGCACCAACTTCTCATTTTCGGTGAATTATGTAAACCTGTCTGAAACAGTGTTAAAAACAGCAGATGATAGTGGGTTATAAAATGCACCAAGACTAGCAATACATAATCCTTCATGAAATTCAGCTGGACAGAGAAACATATGCATGCACAGGTGTTGCATGTACATGCGCTTGAGCTCAGTGCACATACACAAATATCTTCTCACAAAACACACACACACACACACACACACACACACACACACACGCACACACACACAGTGTCTGTCCTCCATACCAGAGGGAACTCTTTACAGATAACAGTAGAGATAGTGAGATGTGATTATGTATAATACGGTGAGACAACAACATAACGCAGCATGCCATCACCGACAAAATGAATCTTTAAAGCACAGCATAATTACATTAAGGAACAATTCCCTAATCACAGCATAATTACTTCTGAGGGAATTAAGGCACTTGTTCTACAGTATTCCTGCCTCAGTCCCCCTTAACACTGAGCATTTGTTGGTCTGTCGTTGGGATTCAATTAAATTCATACATGGCATCAAATGAATAAAGAGAGGCTTTTATTCTTCTCAGTCTGCCAGTATATCAACTTAATTTTTTCAGCCTTTCCAAATGATGTGGAGCCCTCTAAAACGGTGTTCACATAGAGCACCTAACCTGCGATAAATCAATGGCTGTACAGCATGGCAAGCGTGACAAAAGGTTAATGTAAAATGACCAGGCTCTGATCGCCCCACCCCCATGAAGAAAAGCCAGAGAATCCCCTGTTTGACCCAGAATGGGTATCAATGTGCTCAGTGGAAATACTAAAAGAAAATGAAAATCCTGGGATACAAGGAGAAATAAAATTGGTCACCAACTTAGGCTGTTCAAGCATCCGGTCTCCATTAGCATATTACATACAGTGGGGATGCCACATAAAAGACAGCTTTAATTACAATACAGTGTAAATTCGAACTCATTTTTCTTTCATTGCGATGGACAAGGCAGAGCTGCTGTGTATGTGAAATTATTTCCTTCATTCTCATCTGCAGCACGAGCCTGTAAAGACAGGTCAAGGGTGAAAAAAAGACCTTGATGTAAATTGATGAATATAAAAGGTAACCCTGTCTCTCTCAACCCAGGTTAACATCTACCCGTACGTAATGATGGCTATAGTGGCAATACTTAATTCTGAAATTAATTTAACTGTAGGAATCAGCACTGTGCAGTGAAGACGGCTCTGTATTATAATGCATCCACATGGTGTAGTCCAACGTGATTGAGTATTATGCTACCTGCATACATATTCTTGTAAGTAACCAGGAACCCAATACCGTCCTAACAATCTGTCATAATGCGCAAAAGAGTTGAGCTATAAATAGTCATGTTTAGTCAAAATATTTATGTTTAGTTTATCTAAAATATAAATTACCTTGATTTGATGCTCTGTTCACAGCAACTTTCCATCTCATACAGAAAGGACTAAGGCAGAAATCTCGGCAGGACCAATGCAAACCGAGCCAACAGATAGTATTCTTCTTAATTGTACCCACACACACAAGGGTTGGTGTACTATCAAAACATTAATATGATTAACTAATACTTTATGAATCAGCTCATTAGCACAATTAGCAACATTAAGCAATTAGCAGCAGCAATAACTGGAATTTAATAACGTGGTTGAAACGAGACGAGTGGGGGTGAAGCATTTAATCTTGCAATGCAGTGGATTTTTTAAAAACTGCAGCCAATGGTAAGGGACGCTGTTGGAAGGAGACAAATCTATCTCTGAAGTTCCCCCTTTTGACATTTTAGAAATGTGCTTACAAAGTTTCTCACTTTGATGGAAAAAAAGAGAGGTGTAGTGCAATCAAATCCCTTAATTCAAGATGTAGTACAGTGGATGTGCAGGCAGATAGTCGGGTGGAGGGGTGAAGACTGGGAGAGATGAGTGTAGCAGCAAAGAGCCCAGAGGAGGGGAGCGGAGATGTAGCTCATTGTAGATTATTTAGACAGGGATGTCCCTGCGGCAGGCAGAACCTTTAGCGGTGTGCTGTCTTATATAACTTCCACTGTAAGTTTCAGTGCCTGTCTGAGTAGTTAGGATTTAGTTTAGTTATTTGCATCTTGTGTGCATTTGCCATTTACGCTCACCCCTGTCCCCTCTGTCTATATTATAACATGTTAACTTTAGCCTGTATTCAACATTCCATTTTTATATATGACACAGTAGAAGGCTTATCTACTTAATATTTGATCCTCAGCATTTGCAAACCTTTCTAAGAGCAACGTTTGTTCTATTATTTCGCCTTCACGCTGTGGTAATTCTTTGACTTGGACACTGAGGGCTCACCTGACAATGACCCTTTACCCAAAGATATATTCAACTCTTGAAACAAACTAAATTAACAGTGGTTGCTTGCTGAATAAATGATCATGAAAATATCTCTCTCTCTCTCTCTCTCTCTCTCTCTCTCTCTCTCTCTCTCTCTCTCTCTCTCTCTCTCTCTCTCATACCATATGAAGTCAAATGTATTCATCTTGTAACCGACTACTTTCTTGACACTGATGTGAAAAATTCTGGATAATGGGTGCATCCCATTGTATTATACATAGAGAGGCTTTCTACATTAAAGATTATTGAATTATGGACAACAGACCCCAAAGAGACAAACTGCATTAAAACCATTGAGATACCACTCATATATATATATATGTGTGTGTGTGTGTGTGTGTCACACCATTAACATTATATGCATACTTCTCCGATCATGGTATTAAAGACCCCCTACGATTTCCAATTTGCAACTCTTTACAATTCGCAATTATCCCCATGTTACTACCACTGTCAGTGTGTAGCATACAGGAGCTAGCGAGACAGAAAACATGGACGTCCGAGCGTCTGATGAGCTTAGTCAGAGCTGCCGGCGAGCATCGGAGGGCTGGGTGGAGATAGAGGGGGTGATCATTTGCATGTTTGGTAAACATGGAGCAGGTTTAAGGCTCTTTCATGGGAACAAAACACACATGTAATTTTGTGGAAAAGAGATGATTACAATGGGTTTCATCTCTGCCAGGAGATGAAATCTAAATATTCCCTCTGTTGAGAATACAACTTAACCTGAGCTTTATTTCCCATTATCCCTCACTCTTCTCTCCTCGTTCAGTCTTTTTTCTAATCCCTGCTGAGAGCCTCAGTAATGACAGGCACACAATCTAGTTTTTTTTTTGTTTGTTTTGTTTTCCTGTCTTACCTTAATTAAGTTATCATTCAGAGGGCCTCTCACTTTCTCCTCAACGCCCCCCCCCCTCATTTTTCTTCCTGTTTCCCTCCCTCTATCCTACCAGCCATTTTGTGAATCCTCCACCTCTGCCCATTCTGCTTTCACCTTTTTCAATCCTCAATACCTTGTCAGGACATTTATCCCCAGCATACTTAACACATATGCATACAGTTGTCTAGGGATAATGATAATAGCAGACACCTGAGATCAGTCATAATTATTACTGCTGCACTGTGGTAGAATTGGCTTTCTGCTCCATTACCTTCTTACATGGGATCCTTTATCGCTCTCTCCACACATCTACAGGCATGCCAGGCTCCACTGCTCTCCTATATAGAGGAGACAAGCCCGCCATGTGCAATTGCTTCGTTAGCTATCTGCAACATCTTTAATGACTTCAGAGAGGAAAAACGGCATCAGATGTATTCTTTTGAACCAGCACAATAAAAAAGGGTTTGTGGCTAAGCAGGAAAAAAGGAGAAAGAGGCTTTGTCAAATTAGGGAAAGGGGTACATGTGAAGAAAGCGAAAGGCAAAATGACACAGGCAGAAGAGCTTAGAGGGAGATGAATTACCTAATCCTTATAGATCCCATGATGGAGATAGAGACGGCAGTACAGGTCATGATAGAGTCATATCATTACACTCTCACTCTCCCACACATGCCCATGCTCTCTTTTCTCTCTCACATCAGCAGATATCCTCCATCTTTTGGTAGAGAGACAGGAATATTCCCCTCTTTACAAGAATCAATGGCCTGCAAACTGCAGTGTTCTTTAATTGAGGTCACCTTCAATTATCATCTCCAGTCTTATCTGACATATGTGGTAAATTATGTTAAGTGACTTCAGAAAGTCACAGGTCCTTGGAAGCCCCGTCGCGGTCCTGTCATCATGCAAGAAACATTTCCTTCCATTACATGTTTGGAACGATTGCAAGTCTTTTTCTTTTTTTTCTTCCCAACATGATGACTTAATGTGCCCACTAGCTCAAACACTCATGGTAGCTGCAGTTCACTTGGGAACACATGCAAGCTCTTGCAGACACATTTGCATAAATATTCTGGCATGTTTGTGAATGCTTTGGGCTTTGCATGCCAATTAATGTCTGTCTATGTAAGCGTCAGTACGTCACAGGAAAAAAAAACACTGTGGTTCCCTTAATCCCAACACATGCATGCAGACATATAAAAAAAGAGAGTTTATTTCTTTCATATAGTTTAGCCATAGTGACCCACTAAGATGTCGTATCCCTTTTCATTGAATATAACAGGAAATACACATACACAGTCACAGACGGTTTATTGAGCTATCGGAAGACAGCAATTCAGTCAAGCTTCTCTGTTGTTTGTCCCCTTGTGGAAAATAAATAATAATAATGCATTTTTCTGAGCGCCTGTCCTTGAATAAGGATATGAATGTTTTATTCAACTTTTTCCAACTCTATTGAATTTACAGTATTCAACGGCTTTCTTTTTATATATCTTTTCATTTTTTTAGAGTTTGTGTCATATATACGGATCTAATTTTCATTTTATAAAGAGCGTTTCTTCAACACTGTGTTGACTGAGAACTGTCTCTATGTCATACATCATTATGGAAAAAATACCTGGTCTTTCTCTCTCTCTCTCAGTACCCTTAGACATGGAGAGCAACTTCCAGCTTATTTTTATTTTTTTTCTGAAACACTTGTTGTATACTAAGTATCGATGATGTGAAGATGTATTGAAGAGAAGTCCGCCGACACCGTCTTGATTGTATATAAAGGTTTATTACAAAAAGACCAGCATCGATTACAAGCACTGCAGAGCTTGGAGAGTGTCCGGCCAAAATGACAACCCTTCCGACTCTTCTTGGGGGTTACATTTATAGGTCCGTTGTTTACTTGAGCAAGAACATCTGGTTCAAGTTATACTATATAAGACAAGGAATTTAAAGGGTGCCACAAGGAAAGGTGAGGGGTCATCAGGAGGCCCCTAACTTGGCATTCCAAAGAAAGAGATATAAACACATATTCCCTTCTCATTCCGTATATGGACGAAAAGACACTACACACTCACCTGTTATTGTGCTTACAGACTAATATCCTGTTGGAGGTATTAGTTCAGATGTGACTTTCATCCGCTGTTGCAATATACAGCAGGACCAGATATCGCTTGTTGAAATCAGACATGTCTGAAATATTTGCAATGGCTTTTACTAGATTGGGAGCACAAACAAATTTTGACTTTGTCATGCTTTTGTCGTACACATGACGGCTGGTTGGAATATTTGAATGAATAAACCACAACATTTCTTTTTTTGACTTGTCAAATATGTGCGATTAAAAAGCAGTTGTTTTTGTGTATTACAATTATGTAAAAAAAAAAGAGGAGGGGGTGAGATAGGGATGGTGATAAGAAAAGAAAGGGAGGGTAGAGAGGCGGTGTACCCAATGAGTCGCATCGAAAAAGGCAGAAAGAGAATCAGCCATTATGTGTGTCGAAACAGGTGAAACAGATCACCTGGAGTAAAGTAAAGTAAATAAATTGGAGGGAGAGAAAGCATTGAAAACATGCAAAGAGTGAAGGGTGGAAAGATAGTAACAGAGAAAAAAAAAGATCTCCAATTTCCCTCCAATTTTCCATCCCATTAGGTAGATTTACATGTATCTTTATTCAGCATATCTTCCCCCACCTCCAGGCCAGGTGGGAGATTGTGGAAAGGATTGAGGAGGCAGGATATGGAAGAATGCTAGATACAGTAGAAGATGCATGAATAAAATGAAGATGGGAAATGTAGCGGAGCAAAGACGGGGAGAAGAGAGGACATCATTGATTTGTCCTGCTTCACAGATTCTTGGCCTGATAGATGTGTGTGTGTGTGTGTGTGTGTGTGTGTGTGTGTGTGTGTGTGTGTGTGTGTGTGTGTGTGTGTGTGTGTGTGTGTGTGTGTGTGTGTGTGTGTGTGTGTGTGTGTGTGTGTGTGTGTGCGTGTGTGCGTGCCTATGTGTGAGAGAGAGACAGAATGAGAGTACCAAGATGCTGGGACCACTCTTCATAAGGTATGAGTTGTTAAAATGTAGGATTCGTTCTGACTTGACATCACAGCCACTCTCTTTCCCTACATACTCAGTAGTTCAAAGATCCTGTTCAGGAAGTCTCTGTGAGCTGCTCACTCCCCTCCCCTTTGGTCTTATGTTTCATTTTCCGTTGCCTCTTATCAGGGGTGAAAGTAAATTGAAGTTCTTGTCGCCACCGCTATCTCAACCTTTAGTGCTTCATATTCTCCTCCCGCACCCAGCTTCATGCCTCCTCGAATACGCGCATTCAAACGCCTGTATGGTATAGAAAGAAATTACAAACCCTTCACATCATGTTTGGTACATTATCTTTCATCAAAATTGTGTAAGTGCCACAGAATAATTTGTAAGTGTTGACAAACATTTTGGTGGAATTTTTTTTTTTAATTTTGGTGAAATCGTTTATCATTTCTCCACTACAAATGACATTTGTACTGGAGTGCAGTGTCGAATTTGGACATGCGACATGTTCAATATGAAGAAATCTCAAATAAACGTCCATGTCCACAGTGTGCCTTTATACACAGGCCGCCGCTCATTCGCAACATAGTTCACCTCAACGTTGGTCACTTTTACGTGCTATAACCGAAACTCTTCTTCGCCGCCACATGCTCGACTCGTCAGATTACAAGACTAACATGCCTGTTTGTTGTTGTTGGGGCCCCAAGCAGCCATGTTTTGTACAGGAACTGCATTAGTGCTTTAAAAACGAATCCCAAGTGATGTGTGGCTGTATTGGCAGCAAGATATACTGTATTGTTTCTGTCTTGACTTGGGTGAGCTGTTTTTTCATGGACCAATCTCGCTCCTGAACTCACAGAGATTATACTGACATCGATCTTCTCATTTAACTCACAGCCAGACACCAAACAAGCATATTTTCCAAGATGGTGATGTATCCCTCTCAGTTCTCTGTCTTATCTATTGTCCTGTCCCTCTTTGGCAGGAGCACTGAAACCAGCTATTTCTTTTAACCTTTGTAATAACGGCTGTTACCCATGTGAACACTTGAGTATTTGCGGGCTTCTTCCTGTGCTTGATTGATGTCAGTGATTTGTTGTAGCTGGAAGGTTGTGTCAATCAGGAGTGAACACGCATGCACTGACCAGCAATTTATATTCTGGGTGACCACAGCACAGTGGACACTGGACACAAATTGAAGCTGACAAACTGCCTCTGGTGTCCTTGGATCAACTTAAGTGTGGCAGCGCATGTGGAATTTTTGCTGCGTGTCTGTATATGTGAGAGCGAAGAGAGATATCAAAAATCATAGAGAGGTAAAAAGATAGGGGGGCTCGGAAAAAATAAGTGAAGCAAACAAATAAAAAAATGCCGAGGAATAGGAGACAGCATTTTCACTCGCTGTCACACAAAACCCATTGGGAAATTCACCGTGGTGCCAAGAAACACCCGTTGTGTAAACAGTATGGGTTACACCAAACACCCGCCCGGCAGCCACTCGTCTGCTTCTTCTTTTGTTGAGACAAGCCAGGAGAAGTTTTATTCCCCAGATGCTCCACTGTCAATCCTGTCTCATGTCTCAGCCGAGACGGATTCTGCGCCGTGACATATCGAGATCCAGGCATAAGCTTCGCTGATTTCTTGAGAAAACGCTGCTACTGTGTAGATGAATGGATGTGATAAAGTTGCGCTGTATATTATCATTTAAAGAAGTCTGGAGTTGTTGCGCTGTAAGAGCTCCCAGGCTCTCATGGAATGAAAGAAAGCAAGCACAAAGGAAAGGATGAAAGAATATCAGTGCTATTGTGTGCACACTTAAAAAAAAAAAGTTTTTCACTCTGCTCCACACGTATTTCTGGAATACTGTCAGTGCAACTGTCTGTATAAACCCCCCTGCCTGAAAAGAAAAACACACAGAGGAGTGCTGAGGAAGTCGGCTCTGATGCCAGCCCCCTTCTCCTTCCACTGTGCTGCACTGAAGTACGAGATATCCATATCTGCATTATACAGGGACACATCTGAGTGTTTGTTTTCAATGTTACATGGATCTTTTGATTGATCTGTAAATTCTGTGAGTTAATAATCGTTCATCGTGACTTTTGGACGAGGTCAGACCACTGTATATGAAGACAGATGACATTCAGGCAGGGTGAGGAAATCACCAACCATCTCTCTGTGTGTGGGATGTCACGACATTATTACAGCATTACTTTGAGTAGAGATGGAAACTTGGACAGGCATGTCATGGTCAGGGGGAGAATGAAGGTTCACGTAGTTGGGGGCTGGTGTGAGAGAGATGTGTGAAGCGGTAGGAGGATGGGAGGATGCAAGAAGGGAGGAGAAAAAAAAAAGCAAAGAAGCGGCCATATGTGATCCCTCAAGCTAATGTTTTTATTGAAGTCAAGTCAAACCGATGTATGGATGGATGAGTACAAATGATGTAAGACAGATGGACAGAGGGTAGAATAGAGGAATAGGGAGATGAGGTGGGTCGTCAGACCTTGGGTTAATCTTGGCTATGCAGTGGATGGATGGATGAGCCGATTGACAGGATCAGGGATGTGAAGGCAAGATAAGGAGGAGGCCTAATTGCCCGTGACCTAGTTATGAGCATAGCACTCCAAAGCTGGCAGCAGAGAATGAGGGAGGGATCAGTTGTAAAGAAATGAGATTGAGGGAGCGGTGGTATCCGACACCAAGGTTGCGTCCTGTGTCGAACACACCTCGGCTTCGTGAATAGAAGTAGACAGCTGGCCCAGAGAGGGAAGAGGGGAGAGGACGTCAGCTAAACCTTTGAGGCCAGAGAGGAGCATTTCGGGGGCAAATAGATTGGTCAAGGATTACACAACAAAGAAGAGATTAAGTGAGGTGAATAATAAAATGGATAGAGCACAGTGTGGTTAAGTGTCCACAGACAAGGCAGGCCAAAACATCATGGGTTAATATCATTGCAAGGAAAAAGAAGCAGAGGTTTGGTGAATCATAAGAGTGTTTGTCAGGGATACGATCTCACTTCTCTGCAGGGAAGGACGCCACCAGGCCAAAGCTCAGTCTGGGGCAAAGCTGCCCAGCAAGGAAAACAGCACTGCAACTGAAGCACAGGTAGAAACAGGTCATGCAGAGAGATAGATACAGCTACTATGACAAAAACAGATGAATACTAAAGTGAAATAAGGGGTAGGAACTGTGGAGGTCAAATAATGTAATTTTAAAGAAACATTCCAACATCAATTTTGGATATTTGGATATTTGACAAATATTCCCGCTGGCGCCAGCAGAAGCAGTGGCTGCCGCGATGATGTAACTGATGAAGGAGCCGTGTGAATTAATGAAACCCATCAGCACATCATCGTCTCACGTGGTCCTCATCTCGACATCCTGTCCTTAACTAAATTATGGTACCAGACACATAATCCTCCTGTCTAAAGGAAGCACCTTGTTTATTCGCACATTGTGTGAATCTGTACATCAATTCATAGAGCCCACCGCTCTCTGAAGTGCTGACTTTACACGTAGACACACTCAAGCACATTAAAGACAGGGTTATAGAAACAAAGAGAAGCTGCATGACTTTAGTTCTTAGGTGTAATCCTGCCTCTGGAGGCCAATTGTGGCTTCTTCACTCTCCCACTGAATAAACAGTAAATATTGTCTCAAAGCTATTAAGAACACCAGACAATTATTCCCCTTATAATTACTAAGACCTCATTTTCAGTATTATTATTATTATTATTATTAGTTTTTATCAGGGAAACACTTACCATAATAACAGTTCCCCATGCAGCCAACCCCCCCAGCCACACTCTTCTATCTTGGTAAGGAAAAACATAATTTTTTAAAATCCCACCAAAATGTAATTGTCCAAACCATAGGACAGGGGCACGCAAGGGGATGAAGAACAGGATATGTGTTTTTACTGTCTCAAAGCACAGGCTCCATATGAGTGGATCCCTGTCCTTGCCTCCGGGCCCAGTATATGCTGGGAGCACATGTAATACCCATTACCCTTAAAAGGATAGAGAAATTAAATTGAACAAAACGCAGGCAATCTACTGATCAAAATATGTTGTTGCACTGAAAGTTACTAAATCAAAACTTCTCTTCAATATAGTTTTATCTATCAGTGTTCAATTCTGAAACTAAGAGAAATTAATTTATCTTTATCTTTCATTGCTTTTTTAATTTACTGCCCCTGGTTTGGCGTCCTCGTTCCCACACAGCAGCCCTATCTCATTCGAGCAGGGGAATGAATGCCAAACAATCATATCACAGAATAATCTGTGAGTGAATCACCATGTCTTCAGTAGATTTTCTCATCGGCTTAATAAGCATAGGCAAGAAGGATATACATGCATGTGTGTGTGTGTGTGGTTTTGCAAACTTAAGTGATTACAGTGTAGGGAACAGATTTGCATTGGTTTGATATGCCATCCATCTTTCCCTCCCTCTTTTTCCACTTCTTGGCAGCCATCCCTCTCTCATTTCATTTCCTTTCCTCTCATCTCTTTTCCTGTCATTTCATTCTGTACCTGACTTTGTCTCGTTCACTCTTCTCCGACTTCGCTGTAGGTGCAGCCTTTAAATGGGCCACTGACTTATATTAGGGTGTGACTATCCACCCTGTTCCTCTGGATTGTCTTTGTCTACAGTCTGCAGCCTCAGACTATGCCCACACTAATGCTGATGAATTTCAAAACATCTTTTTACCTTTTTTCTGTTTATCCTATTCTCTATTTAGCCTTTGAGTCGAAGTAAGTCAGCATTTTCTAATCCTAAAATTGGCCTTTGGAAAAATCTATTCTAATTGTACACTTTTAATAAATGCCAGTCTGAGGTTGTATTGTGAATAATGAAAGATGAGATCTTTGAAAGTACAAATTTATGATTGTCACATATTATTAGTATTCTTATCATATGTACTATAGTACATTATCTTAACAGTAATCTGAAGAAGACGTTTTTTGAAGTTGAAAAATAGGGAAACGTTTAATGGGATGACAGCACCCAGACTGACTACTTCTGAGTCTGGATGAGTACCAAAACTCTTTGCAGTTCTGTTTATATACTCATATTCATAATTGTAATACACAATTGGGAGCAACTATTTGGGAGAATTTGTGCAGTATATCTGTGTGACTGAGTATTCAACACTGCTTCATGTCATGCTCTCTTTGTAGGTGTATGTGAAAAATGTTACTTTGAACAAATTTGCCTGCCAAATGAATGTATTAATATTGTGTGATTGGCCATAATGAAACACAAAATTAAACAAAAACTCACACAGAGTGAGGGACCAACAGAACAGAGGTTTCCAACACTGTGCCAGATGGAGTGTGGGTACTAAAGTGTTGGCAGGTTGACAGGGTAAGCAGTTCTTGCACCTCTCTTGAAATGCAGTGGAGGGAAAAAATCCTCAACAAAGAAAAGAAAAAGTAATAATTTCTACTGTTCCTTATCCGGCAAATGCGCGCGCCACCCACAAACACACCAAAAGAATGCATTAGCATTAACACATTTAATGTTGATCTTACAAATGCAGCTGTTTACTCACAACAAGGTCTATAAAAATGGACCCAAGGTAATCTAGAAGTAATGGTAATTATTGCAGAAATTAACCAAAACAACATGGCAGTTAGTGGAAAAAAGAGTGCAGATACCCCCCCCCCCTTTAGTCTCTATTTGTCTTTGTTATTTTCGTTGTAATTCATTGTTCATCACATTTGTATTATAAACAGTATTGATATGAATAGTCAACCCCACTTTTGTACAGTCAAACTCCTTTTCCCCTTTTCTTACTGCACAGCCCCTCTTCATTTCTTCATCCAGACTTTTCTCACCCTTCATTCATCAGTTCCTGTCTCAGCCTTCACTCTTTCTTGTCACCTCCACAATGTCCCTCCTTACTTCCCTCCCCCCTTCTCTCTCTCTCTCTCTCTCTCTCTCTCTCTCCCTGTCTTCCTCTCTGCCAGCCAGGGCTGCAGGCTTTCAGCAGCATTACAGCGTGTAAATCTCGGATTACAGCAGCCAAAGTCTGCCTAGCACTGCATGCCTCTGTGGATCACAAATACACAAGGGTGTGAATACACACCCTCCCATACACCTCTTACACTCACTCGCGTACACATGCAACGTATGTACATAGCCTTGGACACTCCTGGACCTCGCAGCCAGGAAATGCACTTGTGTGCATATCACAGAGGCGTACACACGCTATGCACAGAAAAAGTATAATTGCACATTCAGTACACACGCATTTGCAAACATACACACAGCTTATTGCACAAACATCAACACCGTTCTGCTCCATCTCGAGTTCCCTAAGTCCCTCTGTACTCCCCATGCTACTACCACTGCTAACTCGCCAGAGGATTAGCTCCCTTCTCCTTGTGTGTGTGTGTGTTTTCCTAACTTCTCTGCTTATTATTGCTGCGGTTTCCCCCGACTGCCCTCCCTGCGGTCCACCCGGTTGCAGGCCGCCTCCGAGCCACTAATCACAAGTTGTAAAGATCACATATTTGTTTGGGCTTTTTCAACATTTATGCTTAGGGGCAACCCTCTCTCCTAGAATGAATGTTTGTATGGTGCTAATTTACTACACAATGGCACACTGTAACTCCCCGACATGCCTATCTAGCTTTGCATTCCTTTACCTGATTTCCTGCACCTCGGTTATTGAACACATTTGCCACTTAGTACTTGCCTTGGGGTCTTATAGCGTACTGAGGTTTCAGTGGTGTCCCTCAGTTATGGCTTTGACTGCAAAATGACCCAGTGCATATGGGAACGTATATATGTGCCTGAATATAAAAATATCTTTCGCCAGGCTTTGGAATCCATTTTGAAGGTGCAGATGCTTAAGGTTGTTTAAGGTGCTTCTTTAAAGGCGCCCACTTTACATTTCATCAGTGTCACAGAAGATGTTTTGCAAACACTTACTGCTTCAACGTTTGATATTCTGAATGGGTAAACGTTGCCCTTCCCAGGGCATTATACATGAAAATATATATATATATATATTTATATTTTTTGTGGGGGGGCAGGAAAGCCGTAGGCAAGGAACAGGCAAGAACAAAGAGAAGAGCATTATGTGCTCTGAATTTAATTCAAATTGTGTTTTAATGTTAGCAGGTGGATGAGGCCCTCTTCTTACCACATTAGTTCAACTCTACCTCCTCTTATCTTCCTCATGATGTTAAGACTGCTGTTGCATGTGGCTATTAATTCATTTGTCTGTTCCAAGCTCTCTCCATCTGCCCTCTGTATCGTTTGGGCCTGTTTTGTCTCTGTCTGTCCTGCTGGACAAGTGTCAGTTAACGGAATAGGTCAAGCGATGTGTTAATGCAACAGAGCGCCTGCTTTTGGACACGCCCGGCTCAGAGACAGGCGCTCGGTGAACAACGGGAATCAGAGTGACGGCTGACACGACCGAATGTGTCTCTGTGTGCGCGTGTGTGTGCGTGCGTGAGGGAGAGTGTTGGACAGCTGTGAAGAGAAGGGTGCCAAGTGTGTTCTCCTTCCAGAACAGCTTCAGAGCAGCCCCTGAATGTCCGCTCGTGCGACACACACGCGCACACACACACACACTCACACACTCACACCGAAGATGTCAGTGTCCATTTCTTCACAGGTACAGTGCATGATATTCAGGTCTACCAGACCTGTCCAGGTTTTAACAGCTACATGTAAGTCGAGCTCACTGACTGACTGACTGACTGACCAGCTCGCTTAGCGAACTGACTGACTGGCAGACTGACTGACACACTGGTTAACTATCTGAGTGCAGCTGACAATCTTTATATTGATTTCTTAGGTGTCATTCTCTACTTTGTCAGGATTCCGAGACTACTACTCCTATCACAGGTAAACGGGAATTTGGAGCAAGAGCCTCCTACCAGACCCCCACCAACTCTAAAAATAAAAATACACATCTTCAGCCTTTTTAGATTAGTCATCATAACACTGGTGTCCTTTGACAGGTAAAGTTTACTTTATTTTACAGCCAAAAATTTGAATAAATATAATAGATACTGAACCAAAGTTACAGACACAAAAATTGTAGAAATGTATTTATTTTTTGCCTTAAATATGTAACCAGTAATTTGAGAACAGGGAATCTAATTATTAGATTTTAAATCATATTCATATGCTCATTTTGCTAATTGGACATTTATTTTTAATTTACATATATATATTCTATACGTTTACCTGCTTAGAGTATCTCAGAAAAGATTTGGGTGGATTTTCAAATTCTTGGACAACCGCAGTGTCCCTTGGTGTTTGCTTGAATGTGTGTTCTATCAAAACATGTTGAATATAGACAGTGTAGCTCAGCAATAAAATGGTTTGGTTCAGTCTCCCTTAGAAAACAGAAAACCAGCTACTAGTGAGCTTTATGGAGAACCTCCAAAAATGTTTTAGCAGTATTATGGACTCCTGCTTCTCTAAGATAGTGGTTGACCAAGCGATGATCCAGATAGATGCTCTACTTCTTTTTACTTGTTGCATGAATCACCTGTGATGGGCTGAATGAAAGCTCACCTATGTTAGCGGATTAGTGTTTTGAGTGTATGCCACTTGGATGACTCCTGAAAAATCCGTTTAACAAATGTTATGCATGTTGAACATGTCGCCTCTCTGATGGTTAAAAAAAAAACGTAATTCAAAGGCAAATTTTACATTTCATTCTCACCACAGACAGTAAGTCCATGTATAATTTCTAACCCTAACACGTATGTACATTGATTATTTATAACTCAGTGGTATTTAATGACTTCAGATTATTGCTGCTGTGGTTAACTTCACTTACGAGTCCCTGCGGATTCACTTCTTCATCTGTAGATGCATCTTCATGTCAGCCTGTGCGTGCGTGCGTGCGTGCGAGCGTGTATTTAGGTTTGCATACATTTTTCACCCTGCATGCTTCTTCAGCTGTATGTGTGAAGTCTTGCTAAACAGGTATACCAGTAGAGAAAAAAAATACACTAAGCCACAGGTTTAAGTGTTATTTACACACTACCACACTTGAGGACACTTGAAGTAGCAATACATACCTTCCTGTAAGTGGGTGTGAGAAATGGAAGCGATATCTTAATATCTAAAAACTTATAAACACATGCCTGCCCGCGTTTACTACAAATAGCAGACGGATGGGAAATACCAGATGGAAGAGAGAGTGACAGAAAGTGAAAGGGACAAATTACAAATGTACCGTGGTTGATAACTTTTCCTCTCATTAACTCATGTCTAAGAACTTTGCCGGTAACCAGGTCATACCTCCCACCTGGATCCTCAACCTTCTATGGGAAGAGTAACAGCAGTGACACTGCTCCTGTATTGTGTCTTATCTTACGTTCTCTGCCTGCGCTCTAGTTTGCATTTGGTTTCTGTCTGCCTCTGTCTGCCTCTAACTTTCTCCTCACTTCCCAATTAAGAGAACACAAAAGACAAAAACAATAAACACATGAACACAAATTACATACACCTAATTATTAATTTTGAATGCATTTCTTTCCGACGAGGTGCCCTTGGAACACTTTTAGATAGCTTGGTTTTACACAAACACATTTATTCTGATGTTCTCGCCAAACATATCTCAAACGGAGGTAAATTGATTCTAAAGAGATGTTCTACGAACTCAACCGCATTCGTGATTTTTATTTATTGAGGCGGTAATTAAAACTTTTTAGTAGTAGTTAAAACATTTCCTTCTTATTCAATTAAAAATGGACTAAAAATTAATTAAATGATAATACAGTTTACTTATTAATTTACCTACTCATTTAAAGTTTGGTTTATTAAAAGCACAAGCAGAAAGTTTGAATATACATAGAACAAAACACCATCTAACCCCCTATTATGCACATACACACACACACACACACACACACACACAAAGACACCTTTTAAAAAACTCAAGCAAGCGGTAAAACAGCTTGCAGCTCATTTGAGCTCATCAGAACAGAGCTTGTTGTTGTTGCTATTGTAATGATAGGTTTTGTATTGACTGCTATGTTAATGTGGGTGTAACTGTGTTTCAGTGGGTGTGTGCGTGGTTTAGGTATTACAAATGTTGTCTGGACCTAAATCTGTTTACAACATCAAATTATGGGGACTTGTCTTCTGTATGAGGACAAAAAAAAGGAGGTCCCCATAATGCAAAGCATTAAAAGTTGAAGACATATTTTGGGGGGTAAGATTAGGTTTAGTTTGAGGTTAGAGTCTTGTGGAAATACACCACTTCTAAATAGTGAATGCCTCCTCCCTATTGGTTAAACCGGCAATCTGGCTAAGAATACTGATAATTTACTGGTACCAGGCAATAAATCTATATTCTGAAATCACCAAAGAAAATCACATAAAAAAATGTAAATTATTAATAACATCAATTATTTTGCAACCCTGAACTACACAGCCTTTTGTATGTGATTACAGAAAGATCACACGAAAGGCAAGTGAAGGGAAATTCATTTGTTGTGGCTGTTGGCTGTGTAAGCTAGATGTCCAGGAGTGCAGAGGAACAATCTCAAGTCACTTTCTCTTGCTGTCTGACAATTATTGTAAGATAAAGCAACGACTATACACTATGTACAAGCTGTCAAAACCATACTTTTGTAGGTATTGTGTCAAGAAATTCAAATCATATCAATTCAAAGACTAGGAACTCACCAATAGTTTGCCAATAGTACAAAACATTTCCAAAGTGGAGCAAGAGACAATTAAACCAAGCTTGTAGATTGAACATCACACAAGCTAATGGATTTTCCATAAACTCAGAGAGCTTGTTCTTTAATTCATTACAGGCTTGTGTCAGTTCAAGGATGCAGACATCAAGACCCTCATAACAGCACACGTACAGCCCATCTTCACATTCTCATAAACGGACCTATCAGAACTGTAAAACATGAGCGTTATTGTGAAGTGTCAGCGCAAAGTGTCATCCATTATTCCATTTGATATTACCTTGTGGAGCACCTCCAAATGCAGTTAAATGGCTGAATGACAGTAACGGTACCCAAGGTGATTTCCTGGAGGCGAAAACCATTCAGAATAGGAATGAAATATACCCAAAGCTGTAGTCAAACCCCCATTCTCCAATAATTAGTGATGAAGCTAAAGCGACTCCAGGTCGGATCATTGCTTCTGTGCATTTTAGTGTTTTCCCGAAATGACTCTTGTTCACTGATTGTCATACAGTCATCTCACCCGCAGTGTTGTGTATGAATTTAGTTTTTATATGAATTTGTGAGTTACAGTGAGCATTTCCCTCTGCTATCTATTTCTGTTTGAACCTCATACTTTTTTTCCGTCTTAACTAAGCATTTAAATAAGCGTATCCACATTCAGTGAGATACATTATGTGTGTTTGAGGTCTGAATTTCCAAAATATGAGACTTGATAAGTTTGTGAAATGAGCAAGTCTGTCATTATTGTAGAGTTGGAAAATGAAGATGTCGCGGTTTGTGAGGTGGCAGATGCTTTCAGTGCTAATAATCTTTTTTTTATTTCAAACCCAACTCAAAGATTTCTATGATCTCCAATATTTTATTTTTACAATTTATAATTTATTTTTATTATTTACATACACATTTAGGTATACTGCTTAATACAAACCTTGTTCACTGACCTATACAGTTTATCTGTTTTGAAAAATGTGTTTTTGTGTTGGAGAGAATGATAGAGCAAAATGAGACCGTTGCTCTTATGTTGAGTTTTTGAATTATTTTAACAATGTAAGGTCATTTTTTTCTGTGGCATTGAATAGAAATAACTCTGTTAGAAAGAAACTTGCAAACCCTTTTTATCCTCAATGTTTTATTTCAAGAAATTGGCTTATGCATAGTTTATCAACAATTTGCCAGCAATATTCCCTCTGCCCTTGTAACTGTTTGCCTGAAAACCAATTCAAGTATAATTGCTATCCATTTAGTACTCCCATCCAAGACACAATGATTTTAATAGGGCATGCTTTATTCAATAATTCCATCATAACACTATCTTAGAACAAAATGATCAAATGGGAAAAGAAAGTGAGTTTAAAGAGTAGGAATTAAGAGAACGGTGAGTGCAGGTATTTGAGATGGAGACATGGATGATAGCTGCATTTGCATACACACTCACACGATAGGATATAATTTCTACAGTATATGCTTGGAAGGGAACTACTTCTTACTGAGGGAGCAGGGTGGATGGGCACACGGACTATATGGTGGAGATTAGGCAGCCATTGGTGCAGAGCACTGATATTCGTGCAGTGTTGACTGCATGCTGCAACAAGCTGTCCCCATCTCCGTTAGATGACAGAAACAGAGTAAAGACACAGAGGGAGAGAGGGAGAAACAGTTTGTGGGCTGAACAAGAATTGGGAAAGGGATTGAAGGAAAGGAGGAGAGGGGGAGGACAGTAGGGAGGCTTGGTGTGCAATCTGTTTGGAGACATTGCCGACACACATGTTGCTCATCGGCAGGGGAGAAAGAGGGGAGGGGGTGGGGGCTCCCGAGGAAGGAGTGGTACACAGGAGTAGAGGAACTGCTCAGCAGCTTGTCTGTGTTTGTGCCCGGCTACTGTCTCTTTACTGCAGTGGCAGACATGAGTGCTTGGCAAAGACAACTGAAGGAGTGTGGCAGAGCTGCGGAGGCTGGAAACGACACGCCAGTGTTTGGCAGATAAAACAAGGTTAGCACAGAGAGAAGAGATTGTTTTTCTAAATAGACAGATACAAAAAGAAGATAAACTTCTAGTAGCTATGACGACTCTACACAAACAATTCAATATTGCACTGCATGAAAAAGTCCAAAATCAAACCTCTCCTTCGAACGGTGGAGCTCATGATGATGGGCAGAAGGAAGTCCTGCAGCTAAAACAACAACTGCCCACGTCCAATTTCATGGGGAGTTGCTTTTTTTTTCTACCAGCAGTAACTTAAGGCAGTGCAGGGCAGAATCTTTACATTCATATATTTCTGGCACTTTTGCATTGTACAGCTTCCTGTCCATATTGATTTTGTCGCAGCTTCTAATCTCTTCTCAGAGCAGTATACACTTTCCTTTCAGCTCTGTTGCTTAAAATGTCACCTGCCATCGATTTGCCTTTGTGATTGCAATCATCTGTGTATGCAACAATCACACCAAAAGCCAAGGTTTGTTGCAGTGTGCTTTTGTGGGTTTGCCACAAGGAGAGAAATTGAGAAAATTGCAGGAGCTCCAAAACACCACTCAGCGACCGTGAGATGCTATTTAGGCTAGAGGATACTATGATTGTGTGTCTGTCGTGAGACGTTTGGAAAGGGTGAGTTCTGTAGAGTGTTCCACACAGCACTGGTTGAAAATCCTATTAATTTTTAAATATATGTGGTTACACATCCCTTAAAGTGCATGAGTGTGAGGTATCAAACTCTTCACGCCTCACGAGCACTCAATTAAGGCGTCTTAGATTGGACAGAACCTCTGAACGCATTTTAACAATTGACTCAAACTGGAAACAGTAGACATAGTAGCTTTCAGCACTGACACATATTGACGTGGTGCGTGCCCTATATGCCAAGTTTGTTAAGTCTATTATTTATTGGTGAGTAGATTCCTCATTCCTTTTAGCATATTAAATTATTAAATAAACATATTATTTCCACTGAGATATTTTCTCGAAGGAAGGTTGATTTTAATTAAATGAGAAGCTGGTGTTTTAATCAACTTTCAGCTAAATCTGTGGGTTTAGTGTAATGCAGACACGATAATGCAGCTCACTACACCACACGGTGCACTTAATCTCAGCGACTCATTGATAAAATTGAAGGCTAAATTCATATCCAAGGAAGAGATCAAATCTGCACTTGCCCACCGTCAAATTACTATTATGGAATTTCTTGATGCACAAAATTTTGGGGTAGGTAAAAAGATGAAAATAAACGAATAAATTGAAAACAAATTCTGTGAGGCGTGTATGTATGTATGCCATATGACTGTATGGCCCCATGTTTAACATTAACCTCTATATGGTTTGTTTCGCAAGATGGTTCTGTTGCATCCAGTGCCGGGGGCGCTCATCCTCATGCATCAAATACACTAAACTGGAATTAGTACAACATAAACCACACCTGCCTGTACATGTATTGTCATATGTCCACATTTGCCACATTAACATGCTGCACCTTACAGTTTGATAGAAAAAAATACTTTGCATGAGTAAAGGTGAGTGGAGTTTTTCCTGCTCTATTAAAAAAAGCACTATTGTCTGTTTAGCTTATTTAAGAACACTTTATTTAAGAATTTAAGAAGCAAGTGTGTTAGATCTACGAAATACAGGTAAACCACCACTCCCATGCCAGTACCCTGGAGAAAACAACATATTTTAACGAAACAAATGACTATAGGAAACATGAAGTTGGGATGAGAAAACATAATGCCCTGCTGTGAGATATACAAAATCTCACTTATCACTACTGCAAAAAGACAACAGCTGCTAGTCAGAGTCATATGAATAAATCAACACTTATTCATATCATATGGTTTGCTTGAATATCTGTTTGTTCTTACAGAGGCAACACTGATTCCTCTAAGAGCCACATAATACATTAAGGGAGCACATTTACCATCGCCGCATATTGTATTGTTTCTCAGTTTATTGCCATCACATTAGACATGATGGTTTTAATGACTACAATAAAGAAACACAAATGATAGTAAAAATTATTTCAGTGCCCACATTTCCTGATGACTTTACAGAATGTAATATTTGTTGAATTCAAGCTTCGGGAGAACTTTTTTATTCTTTTTTTAACTGGGCTTTAGTTATTACTCGATTTGCCTATAAGTGTGTTGTGTTTTGCTATACGGTGCTGTCAAGTCGTATTGGAACGTTTCTAATCTTGTGAAAGTGCCGAGTGAGTAGTGGAGCATTTTGGTACAAAAGCTACCAACAGAAGTGTTTAGGTAACTATAGGTTAGCTTAGCAGGTCAGTTGCAGCAGACAATTTACTTTTATACTATCAATACTGATGAAAATTGAAGTAAATTTACATGTACATTTTCTCTGTAATCTAGGTAAACTTAAATTAGGACGAAAGAGCTACACACAATGTTAAAATTCATTGGTCTTTGGGGTACGGGTTTAGCATCAGCGCTAATGTGTGCGTCTATTTGTGTGTGAAGCATTTGCTTTGTTTCTCATAGCCGTGCGGTACACTGTTATTTGAACTTTTAAAGTCAAAGTATGAACAGCTTTGTTATCAATTGCAATGAAAATCCATCCTCGTGATGTTGAGATATTGTACAAACAAGCACACGCACAACGCACACTAGCACACACACACACACACACACACACACACACACACACACACACACACACACAGAGACAGGGGTGAAAACAATATTCTGTTCCAGGCTACATCAGCGTGCAGGGTAATTAACCCTTAGTTGCATGCATGAACCTGCATTCAGACATGCATTGAAGTCAGGACATTGTCTGACCTGAACTTCTCCAATGTGGCGCAGAGTCCGCAGAGTTTTCTCTGGATATTCTCCAGGGGTCCTCTTGCCAGCCCCTGAGTCAAATGTCCGAGTGAGCCCATGTGAGAATACAGCAGGAGAATATCCGGAGGATTCATGGCGAGCGAGTGGGCGTGTCGATAACTGTTAAAAGAAAAAAAACACTGTTTTCCGCAGCATAGTTATTGTCATGCCCTGCCTCCCGAATGCTCTAGACAGACACCACAGAATGATCCGCAGATTATCCTGCTGTGGTGAACGCCTCTGACTCGGACAATCTCTCCCTGCGTTCGCTATATCTGAACAGCAAACTTCGGAGAATGTCCAGATGCAATTCCGCGGCCATTGTCTGGAGTTCATGTCTGGAAACTGCTTTAGTCTACATGCAATGGGTGAAGTGTGATTTGTGATGTTGTGATTGCAGCTTACCGTTTTCTGTTTGGAGTAGTTTCACTGTATACATACTGTATGCAAGTATTTGATCTAAGTTGGGCGTGAAATAAGCCAATAATCCTATTGTAGGTAAAATTAATACATAAGTCAAAATCATATGACAAAGTAACTGCAAATTTGTGTGTTCTCTCTCTCTCTCTGTGTGTGCGCGCGTGCGTGCGGGGAAAAATAATGTACACTGGTGATAGTGCTAGATGATGAATTGAAAGATAAGCATTGTGGGATGCTAATGGCAGTGTTTTGAAGCCCGAGTCTACATGGTAACAGCCTGGGCACAGTGGGTCATTCACTTAACATGCACACACACACCCACACCCACACATGCACATTTATTTCATGCTGTGGGGGGGAAATGAGCCCTTATCTGGAGCTGTGGAGATAAGCAGAGTCAATGGGCCACTCTTCTAGTCAGCTTCTGACTCACACGTCCACACACACACACACACACACACACACACACACACACACACACGCATGCACACACAAAGCTGCCTCCACTTTCTCCTGTTAAATGAAAGCCACAACATTATAAATATAGAGTTGGGGAATTGATATTCAGATTATTTAGCATAGCCAGTTTTGTTTTTAATATTGGTTCTTTTATTTCATTCAGACTTACTTTGCTCTTTCTCTTTCATTTTTTGTGTCCCCAGTAATGGTTAAAATGCACCTTAAAACCTTTGTAGATTGGTCAGAAAAAAAATGCTATGTTGATTAATATTTTAATGGACATCAAAGAATGTGTGAATTGTATTTTAACATCCAGTGGTGTTTAACAAATTACAGCAATGCACAGTGCTGTACAGTAGCCTAGAATGGACAGAGATGCAAGAGTAATATTTTCTATGTGAAACTAATGAGGTATCTAATGAAAGCAGAATCCAAAAGATACATTCAGTGGAGAGGTGATTCATCAAAATGCTGTATAATAACTGCTGGTAATGTGGCTGGTGTCTGCACTGCACACCCTCCTCAAGCCATCATTCCTATCGGTCGTAGCATTTTATTCACCACAATCATAGCAGAGATAGAGTACACGGACGCATGCACCTTACTAATGGAAGAAATTTAGTGCAGCTTTACGACGGTGAACATCACAACATGAGAGAACCAGGCGCTCACACTGTTCAACTGATTACTTAAGAAATGGCAGTGAATATTAACAGAGATTTGTTTGCAAACTGATTATTAGAATGATCCATGCTATCACCAATAGAGGCAATGGTGAATCCATCTGAATCTCACCTAACGATATTGTACTTGAAGAGACTCTGTCGGCTGAAAGTGACTAATTTAGCCATTGAATCGTACCATTGAAAAGACTCAATATATCACGGTCAGTCGTCCGTGTGGGTGACTGAGTGATCAAGTCACGTGTTTGCTACGAGGTTGCTAACGGAGCCACTCTGGCCTTGATTGATTGGCCCTCCCGCGATTTACTGCCCCTTCGATGTTTCTCCTCATCTTATTGGCTCATGTTTAATCACCGTGGGAAACCACCTTCATTAAGGGCCACTGCAGGACGGACATTGCTGAATTTTTATATTATTCATATATCTCTTTTCACAGTCTCAAAGTGCAAACAGATGGGTTTTTATTTTGTCTGATAAATGGTACGAACATGCAGCCGTTAGAGACCACTGTAGTGGTCTTTTGGGTTCTCTTGTTTTGTGTGCGCGTGTGGACATCTGTGCTAATAAGGCATGTGCAGTGTGCTACTGTGTTCTGGTGAGGACAAAGTGTCATATTGTGAAAAACAATATTATGGCAGTGGTGCCAGAGATTCACACCTGTCAGAGTTATGTATGAGTAAACAATTGAGGCTGACTGCTTTGCGGTGTCATTTTTCTTTTTTCATGTACTGTACAACATCTACAACTTACAACCACATAGCCGTTTCCATTTGGATGTTTTTGAGTTACTGTACATGTGCTGTTTCCTGGATTTGTATTTTCCTGGAGGTGTGCTCAGGTGGGAATGGGAAGTTGAAGTCCCCCCCTGCGCTATCGGCCTCTCATGGTGGCATGTGGCTGCACAGCTGATGTTTAACAGATTATAAACAGTCGTGTTTCTACAAGCACTTAGAGTACTACTGCACTGTGAATGTATATTTTACAATGTCTCTCATCATCTCTGCTCACCACGTTCCAGTATCTTGTTTATCTGCCATATGCTCCCCATCACCCCCGTCTTGCTCTCTTCTCTCTCATCTCTTCTCTCTATCTCTTGCCCTCTCATGTGTGTCCTGTCTGTTCCCTGTTTGTGATCCCATGTGCATCTTATTGACCTTACATGCGCCCCTTACCCATATCTGTTCATGAGTTTTGGCACACACATACATACACTGCACATATATACACTGAGATAATCGGCAAGGGTTACAGGTAGACTTACAGACACACACACACAAACACACATTCCCACACTATAATCAAGGGCTGATATTGGGATTGAAGCAAAAAGAACTCTGTAGCACTATTTTTGTATGTGTGTTGTAAAATAAGTTAGTTGGCTCATCTTCAGAGGAACAGAAAATTACAAATGCCTCTGTTTTTTGAATGCAAAATGGAGAGAGAACAGAAATCAGGGATGCAGATTGTGATGTGTGTGGGACAGGAGTCAAACCCATACTCTAGCTCCACATCTCCCCCTCCAGGCTGCAAACAAGGATGACATGTCTTAGTTACATAAATGCAGCCACACAGGCACCTTATCAGTGATTTCTACTCTTTTGAAATCACACCAATGGTGTAATGGTAATTATAATAGTTCTGTGAAACAGCTCCCTGCACATTCTCGCATTGGGATTTGACAAATTCTGGCTAATGAGAACTTTGTTGATGAAGGTTGAAGACGGAACTCTGTAGGGAATTGTGTGTCAATGAACTCTTTGTACTCATAAGAGTTATGAAGTTATGACATTTCACACCCCAACAGGTACAACAAAGATAACCGGAGCGATGTCAGTCAAACTGACTATCCATTTCTAAGAACCGAGAAGAGGCCTAATCAAGTAATTCAATGGCTTTAAGGACAATAATACTCTGTTTTGTACATACATTTTGTAAAGGCCATGCACATCTACACTGGGATTGTCAGATTGCTATGTGAGCCTTTATCGAAGTAACCAAATTCAATGCATTCAATGCAAAATGCTATAAGTTGTCTGAATTAGAGAGTTAAGAGAGAGTTACGAAGATGAAAATGTCAATCAAACACACCCACAAAGGCCAGAGAAGAAGTCGAACCAGGCAAAACAAGTAAAAACACATGGACGGGGCTGCTATTGGTTTATAGGGCCTATAATTAAACATGACATGTCTATGGATATATGAAAAGTGGTGAAAAGCAAACTGGTCGTCAATAGTTCATAAGATAACTGTATGGTTTCTAATGCAGAAATGTGCTCTTGACGACAACAAGGAAAAGTCATTTTACCAGCGGAGCGAGTTCATTTGTTGTCTTCGATTCTGTCAACAATACTTCAAATAGCATTAGAGATGTTAACTAAATAGCAGTTCATAATAAAGACACCGGTTCGGCTAAGCTTTACTTTAAGTATTGATCCCCAAAGGGAATGGATCAGAATTTGACATTCAACAGTTACTGACGGCTGCATGCTCTCTGCTTCTCTGGTGTTTTTGTGTTTTCCTTCTATGCACAGTTCATGCTGTTCAATTTTGGATTGCAGATTGCTAAATCACTTCTTTTTTTTCACCCCCTACTGCCTCCCTCCCTCCTTCTCTCTCTCTCTCTCTCTTGCATCTACAGGCAAACCAGGCTAGTTTGATCTTTGAAGCTAAAAAAAATGTTTTATTGAAATCAGAAGGAGGCACATAGATGAAGAATGTTTTGTTCGGGACTTAAATATTTTTGTTGCAGGGAAAAGTTGATGATGGAATTTGATGGACATTAGAGTCTGGGTCAGAATCTTAAAACTCCTCATTTTCTTCACCATTTAAGTACACAGTGCATCAGGGAGGAGACTTAGTTTGTTCAGAAACATAAATTGAGGGAACTGTACATATGAATGGGGGAGACGATTGAAAATGTATAAGCCAAAATAATACTAATGCATTTCTGTCTGTTTCTGTCTTTGTTCAATAAGTTTTACCTTGTGGTCCAAATTATACAGTTTTTACTATTTTTGTTTTATTTGTTTTAATTATATGCATGTCCTTTTTTCTTTTTTTTTAACCCAACTAGGTGTCCAAGTCCTGTGAATCTAACATTAACGTCTCTCTGTGTGTTTCTTTGTATGCACATTGCAGCTGGCGATGTGGGACCCGGTCCATGGCTTGAACGGCACGCTGACGGACAGGAAATTGGAAAATAACATGAGAGGAGTGGTGCTACGAGTTGTCACTGTTTTGGTGAGTATTGCTGGCCAGTGTCTTCACGCGCACATTTTGATTTGTTCATTCATTTATTTTTATTTACTGTGTGATTTGCTCCGTTGCAAATTTGGCCTGTTGTCTGAGCTTTCTGCTCATCATTCAACTCTGTCTCTGTAGCGATGTAGAGAGAAACCGATTGAGGGCTTGTGTGAGGGAATGAAAGCGGCGAACAAACATTTGTGAAGTATTGAGGGGAGTCAGAGAGGGCAAAACACAATGAAACTGTAACAAGGTGAGCTTACTAATGGACTGAGCCATCATCATTTCATTAGCTTCCATTTTGACATTTGAAAGCTAGATGATAGAGGCCGTTGGGGTCTTGATGATAGTAAGACTCCAGCTCTGTCTGTCTCGCCTGCAGCATCGATTTGAGTACATCCCATGAGTGCTTTAAAGATTCACTTCTGTAAATTCTTCATACCCCTTCTTTGAAGTGAGAAGCAGAGAAGAAAGAGATAATGCTGGACATCTTTGAGGCTATCCCTTTGTCTCTCTCAAATTTTCCTTTCCACTCTTTGATTTGTATCATCCTTGAAGGGGAAAAAATAATATGAATTGTGTTTTTGAATAGCAGCTGCTTCCCATCACGGGTGTAGGTTGGCCCCTATAGGTGTACTGTAAATGCAGATTTATGTTTCATGTTGTGTTGCTCCTCTACCATTCATGTTCTCTTCATCGGGTTGTGCGTGCGTGTGTGTGTGTGTGTGTGTGTGTGTGTGTGTGTGTGTGTGTGTGTGTGTGTGTGTGTGTGTGTGTGTGTGTGTGTGTGTGTGTGTGTGTGTGTGTGTGTGTGTGTGTGTGTGTGTGTGTGTGTGTGTGTGTTACCCAAGATGACTGACAGACATAAATAGAAAAGGTGTGAAATGTCCAGGGTGCTGCCTGGATGTATTGCTTTCTTTTTATGTGAGAATGGTTGGAGGGCATTCTAGGGTTTCAGATTGTTCTGAATGTTCTTCTCGTCTGATATAAACATTTTCTGTCTGGAAGGTGCACTGGTCTCATATACTACCATGCAGTGACTTTTGCCCTGAAACACATCGAAGCAAACAGTATGTTTGCACACGCACACGTTAACCTGCAAGAGGACATGTGCATTCTTTTCTATTTGCCAGATTGATGAATAGTTATTGATTAGTCAATTGATGATGAGATCATACCCCTATTAGGGCAA
Organism: Scophthalmus maximus; assembly: GCF_022379125.1. Taxonomy (NCBI): domain Eukaryota; kingdom Metazoa; phylum Chordata; class Actinopteri; order Pleuronectiformes; family Scophthalmidae; genus Scophthalmus; species Scophthalmus maximus. The sequence continues at coordinate 10,498,848 of NC_061533.1, read as the reverse complement.
AAGACTCTAAGTCAGTGCCATCGATTAGCAGGGATGGTATTGATTATTAAATGGATGTTACCAAGGCATGGCTACATCATTATAATTATCAATGGTCATACAGAGGGTTTAGTAGTGTAGCCCTTCTGGCCACAATTAATATTTTTGCACTGGGAATTTGATTTGCGTGTTTTAGCGGTTGCAATGCGCCTTTGACAGGAACTTGATATTCTTTAGATGTAAGACTCAGACACAGCCTGTAAAGTCACCATTCTGTAACTTGCATATGTTCCTAATTTAGTGTGTTTCATCTAAGCAGCTGAGTTTTTATGTTTTCATCATATTCCTTGCTCCTTAATTTTTCGAGGGTGCACCACCATTTCCCTGGTGCTCCTCAATTTATGAGTAGCAAGCTGTGAGTATCGCTACGGCAGCCCAAATATGCAGCCACAGGCATAAGATGTCCCTTTTTTATCTTGAGTTCACATTTTTGGAGTTAATGAAAGAGCAATGATACCGTTTGCCCCAAATGAGCCTAAAGTTTTACTTTTGATGACGATAAGGTAAATGTACTCAACAAATGGAATTACATACAAGGTGTTTTGATGATTGTTAATGATTCATAATGATGATCAATGTTGGTATGTTCCTTTGACATTTAGCCGGATGAGATGATATTTACATGTGCAAACATGTTGTCAAAGGTCATGGAGGTCATAAAAGACACAACATTGATTACAATCCTGCGTTTAGTCAAACGTGCACTGGGAGTGAATGTTGGCATTGGATGTATAGATGTGAACTGTGAACTGTAAATTTGCCCAGTATGAATGGAATTCCTTGAGGTACTTAACAGTCCGTGGGCATGGTCTGTCCAAGCTTAAACCCCCCTTGTCCTTGATGCCAATATTGCACTGTAGTGCTTGATGATTACTAATGGACTCAATTGAGATTGAGATTGAGATTCAACTTTATTGTGGCTCTGCTCCAACTTTAGGCAAGCCCAGGTCAAGGTGAGCCAACAAAATAGACTATACACCTGAGAGTGTCAGACAAAGTTGTACTTGCTCTATTGTGTTCCAGTTTACGGAAATGTTTGACCCGAGTTGTCGGAAGGCGGGATGAAGACAGACCTGTGGTACACTATCACAAGTCACTATTGAGTTATTGAGTCCCAATCAGTACTGCTTGTCTTGTTTCATGATCCATATTCAAACCCACCTTTATTAAAACACCAAGACCAAGACCAAGGGAAAATTTATTTTCATAACGATATGAAATCTAATCTCTTGCAGAGGCTGGCAAGGCTTTTCAAAATGCATTTTTCACCAATTTCCCAAACAAATCAATAGAGTGTTTTGAAAATGCTCATCATGGTGCAAATCCCACATGACTCTGTCATTTCCAGCATTCCCCTCAGAGGGCTCTTCAGATGTCATTAGTCTTTGTGGAAAATTGCTGTTCCTTCCACAAGTCATATCTCCAAAAAACACCCAAGCAGCACAGAGACCACATGCGGTACTTCTAGTCAAGAGGAAACAGGGGAATAAACGTGTGCCAAAGGAAAGAAAGGGGATAGGGGATGGGACTGAGAAATGGGAGCGATATCGGAAAGAGGAAGAGGAAATGGAGGAAAGAGTTGCTGAATATTAATGTGAAATAATCTTGCAAGAATGACAAGTGGTATTTTAGGTTGGATGGATGGAACGATGGAAAAATGACATGGCGCCCTGGACTTGTGTTTTGGTAAAATGGTGTGTATCACAGCTGGTGATTGGCAGGAGAAAAGAAGGGGCTACAAAATAACAATAGAGACAGTAAATCGAGTGTAAAAAGCTTTACAAAGACTACTAGATTTAATTAGGGGCGAATCTTTCACGTGATGAGATTGCATACAAAGTCAATGCAAAGACACTAGTGGGCGCAAACTTCGAGTAACAGAATGACGCAAAGTCACAGAATTCACATCATTCACTTCACTCGCTCGAGTTTAAATATTTGAACTTTACTAAAATGTCTGCATGATGCGTGGTTAAGAAGCCCAATGAGCATCAAGACTCTCCCGAATTCACAGACTCACGCGAGGAAACACAAACAATCGGTGTGAAAGCACCATTAGTCTGGAAATAATTGACTGAGTATTGACTGAGCCCGGCAGCTCAAAGCCAGATCAACCTGCGAGCCATGGGAATTGTTTAGATAACATGACTCTCAAAAATCGGAACAGGAACAACTCCTGTAACCAGCTGTCATAGATATAAGTAATTTCCTGCTAATTTATGGCCTATTTTTTTGCTTCAGAATTATTCGAAACATCAGACACATTTCAAGTTTCACAGTATGATTGTTACACCAAATTAGTCCTAATCCTAACTTTCTAAAAACCCAGATTTCTGTGTCTACAAGACTGCTCTTATAATTCTTATTCCCTTTATTCTTGGTAAACATACAGTATAAAAAAGATAGTCAGATTAACTATGATTTAGTTCCTTATATTCTTCAAGACTCCTGTTGCCCCACCTTAAGATAGAGAGTACATGGTTTTGCACCCTCATGTGTTTGCTGGCAAAATTGTTGATGAAACCTAGATATCTAAATATCAAGAATGCTGCATTCAACAGTTCCAATACAATTCTGAAAAGAGGTCCTTCTAGGTCGGTGATGCCTGATTTACCCTGGAAATTAGCTTTCAGTGTGAACATTCACCTTAGATGTATATTTGAAAATATGAAAGAAAAATACAAGCAAAGGTTAGCAATCAGTGGCACTTTGGGGGGTTATTCAGTATGTATGGATGTGTTTGTTAGTGGGTGCTCCTGCCTTGATTGATGGATGCTTGTGGTGCGAGAGGGACTTGGCATGCATCCCCACTCACTGCCTAATAGCTTATTGAATGACAGCAGCTAGCAAGGATTAGAAACCACCAAGTGAATGTGTAGCATTACCCCTGCATGTGTGTGTACGTGTTTGTATGTGTGTGTACTTAATGTGCAGCCAGTATCCAGTCAATAACACACAGGCTCTCATAAATCTGCAAGACATATTGGCCTAAAACATTTCACTGATCAATTGGGATTTATTAAAGAAGAAGGGGGTGGGTGTTGAGGGAGGGAGGGGTGGTCTTAAAAGGAAGGTTCATGAAAGGCTCAATCAAAATACAGTGAATAAAAGTAAGATCAATTTATTATTTTTAAGTTTTAGTGAATCCCCTAAAATGTCAGCATTATTGGATGTATTGTAACTTTGACGCAGCGCTGTGTTTTAGATACCATGGTGATATCGATCAACAAATCTCCTTAAAAGCATCGGGCAACTATTGATTTTCAACATATAAATTCACTTCATAATCTTATATATGTTATGATTTAAACAAATTATTAAACGTTGGGATCCTAGCCAAAAAAAACAAACTGTAGGGTTTTGCACCTGGAATCCCAAGTAAACAGTCACAAAACAAGGTGCTTAATCATTTCATTTAACCAATTTAGAAAGGGTGGACAGATTTGAGAAGGGCATTTTGTTGGATTTGTTTTGGTACAATGTCAGAGACCGGGTTGCCTTCAACCACAACACAAGGCAGAATTATTTCTGGTCATAGAAATAGCACAGCAATGATGGCCTTTAGTTGGGTGCAGCTCCCAGTTCTTGTTGTATGTATTTACTGCTAAACTTTGAGGTTCTCTGCAGGATTTTTGATCTCCGGTGAAACTGTTGAGCAATTTTTTTTAATCGCCCCCCCACCCCCATGCTGTTAGAACTAGTGAAAGAGGAGACCCATACATGGCACCTTCAGGGGTAAGATAGATTCCTTACTGGCTGTGACATACAGTGTATATGTCATGTCAAAGGAGTGAGACATCACGTTCGCACGCAACTACATGCATGGTAATGCCTATTGAAAGTTGGGGCAGTGAGGCAGCTTTCAAAGGTCCCAGTGTGTCTCTAAGAAAGAACAAGACTAAAAAAATCTGTTAAATATTTAGTTCTTAAAAATGTTTTGTTTATGTTGGTGTATGTTAATATATTTTACTGTCCAAGCTGTTTTTTTTATCTACTTTACTTTTTGTTGAATGTAGACCATCAAAATACATTCTACCTACCGTTAGCATGAGCGTGTGTGTGTGCGGTGGTATAATGGCCACTTAAGTAATTGGGTGATTTAATGCTTGAATGACTGGTGTATTGATTGGCTGCTTGACAGACTCACTGACACACTGATTGATCTTTGCCTTCTAGGAGGAGCCGTTTGTAATGGTGTCAGAGAACGTCCTGGGGAAGCCAAAGAAGTACCAGGGCTTTTCTATCGATGTCCTGGACGCCCTGTCCAACTACCTGGGCTTTAAGTATGAGATCTACGTCGCTCCAGACCATAAATACGGAAGCATGCAGGCTGATGGTCAGTGGAACGGACTGATGGGCGAATTGGTCTTCAAGGTGAGAGGAAAATAACTTACACACACCCACAAACGCATACACTCACTATGCAAGAGCAATAAAATGGATTATTGGGGAACAATTATAGGGATGGATTAATGAGAATTTTACTTAGCAGAGAAATCATACAAAGTGTAAAGAGTAATTGCTGTCTTTTCATGCACTTGTAGGCTACTGTTACGATAAACAAAGAGGAGAAGCATGCACGCTGGATGGCACATGCCATTGGCATCGATTATGCTAAATAGCATCGTCTCCCTTAGGGTTGAGTTTGCACAGTTCCATTGTAACGTCCCCTCGAGTTATTTTTAATCAAGCTACCATAGGGATGAGTTTAACTTCTTTAAATTTGAGAGTGGGGATTTAGACACTACTTCACTAACTCCTGCAGCATGTACCCTGAAGTGAACCAGACAGGGATCAAATCATTTGGGATTTGAAATAACATAGTGGTGAAAACGCCGGCAATAATTTGACTAATTTCCAGTATATGTGTGTATTTGATGAGTCACTACTGGCAGACACTTGAACTGTCTGTGAAAAATACAAATGTGGAGATGACATTTATCAAGATGTGTGAAGCTATAAATGTGGATTTTACAAAGATGGGGAGGCCTCGTTTGTGCGCAGTAAATTGCCAAACATGGTTGATAACTGCATAACACAACCACATAGGGGTTAGCCAAGGTCGCTTCACCTTTGTAGTCCATTAGCACAAATTATACCAATTTCACTGCCGTGTAACAAACTTGCAACCAAAACTTTGGTGCTGCCAGGTTTATCCCCATTGTCCATCTGTGTATTCCAACATGCCATACCAGATTCCAATACACACACTGGCAGCTTTTCTTGAAGTCATTGGCAGACAGCACGGACTATTTAGAGATTATTTCGACAAATTACTAAATACTTCTGTCCATCTGCTTATATTTCACACCACGGCAGAAAGAAAGTATGTATTAGAAAAACGGACAGAAAGAAAATGTCCTCTCAAATCTGTATTGTATGAATACAATAAAAATGAATATTAATCTGGATCTAATCTTTTGCATCTGTACTTTCTGATCACTCCTACGTTTTGAGTTCAATATCTCCCGAAAAAAGTTGAAGAGCTTAGAGCTCCTGCAAGACCTATCCTCTCATGCCCCTCCTCTATCCTGTGGGAAGGACAGAACATTTGGATACAGAAATAATATCTACTACAACAAGTATATACCAAGCAGCTGATGGATACTCAGACATGGTCTGTTTCTCTGGATCCCGTAAAACATTTAGATTTTTTTGTCTTGTGGGGAGCTTCCATCATTGAGCCTTGAGCTCAACTTCGTTCCTTACAGTCACGCCATTCTTGTGTTCTCAAAATAATTCATGGATTGCATTCATGGAAAATTCCCCTTTAAGGAAATAGAGCATATGTATGATACGTTCACTGTGAGACATTCGATGATTGCAAATAACCTACAGTGGCAGAAGTACATTCTCATTTAGAGAAATGCGGCCGTCTTCAAACATTTTTTTGTACCACAACACTAAACTGGTCTTTAATTACAGAATTTCTTGCTGTTTGTACATGTGTGAGTGTGTTCTTTCGAGTGCATAGTCATATCTGCGCGCGTGTGTGTGTCTGTGTGTGTCTGTGTGCAATGCCCTTTGATGTCATGCAGTCAGCTGCTGCACACTTCATTTCATGTCCTCCATAGGTCAAGGATTGTGTGCTTTTTTCCCCCTCAGAAATGAGTTTTTATAAATTTCCGGTGCCTTCAGTTCATTATTTTTTGTGTGAGTGTATTCTCCTTCCCTTGACCTTGTGTACTTGTGTGTGTTCAGTGTTTGTATTCGCCCCCAGTGCACACTCACAAAACGATAGAGAAGTGCTTTGAGCACAATGCATATTTATGTGTACACAGACAAGCACAGGCTGTAAATAAACTGAACATGCAAATAATTTTGTTTTCCCCATCAGTCAGCAACAACGTTTATCTTTGCAAAAACCCAATTACCAGATAATTATTATCCAAAGTCCTCTCTGGAAGTTTCTACGTTGACGGACCACATCAGTCAGCATGGCAATTAATATCTACTCACATACACACACTTGCATGCATATGTTGCCTCAACCATCAGGCATGTTGCATGGTTTATCATCATATTCTTTTTTATGCAGTGTAAGTGACAAATTCTGCACATTTAAGTATTTTGTTTTCTTACTGAACTGTAAATTTAGCTGATTTTTTCTTGCCAACAGTGTGTGTGTACAGTGGCTCTGGGGCAAAGCATTCGCCTACAAAATTGCTTTTAACAACAAAGACAATGTCGTTATCGAAAACAAGTTCATATTAAAGCTGCGAGCAGCGATGATCGGGCCCTCGCACTCTTGCCGTCGGGGACGCGCCGGCAGCCTCTCTCCACGCGTCCGCCGGGTCTCGCGACGGCCGGTCGGGACGCGCCGATTTCTCTTCTCCGTGTCCTCACTTTGAAAATGCTGTCTTCCTAGCGGGTTCAGTTCGTGGCACCGACAGACTTCAGGTCGAAACATCAAAAAGGTTGACTTACGGTTGACACACGGTCAAAACTTTCACAATACAATATCAGCCTTGTCTCACAGCTAAGTCGACCGAATTTGAGTTTTCTCCAGTGAACCTGCCAGGCAGAGGACGTAAAAGTACAATTTCAAACTTCCTGTTACCATCAGGTGGCGCTATGACTTATGTCCAATATTGACATGTAGATGTGTTTAGGGCAGGACTGTTATCATGCCTGAGAAGTTTGGATCAGATTAGACCATGTAGCTTTGATTTGGAGCAACTTCCTGTTCATGGCGAATCACGCTTCACCGCGGCCACGCCTTTCGATGTGGACTAAATCTTTTGATATCGTTTGATCCGGAAGGCCTCCTCTACGCGTTGCTAATGTTTGAGGCGGATCCGAATAACCGCCTAGGAGGAGTTCGTCAAAGTACTTCGCCTTCCGTTCGCCACCTACGCCAAGGTAAAATCCAAAATGGCTGACTTCCGGTTGGGCGGAGCTAATTGCTCCAAGAGGCTTTTTGGTAGGTCGTCGGAAGGTACATGAGCCGACCGAATTTGGTTCTTCTATGTCAAATTTGAAGGTGTTAAAATTGACTTTTAAGTGTTCTAGGGGGCGCTATGGAGCCATTTTGACACAATTGGACAAAAGACACATATCGGACATATCGCTTTGCCACTCTGAACATGTCTGCCAAGTTTCGTGACAAACAAAGCATCATAAGTGCCTCAAATATGTATTCGTATTTTATGGCGAACAAGGCGTCACCATGGTGACAGCGTTTGACACATGGTCACAAATTTCATAGTACCACGTCAGCAACTTCTTACAACTTAGCTGACCAAATTTGATGATGATGTGGTCAACCTATAAGACAGAGGGCGTAAAAGTGTACACACATGTTACTTCCTGTTGCCAGTAGGTGGCGCTATGACCTATGTCCAATATTGACATGGCAATCTGTTCAGGGCGAGATTGTTATCATGCTTGAGAAGTTTGGGTTCGTTCGGAGCATGTACCTTCGATTACGAGCGACTTCCGTTTTCATGGCGAGGGATCGAAATTCGCCAAATTTTCGCCAAGCCGTCACAGCATGGGCCTCTGACGTACACTCAAGCTTTTGATATTGTTTCATCCCATGGGTCTTTAGATGACACACAACAAATTTGAAGTTGCTCATGTGAAATTTGTAGGAGTAGTTCATTAAAATATGGCATGTGAAATATGGATTTTGAAACAAAATGGCCGACTTCCTGTTGGTCATAGGAAATTTTGCCAAGAGGTTTTTTGTCAGGTCCGACAAGATGTATCTGCCTCCCAAATTTCAATTATGTAGGATATGCCAAATTTTTTTTTCCTATACCTGCTGATTTTTCCAGGGGGCGCTGTGGAGCCCCTGGGCCACACCCAGTGCCGGGCCTCTGGGCCTGAGTAGCGGGAGCACTTCTTAACGTGTGTGCCAAGTTTCAGTCGTTTTCGTATATGGGAAAGGCCTGAAAAGTGAGTGAACGATGCTGAATAAGAATAATAAGAATAATAAGAATAATTAAAGCTGCGAGCAGCGATGATCGGGCCCTCGCACTCTTGCCGTCGGGGACGCGCCGGCAGCCGCTCTCCACGCGTTCGCCGGGTCTCGCGACGGCCGGTCGGGACGCGACGATTTCTCTTCCCCACCCTAGGGAAGCGGGCTCCGGAAACCGTCCAGTGGCAAGAAGCGGCCCATGTCGCGGAGTGGACGTCCCCAACCTCCCCTTGCCCGGCTCCCCGGGGGTCCTAAAAATAGGCGGCGAAGTGTACGTACACTTCAAAATACCTTAGAGCTGAGGTCAGGGTATTCCAACTGGACAAAGGCAAGGTGGTCTCTTCCACCCGGCCAGCACAGTCCTCCTCAGTGGGGGGAACATGTCCACTCGGTGGAAGTGCAACCTACCCCAGGGGCCCCCAGGTACCCCCTGGGGGCCCCTTGTACCCCTGGGGCCCCCGGGGCCCCTGGTACCCCTGGGTTACCCCCCGGCACCCCTCGGGCCCTCCTCCCAAAGTCGGCAAGTGAGTTTTGGGCCGATTGGACTCCCCCGGGGGCCCCTTGTGCCAAAGCCCCCGGTGTCGGCAAGTGAGTTCTGGGCTAATTGGACTTTTGGCCCCCGGGGGCCCCTGGTACTCCCAGGCCCCCCTCAGGCCTCTCCCCCCGATGTCGGCAAGTGAGTTCTGGGCTAATTGGACTTTTGGCCCCCGGGGGCCCCTGGTACTCCTGGGCCCCCCTCAGGCCTCTCCCCCCCGATGTCGGCAAGTGAGTTCTGGGCTAATTGGACATTTGGCCCCCGGGGGCCCCGGGGGCCCCGGGGGCCCCGGGGGCCCCGGGGGCCCCTGGTACCCCGCCCCAGAGTCGGCAAGCGAGTTTTGGGCAAAAGGGGGCCATTTACCCAGAGTGGACAAATATTCCTCCGATTGGACATATTTACTGTACCGTACTGTACTACCATGACAAGTTCTGCGATGTCGACAAATGTACCACGAAGCGGACACCCAAAAATTTACAAAGTGAATGAAGTGGACAAAAAGGTCCATCAGTTGGACAGGTGTACGAGTTAGGGAAGTGGTAGGGGCCCCTGTGTCCAACGGCAATACCCGGGGCCCCCCCCTCCAGCCCAGAAAGGAGTGATAGCGCCACCGACAGGCGCAGTGGCTTCAGCACACTTTGCGTCCAATTCGTGATCTTAGTCACAGCCATATGACACCCTAACAGAGACGCAAGTCCATTGTGATGACCTTTGACCAATGGCAGGAAAATGCCCATTCATTCTCAGCCACGAAGTGGAAAATTCCCTTACCCGTGTCCCGTAGGAGGAGTTCGTCAAAGTGCGTCGCCTTTCGTTCACTGCTTACCCCAAGGTAAAATCCAAAATGGCTGACTTCCGGTTGGGCGGAGCTAATTGCTCCAAGAGGCTTTTTGGTAGGTCGTCGGGAGGTACATGAGCCGACCGAATTTGGTTCTTATAAGTCAAATTTAAAGGCGTTAGAATTGACTTTGAAATGTTGTAGGGGGCGCTATGGAGCCATTTTAACACAATTGGACAAAAGACACATATCAGACATATTGTCTTGCCACTCTGAACATGTCTGCCAAGTTTCATGAGAAACAAAGCATCATAAGTGCCTCAAATATGTAACGTATTTGATGGCGAACAGGGCGTCACCATGGCAACAGCGTTTGACATATGGTCAAAAATTTCACAGTACAATATCAGCCATGTCTCACAACTAAGCTGACCAAATTTGAGGTTTCTCCAGTGAACCTGCGAGGCAGAGGACGTAAAAGAAGAATTTCAAACTTCCTATCACCATTAGGTGGCGCTATGACTTATGTCCAATATTGACATGTAGATGTGTTTAGGGTGGGACTGTTATCACGCCTGAGAAGTTTGGATCAGATTAGACCATGTAGCTTTGATTTGGAGCAACTTCCTGTTCATGGTGAATCACGCCTCACCGCGGCCACGCCTTTCGATGTGGAGTAAATCTTTTGATATCGTTTGATCCGGAAGGCCTCCTCTACGCGTTGCCCAAGTTTGAGGCGGATCCGAATAACCGCCTAGGAGGAGTTCGTCAAAGTACGTCACCTTCCGTTCACTGCTTACACCAAGGTAAAATCCGAAATGGCTGACTTCCGGTTGGGCGGAGCTAATTGCTCCAAGCAGCTTTTTGGTAGGTCGTCGAGAGGTACATGAGCCGACCGAATTTAGTTCTTCTACGTCAAATTTAAAGGTGCGATAATTGACTTTTAAGTTTTGTAGGGGGCGCTATGGAGCCATTTTGACACAATTGGACAAAAGACACATATCGGACATATTGTCTTGCCACTCTGAACATGTCTGCCAAGTTTCGTGACAAACAAATTATCATAAGTGCCTCAAATATGTAACGTATTTGATGGCGAACAGGGCGTCACCATGGCAACAGCGTTTGACACATGGTCAAAATTTTCAAAGTATCATATCAGCCATGTCTCACAACTAAGCTGACCAAATTTGAGGTTGCTCCAGTGAACCTGCGAGGCAGAGGACATAAAAGAAGAATTTCAAACTTCCTATCACCATTAGGTGGCGCTATGACTTATGTCCAATATTGACATGAAGATGTTTTCAGGGCGGGACTGTTATCATGCCTGAGAAGTTTGGATCAGATTAGACCATGTACCTTTGATTTGGAGCAACTTCCTGTTCATGGCGAATCACGCTTCACCGCGGCCACGCCTTTCGATTTAGACAAAATCTTTTGATATCGTTTGATCCGGAAGGCCTCCTCTACGCGTTGCCCAAGTTTGAGGCGGATCCCATGAACCGCCTAGGAGGAGTTCGCGAAAGTACGAGGCCTTCCGTTCGCCCCTTACGCCAAGGTAAAATCAAAATGGCGGACTTCCGGTTGGGCGGAGCTAATTGCTCCAAGAGGCTTTTTCGTAGGTCGTCGGGAGGTACATGAGCCCACCGAATTTGGTTCTTCTACGTCAAATTTAAAGGTGGGATAATTGACTTTTAAGTTTTGTAGGGGGCGCTATGGAGCCATTTTGACACAATTGGACAAAAGACACATATCGGACATATTGTCTTGCCACTCTGAACATGTCTGCCAAGTTTCGTGAGACACAAAGCATCATAAGTGCCTCAAATATGTATTCGTATTTTATGGCGAACAAGGCGTCACCATGGCGACAGCGTTTGACATATGGTCACAAATTTCATAGTACCACGTTAGCAACTTCTTACAACTTAGCTGACCAAATTTGACGATGATGTGGTCAACCTATAAGACAGAGGGCGTAAAAGTGTAGACACATGTTACTTCCTGTTGCCAGTAGGTGGCGCTATGACCTATGTCCAATATTGACATGGTAATCTGTTCAGGGCGAGACTGTTATCATGCCTGAGAAGTTTGGGTCCGATCGGAGCATGTACCTTCGATTACGAGCGACTTCCATTTTCATGGCGAGGGATCGAAATTCGCCACATTTTCGCCACGCCGTCACAGCATGGGCCTCTGACGTACACTCAAGCTTTTGATATCGTTTCATCCCATGGGTCTTTAGATGACACACGACAAATTTGAAGTAGCTCATGTGAAATTTGTAGTAGTAGTTCATTAAAATATGGCACGTGAAATATGGATTTTGACACAAAATGGCCGACTTCCTGTTGGTCATAGGAAATTTTGCCAAGAGGTTTTTTGTCAGGTCCGACAAGATGTATCTGCCTCCCAAATTTCATTTATGTAGGATACTCCAAATTTTTTTTTCCTATACCTGCTGATTTTTCCAGGGGGCGCTGTGAAGCCCCTGGGCCACACCCAGTGCCGGGCCTCTAGGCCTGAGTAGCGGGAGCAGTTTCTGACGTGTGTGCCAATTTTCATCCGTTTTCGCATATGGGAACAGGGTGTAAAATGAGTGAACGATGCTGAATAAGAATAATAATAATTAAAGCTGCAAGCAGCGATGATCGGGCCCTCGCACTCTCGCCGTCGGGGACGCGCCGGCAGCCGCTCTCGACGCGTCCGCCGAGTCTCGCGACGGCCGGTCGGGACGCGCCGATTTCTCTTCCCCGTGTCCTCACTTTGAAAATGCTGTCTTCCTGGTGGGTTCAGTTCGTGGCACTGACAGACTTTGGCCTGTAGATACGTTCGCTGGTGACATTTCATACGGTCGGGTGGCTTGGTTTTTTTGTATTGTAAGGAGCACTAAGGAGCTGCTTTGCAACGGCCGAACTCAAAACTCATGTCCGATCGAACCTGTCCATGTTTGTAATATGTGTGCTGTGTTTCTTGACTGTAGAAGCATCCCCGACACAGTGAAAAAATAGCTCACGTTTCATGGCGAATCGCGCTCCGCTGCGCCCGCACCTTTCGTCGTAGACTATAAAACCCTATAGGTCGTTTGATCGGGAAGATCTCATCTACGCGTCGCCCAAGTTTGAGGTGGTTTCGATTAACGGCCAAGGAGGAGGTGGTAAAAGTACGTCACCTTTGATTTTCCATGTTTAGTCATATAAAATCCAAAATGGCTGACTTCCGGTTGGGCGGAGCTAATGGCTCCAAGAGGCTTTTTTGTAGGTCGGAGGAAGATACACTAGCCGACCGAATTTCGTTCATCTACGTCAAATTTAAAGGCGGGGGCCATGACTTTGAAATGTTGTAGGGGGCGCTATGGAGCCATTTTGACACAATTGGACAAAAGACACATATCGGACATATCGACTTGCCACTCTGAACATGTCTGCCAAGTTTGGTGACATACAAATCATCCCAAGTGCCTCAAACATGTGTCCGTATCTGATGGCGAACAGGGCGTCACCATGGCAACAGCGTTTGACACATGGTCAAAAATTTCACAGTACAATATCAGCCATGTCTCACAACTAAGCTGACCAAATTTGAGGTTGCTCCAGTGAACCTGCGAGGCAGAGGACGTAAAAGTAAAATTTCAAACTTCCTATCACCATTAGGTGGCGCTATGACTTATGTCCAATATTGACATGTAGATGTGTTTAGGGCGGAACTGTTATCGTGCCTGAGAAGTTTGGATCAGATCAGACCATGTACCTTTGATTTGGAGCAACTTCCTGTTCATGGCGAATCACGCTCCACCGCGGCCACGCCTTTCAATTTAGACAAAATCTTTTGATATCGTTTGATCCGGAAGGCCTCCTCTACGCGTTGCCCAAGTTTGAGGTGGATCCGATGAACTGCCTAGGAGGAGTTCGCGAAAGTACGGCGCCTTCCGTTCGCCCCTTACGCCAAGGTAAAATCAAAATGGCGGACTTCCGGTTGGGCGGAGCTAATTGCTCCAAGAGGCTTTTTCATAGGTCGTCGGGAGGTACATGAGCCCACCGAATTTGGTTCTTCTAAGTCAAATTTAAAGCTGTTAAAATTGACTTTTAAGTGTTCTAGGGGGCGCTATGGAGCCATTTTGACACAATTGGACAAAAGACACATATCGGACATATCGCCTTGCCACTCTGAACATGTCTGCCAAGTTTCGTGAGAAACAAAGCATCATAAGTGCCTCAAATATGTAACGGATTTTATGGCGAACAACGCGTCACCATGGCAACAGCGTTTGAGTCGTTTCAAAAATTTTCACAGTATAACATCAGCCATGTGTCACAACTAAGCTGACCAAATATGAAGTGGATCCAATGATCCTGAAAGGCACAGGACGTAAAAGAAGAATTTCATACTTCCTGTTACCAGTAGGTGGCGCTATGACTTATGTCCAATATTGACATGGGAATCTGTTCAGGGTGGGACAGTTATCATTCATCAGGAATCTGGTAAAGATTTGTCCAAATATGGTTGAGTTATGATGATTCCAATTTTGTTAGCCGTTAGCTCGTAGTTTTTCAATAGCCGCGCGGACGGCTTCCGACGAAACGTCACAGAATTTTTTATATGACATCAGCCAGTATATATAAGTCTACTGAGCAAGTTTGAGGTTGATCGGGTGAATCTGCGAGGCAGGGGGAATAAAAGTTCAATTTTTCATGATATGTTCCCAGTAGGTGGCGCTATGACCTATGGTCAATATTAACATGGAGATGTGTTGAGGGCAAGCATCTTATCATACATGAGAAGTTTCATACAGATCAGACCAAGCACCTTCGATTCATAGCCATCACAATATGCACCCTAACGCCCAAAATTACATAAGGGGGCGCTATGGAGCTCCATGGCCACACCCAGTGCCAGGCCTCTGGGCCTGAGTAGCGGGAGCAATTTCTGACGTGTGTGCCAATTTTCCTTCTTTTTCGTATATGGGAACAGCCTGAAAAGTGAGCGAACGTGTCTGAAAAATAAGAATAATAATAATAATAATCCTTACGGAAACAATAGGGCCTTGCACTTCAGTGCATGCGGCCCTGGTGCATGCAATGCCCCAGGTCCGCGCACCTCCGTGCTCGGGCCCTAATAATCCTTACGGAAACAATAGGGCCTTGCACCTCGGTGCATGCGGCCCTGGTGCATGCAATGCCCCAGGTCCGCGCACCTCGTGCTCGGGCCCTAATAATAATCCTTACGGAAACAATAGGGCCTTGCACCTCGGTGCATGCGGCCCTGGTGCATGCAATGCCCCAGGTCCGCGCACCTCGTGCTCGGGCCCTAATAATTAAAGCTGCGAGCAGCGATGATCGGGCCCTCGCACTCTCGCCGTCGGGGACGAGCGGGTCGCTGCTCTCGACGCGTCCGCCGAGTCTCGCGACGGCCGGTCGGGACGCGCGGATTTCTCTTCCCCGTGTCCTCACTTTGAAAATGCTGTCTTCCTGGTGGGTTCAGTTCGTGGCACCGACAGACTTCGGCCTGTAGATACGTTCGCTGGTGATATTTCATACGCTCGGGTGGCTTGGTTTTTTTGTGTTGTATGGAGCGCTAAGGAGCTGCTTTGCAACGGCCGAACTCAAAACTCATGTCCGATCGAACCTGTCCTCGTTTGTAATGTGTGTGCTGTGTTTCGTGCCTTTAGAAGCATCCCCGACACAGTGAAAAAACAGCTCACGTTTCGTGGCGAATCGCGCTCCGCTGCGCCCGCACCTTTCATCGTAGACTATAAAACCCTATAGGTCGTTTGATCGGGAAGATCTCATCTACGCTTTGCCCAAGTTTGAGGTGGTTTCGATTAACGGCAAAGGAGGAGGTGGTAAAAGTACGACACCTTTGATTTTCCATGTTTAGTCATATAAAATCCAAAATGGCTGACTTCCGGTTGGGCGGAGCTAATGGCTCCAAGAGGCTTTTTTGTAGATCGGAGGAAGATACACCAGCCGACCAAATTTCGTTCATCTACGTCAAATTTAAGGGTTGGGGCCATGACTTTGAAATGTTGTAGGGGGCGCTATGGAGCCATTTTGACACAAATGGACAAAAGACACATATCGGACATATCGACTTGCCACTCTGAACATGTCTGCCAAGTTTGGTGACATACAAAGCATCATAAGTGCCTCAAATATGTAACGTATTTGATGGCGAACAGGGCGTCACCATGGCAACAGCATTTGACACATGGTCAAAATTTTCACAGTATCATATCAGCCATGTCTCACAACTAAGCTGACCAAATTTGAGGTTGCTCCAGTGAACCTGTGAGGCAGAGGACGTAAAAGTACAATTTTAAACTTACTATCACCATTAGGTGGCGCTATGACTTATGTCCAATATTGACATGAAGATGTGTTCAGGGCGGGACTGTTATCATGCCTGAGAAGTTTGGATCAGATTAGACCATGTACCTTTGATTTGGAGCAACTTCCTGTTCATGGCGAATCACACTTCACCGCGGCCACGCCTTTCAATTTAGACAAAATCTTTTGATATCGTTTGATCTGGAAGGCCTCCTCTACGCGTTGCCCAAGTCTGAGGTGGATCCGATGAACCGCCTAGGAGGAGTTCGCGAAAGTACGACGCCTTCCGTTCGCCCCTTACGCCAAGGTAAAATCAAAATGGCGGACTTCCGGTTGGGCGGAGCTAATTGCTCCAAGAGGCTTTTTGGTAGGTCGTCGGGAGGTACATGAGCCCACAGAATTTGGTTCTTCTACGTCAAATTTAAAGGTGGGATAATTGACTTTTAAGTGTTGTAGGGGGCGCTATGGAGCCATTTTGACACAATTGGACAAAAGACACATATCGGACATATCCACGTACCACTCTAAACATGTGTGCCAAGTTTCGTGAGACACAAAGCATAATAAGTGCCTCAAATATGTATTCGTATTTTATGGCGAACAAGGCGTCACCATGGCAACAGCGTTTGACACATGGTCACAAATTTCATAGTACCACGTCAGCAATTTCTTACAACTTAGCTGACCAAATTTGACGTTGATGTGGTCAACCCATAAGACAGAGGACGTAAAAGTGTAAAAACATTATACTTCCTGTTGCCAGTAGGTGGCGCTATGCCCTATGTCCAATATTGACATGGCTATCTGTTCAGGGCGAGATTGTTATCATGCCTGAGAAGTTTGGGTCCGATCGGAGCTTGTACCTTCGATTACGAGCGACTTCCGTTTTCATGGCGAGGGATCAAAATTCGCCACATTTTCGCCACGCCGTCACAGCATGGGCCTCTGACGTACACTCAAGCTTTTAATATCGTTTAATCCCATGGGTCTTTAGATGACACACGACAAATTTGAAGTTGCTCATGTGAAATTTGTAGGAGTAGTTCATTAAATTATGGCACGTGAAATATGGATTTTGACACAAAATGGCCGACTTCCTGTTGGTCATAGGAAATTTTGCCAAGAGGTTTTTTGTCAGTCCCGACAAGATGTATCTGCCTCCCAAATTTCATTTATGTAGGATATGCCGAAATTTTTTTCCCTATACCTGATGATTTTTCCAGGGGGCGCTGTGGAGCCCCTGGGCCACACCCAGTGCCGGGCCTCTGGGCCTGAGTAGCGGGAGCAGTTTCTGACGTGTGTGCTAATTTTCGTCCGTTTTCGCATATGGGAACAGGGTGTAAAATGAGTGAACGATGCTGAACAAGAATAATAATAATAATAATAATCCTTACGGAAACAATAGGGCCTTGCACTTCAGTGCATGCGGCCCTGGTGCATGCAATGCCCCAGGTCCGCGCACCTCCGTGCTCGGGCCCTAATTAAAGCTGCGAGCAGCGATGATCGGGCCCTCGCACTCTCGCCGTCGGGGTCGCGCCGGCAGCCGCTCTCCACGCGTCCGCCGAGTCCCGCGACGGCCGGTCGGGACGCGCCGATTTCCCTTCCCCGTGTCCTCACTTTGAAAATGCCGTCTTCCCGACGGGTTCAGTTCGTGTCACCGACAGACTTCAGGTTGAAAAATAAAAACGGTCGACTTCCGGTTGACACACGGTTAAAACTTTCAGAGTACAGTATCAGCATTGTCTCACAATTAAGCCGACCGAATTTGAGTTTTCTCCAGTGAACCTGCCAGGCAGAGGAAGTAAAAGTCAAATTTCTAACGACCTGTTACCATTAGGTGGCGCTATTACTTTTGTTTAATTATGACATGTAAATGTGTTGAGGGTGGGACTGTTATCATGCCTGAGAAGTTTGGATGAGATCAGACCATGTACCTTTGATTTGGAGCAACTTCCTGTTCATGGCGAATCGCGCTTCACCACGGCCACGCCTTTCGATGTAGACTAAATATTTTGATATCGTTTGATCAGGGAGGCCTCCTCTACGTGTTGCTAAAGTTTGAGACAGATCCGAATAACCGCCTAAGAGGAGTTTGTCAAAGTGCGTCGCCTTCCGTTCACTGCTTAGGGATAAAATAAAATCCAATAGGGGTAAGGTAAAATCCAAAATGGCTGACTTCCGGTTGGGCGGAGCTAATTGCTCCAAGAGGCTTTTTGGTAGGTCGTCGGGAGGTACATGAGCCGACCGAATTTGGTTCTTCTACGTCAAATTTAAAGGTGGGATAATTGAATTTGAAATGTTGTAGGGGGCGCTATGGAGCCATTTTGACACAACTGGACAAAAGACACATATTGGACATATTGTCTTGCCACTCTGAACATGCCTGCCAAGTTTCGTGAGACACAAATCATCCCAAGTGCCTCAAACATGTTTTCGTATTTGATGGCGAACAGGGCGTCACCATGGCAACAGCGTTTGACACATGGTTAAAAATTTCACAGTACAATATCAGCCATGTCTCACAACTAAGCTGACCAAATTTGAGGTTGCTCCGGTGAACCTGCGAGGCAGAGGACGTAAAAGTACAATTTCAAACTTCCTGTTACCATTAGGTGGCGCTATGACTTATGTCCAATATTGACATCTAGATGTGTTTAGGGCGGGACTGTTATCATGCCTGAGAAGTTTGGATCAGATTAGACCATGTACCTTTGATTTGGAGCAACTTCCTGTTCATGGCGAATCACGCTTCACCGCGGCCACGCCTTTCGATGTGGAGTAAATCTTTTGATATCGTTTGATCCGGAAGGCGTCCTTTACGCGTTGCTAAAGTTTGAGGCGGATCCGAATAACCGCCTAGGAGGAGTTCGTCAAAGTACGTCGCCTTCCGTTCGCCACCTACGCCAAGGTAAAATCCAAAATGGCTGACTTCCGGTTGGGCGGAGCTAATTGCTCCAAGAGGCTTTTTGGTAGGTCGTCGGGAGGTACATGAGCCCAACGAATTTGGTTCTTCTACGTCAAATTTAAAGGTGTTAAAATGGACTTTTAAGTGTTCTAGGGGGCGCTATGGAGCCATTTTGACACAATTGGACAAAAGACACATATCGGACATATCGCCTTGCCACTCTGAACATGTCTGCCAAGTTTCGTGACAAACAAAGCATCATAAGTGCCTCAAATATGTAACGGATTTTATGGCGAACAACGCGTCACCATGGCAACAGCGTTTGAGTCGTTTCAAAAATTTTCACAGTATAACATCAGCCATGTGTCACAACTAAGCTGACCAAATATGAAGTGGATCCAATGATCCTGAAAGGCACAGGATGTACAAGAAGAATTTCATACTTCCTGTTACCAGTAGGTGGCGCTATGACTTATGTCCAATATTGACATGGCAATCTGTTCAGGGTGGGACAGTTATCATTCAGGAGGAATCTGGTAAAGATTTGTCCAAATATGGTTGAGTTATGATGATTCCAATTTTGTTAGCCGTTAGCTCGTAGTTTTTCAATAGCCGCGCGGACGGCTTCCGACGAAACGTCACCGATTTTTTTATATGATATTGTCCAATATGTATAAGTGTACTGAGCAAGTTTGAGGTTGATCGGGCGAATCTGCGAGGCAGGGGAAATAAAAGTAGGATTTGTCACGTGAAATTGCCAGTAGGTGGCGCTATGACTTATGGCCAATATTCAGATGGAGATGTGTTAAGGGCGGTCGTCTTATCATACCTAAAAAGTTTCGTTCAGATCAGACCAAGCACCTTCGATTCAGAGCTGTCACTATATGCCCCCGAAAAGACTCCCTTACATAAGGGGGCGCTATGGAGCCCCATGGCCACACCCAGTGCCAGGCCACTGGGTCTGAGTAGCGGGAAGAATTTCTGACGTGTGTGCCAATTTTCCTTCGTTTTCGTGTATGGGAACAGTCTGAAAACTGAGCGAACGATGCTGAAAAATAAGAATAATAATAATAATAATTAAAGCTGCGAGCAGCGATGATCGGGCCCTCGCACTCTTGCTGTCGGGGACGCGCCGGCAGCCGCTCTCCACGCGTCCGCCGAGTCTCGCGACGGCCGGTCGGGACGCGCCGATTTCTCTTCCCCGTGTCCTCACTTTGAAAATGCCGTTTCCCGGCGGGTTCGGTTCGTGGCACCGACAGACTTCAGCCTGTAGATACGTTCGCCGGTGATATTTCATACGCTCGGGTGGCTTGGTTTTTTTGTATTGTAGGGGGCGCTATGGAGCTGCTTTGCAACGGCCGAACTCAAAACTCATGTCCGATCGAACCTGTCCTCGTTTGTAATATGTGTGCTGTGTTTCGTGCCTGTAGAAGCATCCCCGACACAGTGAAAAAACACCTCACGTTTCGTGGCGAATCGCGCTCCGCTGCGCCCGCACCTTTCGTCGTAGACTATAAAACCCTATATGCCGTTTGATCGGGAAGATCTCATCTACGCGTCGCCCAAGTTTGAGTTGGATTCGATTAACCGCCAAGGAGGAAGTGGTAAAAGTGCGTCGGCTTCCATTCACTGCTTACGCCAAGGTCAAATCCAAAATGGCTGACTTCCGGTTGGGCGGAGCTAATGGCTCCAAGAGGCTTTTTTGTAGGTCGGAGGAAGATACACCAGCCGACCGAATTTCGTTCATCTACGTGAAATTTAAGGGTTGGGGCCATGACTTTGAAATGTTGTAGGGGGCGCTATGGAGCCATTTTGACACAATTGGACAAAAGACACATATCGGACATATCAACTTGCCACTCTGAACATGTCTGCCAAGTTTCGTGAGAAACAAAGCATCATAAGTGCCTCAAATATGTAACGTATTTGATGGCGAACAGGGCGTCACCATGGCAACAGCGTTTGACACATGGTCAAAAATTTCACAGTATCATATCAGCCATGTCTCACAACTAAGCTGACCAAATTTGAGGTTGCTCCAGTGAACCTGCGAGGCAGAGGACGTAAAAGTACAATTTTAAACTTCCTATCACCATTAGGTGGCGCTATGACTTATGTCCAATATTGACATGAAGATGTGTTCAGGGCGGGACTGTTATCATGCCTGAGAAGTTTGGATCAGATTAGACCATGTACCTTTGATTTGGAGCAACTTCCTGTTCATGGCGGATCACGCTTCACCGCGGCAACGCCTTTCGATTTAGACAAAATCTTTTGATATCGTTTGATCTGGAATGCCTCCTCTACGCGTTGCCCAAGTTTGAGGCGGGTCCGATGAAACGCCTAGGAGGAGTTCGCGAAAGTACGACGCCTTCCGTTCGCCCCTTACGCCAAGGTAAAATCAAAATGGCGGACTTCCGGTTGGGCGGAGCTAATTGCTCCAAGAGGCTTTTTGGTAGGTCGTCGAAAGGTACATGAGCCCACCGAATTTGGTTCTTCTACGTCAAATTTAAAGGTGGGATAATTGACTTTTAAGTGTTGTAGGGGGCGCTATGGAGCCATTTTGACACAATTGGACAAAAGACACATATCGGACATATTGTCTTGCCACTCTGAACATGTCTGCCAAGTTTCGTGAGAAACAAAGCATCATAAATGCCTCAAATATGTATTCGTATTTGATGGCGAACAAGGCGTCACCATGGCGACAGCGTTTGACATATGGTCACAAATTTCATAGTACCACGTTAGCAACTTCGTACAACTTAGCTGACCAAATTTGACGATGATGTGGTCAACCTAAAAGACAGAGGGCGTAAAAGTGTAGACACATGTTACTTCCTGTTGCCAGTAGGTGGCGCTATGACCTATGTCCAATATTGACATGGTAATCTGTTCAGGGCGAGACTGTTATCGTGCCTGAGAAGTTTGGGTCCGATCGGAGCATGTACCTTCGATTACGAGCGACTTCCATTTTCATGGCGAGGGATCGAAATTCGCCACATTTTCGCCACGCCGTCACAGCATGGGCCTCTGACGTACACTCAAGCTTTTGATATCGTTTCATCCCATGGGCCTTTAGATGACACACGACAAATTTGAAGTTGCTCATGTGAAATTTGTAGGAGTAGTTCATTCAAATATGGCACGTGAAATGTGGATTTTGACACAAAATGGCCGACTTCCTGTTGGTCACAGGAAATTTTGCCAAGAGGTTTTTTGTCAGTCCCGACAAGATGTATCTGCCTCCCAAATTTCATTTCATGTAGGATATGCCGAAATTTTTTTTCCTATACCTGATGATTTTTCCAGGGGGCGCTGTGGAGCCCCTGGGCCACACCTAGTGCCGGGCTTCTGGGCCTGAGTAGCGGGAGCAATTTCTGACGTGTGTGCCAATTTTCAAGAGTTTTCGTATATGGGAAGTGCCTGAAAAGTGAGTGAACGATGCTGAACAAGAATAATAATAATAATCCTTACGGAAACAATAGGGCCTTGCACCTTCGGTGCATGCGGCCCTGGTGCATGCAATGCCCCAGGTCCGCGCACCTCGGTGCTCGGGCCCTAATAATCCTTACGGAAACAATAGGGCCTTGCACCTCGGTGCATGCGGCCCTGGTGCATGCAATGCCCCAGGTCCGCGCACCTCGTGCTCGGGCCCTAAATATGCACCCGGTCTTGCACAAATATAGATTTCACACGCATGCAACATCTTAAATCTTTATGGTACAAAATGTCTACAGCTGCCAAGCAAATGGAAACATTTTAATTAACTATCATTTTTTTCATTTAAGCTAAGCTCAGCCTATTTTTCATGGCAGAAAATCACTGAAAGTATTATTATTATTATTATGTTTTTTATTTTTATAACTGAAAGTCATTACAAGTAAATTACTAAAGCACTAATTTGTTGGCTCTTAAAAGTCCAAGAATTCCGAGTGAAAACAGATCAATGGGATGATGAATGAATGATTCAAAGGTCATTCATCAAAATATGGCCAGTCCTTGATGGGCTTAAAAGACAAGGCTTGAATATGTATGTAGAGTACAGAGGCAGAACAGAGCGTAAAGCACATAATGAGAATAACCATACCAAGCTTCCTTTAGGGTATCCTCTCCTTTATACCCTAGACTTATCTTTTATAACGTTTATCATAGTCTGTTAAAGAATACACCATGCTGAGAATACAAAGGGTGGGGGGAGGAATGGCAGACAAAACATTTGTTTGGGTGTGACATGCAACATTTAGTCGCAATGAATACTGTATATATAATCTAGTATTGCATATATAACCTAAACCTTTCACGGCATTACAGATGTTATAATAAATACCTAAATTTGGATCATGAAACATGGGAAGTCATGGTTACGCAATCATAAAAAACTTCTGAAAGTCTAGTAATGGAGCAAAACCAAAAAAAATCAACCCCCACACACTGTCGCTCGATCTATTCAATAGCTAAATTCAACACGAGTGTTGACAGTATACAGGAGTGAATTTTTTTATTTTATTTCTTTATTTCCTACGCACCCGGGAGATCACTTTTGCTGAAAGTCTTCACACCACTGGTATTTTGCATTTACTTTTGAAGAGAAAGCATATACACTCTCACAAAAAGTTCTGTTTTCGGAAAACCCATTTCGTTTATCTATCAACAGGCCAGATGTTTCTAGCTAGTGCTCGTCTGGTGCAAAATCTCTTGGTACAAAAGTCTTGTGTTCCCTCGCCTACACATTTTCAGAGTTGATCCTTGATGCTCCTCTCTTCTGCCTCTTGCAGCGAGCCGATGTGGGACTTTCTGCCCTCACCATCACACCTGAGCGAGAGAGCGTCGTGGACTTCACCACACGCTACATGGATTATTCTGTGGGTGTTCTGCTGCGCAAGGCCGAGCGCACTGTGGACATGTTTGCCTGCCTGGCGCCCTTCGACCTGTCACTGTGGGCGTGCATCGCGGGCACCGTGCTCCTCATTGGCATCCTGGTGTACTTGCTCAACTGGCTCAACCCGCCCCGGCTACCCATGGGATCTGTGTCCTCGACAACGCTGTACAATTCCATGTGGTTCGTGTACGGATCCTTTGTACAACAAGGTAAGGGAGAAATGGGAGAGAGGGAGTGCACAGTAGGAAGGGGACATCAAAAGATGAATGAATACATTTCAGTCAGGACCACTATAGTCAGAATGAATTAATTTCAATAATTGCTATAAGTTATATGTGGCAGTACGGCTCTGTTCCAGGACCTCCCTGCCCACACATGCATACATGGAAAGTCTGAGGTAGGGAGAGCATACCTTCCTACCATTCCATGAGCCTTCATAGAAAGTGAGGCAGTGAGAGGAGCAGTTGAAGACCCCACCACAGAACAGAGCTGGCATCAATGACAACACGCTATATTGATTAAGTCAGATACAGTAAGAAAAGGAGGTGCTTTGGTGGAGGCGGATTGCAAAGTGGCTTGCAGTGAAAGCAGGAAGAGTAGGCAGATTAAAGCAGTTTAAATATAGCACATAATATGATCACACATATGATAGCACATCGTACTGTATTGGCAGGGTACATCACAAAGGTAAAATAATAATAATAGTGAGGGAATTGAGGAGAAGAGAGAGGAAGCATAGAAGAAAAAAAATTATTGCTAAAGCAATCTATTGTCAAAGATATGATAATAGCCATCTCCTGGGTGTCATATGTGCAGGTTGACCTTTCATGTTTGAGTGCAGTAGTCAAATGAGAACAAAAGGGAGGAGAGGTTTTGTTCCACGTCAGCTGAGTAGAGGATTATGACCTCATCCTTTTTATCTACCCAAAGATTGTCTAGAATCCATTGGGCCGTGCTCAGGTGAGGAGATCATACCACTGACACCTGGAGAAGGATTCAGATTTAGATATGAATTTAAATTGGTGCAGAGAGAGGCCAGAGCAGTGGGAACAGGGACAAAAATAAGACTGCAAAAATGTGTATCTTCATTATATCTGTTTTCCATTGGTCTGTTTGAGTATCCACACGTCTATTTAGCTAACAGAAACTCTACATGTGTCCATATAGGCTCATGCTCATGGTGTGTGTCTGTGTGCCTGTTTTGTAGAAATATGAGCACAGTGTGGTCTCACTTTCGCAACAGTTAATTTTTTAAGCTGCATTAATTATGCACAGTTTAGGAAGACTTTTCAATTTTTTTTGTCTGAAACATTTTAGGCCCTGAATAAGCAACTGATGAGCATTCCACCGTTTGGTAAATAATCCTCCATCTTGTGCTGAGGCTAATGGCGGTAATGATGATGATGATACATTTTAATTGCTGTTTGATATTCACAATCGTTTCTCTTTTTAGCCTTAATTAACATTTTAGTCATGGCATCATTAGAGAGGGAAGCAGATTGAGAGAAAGGATTTAATTCTTCGTGAGTGTGCTGTCTTTTGTGTGTTTTCTGTTGAGCATGTGCAGCCATGTGTTTGTGTGTGATAGCAGGTGCCTCCAGATCATGTGAGAAGAGCTTTTTCTTCTTTCTTTCTTTCTTTTTTTTTTGATTTGGCTAGCTGGAACTGAATTAACTGAATATGTCTTCTGCTAACCTAAGTGACCTTCACTGCCTTCAAAAGTCATATGGGATATTTTTTAAGTTTAATCCTGACGATTATTTTGTAGAGCAGAGATCTCAGACAACTGATAGTTTATTATTAAATTCAAATATAACTTAAACTAAAAATACCAGTTTAATGTAATTGAAAATATGCAAATTCTCTCTCTTTCACAGACACACACACACACACACACACACACACACAAAATGTTCACATTCAGCAATTCTCATTCCAGAACTTTGTGCTTCACCTTAAAATGTTTCCCCTCAACAAAAATTCAGATGCAAAGGCGCACACACCCACAGTAGGACGGAGCTAGAGATGAGTGATGAGAGTGAATAGTAAGAATTTTGCTTTTGCCTGTGTCACTTTGGCTGCGGGTGAAAGGAGAAAGAGGGAGGTGCAGAAATATAACACTGATTTATCCCAATCCTTTTCATTTCTTCCCCCATTCTCTCCCCTAAACTATTTAGGTTTCTTCCTCTCTCCTTTCCTGCGACCCTTTTCCCTTTCTTTTGCACTCATTTTCCTCTTCATCTTGGTTGTCCCTTCTCTTTATCATCGTTTCAGCCCCTTCTACCCCCAACGGCCACCCGCTCCTCCCTTACTCTTCCTTTTTTCGTTCTCTTCCTCTTGCTCATGATGTCCACCAAGTTACCAGCCATTTTAGTGTGTCTGTGTTACTCATCAGTAACAGTGTCTTCTCAATTTAAATTATTTTGATAGAAAGAAGTTTGAACAGTCGTTTACAAAAATGGCTTTAAGTTGTGCTGCAGTGATAAAGAAATAAAGAGAAAGCAATAACCTCATCTTAGTAATTTCGAGTAGCCATTAATGTGATTCTTTACCTCTAGAGAGACAAAGTAGGAGATTGAAAATGCTTTACTAGCAACCATTGGTTAATTGTTATGAAACAACAAGGATATACAGCACACTCAGTCAGATCAAGGTCAGACACGGCATCAGCCATCACGATGAGAGAACAATAAATTATATAAGGGAGAGAACTGTAAAAGGTCAAGTAGTCCATGGTACAAAGGATAAATAATCAAGCTGTAGAAAACACAATTTTTTTCAGGTATGACACAGTTATACAATCGGAATTCATGTGTTGAATACCGCCTGTGCCATAATCTATCAGCATACATCTGTCCTGGATGTTGTTCAGAACAGGTTTTGTTGTTTTGCGTTGAAAGCCGAACACATCTGCTTTGCTGCCAACACTAATGTGACCTCGGTGTTTCCACGGTGAATGCAAACAGCGACAGAATATTAGGAAAACAATTTCCAGGTGATCACACAAAAGTTAAACAAGAACTGTATTTACTATAAATAGAGAGCGAGAGAGATTATGATTTAAAGGATGTTTCCTAAGGAGATTAATTTCCAGCCTTAGTGGAGTTACTCTTTGGCCCTGACTGAGGTGGGAAGGTCATTCCAATATTGCTCCGAGCCAGGAGGGAGGAGAGTTAAAGCTGGGATGAGTGATTACCAGGTCACATTATTAGAGGAGACATTGCAGTGCAGTGCAGGGCATTGACTGGCTGGTACGTGGAGCCTAAGCAGACCATGGCCCTGAGGGACGGGCGATGTGCACTCATTTGCAGTCTTGCACACCAGGTTTTGGATTCTGAAATGAGCCACCACAGGCAGATAGTCGAGGAGGAGGGTGACATGCAAGAATTCAGCTAGATAGAAAGCGAGTCAGCCTAGAGCAGTTTGGATAAGTTGAAGGGAGCATGGTCAGAGGAGAGTTGCTGGACTTCAGACAGAAGTTTCAGCAAGCTGGGCAGAAGTGCTGATGAAGATGAGCCTACTTCTCTCAGTGTTGTGGAAGATTGTAAACTATCGGGAACATAAGAATGTGCTTGACAGCCAGAAAAAAACACCCCAAAAAACACTTGTAACACTTCATACATTTTCATCATCAAACATGCTGTTCAAATTAAAGTGACGCTTTGTTGCATTGGTTGAGTTGACTTGGAATAATTAATTTGAATATTCAAAGTTAAGTGCAGTAATTATGTTATGATCCGTTTCATTAAAAGAAAACCTCAAAGTCCTTAAAGAAAAATTCTGTTTTCTAAGAAGAAAGAAAGAAGGATAAAACCCCCAGAATACCATGAAATTATAAAGGCAACAGAAAGATAATTTAGCACTTCTGAGAAAAAAACATCCAGTCTTACATATAAGCTTTTGGTCTGTGCCCTTGGGTGTTGCTCAGACATCCACCACCGTGACGACAAGTTAAAGAGCAGTGAATCCCACGAGGGAGAGAACTATAAAGGCAAGTAGTCTTTGTCACAGAAGATAAACAGTAAGCAAAAGAAAATAAAAAAAAATGTTTAAAAGAAAAGTAAAAGTTTGTATTTACAGGTGGCTCTTTCTGCTGTGTCAAATACCAGCTGAGTCACCAAAAAACATGCAGTGGAGACGGCTCACTCCATCATCACACGTCTGTCTTGGATGTTGTTCTGAACGGTTTTGGTGAAACAGCCAATATACATTTAAAATAAACTGCAATGCCCTTTTTATTCTTTTAAGTGTTATTCTTTATTACGTTTTTTTGGTGCAAAGTGGCACTCGCGAGAGCAGACACTCTGCCCTCCCACTCTCCCCCTCCAACCCATTTCCTGTCTCAACACCTTCCTGTCTTCTCTTATCTGCCCCTGTTTGGTTCCAGGAGTGTTTTCCCAACAGTCAAAAGCAAAACTGTGCGGTGTCACACTGAATATTTGTCTCTCACACACATCTCCCTGTTGCTCTCGTCCTCTTGTTTTCTTGCACTCTCCCCTAATTAATGTCCTAACCAGTAGGGGGGGGGGGAGAGAGAGACACCGTGGAGAAACAGACTGTTCTTTTTGTGGATGTGTGCACATATGTGTGAATCATCATAGCAGCCCCACTGTCACCGCGACTACGGCTGCGTTTCAATTAGAGCCAGCTTTGTGGGACATACATACACAGTCACATTCATGTCGATATGCAAACACACAGACATAAAGTCGGGGCCATGGGCCATGATCAGCACTTTAATCTTTCCATCTGCTGCTCCCAAACATTTTCTCATCCCCTCGCCTTCTTATTCTTCTCACACACTGCACCTCCTTTTTCCACCGCCCCCTGGTGTGCGTCTATCCGTCTTCATGAGTATGACTGTGTGTGTGTGTGTGTGTGTGTGTGTGTGTGTGTGTGTGTGTGTGTGTGTGTGTGTGTGTGTGTGTGTGTGTGTGTGTGTGTGTGTGTGTGTGTGTGTGTGTGTGTGTGTGTGTGTGTGTGTGTGTGCACGCGTGCGTGCGTGCGTGCGTGCGTGAAAGAGAGAGAGAGAGAAGAGTGTTTGTCCATTCCATCGCCTTGTTATAGAGCCAAACAAAAAAAACACAATTGTTTCTCTGTTTCCTTCCTGCCTCCTTTTGTATTTCATCCCTCCATCGCTCAGCGCTCTCCATTCTCCACTTCTCTCTACTCGCTGCTGAGTTTTTCTCAATGTGAGGTGTGTTCACATTCAGCACTCCCCATTCCCTCTCGCGCCTCCTCCGCGTGTCTCTCCCTCTATCATTATCTCTGATCCTGCTGTGCCATACTGCTGGGAAGGCAACACTATCATCATTTTCCTGCTCTCTTCTCTCCTTCCATTTATGACTCCCTCTAATCCATTATCCCTCTCTTAACAACTCTGTTGTGCTGCTGTGAAGAGGACCCAACTTCTGGACACCCATCCCGTCTGACTGTCCCCCTCTATCTCTGTATCTATCCTCCCTCTTTCCATCTCCCTCCCTCTCACCGTCTCTTTTTTGGCTACAGAGACGTGCCACTGTGAAAAAAGACCATCTCTCAGCAGTTCCATTAAATGCATGTCTCTCTCCTGCTCCTTCTTCCACTCTGTGCTCTCTTATTTCTGTCGCAGTTGCTTCCTCTCCTTCCCCTCGTTTCTCTCCGTTCCCCGTGTTCTTGCTCGGCCTCTGTCTGTCCCCTATTTTCTTACTGGTCAAGTGAGATTTCGTTAAATTCCTTAAAATGTTCAATAAATATCCAAGTGAACGCCTACGAGAATACAGGAGGAAAATACCAGCGAGTGGGGGTGTTCGTGACTGTATGCTACATTCTCCACCCAGACGCCACAGAATGCTCTGGAAATCTGTTGTTGTGAACGTGAATGACTCGGACAATCTCTTGCTGTGTTCGTCATAGTTGAAAGGCAAAGGCATTTTCCCGGAGTTCATGTCTGAAAATAGCTTAAGTATGTTGACTTATTTACTGTGATTCAGTGTGATTCTTTTTTCTTTCTTTTTTTACTGCACTCTAACAGGAGGGGCCGTTAAAAGAACACATATTCTCGTCCTTTGAGCTGTGTGTGTTGGCAAACTATTGCTCATGTACACAACATGAAGCAACATCAATTTCCTCTCCACTGACTCCTTCTTTAGCTGCCTATGTAACTTTGGGGTATATTGGATTTTTAAAACCCTTTCACCTCCCGTTGTAACCGAAAAACAATGCTTTGAACGTGGTGAGCAGAAATAGTTCAAGTTGTGGGCCGGAAAACCAATACAAATGGCAAGAAGATGCTGTAAAACTGTACAACAGAAACTTGTTGTTATGGAGATATTTATTATAGCTTCTTTGAATACAATATATGTGTGTGCACTAACCCTTCATAATTTGGTTGACATGCCAAATTGCCATATTTGTGAACCAAAAGGTGACCTTGTGGTTCCAGTAAGCCATTTCTACAGTTGCTTACATAGTATGACGTGTGTAATGAATGTGTAATCAACATTTCAAGAGAAAAATTAATTTGAATTCTTTTATGTGGATTGTCATCACCCTCAACTTTAAAGGAGACATAATATGCTCATATTCAGGTTCATCATTTGAATTGGGCTTATTACATGAAAAGGTTTTCATGCTCTAACGTTCAGTAAACACATCGTTTTTTTCTCATACATTCCTGCAGCTCCTCTTTTCAGGCTCCGCCTGAAACGTTTACTTTTAACTCCCGTGATTGGCCAACTGGGCCCACTCTGTTGTGATTGGTCAACCACTTCCAGTGCGTGTAGAAGTTCTCTCGCTCTGACTTTACCCTGACTTTGTTGGGAGCGTGCCAGACTAGCCACTCGACATGCTTGATGCACTTCTATCGGCCGGACTACTGACGCTCCGTTTCAGGAGCTCAGCAGGAGCTCAGCAGGAGCAGTGTTTTCTGTCGGGGGAGGAGCTCCCTTTACCGCAGACTTTGGTTTTTTTTTCAACTTTGCAGACCTTTTGCATACACAAAAACCTTAATTACACACTAGAGGAAAGTTGGGGAAAAGTAATACGTCTCCCTTGATTACCTTGCTTCTTTCCTGCTGTGGAGACAAGAGCCGCAGCCGCCAGTTAAAATATAATTTTCATATACTCAGGATTCGTATGTTATACCGGTATGTGTGTATGTTGTGATTCTTCATGCTTTTTCCACATTCTCTCTAACCTCTTCTCTTCACCTCCCTCTCTATATTGAATGTTTCATCATGCTGCGCGCGTTAAAAAATGTTCCTCCTGCTGTTCTCCTACTGTAAATGTCACATTCAGCTGGAGACCGCAAAGGAAGGGAGCGAGACGGGGAGAGACAAACATTTGCAGAGTGAAATAGCCGCTAAATTAAAATACATGTTACACTCATCCTCGCCTGTGTCTCACTGTGCAGTGATGTTGACTGAAGATTTGTATCTTAAATCGGTCAAAGCCACTCTGAAACACAGGGAGTCAGAGACGCAGCAGCGTGCAGTGACTTAAATTACTTTTAACTGCCGCCGATAAACACACCAGGTGAATTCAGTTTATTTCCCAGTAAATGTGTTGTAAAGGTCAGGACTTTGAACCGAATGCACCCAGAATAAATAATTGATTAAATCGCTTCTTCATTGGTTTTGTGCCCACGGTAACATTTTTCTCCGATTTTTTATTAATGTGCAACGGTTAAGGGGTATCCGATGGAAAAGAATTTGAAATTTGTGTCTGAAAAATAAGAGAAAAAAATCCTACGATATGTTTTAAAAAGCACTTGTCAAAAACGACAATAGAGACAAAGATCCACTGGCTCCTTTTGTTCATCAGCAGAAGGCATGGCAACCCAATTTCCCTCAGTAACCCTCAGTGAATCCAGATATTTTGCAATTCCCTCTGTACCACCCCTCCAGCAAAACTCCACAACACATCAGTCAGGTGGAAGACCACAGGGAAAAGGAGCGATGGAAGATTGAAAGAGATAAAGCAGTGGGAGAGCTGAGTGCTGCGCACATTGTTAGACACCTTGTTAGTGCTCAGTCAGTCATTATAGTGTCTGCTAAGGCAGGACTACAGTATAATAATAGAGCAAGTTGCAAAGGAAGCAAGAACATCTCAAGTTTTCACTGTGGCCAAAGAGCTGGTGTTCTGGCTGTGGATTCATTTAAGAAAGCCAGGTAAAGACAGACAGTTGTTTCAAGTGTTGTTTTGCAGATGTGACGCGTGTGGTTTAATGTGTATATTGATCACTCACTTTATTTTGGTTACGATTATGGCTTCACCGCGCAAAATATGCCCATGAAACATCAGAGGAACACACTCGCATTCAAACATATACCCACATTTAAAATGGATCCACTTAACAAGTCCTCCTTCCCATTAAGGCCACTTAACCCTACCCACAGATATAACCAGACATATGTCATCAAGATAACAATAATAGGACCAGTAGGAGCATACAAGACTTTCATCGTCATGGTAACAATGATGATGCACTGTTAAGGTTGTGGAGCAGTCATGGATGAACAAAACAATGTATGCTTATTGTTTGAACAGCTGCCTCCTGTGTGATATGTTTTATCAATCCATCCATCCACCCCAACCCTCCCAATATCCATATCTGCAACACTAGCAGACAAATGAGGCACATACACAAATCCTGGAGTGAAACATTACGGTTAATTAATGAGGAAACCCAGAATTTGTACACGTAACGTGAGCGTGCCCTTGAGAAAAGGGGGGAGGAAGAGAAAGAGGAGTGTGGGTGGTGGGGCGACTGAAGCTGTGAAATATTGAGGATGACACTGTAAAAATGAATATGAACGACTCAAACACAAGCACTACTGTATAAAGTGAAAGGCCTTAAAAATACAAGCGTACCAACAGACTTAAGAATATATCCATAACACACACACACACACACACAAATTGCCCTAGTCAAAAGGGAAAATTGCTGAGAGAGCCATCTGTCAGGAGTTGCTCTGGCAGCATGGTTCTATTGGTTTGATAGAACAAGACGGTCTGCATGCAGTCACCTATAATGAGAGCACAGTAGTGTAGCTGTTAGCTGAATCCACTGTGCAGACACCAACAATAGTGGGTTTCGTCTAGCTTTTTTTTTTTTTCTTTTCATTCAAAATGTGCTTTGAGATTAAACACCAGTTTGAATTTGGGGAGTGTATTCATGTACACATGCATCACAGAGTGGACAGTCTTGTTACCAATCTCCTGTTCTCCAGTTAAGTTTATCTGGATATGGTTTTACAGGAATCGATAGCTGCGTTCATCATCACATTTTAAACAACCTACTGTTTGGTGTGTGAAAATGTCTCAGTAAAAAAAACCTTGTTTTTGCCTTTTTGAAATAAGGGGACACATGCACAAAGCCTTGACACATCCTTGACTTCCTGTTGGCTGTTTGTAACCATTCTTTTATACTAAGATTGTATTGATCCATATATAGCGGGCGAGCAGGGAAACACAGCCTGTAAATAAGCTCAAAGAAATTCCTGCTGACGCCATCATTTTTACGTTCCTTTCAACTGTGAAACGGAGGCAAAAGTGCTGATGAGGCTCGAAGAAAGGAGGGAAGAAGAGGAGAAATGAGTGTTTCTGTAATAAGCCCAATGTCAAGCAAATTTCTGCATAGGGTGCACACACAATCTCTCTCTCTCTCTCTCTCTCTCTCTCTCTCTCTCTCTCTCTCTCTCTCTCTCTCTCTCTCTCTCTCACAGACACACACACACACACTGTACAACTACCCAAGCTATTTTAGGAGGGGAAATACCACACTGAGCCATACACACATACAGATGCGACATGCACAAGCACTTACACATAAGAAAAAGGCCTCGGGTTTGTCGCCCGTCTCCACACTTGGCCCAATGCAACCTAGGCCTGCACTGGCCACTCGTTATTCCAGGGAATACCGAGTAGCACTCCGAGGCCAAGAAGCAGTCGGTTTTAATTATCGTTTACAAGCGATGATGCAGCCAGTTGGTGAGAGTGTCTCTGAAGGGAAGACACACAAACTCACACACAAACTCACAAGAGTCTGTGTGTGTGTGTGCCAGTCTGGTTAAGTTTGGGATCATTTTGCCGAGGGGATATATTTAGTCTGTGTGACACAAAATTTAAGCAGAGCCGGAGAAAGTACAGCTCTGCAGTTTGTGAGCCGGTGTTATGTGCTGCATCTAAATGTATGAATCAAACTGACTTGTTTCATGCCGTGTCACAACTCATCGATTGCTCAGAGGTTATGAGCAAAACATTGAAATCACACATGTGCAGCACACAGTGGACCAACCCAGACCAAGACCTAATACCTGGCAGCAGAGAAGGTCCTGTACCACTGTGGGCACCAAGCAGGATAAGTCTTATCTTATCTTATCTGAATGCTCAATGTTGAAAATGTTCAAGATCACATTTACTATGTTTGTCCACTAGGCCGCTCTAAACTGGCAGTATTAAAACATCTGCTCTTGATGAGGCAGAAAGATAAAATATTCTACAAATGATTCTAATTTGGTTTTATATATAACTTTTACATTATCATATATAAATGAAAATAATTATACTCATGAAAAACCCTACAACTTCAAATGTCTTTGCTTGGTCGGAAAGCAGAATTTTAATTGATTCAACCTGACTTCAGGGATTTCCTTCCCTTATTTTGTGATAGCAGGCCCTGGTTTCTGAATGAAGCCAATCAGTTATCATATGGCTCCAAATGCTGAGTTTAAAGTATGTGTTTGGGATCGTGCTGTCTGAGTACAGCAT
This sequence comes from Scophthalmus maximus, assembly GCF_022379125.1. Classification (NCBI taxonomy): domain Eukaryota; kingdom Metazoa; phylum Chordata; class Actinopteri; order Pleuronectiformes; family Scophthalmidae; genus Scophthalmus; species Scophthalmus maximus. The sequence continues at coordinate 10,464,209 of NC_061533.1, read as the reverse complement.
GCTTCAATCTGCACATTTGAGCCTTTCCAGATGAAGTTATTTTCCAAACATAACATCATTACAAGCATCAAGAGAAGAGGAGAGGGAAAGAGAGGGAGAGGGAGAAAGAGGAAGCGCAGTAGACCCAAAGACAACTGCCGGAAAAAAAACGGTAGCCTTTTCCAATTAATTTCAATTCTCAGTAAAGGGCCATCAAAACTCCTCTCAGCTTTCCCTTTTGTCCAGATGTTAAACATGAACTGTATTATCTTCAGTAGGCACAACAAGGGTGAAATGAAATAATGTGAAGTGTTATCAGTTCACCCCTAAATACACACACACGCACACACGCACACAACTTAGGCATAAGCACAAGGAATCTTGCACACACGCTCCAAAACACAGCTAAGTGGAGGAATCATTTGCATTTCAATCTCTCAATTCCCTCTTTGTGAAAGTGAGCCGACTTCCACAAGCTAAGCGCATTGACTACCAAACCCCTCACATTCTCACTGCTCACATTGAACTATTGAACTCTTTTCGACTTAAGTCATGTCCTGAACACTTCGTCTCTGCCGTAATCAAGTTAAAGACACGTTAAAATCAAAAGTACAAATGGAATTTGGTCTCTGAAGGGAGTTGAAATTCCAAGCAGAGAAGAGACAGAGATTTCTCAGAATACACCGCAGTACTTTGTTTACCTCAGCCATGCATCTTAAATTTACCAAAACATCTTTCTGCTTTCCAAAATGCGCTATTTGTAAAAAAACAACAACAATATGGTCGCTTGTGGTTTGCTTTTATGTAATCCTTCAAACTACACTGTTGTGGTGTAAGTTAACATGATATTCCCAGATACAGCAGGGCGAAAAAAAGTTTTGAAAACAGCATATAGAGATTGATTAGTAGATAGTTTTTTTCATCAAATGCATTAAATATGAACAATTTGAATTTCATATTGCACAGACTAAGAAAGATTAATGGCACATTTGAGAGTTCTGTGGTGAATTAATTAGCATTTCAATTTTATTTTGTTCAAATGTAGTTATATAAAAGCCACAGTGGAGTGGAATTGTAACTTTTTAAACTTTTATTAAAAAAAAATGACCGCAAATTCAACAGTTTTGTTGCCTAACTTGGTTTGTAATTGAGAACTTTGTTTTTTGTTGTTGATTGCCATACCTAGCAAATAAAGTGACATCAGGATATTGTCCTTAAAAATATATATATATATATTCCTCAATATTCTTTGAGTGCAGAGAAAGTGGATCTAAAATCGGTGACCCTGTCTCGCCTAACTGATCCTGTTTCGCATGTTAAACAAAAAAATCATATTGAGAATATTAAAAGATGTTATCACTGGCAACAAAAAATTTCAGTTTGCATTGAAGCGTGTAAACGAGTGAGCAGTTACACTTTTGTAGTACCGTGTTCAGTTTTGTTTTGTTTTTTAATTATTTTATTCCGGAATGGGGCCAAGGGAGCAGTAATTGTGTAACATGTTAAGCCAGCATACAGTTAGATGAAACCGTTGGATAACACACACTTTAATCTATATTTAATCATATTCAGATGATTTTGGGATTGGTCTCCTCACCAGTTGGTCTGTTTCTCTCTGATCCTCTTCTGCCCCCACATTCAAACCGGTTTCCCCAATTTTTTGTTTTCTTTATTTAAAATGTTTCCATTTCAAACAATTGCATACAATATTTTCTATCCCTCTGAAACCTTTATGAGTCTTTCACTGTGTGTGTGCTCTTGTCTGTCTGTGTACATGTGTGTACATGCCCCCTGTGTATGCAGGTACAAGTGTACATGTATACTCAGTTGTATGATACTGTGTTAGTGTAATAATATACAGAACAAGGGTGTCTATATGTAGAGCAAATGTCAGCACCAACAGGGTCCAGAACAATTTGTCAACATCAAAGGTGAATCATTTGCAATATGAAATATTAATATACTATCCATGAATATTAATAACTTTATTGGAGCGATTACCATAATACAAACACTCCTCTAGCACGTTACACTTTGTATTAGTAAGATATAAATAATACAGTAAATAATATGGATTTATTCTCTTTATGTGAGCTTTGTGTGCAACCCAGAGAAATTAAAGTGCTCATCTCTGAGAGTTACGTCTGGCTTCACGCTGCTCAGGGACCACACACGGCTTTTGGCTGCACTATTTCTGCTGCAATATGCCGCATACGTTGTGTCAAATAACAGCATGAAATAAATATGTAAGTGTATCTGCATAATATTGATTTATTTACATTGTATTGGCCTTATGTGCACACACAAGAAATTAAAGTGCTGCCCCTTTTGTCATCTCAAATTTATAATAACCAAAAGAGAAGCGTTAAACTCACTTTATCAAAAGTTCTCTTGTTGTTCATGAGACATTGTGAATGCACTTAGCCAGAAGTTACATTTGCAGAAGAAAAACTTTGGCTTGACATTGGCATACTCACGTATTATCGACTTTCTGAGTTGGTAGAATTTAATACAAAACTCCCTTTTTTTGTTGTTGAATAATGTTGAGGCATGTTAACAAATAAAAGCATCAAAGGAGTAGAGTAAACTGATCCGAGTTGTTTGGTGTGTGTGTGTGTGTGTGTGTGTGTGTGTGTGTGTGTGTGTGTGTGTGTGTGTGAATGTACGTGGTGCAGGAAAGTGTGTGCATGCTTTAATGAACCTCATCATTCCCGTTACTTTTCCTGTCTCCTTGAAAACCATTTCTCCTGTGCCTTAATCATCTGACAGTGCCTCCTAACCATCCCCCTGAAACTCTTTAAAAGAGTTCACACACCACAAACATATACCACTTTACTCTTCCACCATGTTTTCAAGATGGTCTAAGGGTCTTGTAGGAAATCAGACCAGCATGCTGGGGAGGGAGATACCATTAGACGCCGCACCGAAATGAAAACTTAATGCATCTTAGCTCAAATCCACAACATTACTGGCCCAATAGATCCTCATAATGGTGGCACTTGATGACTTGAAAAAAAAATGCTAACCGCATGTAAAATCCCTCTTCGCTCTGGCTGATAACCAGGAGTATTAGAGGTGGCACATGCACAATGAAGAGATTGAGGAGCAGGAGGCAAGAGAGGCGCAGGAGGAGGGATGCATGCACTCTGTCATCCTCCTCCTCCCCTTTCCCATTCTGTCACTTTTTCCCCTCTTCAGCCGGTCTCCAACACCGTAATACGTTTCCAAGTCTACTTTTTCCCCCCTTTATAATCACTTGGACAGTGTTTGAGGTGCTAGAGGAGAAATTAAGTAACGATTCCTGCAAGTCATCAGGCGATAGAGGGATATAACCAGAGGCAGTGAAGGTGCTCGCTCAGTGGTGAGATTTGAAGCTTTACAAGAAAGTCACATAAATAAAACCCTCCTGGATGTGCCCACTGCTCGACTGGCTTCAAAGCTGCTCTCATCTGGAGCTACCTTTAACTGCAGCATGTCAACAAGTATGATGGGGGGAGGGGGGGTGCAGAAAGGACAAGAAGTTGGAGAGGGAGGCAGGCAGAGAGAACAGTGTGTAGATTCATGTTTATTTGGCTTCACTTGGCTGTGTGTGTGTGTGTGTGTGTGTGTGTGTGTGTGTGTGTGTGTGTGTGTGTGTGTGTGTGTGTGTGTGTGTGTGTGTGTGTGTGTGTGTGTGTGTGTGTGTGTGTGTGTGTGTGTGTGTGTGTGTGTGTGTGTGTGTGTTAGTGCGTGCGTGCGGCACAGCAAAGCAGCTAAATTTCAGCACAATTCGTTTACTTTCAGATAATTTTTAACGGCTACATGTTTTCCTTCCCATCAAGGCTCTTTGAGATTCTTTGGTAGTCCTACGATGTAATATCATTGGTATTCAGGTACACCAGATTCTTTCTTTTTTTTATTCAGCCTTTGAAACAGCTTACATCTTGAGAAATGTTCAATTCATTCTTTCTTCTCTCCATTTAAAAAATGTCATTTAATGTCCAGGAATTTCCCGTTAGTCATGGATATACCACTGCACTACCCCACCAAAATGTCCTTCAGCTAGACCCTTTCTATTGCTTTGAAAGAACTAAATTGTCCACATTTTAGTTAGAAAACAGTTACATCATTTTGTGGCAGGATTGCAGTGATCCCAACTGGGAGCTGACATCATCTCCTTTCCTCGTTTACAAAGCCATAATGAACTGCTCTGTTCTACTTTCATCCAACTTAAACTGGAGTGCAGCGCTATAACTCTGAAGAGAAGCCCCAGACTCCTTTGCAGCAGGAATGAAGATTCTTTTTTTTTTTTTTTTAAATTACGGTGCCTTTGAAAGAAGTGGATTTCCAGAGCTCTGGGCACATCCTCATTGTCTGAAGCAGTGAGGAGGAAAGAGGAGAGAGAGAGGCTGATTATTCAAATATGTTGCTGCTGACAATATTGTGGGATGAAATTACAGAGCACAAGTCTGCCCAAGTGGACGCCTCAAGCGCCTCTCACCACACTTCAGCACAATGAACCAGTGACTGATGGTGCTTGTTTACATTGACAGCGTTCAGTGAGGAGTATAGAGGCCATTGTCTGCAGGCCGGTGTGCAATATCGGAGCTACTTCTTATCACCAATTTGTCCAGCCACTTCTTCCAGTAGTTGACCCCCTTTTTGTTTTGCTTGCACTGAAATGTGGATGTTTTCCTGACATGGCTTTTGAACATCTCCTATCTAAAACTGCTCAGGTTGGCCGACCAAGTCATCTTGTTGCCAGAAGATTCTTCTGCTGTGTACAGGCAAACAGAACTCCCTTAACCTCCCTAAACCTGAGCAATAACCCTAATCACGGAGAGATTCAAAGACCCGAAATCACACATGTATGATTCATTTATATATAGGGACTCATCAGCTAATAGATAAGAGAGGGAACATTTAACAGAAAAGACTTTGTCGCACCTTTTGCTACTTTCTACAACAACATGTCTCGGGCCTGTTTGTCACCCCATCAGAATAGATGCACATAATCGTGGAGGCTCATCTTCCTCTTAGATCAGTTTGTCTCAGGACTGAGGGATGAGAGACGTGCTCATATATCTGGATACTTAATGCTCTTTCTAGATCACTGGGCAATCAGTAGTCACCTGATGAATGAATTTGTGATTATCTTATCTTTTACTCTTGTTACTGATTTTCTGTGACTCGTGCAGTGGCAATGAAACACTGACACAATCATCTGTATGTGTGTACCTTTAAGTCACAAAAGCTAAAAAGGCTGGACGATAGGAGATGAGCATTAAAGAATAAAATTTGAGATGGAGAAAGTGTCTGAGACTAATTACTAGCCAACCTGCTTAGCATCCAAGATTGCAAGACTGCAGCTTGTGTAGGGGTGTTGGGCTGCTCTCAAATTTGATGTTACTATATTAATTTTACAGACAGCATCAGTAAATAAATTAAAATAGTACAATAAAAGCTTAGTAATTCCGCTGCTGGGATAACTAAAAAAATATAATTTCTTAAATCATCTATCGAGCGCTATTGAAAGAGACAACTGCAGATCACAATCAGAGGGAAAGAAATAAGCCTCAATAATATGATTTGTTAACAAAATTCACTCGATAAAAAACAATCTACTCATACAATCACAATATTACACCATCAAATTGCAAGGTGATGCGGAAAGCTGCAGAAATAACAGCGTCACAGATCACGAAATGGGAAAACAACTGTCGGCCAGCTCATACCACACCAGTCACACAGCCGAGGGAGCAGGCGGCCAGCCAGGCAGCTGTCTAATGAATCAATCAGTTATGTAGACATCCGGTAATCCTGTGACTCATTCAATCTCAAAAGGCTGGCAGGAAGTAAACCAGCAATTAGGGTCTGCTAACAATTGTGAAATGAAATGGTGACCTAGAAGTTGCGAAAATCTGACAAGAACAATTCATTTATTATTCATTTTCAGTGGTCCTAATGGTCCTTTAACTACAGTTACACATATTCTTATTATTATCTTACTATTGTTCTAAGCCTCTTCTCCAATCCATAAACATACACATGTGCATGTTCTTTTTCATTTTAAATCTTTTCCAGGAGGTACTTGTTATCCTTATTTAATAACCATCCATTATCTATCTATACCCCTTATCCACTCTGGGTTGTGTGTGTGTTTGTGTGTGTGTTTGTGTGTGTGTGGGGGGGGGGGGGGGCTGACATTGGGCTAGAGGAAAGGTAGGGCAGCCCATCATCACAAGGCCAACGTACAGAGACAAACAACCATAATTTCTCCAGTTACCTTAACGTCAATCTGCATGTCTTGGTTGGACCGGTATTCCATATGCCAGGAACTTTCTTGCCGTGCTGCCCCATCGACCAACCTCCTTTAGAAAAACAGCACATTCATTTGTTAATAAAATCCACACTATAACAGAAGTTTCTTTCATCTGTACTGACACAGTTATACTGATCCCTTTTTAGTGGTCATCACTCCCAGCCAATCATATATATCTCTGCCTTTTCTGAAATTATATTCCTTAAAAAGAAGTGCTTGTTGTATTTTAAGGGAACAGCTTGACTCAATGTGCAGAAAACACAAGAAGAGACAAAAAATAAGAATTTATTTACAAGAACTAAATGTGTTGACAAAGTGAATATGCAAGCTGCGCTAACAACAAATATGAACACTCCAGATTTGCTCCGGAGACTCTGCACGTTAGGCACAGAGTGCTCCACGGGAGGGCGAGGCAGAGGGGCTGAACCGCTCAGGGGCGGAGAGTGCTGACGAGGAGTGTCGCTGGGCGAGTGCTGGCTGGGAAGTATGAGCGCAGTTGATGATCCTGAGCACAAGAAACAACAGGTTAATATCAGGAGGGCAGGCGGGTGACAGAAGGACCCACCAAAAAAGCAAGCAGGACTGGTCGCAGAGTTGGCCGAAAGCAGAACTGTGAACTTTTAAGTACTGCTGAGTGCTGGAGAGTAGATTGATGATTTGAATCGGGGGTGCAGTCGTGTGTGTGTGTGTGTGTGTGTGTGTGTGTGTGTGTGTGTGTGTGTGTGTGTGTGTGTGTGTGTGTGTGTGTGTGTGTGTGTGTGTGTGTGTGTGTGTGTGTGTGTGTGTGTGTGTGTGTGTGTGTGTGTGTGTGTGTGTGAGCGGGAGGTGCAGGGGACCAGAAGCCACACCCCATCCAGGGACACACCGATGGTAGCAGCAAACAGAAACACACAAAGCAGGCAAAGATCAAAATCACCAGAGTAAACAGAAAAAGTCCATAATCCCAAAGGCATCGTTACTCAGTGTCAGTTGAAACCTCATACTGAGTTCAGACTATACTGAACAATTTTTTTTTTCTGGACTGTCATTAATCCTCTTGACGCTGTTGATAGCACTGCAAACGGAGGGTTGTGACAGTGCACAGTTGGAAAAATGCTTCCAATGAGACAATATTCTATGGTAAAGATGAGCTATTAGCACACCACACAGTTTGAAAGTACGCACATATATAGGATAATTTTAATGGATCACAGATGTGCGTTCATATGTCATGTACATTAGTTGACATAACAAATACAGAAACCATATGTTGGACATTTTTATCTTGGCCTCAAAGCAAGTAACACAGCAGTGGTACAAGAGAAGTCAAAGTAATGATTGTATTCTGTCTCTGAACAGCACCAACCTGCAGTTATATACACAAGCTCCTTTGAATCCTTTTGGCTCAGCTTTCTCCATGAGCACTTTGGCTTTTTGTGATATTGACTACAGGTCAAATAAATGTCCAACATTAATTGTTGACACTTGAAATTAAATGATGCTTTTTGTTCAGTAATATGAGCTCCTGCACTAAGGGAGAGATACAATGACAACATGACAGGAACATATTTTATTGTACATCTTGTGATTTCAGCAACATCTTTAACAGCTGCTGTTTCCGTCCATAGTGATCTATTAGAGTAGTTTCTGACATGTTGACACATTGATATAATAAAATACTCTAATACAATATCATAAAAGGATGTTACCACTTACTCCGTCCCACACCGTCTCTATCCCTCCCTCACAGACACATGTATTCAGAGACGGAAACAAAATGACCTTTTCAAAAAGTCTCTTGAAGTTGATCTTAATTTGATCCAGACATCGTCGAGAGAGAGAAAGAGAGAGAGAGAGAGAATGATAAAACACCTTAAAGAACAAGAGTCTGCTCTCCTCCAAATTTTGTGACATGCAGATGTCAGAAACGAGCTGAGTTATGTTCCCAGCTGTATTAAATATTTTATAAAAGTCACTCATGCAGCCAGAAATCAACATGAAATTTGTCCTCAGAGTCGACAATGGGTTTTTGAATCAGTCCCTCCATGGATGTTACCAGTATGAAACCGCAAATCCCAAAATACCTTCTGCGGGTGCAATGATTCACAAAGGTCACGTTTTAGAAGCCATTGAAGTCCAAGGTACTGCAGTCATGGTTTGGCATATGTTTGGACATTTTTCACAGCCCACATTAAGTGGGGAAAAAAGCATCTGTGACTGCTGGTTGGTTCAATTCATCTTCCCAATAGCAAATCTGCAGGAATTTTATTGTGAATAATTAACTGCATGAACTTAAAAATGCATTCATGTAGGTGTTATATGTCAACTGCTAATTCTGTACTCTACACTGTCTGTCTCTTTAAACTATATTTGACAAAGGCCAAGAAAGTTTGCATTATTTTATATTTTATATAGCTATAAAATATTCTAAAAGACTGTATGGCATATTCAATTTGAAATGTAGAGAAATGGATGAAGTGAGTCTAGATTATCACTCTAAATCTCTAAATGAGTAGTTCAGACATTGAACTGAAATGTGTCTTCAAAAGGGATAAAGTAAATGGCAGATTAAATCAATAAGAATTCATAACCACTGTACATGTGAATGCATTTAAATATACGTAAATCGGAACCTAAATGGAATCAATTCATCATATCATTCTATATAAAAGCCTACAGTATTAAGGAAGGAGAATAAGACAGGCAAAAACGACACTAGATTTATTTGTATTGAAGATACAGTAGAGTACAATACATCACACTATTCTGCTTCTGGGGCTTGAGGTAAAACCTGATGTCAATAGCAAATGTGTTGCCTGAGAAAGTTATGGTAAACCTAGAATGATAGAAGGAGAAAGAGAGAGAAAAAATTGAATTAAATCAAATGCTATCAGCAATTCGAAAGGGGGAAAAAAGGAAAATGGCAAAAGGCAAGACTACAGTGGAGAAAGAGGAGGGGAGCGAGATAAAGGGAATTTGGGATTATGTGGGTGTCACATTCATTATTGAGTCTCGGCTTGAGGAAGCGGGAGCGAGGAGGACGACTGTGGGTCGGAGCTGATGTAACAGTGATCCCCTGCTACAAGGATGAATGTGGCTAATTTCTTGCAGGCTTCAATAAAGGCAACGCGGAAGAGCTCACAGGCTGCGAATCAATCATTACTCTGTGTGTGCATACCCAAATGTGTGTGTGTGTGTGTGTGTGTGTGTGTGTGTGTGTGTGTGTGTGTGTCCAGCCACTCTACCTGAGGAACAGAAGATCTACAAATAAATGTGGAATAGCCCATGAATTAATTGATTGATTCATTCATTCATTCATTGAGGGGGCCAGTGTTAGAGTGACAGCCATTTTAGAAGCTTGTCTAGAAGCAGAAGGCTGTTAGCTTTTTACTGTAGCACAACAAGATTTCAGAGGACAAGGCAATAAAAGCTGTTCATAACACAAGACGGGAATGAAGAGCTTTTTATATTTGAAGACGGACAAGCCACTTTTCATTGTAATGTGCTCCAGGGAGCATTAAATCCTAATGGGAAGGCCTGACAACATTTGTGCATTCTACGTGATAAAATACGTGTTTCACGCTTAATTTATTGCAAAGGCAGGTTACTTTTATTTTTTTTGACTTGTGTCCAAACACTTATGCCAGCTGGAGTTTTGAGAGGGACTTGCACATGAAGACATATCCAGAGATCTGACCGCAGGCTGAACAGGGCAAATGCGTTTACACAAGAGCATAGATCCAAATCTCAATATTCTCCCACTTTGCGTTTCCATGTGAAGATCAGATCTGTTGATCCAGGCATAATCTTTCAGGATGTGCTCGGCTGTTTGAACATCTTTTTCTCCTGCAGCAAAGAATTGCGTCCTTCCTCTGTTTAACTATTCTCTTTTTGTTTTCTTTCTTTCTTTCTAGGTGGAGAGGTACCCTACACCACTCTGGCTACGAGGATGATGATGGGCTTTTGGTGGATGTTTGCTCTGATTGTCATCTCTTCATATACTGCCAACCTAGCCGCCTTCCTCACCATCTCACGCATAGAGAACTCCATACAGTAAGTATCCAGCATATTTTGTCCCCTGTTGCCAGTGGTGGGGATCATGCTCAAAATGTGACTCCGTGGCTTTCATTAGGGAAAAAAAGAAAGAAAAAGGAGAAGGTCAGCAATATTGATCATAATAAGTTGTTGCTAAAGCTTCACATCCCTTCAACACAGATGTACAAGCTCCATAATGCAAAGAAAGGTAAGTCCAGGACACAAAAGTTGGACCATATGTAAGCAATTGGGGCACACACACACACACACACACACACACACACACACACACACACACACACACACACACACACACACACACAATTCCTGTGTGCATTTGTGTGTTTCCATCGATATAGGGAAGCAAAGGAACAGAGAGGGGGAATCAGGCAAAAGTGAGAAGAGAGAGTTTTTGCATTTTCCTTTGAGGTTTTATGCAGAGAATGAATCAAGGTAACTGGCTTAATCACTTTACCTTAATTGCTGTGCTTTCAAAAAAAAAAAATGCACACAAACACACGCATTATTTCCCTAAGCTCCGTGCCCTCTGTTTATCTATCCTTGTGATGATATGTTGGGCAGCTACTCTCCTGGTGGCACTAGGAAACGCTCATCTCTCATAGGACTAATCAGCATGCCAAAGCATCCGCTATGCCCGGCAGTGCCACAGTTAATTGTGCTTAGCTCTGGAATAAACAGCATCTACTCCTGTAAATCTAATCACCATCTTTTTCTCAATTTGTGTCTGTCAGTTTGTCTCCGTCGTGCTCTTCAAAATGGGGAAAGCATCACTTTAGATACTCTATTTTTTCTGTTCGGTCCGGTCCTGTTTTGTTGTTTGTTTTCTTTTCACTCAGATTTGCTGTCATCCACACGTGCCTCTCAGTTTGCCGCCTCATTCAGCATCCATTTAGTTAATTAAGGATTTCCATAAATTGTAATGCGTTATCTGTAATGTGTTGACTCTTCTAGGGTCATTAGTGGCGTAATTACACCTTAACAGCAGCACCCACATGGCCTCGGGCCCCCAAAGATGGGTGGTGGGATGTGTAATGAGAGGGTACACACCCCAAATAACCGAGCCTCAAAAGCATAACATGACCTGGATGGAGAGAGGAAGAGAGCAGCCGAGAGGGCAAAAAAAGAGAGTGATGTTATAATTAGCATGCACTTTTATCTGTTAATAATTGATTAACATATTACGCAGATGGAATGAAAGTGAATGCATTTATGTGTGAGTGATTAAGAGAGTGAATTGGTTTAATATGGAAAACCACAAGCAAGCAAATGCGCCGGCGGAAAAAAGGAAGAGATGCCCGGTGACGCTCAGTGAGCCATCAGGACAGACAGGGTTTTTAAGTATTAATGCCCTTGTTTCATCCTGGAAATGAAATAACAAGTGAGCGTTCAGAACCCTCTCTGGACTATTTCACGCTTGGATGTTTTCCCTCAATTTCTGTGAGAATCCTTTAGGAAAACAGTGAGGGATGGCAGCGGAGAGTGGCAAAGAGAGGGAGCAAAAGAGCAACACAAAGACAGAGACAGACAGAATGGTATAAACAATATAAAGTGGACATGAAGAGAGGATGCATGAGGAGGAACAGATGAGATGGATTAGGGAGAAAAGGGAGAGGAGAGAGGCCAAGTTAGAAGGCGGAGAGCGAAGGAAATGGTAGAAAAGTGGAGACTGGTGAGGCAGCGAGGGCAAGGGAGAGGGGAAGGGTTTGGTAGATGAGTCAGAAGGGGAAATGGATTTTGGAGGGGTAAAAAAAGGGAGAGAAAAAAGAGGCAGCACCTGTTGAGAGGATGGTACGATCGAAGACTGACGTAGAGTTTCAGGATTAAAAGCTTACTTACCCAGTCCAATCTCACATAGCAGATGTCATATTTTATGGTCGCTAAAGATTCCCAATAAAGTCAATTAGGTGGTTTATTTCGTGATGCTGTTTCCGTGTGTGTGTGTGTGTGTGTGTGTGTGTGTGTGTGTGCGCGTGCGTGCGTGTCTGTGTGTGTCTGTCTGTCTTTCTGTATTTTGGCAAGTGACTGCTCTCCATGTATGCACACATGGTGTTGCAACCCAGAGTTTGGCTCAAGCAGCAGAATGGTCACATTGGTCAAGCAGCTTATTTGCTTATTAAAAACCATAGGAGCCTTTTCATGAAGGCTCATGAAATCCAGATTGACTGTTTCACTTTATCAACCTCTGCTCTTAAGAAATAGATAATTAATGAAAATCAATCTAAAATTAAGTTCTTCACAGAAAATGTTTTATCATAAAATATGATATTTCTTGACAGCGACTAAAAGTAACATGATCAAATAATGAAGTAACATCTGATTTGATCGACTGTGGCATGGGTTGGACTCATTTGTATCTTGCTTTTGGCAAAATAATTTTCCAAAAGCCTTGCATATTCAACAACAGTAGAGTGCTTGACTTATATTAATACAAAATAATACTAGCACTGACTGTGAAATGACTGCACGGATCACAAACTTTTGCAAACTTTTCAAAATCAATCATCAAATAAACCCCCTTCCTCTAAAAACACATTTAGCTGCTACATCACTTGGCTTCAGCCCACTGAGCTTTTCTTCTTCAGATTTGCGTGGGCGTCTGCAGTGCTTTCAAAGACATTTGTTAATGTGTTAAGACGTTTACCCAAATTAATAATTAAATAATACAGTAGCAAAAAGCAAAGGTCATCTTTGTCTATTGGTGTCTACGGAAATAAGAGCTCATGGTTTGAGTTAAACAGTAAAGAAACACCTGAGGTTGCACAGTAACAAAAGTTAAATTTATTTCAAAAATGTTTTAAACTGCTTTTAATTTAATTGTGGTCCCCTTTAAGGTTGGACAGGTTTTTAAATGAGCTGAGTTTGCTCCCCTTCAAGCAGGAAGACCAAATGTGCAGAAACAGAGACATGCAAACAGAATAATGGGCCTATCTCCTTCTGGTCATCCTCTCTTTCTATGTCTGTCACTCTCTCTCAATCACACACACACACACGCACATGTACTGACTACTTGTCATGAGACACATTCAGCTGCCGTTCACTCCATTTACTTGCTCATTGAGCTGCTTAGGGGGAATATAATTGGTTGCCAAATGAGCAAGCACACACACACACACACACACACACACACAAACACACACACAGATATTAAATTCAAATGAGGCTGTCACATGAAGACAATTAAACACGTGATTCATGTGTGCATATCGCCATAAGACGACACACAATAATAAATCTGGAGACCACCAATGTCAGTTTGTTTTATTAAAACCCAGACATTTAACAGTGTTTGGATAAAAGTAATTATTGTAGACGTTTTAATTTTGCCCCCAGTCCTTCTGTATGTTTTTCTTTCTTTAAAATTAGATGCTGCCCTTTCCTGTTTCCATAGAAATACAGTAGGTCATACGAAGTAAACATCACAATGGTGCATTTTAGCAACAGCTGTGGCAGTTCACGCTAAGCTCCGACAATCTTCAAGTCTTCCACCAGCAAACTGAGAACTTTATAAAAGGATGAATATTTTCCCCAACAAGTTTTCCATGTCAAACTTAATGGACGCCATTAAAGTATAATTTGTGACAGGAAGCAGATACAGTACAACGGATGCCTCAGATGTCAAAGAAGGTTTATGACTAGGCATGGGATAAGTTAATACAGAGGTCAAATGAGAACTTAAATCACTTCTAATGGCGCTTCTTCTTACACTTCTTACTTTTCTGTGCTTTTGCCCTCTTACCCTTTTTTTTCCTGTTTTATGTTTAATACTTTTCACCATGCATTTTTTTTTGTACAATTTTTTCTGCAATTTTTCACTTTTTCATCAAGACAATTCAAAAGCACGTCCAGACTCAGAAGTATGCAAACTCTTCTTTTATCTTCTTCTATCTGAACTTGACTCATCCCCTTCTTCACCTTCTCTCTCTCTTGCTCGCGCTCGATCCTACACAAGCCCACACCAGTAAATAACAACACCCAGTGAAATCAATTCACTGAGAAGGGAATCCTGGTCAGAGAGTGTGCTGACAGGAATATATATATTAACAGGGGGGTGGCGGGGAGGGGAGACTATTAAGGCCAAAGATTAACTCACAGCAATAAAAGATTCATGTCCATGGCAATGTTCATTAAAATTTTCAAAGGTTTTTTTTTTTTACTTTTTTTTCTCAAAGCGGGGAAGGGAGACCGTTGAAAAATAGCATGAGAGAGAGGAACTGCAAGAGCCACGACCTCACCTTAAAAAGAGTGAATGTGTTATTTTATGTGTCTGCGTGTTTTCATCTGAGAGAGCAGTTCCAACATTAACTACTTGTACTTGTGCCAATCCTTAAATCTGCTATTGTCGCTGTATTACCGCTGCAGGAATGAAGCAAGAGGGACATCCTACACTTGTTGTTCTCCATTAAAAAGGACATGCTGAGAGTTTTGTGATGCATGTTTTGTTTCAAAAATGTGTCTCTCAAATCCACGGGTGGTGTGTAGAAGCCATTTAACAAACAAACAGTAATTAGTTCCTGTGATGGTTCTTCATTATGTTCCTCGGCGGCCAAACTCTTTGAGAGGCAACCTAAGCACTGCTGCGTTATAATTAACAATAGCTTATGAATTCCCCCAGAGGTGGCAGTTTATGGGTGAAGGTTAGAGAGAGGGGGGGGGGGGGGGGACTCACCAGCCACACTGACTCCATTTTCTGTTACTTTCCCTGCCAGCCCCCTGGTAAAATTTCTGGAAAATGTCCGTGTGAGAACATCTCTAGAAGTTTCACGGCGAGCGAGCGGGCACTCTAGCCGGGCGCCACCCCTTGCCTGAAAGTTCCAGACATGTTCCTGCTGTTGTGAACCTTCCTGACCCGGACAATCTCCTGCTGCAATTTCTCATTGCAGTGAATGGCAAACTTCAGAAAATCTTCAAACTCATTTTTTTCCGTACATTTTGCACAGTTCAGTTGGTACAATAGTAGATATTATCTCAGGGTATTCATTTCCAGCTCACAAGGTAATAATGTAACTCAATTCCCAATTTATTTCAATATCGATTCATTCAAGGATGTTTCAGATCTGCCCTGTGTAGGCTGGGTTGCACAGCTGAGCCTCCAGGGTGATGTGAATGACTTCCCTGTGTTGCTTAAATGTCCTTAAGCGACACAGTCCATCGCCTCAGAGGGACTATTTTACCAAGTACACCTGCATTCTGACCGCCCTGAATTCCACGTTATTACCCCAAAACTGCATTACGGGTAGATTTGATAAATTCACCCTTGCATTTACAAGAATACTTCCTCTTCTCACAACTTGTGAAGGAGAGCGACGCAATGTGTAACCACTGTGTTAAAGTGCTACTGAAAACAGGGAATTTCTACATCTGTATAGAAGCAATGTGTGCACTAAGTCTTTTCACCACTTGTCTCTCTCCAGGTCTCTGCAGGACTTATCCAAGCAAATAGAGTTGCCTTATGGTACAGTGCTGGACTCTGCGGTGTATGATCAGGTGCGCTCCAAAGCCATGAACCCCTTTGAGAGAGATCCCATGTACTCCCAGATGTGGCGGATGATGAACCGCACCGGAGGAGGGGAAAACAATGTTGAGGAGTCAAAAGACGGCATCCGCAAGGTAGGTCAATGCTTTTTAAAAAAATGATTATTAGTTATTTCAGACAAAGGCCCGCTGACATGAGTAAAATCACTCATTGCATCCATGTCATTATTTGTCAATATTTAACCCTTTCATTTTTGAGAAAAACACAATCATCAAGCTGAAGGACATAATGGCATCAGTCTCTTAGGTTTTCACATGCATGACACACATTTTGATAATGTATTGAGTCCCAACCACATCAAACTTCTTCTTCTTCTTCTGAAACCAGCAGGGATTAGATAAATTACAAAAAAGTCTTTTTATATACTTTTATATATTTAATATACATATAAACATTGAGATTTGCACTCACCTCTGTGTTGACACAGCTCAGGCTACAGGGCCGTCTGTGTCGACATGGAATGAAGCGATCTGAATGATGTTAATGATACTCAGGCAACACGCGCCTGGATAAATACTTAATTCCCTTGGTGATTACCCAGCATTATAAATACCTGACTGACTGCTGAACCTTATTTGCATGCATCCCACTTTCTCTTTGCATCACCCGTCTCTCTTGCAGTGAGCATTTCGGTTTATCCCTCCTCCCTCAAGAATATATTAGACTTGAACTGTAGCCAGCGTTTGGAAGTGTTGGGAGGAGTGATTAAAGTGGCGGGTGGTGTGTTCAAAATGATGAGATAAATGCAGTACCTAACAGCATATAAGCACACAACTATTAATACACACATCGCTCGTTGGCAGAGGTGCACCTATTTAATCATGAATAGGTTTGTCTGTTATTGCCAATCAAGGCTAAACATGTACATATGAAATTACACCAGCGACATTACAAAGCACATGGATCCTCTGATTGAACTAAAGAGGCATGTAATGAGTAAGCAAATAATAATAATAAGTCTTAATAATGTTAAAGTCATGTTAGCTCCAGCATGATGAATATTACACATCTTTAATATTTGACTTACTAAATTCTAATACATTGAATTAGGTGTCACATCTTTGAAAGCACATAGAAAGTATGCACAAATTGAATTAATCACATTGCTTGAAGGATTTTTTAACAATCCTGAAACTCGGCCATTTTGAGAACTAAAGTAGACGTCTTGGCGCGATGCATCTTGATGTGGTGAGTGACAATTTGAAAGTTTCTGCTGCAAGACTGCTCAATTCTGAGCAATAAAAAGTGCGGTGCTGAATGATGTCATCGCATTGTAGTCCGTTGACATTGCCGCATAGACTGTCCAGTTCAAACCATTTTAAAATGTGCCATCACATCTGTCATATATGATATTGGGGAGGGGTCTTTGTTTACAGTACATCAGGGCTACATCACAGCCACCAAACAGCAGCTAACAGTTGACTGAGGTATCATAACACCGGTAATGCTAAGGGAACAACTTGAGCCTGCTCTGTGATGTGGAGCTGACACAATCTGTTTGCTCACGGTGAGAACATGGCCAGAGGCACCGTATGTTTTCTTGGAACTTTAAAGTACACTGGCTGCTAATAGACTGGGTTGATGCGACTTCAGGTGCAGGGGCAGGTCCGATGCTTTACTAACCCTGTCTACACAAGTGAGCTTGGCACAACATTGTTTAGTAAAAGTGATGAGTAATTTGTAATCAATTTATTTTTAATATCCTTATGTGTCAGCAGAAAAACTGAGTTAAGGCAGCAGGAGACATCCTGCTGTCTTACAATAAGGCTACAATACATTAAATATGTCATATCTACTGATATGCAGAAGCTATGCTGAAGATGTTAAAGGGCGCATGGTTCTTTGATCAGCGACTGAGACCTAACGCTCTGCGATGCTGACGTCATACTATATGCCAAAGGGCGATTTTTCGATGGCAGGCTGGGAGCGGACAGAAGTGGATGAAGGGTGGGCTCATAAGCAGGATGGAGAGAGGATCTGTTTTCATGGGTAGATTCTACGTGACAGAGTTGACGCCTCCGGAGTGGCAGCGAGCACAGCACAGCACAGCAGCAGTGAGAGAGAAGCAGAGATTCCCCTATGACTCTTGTCCTTTCTCTCTTTAATAGAGTATTTTTTTTTCTCTTTTCTTCTTTCGTCCTTTCCTTCCTAACTTCAACCCCATTTCTTTTTTCGCCTCTCTTTACTTTTTTTCTTTCTTTTCATTTTCCGAACACCCCTCTGTCATACTGTCACTTACAGTCTCGTAGTCCTCTGCTTCTTGGTAAGGGCTACATGGTGCACTCTAGTGGTTCTTTAATGCCTGATCCTCCTTCTGAGGTGCCTTGACTCAATCTGATGTTTCCTTCAGAGACGCTGCCGCCTTGTTTGAACCACAAATTAAACTCTAATAAAACCAAATTCTATTTAAATCACACTGTCAAATACTGGTAATATTCGCCTCATTGTACTCAATGCCTAATATCACAGAAAATTGCTGAAGGCAATTGAAGCTTGTTACTTAGAGGAAAGAAAGAGTTCTCAGCTGTTAAATGATCTCTTGTTCTCTGCTGCTTTTCACAAAGTCTTTTAATAGAGATATATAACTAAGTTTCAGTTCACTGTAAAACACCTAAGAGCAAGAAAACTGAAAACGATCAGCTAAAAGGTTCTATCAAAAATGGAGACTTTGAATCTGTTATTACTTTTTTATTAAGTATTTGTGGAGGCCGGTGAACGGTACCTGGAATAGTATTTTTAAGCTGGAGGCTATATGGAAGGCCATGATGTTATTACCAGACCCTTTGAGTCAGATTCAGACATCTTTTGTTCTCTATCTCTGGCATTTGATTTATTTGTATATGTGTGTCTTCCTCAATCCAGTCCCTTTCATTTATTTGATTCTTGTGAGTTTGGGAACTTGATTTATTTCCTCCCTCAATGACATGGCCTCTCTCTTCCTCTCTTTCCTTATGCTGCTCTCTCTCTCTCTTTCTCTCAGGCCTTTTCTCTTTCACAATAAACCTCTTACTGCTCTCTGCCACCATTGTCTCCTGTGCACTATGGATTTTCTCCTTTTTCAGTTTTGATCCCCTGCAGAGGAATAATATTATATGTCAGAATAGGTCAGTATCTGAGCTGTCTGTGGTATCACAAACACACACACACACACACACACACACACACACACACAGTGATGCTTGTACGTGTGGGAACACTCACATGCACACACAAACACATATTTGCATGTCCATAACAAGTATGCTTGATTCACAAACACACGGACACACACACACACAAAGCCAGGCAAGCTATGCGGGGTGAGTCCCGTCACAGCATAATATATGTTTCCCTCACATTTCAGTCAATGATCAAGGCACTCAATAAATTAAGGGTGGGTACACCTCAGACCTGATTTCTCATTAACTTGGTGTCACACATGATATCAAAGACAAGCGTGCTGTATGTCAGTATTTCACATAATGGCATCATCGTTTAAGGCAACGTGTTCCTCAACTGTGGTGGTCTCCGTTTACTCCTGCACGGTCTCCAGAGGAATATAAATCTTCTTTTTTTTGTTTTTATTTCCTCCCAGTCGTTTTTGTGTGTGTGTGTGTGTGTGATGTTAGGCAAGCCTTTTAACAAGAGGAGAGCCTGACAACCCAGCATTTGAATTCTGTCTAGACTTAAAAAGTGAAAGTAATGACATATATTAATTAAAGATTAATTACCCTCTTAAATACCTGACTGTTTAACGCCCTAGACTGCAACTTTTGGTAAATCACTGACCTGGCTAATAACATCAAGCATCATAGTGAAAATAGACATGGTCGCATGTACTACTTCGGCGTTTTTATAAACATAAATTTTTTCTCATTGCGTTATTCACATACTATTAAACTAGTATGCCCGTACCATCAAGTGTTTCCGAGTATCAAATCAGGTCATGACTAATTTCAGCTGATGCCAGAGTAGATTATAACTTTCAAAGGAATGGGGATTTGACATATGTCTCACTGAGTTGCTTTTAGGTTCTGAAGATCATCCATATACTTCATATGTGCCATACACACTTTAGCTGAACATACGAACCACTAAAACCTTCACATTTGCACGCTTACCCTCATTTATGCCAACACACACACACACACACACGCACACACACACACACTCACACCTGATTCAGTTGATGCAAGTGTCCCTGTGTGAATATATGACGGCTACTCTCAGTCAGGCCTCGAGTGTCTCTGATGACTGCTGAGTGATTTTAAAGTTGAGTGGATTGACAGTTTGAGTGAATTCCTGTCTGTATGCCTTTTGCTGCCGGTTTCAATTTAGAAAATGTGGCCTTTCCCCAATGTCCTTGCACAATATATATTATCATTACTCCCGAGTCTCATATTGATGGCAGCTTTTTTTTTGCTGCAACGTTGAATGAAACCAAGGGTAGAAGTCCGATTCCTCAGCAAAGACACATGAACACTGGGTAAATATGGCAGCAGAGAACATTGACTGTCCTTCCGACCTTACCCTGAGCTGAACAGCTTTGGATAGGAAAATTAAGCTTTTGGCAAAATATGGATAATTCTGAGTTTCACTCATGCATGTATCAAATGGCCAATCAAGGCTGAGGTACAGGAGGAGGAAAAGACGGCAGGCTGGTGTGTTAGAGTGTGAAGTTAAATGGCTCATACATATGTACACATTTGGGTAATACCGTATGGAGGACATTTACCTAAGCCAAAGCACTTAAGCATTTCTGCTGTCACTCGTGAAACTCCAAGTGAAAGACCCATTTCTTGAATTTGAATTTCAAATTTGTTTTGATGTATTACCATGGTGGAATGGATCTGACCCGTTCAGCTGATAAGGTCGCACCAATCAACCGAAGCGTCAAGGGTTCATTCGTGTTGTATTATCACTTATATTCAATTTCAATATAGTTCAGGCATAATGCATATGCTACTGTCCAAAATGTCGGGGTGATTTAATCTCATAACAAATTTGGCACATTGATTTCATTTTTTTATGGGATTAGGTTTAGTTGTTGACAATGTTTTTGTTGACAATGTTTTACTGAAACTCCTTCTCACACCTGCCAGTTTTACATGTAATAGCTGTAATATTACTGATAATGGCAAATTTCTACACTTGTCCCGCACATGCTGAACTCAATTATCTAACAAGCCCGTCTCCCTTCACTTAATGACTCCATTCAGTATAATGACTCAAGAAAATAAGGTAAAAGTTACCATTATTTCTTAACCTCTGACAAATTTATCTTGACACTGGAAGTAAGGAGTTGTATAATACAGTATACGACTTTGCCTGTAAGCCTAATGATCACAGTGATGATGATTACGATTATGGTGACTCCTCCACCAGATAGAGCTGATGGTAAATCAACCAAGACCTGTTTGGATCTGTCAGCCCTGAGTGAAGCCATCATAGTCCTCTGGAGGACAATTGAGACAAAGCAGAGGAGAGATGGAGGGTGGAGAAGATGATATGGATGGGGAATGAGTGCTCAGGGAGTAGGAAGAGGATCATTGGGATATTTAGGAAGGGGGAAAGAGAGTGGTAAGGGAGGAGAGAGGGGCTGCAATACAGGGAGTGACTGAAGGGGGGTGAGAAATAACAAGAAAGAAGAGCAAGAATAAGGAAGGATGGAGTCGTAATGTATGAATGGAAAATGAAAGATTTGCTACAAAAGACAAGGGGTTGAAGGGAACAAGCACAGGGAGGCAGATCGGGTATGGGTGGATTCTAAGACCGTGTTTTACTAATACATAAATTATTTGTTTTCTTCTTGCTGTGATGGACGATTAGGGACATTAATGAGTGAAGCTAAACGCCATCAAATGAAAAGAACACCTAATTACACATCAGAGACGAGATTTAGAGAGCCAGACAGAGAGAGGCTGAATTTGTCTGACTACAAATGTGGCTTCTCCTTCTGTGACAATGACGCGTAAAGTGGCCCAGTCATATTTCTTCCTTTCTGTAAACCTTCATTAGTTGAACCTTACATTAGGTTAAAAGGCAGAATGGTAGGGAAACCCTGAACAAAAAAAAAAACACTAGAGAGGGAGTGAAAAGTGTTTGGATGGAAGGACAGACCGAAGGAAGGAGAGGAATGACTAATACAAGTCGTGAGAGTGATAAAGAAAGGCAGATAGAAAAAACAGAGGAGAGAGAAATAGGAAAGGTTGGTGAGAATGATGATGGCAGTGTGGAGGGAGATTAATGGATGGATTGATCGAGAGGAAGTAAACACAGCAGAGAGAGAGAGAGAGAGCTTCAGGAAGAACAGCATGGGAGACTGGTGAGCGACGGTGTCTTCCACAGCTTATATATACTGTATGTCCTCTCCCTTCATTTCTCCTTCCACCTCCTCCATCTCTCCATCCAGCTGTCGCTTTCGCAAATGGAAAAAATTAGGGGGGGAAATCATGTAGAAATGTATTAAGGTTCCAACCCGACATGCTACCGTCTCCAAGCTTTACCTCTGTCCTCGTCAGCCTGTAAAGCATCGTGAGGCGAAGCCTCATGAATGTGATGTTCGAACCGAGCGCCAGTGAACCTGGACCCCGGCTGCCTCACAGCGTGTGTGTGTGTGTGTGTGCGCGTGCGTGTGTCACAGACAGTTCCTGAAGGACCTCTTGCAAACTAACCATTGGTCAGGGAGTTACCAAGGTTACCGAGCAGGGTGGCCCAATTGTTTTCAGGTGACAGATGTCTGAGTTTGGAGTGCTCTCTCTCTCTCTTCTCTCTCTCTTTCTCTCTTTCTCTCTCTCCCTCTCTGTCTTTGTTGTTAAGAGACTGAGTTCGACTTTTCATGAACAAAGCTTTCAGGTGTCAAGGTTGCCCACAGCAATGCGGCACGTATCCCTTACAAAATGCCTACTGACATACAATATCCTTCCTGTGCTTCCTTCTTCCCCTCTTTAATTTCCCTCCATGGATCATTATTCTTTTGCCTTTAATACTCAGCAGTGATGATGCTGGTGTGAGACAATGCAATGACATGGTGCAGGAACAGAGGAGCCGTGGCAAGATCATTTGATTTTCTTTGAAAATGAACATCACATTTAAATGATTTTTCATGTATTTTATTAGATTTGAATGAAATCTCTGCAGAGCATGAGCTGGCTTGATATATGTCTGTCACTGAGTGCGACTGCTGCAATATCCTCTGTGATAACCGAGCCACTGCAAGGACCAGAAAAATGTCTTTTCGGCTCCTGGGTTCTCTTATTTTTCTATTTTCTAGTAGTGCAAATCACCCTGACAGTAGAACGAGGAAGACATTTTTTTTTTTTCCTGCAGAGTCTGATAACTCATTAGGATTCAACTCCACAAGCCCAAACAGCAAACATATTTCCATGCTGTAACAGTTCTCTGCCTGTGTGATGACAGTGTTTCTGTGTTGTGATTCAGATTCGGGGAGAGCAGATAAAAAGAGAAATGGGCTACAGGAGGAGGACATAGAGGAGGATTTATCCTCTGTATTAAAGAAAGGAGATGCCACAGATTGTACGAGTTTGGAATAAGGGAATGATAGGCGGCGTATTATATCACGGAAAAATAGAGAAAGATAGATTGTCAAATATGGAGACTGATTAAAACGACGTGACAAATCAGACTAGAGTCAAGGTAAAAGATGGAGAGAAGAGAAGGAGAAGGAAGTATAGGCGATAATACGTTTTTGCCTAAAATGAACAGAGGAAAGAAAGGAATTATTATTTTTATCTGTCTATGTATATTTCCTACCCACATCTTATTGTGTAACCTAATTTTCTTATTATCTGTTTCTCTCTCTTCAACCTGCCAAAATTCATGAGATTCGTTTTACTATTAGTTTTATTAGTTTCTCCTTTCATATGTTCATCTCCTGGCCTCTTTCTGTCCTCTCAAAATTTGTTTTTCTCTAATTCCCCTTTGCTCTGCGCTATACATTTGCATTGATTATAATTATAGCAGCTAACAAGGAAATCTGTCAAGTGATTAAGACAGCATTCAATTTGCTGCGTAATTGCATGTGTGTGTGTGTGTGTGTGTGTGTGTGTGTGTGTGTGTGTGTGCGTGTACAAGCAAATATCGCTGTATCAATAGCCTGTAGTCTCACTGAGATAAACTAAGACTGGAGGATGGAATATTACTGCTGGAACATACTGCTATCGTTGTACTTCCTCTAAAGATTGATTATGAAAATGTAAAAAAAAAAACACATCTTTGGCTACTGAGAAAGTAAACAAGATGCGAGGAAAGGGGAAAAGTACACAGAGCTTCCAATGATATTCTACCACAAAAGAACAAAGAGATGTGAAACATTTCTAGAAAAGAATACACAGTTCTGTTATAAATGATATGATTTTTGCTCTATTCTCAATGATATGGCCTAGTTCTTGACTAAAAGTGCTCAAATAGTAGTCTGGGCCATAACCAAACTATCATCATCTAGTTGGTCCGAAGTAAAACTTTTATTTCTTAGTAAAAAACATATGTCTTACATCCATCCATCGGCAGGGTAGTTTATGGTTTTAATAGGGATGTCCCAATTCAGGGGCCGCCTCCTGTGTTACATCGGTGCAACTCGACTGTTCCCTTTCGAGGACCCCTTCAAACGCGACCGACAAATGCATCATTCCATTCCCGAGCAACGGGCCATCGTATGGGTGGATACTTCCCAGCCTAAGTTGTCCCAGGATTTATTGCACGTCATTGCAAGTCTTCTTCAATACAACATGATGTTCACTTTGTAAACCATGGTCCCATTTAGAGTAAAATAGATGATAAAGCACATTGTGGGGAGTGGATGCTTTGCAATTGACAGCAAGTAGGACGTGCAGTGGATGAGCTCTCAGTCAGGCCCCAGCCCCCGGTCCTCCAAATATGGTTACTTCTGTTTTTTTTTTAAACAAGATGGCGCTGGCCAAAATGCTTAACTCGAGGCTTCAAAACAGCAGTTCACAAGCACCATGACATCATGGTGGGTTGCCACTTGGCGTACACAAACAAAGCAAGGGATGGGATGACTGATCAGAGGTTCAGTCTGACTCTGTCATTCTGTATGATTTAAAATCATTAGTTTGGCTCTGATTACTTTCTTAATAAAACACCTCCAGTAATGAACTTTGTGGCCTTAACGATATCCTTTTCACCCTTAATGAGACAGCTCACCTTAATGACCCAGAAGAGAAGGTAGATTAACATTGTGTTTGTGTGATTGTTTTCTATATATAGAAATGTAGAACAATCGAATAGGCACATATTTAGCCCTGATAAAGTAAGCAGACAAATACCAAAAGGTAATCAAACACATACACGTAAAAATAATTATGGGACCGTTGGTAATGCAATTAACATCATTTAGCATGCTCTCTTTATGCAAGAGATTGTTTTTTTTTTCTTGGATTCTTTTTTAATTCTATTACTTAAGTACAAAATACAAAGATACAAATCATTGATACATTTACAGGCCTGAAGGAGATTCCAATGCACTCACAGATTGGCAGAGAGAAATATGGAGGAGTACAAAAGCAATTAGGCCATTAGAAACATAAAGAGCAAAGTTGCTTAAGTTAGACAACAACATTAATCAAAGGGCCAAATGGCCCTGCTGAACAAAAAAAGAGGGGGGGGAAACTTTTTAGGCACTTTTTTCATCGAGTCATTTCTAGCCAGCTCTGTGACCTAAAGCGAACCGTTAGACAACATCTTGATTTCCAAGATGAAAACAGGATAAGTAAATTTGTGTGAATCACTGTAACACCCCTCTGTATTTTTGGTTTTAAGGAGGGAGAGGCAGTTTCAATTACTGGATTATAGATAAATTACGGTGAGGAAATAGGGGCTGGAGGGACTTGAAAACAAGAGAAGAAGAAGGCATGATATACATTGTTTTGATGGTGGGATATCTTGTTACAACTGACCCCACTTTGTTATCCACACCTCACCCTCAGCCGATTCCATTTCTCATTCTGCCTCCCTCCCTCCTCTGTTGCACCCTTCAGCTATACAGCTAAGGTCTTTGTTTGTCTTCACTACTTTTATTCTTAATATAAACCCTTTCCCTCTGTCAACATTATCTTTCCCATATCTTCTGCCCTCTTTCTGTCATTTTTCCTTCTTTCTACCTTCTCTTAGTTCTGTTCTTGTGAATGCTTTAGGATTTTTGTCTTTTATTCCCCATCTCCCCCTTTCCTACACCTTGCCTTTCTTCTCTTCTCCACCCCTTTGCTCATGGGCTTCTGGACAGTGTCAATGTATCTCTCTCTCTTGCATGCTCTCGAACTTTTCTCTCATTTTCATGCGGCTTGCTGAGCAGCCATGCGGCTTGCTGAGCAGCCATGCTCTGCACTTTTATCTCTGTCTGTGGGAGCGGAGGCGGCCCAGTGCCAGCGACTAATGGACTTTTGGAAAACACGGACAGCCATGCATCACAGTCTGGAGAACTAGGGAGACAGCCAGGAAGAATGCGTAAAGGAGCCGGAAGGGAGAGGGGTTTTGGGAGAGAGACTTACAAAGGAACGGTAGTGGTAGCAAAGGAAAAAATAAAGTCAGAGGTTCCTTTAAAGCAACACGGGATAAAGAAAGCCTGGGAGAGCAGAGCTGAAGCCCGTGGAGCTATAATCAATAATGAGATCTGCGATCCATTCTCACTTATTTAAAAGATGTAACACTGCACAACACTTCCCATAATTTCCCCATGCGACCTCGTCAGCCAGCCTCAGGATGTTCTTCAAACTGAGAGGAAGCGCACGAACACTGCAATATTCAGTGCAACTGCTTTACATTGGTTGGAAAGCCAAAAATTAAGAGTGGTAGCAAGAACTATATATCAAATAACTGACGGAGAAAGACATTTGTGAGTAAAACATAATAATCCAACAATTAAAATGTTATAAACATATTGAATAGATGCAAGATTTTGGATCAGAAATATGAAATTGGACCTTTTTAGTACAAAAATGTTATTGTGTGTTCTAAATGTACGTTTGCATTCTTCCATGCTCACAGAAACATTAATAACAATTTATGTTACATTTTCCATGCTATTTTTATTCCCTTATTCACGCTGTAGAAGTGTGATATGTTGTCATTCATGTTGAACTGAAGCCCCTTAAAACCATCCGGCACCACCCACCATTGTTCAAGACTGTGAAGTCTTGAATCATTAAAATGGCTCAAATTTATGCAGATGTCCTTTGCATATATATACTGTGTATATATATATATAAAACTTTGGACGTCCTAACACCAATAATGCCTCCCTAAAAACTTGAAAGCAGCTCATGAAAAGATGAGAGAGATCCATCTGAGCACCATAATAATTGGTCAGAATATTAATGGAAACACTCTAAGAAATTAATGATTTGCAGTTAGTGGGCGAATTAAAAATCTGTCTGAGACTAAATAGAACAGCTTTTTTCTCGAGTGAGACCGTTGAGCTGAAGGCTTGCTCACACTGCACCACATCTATAAAGCTTCTCTTGTAAGCACACAGCATTAAGGATCCCATTAACACAAAATGTTTATTTTTATTTCTTGTAGCTTTTGTGTTGAACACCTCTGCCCTTCATGTCGATAAGAGTGTGCCTTTTCTGTTGTTTTACCTGAACTAATCACCCAACGTCCTCTCTGGACACATTTGTTTTTTTGTCCTCCGATACAACACAAGAACTGTTTACCACAGCCTCCCCAGAAAGAAAAGCGAGAGAGAAGATTTTCAGTTGTGTCTTGAAACTTAGCAGTCAAATCTGACTGTGGTGGAATAACCCCTGGTGTCTGGGTCACAGCCCAGATTGAAGAGAATCCAATGCATGAATGTGTGCGCACACACACACACACACACACACACACACACACATGAGCCTCCAAGTATATCTACAGCCTGTGAGGGCAGAATGATTTCTGGGATGATGTTAACATTCCGCTCATGTCTGAGATGAACTGCGGGACAGGGTTCTGTGAACCATAATCATCACTGAAAGAACTCTGGGTAACCTGGTGTATGATCTGACGTGTCTGTATTGACAGAATGACTCAAGACACACAAAATATTTCCACTCTCAGCTTTTACACTTTTTTTTTAGACTTTTACAGTAACTTTTGGGTCAGAGCGGCCAAAAACGGTGAATGTAGAACTGCCAAGCAGCATTACAGAAGCAGAAGCTTTTGAAATTACGTCAGATTCTTTTGACCAACATGATCTGGGAGATTCTCTCCAGCAAACACCAGCTGTTCATTAAATTTGTGTGAGTGCGGCAGCAGAACCACTCATATTAACAGTGCTGTCGTGTAATATTGGCACCGTATGTCAGTCCGCCTGCTAACTGAAAAAAAAGTGATGTTGTGCTCTCATGGTGTCAGATCTTCTGTCTTAGTCTGACTGACATTCAAGCACTGAGGATTTTCAGCTCCTGCAGGTGAACTTTGGACTGGAATTCAAATTATGCTGTGATAAATAGCAACTTTTGAGAACAAAGTCACTCCATTTAATTACTCTCAGGAGCACATGAAGCTGAAGTGACTGTTGGTGTGAGAGCACTCGTGCACCTGAATGTGTTCCTGGAAAAGCATCTGAGTGTATCAGTCATCATTTCCTCTCCTTGCCTCCGTAACTTTCTTTCCCATGGTTCCAATTAAAAGCTCCCCCCAAATCTGACTGTGGTGCTTCCATATTATCAAATGCAAGTTTTAGGAATAGGAATGTATACTAAAATGCACAGAACTTGTCTGCAATGTGTGCCAGTTGTTGTTCCAAGCAATTATTCCATGGTGCTGTTGAGGGCCTTTGTCTACTTAGACCATTTGGCACCAAACCTCACCACTGAAACCAATGCTAATGAACTTAATTTAGGAAGGCTGGCAGCTTCTCACTGGTGGGTCAAACTGTGCAGCCTGCATTTAATCAGCCCTAAATATTCTCTGAATGGCTTCGGCAGCGAAGATGTAAAATTGGCACAAGACTTTCAGGATCCTGTCTTGAAATGGTGTCTGCAGAGTGTTGACCTTTGTGACATCACAGTGGTACGTTATAATTTTATCTTTCCTGGACCATAATCCCAGAGGTGCTTTAGAGAGACTGTTCTGCAGTAAAAAATAAAAGAAAGCTGCTTATTGCAGCCCATGGTTGGGTTTCATCGTTAGGCGACCTCTGGTGGCTGTAGTCATTATGGTGAGAGCAAACATGGGTGACCTAGTAGCAATGGCAACTAAACACATGACTCCTCTGTTTGTTTTATTCATGACAATTTCACAACCTTAACTTTGTACATGTTACTGTAACCATGACGATGAAAGTCCTTTAGCCTTGTGGTACTTATCTTAACCTAAACCACCATCTTTTCTTCAACCTAATCAATAACAGGTTTGTTATTGATGATGAAGGCACACTGCTGCTGGCGCATTCCACATGTTTATTATCATAGCTGCCTTATGTTCACGGGGTATTTCAGGGGATGCACATATGGATCATATCAGAGGGTAGAGTCAAATGTCCTTTATGGTAATTCAGGTTGAAACTTGTTGACTTTGGATGGGTTGGGATGCAGTCAGGATAAACGATAAACTTCGCAGCCCAAGGCCATGGTTAGTCTTTGTCAAAGATTTGCTGTGCTCTCCAAATCAGGACATAGCATTTTCTGTGGGTGCTTTTCTGAAAATGTTTTAACGCTTACCTTCCTCACATGCAAAAAGTGTAATTGGGACATTTAAGGTCCCTCAAGTGTAGTTCCACAAGAAGAGAAAGGTTGAGACTTGCTTGACTGTGACAGTTAAAAACAAAAGATAAAAGCCACACAGCAAAACTTGTTTTCTTTATGACCCCGACCAGTGGCCAGGAAATGTTCGGAGTGAACACAGTGCAGAGATTTACCAGCTACCAAATGAGGATGGGTGTCTGGTCTCATTGGTCTTGTCAGGGTGAGCAGCTCAGTAATCCATAATAACCTTGACATCAGTCACTGATCCTCCTCATGGAGAGGAGCAAGGTGGCAGACACGGTTCACACATTTAGTGTGACCACTGACCATGATTGAGTGGATGCCAACAAAGGGGCAGACCCAATGGGGTAGGACGTGCTCATTGATAAAGGGATGGAACTGGATAGTCGGATGGACAGACGGACGTTAAGGTTGACTTGAAGGATCACGTCCTTTCTCACCTCTAACATGGCGAAAAGAAACCAGAAAAGGAATCAGATAGATTTCACATCAGCAGTGGGGATGGTTGAGGTGAGAGAGTACGACACCTGAGAGGATCTTTGTTTTGCTCTTGGTTACCCTGCAGAGGGTATATACGAGAGAGAGAGAGAGAGAGAGAGTGTTTCAAAAAACACACTTATTCAATGAACTGGCACCACAGGGAGAACGGGTGATGGAAAGCTCACTGGACCACTTTCATCTCTGTATTTCACCCTGAAAGCACATATGTAGGTTCCCTGCATGAAAGGTTTGCTTTGTGTCTATATCGAGATTGTAGCTTTGTGTGGTTTATGTTTTCAAGGCCCCCTTTTTATATTAATAATGATGAATTTTCCAGCTGTCAGAGAGCTTATTGATATGTTTATGACTCTTAGATTAAGCCTTACAGAGCCATCCGTGCATGGGGAGATTTCGCTTCTCTTTCTTTGTATCTCTGTCAATCTGTGTCTGTTTCCTGTAGCTTTTGGCTGCCCTGTTGTGTGGATGACAGTGATGTACGCTGACTTTTACGCTTTTGCCAAGCAGAGCTACACACCAGTGGGTGACTGTGGTGCTGTCATCTGATTGGTTAAAAGTTATAGCAGTAGGGAGTTAATGAGTGGATTACACAGCAACAAATCATCCTGTTGTCATTTGATGGAAGTTGTTATTGGTGGACCAGAATATATGAGAACAACGCTGCGAGCCACGGCTTATGCGAGCAGTGTTCAGACCAGGGTCATCTGACAACACAGAGTAAAGAACCTTGTCTTAAGTCTTGAGGAATTGTTGCATTTATTTACTGACAAACTGTTTATACATTGCACTGCTTTCACAGCTACACTGCACGACTTCTAATTCTCTTGCCCAGTCACCCTCCTGACCATCTTAACCGTTTCATTGTTGTTGTTGATTTTCTTTTTTTTCTCCCACATGCATAATTGTGTCTCCTGCAAATTATGTTTCTATATACAAATGAACTGCAAGAGCAAATACATTTACTAGCTGGATTATGTTCAAAGTACCACACCAGCTAGTTAGTGCAGATAATGATGTACAAAGTGTGCAACTGTCACACCGTATTACTTTCACACTACTTAACTATACTTCTGTGGTAAGGTTTAGGAAGCTCCTTTAAATAACTATGGTAAAGTTTCTACTCCAGATGTCGTCTTCTGAACAATGAATGATGGTTACACATCACACAGCTTCAAGCAGAGTAGATTTAGGTGAAATATTATTGTCCTGTGGGAGGACTTCAGTTCCCAGACAAGGTTTTCAATAAAGGCACACAATAAAAGCTAACATAACAAAAACAACTCATCAATATAAATGTCAAATTAATGATTTCCAGACAGGGGAGAGAATGTCTTACAATTAAAAAAGGCTGTTCAGAGCACAAATACTAAGATTTAACAGAGATGAGGGCTGCTCTTTAATTTTGTTTGCAAATTAGAAAATTTAATTGGAACTTGCTCCTTTTCATTTGCAGTTTATATCTTTATATCCTCCTTATGGCTTGCAAATCTCATGTCCCTTTGTTGAGGTTGCATTTATAAGTTTGTCCTGGAATGAGTCCATATTGAATATAGGCCACATGATTTCACCAGCAACTGAGCTAGCTACCTCAGCTACGTTTACAATATGCTCAATTTACTTTGTTTCTAAAATAGGTAGGATATTCTATATCAGAATATTAAAAGAATAATTGTACATGATTAAAAAGCACTGCAGGTCATGGGATGTAAAACACAGGGAACATGTTTCATGCTACTTTGTATTGTAGACTGTTTAGGTCCCACTGTTGGTTCTGTGTTGCCGGGCAACAGGGCACAAGCGGGGAAGACACCCAGTAAGTGGCTGATCCCTCCTTGGTGTTAGTCACACATCACACACATCATATGTGAGAGCAAGAAAAACTGAAGGAGACAACAAGTGTACGTGGACACATGAGAAAATTGGAATGATTCATTCAGAGGCAAGCAAATGCAACACAGGACTTCACCATGAATAAGTTGAACAAAGGAAACAGAGAGAAATAATAATTTTTCTGCCAGATTCTATTAAGGGTGGCATCTTAGTTTTGGCTCACTGATCCGTCTCAGATGATCCGTCTCTCCAACATCTGTCTCCAATTACTCTTCTCTTCCGCTATCACATCTCTCATCGGCTTAACGGGGTCTGAGCAAAGATTTGCATACAGCATTGCAATAGGCGATTAATTTTTTTTCTTTTTTCTTTTTTTGCCTTATTCATGAAGAAACAAAGAGGACTAATGACAGCTGAGGGTAATTAAACAACAGAGAAAACAAAGAGAGGAAAGGGAGTGAAGAAGTTGTCACATCGTGTCTCAGGGGACGGAGGCGACTGTTGCCACCAGAGCAAGCAGTCGGAAAGAACGCCTCATGAGGGATTGATGCCACCTGCGTGCCAGGCTTTCATCATCTGAGATTTGGCCATGAGAGTCTTTGTGTATTTTGCTCCTCGGAAGAGTGAAATGATTGTCAATGATTGTTGTGTGAGAAGTACTGCAAAACTCCAAAAATATATTTGTAAATAAAGGAGGTACGATTGAATTTTCTATTGTATTTCTACATCCCAAAGCATCTCCTCTCCTGTACAAGACAATTAAAGAAAAACTACAATGCATTCACAAAAGGTCAATTTAAAGGAGCGATTGCATTCATGTTCACTATCGTCTTGAGTTATTTGTTTTGTGTGGTAGTGTTTTGTTATTAAAACATAGTATAAATCTACACTCCAACCTTCTCCTCACAGGGTTCAGGAGACACTCTCATGAAACAACCTTCCTCATGTATATTGATGCAGTAAGGAAAGGTGTCGTCTGCACTTTGATTGATTCGCTTGCACCTAATCTTATCTTCATTCAGGTCGTCACATATCTGCAGGAAGCCAGCTATAGTGCAGACTGGCGGGACTATTTGGCTGGGGAGCAGCCTCTCATCGAAATGCTCTATGATTTGTCAAACGAGACCCAGACAAGAGGCAGCAAGTGAGATGCAAGTAAAAGAGGCAGAGAGGGAACCATCCGAGACACAGAGCTAGACGGCTTGACGCAACTCATGTTAAATAACAAAGTAATGCATGAATAACCGACTGACCAGAGCACATAACTTCCCATTTAGGAAACATTTCACTTCCAATGTGGCTCTGGCTCCAGGATCGTTCTGAGCGGGTCGTCCACTAACCAGTGGTTTGATACCTCCAGTGGCATTCTGTAGTATCCTTGGGCAAGAGGTTGAACCCCTAAATTGCCCCAGACAGCTGTGCCAGCAGTGTGTGAATGATGTGTGATAGAGGAAGAGTGCCGTGTAGTGCAGTATGAACATGTGTGCGAGTGGCAGAATGTTGCTTGCGCTGTAAAGCACTTTGAGTGGTCAACAAGACTTTAAAAGCGTTACCTAAGTCCATTTACCATTTCTCAGAGGCTAAACACTGAAGATTTAACAAATCAACCTCACACTTGGGCACACATTTTTATTTGCCACTTTGAAATTGTTTGTAATGTAAAGATGTAAATTTGGAGGTGAGACAAAAGATGTTTTTTGATATGTGTGAGTTTTAACATAGAGCACAATGAAGACTACTTCTATTGCTTTTGCATGTGCTGTGCCCTCGAGGGGATCTCTCTTTCTGAGGGAGTAGAGGAGGAAGAAAGTTTGACAGAGAGCGAGAGGGAGAGAGTGGACCCTGGAGTAGTTTAGCCCTTTTGAAGTTTCCAGCATGGCTTGACTCTGAAGCCGAACTGTTTGAACCACAGATGAGATAGAAGGAGCTCTTGAAACCGGCCAACACACTCATTGGGCCAGTTCTGTGATGTAATTGGAAAGTGTTGTCTAGAGAGAAACGTCAGAATGTGTATGAGGTATGTGCTCACCTTGAGGAATGTGGTCATAGGTGACTTTAAAGGGGCCATATTTTACACCTTTCTGGTGTTTTATTTGAAGTTTTGATATCACTAAGAAGATATATTTGTTGTTTTCTTCAGGACCAAACAATATCTCAATATGGTTTTATAGCTCTCCTTTCAGGAGCTCTGCAAAGGGACGAGGCGATTTTGGCCTGTCTAATTAATATTAGACAGGCTAATATTGAGCCTCTATTCTGATTGGCCGACTGTTTTCTGAGTGACGCACGGCCAGGCCAACCACAGGGTCTTGACGACAGGAGACAACCAACAACCTCATGTTTTGCATCCGTGCGTAGTGGTGTTTGTCAGCATAGTATGAGCGAGATTGAGAGAGAGAGAGAGAGAGAGAGAAGAGCTGCACCCAGCAGCAATGCTAATCAAAATGGTCTGTAAACTAACTGATGCTTCCTGGGCATTAGCCACTGGTCTCTTATATTAATATTTTTAGGAAGCCTGTGCCATGATTACATATTAACAAATAACAATGAAGCCTGTGCACTGACGTCAGGAAGCTGACATCCAACGACTGAACAGCCTTTCCTCGACACTTTCTCGTGTTGTTGATAGCTCAGCAACGGAATGACGGGTGGGCCGTGCTGGGGGAACGGCTGAAGGCGGTGAATGTGCAGCTGTGACATCACATTCCTACGGATGTCCTGACGCCACACGAAAAAAATTAGAGCTGCTGAATGCAGGCTGTGTGTATTTGTCACTTTTACGGTACTTACAGAGCACTTCGTTTATTGTGTAAAAAGACAGGACATCTCAATTCTGACAATATGGTGCCCTGTAAGTCCACACTTCACCTTTCGTTTCATTTTGCTTCATCTGGCTTCAATTGTGATTAAAAGATTGCATAAAGGGGGTTTGGGATCTCCATCCAGCCTTGTATAGACAATTCTTCTTTCGAAACACACAAAAAATACACCTTTCAATGGACTTAAATTCCAATATCTGTTTGTTGCTCATGTGTGAATTGTTAATGTCAATTGAAAATTTAAAAAAAGGAAGAAAGAAATGGGACCCAGGGCACTAAAGGTGGACAGAGATTTCAAGTGGAAACACGAGGACTCAAATCCAGGGTGTCCCAGGTGCTTGTAACAGTACAACCCTGAATAGGACCATGGCCCATTCGCAAGGTTACTCTGTGAATGCAGATGTTGCTGGCATGCAGCTGCCTTGCCTAGACAATACCGCCGAATCCTCACCAAACTCGAGAGCTCTTTCCTCTCGCCTGCCGGTGACCTTACATGTCTCATAGTAACAGGCAGAAGGGAGAGTTCAAGTCTTTTTCCTGTTTCCTTCAACTCATTTGGTCCCAGGCATGCTGCAGACCTGAGGGATGTGAGCTAGGAGTGTCACACAGTTGGACAGTAGTAGTATCTTTGACGGTTTGAAAAAAAGAAAGGTAAAACAAAGTCAATTTAACATGCTCTTAGTCAAGGGGCGGTAAAGAGAATAATAAAGGCTTCCAGAGATTTCTCTGGCCCAAACAGTTCCCAGCCAACAGTTATGAGCTGCTTAAACGATCACAGTCACCTAAGGCTTCACAGCAGCAGGTGATAGCCGGCCTGCGACGCCCTCACTGCGATGTTACCCCTCCGATCGGGATTTTGCCTCAAGTAAATTTGAGCCAATATTAAACTGATGCTTTGCATCCAGAGTACTTTTGTGCAACATCAAATCAAGTGCTCCCTATTCAGTGGTACATTGTCTCTGTTCATGAAACCAAGCAGGTGCTGCAGGCAAGAGCCTTTCCCTTCACAGGCTCCAGCATCATTTGCATTGCGGGGGCAATTCCTTTTTATGTGACCGTATGCTACGTTGGCATTGCTATAACTATTATTTTACTGTTAAGTACAGTTTAATCTAATTAAAACACAAAGTTCTATTGTGAAGTAAGGATGGGAAGATTTGAACCGTGCTCAATTTCACGTGACACCATGTGAGGTCCCAAACTCCTGAGTGAAAAACCATGGCATGATTTGCCTGATTACGCTTCTGCCGAATTCTGGCTGGACAGTAAAATCTAAGATGTTCTAACATGCCAGTGTGTTTGTGAGAGTAAAAAGTTTCATACCACTTTATTCCATTAGGCTTTCTTATTGCAGAAGTAACAACATTCAGTGTGCAGCATTAAAGCCAGAAGCACTCAACCTTTTCCTCCCCCATATTGTGTTTTGAAGATTTTAGACCAGGTGTGTTATGCACATTCACTTATTGTTGCTTTATACAGGCTCCATTTTATACTCTTTTGAGTGTTTCCTTTGTTTTGATCTGTCTCTTCTATGAATATTGGTGGATGAAGAGTAATGCAAGTTATTTCCGCTCTCCATTATTTCAGTAAACACATTAATTCCACTCTGCTCTTTCTTCTTAAAGGCATCAACACAGAGGCTTTTAAATCCACGCAAACTCGATTCTGCTTGTCTTTGTGTTCTTTGCCTCACAGTCTTGTCGTGATACAAATATAAGCAAAATATTTCCTCAAAATCTAAATTCAGACGACCGGATTGGAAGTTGTGTCCACTCTTAGCTTGATTGACAGGACTTTTATAATGAATGGGCTTTTAAACAACTAAAATGGATGTTTTCCTTTTCTGAGAAAGGGTTTGTCTACACCATTTGTTTGCCAATACAGAAGTATAAAATTGCCTTTAGTATTTATTGTTGTTGACAAAATTCTGATTTCCTATCAAGACACCATTCCTGTGAACTGAGCAAAAATCTGAAAAGTTGAAAAACAAGAGAGATGACTTCCTCATCTTCACTTGCATTTTGACAACATGAATCTCTAGACTTGTCAAAGGGTTGTGCAAGTTTAAACATGTCTGACATTAATTGATGACATTGATGGAGGAATGTGTCACGTGACTTTAATTCATCTTTCCTCTTGAGAGCGATTTTATTCTCAGGGGTTATGGCCACCTTTAGTTCCACGGTGAGAACTTTTATGCTTAGAATTCAGACACTTCGTATGCTAAAGGATTAAGTCAATGTTCATTAGATAAGTAAAGCTTTGGTTGTGTTTTCAGTGTGGCTGACATCAGAGGTCATTGGGAATAAAAACTCTTTTCAGGCCTTTTCAGCTAACCCTAGTGTGGAAAAAAATTGTTCAATTGTAAGCAGCTGAAACAGATTTTTTACTAATTTCTTAGTACAAAGCCCATAATCTTTCCAATTCAAAAGAAATAATGAAAAGCCATAAAATTATTCTTCAAAGTAATAAAGCACTCTTCCTACTCTTTTTAAGGTTGTAAAGAGCAGAACGAGCCCTTATAATGCCCTGTAGTGAATTATTGCACTCACACACACACACACACACACACACACACACACATGAATACAGGCACGCACACAACCCCCAAAATTCACACGAACACACTTCAGAGAGGACTACAGACTGTGAAATTATCCAATCAGAGAGTCTTGTCGGTTCTCAGACATTAGTTATCACACATAAGCCAACTGAGGTGACATAGCACACACACACACACACACACACACACACACACACACACACACACACACATACACATACACACACACGCTCATGCACACACATGCACAATAAAGACAGAGGAGCTTGAAAATTTCATGAAGCTCCATTAAAGTTAATGACATACCTAGTCCAAAATAAATGTTGGAAAAAGAAAAGAAAAAGATCAAAAGCGTGTGTTTGTGTTTGTGTGTGTGTGTGTGTGTGTGTGTGTGTGCGTGCATGTGTGTGTGTGCGTGTGCATGTGCGTGTGAGAGAAAGAGAGAGAGAGAGAGAGAGAGAGAGAGAATTGTCAGCACAGAAGTGTCAGAATGCATATCTTTTGGCCAGGCTGTTTATTCTCCACTTTTCATTTTAATGTAAAATATACATTTGTTGAATGATGATGAGAAGCCACGTTGACAACAGGCACCAAAATACTTTAAAACAAACTGTTATTCTTGCCTTCAGTCACTTTGAACCTCAGTTTCTTCTTAACCACGAGCTGCAAGCACATACTTTACACCTACCTACAGTTTGATCACACATAAGCAAAACAAAGACAGACCCATCAAAATGTAAAATGTGTCGAAAAAAACGCGGGGCACAGTAATGATGAGTCAACAGGCCATGAAGGCTTGAGCATCTACAGTCAATTGCTGTGACTTTTAAGTTTTTCATCCTTCAGTAGACAAAGACTTTACTTATGGTACAACACGATAATCATTGGTTATGAAATATCCGTGTGCCGGGGTGAATGAGTCATTTAAGACCACATTTTGAGCACATTCACAAAGACACACAAAGGAAAAACTTCATAACTTTCATGCAGTTTTGTTGCGGGCATTTGCAATGAGGTTTGTTGTGAGAGACATTGTTGTAATTGAGGGCAACTTCAACAAAACTCTGGGAGTATACAGTAAATAGATGTTTGAATCAATGAATGTCAGAGGGTAGTTAAAACAAGTAGACATTAAACTAAGAATTAAAGAATGAAATACACAATGCATATGACATATTTCTCGAGGTAAATATCTGCGATATACTGTTTCAACATTATGCGTCGTCATCAGGCAGAGATGTCGCGATGCCTCCGCTTATGTTCATTTAATTTGAGTGCTTTTTGTCAACTGACTAAATGAATTCTCAAACAGATCGAGAAACTAGTTCTTGTGTAACCCGGGGTAAAGATGCACCGTCCCGAATATTGTTAACCGTGCGTCTTTTCTTTTTCTTTCTTTCTTTTAGGTGAAGTCTGGCCGGTTTGGCTTTGTGTGGGACACAGCTGTGCTGGAGTACGTTGCCAACAATGACGAGGATTGCTCCTTCTACACGGTCAGCAGCAGCGCACCAGACCGTGGATATGGTATCGCCATGCAACACGGCAGCCCCTACCGGGACATTTTCTCCCAGAGGTAGGAGACGTAACAGTACACAACAGTCAGCGGCATCCTTGACTGCATTTCCTCCGCCATGTAAAGCACATTTCTCGCGGAGCTGGCCTTCACTTTTGTTCTGAACTGTTTATTTCAGTCATAGTGCGCTCAGTTTTAGTTTGAGAAAAAATATCCTCCACTTTTGTGATGAGTCATGAAAAATCGCGTTCATATATATTCAACTTCCGGAGAGGTCGTGTTAGATTTTAACGACTCCTCCAAATTTATTTCAGCCAAATAAAAGTGGCCACCCCTGTAAAGTCTGCCCCTCGGCAGTGCTTGGAGAATCCTCTCTCTAGGTCAGACACCAAGTAAATAGTAGAATAAACTTCACATTGATCTTATAGAGGAAAGGGTCGAATGGCACTTTCACGGCGTGGGTGCAGTTAGGTCGCTTAACCTCAGTATGAACTTTTGGTTCACGTCGAGGTTGAGCAAGTGTGACAACTCAGCATCACGAATAAGAAGACTTGACTGTGTAGACGTACCCGCACTCATCCCAGCTGTTTGTCTAGTGGCTGTAGCGTACAGTGGGAGTTTTGTTGGTATCTCACGGAACAAGACAGTAACTGAATGTATTAATTTATCCATTCGCTATCTACTGTATATGGTCATTTGGACTAATATCTGACTCCACACAGAGGTCATTAATCATTGTCATCTGTGTTGCGTTTCTGCGAGTGTCCTTCTTTGTTTGCTTGCATTTATTTTTTGACGCCATACTGTGATGTAATTAACCACATCACTAGATTGCAGGTTCCGTTATATGAGGTGAAGGGTGGCGATGAGGGCCATATAAGGATTGTTTGCATCCCTACAGAGAATCATGTTGGCTTTATCCATGAGTAACACATGAGATCATTTCAAGATGGGAGGTGAACAAAAATGTTTAATGCCTTAATTTAAGCTGCTGTTATTTGTATCATGTTAAATAGTCGGTCGTATTTTTTGTGTGGCAAGAGATGGAAACACATTTTAAATGCGTGGGTCGAAAACATGTGAGCTTTACTTAGTGATTCAAGATATGTCTGTTTATAGTTGCATATCCGGTGAAGCGTTTCGCTCCAGAATATTGCCTATCATGGCTGTTATTAAAATAAACAAGCAATTAATTGACAGGCCATGTTTCCAATCCCCTCCTATTATTTCAGGGGCAATGTAACACTCTCGGGAAGACATTTTGTTCACACTGGTCCCCTTGGGTCACACGATGATAGACAGAGAAATAATCAAGAGAAAAAATAATCACAGTAATAATTGTTTTGTTTTTCTTTGCTTTGAATTTTATCATTTTTGTTTCTGTTTCATATGGATTAATAAAGCAAGGAAGTGCCAAGTAGAGGTTGAACCAGAATTTTATTAGCCTTGTACATCATAGAAAGAAATGTTTTGTTCTGCTTGATTATCTCTGGGTGGGCCAGTCATAACAAATCTGGCAACTTGCTGATGCAGCTCTCAATTGGATTTGTTTACTGGTCCACCTCCATTTGTGAACATAAAATAATAATTTACTAATAAGATTTTATGTTTTTATTTGTCTGTGCAATAACTCGACCTGCATTTGAGCAGAACGTAATTATCTTTAATGATAGCAATTAAAATTAAATCTATATTTGTATGGTTGTCTGCATAGGTTTGCTTGGAAAAAGGAAAAGGAGAACTCCTATTAAATTATGCAGCAGCCAGTCTCCTTCAGCAGAAATAAACCTAGAATGCGATAACAGCACCTTTCTTTGAAATACTGAGGACAAATGTTGTGGAACTAGTATTTCAGCATGATAACATGATTATGATGTCTACAGATGACACAGGCTGCAGTATCTGCACCAAAGGCAGAACAATTCTACTTTCATCAGTGCTACAGTGCATTGTTTGAATCTCATCCATTA
The DNA here is from genome assembly GCF_022379125.1 of Scophthalmus maximus. NCBI lineage: Eukaryota > Metazoa > Chordata > Actinopteri > Pleuronectiformes > Scophthalmidae > Scophthalmus > Scophthalmus maximus. Next base: position 10,423,459 of record NC_061533.1, on the reverse strand, counting down.
AAGTAGATTTCTAAAGTATTGGGCAAAAGGTATCCAAAAACCACCAGAGCCTATGGGAGAATTTATAAAAAGCAGACTACATCTGCTACGCACTGACACAGTCTCAGTGTAACGATACTGATGACAATATCAGTATGCTCTGACAGGCATGTTTCTCTTTTCATTTTTCAATTGATATTTCATGTCTTGACAAGACAAGATACGACATGACAGAAAAACACAATAATGAATACAGCCTCAGGCTTTTCTATCTTTGTTTTATAAGAACACGATGTATATCAAGATCTCTGTAAGGCTTTTGATTCGGGCTATCACATCAAAACACTGTCATAGATTTGTTTTCCATACATTTGGATAATTCTGGTTACAGCTTATTTTCTTGCTGGAAGACTGCTTTTGCTTTCATTTGCTTTTAAATCAGGCTTTGTTGAATACTTAGGTGTCCCACAAGGATCAATATTAAGTCCCCATTTATCTATATATACCATCTGTTATATTATCTGTGCTGGATTAAGATTCATTTACAATAAACTACTATAAATTATTCGAACACATTTTGAAGTTAAATGTCCTCAGAAAATAACATTTAATAACATGAACAGAGAAAATAAACACACTCATATAAGATTACACCAGTAATTGATAAAGATCCACATAGGCAGAGATAGTGTGGTATAGTTGAAGATGGAATCTTACTTTCTTACTATGTGTGTGCGTGCAAAAGGCGTGCGCGTGTGTGTTCCAAATACTTTTTGAGAACCATTTACTATCTGCAGGTCCTGGCGGTGATATGAGAGATGGAATTTATTTGCCATGATACTTTAAAGAGAAAAAGAGAAAGGCAGTATCTGTAGAAATAGACCGACTGTTATAACTCAATTGTCTTCATCCACTATATTTTGTGAAGAATACTCTGCCCGAGTTCAAGTGCACCACCTCTTCATGCCCATGTTCCTGTGTGTGTGGGAGTGTGTGTATATCTGGGTGTATTTGTTGGAGCTGTAGAACAAATAATGTGCGACTGTGTACATGCTTGTAGGTGTAAATGTTCTATGATTGATGGAGACAGTCTGCAGATTTATCAGAGTAAAAAAAAAAAACAGCACAGTGGTGTAAAGGATTGGTCCGCTAATTCAAACTGACCGCCACTGACAAGTTGTTTTGAAGAGCTGAAGGGGCAAGATTGTGGAACAAATAAAAAATAAACCCTCTCTCACAGACATGTATTATTTTTGTCTGTGTGTGTCTGCAGGCATTGATGTGAAAATATCAAGAAGAAGATTTATATGTCATATTATTATTTAATCCATTGCAAATGGACATCTGTAGGTTGCTGCAGTCTGAGAAGATAAGATATTGGCCAGACATTGTATTGTGCATATTGAACATGAAAATGTACAATTTAGTCGCAAGATTGATGAGCTACCTCATTGTGTGGTATTATGGTTTGGACTGCAGAATTTAAATCTTGACTTGATCTTTGGTGTAGCAGGTACAACAAATTTAATGAAAGCCAATGATAACCATCAGTTGGAATAAGCATAGCAGAGAAAATGAATTATATGCACATTAGTATGATATTAGGGTCATGCTATCAAAGCATTGCTTTCAGAGAAATTTTTCTTTTCAATTTCAGCATACATTTGCTGTGCATGGCGTTCAGGATCTACAATAACAATGATACTGATTTGATTAAGGGCCCGCTACTCATTACATTCAATTCATCTACAAAGTTGCATTCATATTGTGGATTTATTACCTTGCTGCCGGCGAGTGTCCATCAGTGGGCTCCTGAAATAGAGCCGAGGCAGAGTGTATTTCTGTGTGGACCATTGCAGTGGATGCTGTGTGTTACCCCTGAGGGGCCAAATGACGTATGCGACAGCGGCAGCTCATTGCTGCAGTCCAAGATACATCACACCTCAGAGACCACAGGTTAAATTGCAGTGGTTAGCATTCCCCAGTAAAGTGGGTTTCAAATTTTGAAATAAAATCAACCTCTTATTCTGGGGCTTGCAATTTCCTGCCATGGTAACTATTGCCCATCAGATGATCGGACTTGATGAGCTTGACCTGAACAGTTTGAAGTTTGTTCAGATTGATAATTTTCTCATTCTTCAAGGAGATACACGTCCTGTAAGAGGTGATGTGTGGTGTGTGTGAGCAAGATGTATGTGTACCGCATATGATAACTATAAACATTATTTATTTATTATTTATTTTTTGCAGTCTCCATTTCAGTTCTTCGATTCCTTCTACACAGCCTCAGCTCCTTTATGTATTTATTTCAAATCCTAACCGGACTATAAAAGTCCGGCCACAGTAAGTGACGTGTCACCAATATGAAAGTAGTAAAATAGTTCTCGTCTAAAAGTTGTTTTTAAGTGATATTAAAGTGCTCTGGGTCACAGTGAACACAACGTAAACTGTACATGGTTCATAAAAATAGTTTGATTGTGATTCTATCTTATATTCCCGAAAGCTTTCATATCAGCAGCTCTGATGACAGTCAAATAGTTCAAAGAAAAACTGTTGATGAACTGACTTTTGAAAGTTTGATTATTGCGAACCTTGCAGTGAAATTTACTGAATCGTGCAGGGGATTTTTTTTTCCTTTGGAAATGTGTATGGTAGAGATAGACTAAACTGCACCATCGAAGGACACTTATAAGTGGCTTTTAAATATGTCTTTGTAAATCTTACAGCTTCTAAACAGAGTCTGCAGAAGGGGACTTGGGGTTTTATATCTGGTCTTGTACTATTAGCTCTCTGTCACAGCTTTCACAGTAGTAAACTAGCTCGGACAAAAAAAGTATTTCTTACAGGTCTCTGTTATTCCCCCTGTAATGCAGCCAATAAAAATTCTCATTACGCCTGAACCTTAGAATAAAATCCAGTCAACTGTATGTAAGGAGGTTTGCTTACTGTCAGTCACGCATTGAAACTCGGTGTAGTGACATTATTAGCCACCGAAATCTGCCCTCGAGGTGAACCTTGCAGCTAGTCCATCAGTCAATCAACAAAAAAAGTAGAAGGCAACAGTTTTGATAATTCTTCAAGAAATGTTCCGCGATTTCCAGCTTTTCCGTGGTGCTGGTTGTCTGCTTTCCTTTGTTTTATGTCATTTCTATCACAAACAGCTGTTGTTTGTTGTTCAGGAAAAAAAAGAGTTTTGTATGACATAGTTTGTGTCACTGCACAACAGAATTTTAGCAGCATTAGCTTTTATACTTTGTCGTCTCTAACTCTGTATAATGCTACTATTTTTGACTTCAGTTACTCTTCTTTTCTTTTGGGGGCCCATGGAGCAAGTGATATATTGAGTTGAGTACTCGTCTTTTGGGGGGTTTACTTTTTCTTCCCCTGTCTCCCTGTCTCTCTCTTTCCCAATGATTGATTTATTGTATTTGCCTTTTGTATTCTTTACTAATCTGTAACTCCAAGTTTTCAATTTCCATTCTGATCCCAATGGGATGGGAGGGGGGACACAACACAATTACTGTAGAGTGGAAAAAGAGACACTTGGATGCAAAGAAGCATTTGCAGCACCTCCTGTGCATGGTTCAAACTCATTCCTATTTTGAATGTAATCAGATTATATTTGAGCTTTATGAATAATCAAAATAAAGCTTGATCAACCAAGATATATGAATCAAAACCTCTCCCTCCCCATCGTACAGATACACTCGTTTCAACAGTGAGCTCAAGTTAAGACGTCGTCTCTGAAGCGCTCAGCTTCCAATCCATGGAAATCTTTATCCATGGAGGGAATAATGCATTTATTTTTGTGTCTTTCTCAACTCACAACTTTAAAGAAAGACATGTCTGCACACACTTATTACCTCCACACCAATTCATTTATTTATATTCAAGGTTGACTTTTTGGTTAAGAAGCACCTTTCTGATGACATTTTTAGTAAATCAATGGGGCCGTGTATAAGGGAATTAACTTTCTCTCTTTTTTTGAAGGGGGAACTTTAATCTCTGCAGCACGAAACAGATCAAGCAAGTGTTGTGCATGTTGCCTCCTACTCATCTGTTTTAACAACGTTGACATTGTTCCAGATGACAGCAAATCGATTTAATGTCAAGTGTCAATCTAATCTCCCCCGCTACCTCTGACTTTCTCTTGGCTTTTGTGCTCTGAAGCTGCCACTTTTCCTCGTGTCTATCACAGTCAAACTCAGCCCACATACATTCATCAAATCTTTATTAATCACAATTCGTGATGTCTCTCTCTCTCTCTCTCTCTCTCCATGTCACTCTCTTGCTCGCTTGGTGCCTTAATGGTGGTTAATGACTGTTTGACTTCTGTCTGTTGTTTATCATAGTTTGGCTTGATTATCTGTTCCACTTCACCCACACACTGTGGTTTAATGATGCTTAATTGAAAACTTTGTTGACAAAGTGTCTGACATTGGACCCCGACAGTGCTAATTGGAATAATTTAGCTTTGCAAACTTTACTTGAGGGACCAAAGACTCATGGGTAAATAACCTCTCTTACCCCATTCGTTGGGGTTCACTACGGAGACACACTGAAAGGGCAACGGCGTCCAAGTGATGAGCCCTGGTTCCTGAAGGAACAACGGACGGTCTTGTGTCGGGACACCGGTCCTGTGTGTTTCTCTGCGGAGTCTCCATTTTCCTGCTCTGTTTTGTTTTCAGACCCCTGCCCTGAGTGACACCTTTGCATTCAGCCTCTTGTCTTACCAAAAGCATCGCTGCGCACGATAAACTCTGTGGCTCAAACGAGAGTTATGCAATACAAGATTCTTGACACACATTTACTTTTTCACTTGACTTCACCGTGCTAGATGGACCATGGAACACATGGGTTTGCTGCGTATCTCGACTGTGCCATAATTTGTCCAGCAAAGAAAGAGAATGTCAGGCTCTAATGTCAGGGGGGACGCAACAATTATGGACTGAGTGTTTGTCAGAAGAAAATTGGGCGGGTTGGAAAGTTCACACAGCTCGAGCATTGTTTGCTGTTCTGCACAACTGAAGTAACGGGTTGTATACTCATAACTTGTAATTATTCAGCGATTATTGCTCAAGTCGGCTATAGCCCATAACATCTCTCCAAACCCACAATCAGTGTTTCAGAGCTTTTGCTGAGAAAATCAACATGTTTGAAATGCAAGGAATCTTTGTCTGTATGTATGTAAATTCACTTATCTCAAAAAACATTCATTCAGTCTACTTCAATCTTGGCAAGTGTGTTGCTGGGGGCCCAAGGAAGTGCAGTGGCAAATTTGGTGAAACCATTAACGTAAAATACATTTTGAATGAACAGGCGAACAATGCTCTGAGGCAGCGGGGGGCTGGGACTCATTATTGTGAACCTTGAAATGAAATTGAATGAATCGGGGAGTTTGTTTCTCTGGAAATGTGTATGTTAGACATAAACAAGAAACGTGTGTGTCCTTTCTTGGGCGGCTGTGGCCCAGGAGATTGAGTGGGTCGTCCACTAATCGGAAGGTTGATGGTTTGATGCCTGCGCTCTCCAGTCGATGTGCCGAAATTGCCCCTGATGTCGGTGTCTACAGTGTTTTTCCACTTCAAGGTTCCGCGTTCTGAGTCAGTCTTCACCGAACTCTGAATAAACAGGCCGGGAGCACTTTGTGCAGCGGCAGGGGGGCGCGGCTTCAGGACGGCAGGTCCTCACCAAGTCCGCTGCTGGTCTTAACTTGCCTTGTCTCAATCATTGCAGGTCACGTTTGCTGTTCAAAAGCTGCAACCAACAAAACCCCAGGCTGAGCAAACGGCCCTTTCCAAGCAGGCGTGTTTAGCACAGACACTGCACTAGTTATTGAAATTGTCAGGATGCCTGGAACATACTGATGTTACCGTTCATCAGTATGTTCTTTGATTACTGTGTCAGGGGCAATTAAAAGAAACTAGAATTTAGAAATTAAGCAAATGTCCTCAATAGCCAACCAGGTTGTGCGCACCGTGACTGCAAGATAGATCTTATCTGTGCAACTAAAATGAGGTAGTGACAATAACCCTTCTACAACTATGAAGGCCACTGGAAAGATTTCTGTGTACCACTTTTGGAACCGAAATGATTCCACTATAGAAGCAAACTCAAATATGCACCACCAGTGCTGAAATAATGTTTCTGTCTGAGATGACTCCAGCAGCCTGTGGTTGAATAAGCAGACTTTTCAGGCGTCTGGGTATTGATGTGTGGCTGTTGGTCAGTGTAATTCAGCCTCCGCTTCCATCAGCTTCTTTTAATTGAAATACAGGGGGAGAATAATCAGGCGCAGGTACCCTTCGCTGGCTGGGTCGATGATCCAGTGTCTCTGCTCCTCACCGAGACTCGGTCAATGCTCGGCTTGCAAAAGTGGTAAACTGATTCGGACAAGTAAAGAATGCGGCTGCAGCACAGGTCGGTCTGTGGTTGTTTTTTTGACTCTCATTTTTTATCACTAAGAGGCAGTTTTGGCATGTTCTCGGAGGCAGGTCACAAATGGCAAAACACAACATGATGTAATAATAATAATTATAGTCTAACCCTATACCCTTTTATTGATTCTCCCTCTTCTCCATAGGCAGGTCAAAAATAAAGTCCAGCAAATTTCAGCAAACTTCTGGTGCTTCAGCATCTTAGGACAGTGGGTTGTTTGCTGACATTTTCCAGTACATATCCCGCCAGCCCCCGAGTAAAATTTCCGGAAAAATGTCTGTGCGAGCCCATGTGAGAATACAGCAGGAATATTCACAGCGCGCGAGCGGGCGTGTTGATGACTGTAAACAAAAGCATTTCCCCCCCTTGCAGCGGACTTATCATCATGTTCTGCCTCCTGCATGCTTTACCCAGACGCCACCGAATGATCCTGGAATTTTCCTCTTTGTGTGAACACGTCTGACTCAGACCATCTCCTGCTGCGCTCGTAATACGTGAGAGGAAAACTAAATTTTCCGGAGATCATGTCTCTCACCCAGAAAACTGAATACATTGCTTAAGCTATAAACTTTTCCATTCACCCCATTTCCCTCTGAGGTGAAATACCAGCAGCCACACAAGGTTTCATCTCGAAGAACCTGAGACAGAATGTGTCTGTCTCACTGTACTTACTGTTTTAGTTCACATATAATCACAAAGAACATGGTCGTACAAGACATGCTCGTACTCGGACAGCAACATTTTGCGTGTCTGTGTCTGTGTGCGTCTGTGTAAATGGATTGTATTTATATAGCGCTTTTCTAGTCATATAGACCACTCAATGCGCTTTACAGGAGAGTCACATTCACCCATTCACAAACATTCAAACAGCTCTGCAATTCACCGCGCTTTTTTCTATCACATGCATAGACATGCCGGAAGAGCTGCCGGAGGCAATTGAAGGTTAAGTGTCTTGCCCAAGGACACATCGGCATTCAGACTGGCGGAAGCTGGGATCAAACGACTCCACCGCCTGAGCCACAACCGCCCTGTATGTGTGTGCGCGCGTGTGTGCGTGTGTGTATTTGACTTTTTTGAACATTAATCTCCATCATGTTTTCCAGTGACGTTAACACCAGTGCGGCAGACAGAGACCGCAGATGTTGCCAGCTTTATTCTAAGCTAGTAAATGTTGTTCTCATTTAAGGATCTGACAGCCAATGGTCCTCTCAGAGCAACAAAACTCATTTTAGCATAGCACTTCTGTCTGCCCCCCCCCCCTACCTCTCTACCCAGCTCCTCATTCCATTTGACGTTCTTTTGTTCACTCATCTCATGCATGGTATTTTCTCCTCCAGCACTCGGCTTCCTTCTTCCACCCAACTCTCTCACCTGTGCTCTCCTACCTGATTTTCTTGTCACACGTCCATCCAACGTGAGCACTGTCATATTTCTTTTTTGTTGCTCTCTTTTTGTTTTCTCAATCAATCTTCCATTTTCCTTCGTTCTACATCTTCCTCACGTCTCTGTGTCTATTGTGTCTACTCAAAATTGTGCTTGCGACAGAGGTGACAGGAGAACAATATTTGTACAAAAACAATGAAGGGCCATAACTTACACCTGGCACCAAACACAACACAAGTGTCTTGTCTAGTTTCAAACAGATTGCAGTTTTCATGTTCCCATCCGGCACCTTTGCTTTTTCGAAATATAAAACAAAACCGTATGTGGGCCCATAGGTGTGTTGCTTTTGAAATGAGGTGTGGCCATCATGTGCCTTGCGATCATGAGGAAGCCAAATGTGACTGCACTTTTGGCCAATAAAGACCTAGTCTGAAATCTGTGGTGGAGTATTTCCCTGTTAAAGTTATATGCTCCACAAGGTGGCAGCTCAACACGTGGACACTGTGCTCGTTACACACAGAGGATCTGCTTGTACACAGAGTAAAAACACGTTCTCTCTTGTTGTCCGTCAATTTCACTATTGAAACAGCAAGCCGCCAAGTTGCAAGCTCACCTGGATTTTTATGTTACGCCCAAAACACAAAAGATTCCGTACGGTTTTGAACAACGCACCCGGTGCTGGGACCTTTTTCCGCCATTTAACTTGCATTAGGTGATTCTTGCACTCCCTAAATCCACTTGCACCATGCACTTTCGACAATGTGCAAAGATGTTTAAAACAGAGCGCCAAGACTAGTTGCTACAGACATTGCGCTATCCCTCCTGTGTTAGTATGCTCTGAGACACTATGACTTTCTGTGCCTCAACACTTCTCATAGAAACAATTAAACGGTCTATTTAGCCTGCTCTGAAATTCACTGAACAGTTTTCATATTATACCCTATCCTCTAAGCTGCAGTAAAGCCTGCTACTGGGGAAAGAGCAGCACGGGACATAACCCGCATGTGTAGGGGCCATGTGGATGGCCCTGGGAGTGGCTGCAGAATCAACTCAATATATGGAGTGAAAGTGGCATTTAAGGAGGCAATAAGTGAGATTTGTATTGTTCCATAACCGATAGCAGCCTTGAGGAGGCTGATAGCCCAGTTAATCAATACCAATGACTCAATGATTAGTTTGCCAGCTGCTCGGATTACTGGCTTTCAAAAGCTCACTTTGAGTCTGTTTAAACAGTCACACCATCTATTTGAGTTAGAGAATCACTCCCCATACCCCAGCAGTGGTGCAGCAACACTGTGTGAAATCTCTTAACAGTCCCTTAACTCTCTCCAGTAGGGAAATCATTTACAACATTAGGGGCTGCTCATTAAAACTGTTACAGATAGGTGTTGCTGTCCAACGATGTCAAATGCAAACCTAAAAGCCAACTTTTTAATGTAATTCAAATTTAAACAGGAAATCCATTTTTCAGATAATTAAAATGATTCAAACTCCTAAGGGGTCATTCAAAACTCTGATTAAGTCAAACAGAAGAGGAAGCTGCATAGTGTCTCTAATATTAGTCTCTTTTTTATTACAGTGATTCCAGTGATTTAGCTTCAATGTGTAAATTATGTAAACAGTCATTAACACAAGACTTTCCTTTCTGCCCCATGTCCAAGTCAACTATGCTGTTCTTTGTTTCAGCTTGAATCAACTAATAATGTGTGATCATCCCACCATCAAGGCTGCTGCCGTAGAGTTGCCATAGCAACATCTAGTCCGTGCAGTAGCAGCCACTGCAGAGAAAATGGGGAGGCAGAGACAGAGTACACACACACTGTCTCACACACACACACACACAAACACACACACACACACACACACACTGTCACACACACACACACACACTCGCACTCGCACACACACACACACACACACACACACTCGCACGCGCACGCGCACACACACACACACACACACACACACACACACACACACACACACACACACACACACACACACACAGTGAGAGGCACACAGTAGCCCCCCCCCCCTACTAGCAACCCTTGCTCATTTGCTTTAACAGCCAGTGGGAGTGTTAAAGTCATTATAGAGCTCCCCAGTCAAAGTCAACGATCTTACAGCAAGGTGATAACTCATTACACACACACACAGTGTTAATGCATCTCACAGCACACCAGCTGTTTCATAGACACACTCGAAGACACACGTAGATGCACTCATGCAAACATGCGCAATAGCAAAACACTGGTACAAACAGAAACACACACTCACAAACACACACACACACGTAGCTACGTCACTCTAAAGGGCTGTAACAGACACACACTGTAGACACACTCTAATCAACCCTTGTTCTGAAATTTAATTCTAATAAAAACCCACTTTACTCCCCCTTGTGTATGCAGCTGAAACTGACACTGAAACCTTCACGTATTTTGTACATGATGACGTTGACAATGATGCATTTGATGAGACCAGTAACAAACAAAAAAATGTGCCCATTCGAAATGTGCCATTCTTACAAAAAACAGGTCTCAACAACCGTTCATGTAAAACACTTCATTTAAAACACTTCACAGTCAATGCTGGACTTACACCCGCGAAGTTTGAAGTCGATTAGATTAGTGGTTGTTGAGAAAATCGAAGGACAGACAGGATTTAGCAATCCCAGTATTATGTTTTGCAGACAAGACGCTTATGCCATGTGTATCCTCAGGAAAAGAAATACAGTGCAATAGATGCTATTTCCAGTGATTACATTGATCTATCTCCCCAGTACCTAAGGCCTCTTCGTGCTGACTGATGACCCCAGAAGGAAAAAACCTCCAACAGCCCTTGAAGGAAGGAAAAATAAATTAAGAAACACAACTGATTGCACAGTGTTTCAGTTCCATCTTCTACTTATTCAGACCGAAATTAAAGCAAAACAATGTTTATTGATAACTGTGCGGGGAAAAGCAAACTACTTTGGAGGAAATAAATTGGTTGTCAAATGTCTTCTCCTGTGCTTAATCAAGAACTCCATCACACTCTGTGTAATGTGGTGAATCTTTTCATGAACACATACAAGGCCATAACACATACATACACACGTGCACGGTTTAATTAGCTGCTCCAAGCTATGTCATTGTTGAATTGTAGTGCATTTTGAATGTGTGTGTGCAGGCCTTCATTGTTTGTGCCTGCGTTCTATCTGTGTCGATGTGTGTGCACAGGAAAATGTGTGTGTTTTGTCAAGGGAAGACACGTTTCTTTTTCCTCCGGTTAGACAGCAGCCGCCAAATTAGAGACCTAGACAGATGGCGTACTGTGGGAGACCTTTGACTCAACCCATGTTTTTGTCAGGCAGCTAACAGTAGCCTTTCATCCTGCCTGTCAGCCATGGGATAGAGATAAATGAAGCACAGTGTTGTAACTGCCTTCGTGTGTTTAAAAATGAGCATCACCCTGCTCATTTTTCCCCCCACAAAGGACAGGAGCTCCATGAGCAGACAAAGAAATCCTCTAGGCCAGCCAATAACTGATTTTATACACGGGGGTTAATAATTAGGAACACACTTGGGCTACATCCACACTAATTTGTGGTAGTTTTAAAAGGGTGGTTTGAAACGAAAGCTCCATCCGTATTAGAAGTAATCTCCATCCGTACCACCACGCCTTCAAAATGCAAATCACATCACCATTCACATGAACAGGTAATCTTTAAGCCTACATCCATATTACTACATTTTCATTAAGTGTTGTAAACCTGAAACGATATCCGTTCACACAAGAGCTTTAGCCCTGGACCAGATCTCCATCGCTGTCACATTTAAAAGAACCCTGCCGTGTGACATGTTGACCTCCCCCTCTTCACTTTTGGTTTGCACCATCTGTCCCAACTCTGGCACGGCTGAATGTTTTGATTTTCTGGTGAGAAAAAAAAAGAAAAACCATGAGAGCGAACGTCACATAATACTTGCCGGGATGGACATCTCTCTCCTCTCTCCTACTATCTACTATTACAGAGTTATGGGATGAATATGAGGGAATGTAAGGGGGTGTGTGTGTGTGTGTGTGTGTGTGTGTGTGTGTGTGTGTGTGTGTGTGTATGTGTGTGTGTGTGTGTGTGTGTGTGTGTGTGTGTGTGTGTGTGTGTGTGTGTGTGTGTGTGTGTGTGTGATTCAAGCCGCCTTTGCAGAACTCTGATTGGGCCAATTACACCAGAATGATAGATGGTGAGCTGCACAGACAGACAGGGTCGTAATATAAGGGAGAGAGAGAGGAAAAGCTCTTTGTCCTGAATCACAAATCTGCTCCGCTCTTTCCTCTCTGAAAGATATATATATCCGCATAATTTCTATGATGAAAGTCTTTTTTTTGAGTTTTGATCTGTTTGATCTACGATCAAGTTGGGGAGTACCCTTCTTAGTTAATGTGTTGTGGCTTCCTTTTGATTATCTTGAATCGGAAAAGGTTAGCCGTTAGTGAGCCTTTGCCTTGATATTTGAACATCACATGAGAACTTTGATCTTAAACCTTTATTATTATTATCTTAAATCATCAGGCATTTTCTATGAGACAATTCACAGTTACATTTTGGGGGCATCACTGTATGCATTAGTTTAGTTTTTCCCTTTTTCCCTTTTCACCGGTATTTGCTGTCCATAGTAATTGTGTACACAGATGTCAAAGTACATGAAACCACTGCTTATTTCCACTCCTCAAGTGCCGGACACAACCTGTGTGACATGAACATTTTGTTACAGACATCTCAGGAGCCGAGATGAGAGACGGCAACTCCAAAAGTATAGCGTGCCTCTGCTCTTGACAGACATGAAACGAAATCAACTCAGACACAAAGTTGGCTGAATTCCAAGCAAGGAATGATGAAATATCTTGAGAACACGTTGCCGGGCATCTTTGATAGGTGGGATCACTCATATTCCATCTCATTAGCCTGTGTGTAATCCGACTTTCTCTGAAGCTGCCTGTCAGAGGGCAGACTAGTTTATGTGTACGTGTGAGAAGCATCTGTTATCACAAGTGACAGACAAAAAGGTCAGTAGCCTCCTGTATGAAAGGCACAACGCTTCTCGAGGGAAAAAACTTCCATTTACAATTCATTATTCTCTGATTACTGTAAGGATGCCTTCTAAATTGTGATCAAGCACAGGCCCCGTTCAAAAACGTGCATATCAACAGTGCGCACTGCGTGTTACAGTGAAATCTTTTTTTCGTGCTATTGCTCCACCAGTGACCACCAACACGAATCAGTGGGTGCAAAGAGTGGTCAAAACACGAATCAGCGTCAGAGGCAGGTCCAAGTCCTCTTTTATGCCGAAAAGTCACACAAGATTTTTGAAAGGAAAAGGAGCGGAGCCCCACTGCACTACTGAAAGAAGAAGAGAGACAGATTCTGACTACCTCATATTCATGCCAGTGTAGGATCATAACCAGGGCATGTAACTGGACCAAAGCTGCCACTATACTATCACTTCTGAAAGCCATATACTGTAATGTCTAGAAATCAATCAGTGCCAATCAGATTGATTCAATTTGTTTGTTTCTTTGGAGCCAAATTGTGGATCATCAGCACAGAGTCTTATCTAATCTTGGCGATAATCTTCGTTGATCTGAGCCAAACAATCTCACAATCAAGCCAGACGCTGGTGGACATGAGCTCCTACTACAATAATTGTTTGTGGATTTTTTTTTTATTCCTCTCTTATTGTGTGCTCCTCTTCTCTTCCCACTTTTTAGTCTGTCCCATCATTTAACCCCTAACCCAACCACAAATGGCATTTTAACCATGTGGGACCCACAGGCCCACCAGCTCAGCAGAGCCGCGATAAGACAATGTCCCTAAATGAGAGTGACATGGTTATAGAGCAACGTGCTGAGCCTGTTTAGCTGATTTACATTGAAATTAACCGTGTTTTTTCTGGCTATTGTGGATGAAATTAATTATGTAAACTGTCTACGGGACTCATTTGCATTTCTTGATTGATTTCAGTCCATTTTGTGTATTCTGTTCGAGGAAAGGGGAAGCTGAGAGATGGGCACTGTCATTCATGCCGGCATGTTGTCATTGAAATTGCAGCAGGCGGTTGCCCCCAGGAAGTGCTGCACAATTGCAGACATCTGTCTCTGTGTACACATGTAACCTGTTCAAGTTTGCTCAGGAATGCATGTAATCCCGTTTTTAGCTTTGTACATTTCCGAAATGTCCATCTGCACTGCTGGTGTCAGCCAGTGTGAGGGGCTTGGTTTATCCCTTCATTATATGCATCTATAGTTTCAGTATGTATGTGGGGAGCTACAGTATAGTATATACACAACACAGTGCGTTCTCCAGTTTGCTTTTTTCTTCTTTGTCTTTGCTTCTCCCTGTGCTCCTCTCTCCTCCATGGCCTGTTAAATATCCAGCCGAACGGCAACAGAACCTCTGTACGCCTGCCTGTCCGTGTGTGTCTGAAGCTCTGCTCCAAAACAAAACGAAACACCCAGTCAAACAGTAAGCTGGAGGCAAGCAGAGGGACCCCGTCAACCTCTGAGCTCTATTCTCTCTGAAGCCATCAGTCGTGGGACTAAAGCTGGGCTGCATAATGACATTGTGGCAATGTACTTGCGATGTGCTGCAAAACATATTAATGTTAGACATAATGAGTGTGACGGCCCAGTATGGTTCTCGAGGCTCGGGGAGGATTTTTAAACTGGCACACACTGCCCTCAAATGGAGGAGAGGAGTTACAGCATTTGCGGTCGAAGCTGCAGTGTTGTCAGGTTTAGTGCCAATGACTTGCTCTAAATTATCATACCCAGAAACTATGCCCATTCTGGACAATGGTGTGTTGCTCGTCTGAATACTGCTGCTGACTTATTGATCATTCATGCCTGTCGGTCTTCTTATGCATTCCCACTTCTGTGTGTATTTGATGACCTCTCTCAATGTCCAGAAATCTGAAGTCACAACACCGTAGATTCAAAAAATGTCTGATTTCACATCGCGTATGCAATATTTTTTTTTACTGTTATGTGATATGTAGGCTCACATTTTGTAGCTTCTGTGTTCTTTGAGTGTGTTGTATACTTACATGCCTGTGTTTCTGCCATTTATCCTAGAATCTTGGAGCTGCAGCAGAACGGAGACATGGATATACTGAAACTTAAGTGGTGGCCCAAGGACAGCCCCTGTGACCTGTACAGCTCAGTCCAGACACGGCAGCATGGCAACGCCCTGGACATCCACAGCTTCGCCGGTGTTTTCTGTGTCCTGGCAGCCGGTGTAGTGCTCTCTTGCCTCATTGCAATGGTGGAAAGCTGGTGGTCGCGGAGGAAGGGATCCAGGGTCCCCTCCAAGGAGGTACGGGGTTGGATTGGGGGACTAAAAGGACAGATGATGGTACAGAGAGAGGTATAGTCCCCACAAGAGATCCTAACTCATCCGTCTGAAAGAAGAAGTGCAATAGGAAGAAAAGATAGATAAAGGGAAGAAAAAATAAAGTAAGATTGGACAGATGGTGATGGGATGGATGATGGGGTTTAGTTTTGGGCCTTGCTGAGGCACAGGGAGAAGGATGTAATACAGAGTCTAGACTTTGTGGCCATGGGCGCTAAGCTGTAAAAAAAAAAATACAGCAATTCCTCAAAGTCAGGCTGCATGTGGTATAGAAATATGAGCAGAGCCTTCCTTGTGAAAGAGTTGTGACAGTGTCAGCATCTGGATCCTTTAAAAACCTCCTCTGGTCATGCTGTCACTTCCCCCAAACTAAGTTTGCACAAAAAGCAACGCTATCCTGAAGGCACAGGCTGGAGTTTCTCTGCAAAAGGTTCTGCGTTTGCTCTCCACTGTTGAAGCCATTGATATTTTGCATAGCCTTGCACGTATAAAGCGTGTGTGCACAAAGGTTATTAAAGGAAGAGAGAGAAGAGTCAAACAGATTTATGTTTTCACAAGTTCTGAGAGGATTACATTAATTTCCCCTTCTCACCCGTAATCATGATCTAAATATGACTGCCAGCCTATGAAGCGCCTTGTCATGTTATCAATTCTAACTGTTTGCTTAATTAAAGTTACGATCAAATTATGAAAATGATTAAGCAAAGAGACATGCTCAGCCAAAATCAAATTGAATGTGAGCGTAAACTGAATTAAGCAGCCAATTTAACTTAATTCAATCGAAGAGGGGTTTTCGCTCATGTTTTGTTCCCTCTTCAGTCCTCATTAGTTCATCTTAAGTACTGCCAATTACACTGATGCCAAATAAGATGTCTAACGTTACATATGATGTAACCGTAGATGGCCTGGGTGATATATCCACAACACCCAAACCAACATAACACCGAGAAGAGGTTTAGTAATGCTCTATGTACCGAGAAGGAGTTGATGTAGCCGCGTGTTTACAAAGTTACAGTCTAGGCCATAAGTATGTGGACAGTTAATGAGCTTCAGCACATTCTGTTTTTACTAAAATAATGGATTCTACATCAAAGTGCAAAGATGTGGGTTTTTAACACATATAGTGCCCAAAGTTTAGGGGTTAAAAATTAACTGGACAGACACACATCAAATTATACAAAATCATAATTTTGATATAATTGGGAAAATCTTGTTGTTGACCCACATACATAAATTTTCATTGTACCAACAAAAACCCTACATCTGTGTACACCCTGACCAATCACAATCAGGTCTAAAATCTTGGTTTGGCTAACTCACTGTCACTCATTTGCATTTTGTTGTCTAAAACCAGTGAGTATTCCCTCGTTTGGCCCTGTAATGTATTTAGGAACCTGCTGATGCTGAAGACCTGCACAATCTCACATCTCCTTTCTATGTTTTATTAATGCTGTTTAGATTGAATTTAAAACAAGCCAAATGTGTCAGTGTCTACACTAGGGTTCACAACCACTTATCTTTCTGAAAAGCTAATGTTTTGGAGAAAAGTGGACCCTGGCAAAGTTAAAAGCCGCATACATAAACAGCCTTGGGGATGGCCTGAATGCTGCAGTGTGCCTCGACCAAGGCAAACTGACTCACAGTATTAAACAAGCGCTCTCTCCGAAACAGTGGCAACACTCCACCTCGTAAATTAGCAGCAGAGCCCTTTGAAATATCCAATCAGCCTATGTGTGGTTGATCACCTCAGCGGGGGTATATCATTCGAGGCAATCACTGTGACTCTGGAAACATGTTATCCTGCCTGCAAACCCCGCTGTCTGCTGACGTGCTACCTTTGTTTGCTCCACCATAGACAGGAAATGGATCATCTCCTAATGAAAGCATGTCGAGTTGCTATTCTATTAGTGCACGGAATTTAGAGAAGCTCAGGACCCGTTCCCCATAAAACAGTGATAGCATCGGTGCAACCTATCGATGAAAGGAGCTATTTTATCCACAAATGACAAGGATTTGAACCAGATTTCCATTCAAGCTCTAACCCCAACCCACCTCATTACATCCCATGCTTGCCAATACACAGAGGGAGAAAGTGAAATGTAAAGGACCTAAATCAAAACTGTGGAAATGCAACTAAGTCTGTTATGCGTAACATGCCACTGATGAACGGAAATAAATTCAATTATGTTTGAAATAATTTTTTTCACTTTTGGATGAGAGTTAATCATTAACGTGATGAAAGCAAATTAGGCTTAGAGAGGCACAGATTACTTTTAGCACAACATGTTCTTGCCTTGAGGCTTTTTCCTTTTTGAGGAAGATATTTGATAAAGTCAGGTTGAGGTTGACTTGTGATTAATGACTAGGTTTCCTGACCTATCATACAGCTTTCTGTCCATAGCAATAAACGTCTTCAATCAGAGAAGATGTGTTGTTCGATTAGATAATGTTGCATTTGCGATATTTTTTTACCTGGTTACCAAAATGGACTTTAATTTGGAGGTGGGGTGGGTGGTGGCCATGACATTAACTGGCACTGTCAAGGCGACTGTCTCTGCCTGTCTGCCAGGAAAAAGTAAGAAAGTCCCGTGTCGTCTCCTTAATGGTGTCGTGCTTATATGAAGTTCACCCGTAGACTACATTTGACAAAAATAGGAGAATGGATATTGTGACTGTAGAAAGGATGATTTAATGTCAGATCAGGTTACTTTTCATGATGTAAGACCGATAACACCAATCTCCTCTGCAAAGTAATTCAAATGAAGATTTCCACATGAAAACTTGAATGAAATATTGGCTCCAGATGATTAAATGAGCAGCTCCTTGTCAAGCACTGGTCCATCATCACAGATTATTGCATCACTACATCACCACAATTTCTAGCGTTCGGAGGAAGATACGTACTTTTATTCATAAGAAGTCGTTTTACTCTGTTGTCAGATAACTACGTGACTTGAGCAGTGGCATCCCTGAAATTGGTGTTTTTTTTCAGGCAAATAGTTGGTTTGAATTATTTGCCTCATCAGCTGTGATCACTGTAGTGTGCACGGGCTTGTTCGTCAACCGTCTTGTAGGCTTCACACAGCTGTGCTTACTGTAGTCCGAGTCTTGCAACTGATCAACAGTGGCAAGTGATTTGTTATATTTATCACACGTCCTTTGGGCTATTTCTTCATTGATCTCTTCTGTTGTTTAATTTTACTCGCACTACAAGCACATCCATCTTTTCTCTTGAGGGACTGAATCAGTTAAAGACGAGGCGAGTCCTGATGCCGGGAGAGGGTTAGTGCAATTCTTTGAATATACAAGCGGGAGCTATAAACTCTCGTGCAGACTCCTCCCACCTCAGTCATTTCGCCATGTGCAAGTTCCCCATGCCTCTGGCATGATGTGCCATTAAACTGACGACACGCTGCAATGAGAATAGAGCAACCTTTTTCCGCAGCAGGTTGACTGCAGCCTGTTTGAGCTCAGTTTGGCTTCTCCTGTATTGTTATTGTTTTGGTAAGTCGAGTGAAATGTATTAGTTGCATGTTCACCCTGCATGCCAATGCTCGTCACGTAGAGATCCTATCGCAGGTGCCTGAAACAGAAATATCTCCTGGTTGATTCAAAATTGCCCAATGTTATTGTTTATCAGAGATTTTTTTTTGTTTCCAGCACACGCACACAAACACAGACACACAAAGCACATCCCTCCCCTGCCTCCAGCTTTAATCTGTCATTCAGACCAGTGGTTTTGTCCACCACTGAGCAGCCACAAAGACCCCCGACCTTGAGCTGAATCTAAAGTCATGTTAAGCACAGTGTGGTACAGCTGCAACACGCCTGCCCCCCCACTATCTTCATTAGACACTAAGAGCAGCCAGTGGAATCATCCCCTCGGTGTGAGCACGAGTGGAGTCGCAATGGTGAATAGGAGGGACAGCAGGGATTTAATCGCTAATAGTCTTTGATTCTCTTTGTAGATCTTGTTCAAGGTTTTTGCGTATTAAGGCACCAGGCAGCCGTACCAGGAGATGTAAGAAAATGACCCCGGAGGTCATCTGGGCAAGCAGCTGGTTACAACCAAAAGTTATCTTTGCACAGGAGGACGTTGGGTGAAGTCAAATAAAGAGACACAAAGTCCTCAATTCAAACCAATGTATAACTCTTCCGCAACCTTAACTGCGTCTTTCTTCTCGTAACCATAACGGCACTCATTCGAACCCAAACCACAATTTTTCTCCAAATCCAACAAAGTAGTTTTCATGCCTAAACCTCACCCAACCATGAACGTTCCATAACCTTAACTGCGTGTTTATTATCATTAACATGACAATATGCCTACTGATGGTGATACTGTCAAGTGACCCATATGGTTATTTAATGGGCTACTTTAATGGGCAAGGAAAATCACTATTATTGATTTAGAAACCACATTGGGATGCTCTTCATGTATAAATTACATTTTTGTGATCTCACATTTAATATTTAAGACACTTCTTCTGTGATGGAGATGAAATATACCAAGAGTCCAGAGTCTCAGTGATGGAAACTACTATGGCTAGTTAGCTTAGTTATTTTTTTTTAATCATTATCTTTTTTTTCACATAGAGGTGGGAGGAAGAACAAAGCGTTTCGGATAGCAGTGGGAGCAAAGCAACAGCACCAATGCTTCCATGGTGAAAATGAAGTTGGCTCAGTCAGCCGTGATTGTTTTGTGTTTTGTATCCTTCACCCTGTTGAAGCATTGGTCTATTGATTGCCATTTGTTTGGCTCAAGGGTTGCTCAGAGTAACCACTGAACCTAAAGAGCTCAGCATCCGTCAAGCCAAGTGCTGGTCGAATCATCGAACAGCTTGTGAAACCCCCTGTGTCCACTCGTGTCCGACCTCTTGTCACTTGCTCAAACCAACAATTCAACAAACACGCAGCCTTTAACTCTGCAACTGGCGGGTGTGTGTGAGAACGCAAATGTTGCTCCGGACTTTTTCCAGAAAGACTTTCTGCCAGCCCTCTAGTAAGATTTCTGGAAAATGTCTGAGTGAGCACATGTGAGACGACAGCAGGAAAATCGGTGGAAGATTCACGGCGGCGAGGGAGTGGGCGCTCTACCCAGGCACCAGCCCGCGTCTGAATGTTCCCGCGATTTGCCTGCTGTTGTGAAAGCATCTGACCCAGACAATATCCAGCTGCGTGAAAATGTGTGATGTGTGAAAACTGCTTATGACTGCATCTTTTTCACGCTAGTTTATTTCCATTCGACTGACAGGACATTTGTGTGTAAAGACCATGGAACTTAAAAATAGAATCCACCTCATCGATCACATTTAAATTTTGCTGAGATATTATTTAATATTTATCCTTAAATAAGTCATGCCATGTGCAATAGTACAAATACTATACTCCATCTCAATTCACCATCTGCCATCTGCTGCAAAGATAGTTGCTGAGAACAGAGCAGCGGAGAGTAGAGCTGGGTCCACTGCAGCTTGTCCAGACTCAGTGGATGAAGGAAGACAAACTTAATTCAACTTCAAAGCAGCTAATAAGATAATTGCATATGTTGCATTTTATCGACTGGGGAAAACTCTGTAACTCTCCATGCAATTTGGCCATAGTCATGAGCAATTTAGTAAGTCGAGTGTGTTTAATGTCATCTAACTCCAAAGTTAGTAAAGTGAGGCAAACCTTAAAGCTTGTAATTAATTCCACCGGACAATTTGCTCTCTATCAGTTTAAATGAAGAAATCAATAGCCTCTGTCCTGCTGTCACAGTGAATGTTAACGCCACTTGAGACCATCGCACTGGGCCAAGAACATGCAGCCCCCTGTGCAACTCTGAAATTCAGAAAGCCTGGTGACCCACTCTTTATGCATGTGCCTAGAAAACTTGGCTCAGTAAAACACATTGGCAAAGGGAATATGAATTAGGATTGCACACTTGGCATGAGGACTTCCAGTGCCCCAATCCTATACAGTATCATGGTTTTCCACCTGGTTTTCTCCAACAATACTGAATACATTATGTGTTATGTGAATGTCATTTGTCAGACGAAACATCTGGGTGTTCGTGGATATTACTTGAATAATTTTGTTACAAACATTTAGACAAACTTACTCTCTGAGTTCCAGTTTTGTCACTGGGAGAAGTTGGGTTTCAACTCTCACAGATCTGCAGATCGTGCACAAAACCACAGTCCTGATCATTCCTAGGCATTTAGAATCAGAAAATCGAAAGACACATCCTCATTTTTCTTCCTTGACGACAAACAGGTTCACCAATATGGCCTTTCTTGCAGTAACACACACACACACACACACCTTCTCACATGCATGCATATGCATCATCATTTAGCTCGCCTCCCTCCGTCATGTCAGCCTTGTGTGACAAAATGCTCCAACTTTGTGTCAGAGATCCATATCATGAGACTCATCAATGCAAAGATGTTTATGTGTTCAGTTTGTTTTAAAAATTCTTCATAAGCCTCGGTGGTTTTCTGTTCATGTGGGTCCCTTCTCTCGTCAGCAGCAATCAAGGATCTGGTTATCTTTCCCACAATGACAGATATTTAACTTAAGAGGGATGTGATTCACTTAAAATTAGTAAATATAAACATAAATTGAGACTGTGTTCATCCATGTGGGAACACCCCCCCCCCCCCAACTTGCCACATACACACTTTCTGCATACATGAAAACCCCCAATCCACTTTTCAATCTCAAACTCAACTAAGCTGTTTGTGTCTGTTTGTCATACATACTAAAATGTGCATAATTACATACTGTGCATATTGTCTTTACATACTTTCATACCTCCCGCTGTAATGCGTTAACTGCTTTTGATTCTGGGCAGTCGATGTTTGTGTTTGTGCCGTGGTTCTGTGTTGTGTGTCTGAAATGGCTGACATTGTGATCTATTAGCCTGCTTCTCCATGTAAACAGTTTGCTTATGAGAATTTCTGCCCGGCTTAAACATTCACAAATACAAATACATACACCTCTACAGAGCTGACAAATGAGGATCATCAATCGCAAGAAACGACTGAGCACATTTAACAAAGATGTGCACACAAAATAAAAGAGGATGGTGTAATGATCTACCTGCAAGTCATCCCTGCCCATTTTGGGACTTTTGACCGTGCACTTTACTGTCACACAGTATGAATTATTGCCACAATTGCACCGTGTTTCAATTCCTTTTAACACATAATGATGCATCTTATAAATATACAAATATTTTCTTATTTCAAAAGCAAGTGAACTTACTTTTGGGTTGGGTGTGCGATGTCTGAGTATGTTTGTGATGACAGTTCTGTATATATGATGAAAAACGGATCAAGTTGCTCTTAACACTGTTCTGAGTTTGACATCTTGATTCGTTTGACGAGCTATTTCCCAGATCGTCAGAGCGTCTGAGGCCCATTTCATTCATAACAGGGCAGCT
Organism: Scophthalmus maximus; assembly: GCF_022379125.1. NCBI lineage: Eukaryota > Metazoa > Chordata > Actinopteri > Pleuronectiformes > Scophthalmidae > Scophthalmus > Scophthalmus maximus. The sequence continues at coordinate 10,400,843 of NC_061533.1, read as the reverse complement.
GTATTGCTTTAGCCTTGTTGACCAATATATGTTCCTCCAGAGGTTTTGTATGAAAGAGTTCTGTCAATTGGCATCTCCACAAATTCCAAACTGAGATCAACTCTTTTGCTTTGAATAGTCAAAATAGAAAATAATGATCATTGTCAAGACTCTTCCATAACGGTTATATCTGTTGGTTTTGAACATGTCTGATATTTCATATAATCCTTGCAGATTTAGCACGAGAAGGGCAGGCACTTCCCTGTGTATCAGCTTCTTTGATACACCTAAAACGGCTGACCTCTCATTTCAGAATGTTTAGGAATGGCAAGTGCCGGCCTCCTCGTTCTAACTCTACATAATGATCTGTGTCCCTGTGGCTCAGAGCTCTCATATTCTGTCTCATGTTTTGTTTTTGTAGATAAGTACACTGTGTTGAGGGGTGTAGCGGGCGAGGGGGAGACAGAGGGAGAGAGGGGGAGAGAGAGCAATTCAAAATGCCATTTAAACATCTCCCCTTTCCAGGTATATAATGACTGTGTGAACGTCTCTCTGAGGACACAACACAGAACGACCTGCGTAACTGTGTGTGCTTGACTGACTGCCATGTCTTTCTTCTCGCTCACCCCCCTCACCCGTCTGTCTCTCCAATCCACCTCTCTCTTTCCTCCGCCTCACCATCCTCCCATCTGCCTGATCTTGTCTGTTACTCATCCCTTCTCTGTGTCCGCCTACGGCGTTTAATTTTGTTTTTCCTGTCGGCCTGTGTGTCAACTTGGCTCGTTTTAATTTCCCCACTAACATTCACACAAACACTCAAACACATTTATATGAATTACTGCACATCCCAATTTCATCGCCCTCTCTCCCTTTCTGTCCTTTCGCTCACACACACACACACACACACACACTCTCACACCAGACACAGGCAGATGGCCCATCTGCCAGACAAGCTGCTGATCCCTGCCCTCACGGCCCCAACGAGCACCCTCTTGCCCTGGGCGGTCAAAGCCAGAATCAGGCGGCGAACACCACCAACACCACTGCCCCCACCGCCACCCATTACCAGCCCCCAGCATGCTGCGACATTCCCTGTGCCCTTATCGTGCAGCACTCCTACGAACCCACCAACCCCTCCGAGCTCGCGCCCAAAATGAGAATGACCACCTTCACCACCTCACCTCCCACCCCAAGGTTATACATACAATAGAAGATAAGACTAGTTCATTGGTTAGTAGTGCTTGTGGACAGATGCTATTTGCAATGTCAGTATATAAAAAAATGATGATGGAATTAGAGAGAGGACGCACAATCAGGGAGCAGGGTTCATACGTTGGAACAGCAAAGCGCTCTTCTTTCAAAAACATTAATCTCCCCGGCAAGTTGCCAGTACACTCTGTGTGCAGTGATGCCTTTTTACCATTGGAGGGAGCTGTCTCTCCATCTAGAGGCACATGGTGGATCCTCTTTGACCAGACTGAGTCAAAGTTACATGCTCTGTATAGTTATATATGCAGGTAAAATCCTGCAGTGAAGTATTTATTAGATAGTGTTTATTTTTCATATAGCAAATTAAGCCAAAAACCAATGTACGGTGTAAACTTGACTTCGTTCTCGGATATAATGCCTTCACAATACAAAGTTATCCAGAGACGTCTATTTAAATACATTTCAGGCATCGAGATCTATCATGTTATTATGTCTGTCACTGTGCTACACAGTGACATAAATGCAGCCAGGTCCTTCCACCACTCCACTAAAAAAAATCTCCCAGTCTTCCTTCCCTCAGTCCCTTTCAGTCACGCCTCATAGTTACCCACTGATCTGCTTTCACAGGCCGCAGACTGACCATTTGTGATTCACTCTTCTCTTTTACTTTCCGTCATTTCCTTTGATACCAACTGAACCCCTTCGATACCCGCTCCTTCAAACATTTAGTGTGTGTGTGATCTTGTCACGACAGACACTAGTGCCCCCTCGTCCTCTCCTTACTCCCACTGTTCCCAACCTTAGATGGCAACCGAAGGGGGGCACCACTGTTGGTCCCCTCTGTCCATGAGCTACACACAGTAGGGCCAGAGCCCCCTCGAGAATCCCCAGGCCCGAAGAACACGGTCAGTGAATCTACTTTCAGCCACAACAATGTGACTCCTTTGCTCACAAAACCCTGTTTGCCTTGATCCCGGACAGTATCACCATGAAGAAACACAAGAATGAGACACCACCCACCCCCCACCTGTGAGATCCCTCGGATCTTTCCCTTCCTCCGATAAACATAGAGAAGCACATTGCCTCATTTGTTGACAATGCAAAAAAAAAGTACAAGTTGTGTAAAAACTCTCTCCAGCATCATCTAACACTGTTCACCTGAGTCCTCTCCCTCTATATCCTCACCTCATTCATTGCAAACTGAGCTCCCCTGCACTACTGCCCCCCCTCACCCAGTGAAAGCATGAAACAACTCTCACTTAGTGTAACCATCTTTAAGACAGACTAGTCAAATTCCTATGTGTATATATAGTCATACAATGTATGCATTGTTATTTGTAAGTTTCATTTACCTTATACTCTAAGTCACTTTAAAGCTTAAGTTAATGTTTGTGCTACTGTCTATAGATGATCCTGTTAAGATTGTTAAAGTTTGTTTGATTGAACTGATGAAAGAACCTGAGATCCTTAATAGTCGCAGATATGTATGTGGCCTGAAAAAAAAGAATTCACTTGAAAATGAGATGTTAATCTCAATGTGAATTATTCTTTTGGCATGATGGCCAGATTGCATTACAGGTGACAAGAAGCAGGGACCAATACGTTAGATGAGTGAGGCATTGTTGAACATTTGGACTATAAGTTGTATTTGTAGTGTAATATTAGATCATGTATAACATGTGCTCCACAGTAGACCTAGCGCCCTGGAATAGCAGAGCACACAACATGATGGCAGTGTGTGTGTTTTCTGTGTGTATTCCAGATTATCTGCACTCCCTTTTAAGACCTTGTAGAAGTGTGTTTATGTTTCTCTTTTTCAATATCCTGACCGCAGCTCAGATTGTGCTTCTCTATCCTTCCCTCCATCTTTACCCTCCTCTCCTTTTCGCTTCCTGTCAAATCCACGCCTCCCTTCCATTAAACATTTATTTATTTATTGCTTTTATTTTGTTTCCCCCTTCACCTTCTCTCTCACATCTAACTTCTGCACTTGCTTCAACTTGAATCTCTTCTTTTTTCTGTGGTTTGGCCACATGGATACCTTTTCTTTCCCCCATAATATCATCGCCTGCGTGGTCAAACACCCTTCCCTTGCTTTCACTATTATTCCTTACTATCCATTTATACTGGTTGGATGGATGACATCTTTACCGCTTGGATACGAATACACCCCATCCTCGACCACTTTCTCTTTTTCAAAACATATCCTCTCTGCACATACTCTGCTGTTTCACTCACCATTCTCTCCATTCCCTCACTCCTCCCTTCGCACTACCCGTATTCCTTTTCTTTTACCTCCTTTGTCTCCGTTCCTTCCTTTATCTAACTTCTCTAAATTCATCCCTCCAATCTTCCTTCTCAACATCATACTCCTCCAACTTTCTTAACCCTCGTTCTCTCCTATTGTTCCCTTCTCTTTCCCTTACTTAAACACTGTTCCTGGATCTTGCTCTTATTCCATCCCTCCTCTTCCTTTCCAATATCTTACTCCCCACCTCGTATCCTTTCCAATTCCCTTCCTTTCCCTCTTCCCTTCTATCATTTACCATCACTGCTTCTTTCCTGCCCCCCCCTCCACCTGCAGGACGATAAGGAAATCGACTTGGAGCACCTACACCGGCGGGTTAACAGCTTGTGCACCGAGGATGAGAGCCCCCACAAGCAGTTCTCCACCTCTTCCGTCGATTTAACACCCCTCGACATGGATGCGCTTCCTGCTGCGCGCCAGGCCCTCGAACAGATCAGTGACTTCCGCAACACCCACATCACGACCACCACCTTCATCCCTGAGCAGATCCAGACCCTCAGCCGCAGCCTCTCTGCTAAAGCCGCCGCTGGATTTTCCGCTGGTTTCGGTAGCGGTGGCGGTGGGGGCGTTCTCCAGGACCACCGGACTGGGGTGGGCCCTTTCAGGCAGAGGGCCCCCAACGGTGGCTTCTTCCGCAGCCCCATTAAAACAATGTCCTCCATCCCCTACCAGCCCACAGGTCCAGGACCCAACTTTGGATATGGCAATGATCCAGACAGGGGCACCTCCATATGAGGAGTTGCCAAGGATGTGGTCGGTTCAGGAGAAGGAGGAAGAGAAAGAGAAAGAGCATGAGGAGGAGGAGGCGGCGGCGAAGAGGCTAGAGTCAGTCATGGGGTGGTAGAACAAATACATTATGGCTAAGCGTAAAAGACAGAAGATAGGGATCTGTGTACATAGGAAATCTCTCTGTTTTATACAATGTGTGGAGAAGACGAAGGAGGTGGAGGTCTTTTGGGGCATTCCTTATCCTCCTGCGAACCATGCTGGTGAGGTGCAAGAATGGAAGCTGGAGAGTGATCTTTGCTTTATCGTTGTTGTTCTTGTGATTGTTTGGGGGATTATTTGGGGGGATATCTGTGAAAGGGGATCTTTTTTAAAAAATTGTTTCAGTTCTATGACATGAGGCCTGCCTCATGTAAGGGAGATTTGCTGATATGACCTGACTCCTATTACCTTCTAAACCCCAACTCGGAGGGTTTCATTTATACGACTCCAACCACAGGAAATACTTCTATGTTCTCGTGAGCTCCGGGGCTGCCATTGGTGGATGACTGGTGTCTGTAGCCAAGAAGCAACAACAACTAATAAGCAATTTTGGGGCAGATACTTTATGTCGGTATATATAACCCATAGTTCCTTGTGTAGCCCTGGGCATGCACACAGCGGCCCCACTCCCACCCTTGCAGTTTTGAAAAGGTCCCATCTCAGTGAATATCAGAAGATTCCACCAGGTTTTCTCTGCCTTTTCACTATGTGGGATTCAATACTCAGTTTTCTCTCGTCTTCTCTGGTGTCGATTCGCCAATACCTCGGGTTCTAAATGTGTAAGCATCTCCAAGATGGTGTCAACACAGTGGCCTGACTAGACCTAAGACTTCACAGCTGAACACACGCTGACCCAGTGATGATGCATCACTCTGAAAAACTGTTGAAATGCCATGACAGTGCAACAGTACGACACTGTAGAATCACCAGTTTGGTGCATCAAGCTTAAACTTCTTCTGCCATTTTGGTGCATCAGCCTGAAACTTTCACCGTTTTGATGCACATTAAAGACTCTTTGTCAATTCCACTGCACTGTACCAGTGCCCACAGACCTGTAAGTGATTGTATGTAGATCTGACCTTTTCTTTTTCTCACCCGTATTGTGCTCTCTGCTTTTCAAGTCAAGGTGAGACTTGACTAATCAGACGCCCAGAGGGATGATACAAAAAACAACCTAAAGAGAAAAAAAACCAACATAAAAATACAAGCTGAAAGACTTCAAAAAGCGTATGCTTATTATATGTCTTTTATTGAATTTTGTTTTTGAAAAAAAAAAAGATTTTAATGCGTGGAATGTGTTTTGGTCAGGAAGTACAAAAAAAATAACATTGTTCTGAGCTGTCTGCTTGTTTTTTTTTTTCCTCAGCAAACTTTGAAAAACTGCTAAATGAGTGATGTAGTCTCTGGTTTTTGCATAACTGTCATTCAAACATTTACATTTGATTTCAATTTTTTTTTTGCTTAATTTCAGTGCTGCCATGACCTTGGTGTTTTAAAGGTAAAAGCTAATTATGTAAGGTCATGTCATGTTAAAGTTCATTGATCACGTATCAGGTTCAAGTGGTGAAACAGAGTTGATCTTGTGATGAGGAGAAGCCATTAATACAGCATCTTCAGTACAGGCCTTATATGTCAACTAGCTAGTTGTACCCTCCAAAACCCAATTTATCACCATGTACATTTAATAGCAGCAAATCAGTGGTCGTGTTTTAGGGGTTATGGGAATGTCACGAAGAGTCAATGGCCATCTGAACCCATTGGCGGCCTTTTATGAGATGAGTTCAAAAGATACTTCTATTTCATATCTGTAATCTTAAGGGTACTGTTTATATAACTTGTTGTTTTTTTTAAAGTGCCAATTTATTGAAATGAGACCATTAAGGTGCATTTTGGGGGTGGGAAAGGGGAACGGTACATTAAGATCATTAAAAGGGTTTTATGTGGATTGGGGTGATAAAATGGAACCAAACCTTTTTTTCACTAACACTGTATTAATAATTGATAATGTTAGTTGTTTAGAACAAGTTTTCAGTTTGTTATCTTTAAGAACTAAAACCGCAAAATGTTGTGCATAGAGAACTCAGTCACGCCACGGTGTTTTGAAGCATTCTTAGGCATCCATTTCTTATATTAGGCTACAGTATGGCTATTGAATGACAAATAGGACACAGGCATTTAAAAAAAAGTTTTATTTAGTTTAATGAAAGAGACATTATAAAATGTATATTTTACATGTTGATGCTATTTTTGTTTAACAAAAAGAAAAGAGTATATCATGATGAGCTTTAGTCTTGAGTTCAGCAGTCACGTTACTGCATTTGGATTTCCCTTGTCCTGCCCATGGTCAACATACAACACAAACTCTTTACGTTTCTCATGTCACCCTGAGTCCATTTTATCATTTGCTGGCAAAATAACAAAAAGTGGCAAGATGATTAAAAAGACCGCATGCACAAACTTGCTGTTGCGCTACCTGTTAGCATTTTTTATTTCATACATAGAACTACAGGATTTCATTGATAATTTTCAAACTTTACGATGTACAGTATTTAATATAGGCCTATTTTGTTGTATGTGTTGCATATTATTCAAAAACTGAACAAACTGGGGCCTCTGTTACAAGTGGCAAAGCTTTCTGTGTATAATTTGTCTAATAAACAGGTTTTCTACAGTGGGATCGTATTTGTTGTCTTTGCCAAAAAAAAAAAAAAAGATGGCACATAAATAAATGATTATTTATCAGACAATGGCGGATAATTGCCGCTATACATGATTTTAATTATTTGTGATGTTAGGTGCTCCCCTCTCACATTGAAGTTCTCTGTCATATCACTCCAAACATCTGCACATTTAAATAAAGAGGCACCTCACTGATGGCCGATTCTCATAAAACATCACACTAGAAAGACTGCCACTTCCTGTTTGTTGTGGAGCAGCTGCACGATAATCAAAAATTACTTTACCAGCACACGTTATTGCCAAAGTTCCTTCACTACACAGTTTCCCTTTTCGTGGGTACGACTCATTTTTATTCTTTTCTGCGAGTGATTTCAAGTTCTGCACATATCACATCTTTGCTGTTAAGTTGCCTGTTTGTATGAAGACAAAGCAAGGTGTTTCTGTCTTTTTCTCACTCTTCCCTTTTCTTTTATTATCATCCATTTGTCAACGTTTATCATAACACAACAGAGGACGACTGATGCATGAAGTCAAAGAAGAAATGATCGGTCGGCAAAATTTGGGTTTGGACCATTTAAATTTCAATCAGCCAATTGGTCCAAAACAGGCAAAATTCATTGAGGCAGATAGGACATATGCATGAAAATGTATTTTACCCTTATATTACTTGAAGCTGTATATTATTTTTATTATTATTATTGATGATGATGATGATGATATTAACACTAACAAGAAACCTTACATATGAGGAGAAAGTTCGAGTTAAAGTTAAGCAAGTTAAACTAATTTGGTTAAAATTGGTACGTTGGTATCATGTGAAATGTTTCTGTGTGATGTGCCGAATAGAATTTAAGGTCAAGCATGAGCTGATCTTTTGTGTCTTTCACTCCAAACAGGCGATCACTTCAAAGGCCTGCATGCTGCTGTTAACAGTTGGAGAGACGCGCTGCCGAGGACGACTGCTGTCAAGTTCAATGGAGCACTACATTGTAGTGGCTTTTTGTAACCAGGTGGAGGCGCTGTTTAGCCCCCCGCGGGTTGCAGAGACTTCCCAGTCTCTCTCTGCCACAGTTTATACGTTATGACAAGATGAATTGCAGCCAGTCACTTGCCAAATTTGCTAAAGATAAATGGATTTTTTTTTTCTCTCTTCAGATGTTTATGGAGCTTTGAATACCACTGGACCGAAAAGGGAGCTACAACAAACCAGATGTCAAGCTACACATGTTCTTCTACAAGTCAGAGGAAATATCCCAGTCATAGTTTTGATGCAGTCTTAACCATTATCATGATTTCCCCCGTATGTAGAATAATTATATGCCTATATACATTTTTTTGTCACCTTTTGGTGTAGTGAATGTTCACTTCAATTATAATGTGCTGAATCTTTCTGGGCGTAAAGCAGTGGGTTTGGGGGCATAGACATATAAACAGTTTCTTGTTGGAAGGCAACAATATAGGTAAGAGGTCTGACAAAGTTTCACTAATTTTTCGAAGCAAAATTTGATAAATGAAATTGTCGTATAAGATGCATCAACATGTAAATATGTCAAAGCAATAAAACATAGAACTTTACATTTAAATGTAAAAGGTTGGTCTTCAAAGTTATTAAAGTCAAAAAATAAATACGTATTACTTTTATTTCCCTCTTACACAGTAGTTACTTGAGAAAATCTCCATTCCATTTACCATGAATTGCACGTTGCAGGTGTTATTGTGACAAACTGGTAAAGTTTGGCAACAATAAAGATTCTCGGTGAATATTCAATACTTATAGGACTACTTCATCAAAAAGCAGCATCCGATCTGGATTAAGTTAAGTTAGGAATGGATATGGTAAAAGTTTTGAAAATGCCCGTCGTGCTCCCCTCACTCCAGTCTCGTGCTCGTCGCGCCTCGCGGTCTCCCGGGAGATGGGAATGAGAAGCGGCAGCACGCAGACTCCTCTCCGCGCATCGGAATGGGAGCCCCCATCCCACCACCATCGAGAAGCCCCCCCCCCCCCCCCCCAAGGCGTGACCAATGGAACATAGAGTCTCCATTGTGGCTACGACACTTTAATAATCGCCAGATACAATATCCAACCTGTCGGTAGCTTCAGGAGCCCTGGCCGGCACGTTGGATGGGGGCTTGTAGGTGGAAAGAGGGGGCGAACGCTCGGCGCCAGACCTCTAGCCCGCAAGAGGTCCCCTGGATGAATACATGAATAAAAAATAGAAAAGACTGATGTCTGGTCATCTCTGAAATTATGGGATTTCTTCCCATAAATTGTGTTTATTATTGTCCCCCCCCAACACACATTTCCAGCACCTCTTTAGTTTTAGATTATGGACCGAGACCTATATGTTTTACCATTCTTAATATATTGCCCCAGTTTACGTCAATGGTGTGATGTTTAATTGACAGGGTCGTGGCCTGCAGCTTACAATGTGGTTTTCGGCCATATAATGAAGTGTACAAAGGGCTTGGACGGGGCGAAGATAGTCACAGATACTGGCTTGCCTCAACCCCCCCCCCCCCCCCTTGATCATTGTGCCTCATACATTGGGCTACTGTATGTAGCTATATCCTCATTATCCTAAGTCGAGCGTGGCAATTAGGCTAAATAGCCAATTTCCACCCAGCAATTAGTCCATTGTTCATTTGCCAGGTTATAGGCCTAAAGTTTGCATCTCAGTAAGCATGGCTGCTTTGATCAGTAGACTGCAGGTGGTTTCCTCGGTTGCTATAATTTGTCCAAAGTTTATTTTGTTCCCGTCTGTGAGGCAGTTTGCCTACAATCTGCCCAGTCAGCGTCAGCTCTTCAAGCAGAATTTCTGATGATGAAATGAAAAGTGATCTTCAGAACTAAGATCAGCTGTTTTGTCAAAGATTTAGAGAGAATTTGTCCATCCGATGTTTACTTGTCCCATTCAGTGTGTGTGGAGATATTTTGCACTGACCCCAAAGACAATCATTTGCAAGAACTCGTGATGATACCGTGTTTGGCATTTTTGACTATATGTATAGGATGATGTCTGATATGTATTTGTAGACAGGAGGTGTGCGCAGGCGCCACATGCTCCTCCTGGCTACAGCTCGTGACGGTACACGGACACAGTGTTGAGCGCGCCGGACCCCTGCTCATGTTTCCGATCCCTGTGAAGCCCTTTCTACCGGCAGGGCGTTCCGAGAGCCGGATCAAAAGGGTTCAGACCCGCCACAAAGGAAAAATGGAAACTGGAGATGATCTTCGAATGGATGAATTGACAATGTGTGCGCGAGTCTCAGTTTTTTTTTTAGATTGAGTTTTGGTCAAACTCTACTTTAGCCCAAAGTTGTTTTTTTGTTTTTTTTCTGCCAACTGATTCCGTCTTCTCGCTTTTTTTTAAAAAAATATAAAATTACAGTGCCAGTATTAAGATTGAACCCTAAAGACTATTTACGTTTATGTGGGGGAAATTTTTTTTTATTGAATTCTTTAATAAGATGCCTGTCGACATTCTCATTCATTCACGTCATCTGGATTCAATAAAGTCCAGTTCCTCCTGATTCAACATCCGTTTGGTTTTCTTTCAATAGTCTTCGCTGGGTCCAGTGATATGAGCTAGGTCTATGCGCAACCTAAGTCTGTGTTGAATTTGGAGCCAGAGGGTTCTGGTGGGAAATGTTCAACTATGGCTTTTGGCCCACATGTGAGACACAAACGCAGCCTTGACACCGAGAAAGACAATGCAAGGGAAACAACTTCGACCGGTGTCCTCCCTTCTCCCTCCCCCCTTCATGCCTGAGACGTGCGGCAGACGCACGGACAGGTAGGAGTCCTGTCCCGCCTGCCCACGCTCCTCACCTAAGAAAGAAACCACGCGCCTCCCCGTGCTCGTGCGTCCTGGGGGAGGTTCCACTTACCTCCCTTGCGTTAAACACTCCTTGAATCGTTACGTTATCATAAACAGTCCGGCTTCGGGGGGGCCATAATCGCCTCTCTCGGGGTTTTGCCGAGGCTCCTCATTGGACGTCAACACGCGACCGGCGCGAGGAGGGGGGCTCCCAGGCGCGTGCCGCTTTTTAAACCGACGCCGCGCCTCTGGACACCAGAGAAGGAGTCCCGCACGCGACCGTTATATCCACAAAGTGCGACAGCACAGCAGTGCGTGCCTCCAACAAGTTCTCCCTCTCGACGCTACCCGTCGGTCATAACTTTGCCTCGCTGCTGGTGTTTGGGGAAACATGGATGCCCTAAGTGTGGACGACTGGAGCAAAGACGCACTCGAGGCGGTCCTCGGCTCGCGGCAGCAGAGCTCCAGCCTGGGAGAGAGGGCAGGGGAGCAGGAGCCGGAGGAGTCCCGCTACGAGCCCGGACTGTCGCTCGTGGACAGCGGCAGTGACCCACGCGCCTGGCTGGCCTCGGTGCAGCCGCCTGGCACCTGCGCGGCACACGCCACTTCACCCGACTACCTGCGCCTCTCGCCCTGCCCCAGCACCGGTTCCTACAACGGTGAGAAACGCAACTTTTGAATTAGTCCCGACTTAAAACGTCTGGACAAACTTTAACAGTCACCTGCAAATAAACGTCATTTGAAACTCGGGGATTTGCAACGTCCTCTCGCATCCACTGAAGGTGCAAAGAAGCAGAAGGAAGCGCCATGTGCTACTGTTGTTCACAATTGGGAGCTAAAGTGCAAAGTGTATTGTTGTTTGTTTATTGCTTAATGCTCTTGCGAGCTCACTTACATGAGTGCATTTTCATTTATTATGCACTATTGTTTTCAAACAAGAACATTACTGTTGGCTAAAGTTTTCTTATTCCTCTTCCAGAGAGCGACTCCCCGGGGTCATCGGGCCACCCCAGCCCTCCCGGCTACAGAAAATCCGCCAAGAGCCCCTCCTCTTCTTCGCTCAAGGTCCGGGACCTGTGCCGTCTCAAGGGCACCGTCACCGGGCCCGATGACGAGGCGCTCGCGAGACAGAGAGCCCCGTCCAGCAAACCGGCCAACGGCGTCCACAAGCAGAGGCGCGTGGCCGCCAACGCGCGCGAGAGGCGGCGGATGCACGGGCTCAACCACGCGTTCGACGAGCTGCGCAGCGTCATCCCGGCGCTGGACAACGACAAGAAGCTCTCCAAATACGAAACTCTGCAGATGGCGCAGATCTACATCAACGCCCTGGCTGATCTGCTCGAAGGTCCGGTGTCATCCAACAGCGGCAACGCCGACATTTCCAACTCCAACTCCAACTCCTCCTCCAACAACAACAACAACAACAACTCGCCAGTCAGTGACACTGTGCTTTCCTCCGCCGTTGGCTTTGAGGGAGGGGGAGACCGGGCCTCCCCTTCCCCGACAACCTGCCGGACAGCGGCGGCGGCGCCCGGCTCGGACAGCGCCTCGCCTGTCCGCGCCAACGGGACGCCCTTCCGTTCCTCCTTCGACAGCGACGCGTTCGCCGCCTTGGTGGAAGAAGCGATGTGCTCGCCCTCCCCGTCGCCCGCCACCCGGCTGGGCAGCTCACTGGCACCGGTCGGCGGAAGACAAGAGTCTCCCCGGAGCGATGGGGAGTTTTCCCCGCACTCTCACTTCAGTGACTCCGATGAAATCGCGATGGAGCTCCACTCGAGCGAAGAGGACGACCTTTCAGAACTCAAGCTGCCCCGCGGCCATCACCATCACCATCATCATCACCATCACTCTGTTTCTTTCCAAATAGCCTAAATAGAATTTAAAAACTGGTTCACTCCCGCCGACAACAACACAATGTCTATCCGTGTCCATATCTGTTGTCAACAAAAAACAAACTGCATTTTTAAGAGGATAGAAATGTTTCCTTTTTTTTCTCGAAATAGTCATGTTCAATTTTGAACAATAATTCTATTTTACCAACTTGTTGCATAGTCTAAATATGTTTGGTTTTTTTTAAATGTGATATTGCCCTAATTCGGTTCTGCCAATAGATGTATAGCCTGTAATCTCCAGTTTCCATGGAGACGTGGCTGGAAGACCCCTCTGCCATGTCGCGCGCAGCACTGCCACGGGTATTCCCCACGTAACTCCGACCAAAAAGTTGTCTTCCACAAAATCATACTTGTATGAATAATTGTTTATATTTGATAATGTAAAAAAGTTGATAATGTTATCAAATGTTTTTTGTTGTGATTTATATTTGTATTTGCTAATTTGTTTGTAATAATGTATGTTGTTTTGCAACTTCAAAAGTTCATGTGCACTTTAAAAAATATTCGAGCCAGAGGCTTGAGAAATGCGATTTTTTGTTTTCAAACCATAAACGAAAATGTTCTTTTGATTTGTGTGATATAGCGTAGTGCTGCCAATTCCGTCCACAAAATAGCCTATTTAACGTAGCCATCAATGCTGCCTGCTTTTTGTATTTTCTTTTTGTATATTCTGATGAACTTGTGTCTTTTGCTTTCACTGGATGAGATTAATTGACATGTATTTATTGCTACTTTTAATTTTGATTTGCTTTATATAACTTCGTAGTTAAATTTGCTGAAACGAGTTGTCATTCTGCCATTTATTGTGATATTAATTTGATTTTGGGAATAAAAAAAGCAAACGAAAATGCAATGTCTGTCTGTGTTGCTTCCACACACCATTAGATTACTGCAGTGTCATCATCAAATTCATATCTTTAAGTAAAGTTTTGATTGTTAAATTGTATCTAAATATTTTCATATAATAATAATAATAATAATAATAATAATAATAATAATAATAATTATAATAGCCTAATAAATGATAAGGCTTATTTTCTATTGGGCGTAAGCGGGAATTTAATGAATTAAGACCAAAAAGTTCAACAACTGAACACTAACTTCTGTAGCTATCATCAATAACAAGGAAAATAATGAAAAATAATTTTAAAAAAGTCATTGAAAAGTTTTGATAAATATATTTGAAATTAAAATAAATGTAACTAAAAGATTTTACTACCTATTTATATTATATTCATAGGACATTTATATACACCAAAATGTACATCTGCAGTAGCTGCGTTCTTATTTTATATTTGTATAAACGCAGCTCACAGTAAATAAACACGTCCTTGTTAAGTGCATATTAAAGTTTATTATGCTGAACAAGTTAATTTCTATCCTTATTTACTCCAAACCACATGATTTATGTGTATTCAAAGAAACGTCCAACACGACATGAACATGTAATTTATCGTAAACAAACAGCGACTTGAAACGTGACCAACACGCGCTCGCTCGCCATATGCTGCAGGTGCACGCGCCCCCCTGGCCTGCAGGCCGGTAATTGAGTGTGTAGCTCAATGGTGTTTTCAACTTCCACGCAGGAAAAACCTTAACCTGCATTAAGTTATGGCACACTGTTTTTTTTTATTGCAACAAACTCTCTCCACTCTCGCCCCCCCCCCCCCCGCCTGCCCTGAACTGTTGCCACGTCGTCCATTCGGTGAATACCAGATTCGGTAAATAGGGAGTGTGCATTAATTTCAGTCTATTGTTGGCAGGCTCGTGGGCCGAGGTGTTGGATGGCCTCAATGAAGCACGCGCTGTCAGCTGGTGAGCGCTCGCGGGTCCCCACCGCGTCCCCGAGGACCGGGCTCGAGAGGGAACACACTTTCTCAACTGAAGAAAGGCTTACTTTACACACACACACACACACACACACACACTTCTTTCTCTTTTCTTTCTCTCTCTCCATCAACTCAAACAAACACACATGTGGACGCACGCACGCACGCACTCTGGCAACCTGTCCCGTCCCGCTGCGTGACTCAGTCTGAAGTGAGTTTTTTTCTTTTTTTCTTTTTTTCGTCTCTCTCCCTCTCTCTCTCTCTCTCTCTCTAGCATATTTGCGAGTCATCTACAAAAGGAGCATGGCACAAAAAAACAAAGAAAAAGAAAACCAAAAGCTAATGACTGGGAAATTATTTATGAAACGACTCGAGCTACCTGTTTGCTACCTGTCAGTGCTCTGTCCCCCACCCACGGGTTTCAGCCAATCACAGCCCATGCCCCTTCGCTCGCCTCCTGAGGGCATGGAATTAAAAAAAAAGAGGATATAATGAAGATGCCGTGTTAAATAATTAACAGAATTTATACAGGTGGAACTGTATCTGAGTATATGATCGGACAGCATCTGCAGCGAGTTCGTGTTGCGGTGAAAGGTGATCAAGTTTCTGTAAACATACTGAAATGATGCTGTAGTAGAATCTCAGTGAGACAATAAAAAGGCTATGTATAACTCTAGCACGTTGTTTAAAATGAGTGTGTCAGTATTACAATATGTTTTTCCCAAGTCCTGCCTGATCAGGTCCGAACAATCGTTGTCTCCTTAAGTTTAGCTTTGACTAGAGTTCAGTTTTTTTTTTTTTTAAAGCATTACGCAAACCACCATGATGTTTATTGTGTTTATGCTTATTAATCTCTCTAGTTTGCATGTGCGTTGAGACTGGTTCATCTAAAAAAAAACACTGGGTGCAATTTAATAAAACCATATTCTTTTCGTATCCTCAAATTAATCTTTTGATGGAACACTTTAACTCACTTTAAATATTCAGAGGGTTCTAGAGAAGATGCATGAATCTTTTTCTCTGAAATAAGGTTGCTGTTATATTTGATGCAGTGATGGCCACTAACAGAATTGTTTCTTTAACCAGTGGTGGTCCTGAGGCAAGAGGGAGACAAAACCCGGCCTCATGAACAACAGGTGGGATGCCAGGCACGGGTGAGGTTTCACTGTTTCATACGCATTAATTATTTACGCACGGACGTTATGAAAAATAACGACACCGATGTGGTCCGAGAGAACCAGAGAACACGGTGCGTGTTGTGAAGGAAAGAAAAAGGAAATCTTCTGTCATCTTGTTAGCGTTCAAAATGCACCAGCATTATCGCTCAAATGGTTTTGGCACCATGTTTCCACACTCATGTCTGTTTCCTCGCTGTCTTCTGAGAGTTTTTATTTAGAGAAAGCTGTTTAACAATGTTATAAACCGAACGGTCTCTCATTTATCTTTAACTCTTAGTTGTGGCAAACAGGCTTAAGTGCATCGAGAAAAATATAAGATGGGCTTAAAATCAAATGTGAAACCACACATTGGTCTGACAGGAATGTGTGTAAATAGTAAATAGTTCAAACACTATAGGCAGCTAGAGAAGAACTAATGTTATCTTGCATGAAGATGGATCATGTGCATAATTACCAAAGAAATCCAATGTGGTCAGGGGTTGATGTGAGATCTTTGGTCATGAGGTGCGTTCAGCATGTTCCGAGTCTCTTTGGTCATGCGCATTTCAATAAATGCATTCAGAATATGTGCATTCCTCAGCTTCCCCTTCTTTCTTTTTTTTAATGAAAAGAAAAGAGCTTGCATTTTGTATGAGATATGGGGAGCCGAGCTGTGTGCTGTCCAAAAAGCCACAGGTCTCTCTGGGGACCCAGAACAAAAGGCAGAACTGGGCCATAGTCTCCATCTGCTGTCCCAGAGAGAGAGAGGGAGGGAGAGAGAGAGAGATACAGGGAGATCATGGTGAGTGAGGACAACATGGGCAGAGTGAAATGGAATAATAAAGGGAAGGAGGGAAGAAAAAAGAAAGAGAGAGTAGAGACAACTGCAACAGGGGAATTGATGGGAAGTGAGGATTAAAAGTAAGCAATAGATAAATAGATAGATAAATAGATAGATAGATGCCAGTGGTTCAGTTCAGTTCAACCAATTGGTTGAAGGGTCAACAACCACCATCCCCTTTGTTTACCCCTAAATCCCCCTGAGGCCTTCCCCTCTCATTAGCAACCACGGGCCAGTATTACCTTATACTGTAGCTTAGCCTGTAGCGATCACAAACACACACACGTTGCACCTGTTGCCTCGCACGCTCCAACTCAGTGATGCTGTTAATTTTTTATGAGTTTCCTTATAGCGCAGGGACACACAGTCACACATAATGTGTTTACATCTCCATGGCTGTGGCACACGGGTGATATGTACATTTATCTGATAGATTGTTTGCTTTGTTTTTGTATGTTTTTTGAACATTTGATAGTCTATTTGGGCATAAAATTGGTTTGAATGGTAATGAATTCTCACTTATTTCAGAATGTATGGTACTCTAAAAGACAGGGATTACACTAAATTCAGTTATCATGAAACATTACCATCATTAGAGACACTCAACAAAAACACAAAAAGTAGTTAATACACAGTAATTTTGTGACGAAGTGGGTGAGATCTCTGTACTCACCACTCGTCCCTTTACAAATCATCTTACATCTTATTATTTTCTACATGTGTTCATTTTGCTATAAATTAGCATTGCTAAGGTAACATTGCTTCACTCACTATCCCGGGTTTGTTTGTGTTAGCATTATGTAACGGTTCACATCAAAGCATACAGTATGTAAGTTAAAGCAAACAACCAGCCGTAAGTTACTTTCAGTTATCTTTAACTTACAGGTTTGGAAATTGTTTTATGGTTTGTTTCTCTGTCCATACTTACAATTGTTTGTTCCTTTGTTCTGAGCCACCATGCAGGTCAATTGTTTGAAAGAGGCCCCGCCCAGAATATCCCGGTTTTATGGTGATGTCATCGCTGACATCATGGGTTAAACCAACTGGTGGGGGTTTCTTTTTAGTCCAAATGCTTAGTTTGATAGTTTATTGTTCGTCAGTGAAATCTGTTGGGGTGCTTTAGCTTTCAGATAGTGATTTAGAAATGTCATGAGCTTGGGAATGGAGCTAAATGATAATTTATATTCCCGGTGTTACGGTCAATGTGTGTTTCATCCCTCAGTAAATACTGGTATGGGCTGAAGGATTGTAGGTGTTAATTGAACACCCTATATATTCAGTAGCTTTTTATTGTTGTTGTTTGTTTCTCAAGGAGACAAGAACAAGGTGAGGCCCTGCTGCTGTGAACATGTGCATGTTGTTTGAGTTTTCATGAGTTCATTTTCAGATTTATGTTCTTTGATTTTGACTAAGATACTCATTTGAGCCAAATTATCTTACATTTATAGAGAAGTTAAGCCTGATGAGACTTCCCAGGGTGTCACCATCATGGCACAAAACACAATTCTTCAGACAGGCACAAGAAGCTGAATAAGTTCATGTGAAAATCAAGCAATCTCATTACGGTGAGATTCAGTAAAATAAGTGAATATTTGTATCGTACATTTTATAAAAAGAGATTTTTTTTTATTGTATTTGCTTTTCATTTTGGTATCCACAGCTGTTTTCAACAAATCATTGCTCTTCACAGAGGTATATTGTCTTGAATGATTTTGTTTCTGGACAAGAGAGTCTCATCGTTTATGACCGCTCTGTAGCAGGCTCAAAATATCTGATGGACCTATATGAGTTTAGATAGTGACAGTAAATCCTCTGCAAAAGAAAAAAGTCTAATGCACACAGACATGTGAGTTGCAGAGAAAAAAATATTGCAACACTTTGAATTATTTTTCCTCATTTTGAAAGTTTCCCAAAAGCTTTTTGAGGGCTTTTCATCTTCTATAGGTGTTAAAAAATATTTTGACAAAATACATCCTGTGGTTTCCGTGATGACAAGCAGCCCATCCCTTAAAGTCCTTCATGTCCACCTGCACACATACACACACTAACCCAGTCGCACACACACACAGCATTTACACACTGTTACAAGGAAGAAGATCATTTATCTCTGTGGTTCTCTCCATGAAAGATGTCTGTGGGTGAAGCAGGGTCTCCCAGGGCTTTGTTCTGGGCAGGGTTCAGCTCTTTGTGTTCGCCACCTTCAAAGCAAATGTACATGAACACGAACATGAGGCTTCTTGGGTAACCAGCCCATTGAAGAGCAGCACAATGGTGCTACCAATTATCCACAGTACTCAATGCTCCTGCGGAATCAGTTACATCGCTTTGTGTGTGTTAGTGTGTGCGTTAGTGTGTGCGTGCGTGCGTGCGTCTGTGTGCCTGTGTGCGTGTGTGTGCATTCATAATTCCCAATAGGAAACACTTTTGACACAGTATGACTTCCAGCAGGGTCGGGTTACGGAGAGCGTGCGGCCGGCCCTCCTCAGCTGTGGAGGAGACTTCCACTTGCACTGGCTCTGCACACTTGAAAAGCAAAACCTCTGGATGCTTCGGAAGTGATTTTGCTGCAGGTGCTTCTCCATCTTTTTCACACCTTGGAACATGAGAGGTGTGTGAGAGGGTAAGAGTGCAGCGTGTGCGTGTGCGTGTGCGTGCGCGCGCGTGCGTGCGTGTGCGTGTCACTTGTACACACCCACAAACTCACTTGACACCGGTCATTCTCACCACACATAACCTTTCGTTGGCAATCTGCCAGATTCACGTGTACTGTACAAACATGTACACGTGAGAGCATGGAGCCATACGCCACTGATTGTCACTTGGATGGGTAACCAGTGTCAGGTCCATGACCCAACACTGTGTTGCAGCACCACCACCTCAGGAACTAATTAATAATGACCGAATTTAAAAGAGGGATGAGCAAGTGAAGAAAGTATAGGTTTAGGTTACATTCAAGTATTTTTTATTTTTCAACCATCTGATTCTACCAAAGATTTGATTGATACAAAAACTGTTTATTTGCAGTCTTGGCTTAGACCCACGGTGCTTTGGCTTGGAGTATTACGATAGTCTTTCACGGTTGCTTGCGTAAGTGCAGCAATGGCTTTTCACAAGTCTTAGGAACTAAAATGCTTGCCTCCCTTCATTGGCGTCCTGTTAAATGTAGGATTTATTTTAAGATTCTCTACCTTTTTAAGGTCAGCATCGTCTGGCCCCCAGATATATTACAGGACTCACTCCCTATGCTCCAAGCCGTGAGCTAAGATCTTCTTACCAACACGTGGCCGTAGTTCCTAAGTCAAGGCTGGTAAATAAGGGTAACCAGGCTTT
Source organism: Scophthalmus maximus (assembly GCF_022379125.1). Classification (NCBI taxonomy): domain Eukaryota; kingdom Metazoa; phylum Chordata; class Actinopteri; order Pleuronectiformes; family Scophthalmidae; genus Scophthalmus; species Scophthalmus maximus. The sequence goes on along the minus strand of NC_061533.1, from coordinate 10,381,033 downwards.
TGCCATCAGGCCCCTGAGACCTGATGGCAAAAGTTCCCTTTCCTCTTCTTCCTTTCCTCTACCTTCTCTTCCTCTCTAAACCTAAGTACATATCTCCTCTCCTCTCCTGTCCTCTCTTGTCCTTCCTGGGCCCATTGTGCAGTTGCCCTCATGGATCTCCTTTCAGCTAGAAGCCCTACTCAGGTGAGGGATACAGTATATTGAAGGAGATTTTGCTTGTATTTGATTCCGCTCCTTTTCATAATGGCTGAAAGCCTGGCCTCCATGCTGTCCCCTCTCTCCCTCCCTGTCCTGTCCAGTTCCCAGGGGACCCCCACTCTCTCCCGGGCTGGCCTGGGTGGAGCGGCCTCAGAGTGGGGCAAGTAGGGAACAGACAAGGGTATCACTTACAGCCTCCCTCCCGCCCTCACACAGCACGCAGTACACAGACAGCGACAGCAACCCCCCCCCCCCACCTTGCCTGTCTGCCTCTCTCAGCTGCACATAGACACACAGTGGTGCTCGTGCAAGCTCACACACATACATGCACTTGCACATCTTTTCCTCCATCTTGCCAATTAGAGATACATGTCCTATCGTTTTCACCCCGCTCTTTTCAATCTGTCCATTCAGCCACCGATCTGGGAAGGAGGCAGACCACAATGGAGCTGCGGAAAGCCATTTCTGTGCTCTGAAAAGGAAGCAATTGAGATGTGGTGACTTAGTGACACAAAAATTTAGAAGGAGAATGGCACAAGTGCATTTGCAGGGACAAAAAGTCCTGTTAATGGTAATCGTACAGGTAGAAACACATACACACACACGCACACGCGCACACGCACACACATATACATGCACGCACGTATACATGCACACTATTACCCCAGCTGGGCTCCCGTTTTTTCACGGCACCATGTACACACACACATCTTTGGCCTGCTGCATAAACCAACCAGGTATATCAAATGACTGTCCAATGTGCATTGAGCTTTGAGCAAAGAAGGCTTGTCAATGGGTACAATTGTTTCATTTCACATCCAGAACTTCGGTATATTCTACTAGTTCACCGTTAGTTATCCCACCACACTCAGGACCTTCTGTTCAGTTAGACGAGGACTGTTGGTGTATTGTATTCAGCAAACATTTAGTATGAAGAACAATTACTTTCAAATAAACTGCAGTTTCCAAGGCAAAACACAGTATGTACTGTGTCAGGTTATGTTACATTTTGATATACAAGTTCTACTTATTCTTACAGGTAACCTTGGTTTAAATTAGGTCATACTATGAATAAGATTAAATGTTAAGAGCAGAGAATCACAAACAAAGCTGCCAATATTTCCTGAATGACAGTTCATCTCTAGTTGTTACCGCCCCACTGTCACAGCTACAGGGCAGCCACTTGAAATGACGATACCACACAAATATGTTGTATTTAGGGTTACTTAAGACGTGATGTCTGGTGTGTGGCTTAAGTATCAAGTGGACTCCCGAGTCCTGAGGAAAAGCCCAGCCAACTGCACACAGCGGAGCAGTGCTTTTATGCACAACAATAGCTGCAGGGCAAATTCCGAAACAACAAGTCCCCTGATAGATTAGAACAGCAGCACATTACTTCCCACAGTGAAGGAATTGGATTAACATGGTTCGTTTCAACTAGTCAGGAAACGTAACAGTGGGTCCGTGAACCCCAACCCTCGCAAAAAATAGCTTAAATGCCTTATCTCAAGTTTGCCTTTATCAAGTGCTGCTTTTAAAATTTCATTATGACTATTTAAAGTCTAATCACCATATCTCCAAATCACCACACCGCTACTCATTATACAACTCTTTTGAAATTGAAATTTGTAACCGTGAAGCATGCAGGGAGCTATGAAAATCTCCTTTCAGATGGTCTTAACTCGAACCAGTTTCTAAGTACTCGTTGTCTGTTGGATTGCATTGCCTCTGGGCATCTTTAAGAATAAAGGACCCTCACCGAGATACAAGATCCCCGCAGGATAACACAGTTAATATAGCCAGACATTTCCTACTGCTGTAACGGATTAGCAAGCCTCTCTGCAGGGTAACACAAACACATAAACAATGGGTGTTTGTCTGGCCCATATCCCACCTGTTGAATTCCCCAATTCGTCTGTTGATGGGACATTTTCCTTTCCTTCTTTTCATTTTGGAACTAATCCTGTTCCCCCGTTGCAGTATTTTGTTGCTTCACTGTCATAAAAATCCATAATTCTTTCCCTGTTTTTTTTCCCAGTGAAAATAAGTTTGTAGATTTTTGGAAGAAATGAGTTCCCCGTAGAATAAACTGCCCTCGTGTTGTTGTAAAATGTAGCCTACTGGGGAAATTAAACCATAAATTTTTTTATTGCAAACCTGAGAAATTTCTAGCTCATTGACTCTTGTTTGTTTGTAGCTGATTTGGCTGTTTTTATCTTCCTCCTCCTCCCAGATTAGTGCTGCAGTCTGCCTGTTTTCACACCATTAAGGTCAATCCACATCCTCTTCATTGGGGGGCTCCCGTGGAGATCAGTGACGCCTCACTGACCACATCAATCAATCATTCTCTCTCCGACTACCTCTCTCCCGTTCCCTATTGTCTCTCTCTGTATGTCCCTGTCTCCGTATCTCTCTGTCTCGCCTCCACTACTTTAATATCTGTCTCATCCCTCTTTCCCACACATGACATGGGAACTACTTATCATAAAGAGATAAATGTTGTTGTTGTCAAGAGCGAATCATCCACATGGGCTGTCTTGGTTGGCTCGTGAACTACAGTGGCAGGAAAACGTCAGTGAACCCTTTGGGAAGTATCTGTTTTTTGTCCATGAGTTTGTCATAGATGTGATTGGATCTTCACAATGTGCTATAGCTGATAAAACACAAACTATTGTAATTTTTTCTTTTGAACCTGCTTTGGCAGCAATAACCTTAAAGAACAGGTTCCATTAGCGGCAGATCAGACCTGCACAACATTCATGAGGAAAATTAGACAATTCTTCCAACAGAAATGCTTCAGATGCATTATATATCGCATTCACGTGGTGTCGGAATAATTGCAAAAAGTCGGAATAACAACTTGGATAGTCTGCGAAAAGTTTGGTGCACAAGTTGGTGACGTTGTTCACAATAAAACAATGAACATAATTTTACGATAAGCTCACTTGCAATCTGCATTGCCCATCTCTCACGGCACCAACACCAGAATGTTTAGCCAATACAGGTGTTTTAATGATAAATGTGCATACTTTTGAAATTATTGATATGCCCATCACACCGGATCCTTGTTCTTCGCTCTTCTTTATTATGCAAATCTTGGAAAGAGGTGTGAACATCACACTTTGTTCACAGCGTCCACGTTTTTTTCCGACTTCAAAGTACATGCTGACACCAAAGTCAACTCGGGAGATGAGACCTCCAAGTCAAATGTTCTCAGGAGGTCTGGTGTGGACTGCTCTCCTGAGGTCATTTCACTGCATCTCTGTTGGATTAAGGTCTTGAGTCTGACTCCTACAGGTGGATTTTCTTTGTTTGAAGTCATTCACCAGAAGATTTACTTTGATGTTTAGGGTCATTGTCTTGCGCCATCACCTAACTTCTACTGAGCTCCAACTAGCGGACAGCCACCCTGACATTATCCAGCAGGGTTCCTTGATAAAACTCGGGAATTTATTTTTTTCGTCTCCCTGATGGCGAGGTGTGCAGGCCCAGAGGCAGCAGAGCAGAGGATCTGACCATAAGTCAAAGGGGTTAACGTCTTGTCTCTCTCTTTGTCGATGTTATGATTTTACTGCACTGACTGAGCCTCGAACCCGCAGCCTCGGGTATGGGAGACCGACACGCTCACCACCAGGCCAAAACCCCTGAGTTGTTACGTTATCAGTTCTGCACCCTTTGTTTTGTTTTCGATTTACAGAGCCAGGGCTGAGCTGAAAAAAAAAAAAAAAAATTTACACATAGAACAGACAGCTAGCGGACAGCGAGGAAATATTCGCTTTTTGATTTTTACAAAAGGTTTATTCTCGTATTAGAATTGCTTACCGCCCCTTTAAGAGATATTCATACATAAATGCAGATCATTCCAGAGGGTTCACTTCCCTTCTCTTGCCAATGCATAACCACAAATAATGACTGCAGAAGTTTTGTTAGCAGACATTATTATTAATTTATGGGCCAGGGGGATGTAATTAATTTTTCTCGCCCACAAAATGAATGCAGGAATTGCTCTATTCCTGCTATCTTTTTTATAATTTTTCTTCTTTGCCCAAAGAAAGTTACCTACCGTGCCACATGTCAACCTAAAGTCGGCATACGTCCGGCAACCCTCTACAAAAACTCTACACTTGTCTCCATAATGGGGTCAACTACGCAAAATCTGTAAAAGAACTGAGGTGACAAAAGAGATCGGTTGAACTTGTACTCCCTGTGTAGCAAAGGGTTTTTGTTCCTGCATTGCCCTCATGGGAGGTCAAGCACCATGACGCAAAATGCACAAACACATATGTTTGTCCCGTGAATTGTGACAATGATATGGGCTTTTTCAATGCTCCTATGCAATCCTAGACTTCGTTCAGGCAAAAATTACAATGGACACTCAGACAATAGTTGCATAGAAATGTAATTATTAGGAGACAAGATTGACCGGTGGGATTTTTTTTTTCATTTCACCCTACCTAATCATTTTACCTTAATATATCTATTATCACGCCAGCATGGTTGTTAGTTCAGATATGAAACGAGTTACAGCATAAACAGAAAAGAGACAAGTTTTTCTGCTCTGCTTTTCTTCTTGCTTTTTAAATCATTTTGTTTGCTATATTTTTTCAATGTTAAAGCCCTTTGGGCAGCATTTTTTATATGAAAGGTGATTATAATTATATTTGTACTATGTTCTTATCTACATTGTCTGTATCCCTACAAACAGGTCACACTGTCTCTCACCTTTCCCTATTACATACCAATATGTTTGCTACTCATTGTATCTTTTTACTTCTTAGTCTGTTTGTCTGCCAGCTAGGAAAGGTCAGTATTAAATGGGCTGAGAGTAAACAATGCCCTTGTTACCCAGGACAGAATAGCCAGTGTCCCACAGCCGACGTGCTGCCACCGCCACAATTGATGTGTGGCCAGCCCTCCCTGTTCACCTCTACCCTTCTCCCTCTTCCTCCTTCGCTGCGTTTGCTTGTCTGCTCTTCTCCCCCTCTCTTGCTCTGGTGTTGGCCCCTTCTCACTTTTTTTCCCACCAATCTGATTCCTCTCTCCCGCCGTCCGTCTCGGTGTCCGTCCTTCCCTGCCTTCCTTTCCTCCCCTCCTCTTCCCATCAGTCCCCATCAGGAGGAACCTAATAGGAAATCAAAGTTTCTGGTAGAAGAATGGAGCGGGGCTTAGCATTACCGTCCCCTGGGTCCTCCCTGCTGAAAGAGGAGTGCAGAAAAGACTCTATACTGGCAGTGTGGAGGGGAAGGTTAATGCAGCAGATAGTCTTTCGCTTGCTCTCTTTGCGTGTCCCTTTATCCATTATTTTTTCTCTCAGACACACTCTCTAGCTCTCTTTCTAGCTTTTTGCCCTTCTTGCTGCCCCCCCCCCCCCTACACACACACACACACACACACACACATGCACACGCACACGCACACTCAATGCATATTCACACTTTTTTTCATCCTCTCAAAAAGTGAAGTGAATAGGTGAACTCAGCTACCCCTGGCCGGATGGTGTGTGGTGAAGTTGGACCTGCAGCCCGCTGCTGCTCCATCCGTCCTTTGGGAGGTGGTGTGTATGGTTGTGGAATGGATCTTGTGTGTGCGAGTGTGTGTGGGAGTGTACGCGTGCGCGCGTGTGTGTGTGTGTGCGCGTGAGCCACCCCCGGCCCGGCTCGGCACGCACCCCTGCCCTTCAAAGCACTGCCTATGTGTAGCAATTGACTCCGTGGCCCCTGTGAGCTCAGGTACTGCAGCCTTGTCAAGCATGTCAAGCAGCATTTACAAAGGCTGTCCCTGTGTATCCCTACACCTGGGAAGATGTTTGCCATTTAATCAATAAGCAGAACATCTAATATAATTTATTACTACACAGATTAACTCTTGCATCTCAAAGGAGTTTTGGTTTTTCAGTCATTTAAAAATGTATTTTTCGAAAAAGCTATTAGATAATGTTAAGTAAATAGTGAGGTCAGAATAGGACAGACTAAAACATTTACTTTAAGCAATGAAGAACCTGATTTAATAACACTTCTGGGAGGACTTACAGAACAATGTGACCTCTACATTTTGGAATAACTTACATTGTTCCCCTTTAGCTCCACTAACGCACAGCGGGTGTCACCATGGCCTCGAGGTTCAAACGCCACCTAGGGACCTCAACATCCCAACTTAAGATCTCCCTCTTTCCTTTTCCTGTCATCCCCGTACTGTTACTATCTAATGGCATAAACTGCCCTAAAAAGTAATAAAAAAGGAAGAAAATGGAATCAATTCATTAATTTGAAAGAAAATGAATAAACGATTCCATTTGGTAAAGTCTGATGAGACAACACTTTTTCTTGGAGAACGTATTGGCATGCACGTGTGTTGGAGTGTATGCTCCAGTGTATTTAGTGTATTTGCATTCATGCATACGCTTAGGGCATCACACATATCAATAGACTGTCAGAACATGCCATGTAATATGTGGGGGCTAAGCCGAGAATTAGTCCTGTATTCGCTGTCAAGCATCAGCCTTCTCTTGACTGAGCCGTCCAGGTCCTGCTGTGTTAAGCTGCTTAAACACTCAAGAGGTGGACAAGATTAAACAGCGTGAATGCCTCGAGGCACGAAGAAGTGGATGAGAGGGCAGGGGTTGAGAGCGGTAAGGGGACAGGGTGGCACACAGGAGCCAGAGCAGGATGGGGCTGGCAAAAGATAAAACACACATCATTTCATATGGACTCAGGGCAGAGAGCCTTTAAGAGAGAGGAAGACTGGGAGGGGAAGCGAGAGGTGATGCTGTAGCTGCATCCCGATTCCCATAAAACAAATTCCAACTGCCCCGAGGTTTCCTCCTCTCTGGTCCCTCTCTACCTCCCCTCCATTACCTTTCACTCCTCCTCTCTCCTCATGCCTGCACACCACCCACCTGCCCTCTGTACTCCCCCACGCAAGAGTTCGGATTCTTGGAAGGTGTTGGATGTCTAAAGTGTCACAACTAAACAAAACCATTTGAAAACAAAGTGGGCCGGTGAATGTGCCGGCGCAATCCGACCCCTCTCCCTTTGTGGTCGCAGAGAAAAACGGCCTCTCAGAATCAAGGGGATGGAGGGCGGGCAGGGGGAGGCACACCATTTCAATCCACGGGCTAACCTCCACCCCCCCCACCAGCCCATCCACCCGCCCAGATCCTCCTCTACTAACTCCTCTCCACCCCACAAACACCCACACATTTCATTGGTAAACGTGCTATAGAGCTGTCTGTGTTACTGTACCTTCATTTTTCTTTATAATCTGAATGACACTGAAATGTTAAACAGATGTTAGATGATATCAAAATATGCAGTCAGACCGGACTTATTTTAAAAACGGATAGCACAGACTTTTACCTAGAATTCAACACCATCACAATAATGAGTAGAAGAAACAAACCTTATAGAAAAGTTACGAGTAAGTGTCCACATGTCACGTCTGTATAACACGGTAATGACGAGGTTCTGAGTCATTCCATGACTTTCTATGTAATATTAGGAGTTTCGGGATTACAAACACTCAAAGGCCAAAATAAAAGTGATTACTCATTGTCAGACGGCCAAACAATGAATGCATTGTTTAAATACATAAATGCCAATGTTCTATTGTGCATCGAGAGGCGCTGACATGAAGATCATTTAGTCAGAAAAAAATGGACCACAGCTATTTTTGGTTGCACACACACACAAACACACACACACACACACACACACACACACACACACGCACACACAGCCCATTTAATTTATTATCAATTAAGTTTATTTCTTCACTTTAACTGTGAGAAGCAAAAAGAAGAACACAGATCATCTGTCTTGTCGACGCTGCTGCTTATGGGAAACTAAGGCTCCCTGTGTGTGTGTGTGTGTGTGTGTGTGTGTGTGTGTGTGTGTGTGTGTGTGTGTGTGTGTGTGTGTGTGTGTGTGTGTGTGTGTGTGTGTGTGTGTGTGTGTGTGTGTGTGTGTGTGTGTGTGTGTGTTCGTGTGTTTGTGTGCGTGTCAGTGTGATGAACTGTCTGTCAATCACAGTCAGAGTTAATTATTTCGTTGCCCTGCTGGGTGTGAGAGTGTGTCAGGAACTCTGACCCAGAGTCGGGGTTGGGCCACAAACACACACACACACGCACGCGCACACACACACACACACACACACACACACACACACACACACACACACCCTGAATGTAGGGATCTTTTTGTGAAAATATGAGATGTTTGGTCATCTTATTTTACTTCCTACCCTGTATGTGGAGATATTTTGCACTGACCTCAAGGGCTACTATTTTCAAGAACTCTTATTGAACATACACTGTATCTGGCATATTGTGTAAGTTTGTATAGAATAGTGTGTGATATGTATTTCTAAACAGACTTTAAGGTATTTTGATGTAGAGAGCAACATGTGTGTGTGTGTGTGTGTGTGTGTGTGTGTGTGTGTGTGTGTGTGTGTGTGTGTGTGTGTGTGTGTGTGTGTGTGTGTGTGTGTGTGTGTGTGTGTGTGTGTGTGTGTGTGTGTGTGAGTGAGAGAGAGAGAGACACACACACTCAGAGAGAGACTGAGAGAGAGAGATTTGATTATTTTAAAACAACTTTTATTAAAATTTACCAGAGAACATCACGGTCCTCTACAAATGAATTGAAAGAGAGAGACACACAGAGAGACAGAGAGAGAGAAAGAGAGTGAGGGGCAGGCCCCATGGGAGATCAAGTAATCCTACAGGCAGCACAATGGACACCCCTGAGTGGGTCCTTTCTGTCAGACAGATTAGAGGCAAGGGGCAGAAAATAACACAGCATAACACACTGCCATTTTTCAGTGACTGGTTAACTCAGCTTGTGTTTTTGTGTCAGTCGGTAATGTCTTTCTGATTTACAGGATTGAATTTCATGATGAAATTATCCTTAACAGCCAAAAATAATTATTCCTGTGCCCCACTATGAATTATACTATGTTTAGCTCGCAAGAAGCAGATCTTCTAACCATGTATCACATTGCATAACAATATAGTAAGTGAATTTCAGACAATGTCCTGTTAGGTTGTCAGGTAAAATCTGGGTTGTCTTTTTTAACCCTGGGCCTGACTGTTTTTTTTTTTTTGGTTTTACAATTCTGTATTTGATGTCATCTCAACAACAAACAAGAAGATCACATGTTTAAAGACGTTTTACCTTTGACCAACTGTTCTGACTGTCCAGGTGGTATTACAGTGTGAACCTGTTTAGAACGATGTATGGAGATGATCTGATTTTAAATGGAAATGATCCATTTCTGTAGTTTCTTTCAAAGCGGTTAAAATATCCCAGAGTTAAAGGTTCAGGTCTGGAGGAAGGGTAGCAGGGTCTTGGCTTTTAGAAAAACATTTATTGTACACTGACCCCGGTGACCAACATCAATTATCAAAGCCAAATAATCAGCACCAACCCGCTTGCCGTGATCGAATCTTACCTGTATGATCTAATAGACACTGCCTCCGTGAATAAACAATAACAGAAAGCTCCTGATTTAATCACATCTAAACCAAAAAAAACCTGCTCTTCATTTTCCCACAGGGGAGAAATAAAAGCTTGTACAATAACCAGCGCCTACACGTGTCTCGCGCCATAAACCCAACCACACACGGTGAGCTAAATTGAGGGAGAGTAACCCAAGAATGAAAATTAAAACACTGTCACCTTGTTTCTGAAGATGAAGGATGCCGGGTAAAAGAGATGTGAGCGGGGGACTTATTGGATTAACAGCCAGCACAATCGCATCTGTGCAGATTTGCCTCTGTGCTGTAAATGGGATTGTGGGCAATAACATGTCGATTAAGGTGCCGCGGCTGGACTGTTGGAGGCTTTGTGTGAGTCTGCAGAGGAGGTGATTAGATTAGTGAGGGCCTGAGTGGGAGAGCCTGAGGGAGAGGGGTTGAATACTGATGAGCAGGTCCAGAAGTAACCACCGGAAAAGTAACAGTTTTGTCCACGTTCAATATCTGCTTTCTTTCATTTCAAAAACATCAGAGGGCGCAGAGAACAATGCAGGGATTTGTGAAACACAGCTTTTTGTCTGTTTAATTTAATGTAAAAAAAAAGAAAAAACTCTGAAGTTTGATAAGAGTGCCGAAGTAACATTGGGATTTTTATAGAAACATTTGTTGGTGTTGTCCACTGCCTGCCCGGTGGTGTGGCGCATAGCACTGTCGCCTCACAGCTGGAGGGTTGTTGTTTGGGGAAGGCGTTTTAGCCAACAATCTATTGGACGGCTAAAAATGACACAACCATAATCGGCACACTTAGACTTCCGCACTACAATGCAAAACTGACATTTTCAGAAGCATTTTCAAAGGGCCTCAGCTGTAGAGATCAATATTTCCCCTTGGCAATGAAAAAAAACACCTGCCTTTCTTTCTACATGTTTTACCTCTTTTCACTTCATGTCACTTCTTCCCCGTCTCCACCTCTGGATCTCAATCCTCCATCTGTCCCCCCCCCGCCCCCCCAAGACGACCAAGAGACGAAAAGGCCTCTCTGATTTCCACCTGACAAATTGTCTTATCGGGCAGTGAGCCGATTGGGGCGAATGAAAACATGACCTTTTGGGAGGGGGTCTCTGACTGAGAACTCCAGGTACATTGATCAGGAGTGATAAAAGCTCAAGGAAGAGGATACCGCACCCTCACACAGAGACTTATCTCCAGGTACACTGATCAGCGATGATAAAGCCATACAAGGATAAGGGAGAGCAGTGGAGTGGCAAACAAGCACCATTAGGGTTATTCTATTCATACTCAGAGAGAGAGAGAGAGAGAGAGAGTGCAGGATAGGCAGTTAAGTGGCCAAGGAGATCCATTAGTAGTACTCAGATGTTCAGAGTGACGGTCGGCGGACCGACCGACCGACCGACTAGTTCACTGATTGACAGGAGTGACTGGGGGCTGAAGCAGAGATGGTGGGAAAGACAAGACTTGAATTTGGAGCGAGAGAGAAAATAATTTCACGTGCACAAATAACTTGAACTTGAAAAAGTTTTTTATTAAATAAGAAGTCACAGACAGGACTAGGTTGCGAACAGAGGTGAAGAAAGATGCCATTTTCAGTGGTGTAAACTCTGGAAGGCAGTTTAAATTTGTTCTAAAAAAGAAAAGTCTGACTGAATGAGTCGAGTGACTTTCAAAAATCTCTATTGTTCAGTTCCAGTGATAAATCCATGAGTTTGACGGCTAAATCATTTCATTCAGCAACTGTGACGGGCTCCTCTTTGAGGTTGTCTTACACGTTCATAAATGGTACACCAGTGTGCCTCTGCTTGAATGTATCATGCAATAAATGATCGGCCCATGTGATGCACAGCCAGGTGATGTCACATTGCGCTGCAGGAAAATATGGGGGGCCGTCTTTTTTTGTTGGCCGACTGTAGCTTTTTTTTTTTTAAATTCTCACTATAGAGATGATGCAGTTCTTTTGTTGGCGTGAACTAGGTCATATTGTTATCAGATCTCTGTTACGAGCAAAATGTATGATCACATGAGGCTTTTCATGTTAGCTGCATCCCTTTTGCACATGATCCCGAAACAACATCAGTAAGGGGGAGAAACAGAAATAATAAGAAATTTACAAGAATTAAAGGATCAAGATGAGAGGCAGGTGTAGGTGACAGTGGGGGGAAAAGAGAAGGATCAGTGGAGGGTGGAGAGTGCATGGGGATACAGTGCAAAGGGCTGGCTAACCTTTCAGATCTGCCCCATTGTCCCACATTAAAAGCATCAGCATCCATTGTGAGCGCGGGCGGGAGGAGGGGCAAGGCTTCCCTGCAGACCGAGGAAAGTCAGACGGAGACCAGAGTAAGAACGACAGAAAGTTCTTCAAAGGCAGAGGTCGTGGCTGGAAGTTAAAATGAGTAAGGGCAAAAAAGTTTGATGGAGGGAACGAGAGGAAAGTAGAAGAAGGGGTGAAGGTAAAACAAGTTGGGGTGTGTGCACAAGATAAACTGCCCCTCCTCTTTTACCTCACGCTTGGCTGCTCCAGGATGGAGAGAGAAGGAGAGAGAGAGGGAGAGAGAGAGGATGGGAGAAGAATAGAGGGTCACACTAGACAGTGGGGGCTTTGTGGGCACTTATCAGAAGACTGATGGCAAAGTGCTGGACCCAGAGAGGAGAGACAGTGAATAGAAAGGGATGGAGTGTGTGTGTGTGTGTGTGTGTGTGTGTATGTTTTGACTGATATGGAAGAAAATGAGGAAAGAAAGAATTGACGGACGATACAAATACAGATGAGACAGGAAAAAATGTGAAGCGCAAAAACGGGCAAAGAGAAATGGATTTGAATGGAAGCACAACGAGCTGCAGCGCAGCAGCATAGACCCGAAGATCACTTTACCAGCCTGAATGAAGCCTCAGGTGAGACTGAGCAGGGCAGAGCGAGAGGGAAGGAGGGAGCACGGGGACACCAACAAAGAGCGAGAAGGTCAAGGAGGGGTATATGATATGGAGGGAGAGAAAATGGAAGGTGGAGGAAGGAAAGGCCGGAGAAGATTGGGTTACACCGCGGGAGAAGTCCAGTGTCACATCCATCAAGGTGGTGTTTCACGGAGAGCCGGACTCTGCCCTGAATGTCAGAGAAATCAGGATTGGTGGTGAAAGTGGACCAGGGCGACGAAAAGAAACGTCCTTTTTGTTGTTGCTGTTGTTGTTGCTCCTCACTTTATAACTCATCGTCTCTCCTTCACTTTCCCACTTACACAAATACACGTTGACACAAAAAACACACTCAGTCAGCGGCAGCTCCCAGCTCCCTGCGGTGTGCCTGCTGAGAGGGGTCATGTCAGACATCAACTCCCGTCGCGTCAGCTCTTTTCTCCCACAATTCAACACAGCTGAGCCTGTCACCGCTCTAACCTCCCTTCCCCCCAAAACGGCCCAGACACTGGCCCTATAACACACACACACACACACACACACACACACACACACACACACACACACACACACACACACACACTTATTCACATGTCTTATCAAACACACACATTTAGATGCGTCCCAGAGGAGACCGACCCCCAACTGGTGTCCACCAGCAGGGGTGTTGATCCTGCGCTGACATTCCTATCTCAGTCGTATCAACTTCCCTGCCAGTCTACAGAATAGAGAGGGCAGGACACACACAGAGAGAAACACACACAGTCACAGTTGCCTGAGCTTGTCTGCCAGAAGAAAAAAAGAAAGAAGAAAAAATAGCTTAACGAGTTTTTCATTCTCCTGCTGTCTAGGCTCTCCTCTCCTCGGATAACTTCATGAATGAGTTTAGAAGTCGCACTACACCTCGTCCATGCGCGCTCCTGCGCATCGGCATAATGTTGTTTGGTTGAGACAGCTTGTATCTTCATGTTCATTAGGCTGAAAGTGTTCTCCCAACAAATGTTCACACATACTGATCCCTCAAACTGCTGTCAAATATGATACTGTAAGGAAAATGTCACACTTGCACTAATACATAAAGTAAGTGCTAAAGGTTTGGCTGGTCAGTTTGTGCACTATGCACAGTTATCAGAGTAGAGTTTCAACTATGTTTTTACAAAGACAAATAATCAGTCATGTAGTTCATAATATTCTATGTCTAAATGACTGAGATATAATTGGCATCCTTTGATTAAGCGGTTGTAGACAGGACAATTCAAAGGCAGGCAGTGCTAACAAAGCTCTGTCTGAACAACGTCGTGTCCGGCAGCCTGGGGATCAGTCATTGTCCCCCTGTCTTCCTGCACGTCTCCTTCAGTTTAATTAAAACACTGTGCTAATGTGACAGACCCACACAAAGTAGACTGCGGCCATTGATTCCTGCTGCCACAGAAATCAGTGTTCAAACCTTTTAGTCAAACCACACCTGAGACAAATGGACAGATTACGGCATCGGAGGAAGGATGCGTGTACAGTAGGAAAATCCTAGAATCACGTGTGATATAGATGAAATGAACATTGTTTTGTCGCAGAGTGCAAACAGGAGGACAATGCACAGGAATGCAGCGCTAACAAAGCTCAGTTTGACTGATGTTCTGTAAGGCGGCCAGGAAGATCAGTCATTGTCTCTCTGTGATTGGTGGGTTGTCTCGGCTGCTCCGCAGCATCACCTCCAGCAGCATGGGAATTCTCCCCTGCTGCTGTTTCTTTTTGCCTGTGGAGAGAGACAGTGGTTATATGAGTGATGACTAAACAAAAGTAGCACAAAGGTGCCAAACGAGTGTTTGATAAGTCGTCTGACAGCCCACATCGAAGAGGACTTGAGCGCGTTTTACTGATATCGGATGGCGATCTGTATCGAGGTTTATGGTAAACTGCTACATGATCAAAACTCAAAATGTTTGTTCGCACATTCAGAGACATTTATATTTATACTATACCAATAGTTTGCACTAGTCTATGAAGTTTTGTTTACTTAGTGTACAGCAAAGTCTATGCCATGTAAATAATGTAAACATACATATAAATGTAGTTAAATATGAGTAAAAACATAAACTAAACTATTTAAGTTAATCAATAAATGATCATAGGTATTAAATCATCCAGAGTCAGTGCAAAAACCAAGTCTTGCTCCATCATGATATTGTTTGCCAAAAGTGAATGTTGTGAGGTAAGACCGGTGGTTTAAGTGATAACCAACAATCTCTAATATCTCTGTTATTGTCAGTCACTCATGCTTAAATGGTGGATTAGGAAAGTTTGTGGTTCCTCTCCTCAGAGTCTAACAGAGTAACAGAGTTACAATGGATTGCAATAGTGACAGGTTTTCACAGAAGAACAAAGAGTCATCACATTTATAAAAGCACCTCACATGCCTCTTGGAACATTTCTGGTTCACATCCACTTACTTCCGTCACAGACTGTACTTTTACAGCCTAAAATGTGAGGCTTTGACTTTTCAGTCTTTAACTTGTATGATTAAAATGTATAGCACACAATGTACATATCCACCCATCCCCTGTCCACATATTCATCAGGTATTAATTATTTATTTCATCCATACTTGTTTGTTCAGTTTTCTTTTTTGTTCTTGTTGTATAAATGTGAGGACTGAGAGCATTATAAAACTGGAATCAAAGTCCTTTTATGTGTTCATACACTGTATGAACAAATGACATGCGAGCAACAAAGGTTAACCGCTGAATATACTATATACTACAAGCACCAGGTATTGGGCTGCATTGGGTGACATCATATCACTCCTTAAAACATAAACAAAGTCTTCAGTGTGGCAACACTGGTTGCATACACTCCTATGGATCAACTAGCTCTGGCATTAAAAAATAAATGATGTCCTTCTTTATCCATCTCAGGTAAAGATATTTCCTGTCCCTGTGCAGGTTCATTGACAGACCAGCACCATGTGGGGTTGTCTGCTCCAGGCCATGAACGCCTGGAGCAGAGCACTGTGACAACATGGACTCACTGGCTTTTCAATTTGATGTTGCTCTTTGTTGTCGAGCAACAAATCCAGGCTTCTATTTTGAACTTCCAATATTCAAACTTAGCTCATGTTTCATTGGATATATCTTGTCTGTTCAATCCATCCATGGTATCGAATCAACGCCAAAAAAAACAACTTTTGGCTTAAAGTGTTTTTGTGTATTCAAATGATTATCTAGGACTGATGAATCAATTTGAGAAAATACAGCACAAATGCAACAGCCATAGAGAAGAGTTATAAGTGATATAGTCTATTGCATCTAATATCACAGCAGTGTCAAAATAATATGTTAATTTTCATAATATAAACGAGCTAATAATTGCTTTAGCAAAGATGAAGGAGACATGAATGAAAGTCACTGGAACTGCCAAACTAGTTTAAAAGGGGCCTTAAACTGGTTACATTCAATAGCAATAGCACAAAAACTCTAGCTCGAGCGATCTTTCATCAAATCTCACAGTGAATTTCTTGACATGTCTGGACTCTTTCATCTCAAAGCCGCATCCGTCAGAGTCGATGGCTACAATAATTTTTAACATGAAATGTGTTCTGCCTGCAGAAAGAACTTTCATATGGGGTGGTGTGTGTGTGTGTGTGTGTGTGTGTGTGTGTGTGTGTGTGTGTGTTTCCTAGGGGGGGCCGTTACATCCCAGACGTGTTACCACGGTGACAAGGTGCTCCCTGCCGCCGTCGGGTCTCGGCCAAGTTGGGCGCCATGGTGACTGGGTGGTGACAGACTTTGTGACGAGTCTACAGGGACACCATGGTTCGGTCAACCTTAAAAAATCACAGGCATACGCAGACGTGCATCCAATGTAGGCACTTATACATGCACTTGGCACTTAACACTATAAACAACGTGAGCAGACGTGATTAACAGCTAAGACATGCATACACAAACTTTTTACATTTAACATGCAACCATGTACAGTATGAGAATTACACACATCTACATTGTGCACACTCAACTCAATCCACTGGATCAGTGTTTATATGTGCTCGGCTACTGTGTGTATGTGTGTGTATGTGTGTGTATGTGTGTGTGTGTGTGTGTGTGTGTGTGTGTGTGTGTGCGTGTGTGTGCATACTCTGACTATTGATATTGAAATTAAAATTTGTTTACAAAAGCAGCAGAATGGCATTATCACCTACTTCCCTTTTGCAATGGGAATGATTCTAGGCTTTTATCTCAGTCATCGCCTCGAGAAAAACATTCCTTTAACACAATACTCATCTTTTTGTGTGTGCACGTGTGTGTGTATGTGTGTGTGTGTGTGTGTGTGTTACTGACTTTCTTTGCCATTGCGCACACTCGCACACATACAAAAACCTTGACCAGGAGAAGGCAAGGAGCCACTGTTTGAGTTTCCTGCTGTGAAGTGTCATGACCCCTATCAGACTCTGTGTCAGTCTGCCTATTGTGCCCTGAGCAGAGCAGACACACACACTCATGCACGCACACACACGCACGCAATGCTATAACTTACATGGTCTCCATGACGATGGTGGGGGCGACAGTAAGGCGGCAGGATGGCGCTGTATTGACTGCTGGGGTTGTTCTGATGACAGGACCCAAATTTATCATTTATACATTCACTGTATCTGAGAGAGATCTGCAGGTATAGGCACATGATAGGATGAACATTTTTCAGCTCGTTATTTCGTATCTATAGTTCTTATAAATGATCTAACAGATTCAGTATATATATATATATATATATACATATTCAGCTGTAAAAAATTAAAGATTAGATAAACAGACATGATTAAAAAACAATCCTCTTCCGAAACACAAAAGATACATGAGGTTTCATTTAATATTGTTGAATTATTTTGGGGTGTTCAAGGCAGTGATACTGAGGGAGTGTAAGTCTGTGTGTGTGTGTGTGTGTGTGTGTGTGTGTGTGTATGCGTGCGCGGGCGTGTGTGTGTGTGTGCGCGCGCGCAGTATATGCAGGGGTTGATGGTGGGAGTATTCACCATTGACATTGACCATCAAGACTAAATGAACACAAGAGCAACAATGGCCATAGGTTGAGTAAGGTATGATCGTGACTCTTATAATTGAAAATTGAAGATTGTACTGTAAATCTGTTACAGCGATAACTCGGAAGCTCAATGTGTGAAGTTCTTTATTTTTTATTTTTTTTTATAAATCTCTGCTCATGTTCTACAGAAGAAAACAAAGATGAACCGATTGGGATCAATTTCTGTCGAGGATTTTGCTCGTAAACTTTGAAACTTATTTTCCAGATTAAAAGTGACTGGCTTCACTTTCATATCAGATTCCTAGTGTCTTAATGCTAATAAATGTCACTGATATTCCACCTAATCATTATGTCATTCTTTTCTATCCTGCTGTACTCAAATTTGGTCAAATACGCTCTTCATTACTCTTTCTCTCTGGCCGCACCTTGCAGTGGGTCACAGAGACCCAGCACAGTGGGTGGAATAGTACTCACAAAGCTGTCTACAGTGAGATGACACAAAGCACTCAGAGATGACGAAGTTACACAGAGGCAGTATTATTATCTACAAGTATAGTTAAACCTCATCACATACACCGAGCCTATCTCCGAGAATGTGTATCTGCTGCCCCCTTTTGATCAGCGAATGTATAACAGTCCTCGTCTCATCAGACGTTTTACAGGAGACTGTGACATCTAGTGGAAACCGGAAAACACACAGAAACAGCCAATTTCTAATTAAAATTCTAATACATATATTTTTCATTTCCCATTAAACTTCCTCATAGTAACTATCGTGAATTGTCAAACACATGACTTTAACTCGAAACAAGAGACTTGATCACATCATTCCTGTTTTTGCCTCTTTACACTGGCTCCCTTGAAAAAAATTTTTTTTATTGGAGAGCCTTTCGTGGTGTCTTTGAGTCTTTGAACTGTCTTTGAACTTTTTCTGATTTTATGACGTATTTGTTTTAATTCTGGCCTTAAGAATAAATATTTCTATCATTATCATCATAATGCTGATGAAGGCTGTACTCCACTCAGGTGTGCTGTTGCTCTTATAGTTAACCCTCGCATCGATTAAAGCCTTGATATGCCGATTACATGAGGCATTCAAAAGCTTCTGACTAATGTTTGACTTAATATAATTTCTTACATCACACATTAATTACCTTTCATAAGCGATGGTGAACCGACTGTCAAGACAGTTCGCCCCCTTCTCTTGGGGTCTTTGAGGTAAAACACAAGAAATCGTTGATAACGACTCGGCCCGTAAGAACCGGAAGTATGCTACAGTGAACTATCTTGACTCACCAACGAGTTTCCGCCCACCGCTTCCCCTGACCAATGACCGGAGTCGGTGTGACATCCTCCAGGGCCGCTTGAGTTCGCGGGAAACCGGCTGTAATCGGGAAACAACAAGCTTAATTGCACCGGGGTTTCGAGCTGCTTTCTTCGATACCAAATCAGTTTGTCATCCGTCGATACGCGCTGACAAACGGCGCAGGCTCACCGCGTACGACCGACGGAGCTGCTATGCTAACAGCCGACGCTCGGTAGCGAGGCTGTCACATTGGCTAACAGCAGCACCGCTTCATGCGACCGCACAGAGAACACACCGCCGCCTAGGACGAGACAAAGGGCGGCCGCTGTCAGTCGCGACGTGCACAGTGTGAGAATGAGTTCGTTCAACTTAGAACGTTTTCGCTTCGACAAGAAGGCGGCGGCGGCGAACAAGGAGCAGGAGAGCGGCTCCAACAGTCCCGAGTCGGAGAAGGAGAACAAGCCAGGTGAAGAGCAGATGTGAAAGCTAGCTTACATCGCTGGTAGCCAGATGTGCCAGGCGTGCTATCGTTAGCATTGCTGGTTAGATGATGCGATTGTTGCTAGTGTTGTTAACACGCAGCCCCCCAAAAAACTGTCATGTTGTCATATTGTTGTTATTGAGAGAGGTTATGTGCCTTGGATGAAGCTGGGCAATTCATTTAAATATCGCCAATGATGTGGTGGTATTTTAAGATAAGGCTAGTGGAGCTTGGAGACAATGTCACTCTATGTTCCATGCATGATACATGATCTGGGTCCCTTCTGTATCCACCATCTTACATTTCTGCCTCTAGGTCGTCTTTTTGTTGTTGAAAGAAGTGAGATGGATTCAAACGAAAGTGGTGTAGTTCTTTAATTACACACTTATTACTGCGCCAATAGGAGTTTGATAGCATCTTGTGAAAACACATTGTTGTCAAAGTGGTATGAACAGTTGAATTTTGAATAAAAAGAACTAAAAGTCCACAGTATCAGTATATCATGACAGATCCAGTCAGAACTGTTACATGAGAGGAAGGCAGCTGAACATTGACACGCACCAATGAACCAACAAAGCTGTAAAAAAAAACACACGACAGCATACTTCACAAATACATTGTAATGTGCATCCCCCTCATGTAATTGATTATTGCTGCGAGTGCATCTGCTAACCTGTTTGTGATGTTGTTGCCTTTCAGCTCAGATGAAACCTGTCAAAGCCCCCCCGAAGTCCCACGCCAAAGGAGTGGTTTTTGAGGAAGTCATTTCTATTGACTTAGAAGAGGACGAGGTCCTTGCTGAACCAAAGACCAAAGTTACATCGCCAAGGAAATCCAAGTGAGTGAAAGTGAGATAACTTGTGTCACACTCGTGCTGATTCATGCTATTTTACAGTCTTGTTGTCTTTCTTCTGCAGGAATCCGAAAGGGAAATCATCCCAAAATATGGTACCAGATCATACGGATGGTGATGATGACAATGATTTGGAAGAAAAAGTTGCAAGGCTCCTAGAGATGTTTCCTCAGTTGACAAGGAAGGAGCTACTAGAGGTGAGTCAAGATAAAGCAGTGACTTTTCCACCTACCATAGATCCACCGAAACAATGGTTATACAAATGTTCCTGGTCTCTGTCTCTCCTCTCTTCCCCCTCTTTCTAGCCTCCTTTCCTCTCTCCCCCATTTCTCTCCTCTCACCCCAACAAGTCGAGGCAGCTGGCCACCCACATCTGAGTTAGCCTGGCCTCAGCGGCAGCCTTGGTTGTTGACAAAAGTCGCATCCCTCCGCCACGTAGTATAAACCCCGCCCATTATCAGATAATCTGTTGTGGTTGGACCGGCAAGTTTTCTGCCGGGGGAAATCACTGCCCAATGGAGCGGATCCAGACTGTATTCTGGCAGAGCAAATTTAAATGAGCTCGCAGGATTCATCTGGGTCCCAGGCCACGTCTGAGTCCGATTCTGCTAGAAATGTCTTCCTGCTAAAAGGGAGTTTTTTTTCTCCACAGTCACCAAGTGCTTGCTCATTATGGGTACTGTTGGGTTTCTCTGTAATTATAGTGAGGTTTCGAACTCACTATGTCAAGTGCCTTGAGATAATGTATGTTGTGGTTTGGGGCTGTACAAATAAAATTGAATTGAAAATTAAATAGATGCCACATCGCTATTATGAGGATCAAGTTATGTTGAGGAATTTCTCTCCTCTTCTCTCAGAGAGACTGTGAAGATGAGTGTTTGGTTAGTGATGCAAGATATCCTATGCATGCCAGAACAGTCGGTGGTTAGCCGAAGGCTGTCTCTGGCCGCCATCGTCGCAGAAGTCTCCTGCTTCCTGAGCATGCAGTTGACGCTGAGTCAACTGCATCAATTTTTCCATTACACTTTGGATACTTTTTTCCCCGCTACTCACATTGTTCTGTTCCATTTTCAGGTCATTGGGAGCACAAGCACATTGGAGGGTGCTGTAGATGCCTGCTTTTTAAAATTTGGCGATAAAGAAGGTAAATAATCCCTTTTTTTATTCGCACCTAATGACGCCTCTTCCTTATTTCCACATGAACAAGAGTTGAGCACTTTCCTGTGCATTCTAGCATGATGACGGCTTCATTTTAAATATATGTCAAGGAGGAACATTTTTGATTTGTAGTCAATTATGTTTGGCTCTTTATGAGGGCAATAAAGCAGATTCTAAACGTAATGTATAACAGTACATATGAGCCCAGTGTACATTTAAAGAATAATAAGAAATACTTCCAAATTTATTACAGATTTGCAGTAAAACCCTAATGCCTTCCATAAGCTGGCTAGGTTTCTCCTTCATATCTCACTTTTGAGAAAACTGTCTTTTTTGTTTTGTCTTCTCAGCCCCAGAACAGGACAGGAAGAGGAAGCTGGATGGATCCAGCAGTTCTCTGGACAGTGGCGAGGCTCAACCCAGCAAGAAGAGGAGATCATCAGTGGTAATTACCAATTTACCTTACTGTCATTATGGTTTGCAGTGAAATTGACTTAATATGTAAGTTGTGATTTTAATTTGCATGTACCAATAAAGCCATTGTTAGTGTTTGTAATGGTTTTCAATGTTATAACAGATTTTACACTCGTGCTGCTTTAATGAGGATTAATGCATGACGTATTGATAATATGCTGATGATGATGATGATGATTTTTCTGTTTCCTCTCCCTGCAAATTGCACATTTCAGTTGCCCATTAAAGACTTTTTCACATTGTATTTAAACAAAAAAGGTTTCTAGTGAAGAAGATGATGATGACGACGTTAAAGAGCCGAGCTGGGAGAAGCAGGAGGCCATGGTGAGAAGACTGCAGAAAAAGTTTCCTGACCAGGACAAGGAGGTAAGACACACAGGCACTCTGTTACACTTAAAGCTGTTTTTTTCTGATATTAATAGTATCATTTATACTGAATATGATCAACATAATGTGACAACTACTTTGTGTGTGTCTGAACCAATGAGTATGTGAGGAAGGAGGTGTTGCTCTCCGTTTTCTCTCGCACAGTACCAATTGACATGTAATTAAAAAAATTCTGAAGCACATCCAGTATTCATTTCAACTCATGCCCTGATTAAACCATCTTAAGATTTTATACCGAAATCAAATCCTACACACTCTACAAAATCCCCCCCCAAAAAGTCTTAAACGCGACTAATGAACCACTCAAAGATAGCGTTGCTACTTCTTTTTTTTTTTTCACGAGACTCTTTCTGGAAGCAGTGGTTTTTGTCTTTCATTTTTGTCCCTTGCTGATGTCTGTGTTATTGTAGGAGCTGCGGCTGGTGCTGCAGGAACACGACTGGAATGCTGAGGAGGCTCTGCAGGTTCTGCAGATGTTCTCAGACCCAGGTGCGAACACATCAGCTGTTATCTGAAACCAGCCACCTCTTCACTGACTTTATGTGTATGTGTACTTTTGACTTTTCATGTTGTCAGCTGATTCTGATTCAGCCTGTTGTTTTTTCCCCTCTGTTGTCAGATAATACCAGCTTCAGCTCTCACGAGTCGGAAGAAAGGGAACCCAGCAAATCAAAGGGCAAAGACAAGTCAAGCAGGGACCACAAAGAGCTGAAGCATCACAAAGATCACAGAGACAGTAAAAAGAGGAATAGTCATGAGGATTTTACAAACCACAAAAACATCAGTGAAACAGATGGGGACAGTACAGATGATACAGAAGCTACAGAAGACAGTGAAGACGAGTCAAACACAGAAGACAGCAAAGGTTCCAAACACAGTAGTGCTTCCACTCTCTCTACGTGGCTTCAAAAAAGTTCTCACCCAGTGTCGTCCTCCTCTGTCAAGAAAACAACTGCCTCTTCCTCCCTAAAGCCATCTTCCTCCTCCTCCTCCTCTGCTGCTGCCCAGATGCTCTCCAGATTTGCCAGCGGGACCAGTATAGCTAAGAAGCAGGCAGCAGAGAGCAAAAGAAAGGCTCGGGCCTCAGATGAACATGTCAGTTCTGAGGGGGAGAATGACGATGAAGAGGACACAGTCAGCAGCGAGTTTGAGGACTCGGATGAAGAGCTGGACCCCAAAGGTGGCATGACAGATATTAAGAAGGAGATAATCACGTTTTTCCAGGACGCATCGATAGACGAGCTGTCGCTGATCTCTGGGTGTTCTGTTAAAAAGGCCCAGAAAATTGTGGAACTGAGGCCCTTCAATAGCTGGCAAAGCCTGGTGAGTGAACGTGTGTGCGTGTGTGTGTGTGTGTGTGTGTGTTTCTAAACAAATACTGATATTGAGACATATTGACATCATGCAGCTGAGTCCTTTATGTCAAGTAAAACCATTTGCACAACGTAACAATGGAGAAACAAATCATCCTGCGGGACATATGACCTGTTATGTTTGATTCAGTACCTAATTATACTGAAATAATAAAAATTATTTAAAGATATATGAAACCTGTCAAGGCATGACAGTATCCTTAATGCAGGTTAGTCCTCTGCCAGCTCATGTAATGATTAAATACAGAACTTGTGTAAAAATTGTGCAGTAGTGTTGAGTAGAGCTGCAACAGTTAATCGATTATTAATCGACTACTAAATAATTGCCAACTATCTTGATAATCGATTAATTGTTTCAAATATAATTTTAGAAAAATAAAGGCAAAATTCTCTGATTTCAGCTGCTTAAATCTGAATATTTTCTGGTTTCTTTGCTCCTCTACGAAAGTAAACTGAATATATTTGGTGTGTGGACAAAACAAAACATCATCTTGTGGTTTTCGGGGAAACATGATCAACATTTTTTGACCATTTTATGACATTTTATGGACCAAACAACTAATCCATTAATCGAGAAAATAATCGACAGGTTAATCGATAATGAAAATAATCGTTAGTTGCAGCCCTAGTGTTGAGCAGGTTTTGTGTAGGTACTTTACATCCTTTGAACTGTAGCCATTTGTCTCTTTCACTTTCAGGTTGAATTATTCCATAAGGAAAATGGACTCTCAGAGGATTTACTCCTGGGCTGCAGACTTGTCCTCAAAGAGCGCAAGGTCGTCTTGGGGCTCATGACCAAATGTGAGACCATTTCCTCAAAAATGGTCAAACAGGTCACCAGGGTGATGGAGAAGGGCACGGGGGCCATGGAGCAGCCCAGCATACTCAACAGCCAGTGAGTAAAATGCGTAAAAAGTAAAAGTGTACTGTAATTCATGAATGGCCCATAAAACAGTCAAACTAAATGATTAGCTAAGGTTAAATCTCGATGTCAACCAAGCGACTGCAGATTTTGTTTCTTATGTTTTCATGTAATTTCCCATTTTAAAAGCACAACTTCTTTAGAGGTATATTCTGGTTAAGTTGCGGTTCACCAGTGATGCAGTTTCAGAAAAATGTATGCAGATGCTTTAAAATAAGTATGAAATAAGAGAGCCTGCCTTTCAATAAAAATGTACAGTCTCAAGTTTTGCATTGACACTATATTGTAATCATCAATCAAGTATATTGAGTTATCAAATGCATTTTAAAGAGAGCTGCCCTCTGTTGGAGGATGCATTGTTTTTGAATGACAGTTTACTCGGTTTCAAAAACGAGTCACGTGATTTGAGGAGGCAGCAATATAAGGACATAATGGTGAAACATGTTTTAGTATTTTGTAACTTACCTCGATCACGAATCTTTTCTTAATATGCTACATAGAAAGCATGCTAAAACATAATGGGAGTTCTCTGGTTGATTTGTGTCCACACAACACTAATGCCCATTGAAGTTTTCATAAATAATTTTAGGAGTTATCAGAGACAACTATGAGTATGTGTGCTTTTATTAAAATGAAATATCCTATTATTGTTCTCAGCCTGGTATTGGTTGTCTTTCAGGTTGGAGCTGAAAACTTACCAGCTGATTGGTCTCAAGTGGCTGCTGCTCCTGCATGAGCACAAGCTGAGCGCTATCCTTGCTGATGAAATGGTTAGTCGAAGAACCGAGGACCTGTGGGAAGAGGGCGAGCTGATCACAAGCCCAAAGTCAAACACAAATAAAAGGCCCTTATTGTAAAGTGTAAAGAGCTTTGTCAGCAATAAAGAGTGCTCTGCGTGGATGTGTTGCCATCCTGTGGGTGAATAAACCGAATAGAATAAAGAAATGAAGTAATAGCAGCAAGACAGTGAGATACGTGTGACTGTAGATTTGTATAGTTAAGTAAAGCTGCAGTGTGACTAAATTTTGACAGGATTTTTTACCGTTTACATTGGTAGTGTGTGATCTGAAACACGTTTGATGCCTGACGGACTCTGTATCTTTCCTTCTCATTTCCTCCTTCACTCCTTTCAGGGTTTGGGGAAAACGATTCAGGCCATAGCATTTCTGGCCCAGTTGTACCAGAACGGAATAGAAGGTCCTCATCTCATCACTGTGCCGTCCTCTACACTGGGTAATGGGCTCTGAAATTCACTCACTTTGCTGGCCAAATAACATACACATAGATAATAACTTGCATGTGTCTTTTGAGTAAGGTAATTGTGGTTATCTGTGCAACTTCCTGTATCAACCTTGCTTGCTATAGTTTCTGCTGATGATAAAGTGGCCCTGTCCCATA
This sequence comes from Scophthalmus maximus, assembly GCF_022379125.1. Classification (NCBI taxonomy): domain Eukaryota; kingdom Metazoa; phylum Chordata; class Actinopteri; order Pleuronectiformes; family Scophthalmidae; genus Scophthalmus; species Scophthalmus maximus. The sequence goes on along the minus strand of NC_061533.1, from coordinate 10,355,058 downwards.
CTGCAGATAAGTCATGGACCTTGCCTTGTGTGGTAGAGAGGCCACGCACTCTTGTACCTTTTGTTTATTTAAATTATCCTTAGATTTTTCCATATATACTAACTATACAATAGTATAGTAACTGCCCATTAAGACTTTAATGTTTAAGTCTGTGTTTCATAAGCTTCTTGCCGTTCTTAATTTGTTTTGTGAAAATTCCACTTTTCCACATTTTGTTATTTATTCTGATTTTGTCTGTCCTGTAGATAACTGGGTCAGAGAGCTGAAGCTGTGGTGTCCAAGCCTCAATGTTTTAGTCTATTACGGTAAGACTCCTCAATCGTCTTTTCACAATTGTTATTGAGGTTTAATGTCTGTGAAAGGGTTGGGTTCTTGTATTTTTGGATACCATGCCTATATTTAGTGTCTTACTCTGATCAATACATTTATAGGACAAACATGATATTTGCTTCCAGCTTGATCTTTTATGTTTATGCTCTCATGTTCTATTCAGGATCTGTGGAGGATCGCCGCTACCTCAGACACGACATCCTCAGTGACAATGCTGATTTCAACGTCATAGTGACGACGTAAGCGAACGCACACAGACCAACTTCTTCATATCTTACATATCATTTCAGTATAGATGGTATTTGAAGACCACATTAGTAACTCGTAATGCACAACTAATCACAAATCGACATAGTTATTTTGCTTGACTTGTGTTTGCTTTGATTTACAGGTACAACTTGGCAATAGGAAACGACAACGATCGCAGCCTTTTCCGCAAACTGCGTCTGAAGTATGCTGTGTTTGACGAAGGTCACATGCTGAAAAACATGAACACCCTGCGTTACCGTCACCTCATGGCAATTAATGTTAGTTCCCAGTCCTTTTGTAACGTATATTCCACCACAAACATTCCCCTGTCGCCTTTCCATCTCTTAATATCCAGAGGTATCACACATGACAGTTTGGGATGTCTCTTTCTCTCTCTTTTCCTTTAGGCGGAGCATCGCTTGCTGCTGACAGGAACTCCTTTACAGAACAACCTCTTAGAGCTGATGTCTCTGCTGAACTTCATCATGCCTTCTATGTTTTCCAGCTCCACTACACAGCTCTCCAAAATGTTTTCTATGGTAAGTGTGTGCAAGTCTTTGTAAAACAGTAAGCTCAGTTTGAACAGCTGGTCCATTTGAAGATGGTTGGCATCAAGTAACTGCGTGCACACTAACAACCCTGTCCTTTCCTTTTGAATCCGTGTTGAATTATAATCAGTCTGATTTTCGGGGTTTGAAATTCTGAAACAAAGCTCAGATTATAGCAAGACTCCTCGTGCCTAATAAAATATCAGGCTGTTAGAAAAAGCCATCACTTTGCCGTCTTACTTTGATCATGTTTCATTCATTACTTTGATCATGACAACAAAAAAAATGTTGTTAAATCTTTTTTGTTTAATCTTTTTTGACTAAAATTATTAAACGTTGTATGTTAATATGTTATGTATCAGAAATCCCACGATGAGCAGAGCCGCTTTGAGAGGGATCGCATTTCTCAGGCCAAACTCATCATGAAACCGTTCATCCTCCGAAGAGTCAAGAGTGAGGTGAGTCAATCTGGCAACGCTACAAATTTTGTTTTTCAAGTTCGTTCTGAATTGCAAATTGGCATCAAACTCTCCCAATTTGGTTAGACCTTTATATTTTTTGTTTTTTGCTTAAATGTTCTGCAGGGAAAAGAATTATTGTTATTTATTTGGTTTCTTTGCATCAAACTGTCAAAACTTTAATAGTAATTGAATCCAATGTTTGGATTACAATGAAATTATTGTTATTTTTATAGTATTTGTTGATTTTCTCGGCCAATTATTATAATTATGGTGTTTCCTTTCTCCAGGTCCTAAAGCAACTGCCAGCGAAGGTGGAGAAAGTAGAGTCCTGCTCAATGAGTGAGAAACAGCAGGTGCTCTACAAGAACCTCTTGAAAAAACTCAAGGCTTCCACCACTGGCGAGAGTAAGCCTTTTTAAATGGCGGCATTAACTGCTCCCTGTAGTAAATGGCTGCATTGTTGATTTTTAAATAAATAACCAAAATGAATGTGTCTTTAATCATTTCTCCCTGCCTTTTCTCTACAGAGCGCGAATTGTGTAATGTGATGATGCAATTGAGGAAGATGGCCAACCACCCCCTGCTTCATCGACAGTACTACACCACAGAAAAGCTCAAAGCCATGAGCAAACTCATGCTCAAGGTCAGTCGTCCTCTCTTACTATCCCTTGTTTGTGTGTCCCCCCCCCCCCCCCCCCCATCTAAAAACTTTTGTCAAGATTCTTTTCCCACTTGTGTTGTGAGGATAAGTAAACTTTAAACACTGATATAACAAGTTCAGTTATGTCAATGAAAAATTAAATCTCTTCACCACAACAGCTTTAGTTCCAGCTTTCCTCATAAACCATTTAAGGATAGCACAGCATTTAGTTTTATGTTAAAACTACTACAATTTGAAATATACAACTTTTAATTGTTTTTTTACTCTTCTATCTTGTAATACAAATGTTGTTTTTTTCGTTTTTCTGTCTTTCCCTCCTCAGGAGCCAACTCACTTCGACGCAGATGCTGCTCTGATCCAGGAGGACATGGAGGTGATGTCTGACTTTGAGCTGCATCGTCTGTGCCATCAGTACTCGTCCATCGGCTCCTACCAGCTAGAAAATTATCTCTTGCTCGACTCTGGGAAATTCCACTACCTCACAGAGCTGCTGGCCTCTCTTAAAGACAAGGTATATGCAAATGTGTGTCTGCGGTTCATACTGGAGTTCTGTGTACAAAGGGGTGAAAAATCACAGCAGAACTTTGCTTTAATCCTACAGGGAGACAGAGTGGTATTATTCAGCCAGTTCACCATGATGCTGGACATTGTGGAAGTGCTGCTGAAACATCTCAAGCATCGTTACGTGAGACTCGATGGATCCACGCCCATAGCCGACAGGTCAGAGTTGTGTCACATTCACTTTGGGTTATAAAATTAAACTCCAATCCACTCTATATGCTATATTAGATAATTACGGCCCAACACTTTTTCATTTTGATGCTATGGCTATGAGTCTAGTGCATCTATTGTTCTGGTTTTTGCTATGAGGTGATTTTTAAAAATTCAATGGAGGGGGGAAAGAAGTCTGGTATTTAACTTTTGTCAGTATACAATAGATTATGTCATAATGGCGAAATTGATTTGCTTGTCTTGCAGGATTGTGTTGATTGATGAGTTCAACACGGACCCTGACATATTTGTGTTCCTGTTGTCAACGCGTGCCGGTGGCCTGGGCATCAACCTCACCTCGGCTAATGTTGTCATTCTACATGACATCGACTGCAATCCTTACAATGACAAACAGGCAGAGGACAGGTGTCACCGTGTAGGCCAGACCAGGTACAGTTGAATGTGTTACTAGTACTCCTGTCATTGAAATTCCTTATTATTAATTGACATAAAAAAACATTCCTCCTGTATTCACACATCAATTGCAATTAGAAGACCATTTTTGGTAAAAGTTTTCCTTTTGCTTTATGTATTGATATCCTTGTTGTGTGTCAGGACTGTGAAGGTGATCAGGTTGATCAGTAAGGACAGCATAGAGGACAGCATACTGCAGTTGGGCCAGAAGAAACTAAAGCTGGAGCAGGACATGACTGCCGCTGATCAGGGTGAGGAGATGTACACGCACACACTCATCACTTCCATTTTCTCAAGTGCACGCAGACACCCGGTCTGAAAATCACCCTGAATCAAGTTTAAAAAAAAATTGTTACTGAGTTAAAGAATTATTGCGTTGATAAGACAACATATATTGAATGTGTATAATAATAGTATTTATAAACACTATGTTTACCTTTGGGTAAACAAAATGCTTACCTACAGACCCTGTAGGGCTGTCACTTGTTTTAAAAATGAACTTTGAAATGACACGCAATTCGTATAAACAACTGAAATGATTTTAGACTGTATTTTTAATAGATATAAAACCAATTCGGGGGGGGGAAAAAATGGAATAGAATGGAAAAACCCTTTTAATGTCATAAGAAGGGATTTATAAGAGGTTACTGCCGACCTGATTTCCTCAGACAGAGCCTCAGGGCCCTGACGGCTAACGCTCTGCCCCCTTTAGTTTTCAGCTGAGTTTCTGGAACAGATAAAAGAAGATCTAATGAAATTTCATTTTATCACCAGTGTGAACATAAAACTTTCGATGATCAAACATGTAGAGTATGCAAACCAATTATGAGACAAATGGTGTATTTTATTCTGAATTTTGCTCTCGGCTAGCATTTATCACAGAAGACCTAAATGTTTTCAATTTTCATTAAACTGTCCTGAAATAAGAGGGTCTTCGACATGTAGCTGGACATGAGTGTTATTCTGTCCCCTGCATGTGTAGCTCTACACGAGCTGACAGAAAAACAAATAGCTCTTCTACGTTCTGAAAAGGTTAAATGATGACGTGGATGTGGAAGTAAAGTTAGGGGTTTTATGCTTTTCTTTATCAACTTCCTCTCTTAGAGCACTTTTACAGAACTTCTGTTGAGAAGGAAGAACATCTACAAGTAAATGTTTTTAAAGGTTATATGAAACATTTTACACAGTAACATTTTGCAGTCAAAGGCTATTTTCCATGTCAAAGATATTGAGAAGTAATAGCGTGTTCAGCAGAGAATGAAGTCACTTCCTCCATGCATGTTGTGACCCAGGCTTCTCTGTTCTTTGGAACCTGATGTGCACTTTCATGTTAGAGTTCCTTTCGGAGAAACGGTTGTTCCTCCACACGTTTCTAAAGTGACATGTCTCCGGCTTCGATAAGCAGTTATGTAAACATGGACATGCTAATTTTCGTCTTTTGTGTTTCAAAACACAAAAATACTGGTAAACACGCCTGTCACCTGTCCACCATGGTGCTGTTAAACTAAAAACACAGAGACTACACCTTGCCGCCATGCAGGCGGAGTATGCTGCTCTTAAGGGGTTATAACAGACAGTTTTTTTTAAAAGAACACATTGACAGATTGAACCTCTTTAAATGCCCCAACACTGACAGAAGCACCAACCTGCAAATGAGATGCAACAGATCCATTTTACAAGTCTGTGTGCCAGCTAATACAAGGATCCACTATCATGTTTGTTTCCATGACAAACATGTAGGCACCAGGTCCGAGGCTTGGCAGCGTTGTCTTGCATGTATTTCAGTCATATTTTGTGGCATGCAGCTTTTCAATGATTTGCCCCGTGTGCTGTAACCTCACCTCCATTAAGTTTTTACAGTTGAAAAATTTAAACACTGTTTGTCCTTTAGGTGGTGAGGGAACCATACCTGAAGATATGGCCTCTTTGCTCAAAGCTTCACTGGGACTGTGATACACAAACACGTGAAACTTGTGACTGTACAAATACGTTCTTGTGAACCTGGGCAGACTTAAGTGATTGAACGCACCATTTTGCGTCCATACTGGGAAAACTACTGGGAACCATATGCTGCCGTAAATGAAAGTTCTGATATTGACATCTGACTGATTGTGTAGCGTGCTAGCTGTGCCTAAAACACTATTTTTATATGCACAGTTTTTGCTCTAACTTTGTCAGTATATATGGGGGGGCGCTAAACAAAATTAGCCTTTTTTAATATTATGCACTTCTCATGTTACCTAAAAGATTCCAAGGTGAAGAGACTTGAGAGAACGTGGTGTTAAGCGGTTCAGTCCAAACCGTCGTAAACGCAACATGCTTAAGGAGTACACCATCACATTTTTGGTACTCTTGAGGTGTATGACTGAAGCAAAACTCACATAATCTATGTGAACACAGCCTTGATCCATCCATATTAAGGTAACTACTGTATCCTGTGAAGGACAATGCTCTTAGATTCAAAATTGTTGTACCGATATTGGTGGTGCACAGAGAATAATTTTTTTTTTACCCTCCTTCATACCAGACATTGTTACATCTGTGTCATACCAGTGCTTATGAAACAGACACTTTTGGTATTGTGAGCCACAGCAACATTTGGAAATATAGCAGTGGGCAGATTAACTGTACTGAAAATGTTGCTATTCACATTGACTTCCTCTGTTACTTTTCCCATTCAAAAAAAATGTTGGCAGTTGTGGTGTCATCAAAAATTCAGCCAAGTATCTGGAAAATGATGTCCGCTGTCACTGTGAGTGTGATGTGCTGAGTTTCATTCTGGTGTTATATTTAAAGTCTTATTACGTTACCCCAGAGACAGAGAAGGTGCATTTAAAGAATAACATAGAAGTACGTTGCTTGACTTAGTTTCTTTGCTGTTTCTGCTCCTTTGAATATCTTGAGTAAAGTGACAGAGAAGATGATGAATGGAGGAATCAGCTGCTGTGTTAATGTACTGTATAAGTGGCCAATGTGTTGTGAGTGTCCAAGTGTTACTAAGTCGTTTGTATGGTTTTTAGGCTCCTGTTTGAACTGAATAATAAATATTGGAATAAATATTTGTTTGGTCTTGCCTACAGGGATTCAGCAGCAGGAGCCGCCAATACGTCCTCATTAATTATGATGAAATAATAATTTCATCATAAAGTGTCCTCGTCGACACTGAACACGCCCCCGATGTAGATTTAAAGGGTTCATTCTTTGGTAACAAAAAATACATCAATTCTTAAGCCGCTTTAAGACACGAACTCCAGAAAATGTCCGGAAATTTGGGTCTGGATATTTTCTGGAGTTTGCCTTGCACATCTGACGAATGCAAGCTTGTCCGATTCAGACCTTCAAACTAACCGATACCTTTCTCGAACATTCTCTGGTGTTTGGGTAGAGCATGCAGGAGACGGATCATGACGAATATTCTGCTGCACGAAGCAGTGTTTTTGTTTACAGTCATTAACACGCCCACTCGCTCGCCGTGAATCTTCCAGATATTTTTTTCCTATATTCCCACATGGCATCACTCAGACATTACTGGAAATTTAACCAGGGTAATGTCCCGGAAAAAGTCCTGAGCAACATGTGCGGACACTTGCATTCTCACATAATGAAATTCTCCCTCCAGAAAATGTCTAAATGCAGCTAGTTTCAGGTAATTATACACTAATGGAAACATTATTATGAATACTGTATTCCATTTATTCTGAAAGATCCCCTGAATCCTACACACTGGATCTTCAAACTGGTTAGTGGATAACTTTCCCATTTTCCAACATTACACTACAAAGATAATTAATTCAAAAGTCATCAGCCATGCTCACAAAAAGTCTACATTATGTCAAAAGTAAAAAATAAGGGATTATAAATAAACTAACTCTTGAATTGCTCGATTGCTTTTGTTACATTATATGGTGTCTGACATTTGCCACTTAAAAGAAATATTGTAGTGTTACAGTTTGTGTGTGACCTTCAAGATATCAAAGCATGATCTGAATATGTCATTGCATCAGGATTATGACAATGTAAAGTTACGTACAAAGGTAAGTGGCAGTGTCCAAAATCAAAATGTCTTTATTTTGGTATGCACATGGTCCATGTAGATTGACTTTGGTTGTTTAATACCAAGACATCACAAGACATTTACATAGTAGACGACAGTTATTATTTCAGGTTAAAGGATTGATTCTTTCACGTTTTGGCTGTGGAATGATATATGACAAGAGTGTTTACAGTTAAAATGAAAGGGAAATGACATGCTAAGAGATACTTTTAAAGAAATTACTCAATATTACTCTATATATACTCTAAATGATATATTAAAACGTTGTAATGTAATGTCCTACTCAGCATTGGGGGAGTATCTTCCACACCTAAAGCCTGTCAAGTGAGCATCACATCTTATTGTGTAGGTGAAGTAGAGAACTCCTTTGCTGAGCTGGCAGCTCAGAGAGTGAGTTCCTCGCTCGGGAAACACCACACATATCCCAGCCATGTCATTATAGAGCACATCCCTGTCCCAGACTTCAAACCTCATCTCCTGACCCAGTTCAACTGAACCAAAGTCATAAGTGGCATTCCACACTGGGTTGTTGTCGTCCATTACCGTCTCCGTCTCCTCGTACTTTCCGTTGTAGAAGATTTTCACGTAGGCGTCTGTTTTTGTGAAGGTGTCTGCCTTCATACCCGCAGCTCTGTGGATCTCCAGTTTGAGGGCCCCTCTGCCAGCCCTTAGTGGACAACAGTTATGATCCAGGTTGGAAGTTGGGGAACAGTTCTTGAGAGCAGGCTGGTGCTCCTGCAGCTGGTTCTCTCTAATATACTCGGTGACGGTGCTTCTCAGATTGGCACTGATCTGTGGGTCCTCCACCAAATGATGCAGAGGGAAGATGGCGTAAGAAACCACATCAGGGTGCTCATGGAGGCTGTTCATCCAGCTGTGGTACGCTTCAGAGGGGTCCTGCTGGTAGAGGATGTCGGGGAAGTACCTCTCCCCTCCGATAATCTCGATCTTATGGGTCATGAAGCCCTGGTAGAAGCCCATGCTCATATTGCCCTTCAGGAGGTTTTCACACTTGTTGGAGAAAGACGCGTTAGCGGGGAGGAAACCTAGAGCCATACGGAGTTCAGCGTTCAGGCAGTTATTGATCTCAGACTCGGAGAAACCCTTCAGCGTGGCCAGACAGGTCCTGAATGCAGTGATTCGCCTCACCTTGCCACCAAGCTGGACCTGGGGAACAAATAATCAAATTAAGGCCCTTTTCAGTTACATGATTCCTCATCCACCTCTTGACATTATCTTAGTCAAACACTGCTATCCTGCAATACGTCGTAAGTCTACTCTATCAAGGGGACAGAAAGAAGACCCTGTGTGTCAAACACGTCTCTCTGACCTGGTAAATGTAGTGCGTTCCATAGGTGTCTATCAGTCGTCTGTACAGCGCTCTGCTCTGGCTTGTGTTCAAACTCTGTGGGAGTCTCTTCAGATGCTTTGTGAATTCTGCACTCAGCTGGGGGTGGTCGGCCAGCCTGTAGCTGAAAAAACAGGGCACGCAGAGAGCCATGACTCAAAGAGAAGATAATTGTTTTTGTAACTAGCCCAATAAACAGGCGAGTTTACCGAGCGGTCTCAAGCTCTTTTAAAAAACATGCCAAAATTGTGTCTTTCTTTCGTGTAATGTTTCGTTCCCCTGTACCTGTAGTACGTACAGCTGATTTCATGGATGGCAAAAGTGGCTTTGTCCACGCTGTGCTGTGAACGGGCGAACTTTGCCAAGTCTGAGCGGCTTCCTCCCATTACCACCTTGCCAATTTTATCGAGGCTCAAACCCATGTCCCAGTTGTTGTTCACCAGGGAGTTGGAGCTGCGCAGCAGGGAGTCCACAGAGTGGTGGAGGGCACTCGAAAGCTGCTTACTGCAGCGGCTGAGGGGACGCCAGTCGAGCACTGCTGCTGGGAGCCTCTGAATCTGTGACAAAAATGACAGGATGTACACGGGGATGCAGGTGGAGGAAGGCAATAGTTACAGGAAGTGGAAGAACACATGACAATAGGTGCTCTGTTGTAAATAGAAATAAGCAATGAGTTTGAAAAGCGGAGAAGGCCGAGTGGTGAGTTTTACAGTTTTTACCTGTCCCCTTTGGAAACGGTTTGGACACAGTGTGCAGGTGTGGTTGTCAGCCAGATGAGCTTTGACATTGATGACATATGCCCCCGTTCGACGCATCCGCACCACATCGAAACCCTCCCCTGCCAGGTTGTGGCCTGGGACAAAAGGAGCTTTGTCACACTCCGACCCCGAGCCAGTCCGACAGCCGTGGACCATGCAGACCTCCAGCATCACTGGCAAGGCCGTCATGAACAGAATGAAGCTGCGCCGTCCATATTCTCCCGCTTGCATGGTTACCTGAATGGCACAGAGCACATTGAGGTTGAGAAAGTTGTCAGGTAAGTCTGGATTTTAATGATACATTTTGGGGGACACGTTGAGCTAAATTTTCCTATAACTCTCAGAACTTAACAGTCGTGCTGTAGAAAGGAAAGCAGTTTGCATCACAATGGACTCCTCACATCCCCTCCACTCGTTTCAGTTACTTCTTTCAGGCTGCCGCTTCAGGGTACCTTTGGCTAAAAAGAGAACTTACATTCTTCATCCTTTTATTCCCACTGCAATATGCACTTTAAACAAGGCCAAATAGACACTACTTTTTAATGCAGCTCTGCTTTGCACACATGCTTTTACTGTTTTTTATTGAACTGTTTGTGTGATTTTATGTCTTATGTTCTTTTTATGTTGTTTGAGCCACAAACTCAAGGCAATTTTCTGTCTCTGTGATAGACAAGTATTTTTTATTCAAAGTTGCTTTATTTTCCTCTAAATTAAAAGACACTTCCACAGGTTTATCAGTGAGCAGACTTATAATAGGAGATATACTATGTCTGTTACACAGTAAATACAGATGATCTTCTAATCCTCTCTGCTTTGTAAAAAAAAAGCATTAATCCAGCAACAGATGTTGCTGATGTCAACATTTAAAAAACGTGCCCAACAGAGACATGCACTAAAAACCGCAAAGCATCAGAGGACATCTTACCTCATACAGTATTTGTAGTGTCCTTGAGATGGTGCCTTTGTCTTCTTTTGGAGTTGTAGTCCGGCTGAAGCTTTCTTCCCCTACAAAAATACCTCTCGCGATTTTTAACGCTCCCCCTGCACTTAGCCCATTGATGGCACAGTTCAGTGTGAACGGTGACCTGCAAACTGACTAAAGGCTCGATCCTGCTAGAATTGAAAATAACGGCTGAGGGAGCTTTGGCTTCGCAGGCAGGCTGTGCTGTGCTGAAAGCCTGCTGGTTGCACTCTTTTGTCCGTCCTCCGCCTCAGGAAAAAAAGACCAAGGAGGGAGTTCCCCTGCTTCAGAGCTATGTATCTTTCTGTCTATCCCTCTTTTTCCCTCTCTCCTTTTCTCTCTCCCCCAAGGCCTAACCAATTTCCTCAGCATGAGTGGGTTTGTTTTCATGTTCAAGACCGAGCTCTATGAATCCCTCACACACAGTGTGTGTGTGTGTGTGTGTGTGTGTGTGTGTGTGTGTGTGTGTGTGTGTGTGTGTGTGTGTGTGTGTGTGTGTGTGTGTGTGTGTGTGTGTGTGTGTGTGTGTGTGTGTGTGTGTGTGTGTGTGTGTGTGTGTGTGTGTGTGTGTGTGTGTGTGTGTGTGTGTGTGTGTGTGTGTGTGCGCGTTTGCGTTTGCGTTTGTGTGGGGGAGGGAGATATTTTGTATAGTCACGAGAGAGGAGATGCACATTGGTCAGAGCACTCTTTGCGGGAAATGGATGTGTGTGTGCACGTGAATGTACAGTTCATGAGTGTATATGTGTTTGACTGACCGTGTGTTTTTAATGTCTGGACCAGCCTGTCTGTGTACTGATAACCCTACCAAAACCATGAGGTCAGCTTGGCCATTGTCTATTTATGGATGGGGGGGAACGCTGGTGGTTTTGTCAGTACGGTCAGGGAAGATAAAAGTGTCTCTCTGTGCGAGAGAAAGGAAAAGATTTGTTTTTCCAACCCAGATTTGCTGTTCTATTTGGAGAACCAACATGTGCTTTGGTGCCATATTTACTGACTTAAGCATGCCCACCTAATGTGAGTTCACTTGAACCGTTTCTGCATTTTGTTCTAATGTCAACACTATACTTATTGTTATTAGAGATTTAGAAACACCTTAACACATCCTGCAGATCTGACCATTCATGATAGTGGCCACTTACCAAAATATTTTTTTTGGGGGAAATTCAAGACATTTCTAAAGTTTCCAAGACCAGAAACCTACCAGGTATAAATACAATAAAACATTAAGACATATGAAATAGTTTTAAGCTACTTTAATAGTTGTGGATTGCAGAAGAGACAGTTTGTTTGTTGCATGATACAAAAAGTACAAAAATAAGTCCTTAATCTAAAATAGATTTTTAAGCAATAAAAACATTACAAAATATTCTCCACTATCTGAAGTGAATATTTCTAAAAAATATGTTATGAATTGCACATTTAAACAAAGTCATACAAAGCATTCAGGTTCTTAAATGAGGGATAAAAACGTGTGTGTGTTTGTGTTTGTGTGTGTGTGTGAACATATATTCTAAATTATATTATTATACTAAAAATGTATATATTTATATACTAAATGGCATTGTGCATCTTGGCCTCCTGGGGGCAGTATTGGTTCAAATGGGCCCTTGGAAATGACACCTGCTGTCAGTTTACCATTTTGTTTTAGAGCTATTTTAATGCAATATGATATTGTCTCATTTAGTACGTGTAGTTTAACAATACAAACTAAAAGCTTAAAATACACACCAAGCTATTAGGCAAAATGTCAACCAATAAATGAATTGTTAAAATTATTACATTTACTATCCTTACCAGTTGTTATAAAGTAAATGACTGATTGGTTTCATAAAAAATTCTAATGAATATTAAATCAATGTAAATTCCAGCTGATTCAAACAAGGAACTCTTAAAGATGTGAAAATCTGCCTCTGCCATAAGACACGTGAATGTGATGGTGGCAATCGAGAAAAGCCGCCAAGCTGTGTTCTTAAGCTTCATCTTGGTATGTCGCCCCCTCTCCTTCATCACAGCCAGCCTCTCCACGAATTTCCTCATAGCCCACAGCCGTCCCAAACCCAGACAGCCTTTTCCTTCTCCTCGTCAGGAGGACTGCCCCTACGACCACCAACACCATCAAACCCATCACCCCAAAGGCTACCGCTGCCTTTTGTCCACCCGACATCTGACTTGATTCTGGGTTGAGCTCACGTACAATTTCCTTAATTTCATCTGGTTTGGCCATTTTCCACATCTTGGTCTGTCCCACTCTGACCCAGCTCTTTTCTCCCTCAGTCATCACCATTACTGTGTTGGTGGCCTGCAGGCTGACAAGTGGAGGTTTGGTGAAAGGGGGCAGATGGATTGGCAGCAGTTGCCCGCCTGTGAACAGTCCCGACTGGACACAGTAAAGAATTTCACAGCCATCGCTCACTGTGGCAAGGTGCTGGCTGAACTTGGGAGGGCAGCGACGTTGTCCTTCGGCCTGTGGGTTGCTTGACTGACAGCTGAAGAGGCCCCCGAATGGCACTGCGAATCTGGTTCCCGTTTCATAGTCATTGCTCACACAGATCACTTCCCCGTCCGAGAGAAACCTCAGTGGAATGAAGTTTGGTGGACAACTTTTGGCTTTGGTGAGGGGGTTCAGGAGAGAGGGGCTGTAGATGCCCCCAAACAGGTATCCTGAGTTGTCCGGGGCCTCTCCATTTGTGGAGCACCAGTAGGTGTTGATGCGAGCTGAACTAACATAGTAGTTGTCCTGACACACTGATTTGTAACAAGTTGACAGCCACAAAAATCCACAGGCATAGCTTCTTGTATAGCACTGGTGTAAATTGTAACCCTTCTGTCTCACTTCTGATCTCAGTAGAGTTGGGAGGTAAGGTGAGCGACAGGAGAAGTCACCTGTTCCAGGGTTTTTCTGGGCCAGCGCATCACAAAGCGGACCTGCATCGGGGCTAAGTTTGATACACTCTTGGTAGATACCTCCAAAACTGAGATTTGTAGCAGGGCCATCACAGGAATTATCATTGACGTTGGCCTGAAAGTTAAAGTTCTTGGAGTTGACGTCGACACAGCCGGGGCGGGTGTTGACTTTGTAGTATCGCTCGATGGCTTGGCTCACTCTAAGAGCCACTTTTCCAACTGTAGGCTGTGGCAGGTCAGCGAGGGTGTTGGTGTTTATCAAGAAGTGTAGGGGAAATCCAGAGCGATCAATGGCAACCAGGTTGTTCCTGGTACTTTCCTGCCACTTCTGCAGAGTGATGCCAGGATAGAAAGGCGTGCCGCCGCCATGGCTCTGAATGAGAGAGTACTGAATGTTGGACTGGTACGTTTGGAGCGCTGCGCTCTGTTGGGTCATTTGACTGCTTATGTCAAACTTGAGTTTGTCAAAAAAGTTGAAGCCAGCCTGAGCTTTGACAGAGAAAGTCTGGGACACATTGTCTGACACATATGTAGAACTGAGGTAATCTTCCTGCACCAATGCAGCCCCAGCATCGACGCTCGTGATAACATGGGTTCCATAATACAGCACCATCTTCTCCGAGAGATAGTCTGCCTTTCGTGTTTGGTTGTTTTCAATTGCATCCGCTATCTCTCTGGCTTGTTGGACAAAGCGTGTGTCCAGAGTGAAGTCTGGATAAGCCTTAACTGTGTAGATGAAGTTACGAACCTTTGAAATAAAGGAAATATAACATCATCAAAATGACAGAATTGAATGAAAATGTACGATTTTGTCAAATATATTGAAGAAATAACATTCCAGATGAAAAGAAAATAACCTTCTGGCAAACACAGAAACATTTACAGCAATGTTTTTAATGTGAACTGTCTCTGTTAAATAGACCTATAAATACATTTTTGTTTTAATGCTTTTTATTTCATACTTTCGAACCACATTAAAAATAAAAGCTTACCTGCACTCTGGCCGTAGTTGACGAGTCTTTGACCTGATGGGTTTTCATCCTCTGGTTCTCAGTAGAAAATTTTCCATTCAGCATAGACAGGTAGGATACGTCTGCATTTATGGTGAACGATGTCGAGCTTTTCTGCTCCAGCCAGGTGCTGATTATCTCTGAGTTGGTCTCCACACCCGTCTCTTTGTGGGGAATGACGAACACCTCGTCCGGGATGAGGTAGACCCCGTCCTCAGTGGTCTGGCACTGGAAGTAGCTGAGGTTCATGACTCGACCCATGTCCATGTTCCGAAGGTTGTCCCAGCCTCCGCCTGGCAGCACCTCCAGCGCTGTGATGGAGAGGTTGGTGGAGGCACGACATTGTCTGAGCCAGTTGGTGGGGCGGCTGATGGGCACAGGAGAGCAGACATGAAGGAGGGAGAGGGCCAGGAGTGCCGCTGCTGTCTTCATGACGACTGTGTCTGAAAAAAGGGCTGAGTACTCTATATCACCTAAGCCTAGATCCTCCTACAATGCAGTCAATCATATGACAAACACAGGAAGATCTTGTTTGAGAGATGGTGGGGGTTGAACATGTTTTGCTATCATTTGCATTTTGTGTGCCCTAAAGTGTATTTCCCTTCAGCTACTTCCTGAAAAGAAAACCTCTGAGAACTGAGGGTTTAACCTGAATACTCTAATGACCAAGATTATTTTTTTATTGCAGAAAAATGATCAAACGGTATAGAATAACTATTTAAAGGCAATACCATGAAACCTACAGCAGGTTAAGCCATATTCTGAGTTTAATTGCAGTGATTTATGATATCTAATCATTCAGCGATTGAACGATTTGATCTCTCAGTCTGCGCGTGCTTGGGTTATGAAAGCACAGTGTGCTAAAAATAATATAAGGAAAGCCTGGACATAACAGTTGCAAGAAACTGGAAGATGTAATCTATCTCTTTACTTTCTCCTTGATCAAAAACTCTCAAACTGTAACCTGTTGAGAGAACCTCAAAGAAAGAGAACTAGAGTGTACACTAAAGAGGGGGGTAGGTGAGGTTAAAATTGTTCAGAGACATCTACCAGACCAGACTCATGAAAAGGGAAGAGAAAAGCAGATATGAAAGGAAGATTTATTTGTCTGCACGTTTGTTAGGTGTCACATGAGCACACGTCACTGGAAAAGTCATGAGAATTTCTGAGAATGAGTCACCACCCAGCTATTAAGAGCCTGAGCTTGAACGTTTGGCTGATTACCAAAGTTTGATAAAAAACAATATACTTCTGCATTGCAATAGATGCAACATGGATTTTGAACAAGTAAGAACAATGTGAAATGTTATGTCTTATACCACCAGTGGGGAATTTGTCTTTTTTTCAAGTTTGTTTTACCTTTAACAGCACTATATATTTGTTCTCTATGTAATTTAATACCAATAAAATCACTGCTGTAGTACTTGCTTGTTTAATTTGATCCCAGAGTCATTTTTAAGTGTAACGAATGAACAAGCTAAATCTTAGTTAAGGTGAATAATTGTCATTTGTAATAATCTTCAGAACACAATTGTCCCTTTTAGCTACATTTGCACTTTTAAAACATGTAATTACAAATTACAGCTTTATTACTGTTTTTTGTTCTGTGGGAAGAGAGATACTACCCCTACTTTGTGTCAAAATTTGATTGATGGTCGACGGGTATTAGTGACCTAGTTCTGTCAAAAAATCGTTCTCCTCAAAATCA
This sequence comes from Scophthalmus maximus, assembly GCF_022379125.1. Classification (NCBI taxonomy): domain Eukaryota; kingdom Metazoa; phylum Chordata; class Actinopteri; order Pleuronectiformes; family Scophthalmidae; genus Scophthalmus; species Scophthalmus maximus. The sequence continues at coordinate 10,338,881 of NC_061533.1, read as the reverse complement.
ATCTAACGTCGCTTTGACGGGGAATCCCGTCCAGAATTTGTCGTTCAAGTGTTGCGAAACCCCTTGAGGCGGTGGTAAACGAAAGAGAAACAAAACGCTAGACTTTGATATCTTAAATAAGAAATGACGACACCTGTACATGGTACACAACAAAAATAATCCGCTCTGCTTCGCCATCTGCTTGGCTCAGCTCATCAACCCTTCCTCACCGCTACACAGGCCTTAGAACGGGGAAGAGAGTTGCAACGTCTTACGGGCCCGAGCGATCACACGCCTGTTGCCCTCAGCGAGGTCAACAACTTTGAACAGATAGTAAAGCCTAAAATTGCTGTGTTTTGCAGAGGCTCTGGTGACCGTGCTCTCTCACCATTTGAAACAGTCTACCCCAAGTCTTGTAACCCCATGTTTCTATTCTTGTTTCAAAACCACTACTACGGGATCAAAATTGTCAAAGGATTTTTGGGGGTCAGGCATGTTTGCAATTACTGTTACAGAAGCTACGAGCACAGCGAGGAGCACTTTTGCCCTGGTCGTTGCAATCTCTGCTTCGATCCTGCCTGCAGTACTCAGTATACTGAACCTGTATACTGTTCGGACTGCAACAGGACATGGCGTACACGCGCTTGCTATGTCAAACACAAAAAGTCTAGACCTTTGACAAATTTGAACCTCAGTACCTGCGAGCAGTTTCACAAATGCCCGTGTAAGTGTAAAAAGCTTTTCTCTGCTTGTACAGATCACAAGTGTATTCATGAAGTCTGTGGGGTCTATCATCCTACCCTATCTGGTGTGTACAAAATCTTTACGGGGTGAAGAATGGATAGCTTATGGTCGAGGGTGTGTCGAAAAGTTGCTCCGGAATTTCAGGAAGCCTCAGTATCGGAAAGCTACATTTATAGCTCACAATGCTAAAGGATTTGACAGTTACTTGATCCTCAGATGCATGGTAGAATTAGGTATGACACCCTCTATCATAATGCAAGGTAGTCAAATTATCTGTTTAACCGAAACAGATTACGAGTTACGATTCGTCGACTCTCTGTCTTTCCTCACCATGCGTGAGTTGGGGTGGGTTGCGTATTCCAAAAACATTTTTATCCAACACGCTCTAAACCGGGGGGGGGGGGGGGGAGATCGGTCCATACTTTGTAGACGGTTACGCCGTTATAGATGGGGTAGAGTATGCTTGGGAATGGTATTGAGAGGATAATGGATGAGCGCCGTATCGGCTGGGATGTTGGATCCATCCTTCTCTGTGATTTTTACCCGAAGATGCAGCATGGTATCGTTCAGGTCCTGATACTTTTCGCCATCTCCGGGCGTTTGAAGAATTCAGTGGGAGAGTTGTCGCCCAGCGCAGAGAGGGGTTGATATTCTTGACATTTTTTGATCCTCTATGAATAATTGTGTCGTGGGAGCTGAAAAGAGATCCAATTCAGCCAGGGTGCACTCAGGTGATTTCTGATGTAAAAGAGCCATTTCTGTTATTTATTAAAATAGATCAATCATCATTTCCTTGTTCTACGGGATGAGACCAAAATACCTCCGGAGATGCGGTTTTACAACAGAGGGGATACGAATCTGTAATATTGCGCGTTATGTTTGGAGCTGTAAGGAGTTAGGTTGCTTATAATGTAAGTAGCAATGGCTAAGTGACTTTGACAACTTTGAAATAAGTTGAAAATGTTACTAAACATCTAACACGTAATTTATGTGGGTCTGCCCCCCCCCCCCCCCCCCCCCCCCCCCTTCTCATTGCCTGTGAATGTTTTGAGTTTTATTACACTCGGCTTTCTCCTTCTCACACCTTCTACACCAATGTGGGTGAAATGATAATTTTTAAATTGGAATGATATTTTAACCTACATTTCCTAAACCAATGTAGGTGAAAGCTTACAGAGTCTTGTGAAGTCTAACACCTGTCCACCATCAATCACATTTTGACACAAAGTAGGGGTAGTATCTCTCTATGGGGGAACAGGAGCTTCAAACTAGGAGAATACTTTGCAACCAACGTCTTGATCATTGATCAACGATCATTCTCGGCCATGCAAACAGGTGATCCGTTTCGTTTTTAAGGCTTCTTCGCCACTGGGAGGGGACTGTGCTCAGCCTTGGGAGGAGGTCTGCGCTCTCTGACAGCTCTTGCTCTACTTTCTGGTCGACGTGAAAAGCTGTTCTGAATCCGATCCACTAGATGGCAACATGACACCAAACACAGCTCAAGAATTTTTGCAGCTGCCCCAGTCACCTTTCTTTGTATAAAATCACCGCTTCAGTGTACTATTAGAGCACCAATTTAGTACCAATTTAGAGCACTATTACAAAGTGCTCTAAATTGGGTTTGGTTATGGATCATAGCTTTGTGTCATACTCTTTACATTTACTAAGAAAAACTGTGTACCCCATGGCAATCTGCTTTCTGAATCCCATCAGGATCTTGGGTGAGGATGACACGCTTATCCTCGGCCTGCCATCAATTTTGCTCGAGGCGTACTGAAGCCCTGTTGTTGTTGAAGCCCTGTTGTTGTTGTTGTTGTTGTTGCAACCTCAACGAAACGGCACGTCACGCCCGTTGATCCTATGTTGTCAGTGGTGATTAACTGAGTTTTGCAAGTCACCGTCAGCTGCCATTTTTTTTATGATCAGCCTGGTCACACCCACTGTTCCGCACATATCAATATTCAAATGGAATAGGTGCCAACAAAAACTTAAAACTTAAATGAAGTTCGGGGTTCAGGTTTCTTACCAGGTTACAAGTCCTTACCAGTTCTTATAACGTGAGTGACAAAAGCTGTATAGGTGACCGAATGGCAGATGTGGGCCAGTTTTCAAAGAGCAACACAAATATGTTTTTCAAGCTGACACGTGACCCCGGCGGCTGTTTGCGCTACTGTTCCTGTTCACAACAGCGTTTCTTTAAGTAATGATCGTCATGCAACTACACAGAGCTGAACGTCTCAGTTCCCGTGCGTAACGGTGCGTAAAAAAACCAAATTCTTCTGGGAGCACGCGCCAAAAACGTGTTTGCTGCCATCATCAATGATCCCCGAGAGCAAGAACCACAAAATGATTGTTCATTCTTTTTGTGAAAGTCAAAGTTTTTTGAAAGATAAAATCACATGACACGCTCTGTGAATTGAAAAGAGGTTTATTATTTCCAACAATTGCAGTTGACTTCATTGCACACTACAGCGGAAAGGGTGTGTGTAAACAGCAGATCCAGTATTGTCTACTGCAGTAAAACTTTAAAACAGGTCAAACCAACTCAAGTATTTGAATGTAATGCAGAAGGTTAGTCCACACAGTTAAACACAGCACTGGCAGGTAGTGTTCAGTGGGAGAGTGTTTACTTCTTGGCAGCAGCTCTGGTCCTGTAAGATTTGGCGAACCTCCGCATGGTCTTCGACGGGCTCCTTGGCTTCTTAGCTGCAGCGGTTCTCTTGTCGCTCCTGGGACTCTTTGCCTTCTTCCTTCTCTTCGGTGACTTCTTGGCTGCTTGAGTGTCAACTCCGGCTGCCTTCTTGGCACTGGTCCTTTTGGTCTTTTTCGCCACCTTCCTCTTTTGAGGTGCGGGCACCTTCTTGTTCAGCTGGAAGGAGCCCGAGGCCCCGGTGCCCGTGGTCTGGGCCAGGGATTTGTTGGCCAAAAAACGTCTGATGGCGGTGAGGATTCTGGCGTTGTTCTTTGCCACGTCGTATCCTTCAGCCTTCAGAGCCTTCTTCAGGCCAGGCAGGGACACGCCGACGCGCTCTGTGGACACGGACATGGCCTTCAGTATCAAGTCTGACACCGTGGGACCCGTCCTCTTCCTCCGAGACTTGGCTCTCTTCCCAGCTGAAGACATTGTGAAAGCACTAGTTCCAGGATCGGATGAGTGAGGTTCAGAGAGAAACAAGGACTGAAGAGTGATATCTCTGCTTGCCCTCTTGACAGGTTCAGCGTTGATAAAGCCCTGATGAGAACCGTGGAGAGTGAGCCACAACACAGCGCTCATCTTCTCTCCCTCTCAAACCTGATAAGGGTTTGTGTTTTCTCCAGCTAAATTATTCTGTAAAGATCCTGCATAAAATGTAAAATATCTATGTGAATAGCACATTATATGAATCAGCATTACCTTAACTGTCTATATCTATATTTTAATTTAGGGATTTGATAAAATATATCTAGAAGTTTGTTGCGCAATTACCAGCTGGCATTTTTTAAGTGTAATTTTAGGCCCGTATTTTGAACATTTTAACAAGGTAACACCCTCAAAATGATCAAGTACAGACTTGTATGGCTAAATATGGTTAAAGAGTCATCTGTGTTATACACTGGCTACAGAACTTAGTTGTATTTCATCTGTTTTGGCTAATTAAATTAATGTAAATATGACCAAAGAAACACAGTTGCCTTGCAGACCCATCTGAATAGATATACAGTCCTGAAATACAGAAGCAAGGGCCGTTTGTAGTAAAAGTGTGAGGGGTGGAGTGAAATAACAGAAAATAAAGTTTTATATCATCATATTAAAACACTGAAAATATTACTGTAGGCTACTGTGTGTCTCCTCTGTGTGGAAGGAGATGGGCCTTTTTAGAGTTATCAGCCTGTGAGGAGGGGCAGCCCAAGAAACAAATTCAAGATTAATTCCCTGGTTCTTTTTTAAGTTTAGCCTATTTATTGGTTCATGGAATGACCAGCGAGTGATGCAGTCACATTATGAATGTATGGATAAATTCAGATTCTTTCTTACCAAATAGCAAAAACTTGATCTCGGACATGATGCCTTAAAAAAAATTATAATAATTCCCTTATATGCTGTGTCCTCTGCATAAATAGAATAAATAAAGCAATAACAAAAGGATCAATGAAGCAATGGCATTATACTCCAGTCTGTAATGTTTTTGGTTAATGAACAGCACAAATTATTTGAGGATTATTGTACGTTAGAGTCTAATGTACAGTAGAGTAGGCTAGTAAAGTATAGCGGGTAATTTGAACTATGAAGTCAGATTTCAAACATAATACGCCATTTATATTATGTGTAGCCAATGGAATATCAGGAATATCAGTAGGTCTGAAATGTTTCCAAATAACTTTAATAAATTGGTCAAACAATAGAGAATTCATCCACTATGTTTTATTTCCTCTATCTGTATATGAGATACAGTGTGTGTGAGTCTGTGGATGTGTGAGGGAAAATATTGGCACTGCCTTCTGTAGTGTACTGATAGTGCCTCCTCCGCCCACACACACACACACACACACACACACACACACACACACACACACACACACACACACACACACACACAGTATTTATTACGGCAAATTAATTTAAACAAAAATTCCGATTTGAAGTCTGTCAGTAGTGTTCTTTTAAATTCATTTTTTTTTTTTTAGAAATCTTGGAATTCACTCTATCAGGGACTGGAGAGGTCAACAGAGGTCAACAAGATAGGATGAAGCTGGCGACTCAGATCAGATGAACTTGGACCAGTGGAGGAAGTCAGATCTTTAAAAAAAAATCATATTTACCACTGCCTTTACATGCAGCTTGGATTTGATTTTGATTAAAGTGATTGGCGTGTTTTCACTATAACAAAACCAAAACGTTAACTTCATTGGGCAAATTTTTGTTTCAAGCTCACTTGTGCTATTTTACTGCCAACCCCTCGTTTGAAGGGTAATAAAGTCATTGATGCATTGATTCTCACAGGCCTCTTCTTCTTTTTTTTTATGACAGAATAATTTGTCTGCTGAGGAGAAGAAGACGTTTGGGGACTGTCACTGTAATCTGACGACCTTTTAAACCTTTTTGAAGAAGTCCACATATTGATGACCTGCCAGTTTCAGCCAGTACGCAATCATATTGATACGTGTGTACGCGGACCTAGCGAGGGGCGTAGCACCAAATCCTGGGCTGTCGTAGGAGTTTGTTAATAGCTGAGCCTTTTGAAATGGTTTTTCCCTTGGTTTGTTTTCCTTCTGGCGCTGGAGCCAATCCCAGCTGACATTGGGCGAGAGGCGGGGTTCACCCTGGACAGGTCGCCAGCCTATCACAGGGCCACATACAGGGACGGACAACCATTCACTCTCACATTCACACCTACGGTCAATTTAGAGTCTGCAATTTACATAACCCCATTCTGCATGTCTTTGGACTGTGGGAAGAAGCCGGAGAACCCGGAGAGAACCCACGCATACACGGGGAGTACATGCAAACTCCACACAGAAAGGCCCTGGTTGGTTGGAACCGGGACTCGAACCCAGAACCTTCTTGCCGTGAGGTGACCTCTCTAACCACGACACCACCGTGCAGCTGTTGGGTCAAGTTAACTTCTGAAAATGGCAAAAAAATAAAATAAAGTGGTGTAGTGGGACTCATGCTGAGTCTTCATGAGCGGACTAAACCATTTTGTGCCATTTTGTAAGGGGGTGAGGGCCCCTGAGAGAACCGCCGCTCTTTTTTTGGTTATACATAGTTCTTTAACATACATAGCTCTCAGCAAATGTATTCAGACAATTTTTTTTTTTTTTAATTTATATCATGACACTAATTACAAACAGCAAAATAAACTTTTGATTCCAGGCTTTTCCAACTTTGTTGCTACACCCCTGCGTGTACAGTAGGGTTGTGGCACAAGTTTAAAAAAAAAGAAAAGAAAAAGAAAAGCGGAGCACTGTGAAACTGACAAACTCCTACATTTGGAAACAAAGGTGATCCTGACGCATTGTGAGTCCTCGCTTCCCTCCGTGGGAGTGGCTCTGCTGCTCCCCGAGGCATGTGACCATGTGACCACGGTCCGTCACCGCGGAGTCAGACGAACTGCGGGCAACTTGTGACCGAGACGCGTCGGCGGCGGATCGGAGCCTCTGCGACTTCTATAAAGACTTGGACCCCGGCGACTCGCGCGTCCACCTCTCCATCCCTCCAACTCTCCAACTCTCCAACTCTCCATCTCTCCGTCTCTCCATCCCTCCATCCCTCCAATTCTCCAACTCTCCAACTCTCCATCCCTCCATCTCTCCATCTCTCCATCCCTCCGCCAGGCAACATGGACTGCGGGATTTTCACGTCCAAGACCATCCTCCTCTTCCTCAGCCTGGTGTTTTGGGTAAGTCGTTGTGTTGGTGTTTCTCCACCTGCCAATGTGTATATATATCTATATCTAGATATATATAGATATAGATATATCTATATCTATATCTATATATATGATAATTCATCATTCCTCTTCCCCTGGTCAATCGTCGTTATTCTTATTCAGCTGTCTGTCTGTCTGCTCTGCTCCGTGTTGTACAGCTCAGATCAGAGAAGTCACTTGATGAACATCCTGGTAGCCTGGCGCAGTTCTCTTTTCTTTTCTTTTTTCTCTTCCTTTTTTTTTTTCCTGGCCCGCACATTCTTATCTCCATAGCTGCAACACTTCCTCATTCTATTAAAATTAGTGAGTTGTGATTGCCGAAACTCCTCGGATGCAACTGAGTTCATGGGAATCAGTGAGGCTATTGCCCGGATTCTATTGAACTCTGACTGACTGAGTCACTGACTAGATTTTTATATCTGGCTATTTTTGGTCAAAGTGATGAATAATATAATAAATTCACTATGGCTATGAGCACTTGTCCTCACTGGTCAAACAGCCCTCAGTTCTCTCTGCACAGTGCGGTGGAAATGGATATTGAAAGGGGGCCGAGTCCTCTGTCTGTGTGTCTGTCTGTCTGCGGCTCATGTCTGTGTAATTAGATTACTGTAAGATGAAAAATTTGGCCTGTGTGTATTTCCATTGCAAAACCACAGACATGGTTTATCTTTTAAATCCAAACAGCCACGTCCTGATCCTGTATTCACTCTCTTCTCTTCAATGAATTACTTCCTCGTCGCAGTTCACACTCACCATGTCCCCCAACAAGAATATACAAGTGTTTAACGAGTCTGTGAATTATTTTGAATGTTCAGGGTTTATTGGATTTGTACTTCACTATATTACAAAGCCATGCTTCCCCTTTATTTCTCACCAGCAAGGCATTCAACACAGCACATCCCCACCATGTTACAAAGATCTTTTACATACAATGCAGTGGGTATTTTTTTTTTGACATTTCCATATCATCCTGTCTCATTTATAAACCACATAAATGCAAAAGACCCACTTTAGGGGCTGTTTTTTTTTTTTTTTTTTTACAGCTGCAGCTCAGTAAGTCTGTCACGCTTGTTGCTCTTTAATGAAGAATGTGGGGCTAACTTTGCTTTGCCAACAGTCTAATGCTACAAAACAAGGCCATGTATTGGAATAAAACGGTGAGCACCCGTCTTCAATTTTTTCCACTGATTTATCAGGCCAACAATCTGAAACAGTGACGAAAAATTCCTCGTTTTGAGCAAGATGAACTGCAACTCTGAAAGAGAATTATAATACAACCAATATATCATCATATCTTTCTAAAGTCTGCCTGACCCACTGCTACGTCTGTAGGAAATCATTTCATGCTGGCAAACGTTGTACAAACCCACAAAAGTGTAACCAAATCTTTTGACAAATCCCTTACGTTTTCAAATATTTCCGGTATTTTGTAGTAAATTGAATGAAATTCACTTCACAACTGCTCTGATAAAACATGGTTCCTTTTTTATTGTAATATTCAATCAGCCTATGCATCTTATTCTGCATTAAAATGTTGTCTTCTGAACAACTCGGGTGATTTAAGAGGGAAAAAGGTTCCGAATATGTGGAAGAAACACCACATCGAGGCCGCTTTCTTTCCCAGTCTGCCAGACGTACATTACGCCTGCCCCGTAAAACCTGGTCTGAGAAACACGATTGGACGGTTGTCAGGCGGGCATCCGCTGGAGTCATGCACACACAGATCAAGAAACGTCGCCCCAGAGGTCTCTCACATTCCACAGAGGTGGTGTGCACTGGGGAAGAATATGTTGTGTAAGCCTCTTTGTGCTGCTTCTTAGGCACAAGATCAGAGTTTCTGGAAAGATTAGGGGTGAGCCATTTGTTGGGGAGGGGGGGAGACTGTGCTGTACAGGGATCCCGTGACTATGGAGTGACTAAAAGAAGTGAGTCATGAGGCTCAACTGAGGGATGAATGATTGTAAGGCCGAACAAAACACACATTCTCACACACACACTATTGTAAAGCCTAACTCATGTCATTAAAGGAGAAGTGATACTGAAATGGGCACTTATCCAAAGACACACACATTTTTTCCCCAGTAATAATTTGTTGGTCTTATTGGCACACATTATCCGTCTCTGATGCAAAGGCCAACTTACTCCCATTTACCCCAAGACAATGGATTTACCACAGATATTTGAGTGTACTCCTGTTTTATAGTTATTAGCTTTCATCCCTTTGCAGACACTCTTTGCTCTCCTCGGGCTTCATTTGAGAGCCGACAGGAGTTTGAAAGAAGTCTGATACTGTGAGTTTCAAAGGGCGACAGGAAGTCAGGAGAGCCGATGATGAGATAAATATGTACCAACATTGGTTTCATAACAGTTGTCCCTGTATTTTGGCCAAAAAGATATGGAAAGCAGAATAAACAAAGTTGTCATTTTTCCAATAAAATGAGAGATCATTTTTAACAGTGTCATTATCTTTGGGTCTGTGTTGTGTATATGCACAAAATTGGCCCACACGCACACAGTCTCATGACCAGTGATCACCAGTGAAGCATGATTTGTGGAAAAGTCGTGATGGTGTTGTGACTTATCTACAGTACATTTGAATTCACAGAAACAGACCCTCAGTGACCTTTACAGCCTCTTTTCATCATACGAGGTCATATCAGATAACTTCATCAGAACAAATCCCTTTGTACTCAATCTTAAAGTGCTCTGACACGCAGCTCTGTTCTCACTCTATTCTTAAGGGTGTTCATGGTTATGGGCAGGCTGCCGTGTGATTCTATCTTATGTACCTTCGAAAAAGAAGCTGAAATGTTATAATTCAGTTTAGATATTCAACTTTCTGTTGTTTTTTTTAACTATAAGTTTACATAAAAGATTCATATATCAATATTGATTAATGGTAGGTTGAAAAGGTGCCGTTTCCTCTCACTTTGTGACGGATGTACGAACATGATGCTTTCAAGAAAGAAAAGCACAGATCATGTGACAAATCCCATCAATTATATCAGTGTGTGTTGGTCTGTGCTGTAGTTTGTTAAATGCAAGGTCGATGGGTTCTGAGGTTTTCTGGAAAAGCTGCAGATCCATTACCTTATTACTATACTCAAATAGTTTATTCCCAGAATAACATCAATGGCAAACATAAGGGAATGTGTGATTATTATACTTGATATTATGGTAATTCTTTACTGATTATATACTGTATATTTACACTAGGATGTGTAACATGCGATGATGACATTTCCTTCCCTCTGCAGGCTGCAGGAGCGGTGTTGGCCTACATCGGTGCCTATGTGATCAGGAGCTACAACAACTTTGACAGCTTCATTCAGGACAAGTATGCACTGGTCCCAGCAGCCATCATCATCGGCATCAGCATCGTGATGTTCCTGTTTGGTCTGATCGGATGCTGCTCCACTCTCCGGGAGTCCAAATTTGGCCTCAGCTTTGTAAGTGTGTGTTTGTGTGTGTGTGTGTGTGTGTGTGTGTGTTAGGTGTAGGCCATGATTTGTGCTTCGCTTATCCTCTCAGTTTCTTCGCGTCTGTTTGTCTGACTCTACAGCTGCTTTCACAGCAGTGGAGCGTGAAGGTGAAAGTGCAACTGCAAACATGTATTATTTTAGTCATGAATTTGTATCTGTCATTCTGGTGTCCAAATTATTTTTGCCTTTAGCTTCAGTTTTATCATTTCGCTTAGTTTCCAATATCTCCTTTTTTTCTTTACACCTTTCCCCCTTTTGTTCCTCTCCAGTTCTTTCTGATCATCATGGCGATCTTCGCGGCTGAAGTGGCTGCTTTGGTTTTTAGCTTCATCTACCAGGGCAAGGTGAGTCACATATGTATTATCTGTCCCACAATATTTGCTGTTGAGCATACACTTTATTAGGGATCTATTGAATCTCCATTGTTTTAAAACTGCTAAATCATGTACATGTCTCTCCAGATAAGCGGAGACCTGGAGCGCTCTATGAATGAGTCCTTTGCAAAGTATGACGGACAGGGCACTGAGACCAAAGGTGTGGACTACTTGCAGAGTCAGGTTGGTATATGTTTGTCTGTATAGAAATAGTTTGTACTTTCATTGTATTCAACCTCTTCCGCTTTACTTGCTTTCTCTCTCTCTCTCACCTGCTTGCTTTCATTTCCTTATTTGTTCTTTCGTTTTACTCCTCAGTCTGTCTGAATCTCTCTTGCGTTTTTTTTGTAAAAAGACAAAATAAAACACTGTTTATATACATATAGATCTTGTTGGTGGTGTATTTTCTTATTATTCCTTTGTATACATGGCCAGATGTAGAAAATACAGTAAAAGCTATTGAGTAGGACTGAAAAGTTGTAAAACCATTCGCTCACCCCTCATCTATTCCATATGATAGATTATTTTGTTTTTCCAAAAATTCTGAAACAAATGTGTTATAAGTGGATAGCCCATAAAATAGTTGTGCAATTATTTGATATACTGTATATCAGTGTTGCCGTATATGTTCAAAATATCATTCCAGCCTGCCCTAATGTTAAGGTATCTGCAGCACAGCGAAAATAAACTGTAAATCTTAACAGGATGGACACATTTTAAAAACAGTTGTCCTCTGCACGGACATGCTTTGAGATGCAGCAAATTCACACCTCTGGTCAAAAGTCACTGTGAGAAACAGGAAATTAAGTGTGCCAGTCCAAAAATAAACAAGACCTCCAACATCCTTAAATATCATCTGTACCTTCACTCACTGTATGCAGATTAATAGTAATGTTGGCAGGTAGATACTTCCCACATACATTTATCATTTAGCATCTACCTTTCCCTCTATTTTGATCTTAATTTTTGATTTGATCATACTTTTTTAATCACCTGTTTGTTTTTTTCTTTCTGCAGCTTCAGTGCTGTGGAGTTAAGAACTACACCAGCTGGTCCAACACGACCTGGTTTACCAGCCACAACAACACAGTGCCTCTGTCCTGCTGTAAAAACAACACCACGCAGTGCACTGGCAGAATGGATCAACCGGACCTGCTCAACGTGCAGGTAAATCCTGTAAAATCACACTTTAGCCGTGGCGTGTGCTTATGGGGGGGGTTGTAAGATGTTTGTTTGGTATTAGCAACAAGCAAATTATCTTCCAGGCATTTTCAGGCCAACTTTTCTGACGTGCAGTGGAGTCTATTGATAATATTCTCTACACTTGTGCTTGTGTTTTAGGGTTGTGAGGTCAAGCTTGGGAGCCTCATCGAGGGTGTGTGGCGTTACGCCATGCTGGTCATTCTGGGCTTCGCCATCATCAAGGTAAAAACGCGTTCATTGGACGCGACCCAACACACAAAGAGCGTTACTGTGCGTCCCACACAGTAAACTGTTGAGTCAACTGATATGGGACATTCAAACCAGTCAGTGCAACAGATGCGCATCTTTTTTCAGGAACAGTAGGCTCCACACATTACTCAACTGTGCATGGATCACTTGACCTCGCAGTGGTGGTGATATGTATTGGAGCTTGTCAGGGATGAAAAAACAAGCTGATGCACTGTTGATTGAAATTTAAATAGATGATCACCTGTCTTCAAATCCACTTAGGGTAATGTACATGGATAGTTCCGTTGATGGCTACCTTGTAAAACATTCCAGTATGTATTTACTGAATCAGGTTTGCTTGTCAAAGTGATCTTCCTAAGAAAGCTGAACTCAGAGGTGATCTTACAAGGAACAAAACATCAGAATCCTATGTTCTAGAGATTTTATTCAGTCCTTGATCCTGGCCTTTAACTTACTCACATACAGCAGTTAAAGTACTTCTAACCCTTTATGATCCACTTCAGATCTAATCTCGCACAACCTATGCTGCTTCAGAAAATGTATTTTAAGTGCAAGCTTGTATCTGACGACCTTTATGTCTCCCATTGCAGTTCTTTGGGATGCTGAGTGTATGCGTGATCAACTGTCAAACTGGCAGCCGGAGGAGCGGCTACCAGCCGTTCTATGCCTGAAAGCCTCCTCCCACCTCCTCTTTCTGCAGTATACTGAAGCATACAGGTCCAACATATAGAAATCTAAGCTTTATTCATTGAATTTAGTAATTCGATTACAGGAAATACTGATCTACTGAACAACTGATGTACTTTGCTTGAAAAATAACTCTTCTGAAGCTGCTTTCTTGTTACTAAGAGAGAAATGGTGACAGAAAAGGAAACAATTTTCCGACATGGAGACCTCTTAAATGTTGCTGAGCCTACTCACTCTGCTGTTAATATAGTTAATATTCTCTTAAAGAACATTACACCTTGGAATGTACTATAATGAAAGTCTACACAATATTTAAAGCCCTATTGTGATTGTGATACTGCAATTTGATGCCTTATTTAGGATTGTGATATTTTTAGCCAACTGAATGAATGGATTCAGTATATACGTATAATGTTATGGTCAGTTGACTGTTTGCAATTAAGTCACAGTTCTACATAGTTTGACTTTTGGTTGTTATTATGTTTCTAAAATAAAAGGTCAATATTTCAAAATAATTTGGAAGTTGGTGCGGTGATATCACATCCCTGCTTTCCCTTGTCTTCTGTTTTTATTATTTCATTTATTGAATAGACACATACATTATACACAACAATATAATGACATAACAGTTCATCCTCACAGAACAACAACAGCAAAAAATAAAAAACATCTAATCCTGTCCTTAAAAACCCTCTAGCCTCTTCTCCAGTTGCAGCGTTCAGGGTTACAGCAGGTCACTGTTACAGAGTGCACGTTAAGATGCACCACGTTGAACGGGACCCGCCGTGGTTATCTCACTGTCACCTCCTGACCTCTGCTGATAAAGAGGGGCTTGGTTTACAGAAGATAGGACTGTTCTTTTTACAGTGGCCTCAAAAAGTTAAAAAAAAAAAAAAAACTGGGGGCTTCATACACATCCCCTGTCACACAGCACCTACTGTTTGTCACCTACTGAGGAGGCCGTAGATACAACTGACTTAAAAATATTTCCTTTCTTGCTGTTGCATTTTTTCATTGCAGTAACAAGGAAATTCCTGCAGGTGGCGGTAGAAAAATTGCTCTGACTTTGAGGCCTAAACCTGCAGTTGGGGAGAGGAAGGGGCCCTTGAAACACCTAACATGAACTCTCTTTAGAGGTAACAGAGAATATGAGCCACCTTTTTATTCAGTTATTATAAAGTAATGGACAAAATGCATGATTGCAGTAAGTCTGTTTCCAAACAGTAGGATATACAACATGTTTAAGAGCATGAAGAATCACGAATGAAGCCATTTTTTTCCTTCTTCATATTTACAAAACTTTCAGATATGATTTCAATTAACCGCTCTGTGGCTGAATCATCGTCAGCTGTTGTTGCTGTGCTGTTGTATGAATGACCCTATGAATGACTTGTCCCTGCTGCCCCTGTCTCAGTCTGTGTCCCTCTCATATCTCTTGACTCCATATTACATTCAGAGCATATCCCGACTGATCCAGGCTGTGTTGGCATTTAGACAGGCCAGTCCTATTCAGAGACATCTGTTGGCACACACACGTCGAGATAACCTTGTCAGCATTGAGACCCCGTTTTCTTTCTTCCCTCTCCTTCTCCTGTCTCCCTCACTCCCTCTCTGTCTGTTTGTCAGAGCTCTCCACTTGTGATTGGATCAGTTGAGACGGACGTTGATACCAAGTCTGAACGCAATCGTCTTGGTGTCAGTTTTTTGGCTCACCTGTTCTCTCCTCACATCTTTCTTGACCTGCTTCTATTTTACAACTGAGAATTATATATATATATATATATATATACACATATATATAATTATTATTATATTATCTGAAAACTATACACAACCAGACACTAAGAAGAGTTTTAATTATTAGTATCTGTTCTCAAACACTGGCAGATTGCTTTATACAGACCAGTGAGGTGGCTTATTTTACCTCACTGGTCTGTCTACAAAACAAACATAAAAATAAATACAAATTAAATGGAAAATACAAAAACCTCAATAAATAAAAAGAAAATCAAAAATAAATAGGGGCAATAATATAGAAAATAAATACATGAAAATAAATGTAAAAAGAAATGAATAAAAGAAATTAAAAAGAAAAGACAAAACTGAATGACAAGTAAAACAACTAAATGAAAAGAAAAAAAAGAAGAACAGTGAAATAATTAAAAAGAAAATTCACAACAAACGATTATATTATAAATTTATAATGAATGAAATGATAAATATTAAAAGAAAAGAAGAACAAAAGAAAAGACAAAAAATGTAATGAAAACATCAGAGCAAAAGAAAAATAATGAAGAAAAAACAATGAGAGACTAAACCAAAAAGACAAATAATTCATAATTTGCAAGAATATAAATGACAATAGTAAAAAGACAGATAGATGAAAATAGAATATAAAGATCACTAAAAAAAGTGATGGCTGAACTGAAAGGTGTGAAATTCACTGGGGTAAGTGTTTATTGTGCATATGATTTGCCATAGTAGCATTTTCTATTCCCCTATGAGTCATCTTTATTCAACACATGCGGCCCCCATTTCTTTTTCTCTTCTTGGGGCTGTCGGATCTCTGGATCAGCATTCACCACAAATGTACACCGAGCAGGCCAACTATGACAGATGTTGTCACAGGGAAATTTCAGCCTGACTTCTAATTTATTTATTCATTTCTTTCGCTTCTGAGACAGGAATGTGTTGTAGGGAGGTAATCTGAGGAGGACACAATGCTGCTGCTGTGCTGAAGTCAGATAGTCGGAAAGGCAGACGGACAGGAAGACCCTTATGTGTGTCCGTGCAGAGATCCAAGAACCCTTGTCCGCAGAATTCCTTCATGTCTCACATAACTCGTCTGTACAAAATCTTCCCTGGATTTGTTTTCTGGGGATACATATCTGAGAGCTTTAACATCAAACAAGTCACAAAGCCCCACTGCTTACCACGAGCACGTTGCTTTTGAACTGTGTCACATGGTTAATAAAAGGGAATGTCCGCTTCCTTCAATGTTTGATCAAATGAAAACCAGCAGTCATGGTTTCATTCTTTTAGGAGCAGACCCATGAATAATCACCACACATTGTCAAGACCAGGAGCAGGTGCTGCTAACATCAGTGGCTGTGTGTGTGTGTGTGTGTGTGTGTGTGTGTGTGTGTGTGTGTGTGTGTGTGTGTGTGTGTGTGTGTGTGTGTGTGTGTGTGTGTGTGTGTGTGTGTGTGTGTGTGTGTGTGTGTGTGTGTGTGTGTGTGTGTGCCTCTGCCTCTGCCTCTGCCTCTGCCTCTGTAAATAGCCACCCACCACCGACACTGTGATGTCTCCATTTGTCAGATGCTATCAGTATTAATGAGAGAGGTCAGCCAGAAAAGAGCCGGAGTAACACAGCACAGACCCAGAGAACAAAGACTCGACAGAACAGCCGCATGTGAGCCGCAGCAGTCCACCATTATTCATATTATCCATCATTTCCCAATCTCAATATTTGCAGCGTGAGATGCTCATGTCATCTGGTTCCCTCTTTACGTCTTTCTTGGAAGTAGATGTTTTTGGACAACAGTTTCATTCCAACCTCCAGCTCCTGTTGCTTTTGAAATACTTCTGAAATATTGTCAATTTTGCTAGAAACGTGGACAAACATCTCAAGAACACCAATGACAGATCTGCCAAGAGGTTATTTTTTTGTGAATTTCATCCTACATTGTTTTGTTTGTACGTTTTAATTTCTGCCATCTCATCTTTACTGTGGTAAATAACAGCAGGTTGTGCCAGTGCAGAAAAATGTTCATGCTTTTACACTTTGGAACTGCATCACTGTTAGACCCAGTGACGCACTAAATCAACAGAAAAAAATGATTTGACCTTTCATCATAAAATAGGCTTTGCCATGTTCTCTGACTGCTCCACTGCTGCTGAACAAAAACAGCTGGAAAAAGACTGATGCAGCTGCAACAAAAGTATTTAATAATTTCCTTTACACCACCTTCCCTTTGTAGACCTGACTCGCCGTCACAGGAAAGGAGGCAGACATAAGAAGATATGAACTGAAAAGTCCCTGTCAATCCAAGCGGTTACACTTTAGCTGCATTACACAGCAGGTACAGGACTTTCTCCCCTCGCCAATCAGAAAGGAACCACTGATCCATCGTCTGCTTTAACAAACCCTCCACCAGACAGCTGCATAACACGTATAATTTTGCTTAAATTGTCCTTTAAAAAAGTGAGTTAAGGAGAGTTATCATGCGCAACGAATAGAAAGCAAAGCAAAGCGGTCACATGTCTTCCGTAAACGTGCCCGGAGACTTCAAAATTCACGACCTATCCCTGTGTCTCTCCTCTGCTCCTCTCACTGATGGAGTCACAACCCCAGTGTGCCACTTTACACGGGGTTCATTACGTTATTACGTTGCTCCTGGGTCTCTTGTTTTTTCTCCACATCCTCTCTCCTCTCTTTGATCCCCGAAGCTGTAGAAACTCGGTGCATAATCCTCATCACACCCTCACCGTGGCCTGCCTTCTCCATAACCGCCCTCCGCAAACCACGAGCTGTGGGACTTTGTAGATGGACAGATACTCTTCTAAATCACAGCCATCAGGCTTTGCAAACATTGGAGGAGCTTGTGTCTTTGTTTGGCTCCAGTTGTGCTCTCTCCATCTTCACGATGGCGTTGTGCGTCAAGCTCCACGTGAGTTTTTTCCAGAGGTCACCAGCAGTGGTTTCTGGGAACAGTGAGAAATCAAAAACTAAACTGAAACATATTTTTTACTGGTGGACTCTTGGGGGAACAGCCACTTGGTCAATGATGTAGCCGGTATCTGATAAAGCTTTCAAACTGGGGTTTAGGTCAATAAGAGGTACAACATTCAGAGCACACAATTTCCTTTTTCATTTTTTTATGGTAATGACAAGCAACATATTTAACCTCATGAACAGCTATTTCCAGTGAAACAGTCCTAGTCTTCTCTACTTTTATTGAAATGACATGATCACACAAGCTTATGCTTTCAATTTTCACTGCCACTAAGACTATTATCTCTTTACAGTGGAGCCTTTCTAAACATCACGTGAATTATTATTTCTTTTGGAACTTTAAAAAAAAATATATATATTATTATTATCCAAAGGCTCCTCCCCGGCTTCCTCTCCTGGGGAATTTCAAACCCTGTACATTCTGTCAGGTTGATAGATGACCACGATAAAGCTGCAATGTGATAATCAGGCGAGATTTTTGAGTTTTTAGTCTGACAAATTTAGACTTCGGGCGTTATATGATTGTAGTGTTGGTTGGCACTGTTAGTTTGGAGACACCGACATCGAACCAGGTTTAACCGAGGTCATTGATCCAGAGAGGGGGAGAGGGAGAGGGAGAGAGAGACATGGTACCTCATCCTCATCCTCTGTGGTGCAGTGTATGAGAGAGAGAGAGAGAGTGTGTGTGTGTGTGTGTGTGTGTGTGTGTGATGCCACGCAGGGTGATCCCTCCTCTCCTCTCTCGGATCCTCTGAAGCGCTGACAGAGAGCGGACAGTCGCCCACAGTAACCGGCTCTGCCTCTGGCTTATCTCATCTCGGCGGATCAACCCCCCCCCCCCCCTCTCCACCCCCATCCCATCCCATCCCATGCCACCCACCCCCTCGGTGCCGACCCATGCCTGCTGTTACCCCTTGTATCATCTGAGTCACACACACACACACACACAGAGAGAGGAAGAGAGATGCGGTCTCCCTTTGTGTGTTTCACTTTCTTCGCTCCCAAGGACCCGAGGTATCTCTTCGCCGGATCTTTGTCTCTGGATGGCGGCGGAGGCTGCGCGCTGCGCGCACTCCGGTGAGTGCTGATGTCTGCAGTTGTTATCTCTGCATGGATTTCTTTTTTTTTTTGTTAACGCGGATCCCGATGACAAAGTGGAGCTGGTTTGAATAGAGGGAGTTGGGGAGGAAGGAGCTCAGGCCTGTTTGGCATTGGTTCAGGCTACTTCCCCCCCTTCTTTTGCATGGGGCTTCGTGCTTTATCAGATGCACTTCAATCTGCCTGTGTTGTCCTGTCGGGGAGAGGGGCGTTACTGGAGTGGGTATGTTGACACACAAAGGCAGCTGCACGAAGCCAGTGTGCAGAGAGGATGCACCGTTTCCCATCTGAAGTCAAACTGCCCAGGACGTTCATTGGCAAAGTACAATTTGCCAATATTGTACTTATTATTGTACTTACTGTACAATTTGCCAATATTGTAAAGGCTGCCCCTGTGAGGGACACAGGGGCAGCCGGTACAAAGCCAGAGTACAACGAGGTGTACTCTGGCTTTGTTCCCATCTGCCTTCACCTACCAATGTGTTCCCAGCACGCTGGCGCAGGCAGAGCAAGTACAGTTCCACTGGAAGACATACGCCAAACGTGATATTCCTAAGCCGCGTTGACACTGAGCTTCATTATAACAGAAAGAGCAAGATATTCTATTGCACTGGATCAAGAAACTGTTAATAATCCTTCTTCACAATGTGCAATGCTGTTGCACATGCTTGGAAATAAATATGGGGAATAACTGCTGAGAGAGAACACCAGGAGCCATCTTCTGTGGTTATGCATTATTTATAAAGTTGGCCCAGTGCACCTCCCACCCAGCAACACTGTCAGTGCCCCCCCTCCTCTCTCTCTCTGCCTCTGTTCTCACCTTACACTCTTGCAGCCTCTGACAGTCGGTCTGAATGAGGCTGACATGATGTTTAGAAGTGTTTCTGCGAAGGCGGTCATAAGGCACTCGGAGCTCCGTTTGTGGGTGAGAGAGAGAGAGAAAATACTCAACCTTGCCTCCAGGCCTTTGACAGCAAAGAGGTTTGTTCTGTGGATTGATTGATTGTTTGAGTTCTTATACAGCTCAGGGATGTGAGGGTGCAAGAGGGTCAAGGCTTTTGTGTCAAATACCACTAGGTGACCGTCCCAGGGAGGGAAGTAAGGGGCAGAAATGACAGAGAATGAAACATAGACCAAAGGAGAGTTGACTTTCCATTGACAAAATGACACCAGCATGTTCATCTGCTCCATTCAGTCTTATTGTCTCTCCGCTCTGGAACATCAGTAGCTTCATATAGCAGATATTAAATCATCATTTAATTGCCGTGATTGCCCTCTCTAAGCACATTAAGTAGCTGGTGTAGATTAGGTTACACTGCCATTCAGTGTTATGCAACGCCAGCTCTCCTGCGTCTCGGACCCTCATGACACAGGCGCTCTGTTGCTGTGTAACTTTCATCTTTAGCTTTTTTCGTGTGTCTGTTCTCTGTTCATCCTGTTTGTTTGTTTTCTCTCTTCCTCCCCAGGAGCAGCAGCAGATGCGTTGAGCAACACGGCTAATAGCACTTATCTTTCTATATTGACCACACGCCTCATGCTAAAAATCCCCACACTCATGAGAAGGCAACGGGAAGCAGATTACTGAGGGATTATACCACAGATTCAGGATTTGACTGCTGTCCAACTGTGGATCTCACTCGGAATGAACTCCTGTGACTGGCTGACTGACTGAGAGACACTCTGGTGTCATGGAGGAAGAGGAGGAGCCAACGGAGTCTCATTGAACGCCGCCTCCCCGTCTCCTGTCTCAGCATCGAAGGCTTTGACTGGCCAATGAGGATTACAAACAGCAGAGTGCGCAGAAAGGGAGAGGAGTGCAGAGCTGACCGTACGCCTGTTGCTGTCCCATGATGCATCTACACATGAAAGAGCAGGATCAGCCACACAGAGGGCTGTTTCTATGGATACCCCTGCCCTGGGTAGTATTAATAAGACTCACTGATATTCTGACTATTTGTCCGTGAAGGAAATACAGAGAGATTAGAAGTGTATCCCTGCAGCGGACTTACAGCATCAGATAACAACTGTGGAGCAGTGAAGGGCACCATCATTAAGTGTTAACATGAAAATGACATTTCTATTATTCGTTTTTTAGATGTACTGTAGCTGCTTTACCAAAACATGTTTAAACCTGGAGCCGCACAAGCGCTGACAAAAGCAAATGTTAGAATACTTTCTACTTGGTTTCATATATTTTGATCCTTTCTGAGATTCAATTTTTTGCTCAGACCCTCCTTGTCCCACACTCCTCCAAAATCAGTTAGACAAATAATTTGAAAAGTGTGATTTATACAAACCTGCCCACACAGTAAAAGAGGATGTGAAATGATGCACAAAGAAACGTTCTCTTAGGCCTGGAGCAAATTATTACCTTTTGGGATGCCGAAAAAACTGCCATCATCTTCCACCAGGTTAGTCGAGGCATTCAATTTGGGCCTTTATATGATAACAGACATCTACTGTATATGCACCCGCTTCCCAAAGAAAACTCGTGCGTCTACTGATTCTGGACTCACCAGCAAGATGTGGCACTGTATGCACCAGATGATACAGAAACCTTTTTAATTTAGGAATTGTGGGGATTCATGAAGTACATCAAACTACCTGAAATCTATCCACCATCTGCCTCCAATACCTCAAACTGAGCTGTCATGGCCCGTCAGGACACTCCTCCCTTCCTCCATGGCTTTGACCTCAGTGGTCACTTCGTTGACCCTCGACCTCTCGGCACGGGTGTCACCGGCCTGGTGCTCTCAGCTGTGGACCAGCGCAACGGACGGCGTGTGGCAATTAAAAAGCTGGTGATGCGCGACACTGTGACGGTGAAACATGCCCTGCGGGAGGTGAAAATCACCCATCGGCTGAGCCACGAGAATGTGGTGCAGGTTCATGAGGTTCTGGCGCCACATGGACGCCCGCTGCCCCGGGACCCAAGGCAACTCAGTGCCCTCTACATTGTCCAGGAGTGCATGGAGACCGATTTGGCTCGGCTGCTGGAACAAGGACCACTACCCACAGGTACTGAGTGGGAAAAATCGAAAAAAGGAAATTCTAATAAGTGACAATTAAACATCAAACTGACAAAACAATCTCACCGTGAGGTGCACCTGATAGTTTCGCTGGAACTACGACTAGAATTGACGATGTGATATGTTCAAAAGCCACAGCTGCTAAATGGACCTTGAGATGGGATTGTTTTGTTCACTGCTGTGAACTTTGAATCTTTAAATCAGTTCAAGTCCAAACTTGCCACCACAGTTTTGGTATGATTCACTTAAGACAATACTGGTCTGTATTGTCTTGACTGTGACTTATTGGATACATGTGAAATCCTTTTTAAGGGATGCCTGGTTGAAACTCTGCCAAGCAATTATCATATCACATTCAAAGAATGACATTTATAAACTGAATTTGAATTCATAGGCCTTATAAAGTGTTATTTTATATATTTATTCCTTCCTTTCTTATTTTTCATGACTATACTGTGTGTGATAAAGGACTGGAGTGAAGCAGACCTCAGATAATTGCCCATATCCATAAATTACACGTTTTTAGATCAAAGTAAAATGTAGGAAAACATTTCAATTGAGTTATAAAAATATATGTAAGTGCCAGGGGACATTGGATTGTATCCTGATATCTGATTTTCGTCCTTGCACAGGTCACGCTACGCTGCTGTTCTACCAGCTGCTGAGGGGACTAAAGTTCATCCACTCAGCCAACGTCCTGCACAGAGACCTAAAGCCTGCTAACATATTCATCAACACGGACCAACTGCTGCTCAAGGTTGGAGACTTCGGGCTGGCGAGAATAGTCGACCCTCACTATTCTCATAAGGTAACAGTGAGCAAAAACCCACAAGTACACACACACACCAATTAATATCCTGTAAGGACATGTACAGTTTATGGTATATACTATAGTTTGTTTTCACAAATGCGCTTCAGAGTCTCCACGTCCTCAACCTTTAACAATATTCAGATTTCATAAATGTCGATATGAATACAGACTAAAACCTTTCTAGTTTTAAAAATACATTATAAATGGTTGGCCTACCTGTATACTAATCTTATTTTTTAAAGTGCTCATCTACAAGAACAATACTCACCAAATGTGAAATGTATGCTGGAGTTTTTGAATTATCAACACACATACTTTTATAGCCATAACCTAATTTTGTTAATCATCTTATTTTGGGGCATGCAAATGTAGCCAATGTGCCAAGTTCAAATTTGACTTGAGACCAATAAATCCCTGTGATCATTATTCTTGTTTGGTTAGTGCTCTCTTAAGTTCCATCTTAATTTTAGAAAATTGCATAAGCTTCAGACAACAAGCCAGTGTAATGTTTTAGATATCTGTCTGCACACTATTGGTTGTATTGATTTCGTCGAATCTTTCCCAAAAGATCTGTTTTAAAGTATTACAGTAGGATTTTTCACTCTCCTCTGCTCTGACACAGTGTGGGTTGTTCGGCTGCTGATGAATGAGTCTAGGGATAGAATTGTAATATTAAACATTATCTCTCGGCAAAGAGATAGAAACGTCTAAGCCCTGGCCCTGTGTGGTTATCAGACAGCAGCACATTATAAGAAGATGGGATACTATTGCATAAGAATCTTCTTATAGAGAATCAGCAGGCGTGCACACGTTTTGTCCGCCTCACAATTGAAACCGAATAATTTATCTGGCTGGTGTCCTTTCAGTCGGCATCTCAGGTGACATCTTTGACATCACTGGTCTGTTTCTGACAATACTGGCAGCCGAATACAGACAGAATTTCAAAATCTCAAACTTTGAGCTCATAAAACCCTGTGGTTAGCCTGTGTATTGTAGGTCAGGGGCTTCTGAGCGTTTGATGTGACAAATTACTGCTCCATTGTGCTGCTTTAATAAGCAAGAAGGTCCCATGGCCACACTGTTACACTAGCAGGGCAGGATGTGTGTGTTGATTGTGTTGTGTCATTGTTTTTGTGCTTTCTGGGTCTGCGCATATGGAGAGGAGCCCTTGTGAAAGGGAATCATTGTCAGCCCAGAACACGGGACCGGGGACCAGCTGGGCGCAGACACAGGAGGTGCATTTGGAGGGAGAGAAGAGGGATGAGGGGGGGAGTCAAAAAACAGATGAAGAGCAAGGGTGAGAGGAAAGTGAAAAGTACCAAGGGAGGAAGAACGAAGGAGGGTGAGCAAAAGTGCAAAGAGGAAAAACAAGGAGAGGGAGGGGGGCAGAAGAGAGAAAAACGGTGAGGGAAACAAAGGTAGTTTGGGCTGTGCAAGACGGCAGAAACAAGGTTTACACACTGTGCGTGTTTGGGTGCATAACTACACTCTCACACATGATAGACAGACAGATACAGACAGACACAGACAGATAGATAGACACAGACAGACAGACACAGACAGATAGATAGACACAGACAGATAGACACAGACAGATAGATAGACACAGACAGATAGATAGACACAGACAGATAGATAGACACAGACAGACACAGACAGACACAGACAGATAGATAGACACAGACAGATAGATAGACACAGACAGACACAGACAGACACAGACAGACAGACACAGACAGACACAAACAGACACAGACAGACAGACACAGACAGATATATAGACACAGACACACACAGACAGATAGATAGACACAGACAGATAGATAGACACAGACAGACACAGACAGACAGACACAGACAGATAGATAGACACAGACAGACACAGACAGACAGACACAGACAGATAGATAGACACAGACAGACACAGACAGATAGATAGACACAGACAGATAGATAGACACAGACAGACACAGACAGATAGATAGACACAGACAGACACAGACAGACAGATAGATAGAGACAGACAGACACAGACAGAGAGACAGACAGACACAGACTGACAGACAGACAGACACAGACAGATAGATAGACACAGACAGATAGACACAGACAGATAGATAGACACAGACAGACACAGACAGATAGATAGACACAGACAGACACAGACAGATAGATAGAGACAGACAGACACAGACAGAGAGACAGACAGACAGACACAGACACAGTCATACACAGACAGACAGACACAGACAGACACAGACCGATAGATAGACACAGACAGACACAGACAGATAGATAGACACAGACAGACACAGACAGATAGATAGACACAGACAGATAGATAGACACAGACAGATAGATAGAGACAGACAGACACAGACAGAGAGACAGACAGACACAGACAGACAGACAGACAGACAGACAGACAGACACAGACAGACAGACAGACAGACAGACAAGACAGACAGACAGACACAGACAGATAGATAGACACAGACAGACAGACAGACAGACAGACAAGACAGACAAGACAGACAGACAGACAGACAGACAGACAGACAGACACAGACAGATAGATAGACACAGACAGACAGACAGACAGACAGACAGACAATACAGACAGACAGACAGATAGATTGATAGATTGATAGATAGACAGATAGATTACCCTATCTGATTTATCTGTGTAGCCAGCAGAACATCACATTCTCACTGTTCGTTAGGAAATCGCATTACCTACTGTATGTGTGTATCAGGTTGTATGATGATGTGTGTGTAAGACGATGCTGCTCTATTTGTGATGCAGTGAGGTAGATGCCTGCAGTGAATGTGATAGCATCCTTTCTTTCATTCAATAATGCAGAGCCATTGTGCTGCTTTTTCAAAGATTTCGTGGTATGAAGGGATGAGCACCTCTAAATTTTTAGCTGTGATGGCAATTCATAAATAGTCATAACTTTCCTATCGGGCTATAAAACAAGACTTGCCTCATTTATACTGCACAGAAATTGGTTTTATATTATGTTGTGTTTGACAGTAAAATTGTCGAGTTTAGATTTATAGTTCTCACCACCGGATGATCTTTTTTTTCAATATACTATTCCCTGTAATTACTCTTTGCCATTTTGTCCCTTTTTCTTAGGGCCTCTACAGTATCTTACATGGTCAGTGTGTTATCACAGCGGTTTTGTCAGCTCACTTTGACTCTGCAGCGGATCGAAACGAGGCTGTTTGACGAGCTGTTTGACGAGCTGTCTGGAAGAGCGCTCCTGACTCTACACAGACAAACATTTACTCAGGTGAAGGGAGATGACAGAGAGGAGGAAACAGAGGCCGAGCCGAGACATTATTTGTGATGTTGTTTACAGTCGACACCAGTGGGAGCTTGGTGTTTCTGTGAGTCTGTATGTGTGAATGTCACCTGCTGAGGCATGGCTGGATTCGCCCAGAAATTATTCATGACCTGGATGAAGGATAGAGAGATAGAAGTGGAGGAAAGGTAGGATAGGTTGAAAAAAGTAAGTGAAAGGGAGGGATGAAAGGAAAAGGAAGTGAAAGGGGACAAACAAAAAGATACAGTAGGTACAGACAAGTAAAAATAACCCAAGTGGGACAGTAGCTGGCAAAGGGAAGACGAAGGGAAGAAACAGGAGAGAAGTGAGGTGAGGCACTGCAGGGTGGCGAAAAGAGAGAGATGACGTGAAGTGTGAAGAAAAGAGGGAGGGAAGCGGAAGGAGAAACACAGAGGTCAGGGAGAGTTATTGAGGGAAACGGATGGTGAGGAAAGTAGGAGGCGATGTGGAGATCAGTTGGTCTATACAAGACTGAGGAGGTGAAGACAGGACGAAGAAGGTCAAAGGGAAGGAGAGGAGCAGAAGGAGAAAAGACACACAGCAAACCTTTTGTGTTGGTGGACAGATGTGACACTAACGTCTGCACAGTGTACCACCATATCTGTGCATTATTACGGGAAACTGAAACCTAAAAATGTTCCTCTTTCTGTGTCCAGAGCGGTTATATGATTAACTTCATCATCATCATGATTATCAAATAATATCGTATGAAAGAAGATCTCATATGGAGGGAATGATCAAACAGCGGAGAGATGAAGAGACATAGGAGACAGGGAGAGTGCATGTTTATCAGACCTTGACAGAGCACTCAGCATCAGTTTCTGCTCTGTCATCTACTGGCACACAGAGGAGAACAGGCGGTGATGAGGGGGAAACATGGAGGGGAAGGTGCGGGGAGGGCAGAGTATAGGCCTGGAGTGGGAGACGGAGAGGGGGTGGAGAGCATCAGAGAAGTAGGTGAGAGACACATAATGTAGGGGTGAGGGGAGGAGGAATGACAGGAAGCATAGGTGCAAAACGAGTGTGGAGAGAAGAGAACCACTGAGGCTGAAGAGAGATGTCAAAGTGAGTTTTCATTCACAGCTTCTCAATGGTGCGGGGGTCCGGACGAGTCATTGTCGAGGAGTAACGTTAAAAGCTCCTAGAACCATTTTCACATTTAAATTAAAAAAAAATAAACATGTAGATATTCTATGTAGTGGTACATTTCTGGCAGTGATGCACTAGTGGGAATGTTGGTGTGGGTGGCCCACAGAGGAGAAAGGCTCTGAGTCATCTACCTTAACCTGCTGATTTAGATACAATGCACTACTTTCTTTGCCGCCCCCCGCCATTTTCAAAGATGAAGAGGGAAATCTCTTTTCAGCTGTGAAGTAGAATATACATCCACTTTTGGGTTATGGCCTAAAACATAATTATCAGAGGGGATATGTCCCTGGTGATAACAGTAATTGCTTGAAATCCATCCCGATTATGAAAACTCGTCTGTGCCTTGTTTAATCCAATGCTGTCTCCACACCAGATAGAGTGATAGACCATTGAATGGTGAGACAGGAAATGGAAACAGTGGACATGTGGAGAGGGGTAATGGGAGATCAGAAGGGGGAGGAGAGCAGGGAGGACAGAGGAGAGTGGGAGTAGACTATGAGAGATGAAGGAAACTATATGAGAAGGTGCTTGGAGGCAGACTCTTCAAAAAACTGACCCGTGCCTGGTTTTGGGGCCCCCCCTTTTCCAAACAAAAAATAATTTGTGGTGCAGATGAATGTAAAACATAGATAGGATCTGTCATCATCAAATGTATGACAATTCGTAATCCTAATTCTAAGCAGGAACAACGCATTACAAATAAACCTGGTTTGTGTGTGGATGTGCTTGCCTGTGGCTCGTCTCCATGCACAGTATCATCGGTGTTATTCACAAGGTGAACATTTACTAAAGTAGAAAGGCAGAACGGAGGCTTGTCGGAGCAGCGCCAAATGAGAGGAGGGGTGTTGTTGTACAGGCGAGCATCAAAGGCTCGGTGAAACTCTGTAACTGCAGGTATGATTATGGGAATGTATTTTCTGCTGGAGAGTGTGTTCAGAAGCCAGTTTCCGTCATGGAGCTGATGAAGTCTTTTCGGGTTTAAATCAAAAAATCTCTTCTGAGTCCATTTGGTTTGTTTTTTGTTTTTTTTGGAGCTCACATCACATCGCACTTCACAATGTTTCCACTCCTATAAAAACGACTGTCAGCACGCAGCAATGTGAAAACCTCATACACAAGCCAATCTGTTGTATGTTCATAAGTTAACCACCGTACGCTAACTGTTATCTCACTCACCTCTTCACCCCCTTCTGCAGGGCTATCTGTCCGAGGGTCTGGTAACAAAGTGGTATTGTTCCCCCCGTCTGCTCCTGTCCCCCAACAACTATACCAAGGCCATAGACATGTGGGCCGCAGGCTGCATACTGGCTGAGATGCTTACTGGGCGCATGCTGTTTGCAGGTACCGTCCCCACCGAGACCTCCGACCCAGGACATCAGGACTGTGCTGTCCTGCAGAAACATTATGAAGTTGCTCATCATTCATTTGATGTGATAATGGATTATGATTATATTGTCATAATAGTCAGCACAAATATCTCATTACAAAAAGTCATGCAATATTTTTTCTCGGAAGTGTGTTTCCAGGAACTGTAATGTTTCCAATTTTTGTCTGTTATTTCTTAGTCTGACAGTGCATATTAAAATCAAATTACATTTTTTTTAATGTATTTTATTTTCAAATGTTTCTTGAAAATAAAAGTATTAAAAGTACACTAGCATGAACATCTAAGCAACAATAAACACCAGCCCAAACAAAACAGAACATTGAATTCAGGCTTAATTCTTCAAGCAGCTTCATGAAAACAGTGTATCATCAGGCGAATTTAGCAGAGATGCAAAAAAAAGGTGCATCAAAGTATCAACGGAGGAAAAATGCTCATCATGTGAGAGCTAAGGAGAGATTTCCTTTCCAGTATCCTCCACTAAAGATGCTTTATTCTTTTTTCTTTTTTTCCCTGTAGGCTACTTCTTTGCCTGACCAGAATAACAATGATGACAGAGAAATTGTCAGTGTCTGTTGCAGATGTAGTTCCTCATGACAGGCAGACTTGACCTCCACCAGCCCTCCACACCACAGGGGACATGGTGCCATAAAAACAGTCGCATCATCTGTTCCCTGGTGTTCCTCTCTGCTAGAAAGAGAGAGAAAAAAGAAATGTCTGGCTTTCTTTTTACTTAACCACCACAGTTTACATGGCACAATATATGTTTCCCCTTATATCAGAGGGGAAGCGATGCACTGTCATCCAAATACACTGTAACTGCTTGTTTAGTTCTTAGAGCAGTCAGTGTGCTGATATAGCACCACCTCCTGGTTACACCACAGTGAGTGAGTTAGTTGCTCTCCATCATTTGTCAAAGAAAGAATGGGGACTTACCCCCAGAGTTGAGCGTGATCATGTCGTATTCCTGCCACGTTGTGTATGATGCTCAACAAACTCAGGTTCAACATTAGGATTGTGGTCAATGCCTGTATTTGAAGGATGTGGGACTTTCACACAACCTTCAAAGCAGTGCTGCCCAACTGATTGTAATGTCCCTGTTACCTGCTGTGGAATCACAGTGACATAAAAAAAAATAGAAATGTCAACCTTTTCTTTCCCAGCATATGATTTAGGGTGGATTTATTTTTGAATAGATCAATGATTGGGAGGAGAAGATATAAATGAGGATGTGAGCAATGGAATTCAAATTGAAATGGCAGATATAATGTTTGGGATTTGTAGTGGTAATTTCTAAAATTTTAATTGAAGCTGCGTATCTTACCGTGGCTTTTACTGGACAGCTCACAGCTCCTAGTTATTCCTGTATGACTCTAATTGGTCGCCTTTTTTTTTCTTTCTGCTTATGTAACTGATCGTCCGTCTCTTCTCTGATGGTCTCTCATTGGTTGGCTCCCTCTGCAGGAGCTCATGAGCTGGAGCAGATGCAGCTGATCCTCGACACAGTGCCCGTGCTGAGGGAGGAGGACAGGCAGGACCTGTTACAGGTGATGCCTCGGTGGCTCCTGCAGGCGGATTTTTGTTTTAGTCCACATGCAATGTAGAATGTGTACACAACGCTGTCTAATAGGGGATCCGCGTTTGTGTGGATATCCACTATTCACGGCTGCCTTGAATACTGTAAAGAAATAACTGCAACAGAATCATGCACATGTCTGAAGCTCACTTTCCTCCTTTCCCAGGTGATGCCTTCATATGTCAGCCGCGGATGGAGAGTCAAGAAACCCTTTTCTGAATTGCTGCCAGAAGTGGATGCTCAGGGTGAGCAGAGGGAATCGAGGAGTGGGAAGAAGAGGAAGGTCCAGTAGTATGAAATAGAAAGTGGGATCAAATAAGAGTAATGGAAGATGTGAGGAGGAGAAAGATATACAGAAAACAGGAGATTATCTGAGCTGTGAAAGATTGGGGGAGATGATAAAGAAGGGTGCAGAGGTTTAAAATACTTTTGAAAGTCATTGCATTTCATTTTTTCTCCTCCTTCTCCCTCATTCCCCCCCCTCTCCCTCTCCTCTCAGCTGTGGACTTCCTTGAGCGTATCTTGACCTTTAACCCCATGGATCGGCTGACGGCTGAAGCAGCCCTGTCCCATCCCTTTCTCCAGCAGTACTCCTGTCCCGAGGATGAGCCCACCTCCTCGCACCCCTTCCACATCGAGGACGAACTGGAGGACAACCTCATCACCGAGCAGAGCCTCAGCAGCAGTCAGGCCTCCAGCATCCACTGGGACAGGTGCGTACATTTATGGAACATGGATCATGGAGTCAAATTGTAAATATTGTTTTGGAATAGAAAAGTCTGGTGAAGCAAAATGACAATCCATCTATTTACATATCGTAAATAAGCATATCAGAGTCAATATACTACAATATATAGTATATATATATATACTACAGTGCAGTTATCATGATACTGACAGTATTGAGTGTCTGCCTTCCTTCAGGTATGAGAACAGTTTATCCACAGATGTATGCTGGCAGCAGGCAGGCGGGAGGTGCCGCTGCATGCCCCCTGGCCACGTTACCTCTGACCTGGGAGACACGACGGAGGATGAGGAGGTGCAGCGGGACCCCCGGGCCGGTTCCACCTCACTGTTAGAGGAAGCTCAGGTTTTTCCTCCTTTTTCTTGTTGCTTCATTTGCATCATTTGTCTTTTTCCCCCTCACTGACTGATTTGTAGCCGGTATCTAATTTGAATGAAATGCTCAGAGAGTTGTGATGAAGGTGATAAAGCTGATTAGGTTAAAGGATTTATGTCAACAAATTAGCTAATGGCTAAGATGTTGTGCAGCCCCACTTTCACTGCATTGGTATCGTCACTCACATTTTCTCTTAAACCCTTATCACACATTGCTGTTTTACCCCCGTTGCCCTCATTAGCACCTTTGATTTACTACCTACTATTGGGCAATATGAAGATTTCATCGAATAGCAAATTGTTTCTGATGGAAATCTTCCTTTATTGCTGCTGTTTTTAAAATTATTTCAGTTCATTTCTTTATTATTTCTTTATTATTTATCATTACTATCATAAATGGTGATAAACACTGTAAGCGCATTATGTCTGTTAAAGGTTACCATCACTGTGTTATTTTCAGTGTCTAGAACTTTATGCGGTCAAATTTTATTGCTGTTACAATTAATCACATACAGTGTACTTAATATAACTAGAATTAATTACTCACTTAATTCCCCCCCCCCCCCCCCCCCCCATCTATCTTACACAGGTGGATCCACGCAAATATTCCCACAGCAGCTCAGCTGAACGCTTCCTGGAAAACTCTCACTCCTCTCTGGAGCGGGCCTGTGGTTTGGGGTACGGGGAACTGGACTGTGGTCGCTCCTGCGACTACAAAGTGGGCTCTCCTTCCTATCTGGATAAAATAGCTTGGAGGGAGGGCAAGCCTCAACACTACTCGGAGCCTAAGCTGATACTGGATCTATCGCATTGGAAGCGCAACACCAACGTCCTCCCTGTGCCTGCTGAGCCCATCGGTGGCAGTGTGGAGGACCTGGGAGAGATGAGGGAGGAGGAGGCAGAAGAGGAGGAGACGGCGGATTTATTCCAGGAGATCTCTCGCTGGGTGCAGAGCACCCAGTCTCGTCTAGACTCGCCCAGTCCCAGTCCTTCTTTGGAGCCACATTCACCCTCCTCTCCCGCTCTCCCTCTCTCCCCGACCGAC
Organism: Scophthalmus maximus; assembly: GCF_022379125.1. NCBI lineage: Eukaryota > Metazoa > Chordata > Actinopteri > Pleuronectiformes > Scophthalmidae > Scophthalmus > Scophthalmus maximus. Next base: position 10,306,454 of record NC_061533.1, on the reverse strand, counting down.
CTCCCAACTCCAGTCTGCCACTACACAGAAGTTGTGCGACAACCATCAGCAGAATATGATGAGCACAGACAAAGCCCACGTCCGCCTGTTACATCTTCCACCAATTCCCTTCCCTCGCTCCTCCCCACATCTCCCACCTCTCCACTTCCGCCTCAGTCACCCCGAACAGTTTCTTCCCCCATCTCGCCACTTTTTCATTCCCCAGAATCTCAGCCCCCGTCCTCCACTTCTTCCATTCCGCAGCCGGTAAACGATGACTCCTTGGAGTCCCTTCCTGTCAAGCAAAAAGAACGGCTTTTCGACCTGGACGTCTTCATATCCCGAGCACTGAAACTGTGCAGGCAGAATAAGGAGAAAGCAGACGGGAAGAAAGGAAAGGAGAAAGAGGGAGGGTGGAGGGACGACAGCAAACTGCCAAACATTAACCGAAAGGTGCCCAGGCTTCCAGAGTACAGGACTCCACCACCACCACACACCAAATAACACGCCTAACTCTTGAAGTTTCATTTCAGCTCAACGCCCACCACAGTATGGCATCATAATGGGTTGTGTTTATATAGTGAGCAGTGCCCATGGCTGAAAATGCTGCTCAAACAGTAGACCTTAGAGTTATCAGCTGTTGTGTTGTTGGTACTACTGCAATGACAAGCCACACGCGGTGACTAAAGCCCTCACTTACAGTAAGCAATCCTGCAGCTTTGTCAGGAGGTCCTCTCGGGTTAGAGGTCAGAAATATAAATAACCCTGTTTGGAATTGTAAGTGTTTGTTCCACATGAGAACATTGAGAAATCAGTTATTTAATGATTGTGGATCAGTTGAGTTGCGATCAGTTGTCGAGTTAAAGACTTGACTTGATCGCAACTTATTCTGGGACACAAACATCTGCCTAATGACTGAGAGGGAACAGTCAACCTGTAAACAAGAGACGTTCAGACTGTCGATAACAGTAACCCAAAGGAGGGAGATCACTTGGTGTGATTTTGCTTTAGTTTTTTTTTCGTCTTTGCAAGATCTGTTGCTGCGTGTCAAGTCATTCATTAATTTCTTGAAATGTCAGGCTGTCTTCCAAAGGTGACGCTCACCAAATAATGATAGTTACACACAGGAACTGCTTCCTTCAACTTCCTCTGAATGTATTAACTGAAAAATAATCAGTCTAATTATGCTCCATGGTATAACCATGGGGATTTTATTATTTGTTGCTATTTCAACTCTCCCACAATGATTCGATGAGATCTGTCCCACGATTCATGCCTTGTAAACTTGTATAAAACTGTTATCATATTTAATTCTATAGTATATTTCTGAAGACTATTGTCTTGATATTGTGTCTAAAATATTCTTGTTTTCTTAGTTGAATTCTAGAGCACAGTTTTATGTTAATCTGGAGTGAGTTGTATTTTATTCAAATATCGAATGCTCTGTGGTAATAATTTAGGATTATTCAGCAAACGTCGCCCTAGTTTGATTGTAAAATAATATCTTGTCGGCCTGATGCACCGAACTCAGGTCATCATCGGCTGTACACTATCCTCTGTGTTCTAGACAGCCAGATATCTGGCGCTGATTTTCCTCATCTAATTGTTGGCCACTGAAATCTCTAACGCAAGCAAAAGTAGCCTATATTTCTGAGAATGTAGATCCTTTACAGCCTTTATAGGAAATGATTTGTACTCAAATTTCTCAGTGCTGCCCAGTAACCATATTGATATATGGAGAAAATAAATAAAGCGTATATTTTGCAATACTTTTCTATTCAGCATGTTAGACAGTTGACCCCCTCCCCTCCACCAAGGTAATCAAATCAGGAAGAAGATACAATCAGAGGTTATTATCTGATGCAGGCCATTGATTTGTGTCTCACACTTTCTGGATCAAGTGCATCTGACATTCATTTAACATGTCAAACTAAACAACTACCAGTGGACATATGGGAATGGTATTAAAGTTCTGCTGAGCTAATGCCAACAATCAGCTGAATCTATACGCCCCTGATTCTGTAGCCACCAATTGGCTTCCTTTCACTGAAATGCAATGCTCTGCTGTAGCTGAACACTTTGAGAAATATGCAGTCCATAGACAACAGTCTCAGGGCTGTATATGCAGGATGGAACTATTGGGAATGTCAGAGTTTCTGACATGGAAAAAGACAACAAATCACTGCTAGGTCGGCTACAACAGGATCGAGCCATATGTGAGGAATGGTAACAGTGCAAACAGCAAAACCAGGTTTTTTTTTAATATTCATAGTAGACATGAAGCACATTTAGAGTCACTAGCACATTTAGAAGTACAGATTTTGCTCAATGAGTATTGAAACTCCACCACTATCAATGGTCATTCTGAGGTTTCTAACCAGAATGGATTGCTGGACGAATTGTCAAAGGTGTTCAAGTCAAGAAAAAAAGTGCAAAGTTGTCAATTTTCTGGTCTAGAGCCATTTATCTATTTATAGAAATAGAAAAAGGCAGTGCTGTGGTTAAAATAATTAAAATGAGTCTCGTTTTTAATCTATACAGGTCTAATGACCACAATTTGCACCATACAGTTTCCGCCGCAGGTAACCTAAGCCAGCAATAACATAATTGATGCATAACAAAAATATACTGTAACGCGTGTGGTTACTGAGCCTAAGTTAATTGTTTGAAGTGTGTGAAGCAATGTAGAAAATGTGCCTCTGTACACCTCAATGCTTCCAGCTTGCTGAATGTAACATGTCCTCTCCCTTCTGCATGGCTATTCAAATAGTGTTGTTTTTATCATATGTCACTTTGTGAAATGGTCATATTTCTGCCGGCTCTTATTTCTTTTGTACTCAGGCTTCACGGCGGCTCCAGCTTCTCCTTTGAGAAAAGCTGTGAGGTTTTTAAATGCTAAATATTGATTGATAGTATCTCTTTTTGCAGTTTCTGCTTTTGCTGGACAATTAATAAACCAATATTTAAACTATTATTCAATCTCATGTTTTCTATGGCCCTGGCATAATACCAGTTACTGTAAAGTGGAATTAAGCCTTTTAAGGGTATTTTGTATTTGAATGTTATCACAATACAATAAAAAACAAATAGAAATTGTTAATACTCAAGTTTAAGATGATCACCCACTATCTAGAGAGAAATGATTTCTTATATCTCATTTGTAAATGCATGGCTGGATGAACCCATAACCTGTTGACCCCCATGTTGCTGTAAAAATTTGTTCCAAACTCTTTATTTAGGTATATGAAATTTATGTGAATTTTGATCCAGAGACATACTGATATATACACTAATATAATAATTTAGGACCCGCCCCATGACCTTTATAATACATGGTATTGTATTTTAATGGTTCATATTCACAGACAAATGGAAATTAATCAAACAACTACATACCCAACTGAGACACCTTGGAGCCTTTGGGGAACCTGAGTCTCTACTCCAGCCCTGTGTACATGTAATTGTTTGACCCAGTGCATTTAAAATTAAATCTGAGGTTAGGTGACCAATTTAAACCGCACCTCTTATGCCCTCTAGTGTTTATATAATTATGCCAAATTTTACAGAGCTCTTTTGTGGTGCACTATATGCTTATTTTGCAAAAACAAAACACTAAATAGGCATATCTAAATAAACAGCACTGTAAAATATTTTTTTGTCTTTTCAAATGTTTAGATTATATCCATCATGCAATACCATCTGTAACGCCCCTGATCTGTCCCAAATTCATTCAACCACCAGATTGTTAGGACTGACCATGCGGGTGGACGTGAACAAAAGGATGAGGCAGAGGCAGGAGATCCAATGAACCCCAAACGTGGGCGTTTATTTACAGATATACATAGGTTATGGCAACAGGGCTGGAATTAAGGGCGGCGTTATACAGTGCCCACCATTGGGTGCTACCACACACAGAGGTGCTCAAGGTGCTTTATATATACATATATTCAACCAAATAAACATATCTGACAAAACAAATACTAATAAAATCACAAACTGGATAGAATTCATACCCAATAAATTCTAAACACAACTTAAAAACTAACAAATATCCAGCCAGTTAGAACCGTCCCGGAACGATAAACAGGCGCTTGTTTCCCCGGGACTCTTTTAATCGCGCACAGTGGGAACTGGAGAGCAGAGGTGAGTGTAAACATCAGACATGAGTGTTAGATTATTTTCTATTGTTCAACTGTTGTGTGCAAATGTATTTAGTCATGCTAGTGATTGAGTGAGCCACGGAATGGCCAGTCGGTGCTCCACTCATCATTCCCGAACTTTATCTTTACAGGTGGCGTGGCCAATCCCACCACCCAGCATCATTAACATAGTGATTCCTTTTTAACACAACCAATAAATGTTTTAACGGAGTCCCTTCTTTTGTCATCATTACAACTATTTCGCTGGTATAAATAGTGCTTAGTGTGCAATATGTAATATATACGGTGCTGAGACGTAACGGAGACTGAGAGGAACCTCCCGTCGCGTTCAGAATCTTCAGCAAAAAGGAGTCCTGCCTGCAAAATACATCTGGCCCCTCACAGAGCCCTGACCTCAACATCATCAGTCAGTCTGGGACCACATGAAGAGACGGACAACACTGAGACAGCGGTCCACAGAAGAACACAGGCAAGTTCTCGGAAATGCCTGGAACAACCTCCCTGCCAAGCACTTTGTCTATTCTTTCTTCGGAATAGACAAACGGATAGTATCAAAACACTTCTGATAAATTAGTACTGATGTGCCAAAAGACGTTCGTATTTCCTTTAATCCTCGCAACATTATTTTATTTTTCCTCGAAAAATTATTATTATCATCGTTTAATCACGACTTTATTATCGTAGTATACAGACTTAATATAGGCTTTCCCCTTTGAGTGACTCTCATACTCCGTCTAAAAAAAAAAAATCAATCAAAGAAATCTTAGAATTTATACAACAAAACACAATAACTGAGATAACCAATCTTTACGTTAGATTGACTTCCCGCCCCCCAAAAAATCTTGCGCGTACCTTTATTCTTTACGGTAACCATAGAGGAAACCCCAACACGTGATTGGACGAGAAGTCGAGTTCTTCTACTCTGCGCGTGTGCCTCTTCTTCTTCTTCTTCTGCTGCTGCTGCTTCTTCTTCTTCTCCTCGCCGGTCTGCCGCATGTGCGGCTGCTGTCCGGGCAAAAACCGAGCGCCTGCGACACAGAGGGTCATTCAGCGAACTTCACGGAATAGTTTACTCTTAATAAACAGTGGAACCACAGTATTATAAAATTCAACAGCAGCAGGTGAGTCGAACCGTTATTCTCTTAACTAACTGAGGAACGGTGCCTAAGTCGAAGTTTCATGTTTCGGAGTTAGAGGTGAGGGGGGCGGGGCTTCTGAATGAATGACAGCATGTAAGTCATCAGGCGGTGCGCGTGTGTTTCTTCTCGTTGGTAAAATTGTTTCTGTCGGTCACGTGTTCGCTGACACCGGTGCTCGCATAGCGTCGCAGCTCGGTCCGTCTCGGGGTAAGTTCGTAGCTAGTGTTCGCTTGTAGCAGTTGGTGGTGTCGCTCTGCTTGTTGTTTTGTGGCTGGTGTGAGAATGCTAGGCTAACTCGTTAGCTTGCAACCGCAGGCAAGTGTAGTTAGGTTGTTTTTTCTTTTAACATGCTCATCAGATTTTTCCGCGTATGTCGGGTTATTGTGCGTTGACACACTGCAGTGATATTCATTCCCTCCTCTTCCATCTCCAAACGGAGGATGCGAGCACAAGGAAATCGTGAAGCCAAAGGTTTTGATCGGCATATTTACAACAGCAGCATAAAATAAGAACAAATATCCCTCTCGGATTCTTCACTAAATGATTGATTCAAATTTCAATCATCACTGTCAGCTGTTGAATGCATCTAACTGGGACAACTTGTCTTGCAATCAGTTGATAAAACCGTGTCCTCGATATTTTACATGGGCTTTGCTATTCAATCGTCAGACACTCTTACTCATGAATTGACAGGACATAAATGTCTTATAGTCTTATAATAACACTGCCATGTCAGCAACAACACACCTACCTATGAGTAATGACTGTTTGTCCATTGGTATAGGTATTACAATAACGATGATTCTATCTTCTTTACAATTTCTTTTCCTTTTATACCAGTGTGTACTCTGATCCCTGTAAAATTCACCCCTAAGACCATAAAAACACTTTGCACATGAAACCAAATGTGTGCTTTTGATTGTCTGCTTGGCTAAGAGAGAATACATTGTATGCATAAGAGAGCACTGGCTTTCTGTTGGTAAATAGTTTTTATGTGTTAAACTGTCTGTCTGTTATTACATTATGCGAACAGGAATCTATATATGTTTAGGACGGCCCCCTATAAGGCAGAGGAGAAAAATACACGTGACTCTTGATTCCCAAGACATTGTTTATACCTATTTATATCTGCATTCTTCCAAAATTTCTCCTGGGTGCACTGTGCTTGGTAACACCGCTTTCTCCTTTTAATGGACCGCAATATAGCTTTAGCTTTCAAGCAAAGACTCAAAAAAAAGTATATACAATTACGGCAAAAGGTGGCACTATAAACATGAAGTGAAGAAATCCAAATGCACAATTCTATCTGGGTTGGTGGCCCTGCCTTTATTTATTAACCAAAGGTTACATGTAACAGAAGATATTCATGTAGACCAGACAAGAGGCTGGAGTTCAGAGGCTGCATCAAGGCTGTTTGCCTCTGAATATCAAATCAACAGAGCATTCAAGTTTCTGTTTATTGTCTGTGCTGCTAATACAGTCTGCTGCTTTGGCTCAGGCTGCTTTACTGCTGCTGTCTAGGCAATGTTTCCTGGATACACTATGCGGTTGTAAGCCAAGACTCAGCCAGCTGGCAATGCTTGTAATTACTTTCATCAGACATTTTGGTCAAAGAGAGAGAGGCAAATGATGAGAGATCTTCCACTGAGCTTCCTCTGAGCATCTGGGCAGACTCATGAAAAATCATACCTGGTACTTAATAAACTGCCAGAATCCCTCATCAAAAGTAAACCAAAAGTGCGATTGGCATGAAGATAACTGTTGAAATGACTATTTGATGTTGCCTGTGAGGGTCCATTTATATTTTATTGTGGTTTTGTGAGTGATTATGGCGGTGATAGCCTGGATAAGCAAGAAAAGAGTAGTGAGGAAGGAAGGGGGCCAGAAACATGCACAGATGAAGTGCTGTTTGTCACATCAACTGGTCCTCTAGGTTTGTTCTTTTCCCACCTGAGCTCAGCTTCATGTTCCAGGCCATGAAATCATTCAAAGTAATAAAATTAAGCCGTTTTCTTCTTCCTTTAATTTTGTAACGACTGTTTCTTCATGGATCTTGCATTTCAAAGGCAGTACTTCTCATTTTTCGAGATCTGCTAGCCTCAGTCACTGAAGGAACAAATATAGAAACTGCATAACTTGCTTACAGGTCCAGTTGCGTTTCCTCTGGTTTGGGTCTTGACATTAAGCAATGACCTTTTGGTCTAGTAACCATCACCAGGGAGAACAAAGCTGCTCTTATTTGTCTATAAGATCGTAAACACAGCACAACAACATATCAGTGAATCACAGCTCACATGCGTGGCATGGCTCCTACAACGAGGATAGTATTCCAGTCCACCATCAACAGCTGAATGTATGATTGTGGCCCTTGTGTACAGTCAGTTTGCAGTAATGTTTGCTTGTTGATGTGGCATCGTGTTTGGGTAATTCTGCCATCAGATGCCATCATGTATTTGCATATGATCAAATACTGACTATCACCATGTTACCATAATTCAACTGGGCCCCCGTCTTCATGTGGAGCTCATTGCGGAAAGGATTATGAGAATCTTTTAAGGCTTTGTTTTTCAATTCCTGGTCTAAATCACTTCTGTCAACAACATCCAGATTAATGACTCGCCACTGCCGTCAGCCTTTATAATCTCTGACCGCGGGACCATCCGTGCGCACCAAGTGCATTTGTCGGGTTCTGTGAGGGAGTAAGTGTGTGGCAGCAGCAGGTTGACAATCTTCATTGCTGATAGTTCAATGTTGTGCCAAGCTGTGTTAGTTGTGTAATGATGTCGTGTAAAGGTCGGAAGCAATAACTTTAACAACCTACCCACTCATTCAGACAATTGACATTCAGATTGATATGATTGGATTTGTCTTATCTTTGAATCTTAGGCCAAGCCAATGTTCATAGATGGCAATAAGATATTTGTTTTTCCAGTTGAGAGCTCCACAATTATAATCAAAGTTGTCCTCACCCATAATGTACAACAATCCATTGTCAACCGCTTTATCCATGTGGGGGTCGCGGGGGGGCTGGAGCCAATCCCCACCCTGGACAGGTCGCCAGCCTATTGCAGGGCCACACAGAGAGACAAACAACCATTCATTCTCATATTCACACCTACGGTCAATTTAGAGTCTCCAATTTACCTAACCCCATTCTGCATGTCTGTGGGTGGAAGCCGGAGAACACGGAGAGAACCCACGCATACACGGGGAGGAAATGCAAACTCTACACAGAAAGGCCCTGGTTGGTTTGAGCCGGGATTCGAACCCAGAACCTTCTTGCTGGGAGGTGAAGGTGCTAACCACTACACCACTGTGCAGCCCCCTTAATATACAACCACTTGACTGAGAAAAAAATGTGCAGCAAAGTTTTTAACTCTCTTTCTCTTTCCTATCTCAGCAGCTTTCTACCGGTGCACCTTCCACAGCAGTGACTGTCCACCATGTTGTCCAGGTTGAGGACAACCTGGTCCCTGAGGCCCTGTGTCTCTGTGTGCAGGTGGGCACACACCAAAGAGAAGGGCAAGCCCCTCATGCTCAACCCTCGTACCAACAAAGTGAGTGGATCACGGAAAAATGTGTCAGCATGGTTGTATAAACATATGGCTGTTTTACCAATGTGTCATGCAGCGTGTGAGCCCCTTTGTAGTAGATCCATGGCCACTGTGTCATGTTATAAAGTGGGCTAATTGACATGGATGGAAAATAATTGTAACATATGTCAACATTTTATAATATTCTTTGGCTACTGTGGAGAAAACAAAGACACAAGCCATAACTGGAGCATGTATAATGTAAAATGTGTATTTACCAAGGCTGTGGCGTTTAACAATTATCAGATTTCCTCATATTCCTTCCTTAAATTTTGCATTAATTTAATGTCCTGACACTCACTCTCTCTCATAGGAGTTGTTAATATCTCTGTTTAAATCCCGGGACGAGAAGAGCAGGCAGCTGTGTTATATTGTGAAGGATAGAAATGGCCTTTTTATTACTTTTTCCTATATATATCTTATTGAACATAAATATATTTACATTTCTATAGGCTGGTGGAAATTTCAATTGATCCCCATAGTATGATATTTCTGCGAAATATATAATATGTCAGCATTCACATGTAGTTATCACCAAATATACAGTCAATTTAAAAACCTGAAGCCCATCCTGCATGTACGTGGAGTTACACAGGGCAGTGTGAACTGTTGCAGCACAGACTGCTGCTGCTGTTTTCCTCTGCTGAATGACTCGGCCTTGAATCCCAAACTTGGTTTAAATTGAGACCATAAAGGGACGATTTTCAGGGTAATAGGAGACTTAAGAAATTTCCTTCCGTAATATTAATCTATTCAAAGCAGCCGTAGCTTTTAAGTAGTGGAAGCAGAGTTAAGACAAAAAATTTACTTTCCTGTTTCTAAAGAATTTGTCTTGGCTATAATTACTGACGGGAATATAACTTTTTTTTTTTGCTTTGTCTGACATTTTGTCATTTGTCATTGGACAATTGAAACTGTTAACTTGACAGAGAGCTGAAAAGCCTATGTGGGATTGTTGAAGTGTGTTGGGTTTCGGACCACACCTAGCATCACGGGTGGCTGTGGTCAGAAAATAATATTTTCATTTGCAAGTGCTTGTTATGAGATTTGTGGCATAATTATTTCTGCAATGCAAATACCTAAAAAAGGTGCCTTTGTCTATTATTATTTATTATTTAATTTTGCTCTTAATAATCCTTCTCACTGCTTTTTAAATGATGTGCTGTGTGTCATGTAAAGCACCGCCCTGTGTTAAAAAGTACTGTACAAACAAACACACACCCAACAGTGCTGATATGACGAGGACATTACCTAACAAATTACTTACAGTTTTTACATTTGTAACACAAGCCTGTGACTGCTGGAAGTGACTTGATCTCTCGCCATGCAGGTTATGCTTAACTTAGAGGCTAGACATTTTTTGCTAAATATAGACATGCCATCCTACATGTAAACTGGTCACAGGCCAGCTGGATCTTGGTCCTAGAAATATTGTACACACAGTGACTACGCTCACATGTAACAATTCTGGAACTGAGACCAAAGCCACGATACAAACGTCCACAATGCTGTATCACGATACTGGATGATGCAAATGTCGTTATCCCCAACCCGCTACCGCTGCCGCAGATTCAACCTGTTGAGCTGCTTATTTTGTAAATAATAAATCTTACGTTACACCTTACTGTGTGTATCTTAAAAGATCTATTAATTAGCTCAAGATCGCAAGATAAATCAAAGAATTAAAAAATAAGATGATGCTGTGCTGTGACCCCACATTACTCTACCTCCATTAGTTATGCAATACAAACCTTAACCATGTATATACAAAACACAGGACATCCTTTTGGTGAAATCTGATAGCAGGATAGATTCACTGTTTTGGGTAAATTAATTAACATGTCTATCAATTCTAAAATAGGAGCACAAAGGTAAAAGGAATTACAGACAGATATACTTATGAAAGCAGCTTTTCAGGAAATAAATTACTTATATTCGTTTCGCTAGGCTACTTATTCAGGCCTGTTTGAATCACTCTAGAGTTCTTAAAAATGGCTGTATTTCAGCTTTCGGTTCAATCTGAAAAGGGAAGAACAAAAACTGGATATCTGAGGTTTGCAGCATGTTGCATGATGTTGAGAGGAATTGAGAACTAGAGCTTTGTGAAATGAAATGCTGCATCAGTATGACTCAACATTTTGCCAGCGGAGCCCCCAGCTTTCATGTCTCTCACAAAGTAATCAGCCCCTTCCCAGGCCCCAGAAGTTATGGCTTCCATGTGTTGTGTCCATATTTCATTCAGGGCTGGGCTTGTAAACCTGCGTCCACCACGCTCTCCTACACTGCCGGGACATGAAAACACTGCACCCACCCTGCCTCAACTCCCCCATCCTCTCTTATGGTTGGGTGTTTCTGCCAATGGTGTTCTTCATTGGCTTCTTTGAGGCTACTCCCCTCACTGAACTCCTATTCCTTGTTTCCCCTGCTGCATATTCTCCCTCTGGTCTCCCTCCTTTCACTCAGCTGTCATCTTGTCCTCTAAAGAGTCAATATTTTAATTCTGTCTAAGTGCTCTGATGCCATCTCAAAGTCACATTTCAGGAGATTTTACAGAAAATGTCCAGAACAATATTTGTTGAAATCTGCGTTCTCACATACAGCCCCTCCGAAGACCTCAGTGCATGTCTGAAAGCATCTTATGTGAACATTTTCTGCAGCAGGGGTACCGAAAATTTGGTTCAGTGGTTAAACCTTTATTATGATGTGGGATTAAAAGCAACTCTCATTGGCTGCAAAACTCCTTGCACTGGAACTAGGTGATATTTAAACTTCAAACCCCGAAAGCCCCCAAGTTAACTTGACTTCAGATCATTTTCTGACGATGACAGATAGATAACTAAGTTGTGTGTGTTTCTCCGCAGGGCATGGCCTTCTCTCTACAGGAGCGACAGATGTTGGGGATACACGGTCTGTTGCCTCCCAAAGTGGAGAGTCAAGACGTTCAAGCCATGCGTTTCCAGAAGAACCTCAAGAAAATTAATGATCCCCTCGAGAAGTAAGCTAGAAAGTACAGCCACAATGTGCTCCTCTTTCTATTGCTTTTAATAATCTTTTAATAATTGTATGATTTTCCTTTATACTTGTTTACAAAATTTTTCATTGTTTTCCATACAGGTACGTCTACTTGATGGGCATCCAGGAGAGAAATGAGAGGCTTTTCTATAGGGTGTTGATGGAAGACATTGATGAGTTGATGCCAATAGTCTACACTCCCACTGTAGGCCTGGCCTGCACACAGTATGGACACATCTTTAGAAGACCCAAGTAAGGAGGCAGCCAAGCTTTAAAGAATCAACACCAAAATAAAAAGCTAAATTAATATATATTTTTTAACGGATACTGTCGCGAGTAAGTAAAGGCTTTGACTGGGGCAGCTAAAAATTTTCATAATTGCGAATGGGCGTTTAAGTTGTCTCAACAACCTTAACTGAAATTATGTTATTTATTTTTTTATTCAGAGGCTTGTTCATCTCCATCCTGGACAAAGGACACATCCGCTCCATCCTGGACAACTGGCCAGAGACTAATGTCGCAGTGAGTAACTGAAAACCTCACAACAGTGACAACTTTTCATCTTAAAGCGTGAAAGGAACTCTAAGAGCCATTCATCCCTCATAAACCTACAGACTGAGCTCAGATTTTAGAACTTAATGTTGAGATGGTTGATTATGAATACATAGAAATCCCATAACTGTCCTTATTTTCTATGTTGTCATCAGGCAGTAGTAGTAACTGATGGAGAGCGTATTTTAGGATTAGGGGACCTGGGCGTTTATGGAATGGGCATCCCTGTGGGAAAACTTTGCCTGTACACTGCCTGTGCTGGCATTAGACCTGAGAGATGTCTGCCTGTGACGATAGATGTTGGCACAAACAATGAGGTAGGAAGACTGTTTTCTATTTACTATGTGTGTCTGAGTGCTTAAGTGAGAGAAAGAATAATGGGAAAACTGTTCATATTCCTGTCTGTCCTTGTCCTCCCTCTCAGACTCTCCTTAAAGACCCACTGTACATGGGCCTGTACCAGAAGCGAGACCGCTCCCAGGCCTACGACGATCTGATTGACGAGTTCATGGAAGCCGTGGTGGACAAATATGGACAGGACACGCTGATCCAATTTGAGGACTTTGGGAACCACAACGCCTTTCGCTTCCTGAGGAAGTACAGGGAGAAATACTGCACCTTCAACGACGATATCCAAGGTTCACATATAAACGCTCACATGGATTTGCAAGTTGTCCTTTATAATGTTATGCATGTATTGGACAGTGACATTATTCTATCTCATATTATAGGGAAATCATATTGAAAGATTTGATTTTCATCTTTATTGTTTTCTCACGTGCGTCTCTGCAGTATGCCTGAATACGAGCTTTGTGAAGCTAAGTTAACCTATTCAGTTCAAATCAATGTCCGTCAAAGATCTACAAATTTCCTCTCCTTATAATTGTTTAATTGTTGGAGGAAATTTTTAAATGTACATTTTCTACCTTCTAGGCAGCAACTGGTGTATTTTAGTTTCACAGTGGAAAAAAAATAGAATGCAAGCAAGGTTGGAAAAACTTTGAAAATGAAAGCAGGGACCATTTGGAACAGCTGTGTTTGCATGTTGAAACACACTTGTTTAATTAATTATGTTATCTGTGAATTAAACCAAGAAAAGCAAGCATAATACTAATAACTTAAAAATGGACCCATGCTTCCCTTCTGCCGTTTAACAAATGGCAACACATCTGTTGTATTTAAGGCTAATACTTTATTGTTTACTGTTCTCTTCTTTATTTCCTTTTTTCATATTTCCAGGCACTGCGTCTGTCGCCCTTGCTGGTCTGTTAGGAGCTCAGAGAGTTGTTGGCAAACCCATCACTGAACACCGGGTGCTTTTCTTGGGAGCTGGAGAGGTAAGCTAACATTCCTTCATTAATCTGTCCATCTGAGTTTTCTTTGTCTCTTACATTTCCTCCATTTGCTCTCCATTGTGGAACATGAAACTCCCATCTATCAAAATTAGAAAAAAAGCCCATTTGTTAGTTATACTGCCCTCTACTGACCAGAGCTTATGATACAAATTAGAAATTGAGAGATTGTAACTCTAAAGAATCAAAACTCTGCTCGACATTCACTAGAACATTTAATGGAAAGATTTTTTTTCTAGTTCAAAGATAAGTATGATGAAGTTTTGCTGTTGATGTTCCGTCTAACTTGATGAGCTAAATTTCTCTACAGGCAGCCCTTGGAATTGCCAATCTGATTGTGATGGCCATGATGGAGATGGGGATGTCGCAAGCTGAGGCCAGAAAAAAGATCTGGATGTTTGACAAAGATGGCCTACTAGTAAAGGTTAGTGCTTGTAACTCAGACATTAATTGCCAGACGTCTGTGTGGCTTCCTGTCTGGCTCATCGTTTGTACAATGTGTAATTGGCGAACAGTTGTATTGATTTAATGCTGCCATCAATGAACTGTATGTGGCTGTAGGACAGACTACAGGAAACGGACAGCAATCAGGAGGCATTTGTTCACGACAGTCCCGGAGATGTACAGAGCTTCCTAGATGCTGTCAACACCATTAAACCCACAGCTATCATTGGTAAGGAGCCTCTCATTTTCTGCATTTGTGTAACTTTAAAGCCTATCAGTGCCGTTTGCAATAAGTTTGAGCCATTAATCAAGAATCAGAAAATTAATGTTTTCAGTTCTTACATAAAATCATGTTAGTGAGTAGATGTTTATTGTCGTTACTATTGCAGAATCAAACTGTTAAGGCTTACTTGTTATTTTGGGCTCATTATTCTTTACGCTATATATTTTGGTGCGTTTACATTTTTGGTGCTTTGCTCGAGCTTTTGTCTCTCTCACCCACTTTCAGGTGTGGCAGGAGCCGGGCGTCTGTTCACCCATGATGTCATCAAGACCATGGGAACCCTGAACGAGCGACCAATCATCTTTGCCCTGAGTAACCCAACCACTAAAGCAGAGTGCACAGCAGAGGATGCCTACACACTCACTGATGTACACAATTCTTTCTGTTTTCCTTTTTGTGTAACTCATAAACTAAGAATGTGTAGTTCCTTTGGTGTCATATAATACTCTTTATATTCTTTTCTTCATTTCCCGTCATCACTCTTCCACTCTGTTTTCGGTGTCCCACAGGGTAGATGTCTTTTTGCCAGTGGCAGTCCTTTTGGGCCAGTCACTCTGAGTGATGGCCGCGTCTTCACTCCTGGACAAGGCAACAATGCTTACATCTTCCCAGGTGAAAAGACAGTTGAAGTGATATGAAGATTTTCTGTGGTCTATTCCTTATTCTTTGGAGTCCTACTTTAAGATTAATAAATTAGCTAAAGATGTTGGTGTACATTGTCTGAGGCCACTTTTACTCGTCATCCATCCCTCGATAGTAGAAGGCAGAGGAATGATTACTTATCTCATTTGAGATGAAAACAACAGGTGATGTTCCCACATGTTTTATTTATAAATCGCTTCAAGAAAGAGGATTGACATACCATTAGCATATACTCTTTATGACCATTCTCAAAGAGATCGCTGTGTCCAGTTCACTGACGGAAGCCACACTGTGTGTACGTTGCAGGTGTGGCCCTGGCTGTGATCCTGAGTGGAGTTAGACACATCAGTGACACCGTTTTCTTGGAGGCGGCCAAGGTCTGAAGTAGTACGAAGTATCTCTCCATCCCAGCCCAACTTGCCCCTCACCCCATTCTGCATTTCCTCTGCTTGTCTCTGTCTTTTATGCATATGCACTGTGAAATCTTCTAAATCCTCTTTAACCCTTTGCTGTCTCCTGTCCCTTCTCTTTCTAGACTCTGGCATAACCGCTAACAGATGAGACGCTTTTAAAAGCCTGATCCTCCTTTGCACTCTTTCCATCTGTGTTCTTCTCTCTTTTGCTGAAAATTTAAAAGATCCTTTCTTCCCAGTGCTCCGTTTAATATTGATGCCACCGTCGTTTGCATGGTGTTAATATTAGTGGTAGTGATTTGGACATTTCTGTCACTTGATTTAACAATTCTTACTTTTCTTATTATCGTATATTATCCTTGTTTTGTCTCATGTCTCTCAATCAAAAGCACATAATACATTTATGACTACACACTGGTGTGGATGGCAAACAGCAGAGAAATGTGCTGTAAAAACGTGATAGCAGTAGCTGTCATGTCGTTGTTGTTTAGACCACAGAAATGTATCTTTATCTCTCTAAAGTATTTGTATACTCTTTCCAGACCCTTGCGGAGCAGCTAACGGATAAAGAGCTGGAAGAAGGCAGACTGTATCCTCCTCTTGCCAACATCAGAGAGGTTTCTGTCCAGATGGCTGTCAAGGTAATTAGAATATCATTTCTCTTATTATCATTTCAAACCTATATGCCCCAAATTTGTGCTTCTTTTTTTTTACCCTCTTTTGTCATCATCAGGTTTTTTTTTTTTTTTTTTTTCAAATCTCTGACTCTTACAAACCTGGCATGCCCTCACATTAATAGTTAGCTTTTCAAGACAACGGTTTCCTGTCAGATTTGGTTGTAGTTGCTTTTCTGTGCAGTTTGTCTTTGAACCTCACTCTCCGTCTCTCCTACTGCCTCTCAGTATTTTTGAGTGCTAAACCTTCTCTTTTTCGCTGCAGGTGACGGAGTATGTCTATGCTAAAGGCATGGCGTTCCGCTACCCTGAGCCTGTGGACAAGGACAGCTTTGTACGCGCCACTGTCTGGAACACCAACTACGACTCCTTCCTGCCAGACACCTATGACTGGCCAGCTGTCAGCTTCAGCCCCAAGACCGACTAGAAACAGAACAAACCCTCGTTGCTCCCCATGTCCTTATGTCACCCTCTTTCTTTGGCTTCCATTTAATTCTTAATCACAGATCTTCTGAGAGGATCATAGTTACATTAGTGCAAATGAAAAAAAGCAGTAGGAACCTCTTATTGCTTCCACGTCACTGCAATTGCACTAACTCAGTCTTATTAGATCTGCGAAAAGGTAGGTGGAAGGTGCTGCTTGGAAAGACGGGGACATTTGTATGGGATTAGCTTTTCTCTCTTCACAATATAATTTTATTTAAAATCTTCTCTGCATCACATGTAAACCTCCACAGATCTGCAGCACCACCTGTTGGGGGAAAAAAGCAGTGTGGATATCAGTTTTCATTGTTGAAACCTTGAGATAAGTAAAAATACCCATAGAAATTCTTCCAAAACACAAACACTAGGCAAAACATACAAGATAGTGGAAATGACTTGCCATGATTTGTCATGTTTGTGTCAATGTACAATGTCTGTGTAGTCACAAATTACCTTAGAATAAGTTTCCCTTTTGTTAAGAAATGCCAGTTATCTTTCTTATTTGAAGAGGTCTTTCACTCCATAGTTATTTATTTTAGTTGTGAACACTCCTAATGCAGAACGTTTAGCCTTTGGTTAACACTGAAAAACTCCATTCTTTATTTTTAGTCCACTCACTGCTGTTCTGATTAAAAGTGGCTACCTAGAGATAGGCAAACTTGATGCACAAGTTTTAACATGGAGAATGGGTTTCTACATTTTTTTACATCAAGTAGGCCTCTGGTAGCATAGCTGAACAAACGTTACCTGGTGTAAAACATACTGTTAAAGACTTTTTCAAAAACATTCAAGGAATCTTGCAACTAGACAACACATCCAGTGTCCACTCCGGCATTTTCTTTTTATTTTATTGTTCACGTGTTATTTCGTAGTACTTATTTTATTTTGGTGGGTTGTCTCCAGATGTTTTGCAAAGTCATTTACACGCTTTTGCATAAGTGTGACATACAAATGAATATAATCTGTGTGCAGGATCAAATAATTGGATAACATTATTTTCTACTTCATTTAATTTACTGTACATGCACTTTAGCATAATCTGAGACCGTCCGCTGGAAGTGTATTTATAAAGCTGTGGTAAATGTGTCTGTTAGCAGGTTGGTGTGTGGGTTTCGCTCCATGGAGCATGTTCAACATGTAAACACACCTCTGTTCTCTGTAGTGATCTACCATGATGTAAAAGAAGTTGTAACGGTCATATTATTATTATAATTATTTTTTTTTACACAGAGGTTCAGCTTAGCTCACTTAATGTATCTGTTTTTGATACATTTATAGATGGAAAATCTTGCTTGCTTATCAGTTCATTTACACTGTGAGCTACTAAAAAATCATATTATTGGCATAATAATATGAAAAAGGTCACATACATCTGGACCTTTTGACCTGGTTTTCATTCTCACTACCTTATGAAGAAAGTAGTTTCTGCACATGTCCTCAAAAAGATCCTTCGTTATGACTGCTGTACAGGTTTTGATGCTACTGGGTAGTGGTGCCTAAAAGATACTAGATTGTTACTGGCAATATTTATTTTTTGATGAAGAAACAGAGTAATGCTAACAAGTCAGCTTTAACTATCTTGTGATCAAAAAAGAAGCAGCTTTCTATTAAAGCAACAGTTACATATTTCATTTATACTATATTCATTTGTCTATTTCAGCTTAACACACTTCTCATGGGCATTAGCAGTGTCTACATTTAGTGTTAAACTTGGTGGATATGGTTTCAGACCTTCCTGCACTTAAGTGCCTGCACAGTGTCCAGTGTCTGTTCAGTCGCTCCAAGTTCCACAGTGTAGACATTGCAACATGCCGCAGGCTGAGAAACAATTTTTGTTGTATTCAACGTGCAGCTTCTGGTTGAGAAGACTTAACATATTGTTGAAGGCAAAGTTTTCTTCGCTCACTCATAGGATATGGATGGTTTTATTTGATAAAACAATATGTAGGAAATGTTAACACATGTCTGTTCAGTTGTTGTTATTGGATGTAATTGTTCATTGTAATTGTTGTAATGCGGCATCCTCGGTGATCCTGAAGTTTATTTTTGTCATATTACTTGAGCATTTGTATGCAGAGAGCAGCATGTTCAGTGACGTTAAAGTGCAGAATAAAACTTATTTTACACTGACTCCGTCTGGTGGATTTATTTGTTTTTTATTGGGTTTTTTGGAGGCCAATTCGTCCACATTTTTGGTTTTAGATCAACTCATTTGGAAAAAAAATGGGCACTGTTGTCCTCTAATACGAGTTTATTATTTAAATTGTGTTTTATGGTAATGAATTTCAATTGAACCTATTTTTAATGTGGCTGTAATGAGAAAAATTTAGCACAAGGAAATTTAGTCATAAGAAACAAGTCGAGTTTCTGAATGATTGTTGAACTTAAATTCAATTCGAATGTGATTTGAAAAGAATATATTAAATGAAACCATTTCCATATGGAAATACTTCTAATATAGACATTTACGAGAAATCAAACTTAACTTGAACGCCTCGCCGTCGCTCGTCGTACGTCATCTTCGTGCGACCGTGTTTACAGGAAGCATGGCTCGCCGCTGCTCGGTGTGACGGTGATGCTGATGGCACAGTAACGACAGTTTCCACCGGTGCTCCTGTCGCTTCACGGGGGGATATGACCATGGACATGACTTTCCTCGGGACCGGCTCGGCCTACCCGTCTCCTCACCGCGGTGCCTCGGCTCTGGTGCTGCGGACGGAGGGGGAGTGCTGGCTGTTCGACTGCGGAGAGGGAACCCAGACCCAGCTGATGAGGAGCCCGCTCCGAGCCGGTTAGTCCCTGGAGCTCCAGCTTCCCCTCGCGCTTAATATCTCTGAGACTAAAAAAACACAAAACAACAACAACTATGAATGAATGAACTATTGACGCTTCTATGTTATTATGATTTATGTTGATCCAAAATCCACTTTATTTTAGGATAGTTTCAGAATTTCTTATATACATGTTAAAAACTAGAATAATCTTGTAGAGTGTTTGTAGATTGGCATTGTTTTAAATTTGTTTTTTTTAACACTTTTCAAACATTTGGTTCAATTAAGATTCTTACAGTCTTATAGATATAAAAGGAAACTAAAACAGGCAAAATAAAGAAAACAATAACAAACAGTCATGGTTACAGGTTTCCACCATCAAATAACAAATCCAGTATCTTGAAATCTATACATTGGTTTTGTCATATATTTTTTCCACTGTCATAATATTAATAATAATAAATTTCATTTATAGAGCACTTTTCATTGCTAAAAGCAATCTCAAAGTGCTATCATTAGCATAATCTGTTATTGTAAGTTTGTCACAGTCGCACAATAAATGCCAGATGTGATAACTATAAGTTAAATTAAGACCTCTTCATTTCTTGTATTTGCCCCAGTTTAAGTAAATCAGCTTGGACTCATCGCCCCCTGCTCTCTCAACGTTGCCGCTATATAGCTCCTGCAGTGTGTAAATAATATGTCCTGTTTTCTACCCAGGTCGAATCTCCAAGGTTTTCATCTCCCACCTGCACGGAGATCACCTGTTTGGTCTGCCGGGTCTTCTCTGCACCGTCAGTCTCAACACCAACCCTGACCCTCAGCAGAGTCCAAACTGTGTGCACATCTACGGGCCCCGGGGCCTCAGGCACTTTCTCAGGGTGACGCTTGGCCTCACGGGGTCACAGCTGCTCTTCCCTTATGCAGGCAGGTCCAAGATTGAGACAGACTGAGCTCTGATATCCACACCGTGCAGCACACTGACATGATGATAATAATAATAATGATATGATAACAAACTTCCTTTATGTAGCAACTTTCGAAGCAAAGCTACAAAGTGCCTCACAAATACAAATGAGGAACTGAAGCCAAACAGTTATAAACATTTAGAATATCACACAGCAATAGGGCAGAAATAAAAAAACGTTTATTAAAATAGTCAGAGATCAGAGCCAGGACCAAGACTTGTATGATACAATAAAAGTTTTAATGAATTGCAGTGTCTGTAGTCTGTATTTTAGACATTTATATTGTGCCGCAGTGATACCACCTACAGCTTAATTTACTTTTATTGTACTGCATCATAACATTATCAATCTGCTCTAAACCTTCCTATATCATGTGTGTTGTTATAGTGCACGAGCTGGAGCCCACACCTGAGCAGAGTCCAGAGGAGGGACAGCTCAGTCTGGAGGTATGTGTCAAACATCATCCCTTTGTATAGAGCAAAACACTACACCACCACTAGAACGGCACTGAGAGAGCATACTGAACAGTACCTCTGCCAAGGCACCTGCCCAATGTCACCATGTTTAAGAAAGTGTAGAAAAAAAATTCCTTGATCTGCCCCAAAAAGTTAATGGTTTCTTCTCTGGGTCATGCTCCACCCCCTCCACTACATGGTAGTAGGTTCTTTTGCTTTTGATTTGTCCTGCTGACAGACAGACAGACAGACAGACATTATGAAAACATAACCTGCCTAAATTACAAGGGACTGGGCCATTGTATTGTGGCTTTGATAGTATTTTAGCCAATTATTCTAAATTCTTTTTAACTTCCTTTCTTTATAACCCCAATCCAAAAAGGTAACTCTGACTAACCCTCAGCCCGGATGCTGTTTTAAGCAAACCCAGACACAACATAGACTCACCCTCAACCTGCAGTATATCACCACTGAAGACTCCTGCAAAAAAAATGTCAGATTGTGAGATAGATTTTGAACAAGTTTTTAAACCCCAAAAGAGGGTTTTCTTAAACTGCACAGGAGCCTGTAATCTTATCTATGTTGTGTAGTTTTGACTGATGGGCTCTTCCTCTCCAGATGACGGCAGAGTGCGGCCCCTTGCACCCACAGGAACAACCGGGCAGGACGATCCCCCTGGACGTCTCCAGTGACTGTTACCTCCTATTTGAAGACAAGAAGTTTGTGGTCAAAGCCTTTAGGCTGTTCCACCGCATCCCTTCCTTTGGGTTCTGCATTCAGGAGCACAATCGCCCCGGAAGACTGAAAACTGAACTGCTGAAGGAACTGGGTAAATTTCACTTTGTGTCCTTTCTTTCTTTTTCTTATTTGGACTATTTTAGAATGGGGGGAAAAGAGAAATATTCCTGTGTTCAGCACCTGTCCGATATTGTAGTTGGTTAGTGGAGGTGGAGTTAAGACTCAGGATTAGAGCCTGATTGATTTGAAAATCGATAATATGAGCCTTTTGAGCCTTTATGAGCCAGCATTTGTGTTTGCAGGTATTAAAAAAAACTTTATTTGAGAGGCAAAACAAAGCAGAAAAAGATAAATTCAAATTCTATATATTTGGTAGTATTTGTGTTTTCTTTTTATCTATAGTTATCTATAGTAAAGTTTATGGCTTGATAAAGACATCGTAAGAATCAGGAATTTTTTTTACTCCCTAATATTGTTATCAGCATGGGCCCCCAAAAATCCGTATCGGTCTGCATCTAGCCAGTATATATTTCATGGTGTTATGTCCATGAATTGAATTTTGACCATTCAAACTTCTAAAGCAGGTAGAGAAAAGATTTTAAAAGATTTTAGCATATGAATTAAAAAGATACAGATACAAGGTACATGTCTATAATTATTGTATAGTAATGAACTAGGTGATTTAATTTGATTAAATTAATTCAAATTCTGTTTAAAAACAATTACAAGGTGCTGTATTTTTGGAATCAAATTAAACAGCGGTCCTCCAGTGTCTTATCTGTGAACTGGTCCCACTTTGTGTCTCTCAGGCCTGAGACCGGGGCCTCTCTACGGGCGTCTCAAGGCCGGAGAGTCTGTAACTTTGGAGAGTGGGCGAGTGGTGCGGCCAAGCGAGGTGCAGGAAGAAACCATCCCAGGGAGGAAGGTCTGCATATTCGGGGACTGCAGCGCAGTTCTCGGGGAAGGGCCGCTGAGCTTGTGCAACGGGGCGGACGTCCTGGTTCACGAGGCGACTCTGGCGAACGAGCACCAAGAGAAGGCAGTGGACCACGGTCACAGCACACCGGAGATGGCGGCGGCGGTGGCCCGGGCTTGCTGCGCGCGGAAGCTGGTGCTGTACCACTTCAGTCAGAGGTACAAACCCAGCTCCCTGCAGAAGGAAGGGGACGAGGACGACGTGTCCGAGCTCAAGAGACAGGCTGAGGAAGCTCTGCAGGACAGTGGTGTGGAGGTGACTCTGGCTGAGGACTTTCTGACTCTGCCCATTCCCCTCAGAAGGCCAATGTAATAAACAGTGAGTTTAGGACTTGGCAGGTATGTTTTTTAAAAAATTTTTGTATACATCAGTCTTCATCCGCAGCGGTAGTTTGATCCATCACTATGGGGATGTAGATGCTCACAATCTCCATTATTGTTCAGATTGTTTTTTGAAGTTTATTGTGATGGTTCATTCCTGGTCGTTGAAACAATTGGTAAAAACAATCTCTGCTCGAGTTGCATTTACTTGCTTGTTCTGGCCTGCAAGTGCATCCCATCATGGTCTGTAGCCGCAGATGTCAACTTTTAGGCGAGCATGGATGCGATGTGAGGCTCAGAAAACTTTAAAATGACTGAGCAGACTTCAGCAGCAGATGAAGACTGAGAGCTAACTGTCAAACTCCAGAGCAATGAAGTGGACCTTGAGCTGACTGCTCTGGAGTTTGACAGTTTTTCCCAGCTGTTTCCACAGTTAAAAGTACTGTCAGAATTTTAATTTAAAACTAAAAAGTAACTCTTACGGGTCTATTCATGCCTTGACTGTGAAGTAAACCCATAATGTAACTACAATGTTTTCACAGCTTCTGTGTAATGGTAAAGAACATGTGATCGTCTCCGAACATTTTCCAGAGCTTTATTTCTGGATCTGTACACAAGGTATTAAAGTACAACAGAAAATACAAAATAATGTTTAACAAAAAAAAGAAAAGAAAAAAGAACAACTCAATGTTTATGTACAATTCTTATAAACAATAAAGATAGCTTCTTGAACATTTCTCATAGTGAAGATTTTGATTGTCTATATTTCTGGATATACATTTTTAAGTTTTGTAGGTTTTTTATTCACAAAGGTGTTTTTGTTTTCAAAGGACTTGAGTTTTCTTCTTCAAAACAACTGCAATGTTTTTTTTTTTCCTTTTTAAACTTCAAAACACAATACAAAATATAAAATAAATTTGTTTGGTGCTTGCTTGCACACACAAGTCTCATACCAGAGATATCAATAAAATATCACATTTTTAAGAATTCACAGGGTGGTGAAAAAACCTACTTCTACTACTTAATGGCCTTAACATTCTTGACAGTTTTTCTGCGTCTTTGTACAAACCACAGGTGAAATAAATATCACTGCACTGCTAAAGCCAGAAGAGCTTGGAGGACCTACTGCATTATGCACATGGCATTAAAAGAGAAATGAGCTCCCAACGTACTTTAGGAGCAGCAGCCATACCTTTACCATCAAGACAAATGAACGACGATGAAGTGTAAAAATAAAAATCTTTTTAAGGAAAGATGATGATGGGCGTCTTTTACACTTGGCTGCAAGTTTCAAATGCAAAATTGCAACACTGAGTAATATCAATACGTCTTCAGGTAAAGCCGTTTTGAGTGGTACACTTGGGAAACAGGACACAGCTGGCATGCGTGGTTTCAGCCGTGTCCTGGTGTGTGTCGGTATCATGACTTTCCAAAGGGGGGAGAAAAAAAATATTTCAAACACGAAGTCAACCAGTCAAAAACTGCAAAACCCCAAATATCTGTACATATCTACAAATTATTGCCTTTCGGACAAGGAATCAAATTAAAACCTTTGTATCAACACAGATTCACAAGTGTAAGAGGTCTGTTAATAGACTTTTTAAAGGATATTTGCTAATTATTTACATAAAACGCGTTACGTGAATATTTTCTCAGATGCTGGGCTTGGAAACAGAACTACTTGATCGAACTCAAAAGATGATGAAGAGGCATGACTCCTGTCTGTACATACATAACGATGAGATACTACAACTATGGACATGACACAAAATTATGAATCCCCTGAAACAAACTAATTATTCATAGCACAATGCATAGATAAATTAAGTAAACACTACTACTGCATCCAATCGACTGACAATAACCTGCTAAACATGTTACAGTTCACAACAATGGACTCATGTCGAGATAACACAGCTCCATTTCTGCTACTAGACTCCAAGAACTCATGGACCAGATTATACGAGGCGTTCTCTACTCAGTACAGGTTAGGCAGAGGTTGAATACAAAAATCAGAGTGGCTTTAAATAAAGAGATAATACTGTTAGCTGGCTTACCTAAGCTTGCAAAGTGGTCTGGAAATGGCGCTACGTGATTTCGGGACATATTCTAATATTTCAATCAAAAGAACATAAGCAGCTAAACTCGCTCAGACAAAAGCATGAGCTGAAAAGATTAAACAAAATCTCACATGAATGTAGTATTAATATTACTGTGCCTGTTGATCTGTGTTGAAATGTCTATTCATGTAAACCATTATCTTGGATGCCGTTATGGTTTGCTTGACTCAAAAAGAAGCCTCGAAAAAAGGAGGTTTTTTATATTATATTAAAATAAATAAATAAATGACTCCCATCATATTACTCTGGACAGGCAATTTTTCACCCGCTTGAAAATGTAATAGAAAAAAAAAATTATGAACCAGGGACTTAAACTTGGGTACAACTACATGGGATAATATTCCAGTTTGGCCACTTTGAACAGTTTAAGAGTAACCACACAAACTAAAGATGAGCTTCCACAGGAAAAAAGAAAAAGAAATGGAAGGCCTTAGCAGCTGAAGCCAAAACTTCCCGCTCTTCGAGCTAATCCCCATGCTAGTGTTGTTCTTCATGTAATATCTAGCCCGGTTTATTTGGAAACAAATAAAACCATTCACACTAGTCTGGTTACTTAAAAGGTACCTGTAAACCAAACACTAATTAAATGAAGAAAAAAAAAGTACCACTTCAAACGACAGGCAACTAAAAACTAGAGGCAGAAAACTGAGCCAGTTTTGGCAGCTGGAAAGAATGGCAGGATAACATACTGTAGCTCTGAAGACGTTGTGTATGTAGACGTGAGGGAGGAAGATACACAACTCTCCGCCTGCAGCCTCTGGGCCCCACTGTACATGGACGTTCCACATCTCAAGACCGCAAAAAATAAAATAAATGGCTATATAAACTCTTGAGAGAAATCAAGATTTTAGTTCTATATGATAGACATCACTGATGTCATATTACACAAAAAAAATGAAACAAAGTATATTCATATACATATATAGATATATGTATATATATATATATATATTTATATATAATAGAATTTAAACAAATCAGATTCTCCAGTGAGGTCAGTCTTATGTACAAGCGAGATAAGGGGGTTTCAAAAGGGAAGAACGAGGGAAGACGATGAGGAAGATCACTCTGATTGAAGTGCTGCGGTGTGCTGTGTGTGGTGCCGTGCGTGTGCTCCCAGAAAGCCGTTGGGCTCGCCGCTGCCGGCCAAGCTCCCAAAGTCCGTGACAGACACCGCCATTTTAGCGCCAGTGATTCGGTGGTGGTGCGTCGTTGTCCGTCGCGCTTCGAAATCCACCCCAAGGTTCCCCACGGACACGTCATTGATAAAGGAGTCAGGCAGTGCCATCTTGAGTCTCTTGGAGGGACGCTCGCAGTCCTTGTTGACGCACACTCCTCCTAGCTGACCGAGGTCCGAGTGGTAAAAGCCAGCGTCGAGCATGTTGAGGCAGTCGGGGTCGGCGCCATTGGAAGGGAACGAGAGGGATTCGTCTTGGCTCAGGGACCCACGATGGAGACTCTCCAGAGGAGGGAAGCTGTAGGAGTCCAGACAACTGACCTCTGCAGGGCTGCACACTGTTGCTACAGTGTTACTCAAAGCTGCGAGGAGACGGGACATAAAAGCAACACAGAGTGAGTGAAAGCAACGAGAGATTTGGCAAGAACCACGTCAACGATGTTCTATGATGTTATGAAGTAATTCTATCTTCTCAGGTTTGTCCATAACTTAAAAAAAGTCCCATGACTGACCAGTGAGGTCGCTGGCAGTGATGGAGTTGAGCAGGCTCAGCTGTTGGTCCGTGGTCGTCTCCAACCGTCCTCCTCCACCAGCTCCTGAACACACCGAGGAGGAACTGTCCACTGCCAGTCCCTCGGCTTCATCCACCAGCCGGTCCATCAGGTCACTTAATACAAAAGAACAGAATTCAGAATTAATTTGTTTTTCAAAATGATGTGCACATTTTACATTGGCCAATGTTTAAAACACAAACAAAATGAATGCAAACGTTTAGAGCGAGTCTTCTACTGTCACTTACGTCACACCGGGATAGCTGCTGTATTTTTTCTTTCCAAACCGATTCTGCTGCACAAAGAAGTCAAAGCGCTCCGACTTTTTCCACATGTAATAAAATGCCACACATTCTGCTACAGTTCGTGTTGTGACCTGAAAGGGGGAGAAAACCATTATGTAATGAGAAACTTTCAGATTTCTGTGCATCTACAGGTATCTGCCCATGGCTGCGGAGAAATCATTTGAAAAGACTCACTTTGTTTCTCTGTATGAGGTGAAAGTTTTTGTCATACATCTGTAGTGCCTGTTCAAAGTTTTTGCATTCCTCTTCTGACCACGGCGGTGATTTTTCTAAAAATTAAACCAGAAAAAACATTTTACATATTAGTTGTTAGTGCACAACGTATAAACGAAAAGTTAAAAACGCATTGGGAAAATTCAGTTCAAGTCAATATTTTAAACTTCGCAAAATTCACCGAAAGATCCTTTAATACAAAGAATAACTCAAGACATCAGCCAAGTTATATCAACATCTTCATCGTGTTTGACGATCATTAAATCACACAGAGAGACATTAGTTGAAAAGAACAAATAAGAAAAGTAAAAGGGGCTTTGTATTTGTTTACCGCAAAGAAATTGTACTAAAGCGACATTCACACTGTAGTGCAATCACATACATTCTTGTACTAAATATTTTTTATACTAATTTGTGCATTTCTATAGATTGAGGAGAGATGTTTATTTAAATTTAAGCTGTTCTAAGGCACACAATTTAAGCAGCATTTCTTTTGGTGTTGGATTGGATTGTTTTGGTTGGTGTTTGAACGAGGGTGGTTCCTATACGGAGGATAAAGAAGGTGAACGTCATCACCGGAAGGTCTGAACTGTTTGTTCCTGGACAGAATGCATTTTAATCATCACGTCAGTGCAGCTCACTGCTGATGAGAGTGCATATTTGCATGACATGAAAAGGGAACGTGGACAGAGGGAAAGGCTGCAGGTGAGATCAAATACTGAATATGTAATGGCAGGAAATTAAAGAAAACACTTAGCAGTAAACAGATGTCATCAAAGGCTAGACAGAGGAACCTTTTATCAGACCGAGATCTCACATGTCAAAGAATAAGTGGCGGTAAGAGAAGAGAGGGATTGTACAGTCTTCCACGAGGTGGGATTAAGATGGCAGACTCCATATTAATGTGATCCAAATAAGAATAGAAATAAAAAGATGACTCCGCGTTACACTACGATACTGAATGGGATTTGTCATATACAAATTCCTTTATGAATTTAAATATTTTTTCATTAATGCTTTTTCTTTAAATATCTCATTGATGTGTGTTTTAATAGGATGATAAAATATGTAATAAAAATACTTTGTAAACAAAAATTCTGACTTCCTCCATCTGCCTGCGAATGTGCGACCGACAAATCCTGACAACTAATGGCTGGATGGGCCTGATGCTTGATACGGACTTCCAAGATCCAACAGAAAGGGAACTAGCGGTCTTGGGAAAAAACAACCCTCAAAATACTGTTGAGTAGTTTATGTGTTTGCAAATCCTTTGGAGAAAACCATTTAGCCAGTGCACATAGTTACCATGTTTAAATGCCACAGGACACTGATTTATAAGCAGTCTGGATGGCACAACAAATCTACAAAAACTCATAATGCCACCAGAGAATCACACCGTCATCTCTGCTAAACCTAGAAGTTTTACAGTAAACATATTTGGATGCAATGTTTTTCAACGGCAGAGCTTGAGATTGTAGGCTGACAGCCCACAGTGTGTTAACTGTGACGCAACCGTGAACCTGTTTCCTTTTCTTACCTTTTGAGGACCGTATGCGGCTGCAGTATCTCTCAAGTGCTTCACGGGTGTTGTAGTTGCACTTGACAAGCTCATGCAAAGCCTATGGGGAAAGAGCGGAGCGGTCAAGACTGGAACATTTTGTGCATCTAAGAATCAAATAACGTGAAAAAATGTATGTGAAGATTTAAAAGTTAAATTGCTATCCCATGCTCATCACTGTGGTATAACACGATAGGTTGGACAGGGACGAAACTAACCTTCTCATTGTCTCGTACGTGCATCCCTGGTTTGTCGCATCCCATCTTTTCCTCCGTTGTCCGCGACAACACGTCACACAGGAAACCCCTCACCTTGTTTTCTGCCATTGTACCCGGGCACCATAATAACTCGTCTTCATCTTCATACACTGAATGAGAAAGTACATTACAGTGAGAAAAGTCACCTCTTAAGATCGCCGTCACGATAAACAACCTATTAGGCATAAGAGCCAGAGAAGTGTATAAGATAGAAAAGCAGAAGTCACCTTTCTCCCCATCTTTGTAGTGACAGAGGCAAGAAGGAACCTCTGCTTGGTACTGTGTTCCCACCATTATTTCCTTTAATAAGAAACAAACAAGAACACAATATGCAAAATGTTTAAACCCAGGCGTAAACTAGTACAGATTCAGTGGAAAAGATGGAAGTAAAAGTAGTTGTCTCTGATAACACATGAAGAGATGAGTAGTTTTAGTGAAAATCAACTTTTAATAAAACTCTCAGATTTCTGAAGATCATTTTCAAACTGCTTCGGTTTCAGAGATTTGAGAGGGCCACTTGGGTTTCCATGGATTTAAGCAATGCAAAGAATTGATTACCTTTCTAGAGTCCTCTGGGCTAGGGCCATCTTCATCACACTCTGACTCTTTATCACCATCAGAGATGGCATTAGCTGAAACAAAATTTTAAAAAAAACAACAGATGAATTACTTTACAATTGATGAATTCCTGATGCTTTAACTGCTGACAAAACAACATTTAAATGAGCTACAATAATTAAGATTGTTATAAGAGTGATTCAAGACCTGGACAAACTGCACAGTGTCATATTATCACACAACATTTTTAACAAAAAATTAATATATAAAACAATGTCGGCATGTTAAATTTGATGTAGCACATAATACATGACTGTACCTTTCCCTCTTCTTTAAAAAACATGTTTTTAACCATTTTAAATTGCATATTTAAACCCATTGCATATAATGTTTATTTGTGAATTTCCAAGATTGCTGAAATAGTCTCAAATTTTCAAATATTAAAATTGCATAGACTTCAGTTACTGCATGATTCTAATATTTGTATTAATTTCTTGAAATTTTTAATTTTAATTAGATTCTGCATTTCAAGATTTAATCCTGCAAAGCTACAGATGTGAAATGCTTATTAAGAGAGTGTAACCCATCACTTACATCGTAGTGTTCTTGGGAAGAAATCAGTGGCCTCGTGGGAGGTGACTGAAGGGGTAAGATCATCAGCCGAGGACTGGGTCTCCTCCTCGTAGTCTCCAGACAGTAGGTCTTTAGCTATTTCTTCCTAAAGAGAGAGAATATCCACTGTATACTTGGACAGACCAATAGTGAACTACAGAATATCGGAATGACATATATGGAGGTAGATGCATTTATCTCTCAGATTTTATTTTACTCACTGTATAACATCACAAAAGAACTGCAGATGTTTACCTTGTCCAAAGTCATGTCAGGCAGCTCATCAGTAATGTCTCCAGAGGAGCTGTCTATACTGGAGCCCGCTGAGGCCTCGTAGCGATAGATGGCCAAAAGTTCTTCCAAAGGCATGGTCCCCTCCTGGTGGGCAGAGGGACAAAATGAGTACTTCAGAAATTAGCTAAACCTAAGACGCATTCACCCTCTAATATCTAAATTACAATACAACATTCACAAAAAAAGATGTTTATTTTAATTTAGTTGAACCTTATTAATTGAAGCATATGAAGCTCTGAAGCTGACATCATCCCCTTGTCCTCATAAATGCCACACCAGCCCATTGTCAAAATTTTAAATTATAAACCCCCTTATGTCTGTGACCAGACAGCATCAATATTAACAGCCTGACTGCACAAATAAGATGGTGCAACTTGGTTTTCCACATTAAATGATATATATATTCCTTCCATATGCACAATTAAATATTGTACTACTAAATTGTTGCATTCATTACATTTACACAGTTAAATCATGTTTTTTTGTGCTTTGAGTTTTTTTGTTTTTGTTTTTACCTTTTCCAAATCTGCAATCTCAGATCTGAAATTCCTCCCTCCATCCAGAGACTCCTCCTCCTCCAGAGTCCTCTCATCATCATACTCATGAACTAACATTTCTGCTGTTGGGTCAAAGTCATGATCCTCTGATGACAAAGAGCCAACTGAGAGAGAGACAGAAAAGGGGGGGGACAAAAAAAATAAAAATTAATTGATTCATATTGCACAAATTAGATTTTTTTCCCCCAAAACTAGAAATTTGAAAATACCACTTGAAGATGTTACAACAATATAGTTACTCTACTGTGATTACAATTAAGTCAGTTCCAAAGTCACTGTCTTTGATAAGATGATGCAATGATCTATGTGCAAACAACATGAAATGTTCTTGGGATTACTGCTTCATTTACTTTACTTCAATAAGACAAATCAAGTTAATTAAGTAGGTTATAAAGTGTAAATGCCACTACTCGGTTCATAACGGAGATGTTCTTACCTGGACTTGAACTCCCGAGGGAAGCCTGCAAGAGAATAAGAGCAGAGCATAAATGCGGAGCTGTAGTTGACACACGGGATCAACTGTTGTCCAGTCCCTTTAGCACGACATATTAAAAGTCAGAAGAAGTTCAAATGCATTGAATGGCCCGCATTATTATCACCGGACATTTTTGGGCAGGGAAGCTGTTTACACCGCTAACGTTACCTGGAAATAGGTGGCTAATACGAAGGCTAAGCGCCGAGGACAACTAGGAGCACAGCGTGGTTGCAACTCCTGGAAATAAACAGATCCCTTTGCTCGGACACGATCCGGGTGAAAACAGAGGAATCTCACCAGAGAGACGAGCGCGGTTTGAGCCCTGTCGCCCCCTGAAACAGTTAGCTAGCCTGCGAGCTAAGCCCAAAGCCGACCGTCAACGTTATCCATCGAAAGATGTAAACACTAATTTCATTTGCGCGGCACCGCAGTCGACAGAGGCGGGTTGTCTCCACAGCACACGCGTCGCCAATTATAACCAAATGGAAAAACATAAAATTTCATTCATCACAAACGCCACATTACATGTTATTTCCTTTAACCAGCGGGCTAACGATACATTTACGTATCAATTTACACAGCCGCTACACCGAAGCAGCTGAGCGAGCGACGGCGCAGCGGCCTTGTCGTGAAGGCTCAGTCCGGACATTCAAGCGCATTTTAAAGGAATAAAAAAGACATTTATGACACGAAACACGCCACACGGACGGCAAAAAGCATTGTCTGCCCAATCGATGGCGTGGAATTTAAAAATACAACGCACAAATTTAAAAAATATCGATTTAAGATCGATTGCTTCTCCCCTGTTTTCCCTCTTACCTCCGCCATATTGGTACCTTTAGCTAATGGGCTCGTTCTAGCGCAGTACCCGGATCAGCGCTCTGAGCCAATCAGAGATCCAGGTGTCCGCTGTAGTCGTGACGCCGGTCAGACCAACCACTGGGCAGACTAACGGTAATCGTTTCATAAAACGGCAAATGTGAAAATAAAACATGCACCGAAAAATGAATAAACTCCCCAGTGCACATCCAATGTGTGTCGATTATTAGGCGTTTGGTAAAATTTTTTGCAAGAGCGTATGAACGCCTCAGCAGATTTTCTCTTCTCGTTACTGTTTATCGCAGCTGTATCATTTTGAAGCTCAATGTTAACGCCAACATGTTGTCTCTATTTGTTCCTGTTTAAACCTTTAATCGTGCTCACTCTGCCTTCGAATGGAAGCTCTTGCGTTTTTGGTAGAATAATTTGAATGGACAGCAACTCGTTATCATTTAGCAATCTTTTTGTTTGGGCTGTGTAGCTGTAATTTTTCCACATATGGTCCATAATACTAATACTACGAATACCTATACTGTGCTATAGGCTTATAAGAAAAGTAATGACAGAGACAAATCCCTACATTCACCTATGTTGTTGTTCATGTTTTTATCATAATTGTTTCACTCAGTGGGATTTTTTTTTAAATCAGGTATTTGATTAATGCACCAACGAAACTGCAATTTAATACCCTTGTTTGAAAATCATGACCTCAGATTGTTCTCAAATTGTTGTGAGAGCAGATTCAACTGTTTTATTCAAACGTCAACACATTTATAAACTGATTGGTGGAGAGTGCAAAATAGCACCAGGTATTCAATTATTGAATTGAGTCAGTTGGAAATATATTGCATTTGGCTGTGGGCAAAGACATACCCGAAAAGCTGTTGGCTTGATGCTTTTCTTCATCACCGGCCTAAGCTAATTTGCACCCATTAATATCACTAGTGAGTAACTCATACAATAACGCTTTATGACTGGAAATCTTTAACGCAATGGTTGAATTACTAAGCAATCTCCTTAAATGTTCTTTTTTTTCTTCTCAGAAATGAATGAAAAGCTTTTGGGGGATAGTGTGTTTGGTGTACAGGACCACCAGAGGGCACAGGTACACTTAAAAAGTAGGTCTGTCTACTCACACCATCCATCCTCCTCCCACCCTTCCTGTTTTCAATGACTGTGTAACTTATTTGGTTATTTTATCACACAGTGACATGGGAAAACAGGTTGACAGCTTGGGCAGGTAGAAGTTAAAGTGAAATTGAGGCCCAACTACTGTGAATGGTAGTGTAAAGAAACAAAACAACAACATTAAAACTTACTGTAACTAATGGTTTGGTTGAATGAAATGCTGTGGAAATTGTCCCCCAAAGTTTTACTGTGAGCAGCGGAGGCGGAAGAGTTGGATGGTTAGGGTCACCGCCAGTTCAAGGCAGGTCAGCTGCTACTTTCAACTGACCTTACTTTCTGCAGATATTGGTAGGTACCGATGATGAGGTTTTTTTTCTGATGCTTTGAGGTGGGCGTCCTTCCTGTAGCAATGTGTCAACAGGTCACATTTATTTTGAGCTTGTACTGAGAATTAAGTCTCATGTTTGACAAGCAGTTGGAGGTGTTTGTGTGTCGGTGGCATCATTCTGGTTTGTCCAATTTGAGCGTTTCGGTTGAATGCAGAAACTAAATTGAGACTTGAAGCCATTATAGAACGATTTTTTATTTATGGGACCTCACAATGCAGTATATACATAACATTACATTCATTTTCATCATTAGATGTTGGATGGGGTCTGACAGCTTGCACTTTATTGCATTCAGTGAGTTGTAATGGTGGTTGAAGTTTGTTTTATTTGGCAAAAAAAACCCCTCATAACATAACATAACACTCAGCACATGTAAATTAGCATCCAAAAACAGCCTCACCCGTGTTCACATTAATTTACACATGCAGAAACATCGCATCGGTAGTGTTGAATCTTTATGCGCTTCTTGCATAAACACATCTTTATCTTGTGATGTGGTTTTACCTATTAGTAACGCAGTTTATCGGGTTGCAAGTGGTGGGTGTCAAACTCTTCAACAAAGAGTCACAGGCTACTGTTGTTGTTTACCTATTGGTCGCATGTAATGTGTCATTGGGACACACATTTGTCACTGCAATTAAACACTTGTGAGTTTGGAAAGCAGAGTTCCCTATAAGGTGTAAGAAGGGCAGCGTGGGCTTCCTTTGGAGGACTCAAACAAATGAGTCATGCTGGTCCGACTGTTCAGAAGCACATCCCTCTAGAGGCCACATCTACAGTATTAACTTCTTACCTGTGCTACATTTGACCATGACAAGGACCCTTAAATGGATCAGATTAAGTTACATGTGTAACCTTTTAACATACCTGCTTAAAAGTTATACATTTTAAGCAGGTTGTAACACAGCAAAGATCAATCTGATAACGACCAAGTCAAATTGTTGCCTCGATGGAAGTATTTTTTCCTTTTCCTCTTCTTCTTCTTTTTCTTCTTCTTCTTCTTCACTGTTTGTGGTCACTGTGGCTGTGTGGCCTTATTAGTGGAAAATAATCCATTACTTTCTCAGTCTCTCCTCTCACTTTTCCCTTTGTGGCGAATTTATGATTACCAAAACCATTTGAAAGCCCATTTGAAAGCGCTCTTTTACAGAACAATGCAGTCAGGAAGATGTGGGACCTCACCTAATGAGTGAATCTGTCAGGTCAACAAGTTATCCTCTGACGTACGTTATGGAGAGGCGGGTGACAAAGGGTCACAATCTATTGTTCCAGTGTGAAACGGATGCTGCTGATTAACACTGGCCCACACCTACACTGGTTTAGCGATTGTCCAGCAGCTGCCCACTCAGCTGATGTGGCGTCAGAGGCAGAAAGTGAATTGTAATAATGGTCATTTCTTCATAATTATCAATCATATTGGAGGCCAAATGAACACATCAGCTGCATATTCAATGATCAAAATTTGAACAACACGTCACTGCAGGATATCACACTTTGTAAACTGCAAGACTATTTAGTATGTTGATATTAGTAGTTAATGGTGTCAGAGCATGAATAGGTTTTTATCAAATCTTGTATATGAATGTAATGTTGCAATGTAACAGCACCACTGGCTAAATACAGCAAAACGATCATACAGTGGAATCAACACCTCGCTAAAACAAATTCAACCAAAAGTGAACATTTATCCCGCCACCAAGAAAGTAGGATTTATTGCCAAAAAAGTGATGGCTTATTATAAGTATATATACATGAAAAAGTTGGTTTGGTCCTTTATAAAGTAAGTTATACAGTCCACTAGGTGGCAATGTTTGACAGCTTGGTCTTCTTCATGACTCAGCTTTAGCATTTTCCTTATCATTTCAGCAGCCTTACCCTCCAGTCAGGCTGCAACAAGGACTGAGAGTAACCCAGCTGCCTGTTGTGTTTATATATCTGGGTGAATCATGTAAAACTCCACCATGTGCCTCTGCACACACAGATTTGTGTGTGTTTACAAGTAGCCAACAATATTTATCCCCACACGTTGTTCACTTAACAGTAAGCAGCTGCAAAGCAAGTCCCACAAAGTCAAACAAACCTTTCTGTAGGACTTAGCCATTTTGAAGTTTATATTACTGATGAGTAATATAAACAGGCAGTTGGCGCAATTTCAATGACATCCAAGAAAACTGATTGCGTATGCATTTATGTTTCACTATGACATGTGGTGGCTGTGGATACAAGTAAATAACCTGACACTGTGGAGTAAATGCAACATGAGCAACAATCCTCTCCTGTATGAATACATCTAATTTTAAGAGCTATTGCAATGCATCTTCAAATTTCTAACATTTACCATGAAGAATGGAGGAATAGAGATTCTGCAAGAAAGGTCTTTGCAGCAAGGTATTAAATCACATCATCAGAACATTAGCTGATCTTTGATCATGCAAGTACATACAGCACATACATCAGCAGACACCACATAAAACAGCCTGTTAGAAATCAAGGTCATAGCATGTTTAAAGTAACCTTTTTGCTGCATCCACTTATCACATCCAACTCTGACATTAATGTGTTTACTGTGAGATACTCTTCATGTGTGCAGTGACATTTAAAGCCATGTATTTGTGCAGCACACAAAACTCCTGGAAGTGCGTAACAGAAAATGGGCTCAGGTATGAACATCTCTTGCTCCTCTTTTGGGTCGCTGAGTGTTTGGGCCGATATGTTACGACCCCGGCTCAGAGGGAGGCAGTGAAAATTTATTTTTAGTCATAAAACTGAGTCAATGTTTCTCTGAAAGCACACATCATCAGTCTCTGCAGGATTTGAAGATGTTTATTACAGAATGATGTACAGCAGCCCTTGAGTCACAGCTCTTTGAGCCGCAAACAAATTCAGACTGCAACCTCAACACCTAACAAAGTTAAAAAATGCACATACATCAGATGTGCTGTTTGGCTCGCCATTTACCTCCATCTCAGATTTGTCAAAATAAACTTAAATGTTATATGTTTTTGTGTAAAAAAAAATAGAATGCTAAGTGAAATCCCCAAAGGTTTGAAAAGTCTTAATTTAAATGCAGCCCGCCAGTCTCTGAAGGGGTTCTCTGATGTATTAAGGACACATTAGCAGTAGGTGCAGTACGTGGAGGCTATTACTGTAATAGCCACAGTGTACTCTTTCTGCTGGATTGGTAATCAA
The DNA here is from genome assembly GCF_022379125.1 of Scophthalmus maximus. NCBI lineage: Eukaryota > Metazoa > Chordata > Actinopteri > Pleuronectiformes > Scophthalmidae > Scophthalmus > Scophthalmus maximus. Next base: position 10,269,298 of record NC_061533.1, on the reverse strand, counting down.
GAGTTCTCCCTAATCTAATTGGCTATGAAGTATGCCTAGCCCTTGCTAAACATTTAAACCATTACTCAAATTACATCCCAATGCTGTTCTATTTTACCAAATTAATGTTTGTGAGAACTCTGATTGTTTCAGTAACTTTTGTCTGGACCTGAGGGTTGGTTTAAGTGCTTAGATAGACAGCAGCAGTGAGTTTAAAAGCATGGAACCCAAAGAAGAATTTAATTCTCCCCCAGGCTCCATAATGGATTTTCAAATGTTGCAACATCAGGACATTGCAACATTATTTAAAAATATTTATGGAAATAATGTGGAGATCTTGATTTTCCACTGTTCAGGTCTGTGGTTTTCAGACAGCTTCCATTTTTCTTTTAGATTTCTGCTCGAAGAAGTAAACAATCATGCCTAAAATTGTTGGGCCTTGGCAGCGGTACCCGCTCCACTGACTACCATTACAGTTTTGAAATGAAAAATAACTTTTATTAAATTTGTACCTGTGCATTTTCTTTTAAATTGAATGTGTGCATAGTGTAATCCACATTCCTGTTGAAGATACTTTTTCAATTTTCAATATATCACACTAACCAGGAGTGTAGCATAACTTAGAGGTAACCATTATATTAGCCCACAAAGCACCTATCACCATTAGTTTAATGCAGTCATTATGAGGTGGTGCACAACCTTATTCAGTCTGCCATGTCTCCTCAGGTGATGCTCGGGTTGGTGAGTTCGAGGGCATGCAATAACCAAGGGCCTGAGTATTAGCAGTGCTCTGTCTATCCCCGGCCCCACACTGAGCTCAGCACAGCACAGCAGAGTCCAAATTGATGGATGGATGGATGGATAGATAGATAGATAGATAGATTGGTAGATATATAGATAGATAGATAGATAGATAGATAGATAGAAAGATAGAAAGATAGAAAGATGGATAGATATGTGTTATATGTGTAATGTGTATAATGTGTGTTATAATCCTTCCTACTAAAATTTTTATCAATGCACACCCAGTGTAAGAGGGCAAAAATCCTGTACAAATCCTGTAGTAAAAACTTGGCAGCTCAGCCTGTGCTCTGTTCATTTTTTTTCTTCTAAATACTTGGAACTGTGAGAGGCGAGAGCTCACTTCAAGGCGGAGTAGCAGTGAGTGGGCACTGCAATTTCCTCTCTTCCTGTAGTCAGACGCAGTATCCACTTGTGTAGGTGTTTGTATATATCCATAGCTTGCGTCATGCTGTGCGCTCACGTTTTATAGGCGATTAGGTTGCGCGTTGGAATCACACGTTGTAAACAGCCGGTGTGGAAATGACCATACTGGTGAATATGACGCAGAGTAAATGTTTCACTGAAGAAGAAAAAAAAACTACAAATCTGTCCCCCACAAGCTAACTTTGTCCTGTGTTGGACCTATTTAATCTCCAATCAGGTATAAGAAATAAATTAGATCCAAAGTTTTTCAAGCTCCAACAGAAACAGACCTATATTTATCTAATATTAAATGCTCTTTTGGAAAGTATCCTTTCAGATACATCTATCCCAAAGCTCAACTACATGAGAGGCTACTATCACAAACCCATGAGCATGTAGTATTGTTCAAAAATTACTTAACACCAGTCACAGTCCTCAGAACCACTTATCATAGAAGCAGGGGTGAGGGTCTTTCAGCAGTTTAGATGGGATGTTGTGCTCTAAAGCTCCTTTGATACAAGCATTGTGCAGAATATGCAAAGTGATGAGCAACACAGCAAATGTGAAGGAGAGAGGAAACAGCTGTGTTGTCATGGATAAGAAGCTACTAATGACGAGACATGTGGGTGACTCTGTCACCATGGTAACCTACGATTTTACCACAAGAACAATTTGTGAGGAGAACTGAGGACAGAGAGGCTGAAAACTATTCTTACCTGCAGGCACACATAATTGCACTTCCAAAGAGGGGGATTTTGAAAAGTTTGCTTTACTATTCAGTCAATGTGTGTTTCACGCACACACTGCTCTAATTTCAAACTCTCTGTGGGACATTCTGTCATTTATTTCATGTTGCTCATGAGCAGCATAGCCCACAAAATGAAAAAGCAGAGGTAAGATAAATAAATGTGCTACAACAATTCATGTTCATGATGAAGATAATTTTGTTGGCATTGGAGTGAAGCTTCTTTAGTTTTGCAACATTTCAAAGTAAGAATATCTGTACACTGAGAAATGATAATGACATAAAATGACTTAGAAGTTCTCTGTAATTTGGGTTGAAACACAATGAAGCAAAAGGATGGAGGATGGAGTTGTCCATTTTGAATACTGTAAGAGAAAAAATAGGGCCTTTTCACCCAAAAATTAGTTCTGGCTGACTGTAACTTAATTGATGTCAGCTCATCTGGCACTGGTTGACTGTGAGCGATGACCTTTCCTTAAAAGTAAACTTTATAGTTCAAGATAAGCTAATAATGTCTTATCTTGCTGGCAGTTGAACTGACATGAATGAATTGGGTTGTTTGGTGAATTTTGAAAAATTGATGAATTTGACTTTAAATGAACCAGAAGTAATTTTTCATATCTTCTCAGCCATGCGTTTCAAATTCAAATCCCAGTTATCTCCACTGAGGGAGCTGCCTTTCATCATTTTCTTTTGTGGGCTGAATAGGAGGCCGTTTATGTTAAGCGGAAGCTTAGATGTAGCCATAGGTGTGTGTGTGTGTGTGGAAGTAAAAGCCATCTGTGAACCACGATAAGGAGACACAAAAAGTGTCTGTGAGTGCAGTACTACTTCTTCACCTGAACAATTTTACTTCCTGGGCATTTCAGTCAAGGGAGACAGTACAGCGGTCTGATGGGAGGGCAGATTCTACAGTGCAGATATCAGATTGTTATATGGCAAAACACAATATATCTGAGTCCTTCAAAGAAGTATGTCACACCGGGGGGTTTTGTATATATTATAAAACCTCAAAAAGCAAGACAGAGTAAAGAGGTGCCATGCAAATGTTTTTGGCTCCTGGGAAAATGGCTGCAAATGTGTGTAATGTGAGTGTCTCGGAACTCTTTGCACCTTAAAGAGCCAAGAGACACTATCGTAAAACCTCACAGAAAACATATCCAGCATTACTATGGCAACTCATTGATAACTTTGAAGAAGGGAATCTTTGAAGATAGACACTATGTTCAAAATGTGCATTGGCCCCCCAGAGTTTTCTCATAATGCCTTTATCACACCTCAGACCTATTTCTGTAGGCCTTATCGGGAGACTGTAGGTGGTTAGACTGGAAAAGGAAAAAAGTGCATGGAAATCTCTGGTGGAGTAGTATAATGATATAACTCTGTTTCCAAAGCTGTGAAGTAACTCGGCCTACATATTTCCATTGTTTAAAATTCCTCACTGCCTCCATCCCTTCCCCCACTCCATCACTAATGCACCGCCGGAAATACAGAGGAATGATTATGCTTGAAATTTGCCACTCAAATGTCATGCTACTTTTTCAGGTTCTATTAATGTCAATTTTTTTCAAGACAAGGCTCCAGCCAGAGAAGAGTGGCAGATGGAAAGACATTTTCCCACAGAAGATACAAAACAGGCACAAAGCAGATTATTATATCTCCAACAGACTAAAAATAGTGCCTGTGTAACATCCTGAAAACAAACACGTAGCTATAAACTTCCACCCTCCTTGCGATTCTCATCAGTTTTAAAACGTGAGAATGCTCATGCCCAAAGACATTTTGGCAGAGAGCCTGAATTCTCATGTGACACAAAGTGGTGGTGAAAGGAAAATGTGAGTAAATGTGTGTGATTGTTCTCTGTTCACTTCATTATTTTGATGGGTAACGTAGACTAAGTGGTGATAACAGCTGGACTGTTTCATTCAACTGGCAACTTGTCCGACGCAGATTTATATTGAAGTTATAAGGCTGAGTCGAGCTGCAGAGTATCTGCTCTTTACTTGGGTGACAGAAGAGTTTAAAGTAGCTCAAACTCTGGCAGGTAGGTTTAAAGGTATTTTAGGCTAGCTATCTGCTCATCCAACTGGCAAATTTTATTGTTTTTAAGCATTTTTTGGCTTTGCTGCAATCTTACTTACAGAATAACAGGACATGTGTAATTTCCTACTATACTTCAATGGTTTTCAATGTTGGTGTATTGCACCTCAATAAGAGCAACTGTTGCATAAGCACTGGCAAATGAGGATCTAAATGATATCTGGATAAAAAAACATTACTTTTACATTATTTTTATTTCTTTTACGTTATTTGGTGAACATACAGTTTGATGTTTTTTTTTTACTATTTTCCAAGATATTTTCCCCATATTGAAGAGCAATCTAAAACCTGGTTTGAAGAAGAGTATGTCTTGTTATATTTACTTTCATGAAAACCTGCAGGGGAAACAGACTTCTTTAAATTCGACACAAAGGCCATTGGGGGGGAAAATATTCCTACATGTGGTTCCTGCAGCAGTGGTGGGACGTGCTCTCTCTGTCCTCTGATTCACAAGCACCTCGCTCCCTAACCTGGGTGGTGGCTGACTTTCACAGTATTGTTCCAGGCCTCCCATTCTGCGCCATTTTGTTTCCTGTGCAGAACAGGAAGTCCTGCCTGCAGCTGTTCCCAGCACTGTGAACTAAAGAGCTTTTGCACACGCTCACACACACACACACACACACACACACAGAGAGAGAGAAAACAGAATAAACACATCCTCTTCCTTCATGCTTCCCCTCGGCCTGAGTTGAGGATGCCCCGCTCAGATGTGAAGATGACCCCAAGGGATGATGGGACGAAGCCAAACGCACGTCTGCTTCCCTTTTCAAGACAAAACCCCCTCGCCTGTAAGTAAGCTGCAGGTGTGCAGAAGTATTCCTGGAAGGATATTGCAGCATTCAGGTAATTTTGTGAAAGCACAAAGAGGAGAAATATTTCCAGTTAAAGGAATAAAACAGAACAAGTGTCACACAAAGCAAATTATTGCACTAACAAATCACATCAAAAACATTCCTTTAGGATTATATAGATTATCTACTCTTTAGGCTGCAGCAAACCCTCATTTACCCAAGTCCAAATATTACTACTTTTGGTTTTCCATATAGGTGGCTTTGTCGTTTTGTTCCCACGCAGACAAAGCATGGAGCGCAGATCCCGATATGAAGGCAACTATTCAGCCGTGGGAAAATAACCAATGACCCGTGTGTTGAAAGGGGGTCTTGCGAATGGAGGTTGACATTATTTGGGCATCGGCAATTACATCACAGATAATACAATTGGTCGAGCACCTTATCGCCGGTTATTGTTTCTTTGACGTGATCCAGATAATCCCATGGCCATTTAACAGATATGGAGTCCACTTAAATGCCATGCAGTCTGCAAGCACACACAAGAGGCTGCGAAGTCATAAAAGCACACATTAATTGTGCAGGCTACATTACATCAGATATTTTCTGCCTCAGAGAAGGTCTAAGTGAAAGGCCAGTACTGGACACCTGAGCAAACTGAATGCTTGGTATGCCAATCTGCTGCACATTATCACTCATGCAACAAATCCTCCAGAAAAAAAAATCAGTTTCTCACAGAGAATTTGCTGGAGTAAATGTTTGAACGTCATGTTGATCATTATGCTATTTCTGGCCCGGCGCTCAGTTCACTTTCCCCAAGGTCACAAGTGACTGGGGTATATCCCTGAATGTTTTAAGTGGGAGGCAGGAAAACACCCCAGACATCGTCATTCCATCAAGGCAAACGTGCACCCTCTCATTTACCTGTGGGCAATTTAGAGTGCAGTCCATCTGATTTGTCGTGTAGGAGGAGGCCAAATGATTCAGAGGAAACCCATGATAAGTATGGAATGTGTTTCATGGGATTCTTACATCATTTTAATGATCCCAATTGAGCTTTTCAGTAGGAGTTATCCTGTTAATTAACACTGGCATTGTTATGTCCTTGAATAACTTGTGTGATTACTCATGCGCCTCAGACATATGCTGTTTTGAATTGAAAATATAATTATTTTTTTCCTGTTGGCATTTGGACATATGATTTACTGCCTATCTAAAGAGCATTTCAGAGCATTTTGAATACAGCTATGTTAAACACTAAACTGTGCACTGGTTTGTGGGATAGATTATGATAATCATTCATTTACTGTTTCCATCTGCCCCCATTCTTTTTCAAAAACCTGACAAAATGCAATCAAGCTAAATACAAACCATCACGACTTACATCCCACATCCCCCCTCAGATTAAATATTCAAACTGCAACAATGACCCTCTTTACTTTGCAAAGAACATAATCGTTTAGGACATTTTTCAAATGTCCCAGCCTTCAGTGGCTAAATAGCAGATGCTGAGCAGTACCTGGAACTATTTTATAACTATTTTGTAATTAAATGACCCTTCGAGAGTTATTCACTTTCTGTTTTGTATCTTGGAGAAAACTTACCGCAAGATGTTTCATTGTTCCTTAAAAAACACTTTCAATAAAGTTTAAATTTTACCACAATATATCTCTAATATACATACTCAAAGAATGTAAATAAATCCCTCACATTCCTGTAATTAATTAGACTTCCTTTCCATATCCTTTGCTTTGCCCTGCAGAGGAGCTGGTTTCCTGTCTACAACCATCCATATGCTTCCTTTGAAGGAGGATGCCGTCACACCTCCTCCACTCAAAGGGATCCACCCTTTCCTCATTATAAAATCCATGGCCAAGTCAAGTTCAGGGGTGAAGTCCGATTTGGGTGTGCAGCGTTGAGTACATTAAGTCCTGATGTCATCTCTGTATTATAATTTCAAAGGAGTATATGTTTTCTGTGTGCAAGAATGTGGAAAGAGCACACAGGAACCACAGAATTATTAAAGGCAAAATACCTTGGAGACAAAGTGGTGTTTCAGTATTACTCCTGGATAATCTTACACAACATAGCTTGGGTTTTCTTTTATGCTGTTTCACTTAGCTGTAATAGTCCAGGGACCAGGGCGTGTTGTTTAAGAGGTTGAATTGAACTCCACCGGTAAAACAATATCTTGTTTGTTGATAACCAACAATATGCAAATTTCCTATTGCGGACAACTCACATTAAAAATATTTCAGTCAAAATGAGGACAGCGTGGGGGTACTTGATTTTTTTTCATATTCTCCAGGACGGATGAGCCTCATAGATGCAATAACAGCAGTTGAGCACGGGAGGCACCATCCACCCACACAGGCCAGCTATATCTGTGGATTTGTTTGTGACTCAGAGAGAGAGAAAAATCGACTGCTCGCTGACTCAGGGGGGAAGAGGAGGAGGAGGAGTGTGAAATCTTGCTCGGCTCAGGCAGGGAGCAGAGAGGAGAACTTGCTCGAGAGCAGGCAGGTTCAGTGAATCATCATTGGAATTCCTTGAACCCACAGGGTGGTGTAGCCTCCCCCTTAACAGGTCCAGAGGAAGCCTCTCCCACAGAGCGAACAGGTTGGATCCAGGGAAAACTTCCTCCTGAAAGAAATGTTCACCTATACAGAGGAAAAGTGGGAAAGCTGGATTTTTTTTAAAAAAAAGGTGGAGATAAAGTTGGGGCCACTTGTGTCAAGCGGCACAGCATCGCCTGAAGGTTATCTGATCAAAGAACCACCGGCTCACATGGTGAAAGGCATTTCAATTAGAAACCGTAAAGTCCTACCCACAAACACATGTTGCTTTTTGCAAAATATGCCTAATGCATACTCACATTCTCCCCATCTTTCCTATAGCTACATGTCCAAATTTCTGGCATATTTTAGACATTACGTCACATTCTCTGACTCTGAGAGGCTTGTGCGGATTTTTCACACTTGTGTGGGAATGTCCCTGTGAATGTGCCTTAGGCTTGCACAACCACCATATGTGTGAATTCATAGTTTTCACAGACCTTTATGTGTCAGTGTAGCAGGCCAAAATGTGTAAAAAAGAAAAAACCTTTTATGTCATTGCCAGCTTGAGCTAAACATGACAGCACAGGATGTCGGAAGGAGAGTGGAGACATCCTTGAATCTCAAAGACGCACTAATCAATGGGGGCATAGAGCAGGAAGTGGCGACTAGGACGTGAATGCAATACAAATGACTGAATGGTCACATGAAAATAGAATAAAGTCCCCAGTAGTTTGGCAGATAGGGTTGTGCGAAGTAATTGTCAGGTGTTGCATGTGTTACAGTGACCTGTATTGCATTGGATAAGTGGAAGGAGAGTCCCCTTTGCGTTGCATGGCGATTGTGTCACTCTATTGGCACAAACACAGTGACATTTTTAAGGCTGCAGAATGTTGAGCCGCCTGTTTAACAGGTGGTGTGCATCCTCCTCTGATTCATAAGCATAAGTAACTACCCTGCATCAAATTTACTCTGTCCCACAATCAAATCAAAGTGTATTTTCCACAGCTTGTATACCCTTTTAGTAAAAAAAACAAACAAACACCTAATTCTCACCATGGACTAACATGTTAAGTGTCACCTTGGAGGAAATAGTGAAAATATGAACAAGGGAAGGGTTTCAAGTACAGATCAGAGCTTACAGTGGGATTTGAAGAGGATGGAGGATGAAGAAGACACTGTACGAAATGAAGCACTTGAAGACTTGTCCAGGATCTCTGTCCGCCAAGTACAAGTCAAACTAATTTTCAATATATATTTAAGCTATAGCAATGACACTATCCTCCATTCCAACAGAGATTGTTAACTAAATGTCTGTTGCATCTTTGCCTGTGTTTCCTCTGTGTGGCATGGTTAACATTCAGAATACTGTATGTAGGAGGGATATAGAAATATGAGGACATCTGTAAAGTGAGCAACACTGATCCGCCCTTCTTTTATAATCCTACAGCAGAACTTGGTAAAGTATTTTGTATGGTTGAAGCAATGTACGGAAATTCACTATTTTGGGTTTCAAACACACTGTCCAAATAGAGTCAGATAAGATATCAGTTTCATCTGGCAGCACAGAGACTGGTGCAGGATGTGATTACCCTATCTAAAATCAACAGCTAGCCTCGGTCAGATGGAAAAACATCCCTCTAAAAACTCCACACTTCTTTCATTTAATAAACAGGACCACTCCCTCTTGTCCATTTACATGTAGAAAAATCCAGATTCTGGTTTTAGGAGCATTTGCACTCTGCTGCATCGTTCAACAGCAACTAGGCCTAATGACTGTACACAAGTGTTTTCAAAGTTTATGTCATAATTGTGAGATTCCCAGGTTTCCATAGCTCCACTAAAAACCTGAACCTGTGGGGCACCAGAAAGCTTTGCTTCAGAGACATCAGAAAGTCCCTAACTCCTGGATGGCAGGTTAGATGAGAGACAGGTCCTCACCGTATCTGTGGAGATTCTCATTCATCCAGGTCATAGTTATATCATGATAAAAGGTCTTCGTTGTAGCAAATAGAAAATCTAACATTTCAATGACTAATGTTCAGGGTTTTAGGTGCCTGAACCTTTGATGGATAAGTAGCCAAGCCATCACATTCAAAGTGTGTACTGTATTTTACATCCACAGATCACGTAAGGACCAGTCAACAGTCAAAATACTGTCGAACAGTTATACAGATTGCATTTTCACAGCTGCAGATACATAGGGACTTTTTCATACCTTAATACTGCTCTTTCCACAAAATTTAAAAAGGTGATATTTATTGCTCTGGATGACCTTCATCCACAACTTCTCCTCTTCTTCTTATAAATACTCCACACCTGAAGTGGTAAACAACACTTGGGCTGATGTGTACTGTACTGCTGTGTGTTCTTTATCAACTAACACTGTGGATTTTTCTCTTCTGTTTACAAGCCACGGTGTAAGGTAGACGTCATTCAGTGTGTCAGTGTTTAACAGTGTTGTAGCGTTAAGCCCGTAAAACAACAGATGAGGTCACTTTTAGAGGCAAAAATCGCCTTTCTTCCAGGGATGTTTTGACACAGAGGAAGGGGGTTGGGGGTGGTGAAAAAAGGAGATGGAGAGGAGGAAGGGGAGGACCTCTCAGGCCTTGGTTCCCACTGACTGTGTGCATCTGGAGGAGCTAAACAATAATGTGAAACAAACAGTGAAAGGAATAAACAGGACCACTCCCTCAGGAAAGTCCCTGAGGTAGCTGCAGGATAACATGACAACCTGTGTTTAAGCACAACCATCACTTTGAAAGTTTCATGACATCACAAATCATGAACTTCAAAGTGTGTTGCTGTTGAAGAGCTAATTTTACTGTGACGCCTGGAGGCCATTTTAACTATATATATATATATCTCACAAACTATCAGATGGGCTGCCATGAAATTTGGTCAAGACATTTATGGTCCACAGCGGATGAAGTCCAATGTACCTGTTGACCCCCTGACCTTTCCTATAGCGCCACCATTAGGTTGACAGTTTTGGTTCAAGTGAGTATCTTGACAACTATTGGGTATGGGGTTGCCACACAAAGATGGATGACATTACAACTCCCCAAAAGGGAAGCCAAAACATCTCGATCGCCACCCAGTGGTTGGTTGCAGTATAGGTCATAAAACCTACACCGTCTATTTAATTAAGCAGATGGGACCTGGTAAAGTAAGTTAAAAGTACACGGCATCATTTATTTTTCAATGATGGCTTTGACAAGCATACATTTTTCCAAAATGTTGGTTTTGATCAGTTAATCTAAAAGCTAAAGCGTCATCATTGACAGCTGAGACTGACTGATTGGTTGAGTGCATGTATCATTTTCTGGGATATTTTGGTTTCATTTTTGCACAGTGGGAGGAAGTAGAGACACTCAGGGCTTATGCCCTCTTCTATCCATCAAGAACATTTGGGTGGAGGAGATGGAGGAGGAGCCCACAGGGAGGATTGGATGCAGCATGTGACCAGATTTTTTATTTTTTTTAATTCCTTTAATTAATTATTTTTTTATTTGGATCTAAAACAAATGATTGATTAAGAAATAAATAAATAAAATAGAAGAATACAAATATGAAAGAGAAAGAGAAAACATATGAAGAGTATGACAGGCAGATGAAAGAACTACAGGAGAGGTAAATAAGCTTCCCATGGTTCCAATTCACCATAATCTCAAAGGAGCACTTTGTCACAAAAAGGAAGCAGTCACCACAACACCAGGGTTGGTCAATTTTCAAGCATTGGCAATGTGCCATCTAGCAAATGCCTTTAGCTGAAAATAAATACAATCATTTTCACTCATTTACTCTTTTTTGGTTCCATGCTGTGAAAGCCAGCTCCCACACGACTGACACAGTGTCTGACGTCTTAGGTTCACTTGACTCTGAAATACTGCGTGTGTAAGCCTTCTCGGCTGGGCTAAGCCCCTCGATCCTTCAAGACCCCCCCGCAAAAAGCCTCTACGTGTCAGTGAAATCACCAGCAGCTGAAGTGAAGCTTATTAACAACCATTGTTCTCGTGATTATCCCTCAATATCCAATTGAGCTTCCGGTGTGCTCTGAGTCATCGAGGATAACGACCAGGGACGGAGGGAGAGAGGGAGGGACAGGGTCTATAATACAAAGTTTAATATATGATGATTGCATGATCCATTCAGATGTTTAAAATCTGCACGTTGAATCCAACACTCAACATCTGCTCACATAATCAAAAAGAAATTAACTGTCAGAGATCTCCGCAATTATACACGGCCGTGTAATTCTAACCAATGCCGTTGTGTTTCCTTTGATTAATGATACAGTAAATATTTGTCTCCTGCGAAGCCTGATGTACCCGGCATTATCCGGGCCTGCTCCCCGTCGTGTTTACCCACGCACTCAAGAGAAAGAGAGAGAGAGCCGCCTCTGAGCCCTCGAGCCATCATCTGGCTCACACCTCTGTTTACTGAACTACATGTGCAGCTGGCTTGTCAACACACGGGGCTGTTGTCCTGAACCTTGTGGTAAGTGGAGGAAAGTTCACCACATCAGAAAAGCCCCCTGGTTCAGCTAAGGACCACTGACAGTCAACCGTACACCAGTTTTACAGCAAATGCACGTGCTGTATACACGTTGTGGGAAGTTGTCTATTACTGTAAATGACCTATTTGGCAGATGATAAAATCGAAATGGATGCTGTGTTGAAAACAAATACATCATTTGATACTACCAACAAAAAACAGTCTCTATCTGTCTGTTGTTACTATGCAAGGTGTGCGCCCCACCAAGGTGCGCAGAAGACAGGAAATGAACACAGATGGAGGAGAGAGATAGAGAGAAAAGACAGGGTGTGTGACCTTTAGTAGACAAACTGTGCATCAGAAAGAGCAGCACGTCCTTTCCAAGCTCTCTGGATAGTCAGGAGAGGATTCTGGGCAGCTGGCTTGTAATAACATGTTATTCGATCTGGATGAGAGCACATGAGCAGTCAGCATGAGCATGAGGAGGGCGACTGGCACTGTGTTTGCATGTATGCTGCTTTTAAAACAAGAGAAAATTCTGCAGTCAAATCTTTGCTGAAACCCAAATTTCCTCCAGGATTCTAGAAAAGTTGAATTTGAATCTATACCGACAGATTAACCAATCATGTTTTTATGTACAATTGTATTCGCATAAACTCTAAGAATAATGTTAATGCAGATTTACAGAGTTGAACGAGCCGAAAAGCCTCAAGACTATGCTGGAATACAGAGTAAATACACTTACACTGTCCACCTCTGTGTTTGTGAGTGTGTATTTCTACGTGGGGGCGCACGAGAAAGAAAAAGAGAGGGAGAGAGACAGACTGGATGTGTGTGCAGACATCATCTGTGAACTTCCAGTGTGTTCACGCATTTGTGCGTGTGTGTCTATGTGTGAGTGTTTGTAAAAAACAAATGTGTAAAGGAACGACCACATGGAACAAGTGTTGCTTTGGTGGCTGGTCATGATGAATCTTGACAAAATATCTGTGTGTGTAGCTGTAGGGATCCAGGCGACAGTGGAGGAGACAATAACTGCAAGCTTCTTGGACCCAACTTTACCCCCAGTAATATAGTCAAGGGTTTTGCAACAACATGTAAACACCGGGAGTCATTTTCCAGGGCACATGTTCATCTTCTGTGCCACATCATAACAGTTAAAAGAGCTGAATTAGTTTCCCCCTGTGATGTGATTAGAACAAGAAGCTCTGACACAAAACACAAATGCTACTGCTTATGATGTTTTATGTATATTTCTCATATATCAATGTGAAATAAGCCAGCATTTGGCAGATGGTGCCTTTTAACAGTGAAAAAAAAGTGTTGCATATTTAACAATTATTACCATTAAACTTATCAGCTTCTATCATAATTGTATCATAATTATTTAATGTCATCATTAAAATTCATGATCTAATCAAATTGTCATAATCATCAGTCATCACAGCACACTCTTTTGTGTGTGTGTGTGGGGGGGTTCATTTATGTTGTCATGTAATTGTTGTCTATATGTTTATTTTTTATCATTATTGCTGTCATTTTTATTCAATCATCATCTTCTTCTTCACCATCACAACGTAGTCTTAAGTCTTCCTCATCTAAATAGCCTGCCATCTGTCATTGGCATATAGATTTTTGCCAAACAAATATTTTATATTACCTGATTTTATTTAATTGTGTCGAAATGCTGCAGTACCAGCACTAGTGATGATTTATGTAAGCATGGCAAGCCGTAGTTGACAGAGATGACCTCAAGAATAAAGGGTGCTTGATACGTCATTTGTGTTTGTGTGTGCGTGTGTGTCTGTGTGTGTGTGTGCGCGTGTGTGTTACCATGGATACTGCGACAGGGGCCGAGCCAAATATGGTTATGGTGATCTAATGTAAGAGTTTTCTCTTTGCTCACATTAGATTCCATTGAACATTAAACTCTGACAACTCATTGCTGTGTGAAAGAGGACTTTCTGACCTTGTATTAATACCATTGCTTCTTTGTTTTGTGGCACATTTTTCTCTTTACTTTGGAAACAGCCTATGATATCATGTAGAGATATCTAAAGTGCTACTTCAGCCCCTCAGTGTCAAAGAGGAGCAATTTTCAGCAACCTTACCAGAAGCAATCCATCATATAGCAGAAACAGAGATGGCAGACCACAAAGCCATAAGTCCTCTCAGCATGGATTACTGAGCAGGACTACCAGACACAGGCCCGGAGGACCTCAATTTGAAGTAAGTGCTATTAATACTTCTCATTCACATTTTTTGCCTCTTAAAAATTGAGAAAGACATAAGCTGATATGAAGCCTGATCTAATTCCTGTAATCATATTTCTTTTCCTCTTCCTCTACAAAATACAGCTGCACAACAGAAACTTTGGCTACAGCGACGCATATATACCTTCATGTTTGTTACAGCTGTGTTTGAGCAAACATACACTGGAAGCCTCTGATGCACATATTCAAAAAACACTGTCATTTTGATTGATCTATTCAGTCATAAATTATATTATGTTATCAAAGAGGTACTACAGTGACGCCGGCCTCCAATAGAGAAGAATGAGGAAAGATTAAACCCTTGTAGCTCTTGGAGGTCGTGGTTGATATAAATTTGAATTTCAAAGCTTCGGCCGGACTCGGGGAAAGACAACAACAAACATATCAAGATACGCTTTTTTTCCAGTGTTCCTTTGGGATTGAATGATGTGTGCCACAGCCACGTAACCTGGGGTGCGCTGATCATCACAAGCGGTGCCATACGCTACTCAGACATGGCCTGAATGCAGGGATGAAAGGTGTATCCAGCCGCACACGTCCAATCACAGACATTTTAATGAAAAGTGAAGGACTGCATTTGGTGATAGGGCATAAAATGTCAGGGCAGCCAGAGGAAGAAACTGCAAAAATGTTACGAAATTTAGTAAAAACTCCCTGCATGGGGATGGTAGCCATGTTTGGTATAAGCAAAAGGAAGTGCCTGCTTTGGTATTTTGGTATTTGGTATACTTCACACTGTATGCAGAAAATGATAGGTATGCTAATGGTCCCTAAGTATCATGTGGAGTGAGCAGTGAGTATGATGTCATATCTTCTCATTTACAATGCAACCATCCCTGCTACTTAGACTATATGAAACTACCTTAACAATCCTTCACTTTGTTTTGTTATCTAATTGTAGACTTGAAGTTCGACCAGTGGTGGTTCACATGGGAGACAGAAAATGGAGCATGTCTGCAATGTCTGCGTGCTCGTAGACTTTCAAGGTCATGTGTTTTAGTAAATATCCAGCTATTTTCAAGATACATATCCAGATATTGTACATACCAACATCTTTTCATCTACCATGGCAGCTTTCGTAGGTTTTGTCCTTGACATACAAGGCCAAAAAAAGAGCTCATATTTAAAACAGTATTTGTAATCGTTTTAAGATGTCCATGTTCAAACTGAATACGGACCTAAACCAAAACAGTAACACAAGTTGGCTCCACGTAGAGCCATAAATGTTCCATGAACGTTTATTCTTCATATAGCCTCTTTTGACAGGTGCAGTTTCTTGCTAAAAAAGGAAGCTTCATCACTGAAATATTGATATTTGTCGCTGATGTTGTTGAGAGAGAGACGTAGCCTTTGTGAGCATTACGTCACATCACTGCAGGATGCTCTCATGATCTCTTCACCTACTCATATTTGGCATTTTCCCTATTTTATGAGTCATGCTTCACCTTCATAACCCCCCACACTTCACCACTTCTTTTTTGGGGGGGGGTCTTGTCAATTTTTAAGGATTTCTCATGCCACCAGTCTTCAATGCTCCTCCCTGTGTTTTTATCTCTCATAGTGTACTAGCTCTTTCTTCCTCCCTACCCCGCTCCCTTCAGAGCCCTGCCTCTTCTATCTCTCCTCCTCTCTGACTCCTGTTCACATTAGTATTCTGTTCAGCCCCAGTCCACCTAACCGGGAAGTCTGTAGCTGTCTGCTCTTCTGTTTTGAAGCCACTGGAGTGAGGCACCCCAGCATGGCGGAGTGCTTTATTCATCAGTGTAAAATTACTCAAACAGACGTGTGCGCATACACACACACACACACACAGCTCTGTATCCCATCGTGCCCCCCCTCACACCCCACCATCTCTTTCTCTCTCCTGCGTAGTGGAAAGTAGTGCTACCACGAGCTGCTCTGTCCCTGAGTGCAGTCGGTGCCGACAGATTTCATTAGAGCTGTAACGCTGCCCGTCTCGGTGTCTGCCCTGATAAGTCCTTCAGGATAACACAGACCCAAGACATCACGACAGCCCACAACACACAACACAGCGTTCAGCGGCACAACACGACACAGTGAAAAAGGGAAAACCATCAGCTTGATAATCATCTCGAAGCACAGTGGTCTTTATTTCCCAAATCTTAAATGAATGTGTGTCATGCTGACAATCTTTAAACACTGCATCCCGGAGGATTGAGGTGCATTGCAGCACTATGTTTTTCACTGAATACCTGCTGTATCTTAGTAACCCAGTTGGCACGCACAAAGGCATTCAAACGTCCAGTGGTGCAGAATATGCTAAAAAATAAAGCAAAGCAGGATTCCTCAGCTCCTGCTTGGGAGACATGATGAGTTCACACCTGCTGCAGGAGTCTGGCCTCTAGTGTTTTTCACTCTCTTGTTGTCAAGTCCATCTATATAGCAATCAAGGATAGCTCGGAGAAACAAAAACAGAGATCCTGACCCCCAGGCCATTTCTGTGGAGGGCATCAAAGTTTCAATGTTGTCACAGAGATCCGTCTTGACAACTCGTGGACATGCAGTGCAAACATGGAGCACAACACACACACACACACACACACACACAAACACAGGACACTCTGTTCTATGTTCTCGTCGTCCTATGAGGCTCAAGTTGTGTGAGAACTGTGTGATCTCAGTTAGCTATGCAACAGCCCTCAAACGTAATTTTGCCAGTCGCCTGCTGCTCAGAGATCAATTTTCAGTTGAATCATTTAACTGGATTATATCCTTGGAATGCGTTTAAGGTGTACTCCTTATCTTAAACAAGAACATAGCATAAAAAAATTCACAATTCGCAAGTGTAGGAATGATATGAATTGGTAACTTGCTATAATACCAATACCAGTTGTGTTTACCAATGTGTATTCACGGGGAGTAAATCCTCAATTATTTATATATGGCTGATTTCCATGCGTCCTTATCATGGCTCACATTTGCATGTTGTCCTTTTCACTTGTCTAGCTGGAAAGGCCTATGCTGTATCACAGAAGAAGAAAAAAAAGGAGCACTGACGACAGGAACACTCACATCACAAGAAGAATCCCACTGTCTGTCTCCATCCTCTATTGCCAACATCTCCTGTTAACCGATTTTCTTTTAAGACTGCCACCAACTTATCTGTTAGGGCACAAAGCAATCAAACTGCCTCTTCTCGTTCTTTCACTTTCTTACCCGCATGGCAGTCATTGTGTTCCCACAAAGACTTCCAAGCACAGCGACTTTCAAGCTGTGGTCCCCTGAGAGCGCGGTGACAGTTTAGGACAAATCAGACATCCAGATTGTCTTCTGCATGAAGCCTAGGCTGAAAGCAACTCTTCTGGCATGTCAAATGGATTTGTCATTTGTGGGGAAAATTGCAGAATATACAGTGAGTGGGTGAATAGTTTGAATTCCTGTTGTTTGCAGCACACATTTGACCTTTTAGCAACCAAGATACTACAAGTAAAGGTTGGTGCAGCCTCACCTTAATTCTCATTTATTCTCGTTTGCCGCCTATAAACATGTGAGACAGTCCTGGTATTGTTGGTATGCCATTGAGCAACTGATGTCTGGTATGAACAAGCTGAAGGCATTTAAGACAATAATGATGATATAGGAAACACAATGAAATACTTGTGTGTGTGTCAATATGTTCTCTTTTGCGGGGTTATGCTTCACTCAAAAATCTGCAGCTTGTCTCAAAGTCGGTTGTCCAATTGAAAAAATACAACGTATCAATTCAATTGTTTTTATCTTGCATTTTTGCTTTCTGGGTTTGCAAATAATTGCTATTATCAGTTTGAACCTGCAGTAAGTTTTAACTCTGACAGTAAAAAGAATATGGTGTCAGCAAGACAATAAACAAAACTTCTGAGCTGCCTAACAATTAGTTTAGGAATGCATTGTTGATTTTGCTCTGGGTTTATATCCTTGCAGGGCACGCCAGACATGCCCAGACATTTTCTGTAGCTGCAGATCAAAACGAAGGCTCAGCAGAGCAGTTAGCCAATCCTGCTACAACACAAGAACAAACACGAAGCTTTCACATATGTTACTATTATATCTCAAACAACCAAATAGCTCCTGATGTGTTGGAACAGCACTGAAGGTAACAGATGCCTCCATCGTTGATCGAAACAAACGAGGTGGCTTGATGTTGATCTGTTTTTTATTTCCATGACATTCAAACATGTGTTTAGGTATAATTCATGTTCTAACTCAAAAGCCACATTTTCACGTTGTGGTTAAGGGGACCATAGTCAAAAAAAGTTAAAATGAACATGAAGGGTTCATTATGTGTAGCAGCATCCTCCAATTTTTTTTATAAAAAATTGTATTGAATTGTTGCAACTCCTGCAACAATACATGCCCTGAAAACACAGCAGACACTGTAACCATTCTGTGTCTGAGTCATCAAATGGAAATCGACTTCTTTGAGCATTATTTACTAATTTTCTGAGTACAGCAGGTATGAAAAACACAGCGTTACAATGCACCTCAACCCTCCGGGATGCAGCGTTTTTTAAAGTATCTGTGGATTTCACATGCAATCTACAGTGGCATAGTTAGACTAGAGAACACTTTCAGCATTTAATTTTGGTAAATAAATTAGATTTTCTCCATTTTCAACTGTGAGACTCTTTGGGTTGTCGGCTGATTAAGGTTTTTGATGAATAAACATAATTGTGCATCCTGGTGATGGTGAGATAAACTGTAGCAGTAAATTTATGATTTGCAAAAATGTTCTGAAAAACCTGGACACACTTTATTCCTCACTCCAATAACATGTACTTCAATAGTGAGATTTCACTGTGCTTGCCTTCAGTGTACTATAATCATAAATGCAACTTCCTGGCGACCTTGCGGTAATAAGTGTCTTTGAGAATTACAAATGTCAAAAAAATGAATCATGAATTTCACCTGAGGTAAACTTCTCGGTTTGACAGTTTGCAGTTTGCTTTCATCTCCGAGAAAACAGACTCTAAACTCAAACAAATCACATTGAATTTCACTGAGATCAATGTAATTTCTTCAAAGCAGCACGGCATAGTTTATTGATCAGTTGATTTAATTACAGTAGGATAATGGTCAGGGTTGAGCATGTATAGTGGTCAGTCATTGAGGACTGCTTTTAAATTGTGAAAAGCTGGAAAAAAAAGTAGTAGTACAGTACTATGTTCCTTTGCTAATATGCCTGTTCTGTATCTGTAAGGGTACTTTTGCTGCAGAGAACCTATCATACACAATATCTTATGTAAATAGCTACAGAATAGGCCTGTACACACAGCACAACCCCTCCACAGCAAAATAATGTCTAATCTTTTGAAAGCAAACAGAAAATCCAGTGCATTATTTTTGTTATCCTGCCAAAAAGGCTCAAGTGCACCTGTTGAGGAAAGCAGAGACAATGGGGTAAAAGTGTTCATCCATCAACTCCTCTGAGCCCTTCCCCATCTCTCTTCCCCTGCTCTCTGTTTCCTGTTGTGCAGGAAGCGTAGCTAAATCCGCCCCACCCACTGGTCGGAGGGTAAACACTGCATGGGATGGGGACAGGAGATAGAGAGCATGGGATGAGTGAGTAATAAATAACCGGGGCTCATTATAGACGAGTGGGGCTCGCTGAACAGCTGAACTGAAGTCAAACGTCTCTTATTAAAGGACTCAAAAATTAAAAATCAGTGCATCAAAAACCCAGTGTAAACACACTGAACACAACACAAAGCAAGGTCTCTGCAGCTGCACATTGCCATTGTAAGAGGCTTGCAATGGCTCATTGCCTCAGGAAGCAGTCTGACAGGAAAAGAACTGTATGTTGGGTTAATTTAGGCCGAAGGAAGCCTTGTGCTTAGACAGCTAACTCCTTCCTGCTGGAAGGAAAGGTGTGATTGCTTACGCACTCTCTGATCTGCAGCTGCAGCGCCACAAAAGTCCACTGTTACAGATATAAGTGTTAGTGGAGTAAGGGTTTTTGCTATTAACTTCAACCATCTAATAGGTATCACTTTGCATAATGCATACGTTTTAAGGATGAATTGTTCATTCATTGTTCAATTGTTCATTAAGACTTTCGTATGGTTTGCAAATGTTGCATGAATAAAACACATTTTGGATAACCAAGCTATGACAGCAGGACTGAGATTAAAAAATAAAAGTGGCTCAATATTCCACTCTTGGGTAAGTGGCATATGCTGAATCTGGTGGAATGCTACATGATGACAATTGGTATGTAGCTGTTGTGCTTGCAGCACATGACTGAAAGATACCACTTCCCACCAGCCTACTGTATGTCAAACTGTCTCCCAATTCTTCAATATATACCTTATCTGATTGGTGGTATACCGTTGCTTTTTGACTGGCATATGGCGCAACACAGCATGTTGATCGTGTTCCCTCTGCCACCATGCAACAAAGGGTTTATTATAGGCTCGGCTTTCATTTGCAACCGGTGCCTGCAAGTTCGGATTCCCTTCCAGTATAACACAACAGCATAACATTGTCTAGTGGGTGCTTGGCCTTTCGTAAGTTAACAAAAAAATACTTTTTGGTTTGGCTGCAGGCCAAAGAACTGTTTCACCAAAATTCCCCAGCTGAGGAATCCAGGTTATTTCATTATTTTTTAGTAAGTTCATTTAGACTTTTCCCTCTTGGTTTAGTGGTAGTTTGTGCAGTAAGCTTGAGACAGTGATGCAGAAAATGTGCTTATCGGTTAGCTGTTTATTCTGTTCTCCCCCTATTCCCAGGGCAGTCAAAATGATTCAGCATGCAAAAAAAGCTATTGACGTTGTGCATCGGAGTTTAACAGCGGTCCCACAGCTGAATAGTGAGCTGTCAATTCTGCTGACGTCTTTCTGAGTCTTGCTCAAGCTGCTCGCAGCTGCACTTTTTGTGAACCTGTGTTTCTGATTATTATTTTCTGGTAAACAGAAAGAAACCATCTCAACAGTGTTGGTTGATAAACCCCTGCTTCCCCTCTGCTTCAAACTCTCCATTATGTGCCCCACTATCGGGGAAATTTGGCAAGCAAATGGCAGCTCTCTTGACATTTGGCTGTA
This sequence comes from Scophthalmus maximus, assembly GCF_022379125.1. Lineage (NCBI taxonomy): Eukaryota > Metazoa > Chordata > Actinopteri > Pleuronectiformes > Scophthalmidae > Scophthalmus > Scophthalmus maximus. Next base: position 10,248,118 of record NC_061533.1, on the reverse strand, counting down.
TTTACCTATCAGCAGTGGACATCCAAATTTGCCATATATGAGATCGAGTGCTGGCCGGGTCTTTCTTAGAAATCGCAAAACTATTATTACCTTTTCTCAGTAATTTTTACTTTTTCAGATCTCACATTAAAAATACATTAAATTCCTTCACTGGACAATGACTATTCTGAAAAGAGCTTGTTTGATCTCTTGTCACTTTGTCATGTACAGAGAGAAACAGAATCTTGTGGATCAATGACACACACACACACTTTGCCCTAACTCACTTGTTATATATGTTATATTCACAAAATGTTGCTTGCTATTTCCCCAGTGCTCCAGCACTTTATTGCTTTTAGACTAAAATTACTGGTCCTGCTGTGTGGCTCCTGCGTCATCTTTTCGTCATTCCAATCCCCTATTAAGTTGCCCAATACTGAGCCTTGTGGAGATTAGCAAACTTTTCATATTTTATCCGTCTATTTGCCTGGGTATACCACTTTTCCTCTAACACCGCAGATGTAAAGTCTATGTTGACATACAACATTACTTTTCCAGATTTTTATTATTATTTTTGATGATGCAAAGTAGAGCTTACTCTACGTAAATCTAACAAAATAAAAATAAATAATACACATCAATCTCTGGGAGATCTTCCACCTGACAACATATTATTTGAAAATTACAATGTTAACTGTGAGTGAACCCATTCAGACAAACAGTCAATCATACACACTAAGGGTAAATGCAATTTACAGCAGCTCAAATGCTGGTGGTGTAGTATTACAGCTTGTGGACTTCGACAATACATTTGCTAAACGCAGCTTTTTTCCTGTGTGACATACTCTTTAAGACGTAAAGACTGATGTATTTTTAAAGACATCAGGCCCCCGAGGACGCCAGCAGCAACGTTCTCTGGTTGAGGCTGTGACACAAACACTGATGCTGAAGTCTAGTCGTATAACGGCATCTAGCCAATGCGTCAGAGGGGAGATTTCATTTATTTTGAGTAACAAAGAAGTAGGAGGGAGAAAATACATTAGAGACAAATTGTCATACGCCCACAAATTTGAGTTTCACTGCCGGCAACGAGACATATGTACGGCTGACTTGATGATTAAATGAGTGATCTCATTTTGTCTACCCGTTAGGAGTGCACATGTAAACACGCCATTTGATTTTGTGTGTGTGTGTGTGTGTGTGTGTGTGAGTGTGTCTTATGACTGTCATGCAATGACATCATGTTTATACAGGAGCAAAGATTAGACACACTGTTCTGTCAGCTTTATCGTGCCATCGGCCTTTTTGAGATAAGTGCCTGAAGGGCTGACTCAAAACTTAAAAAGCGAGAGCTATAAAAAATACCTGACAGAATCCTTTAGCAAACCGAAGAGGAATTTGCACCGTGACAGAGATAACATCACTGTGAATCCTCAGTACCCCTTATTCTTGGTATTCAACGTGAATTTCTTTGATAGTCACAAAAAAACGATAATCACGTTGCTCAGTTTGTTGCGTTATGCAGCACTTCCTGGATGTTGAAAAGATTTGGAAAGGTGTGAGCGCGTGTGTTTCTGGGCACGTGTTATCTTTCTCTCACTATGTCTGCATGTTGAAACAAATGATAGACATCTAATCCCCCACGTCTCAAGTTAGCTGGTGCCCACCTCATGACTTCAGCCACACACGCACGGCATGTCAGCGTGGTATCTGGTTTTCGTTATCTTCCTGTGGTTTTAGACAATGGGTCCTCACATTAGGAAGCATAAGGAACAACGAACAACAGCTTTGTCTGCTGAGAAACTGCATACATGAAGTATCTTCCACATTCTTGATATGGGAGGTTTGAGTGTTGGACTACGAGGCGAGTCTGGACTTGTTCATTTTGTTAGAGGCTTGGTCGTGGAAAGGATTTCCCAAACGCAGATCATACAATATTTCAACAACATTAATAGCTAAACATTTTGGAATTGCCTCTTCAGTGTGCTATAGACTGTATCCAACATTAACTCCTACTTCAGTTTACAACAGTTGCTTATTCCTACTCAGGGCCACGGGTTGTCGACCTTAGCGTGAGTGAAGGAAGACAGAGAGGTGAGCTGTCTCTTCGAAACTCTCTTTTAACACACCCAGTTCTCCAGAAACTCCCCCTCTCTCAGCATAGTCATTCCTGTGTGGCTATATACAGAAGGTATACTCAGTGGTGGTGGATGTTTTCAGATTTTTTCTTTGGTAAGAGTAATAGCACCACGCTTTACTTACAGAGTACCTCCTTACAGGCAACAGTTGTCCTTTTCAAAATCTTACTACATGCGTTTCTCATAACATTTGATAAGTTTATGCAACTTACGGTGTGTTTGGACAGGAAGTTCAAACACAAGGAAGTTAGGCAGGGCTTCCGTGCAATCGCAGTCCTTTCAGAAGATTTGTAGTGCGGTCTGGAACTTCTGCGTCTTTTCTGAGACTTTGTACAACATTTCCATGATGATAAATCCAACATTGAATGACTTGTATGATCATTTTTCTTCCATTTTTCAAAACGTAAAAGGCTCCTGTTGTTGTTAGTGAACTTCTATCTGTCCATTTTAGATCCACTTGACCAATCAGAGGCTTTGTTACAGATTTGTACCAATCAGACGCTGTGTTGTCAACTGTTTGAAAAAAACAAAGATTTTACACTGAAAACAGGAGCTCTCACTCTGACATGTTTACTCCTACTACTAATAGTAGTAGTTTTTTTTTAAGATTATTTTTTGGGGCTTTTTCTGCCTTTAATTAACAGGACAGCTAGCTGAGAAAGAGGGGGAAGACATGCAAGAAATCGTCACAGGTCGGATTTGAACCCTGGCCCTCTGCGTTGAGGCATAAAACAAAGTATATGTGTGCTAACTCTGGCCACTCAGTCACCCTGGTCACAGCCAATACTGACAGTTCAGACACGAACAATTTTCAAGAAAGGTACAACTGACTTTTTGGGTTGAAAAATCTAAGTACTTATTTGTAGAAAAATATACATAACTTTTGATTTGCATTAGTAAGAATGTTTTGAATTGTTTTCCCTTATAGCCAAGGCTTCAAAGAACAGCTTTCAAGAGAAAAAAATTTTGTTTGGTGCGTCATTATAATGCATGTCTATGAGATTCAACATCCGTTTTTTTTGTTTTTTTGTCTTTATGGTCATCTAACTTTTTATACATTCATGTGATATCATTGACGCATACATATTCTGATAGCTTAGGTTGTCCTGGAAAAAAAGATGGATATAACTTGACTGTACATTACAGGGTTGAGGTTTGACAAGCATTATTACACAAGGTGACGCGGCGGACCACAAATAGGAAAAAGGGGCTTACGGCTCAGAGGGTTAACAGCAGAATACTTCTTCTGAAATATAGTGTGGATTGTGGAAGGATAAAGTAGCAAGAAATGTAAATATTCAAGTACAAATAAAGCAAGATCGCACCTAATCATGGCACTTGACAAATGTTCTGGGTTAGTTTTCATTTACACACACATCTATAATTTTTTGTCTTTTGTTCACAGGAGCTGCAGAACAAACCTCAGGGAAACTCCACAGTGACAAGGCTCAGATTGAAATCCACTGAGCCACAGAGCCTCAGTGAAGCTGTAAATCGATGCCAGTGCACGTGACATTTTAGATGCGTTTCGGCGGTGTTAGTCGAGCCTAGTTTCGTGTTAGCTGCAGGTGGGCTGACACACACACAGATGCGCAGACAAACTTGCAATTACAGCCCGTCATCGCTTCACTCTGACTTGAGCGTGAGTAAAGCTGTTTGTCTGTGTCACTGCACATAGCCGGGGGTAGTCACACAGGTGAACTCAGAAGAGCCTCATAACACCTGCTCCGAGCCACAGAAAGCAAACTCATCTGGACTGCAGACAGACAGTCCTTATATGGATGTTAAACCAGAATCAAAATCAAAATACAGGCGCGTGCCTCTATTCTATGCCTCTTAAACATCTGTGCATACATAGTATACACACATAATAGAGCATTAAGTTGTTTGTAAAATAAAAACAATTGTAAAAGTGTCTTTGAAATTATATTTCAAATATCTGAATGATATCAGTCTCGTGACAATGACACATATCAATAGTTGAGTGAGGTTGTACAAAAGCTGATCCGTAATTTTCAAATGTTAATATGATCAGTTTAACCAAATGGAGATAATGTCTTCTCTGGTTTGTGTTATGAAAGCATTTTTAGGGGCTAAGCAGGGGAAAGTATGTCGCTTTCCAACATTATTTCAAAAGCTTTTATTTCAAAATGTCATAAGAAAAAAATAAACTGTATAATTTTGTGTGTGTGTGTGTGTGTGTGTGTGTGTGTGTGTGTGTGTGTGTGTGTGTGTGTGTGTGTGTGTGTGACAAATCTAGTTGCCATGACTGCAAGCCAAATTTTCCCTTGGGGACTATAAAGATAAAGAAAATGAGATTTTTCATTTTCCCTTCTTCTCCAATTAATTATCTCGAGATCCCTTGAGGGAACCACTGTCTTATGCCATGACATCAGACATGACATCAGCAGAATAACAACAGCAATGTCACCTGCATGCTGCAGGATCTAAATATATTTTTAGTTTGTCAGCTCACTTGTTTCTTTTCCTTTCATTTGTTCCACAGGCCCTTTTTTTTAACTCTAGGATTTTTAGGGCTTCGTATTAGATTTACTTTCCTTTTCTACTTTCAAACCCTTGTCATATGAGACTTACAATCTCCATTAGTAGACCAAGGTTCTTCTAGAGACAATTGTCAACATCCTCCTTCTCCTTCCAAACCTAAATACATTAAGTTTATTGTTCCAGTCTCATCCACCAGGCCAAACAGAGGATATCCAGTAGGATGTGTCTCTGTCCACTTCCCCTGAGGGGAATACAAACAGTGACAACTGCTATTGTCCTGTCGCATTGGTTCAAAAGGCAATACAGTTTTTCAACTGTTATTGTGTCACATTGGGCAAGTAGAGGGTTTATTCATAAATGCATGTTCCTCAGTGGCTGTCACTATTAGTCCTGTGTCAAGTCATTCTCAATCATCTATTAGTGCCATGGCAGCTGATATCACTCTATAACCTTCTGAATTCTATCAATCCTTTAAAAAAAAATTATAAATCTCAAATCATCTCAAGTCATTAGATTGTAAATCATGTCAACATACTGTGGTTTTGGGTTATTCTTAAAATGCTTGGGGTTAATTGTTGCATTGGCTGCTATCAAATTGTCAAACTAAACAGCAACATGTTTTTGCAGCAGTTTTATCTGGGTGGAGACTTCCTGGAGGTATCAGGGGAATAACAATAGAGAGAGGGAGAGAGAGAGAACAAAAACAAAGTTTTGTACAATGCAAAGATATGTGACAGCAAAGAGCCTTATCTTAAAGTTGTAAATACATATTGATGCCCTAGACATTTCTAACTAGAAATGCAAGAGCAGCAGCTTGATCAGCACCAAATATCCACGTCACCATCCTCTGAAATCAAGCTTTGCCATTAACCTCACAGCTATAAAGACGGTTGTGCATGATTGACAGGGTGCACATGTAGTAGGAGGACCATGCAGCACCGAATGTTACAAATGTACACTGTGAAAATATGATAATATTTGTGACATGAAATGATCAGATCGTTTTTGAAGTGTGCATGCAAAACAGGATGACTATCAGGGCGCAGCCCAACCAATTGCAGCTGGATGTTTATGTGCAGGCGTGGTTGAGGATACCAGTTGCCATGGAAACAGTAGTGTGTCTCCCACTCAGCTCAATGGAGGAGCAAGTGGAGACTGCTGATCTATTATCAGAGATGATGCATTGATTGGCTCATTGACGGTGCTGTCAGACGAAGCGTCGGAAACATGCCCTTGACCGCGTTATCCTTCTGCTCCCACTTCCTCTTTGTCCTTAGCAATGTTTTCACTTTTTTCATGGATGTGAGCAACCAGACACAGAAATTTGTCAAACACACAGATATGATTGCAGTGAAACTGACGTCTGCATTGACTAGAAAGGACTTTTCATTCATTCAGACAGTCTCACCCTGTAACCCTGCATGTATGAATATGTGAATAGTTCCTCTGAATGGACAGATGGTTACATCACAGAAAAGGCAGATGTGTGGGTTTATCTGCTAACAAAACTTTCAGCTGAAGATAAATTGCTCGCTTACATTATTGTGTAAGAATAAAAACCCATACACAATAATATCCTTTTTTAACTCTCTGGAAATGCTTTTGCACAGGTATGTATCCTGGAATGCCGGTGCCCTGAAGAGTTATCTGAGTTTAAGAGTTCAATTTGCCTTGCCAAAATTCATCTTCCTCCGGCCGACATCATGAAGCCAACCCTGCTCTTTCTTCATCCAGCACCACAGTCCATTCGTCCGCCCCTGCATCTGTCCAGTGCATGCTGGGAGGACGGCAATTTGGATAACATTACCTTTGGCATTTACCCAAGGAAGAGGCCTCAGAGAAATGCCAAAGGTGCAGTGGTTGTGTCACAGACCTTTCAGTTACAGTCTCTGAGCCAACTTTACTACCGACTGAGTCGTCCAAACTTCCTGAACTCTATGGAGGTCAAGATTAAATAAGCGCTAACATTCCTACACAATACACCGATAGCAAAGGACGAGAGCTCCTGCGGAGCTTTAGAATTACACGGACGAACCCGTTTCAATGGCTGTAAACTGCGTGGGTGAAATTATGACATTGTGTAACACTGAACAAAATCAGCAACCTAGTATCAGCAATTTTACATATTATATGAACAAGTTAGACACAGTTTTATATGAAAATGCATGATTTATATATCGTTACATTATAATTACATTTTAACATTTCTTCTCCATTTACTAGTGATGATAGTTTTTTAAAGCTCCAGCGTGAAGCCAGGAAGGAACATTCATCTCTTAACTTGTTGAGCAACACGCCCCTAAACTAAAATAAAAAGGAGAGGGTGTGTGTGTTTGTGTGTGTGTGTGTGTGCATGTGTGTGTGTGTGTGTGTGTGTGCGTGTTGCGTAGGATTCGCTTTGTCCTTCTATCTCTCTTCTGAGTCACAGGATTGATATGTTGCTTTGAAGCCTCTGGAGTTCCCTCCCCCCACAAGGCAGGGCTGTATTTAAACACTTGCCACACTTCACAGAACTTTGCTAAATGCCTTGCTTTCCACATTTGGTGACACCAACACTGCTCAGCTGTAATGCCCTTTGGACCACAGAGGGTCGTGTGATGGCATGACAGGAGGAGGAGGAGCGCAGATTTTTCTCCACTGATGCGTCAAGCATTGACTTGTATATCAAATTATTTATTTATTTATTATTTGATTTAGTCAAAATGTATCGCATTCAATAGCTTTTGAAAACAGTTAAGCTGGTCTTTAAGATTACAGCTTTAAGTGACAGTTGGAAAGTATAAAATGTGAGTAACTCTGTTTTTAGCGGCTTACTCTCAGACAAGTTGAGAAGAAGCTAAATGGAATCTGAGGATGAGAAAAAAAAATCTCGGTGCACCGTCTCATTTGCTGGTATGGATGGTATGCAGTTTGTGCAGTCATTGGTTGGGCTGAGAAAAGTTTGTCAGTAGAATGGTAGAAGGATTTCACGATAGTTACAGAGCAACTAAAGGATATCTGTGAATTTTCAGTGTGTTAGATTTTTCAATTCTTTTTCAAAATTCTTGCAGAGTTTTCCCTAATCTTCTCCTCTCCAGTTTTGTCTTCGCTCTTTGTCAGAGCACACGCACACACACACACACACACACACACACACAATCATGTGATGTTTTCATTTGAGAAGTCAGGAGATCATTACCCCGTTCTGAGTAAGTCACATTTTCTACTGACATCACAGAAGAGGGGGGTAGTGCAGTCAGAGAAGAGACGTAGCATGTAGCACGATCTGTTATTATGGAAACTGAACCAAAAATCTGCCACTCAAGTGTAATGACTGGCCTGTGAAGCTGATCCAGGGTTTGTGACATCTTTTGCAACAATCCAACGGTGACGTGACGTAGGCTTCGGCTCATCTCAGTTCACTCCAGCTGAGTTAGTCTGACACATTTGATTAATGTCTAAATAAAGAAAACCCTCCATGGAATTATATGTTAATGACATGCATTTAAAAAAGTCCAAACATTTAATTAATGATCGGAGATTTGTGCAAATGTTGTATATTAATTGCATTTAGATATTTCGGTGACAACTATACCATGCATTCAATTTTCTTTTTCTCCATATGAGCTTGTCTTGTTGTTTTGTTTTATCGAAAACACATCTGAGCAAGCCTAACGCAGACTGTCCACGAGCACACAGCCTGTCTGACATATCCTGAAATACCGGATGTTGAATTGCTGAGGGCAGGCAGTATCGTGTAACAGCAGTGCTGTACTGCCGCAGACAGAATGAGAGTCAAATGTTCAGCAAGGTCTTTGTCCTCTCCCGAGCTAGACACAGCCCCTTGCCTGCACACTCTGATCCACTAATAAACCCCAAAAAGTACTGTGGCAATCGGAAAGAATTATTTTCCGCCAGGAATAAAAAAGACATTTCAAGAGAGCTGATTGTAGGAAATTACAGGCATCAGACGAGGGAGCAGGAACGTCACACTTCTGAGCTAGTAAGTGGCCACTGCATCTTACACAGTGACTCACTCACAGTATTATGTGTATTTTAACACCGGAAAGGAAACCAAGTCAATGACAAGCAAGGAACACACACACACACACACACACACACACACACACACACACACCAACATACCTATTTACGTGCTTGCACACACTCAGGGGCTACTTTTTCGTGGTAAGACAACAGCATTTGATGAAGTTTATGCTGGCAAGTGTGACTACTGTGCGTTGGTCATCTCTAACATTATTGACACCGTAGGCTACAGCAGAGAATTGGCACAGCTACACTCATCCCATCTCCGTCTACAGTACATCTGTTTTCGTCCGCATAGTAGGAGGAGGCGCGCTGACATTTTATATGCAAAGGCCTTTTAACCCCCTAAGTGCACTCACCAGTGAGTCTACATATCAGAGCATGTTTTGTCTTTTTTGGTCTGGAAGAGTGTGCCTACAATCACTTTTAATGCCAAACCGGCTCACTCTGCTGCCTGCAGAGAACATGATGAAAGAACCTGAGGTATTAAGATCCACTGTGTCACTCCAGGTTAGACTCACTCCAGCGCTTGCATGCACAAGACTACTCCCACTGTCAACGTGACACAGCAGAGGAGCAGCTTTCTTTGGGCGGTGCTGAAAACTAGCAGCATTTTTTTTTTAACGGCAACTTCCCCCTCCCACATGACAGTGACACTAAGAAGCTCAAGAGAACTTGCACTCTTAGGTTTTTGAACTCCACAGGGTTTTTATAATGAGCTCATCTTGCCGTCATGCTGAAGTTCCCATGAGGCCCATAAAGCTGATCAGCTAACATTTGCCGACTCACAGAAGAGATCCTGAATTTCCAATTACGCTCATCATCATAGGAGCTGGATCTACTTTGGACTAGGAAATGTTTTCACTCGTATAACCTCAGAGAAACTGTCACTTTCCCTCTCCTTTGCTTGGAGAGAACCAGCCGTTTATTATTAATTTGAGTTCAACCTGTCCAATGGAGCTGCTGCACTCCTGTTATGATGTCAGGAACAGGGTTAAAAATGTCCTTGAAGGCCAGAAAACTTCATCACATCAACAACGGGATCTATTTCTGTCTCGCTGAAGCATTTACATTTCAGGGCCCATTACTGTCAAAACCCGTGCACTCAGACCTGGAGGTGTTGTCATGAATAATTCCTGCTCCTTCCTCTTGTAGGCTACTTCCTGTTCGGCTTCTGTCTGTGTGTGGGTATGTTTATGCATGAGACATTCAATTATTGAACTCAAAAGAGCACAGATATTACGAACGAGCATTTAAGGGACGACTCAAACATCTCTGTTCAACTTCCATCATTACATAAGTTTGGGAGGTGAAGAGGTGTTCTAACAGAGAGTGGGATCGAATACTCATGTGGAGAAAAAGTGAAAATGCAGCAAAAAAAAAAGAGAAGCCAATCAGTGGAAAAAGATACAAGTTATAATTTTAGCACAAAGGTTCTGACTTTCAGCAAAGAGAAGCCACGTCAGATGTATTTTTACGCAGCCTCCATTGATTTCCGACTCACCAAATTGGGCAGTGGTCGCTTGTTTCCATGGTTACAGTCAGCGAATGTGAAAATATGTCCAAGAATGACTGTAGTCCCTCCGCCTCCGAAGCTCTGACGCAATCACTGACATAGTATGACCAAGTTTGTCTCGTTTTCCGTCTACCTGCATGTTACCGTTTGGCCGTCTTTCCTTCCATATTTATGAATCCCCAGCCTGGCTTTTCTGTTGATCAGTGCCCTGGCTTTCATGTGAAGTAATGTAGTGTGTGTGTGTGTGTTTGTGTGTGTGTGTGTGTGTGAGTGTGTTTGCGTGTGTGCATGAGTGTGTGCATGCGTGTTAACCAAGGAGCTACTGTGACACAAGAAATAGGGAGAAAGCTCTTTTTCAGATTTGTTTGAGTGCATTAAAAAATTCATATCTTGATACTTTACATCTATTATGTGGACACAATCAGAAAATTTACTCAGGAGTAGATGTTTTAGAAAAGGCTCTTTATTATAATTAAATAAATAAATACTGCACCTTTTAAACACAATAATTTAGGACATTTTTCTACCAAGGTGATAATGGCTCTTGACAGGATCCTCTGAGGATCTCTGATACAGGTTTTTAATGTCATTCTCTCCTCCAGCCCTCCCCCCTCTCTCCTCCCCTCTGGTACCCAGCTCAATGTGCTGAGTCCATCTGTCAGTACGGAGAACAAATCACAGTTTTTAAAAGTTAGTGTGATATTACACCCCTCCCACTCGCACACTCACACTCAAACAGCTGAACTCTGGACCGTCCACACACATTGTCAAATCATTTCTTTGCGCTGCTGAGTTGGCTGTGACATACACTGTACATCATTTACAATATTCCACAGGTGTGCTCTGGTTACATGCAGAGCATCAGTTTAATTGGATTTCCTCTACAAACAGCTTCAACTATACTATACACAATTAAGCTGGAACCAGCCCAGCACTTGTCTTTACTTTCCAAATATCCCTCCTTTTACCCCCACAAACACCTGGGGTTCACAATCGTACCAACATACTCGTCCATTCCTCTTCTACAACTATTGACATACAAATCAGCCCTTTTCCTTCCACAGTCATTGTGCTACATTTCATTGTCTCAATCTCTTTCAGCCGCTCCGTATTATTGGGTTTTTTTCCGCCACCACCTCTGCTGAGTCACGAAGGTGCAGTGGTGTAGGAATGTTGATTTACTTCGCACAAGTCCATCTTTGGTCCACCAGTCTTGGAACACAGATCCTGATCTGATCCATCATTTCGGAGTGGCACTGCAGTAGCACAGTGCACTGGATCCACTGTCCAAAATCATGTCATTGTGGGTTTTAGCTGCATCTCTGCAGGAGCATGTTGAGGGAGTACACCATGCGTTCGCGCAGATCCGTGGGGCAGCCGGATGTGAGCAGGGAGCTGAGTTTGAAGGTTTTTGAGACGCGGTCCTCATTAATGTACGTGAGCATGTACTCATCTCTCTGGCAGCACAGGATGATCTTGGTGTGGTCGTGGTAAAAGTTGACCTTTGGAGATAGAAAAGTCCTTTTTTAATTAGTTTGCTCTGTACAATTTTTAAAAATGTAATTGCAAGTTGTCCCTTTATTGTTCATTTTGTGGTCTAACGTTCTTCTTTTGTTGATCTGCAAACATATGCAAAGCACCATTGCAATGCTCCTTTTAAGCATGCCCAGCAACGGCTGTGTTTCTTGTGGTTGTAAGTGTGTTTACCTGGAAAGTGCCGTCATTAAAGAGCATCATGAGGGCGCGGTCGGACTTGAGCCACTGCAGCAGGTAGAGTCTGGGCATGTGTGCGTCTGTCATACCACCTAGGTCCCCGCCCTGAGAAAGCAAAATCAGAATTAGACAGGCTGCAACTTGAAAGGTGCCACCCCTAATGCTCCAGGGGGGTGGAAAGACAAGAGAAACATAATAACAAGCAAGGGAGATACATAGATGACAGGAATGAAAAGAGGAGTGGGGGAACAGAGATATGTACTTACATCCATGAGGTTCTCCTCCATGTAGTGAGAAAAGTACTTGAGCACAGTCACTTGGCCCACAAAGTGTTCAGGAACCTCGCAGGTGGGGAACACAGAGCACTGGCCCAACTCTGCGTAGTAATGGATGGTCCTAAAGACATGGAGAGGAGGAGAATAGGAGTTATGCAATTGCAAACACAAACAAAAATGTCTTCACATTTCAGTGTCATTATGGCCCAAATTTCAAACAGGTTTCAGGCGCAACAGAAAATAACTAATTTGACACTCAAGTCATTGATTCATTTCAAAAACACTAACAGGTTCCAAAGAGAAGCTGAATGTACCAAGACAAGTTTAAACAAGCATCTCCATTATGTGTGGTGACTAATAACTTTCGATGTGAAGGTGGAGTTTTCTGAAAGCGCAGTGCATACTTTCTGTCGGGCAGGAGGCTCATGTGAGTGCCGTTGTTGAAGAGAACTCCCACGGTGTGATCAGACAGCTGGTATCCAAAGCCATACTTGTTGGAGTAGTCCACCCATTTAGTCACCCATTGAAGGCTGCAGCTTGTTGAGCCTTGAGGAACATCCTCTGCTGCAGGGTGGGAACACAAAGGAGGATTAGAATACAAACTGCAGAACAGATTTAAGAGAATACAACCTTAACTGTGCAACCTGTTCACTACAGACTTTCTTAAGAGCTAAACTGAATTCAAAATTTCCTCCCAGTTTACTGAACTGGAACTATGAACAGCACCGAGGTTTTAGGCATCAGTCATGAGCTGGGAGGAAAAGTGGGTGTGTTGGCAAAAACAAGGGGTGTATCTTTGAAAACTGAAACATGGAACATTAATCTTTCCGAATCCTTCTATCCTCACTTCTCTCAGTTTTCAAGGTTAATTTACAGATAAAGAGCTGGAGTTTTGCAATGAAATGTGGAATTATCTATCCATTAACACGCACAGGTCGTGACTTTTCAACAGGTCGACTCACCTTTGGGCATGTTCTCCAGACAACCCCTCAACACACTTGCGACAGTCTCGGCCACACTACCCGTTGTGTTATCTTCGAGACCTTAAGGAAGAACAGACAGTCATTTAACTTGGCGTCGCATTGAGGCAGCACATCCAATCTTTTTATTATTCATGTACTTATTCGATTTTTCCTGTGTAATTTACAGTTCCGTTAGTTTTACATGAGATCAATTCGCGCCTTGCTGGAATCGCTGGGGCCACGTGTGTGTGACACAAGGCTGGAAGACTTACATTCACTGCTGCTGCTGCAGCTCCCCAGACTCCCCCTGACGATCAGCCGGATGGTATCTCGCGTCGCTGGTGACTGGCTCTCTGTTGCCAAGGCAATGGGGCTCTCTGCAGATGGCGGAAGTAGACTTCCATTCTGAGGTGAGAATCAGTGATGACGGTATTTAGAATCGGTAAGTTTAGATCATCTCCCCCTGCTGTGACTCAGCAGTTACCCACTGATGCAGAATTGTTGGCTTTAAGGTTAAAAATAAGCGTTTGCCTGTTATTAAGTTTAGCACAGCATCAGAGTGACTCATTCGATTCTGAATATCTCAAATCTACTCATGTAATTGCTGTTTAAAAACGGCAACATCCCCTTCACTCCTGTAAATATCATGGCTGGTGTTGGATAAATGATCCCTTACCTCTGAAACCTTTTTGCTGTGTTGTTGGCTGATGACAGTTCTCTCCAGGTCGTGCTGCAGTTTGTAGATCTCCTCTTCCTCTTTGGTGAGCTTATCTATCAAAGACAGTTACAGCACAGAAAAATCAGACGTGGCCCTTTTCAGGTTTTTAAATGTCTCATGTAGTGAAATCTAACTGGCCGGTTTGACTAGTGGCGTTTTAAGAGGAATTGGCATCGGTTGATCAAATACTCACTCAGAGTCTCGTAGTATTTGACCTTGTCTCTCTTCCCACCAAACAGAGCAGCAGCAGCTTTCTTGAAGAAGCTCTTGGCAGGACTAGAGACGTGGAAATCTGGTGCCGAGTGGCAACAGCTAGCCGGCAGGCGCTCTGGACTGAAGCCCTGCAGAGAATGAAAAGTGGGTCAGTGAGTGGCTGGTGGGAAGGGGGTCACACGTTACACTCCTACACAGTGACATTTACAGACAGAGAGTGACAGGGAGCGGAACAGACAGACGAAAAGACATGACTGTGGCATCTCACCTGTGTAAAGAAGTCATGCCTCAGAATGTGGTACAGGTTGGGTCGGTCCTCCGGGATCTTGGCTAACAGACTGGCGATTAACTGCTTAGCCTGTGGTGACAGGGACGAGGGCAGGGAGTACCTCGCCTCTCGAATGCACCTGTATGTCTCCTTCAGGTTGGTGGTTTCAAACGGGGGTCTGCCCAACAACATGGTGTACCTGGAACAGGATAGAGGTCAAAGGTGAGCGGATTTCCAAACACTAAAAATGACTGACAAAGATTCAGAGTGACTGGAAACAAGTCCAAAATGAGATGCCAGTGTACATTTTAAAATGCATCTCTGTGACATAAGATATTGCACTGTTATTTGTTAACTATCAATAATAATCACTCATCATTAAACCTTTCAAAATTCCCTAATGATTAATTTAAAGTTATCCTACTCACATTACACAGCCCAGGGCCCAGATGTCTGATTCACAGCCGTGGCCCTGCTTGTTGAGCACCTCAGGGGACAAGTAGTTGGGAGTCCCACATATCGTCTTCCTCCTGTTTCCCGCCGGCTCCAACTTGGCAGCCAGACCAAAGTCCCCGACCTTCAGCTCCATCGCCTCGCTCACAAAGAAGTTACCTGCGGGGAAGAGAGCGAATGAGCTGATGAGCACCTGATATTCAACCCAGGATCAAAGGCTAAATGGAGCGGGGATCCTCTTGATGAATTGATTAAAAGAAAAAACTAGAGGACAAAGTAGGCAGGTATCAAACGATGATATCCTCCTTGCATAGAATGCATCTTTACAACTGTGCACAAAGCGTCTCAGCACTGCAATGTGCCGCTGCTGCGAAAAAGGTTTCTTACCCAGTTTCAGGTCTCTGTGAAGGATTTCTTGTTCGTGCAGGTACTTCAGTCCCGAGACAATCTGCCTTAGATAATACCGCACCTCTGGCTCGGTAAGCACCTTGCGAGCCTTTAGGATATGTGCTAACGACTGCAAAAACACAAAACATAGGAAGAAAACGATTATAAGAGATGCTTCCTGCCCATCATGTGTGATAAGTATGAGTTTTTGTATCATAAAACTGTGACGATAATACATATATGCAGTGTCACTAAATGAATTACACATCAAGAGTTCTTTTATAGTGGGGGCAGACTCTGAGTATGCTGCCTCATTGGCTTTGGGTGCAATGCAGTTGTTACCCAAATTTGAAACAGGCACTGTCGAGGATAAAGTACTGTGGTTAAAGACACTTACTTTTCTACTGCAGTATTCCAACAGGATGTAGATGTTCTCCTTGTCCTCGAAATGGTGATAGAAGTGCACTATGTGTTTGTGGTGCAGTGCTCTGTGCAGCTCAATTTCTCTGTCGATCTAAGCGAGGGGAGACAACAGAAAGGTCAGTGAGTGTAACCGAGGACAGTTTGGTCATACATCTGCTCCTAATAGGAATACCAGTGCGCACCGGCACCGGCACCGGAGCTGCGCGCTTACCTTCTCCCGCTGGTGCGGTTTGGAGACGCGCGCGTGTGGGATGATTTTGGCTGCGTAAACTTTGCTGGTGGAGAGGTCGGTCATCTCGTAGCATTTGGCGAAGCCTCCCTGGAAAAGAACACACCGTTAACATGCGTTGTCTTCGGGTTACCAGGGCAAATCCGGGGGGGGGGGGGGGGGTAAAAAAAAAAGAAAAGAAGTCGACAACACATTACATGCAGGCGCTACCTTTCCCAAAACTTTTCCACGGCAGTAACACTTCCCCGTGGCAGGGTCGGTGATGATCCTGGCCATCTCCGAGGGCGCACTGCGCTCCTCCGTTCTCTTTCGGCGCGGCTCGCCGGACCTCTGCGTCGACTCACACATGCTGCTGCCGCCGCCGCCGCCGCTGTTCGTCTGCTGGGGCCCGGTGTTTCTCTGTACTTCCATGTGCAGGGGCTTCTCTCGTCTCGCACTCAGAATGCAGCCCGCAGAGCCGGTCTGCGAGCCTTTATACTCTGGCAGCCGACCCACCGCCGCTGTCTGACGCCCTCTCTCTCTGACGTCACGGCGGCCACCGGAGAGCAGGAGGATCTGCCTGACATCGGTGAACCTCGCATGTACATAGGTGATGATGGTGATGATGATGATGGCCACGACATGAAATACAATTAAGGGAATGAAGCATCTTCGAAGAAATAAGGATTATTTGCATCACCAGCCACATTACAGACAGACAGAAATGTTCTGTCTACCTTTTTTACTAGTGAAACACAGGCAGCTGATTTGACCCTTTTTAAAAAAAAATATTTTGGTGCAAAAACCACCTTATAATTCAAGGTGTGTTATCCGTCTGCTGCATTGTGGATATATACAATATATCCACAATGCAGAGGATACATGTTCTCTGTATTCTACTCAGGTCCGTCTCATCCGGGGATATTGCACCAAACTCAGTTTGGAGCACTAGCACCCTCAGGTGGAGGTTTTGGATATCATTTAGAAAAGCAGTCATGGTTGCAAGCCTGTCCTGCCTTTGAAAGTATAACTCATCAAAGCATGAGCATACTGCCTATCGTATTGCAATTGGACGATGACGCGCAGGGCTGTTTAGTTCGAGCAGCAGTATGAGTAGAAAGGCAGTTTGCTGACACGGGTGATAGCCTTTGAAATATTAGAACGATAAGTGTCTCCCCTACTGAAGCAAAATCCTGTCAAATGATCCCAACACGAATCCAGAACGCAACACAAAAGCATCTATGTGTCAAAAGCTCAGTGGCTGGCACTGAAAACCCATAGAATGATTTTTGAAAGGGGGTTGAGCTGGATACATAGGCAGTCATTTTCGTTCCAAGTATAACAGCAGGGAATCTTAGGAAAGTATAGGACAAAACTATTAAACAACAAGCACAAAACATTTCATTCTCAATTGTCCCCGTAGCAAACTACTACAGATGTTTATTAGCGTTACTGTTAATGTTTAGTGGAAGGGTTCTTACAAAGCCATGTAGACATCAGCGGATGATGGCACTACAACAAAACTGTCAGAAATACGGCAAATACTTTTTCAGTCAAGACCAAGCAAGTACTGTACCGTGGGGCTAAGTGCTGTAGAAATCATCCCTGCACTTTGTTTAATCAGAGTCACATTCATCCCAGCAACGTCTTTCAACAGCATCACTCTTGATCAGTGCTTCTAAATGACTGAGCAATTTTTGTGTCTGGAGGGTTTAGTGCTTTCGAAAACGTCACATCAGGATAACAAAGTAACCCAGAGACTGCCACTTGTCACACCTGTGTGTATGTATGTAGTATTTATACATATTTTTATATTTTATATATTTATATATTTTGTACATAGCTATTGCTTTTTTCAAATTTCTTTCTATATTCTTCTGTCCACTTGCTGCTGTAATGCTGTAATATATCTTATCTTAATCTTATGATACGTTTCTCAGGTGTGAGCGCACCGTGCCGATGTCATAGGAAAAAGTCTGGTCGAGACCGGAGCCGACAGACGACCGGTGAGGCCAGTCGGGGAAAGGAAAACGACAGGCGATGACACGCGCGTCATCCGGAAGCTCTTTCAACAGCTTCTCACCCAGAACCTCCATCTGTACACAAGTCAGAAAAAAGGCTGAATCTGTCACTTGGCAATAACATGCTATCTATGTATGCTATGACTTCAACGGTAAGGGCAAATAATGAATTCTCCGCGAACATAAATTTCAAGCTCACCACTCCTGGTGCAAGGAAAGCCGTCACGTTGTCGTACGAAGACAAATCAGTCTACGAAAGAAGAGAGATGCAAACAGAGTCAATTCTGAGTCTGATCATTACTGACAGCAGTACTTTCACTTGATGTCTTACCTTCCAGAAGTCCTTTTTGACAAAGGTTGCTCGGCCGGAGGGCACGCCTGTCCAGAGGGCCTTGCCCCTGGTGTAGGCCACTAATATGGAGTTAATCTCAAACCCCGTGCACTGGAAACCGGCGGAAGAGGCCGCAAACACCTGGGAATCAAACAGGGTTGTGAGTAAAATACGAAACTATATTTTGCCTGAAGAAAAGCACACAAGCAATTGCGTCCCACTCACATTTAAACCTCCAGCATTGATTCAAATCACAGCACAGCCACTCTGGCAGTCAGACTTGCACTCTTGTTTACGGGTGCAGCCCACTAACCAGTCTTCCGTCTCCCGATCCCAGATCTGCCAGGCGACCTGTTCGTCCCTCAAGCAGCTTCATAGTGTTCAGTGTCTGCTGTTTACTGGAGGGCAAATAGGGGACCTGGGCCACAATGCAAACATATGAGTCATTTTCACGTGGCAGGTGCGAACAGTGTTTATTATCATTACAAAACATTCTAGCTCTCATGTGGGTAACGTGAGAGAGTGAGGCCTCTAATTTCGCCTTTTCACAGTCCGGCTATGATTAATAACTCCATTAACGTCTACCGAAAGGGAGAAAGCAGCTTAAAACACTGTGGCAAAAATCAATTTTGTCTTCTTCAACTGAAAAAACATCTCTGTATATGCTTCATATTAAATTCCCCTCTGCTCATATCGATCCATTCTCCTGAGTCTGTTTCCATAACCTTGAATCTGATCTCCCACTCACTCTCGGGGAACAACAAGTCTGACAGACAAATACAGAACGGTCTTGTGTTTCTAGCTAAAGTAAACTGGAGTTAATCTGTGATAATGAATTAGTCCACATTTCTCCCATCATAAAAATATAACTGACTGGATAAAGAAAGCATCAGATTATTGTTTTGTTTTTCTTAAACCAAACAGGTCAGAGATGTGTTAATCGCAACTGCAAGGCAGTACATCTTGATAAATCTAAGATATTGTATCAGCTTCGAACAACATGTTTTTCCTTTAAGATTTCCAGTACAACAAATGTCTTCACCCTTAAATTTACTTCAGATAATCTGCTCCTGATCATCATGTTTTCTTGTTCATCTTGAACTCTGACCGTGAAATAAAATAGTGCATGAGCAATTATTTCAAAAGAAAAGGATCTCCTGTAGTTAAATTGCAGTATTAACTAAGAGAACTACTTAATCCTTGTTATAGACTTACTGTTTTCTTCTTTGCCCAAATTTGTTGTTAGCACCGAGCACAACACTTCAAAATAAGCAATTATCGTTAATGTGCAGGTTAGGTTCCGTCTCGGCTTCTTTTTTTTGATTTCATACAAACATGTAGCATCTGATATTTGAATGAGAAAAGAAGGCAAAGCAGGCAGGTAAAAAAAAGAAACAGAAAGGAATTCTTAAGCACCTTGAGGCTCCGTGGGATTTTACGAAAGCCAGGCATTGTAAAGAGACGCCAGACTCCATAAAGGCCTGCGAGCAGAGCGCCTGTGCAGGCCGACAGTACAGGATTGGTTCTGTTGGTGTGAAGGTCGCCGCCATAGTCCTGCAGAATCACCTCAATGGAGTCTTCCATTGTAGACTGTCACCAATATAGTACAAAAAACAGCAAATGAGGTGTTACAGCAGCCTCTAATACGTTTTTGCAATGCCATAATGCTATAACGCAACAGATAACGTGGCCAACAGCTAATCTGATATTTGACTGCTGAATCATTATTACTGTTTGATGAGGGCTATTTATATTTGTTGTACTTTTTGGATAATGGATGTGTGCTCACTGACGGATGTGTCTGCAGGTTGGAATCGATCCAATCAGAGATGAGTAGGCGGCATTCAGAATGAGGACGTCAACAAGTGACACACAATAGAAATTCAGACAAGACACTTACCAGTTGATAACTAAGCGTGTCAGTGCTCTCTGGTGGACAAATTGCGTTATAAAGAAACAGTTCATAAATTACTTCAAACATCTGGCTTTACCGATATTGAACAATATATGGGCCCAGTGGAGTTATTGGTTGAGTCCTTAAATGTCCGGCAAATACAAAAGTTGGACTGTAGTGTATTTGGTCAGAAGAAACCTTCTAACAGTTAAGAATATATGTCCTAATGTCTATGCTTTTGGAGAGGATAAATTATTGGATCACTGTGGTTTAAAAAAATCCCGTCAATAAAAGTAATTAACTAAAAGCTTAAAAGACTATTATTTAAAATGCCATAAACTGCTGAAATTCATTTGGAAAATAGTGGCATTTGAATAGGGTAAGGTTGGTCAGGACAAAAATAACGTTGACCTTTCGATAGTGAAGTGGAGCTGTATCTGGTTACAGTCAGTAGGGTGATAAAGCAAACGTTGTATTCGATTTCTGCCAATATTGCCTTGTTAACCATTTATACAAAGGCTATCAAGAACAGAATTATCACATTTTTGTTCAACAGCAGGTGGTAATACGGTGGCTTTCTCATGGCAGAAACCTTGTAGAAGAGTTTTGTTTACCATGCTATATATTCTGACCCAATCTGAAATCAACAGCTCTGTCAACATGAACCAGACCAGAAAGACTTTCTCCAACAGAGCAGGGCAAGTGATTTCGACCGGAACAGATGAAATCGGTGAGAAATGTGCAAACGTAAAAGACCCAATGACTAAACCACATTCTTATCGGCACCGAGCGTATATATAAATCTGCATATCGAACGACATTTGGTGCGTTTGTGAAGTTGCAACACAAAAGCACACAGGTCTGTGCAGCCCTACCTGACCCGCCCCCTCGCCTGCGCCGCTGCGCACGCGGCAGCCGCTGCGCACGCAGTCAGTCCGCAAAAACCCCGCCTCGCAACTTCACACAGGCCCAATCACATGTCCGCTGACTGCCTTTACAACCAGAGGGACGCTTTTATAGCTATGGTTGGGATTTCACGGTTATGTAACAGCCTCGACATGTTCTGTGTGGAGCTGCGGCTGTTTTATTACAAGCCCGTGTTGGATTCAAGTGCAAGACGAGTGATCAGAGTTTTTTTTTTGTTATTTGAAGACTACACACGCTCACAGTGACAACTCCCGATGAGAGCCTCATGATCCTCCTCTCCCCTATTGCAGGGTTTTTTTTTTCTTCTTCCTTCATTTAAATAAAAGCGAGGCTGATGAGATTACAGATGCAAAAATATGTATTTCTTCCCCCTCGGCCTCATCCTGCACTGGCTCCCAATTGAAAAGGCACATAGTAATAGTAATAATATTCATCACCACTCAGGCCTCTTGTTAACTCAGCCGCCTGTTCTGCCTGGGCGGAGGGGAGGAGAGGGGGGGGGCGACAGAGAGAGGACCGACGGAGAGTGACGCAAAAGGAGAGGGTATTATATTTGCTTCCTGAAAAAAAAAAAGAACAAATAATTGATGCTGCACAGCTTGGGTTTTTTTTGTTAGTCACTGGAGTGGATTTTCTAAAACGAGCGGGCGTAAAACTATTGCACGGAATGGATTTGTATGGGAAGGTAAGATGCGTGATTTCACTACGAGGACTGTATAGAAAGAGGTGAGAAGCGTCAACAACAAAAAAACACAACAAAAAAAACCCCGTCACAGCCCATTGGTACGGAAGTAACGCTGTGCGCACAGATCGAGGCTGGACGACGGGTCTCTGCCATCAGGTTTCATCCTCTGCGCGACGTTTGTCTCGTTAAAAAATACAATTTAATAAAAAAAAAAAAGGACCAGTCCCCAGCTGTTAACAGCTGCATGCTGAGTGATGCATGGTGACGCGTCTCCACCTCTGACGTCGCCCTTTCTGCCTCTGCGCCGCTGCCGTGAAAAAGAACTACAACCCCCATACTCTTGACCCCATCCCCCATCCCCCCATCCCACGACAACGTCAGAGACGCGGATCGGCTCTCTCCGCTGCTCGTGCTCGTGCTCGTGCTCGTGCTCATTCTCACGCGAGCCAGCTTCGTCAGCTCAGGCGCGCGTGCCCGATCCGAGCGGAGGGGACAGCTCCCAGGTGCTGAAACCGGTCGGGCGCTCCACAGACAGACGGAAGAGGGGGAAGAGCGACGCCTGCAATTTAGACCCAAATATAAATATATATATATATATATATATATATATATATATATATATATTGTATATATAATACAACACCGCGTTTCTGCAAAACCCGGGCAGGTGCAGATAAGAGCCGAGGCCTTCGAAAAGACAGGTTTGTTAACGCGATGTCCTCGACGCGGTTTTTTTTTTTTTTTTTTGGGGGGGGGGGGGGGTAGTTTGCATGGAAGAATTTCATCAGTAGAAATAAAGCGACCTCCTGCCCAGATTCCCTTGTCTCCCATTATCCAGCATGCAGCTCAGCTACATCGTGTCATTCCTTTTTATAACATCAGATCGACTGTTTTTATTTTTACCGTGGTTTTTTATTGATGCCAGCGTTTGCACTGACGTTTGTGGCAGTGTCCCTGCAAATGCTGCTTCAATGGAGTTTTTTTTTTTTTTTTTTTTTTTTCTCATACGCGGAAGCAGAAGGAAATCCAGCGCAGGGTGTGCAGGATGGAGGTCCGGCATCTTTTTATGACTGCATAGGCTACAGGGAGTGAGGGAGAGAGGGAGAGAGACAGAGATAGAGAGAGAGAGAGAGAGACAGAAAGAGAGAGAGATAAGGAGAGAGACAGAGAGAGACAGAGAGAGAGAGAGAAGGAGAGAGAGCTCTGCTGCACATGTTTGGCATATAAGCGCAGTGGCTTTGTCAAAACAAATCACCTTGGAGCAAAGATGACTGTGCTCTTGTCATCCTGTGCTCTTGTCATCCTGTGCTCTTGTCATCCTGTGCTCCTCTTGGGGGGTTGACTGCCGAAAGCTTGCACCGAAATGCTCCTATTTGTGTGTGTGTGTGTGTGTGTGTGTGTGTGTGTGTGTGTGTGTGTGTGTGTGTGGCGCGTAGCGTGGACAGCGATTCAATGTCTGGTGAAATTTGATTTCAAATGTTAAATCTCAGAACTGCTTTTTGAATGTTAAAATGTTGCACTTCAATTGGCAAATGCAATTTTTGCCCTCTCCCAGCACTTGAAAGGTTTTGGATCTGAATTGTATTCATGACCCTAAATATTGCTCTATGAGAAATAATAACATCAGTCATTTTCATGATTGGATTCCTTCCCCACACAACACAATAGCATTTGAGAAGACTCAGCTTTAAAAAAAAAAAATCCTGGTTATCTCGTACTCATCAATACAACAGCTTGCTGTGTTGGTCATGCTGGGTTGCCTGACACAACCTTCTGTCACCTCTGATCTGTGGCCTGCACAACATTCTCCGACTGCACTCACTGTAACACATCCAGCTCTTTCTATGCACTTTTGCTTCCCGGAGCGTATTCATAAACTAGAAGGTTTTGTTTTCCTTTCAACTGAAAAACAAATAAAGTGTCTCACGTATGAATTCATATTTTTCCGTGTGCGTCACAGCTCTGAAAAGCTTCTCATTATCTCAAGGTGAAGCCTTTAATGTATTTTTTTCAGCATCTCCTTTTTTGTGTGTTTTTGCAGATGGCTGCCACTCAGGATGTGAAAGGGAAGGGAGAGGGAGGGGACCAAAACTTTGACTATATGTTCAAGCTGCTGATCATCGGCAACAGCAGCGTGGGCAAAACGTCTTTCCTGTTCCGCTATGCAGATGACGCCTTCACTTCGGCTTTCGTCAGCACGGTGGGCATCGACTTCAAAGTGAAGACGGTGTACAAGAACGACAAGCGGATCAAACTGCAGATCTGGGTGAGAAATATTAGCATCCAAGCATTGAACATTCAGACGCAAGCAGCAAAAACAAACTGCGATATTGCAAGTGGAGTATAGCATTCAAAGTTTGTGTCAATTCTGCTCATCATGCACTCCTCAGCCGGCCAACACAAGATAATAGCATACTTCCTTGCCGTTAACTCTTGAAAAGCTCGCTTTCCCACTATAAAGAAGCAAGCTGAACTCTACGTAGGATTTGCATATAACCAAATGAAGGTAATTATTAGAAGAAAGAAATTGCATTTCTAGACAAAGCAGCGATGTAAAGCAAGCCAGAGTTATGCTTTCCTTTCATGTCAGTTTCTTTGTCGTGCCATTCATGCACACATTTCCATCTAATTCAGCTACATCCACAACATTTGCATGTTGAAACGCGGTGTTAATGTGCGGGAGAAATCTGTTTTCTGTTGTCCTCCAAGGTCTCCTGGAGGACTACCTAAGCTCTAAGGGGGAAGGGGCTCTTCAGAGATGCCCTGCCCCCCTTTTTACTCCCCCGTGCTCTCCATCTGTGTGCTCCTGCAGAGTGACTCCTGACTATAAAGGACTGTCAATCTTTGCCCAAAGCCCACTTTCTCCTGACCTCTGCCCATGTCTTTCTCTGCTGATCAATGCAATTCGAGGACTGTGACAGGTTGGGGGTTTGAGGGCTGTGCGCTTGGTCCTGCATAAAAAAGTCCTGCACACATGAGATCACCCATGTACAGTATTAATTCAATTTTTAGTCAGTGTTTTGGCGTGCTTAGTATGCTTGGACACACTTCACCCTTTCATCTCCCATTACAGGAAGGATTTGCACTATGTCAAATACACTCGGGTCAAAGTAGTGAATGTATCTTTGAAGCCAATCCTACGTTGTTCACCATTTCAGCTCTGCAGGTAGAGACATTTAATGGCATCCCCCAAAAAGCAACATTTTACCCTCACAAGTTCGAGTTTGAATCTCAATTAGCGAGAAAAATATGTTCAGTGATTTGATCCTTTGTCTTAAAAACATGCGGCTCTTCGGCTGCAATGCGTAATTAATTGGGGAAAGTTTCGGGAAAGGCTCTTTTGTGTTTTGTCTAGGTTTAACACTGTGCGATGTAAGGATGGAGACAGATGGAAGTCTCAACATTACTGACAGGAGACTAGTAAGTGTTAGTGTGGCACGCGTTGGGGAAGAACACAGAAGCAACACCTTCCTCCAAAGTGTGGGGAAGCGAAGAATGTCTGAGGCTGTTTAATTAGGAGTTCATCTGAGCTCTTGAGGCAGATCATCTCGCAATACAAATATTATCTCCCCCCCGTCAGTCTCTTGTACTACCACGAATGCCAACTCTACTTTACAGGTTTTGCTCTCTCTCGTCAAAGTCAAAGTACTTGTCCTTTGCAGCAATTGGCCGTCCCCAGACATTTGGCGTGTGCTCATCAAGCGAAAATACAAAGAAGCAGCACTCCAGCAGGATATGAAAACTGAGTTTGAACAGTCAAATGGCTGGCTAATCGAGATAATGTGTTTTCATCATTAGCAAAGACAAGCATATTCAGAGAGAGAAAAAGGGATTGCCCTCGCAGCCGGTTAATTGGCCTTTCTTTTTTTTTTTACTTGGGCTCAGGGAGAGCTGAGTCTACAGTAAGTGGCCATTAAAGGTGATGTCTATTGGTTTATGTCATTGTGACAGTCACACCATTCATCTCTTTAGAGATAAAAACATCCTAATCCATCATAGAGTTGTCCCTGTTGTCATATTAGGTAGTATGGGAAACTAAGTATCGGCGAGTTGCCAATATGGACCTTGTTAAAAAAAAAATCAAAAAAAAAAGGAAACTCATTACTGAATGAATAAGGGCATTGTCAAGTGTCAGCCATCATTCACCTCCTCTCCACTCGAGGACGTGAAGTCAGCTTCTGGGATTGATTTCTGGTCAGCTGTGGAAAAATCTAAGCTTTTTCAAAGAGCTCCACTTACTCAGTACTCAGCAGAATCTCCCCCGCCCCCCCCCCTGTCTTTTATAACTGAGAACAAGCAAGGAGACTAAAACTTAAATAGCTTGGAAATGTAGAGGTCATTGTCAAGCAGACATCCCAGGATCAATAGGCTACTATGATGTCCAAGACAAGAAAAACGGCTAAGATTAAAATCTATCAATCAGACGCCTGGAGCATACTACATCATGAATTGGTACATCCACAGTATGTTGTTGTGAATTCCTCAAACTACATGTTATGTTGTGTGCAGTTTCCGGCTACGCCAATGAGGCATGTCAGTTATATAAGTTACTTGTCAAAAAATCCCAGAGACATTCACAGAGCGTCTTGTGTTTCACGGCGGCTGCCTGAATGGAAGTCAGAGACGATGAAAGACTCTTCGTTCAGCTGTTCAGCTGAGTTTGTGATGAGCATTACTGACGGTTGAGTGTACTCACCCGTTACTTTGCTTTGGATGAAGCTGCAAATCCAACCCTAGCCAGCATCAATTGGAGGGAATCCTTGTTTTTCTAAGGTTTCATTTAGTGGTTAACGGTTATCCCCCGATAAGGGATAATAAATATTCCAGAGCTGTGATATAAAGGTACCATTACCTTGTTTATTTCAGAAAACTACTATCTTCACCACTTCAAACACAGTAGAGAGGTTTAACCAGTAAGTTTGGCTAAGAAGTTTAACTCTCCCTGTAGCGGCCAATACACACCATCCAGCTAGTTTAGGGTTAGATCCCAACACGCACAGATTTTTTTTTTTGTCTGATTGTAAACTGGCAAAAGGTCCTCGCTGTGGTGTGTTTGTGTGTGTGGAAGCCTGCCAGGCTATGAGCTCTGTGTGGAGTGAAGGTCAGAGCTGTCCTCCGGCTATAATGGGCACATGTGCAGACTGACAAAGCAAAACCACAGCGGCACATACGACCCAGTGCTGCCGGCCGGCCCTCTGTTTGACTAGAGCCGAGCGGGGACGTTGCACAAAATTCTGGGCCAAAGGACGAAGATAAAAAAATACCATCTTAGTTTTCTGACCCCCAGGTTTAGCGATCATATCGATCTTGACATGACGATGGAGCCGTTGATACAAAACATGTTATGTTAGTTTACTATCGCTCCAAAGTTGAGCCGTCTTCACTGTGAGGTCCTCGACACCTCAGTGTTATTTAGTCATAACTTCTTAAGCTCGCCTTGATACACGTCCCCGGCAGCAAATGGGGGGGGGGACCCAGCTGCTCAATTCTCACGGGCTGTTTCTTTGACTGATATCCATATGTTTCACGCTGTTGAGCTTCGCCAGCGAGTATTGATACTTAAACCCTCAGTTGTGCACCCCTCTCCTTTGATGGAAACTAGTCCAAAGCAGCTTGGTTTCTTACCCTTCCCCCTTCTTTTCTTTTTCATGTCTTTTCTTTTTGAAAGGGTCAGTCTCTCAACTAATTCATTCATTCAGTTATTTTAATTATGGCAGTAATTAGAAATGAAAAAAAATTAAGGAAATGCAGAAAATAAAGTTTTTTTTCATTGTAGGTTTGTTGAGGGCCCTCCATCGTTGGGGGCCCTGCGGTCAGAAGCCCCGCCCCCCTCCTTATGCCTGAAAACACCAGAGGGAGAAACACCAGCACAGTGAACATGCAGCTCAAACAGGGCGGACATCACTGGGTTTTATGTTTTACGTATCTTATCATAAAACCACAAATGTATTAATCTACGAAGAAAGTTTATAGATAACCGGGTCAAAGATCAAAAGAACTGAAAGCTGCCCAAATGCATCCCCCCCCCCCCCCCCCCCCAACATGAACACACTCACTATAGAAAAGCCTCCTCGTTCTGTGCGGCGACTCATTAGCGTGTTCATTGACATCCCGCAGCACGGCAGTGGGCACTCGTTTCCAGGGAGATCTGTGTACAATGCGCTACTCCTCGAATGCTGTGTAATCACGCGCCTGTTTTGCCTTTGAGCAATTTGCTCAGCCCTTATCGTTGAACGGCCGAGCAGATACTCCGAGTTTAAATCATTCCACTTCTATTTTTAGCCCTTCTCCTGAGAAACGCATGTCATAAACTGAGCTCTCAACGCTCGCAGCACTGAACTTAGGGGGGGGGGGGGGGGGGGGGGGTTTCGAAGGAGGGGAGATGATCCATCACATCGGCCCTAACTGAAGTCGCTGTTTTTGGCACCTTTTCAAGGCAAACGGCTAATGAGGCAATTAGCATAATTATTATTTTCACATCATGAACGTGATTAAATGAAGATATACAATCCAAAATGTTACCCTTATTTAAACCCAATGCGTCTGTACTAATAACTGCCTATCAATACCTGTAATCTCTGCTCATTGACCATTGCTGTTGCAGGGTCGCATCGATGTTGTTGAGGCTGACAGTGTGAATACAACATAATGCTAAATCATCATGTTGCCTGTGTGTAGGACACGGCGGGCCAGGAGCGCTACAGGACCATCACCACCGCCTACTACCGAGGGGCTATGGGCTTCATCCTCATGTACGACATCACCAATGAGGAGTCCTTCGGTGCCGTGCAGGACTGGTGAGTCGTATTGGTCCATTTCGGACTGGTGTGTATGAAGGTATCGTCTCTCAGGGCCTTTGTGTTCTGTGTATAGATCTATATTGTTCTGAGCATCAGATCGTGTTAAGCAAACTTCCTGTTTGTCTCCACTGCTGCAGTCAGTCGATGCCCTG
Organism: Scophthalmus maximus; assembly: GCF_022379125.1. NCBI lineage: Eukaryota > Metazoa > Chordata > Actinopteri > Pleuronectiformes > Scophthalmidae > Scophthalmus > Scophthalmus maximus. Next base: position 10,219,524 of record NC_061533.1, on the reverse strand, counting down.
CCCCCTTGATATGTGCACATCTAGACCGCTTGCCTTCCCTAACGCATTGTAATGTAGCGTCAGAGTACACTACATAACAAGTCTGTATTTGTTTGACAGGCTTGTTATGTAGTGTGTGTGTGTGTGTGTGTGTGTGTGTGTGTGTGTGTGTGTGTGTGTGTGTGTGTGTGTGTGTGTGTGTGTGTGTGAATCTTCGTCGTGACTTTGGGGGTCAAGGGGACACTTGTCAAGGTCGTGGCCGTGCTCCAGTCGTGAGTCACACGAGCGCCTGTGGGCTGAGCAGTGACCCTGAGCCGAGTCCAAAATGTTGCTGATTTTCTCCGAAGAAGCATTCTCGTCTAAACGGGGCTTAGTAGGCGGCCGCTAAACTAGGTTTCAGGGTTCGAATTCGTACTAAGTACCCTCTCGTCGGGACAACCAGTGCAGCTCAACGGCTTTGTTTGATACACCAACAAATTTCAGGTCTGTCGTAACCCCCACACCAGGAGAAACTGTCATTTCCCATTTTATTCCCTCCTTGCCATCCCTCAGTAATCTCCCCTCCGCCAGCCCGGAGAGATTATGGGAGCACAGAATGAGCATTTTTGAGAGGGAAAGATTTCTAAAATCACCGTGCTACTCTGCAAGCCTGATAGAGAAAGTGGCATTTCTGCAGTGTACTCTTCGCCAGCGTGTCACTTGGCTTGCACCGATTGTAGGACAATGACAGTCACGATTAAGGCCAGTGTCTGCTCAGCCCCTGTCACTTAGCTAGCGGGTCTTGGCGGCTGCTTAAGGAAACCCCCTCTGCGCTGCATCTAACCTAAATGAACACATATTTAAAGGCCTGGTGTTCATCCCGCATCTTCCGTCACCTTTGGTGAGAAAAACAAGGCTTTCTTGTAAAGGAAGGTCACTGCCATGCAGACGCCGCTAGTTTTCTGTTGAGACCTATTTGACACTTCGATGGATAGTGCCATCCGAGCACTGGTTGTGAGGAGCATGTTACCTGTGAGCGTATTAAGCAGACAGTGCACAAACCAATCAACTCGATGAACACGCTCTTCATTTTTTTTTTTTACCCGTCATATAACCAGAATCCTTCTTTCTCTCCCCCCCCCCCACCCTGTTTTCGCCACAGGCTTTAATTCCACTTTCTCTTTCCCTTGTTCCTTGTGACAAGGTTGGAGGGGAAAAAAAGAGGTTTCCATGGCAACGGCTCCTTCCCTGACTGTGGCTGAATTAAGCTTGTGACGTGCTCATTTCCTGCCTGTGACAGAGACAAAACAGGGAAATATGATAATGCTGACATAAAAAAAAATATATGAAATGATTTGTGTCTTTCAAAAACGATTAATTTCATTACAGCAACAGTATCAAAGCATCTGCTTCTTTTTAAATTTATTTATTTATTGACCATTTGTCCTCCTTACCACTGGTGAATACAGACCCTTAACGTCCTGCATGTGAAGCCTTTGTAAGATGTTACACAAGTGGTCGTCTGTCAGGGAATATTATCTGCGCTTGGATTCAAATTGATCCTCATCTGACCCGCTGTAACAAGCCAGAACTGGACAGAGAGAGGAGAGCCCGCATCATGCTGCTCTCTCTATCTCTCCATCTCAGTCATTTTCTCTTCCTCTCTTTCTTTCTGGCTATTTTCCTCCTGTTTTCAGTCTGTTCACTGCCCTACTTTCAAACTGCAACACCACAGGACGAAGTGGTGTGTTCCTTAAATTCCTTCCCATATTGTGTGTGCGCGTGCAGACTGCAAAGGTTAGAACACGGAGTCACAGCCCGTCAACATAAATGTTAGTATTGTCCTGTTATCATGCAGAAAAAATGAGACTTCTTTGAAGCATGCACCGTATGTGAGACAGGCAATAACTGATTTTACAGATAGTATCTAGTAGTTTCATCTGGGAGGTCAAATAGACCCATTTGAAATCATTGCACTCACATTTAAAGCACCAAATAAATGTAATTATGATAAATGTAATACTTTTCTAACACAGGAGGCTGCCAATTTAGTTAGGCAAAAGTTATTCATAAATATCGTCCTCTTACCTGCTGCTTGTGGTGTATGTGCATCTTCCGTATCATTAGCTATTACCATGTCTAACTGTGCTAATAACCCGAGAAGCGACAATATCTAACAGGCCGTTGGCATCTTGTTCAGCTCCGAAACAATCTAAAGCAAAGAATGAAACTAGAGCCTCGCATCTCGAGGACAGAGTCCTGGTATGTGTGACAAACATCAAATCGCTACAAAACAGAAATTACTAACCTACATAGAGTGATATAGGAACATTTTCAGTAGAGGCAGTTGACCCACTTTCCCGCTGCTGCCATCAGTGACTCAAATATTACGCAGTGATGTAATCACTGTTCATGGCCGGTCCGAACGGCGAAAAACAACTTTACATCATGTCCTTCCCTCTGCCATCTTCTAGGGACAGTTTCTAAAGGCTCCCGTCCAATAACAAAAAAGAGGAACAGACACAAATGTGGCACAGAAAGATTAATAGTTTTGTTTTTTTACGCTTCTGATTCCATGCAGGTCGACCCAGATAAAAACCTACTCGTGGGATAATGCACAGGTGGTGCTGGCTGGGAATAAATGTGATATGGAAGAGGAGAGAGTGGTCTCGGTGGATAGTGGCCGGCTGCTGGCAGAACAGCTGGGTAAGAGCAACTTTCACCCGTTTGCTTTTTCATATTTGGTGACACGGTTCGTATCTTCTCCAAGGAGGTGATGTGATTGGATTGTTTTGTCTTGTTCGTTTGTTTGCAAGATTACTCAAAAATGCATTTTTCAGACTTGCATGAAGTTTTTGTCAAAGATTGGTCTCGGGCATGTTAACAGGTGATTCCATTTTTGTAGAAAATTTTTTAAAGGTGAAACAGCACATAGGTGGGGGATAGCTCAGCCTCGGCGGAGGTCTACACTCTCCGAGTGATCTGTTGTTGTTGTTACATAAACAATGTGCTTTACCTCCTCAAGGTTTTGAGTTCTTTGAGACAAGTGCCAAGGACAACGTCAACGTGAAGCAGACCTTCGAACGTCTCGTCGACCTCATTTGTGACAAGATGTCCGAGAGCTTGGACGCTGACCCGGCCGTCACCACGGGGGCGCCCACCGCCAAACTCACAGACACTGCTCCGCCCCTGCAGCAGTCCGGATGCAACTGTTAGTAACTCTCCCCGGACTACAGTTCCAACCTGGTTCAGTAGTAGAATTACAAAATGCTGTTGTATTATCTCTCAACTTTATCACCTTATATCAAGAGCAAATAACCAGACAAACAGACGTGGCTAATGCAAAACGTGTAACATTACAGGATATCTAGAATATAGAGGCACTATTGTCCTTCTTTGGCTAGTTAGTACGGTCATAATAAGCCAAGTATGTTTGATAAGGCTGAATATAGTACGTAGTCATACTGTACAGTTAATCCCAAAACCTTTAAAATCTTTAAAATCTAAAACAACAATAAGATGAGGGATAGAATCAACGAGTGCTTTTTAATTATTATTTTATTTTTAAGTTTTTGTACAGTATGTTGTTTTTTTCTGCCTTTTATAGGTTTATTTTCTCCTAAAGCTGCCAAATCAGTGATTTAGTGCACTATAGGATGTAGCGGATTTGTTTTGTGTAACGCGTGTGCGTGGTCTTGTGAGTGAGTGTAGGTTGGCATGAGTGTGTGTATCGCGTCTGAGTCACAAATGAGTGAAACTTAGCCATCTTAAAAAAAAATCATCTACCTTGGAATTAAAAAGTGGCCTTTAAGCATCTCCAGCACGGCCTCTGTAAGTCCCCCATGTCAGTCCCTTACTTTTGGAATGAATCCAGTATGTATAACGTTGATGTAAGTACTACTCCATGTTTCGCTGTCCGTAGATGTGTGATTTCTCTGGTGAGTAAAGTGACTCTTTATACGTGCTTAGCCTCCAAGATGACCCTTTATAGTTTTATGCGATGAGCATGCTGCCAAAAAACAAAAGTCACTCATATTTGCTGTTTCATTGAACGATAAGCCTTACCCGAAACCCGAACCATCCTCCACCCCCATATGATCGCAGTGATCCAGCGCTCCATCAAATAAAGCTCCCAACATTAACGAGACACAGTGCAGTGCTAATCAACTCTGGCGTGGAATGAACAGCCATATATAAAAAGTTATATTTCATTTTTGCGTCGGCGTGCTAAAGTTTCCTGTTCGTGCTATGAGTTCAAGTCACTCCCGAAAAAAGAAAAATCCCTGGGGTACTTAGAAAAGATCATACTTGCGACATGCAGTAGTTTAAAATGGGAAGCTTCCCCTAGATGGCACATACAGTGAAGTAAATCCATAAAGTGAAAATGCACAAAGCCTTTTCAGTTCTGCAATTGATTAAAAAAAAAAGTGCCAAAAACATGAACATTTCTTTAGCATCATCAGTTGTTTGTTGCATAGTTGAATACAAGCCCCCCTACACCCCCGCCCCCCCCCAAAAAAATTGCATGAAGTCAGTCCAGACTTGTCTATGTAGATTTATATAATAAGATAGTGTATATATATCACTCTATGTTACAGATTTTAGGAGCATCTCCACGGCACTCGCTGTGTGATGCAATGGGCCAATAAGTGCAATATTTTATGAATTAAACCCTGTACATAGTTTCTCCTGTCCTCGAGTACGATGACTGTCTGCAAGTGTGTGAGTGACAGTTTGGTCAGAGTGGCTCTGGAACTGATGTACAATCTCTAAAACAAAAAGAGGGAGTGTGTGCTGCAGCCACTGAATGTGTGCGTGCGTGCATGTGTGTGTGTGTGTGTGTGTGTGTGAGCGTGCATGCGTGTGTGAGCGCGTGTGTGCGTGTGCGTGTGTGTGTGTCTGTAGGTGTGTGTGTACCTGCCATACTGAAGAGACAAATTACGTAATATATTGTATTGTTTGTGTATAACTTTTGTACAAATGTATTCACGTACTAAATGCTGTTCCTGCTAACTGTTGGGTGTTGATTGAACTTGTATTATCACGTCAAATTGCAGTGTTGTTGTGAAAGATAACTTAGTAAGGAAGATAACTTAAGTCCATGCCATAAGGCCACACTGATGTTACTCAAAATAATAATTTCAAAAAAGGGATACACATAAACTACTTCAGAGATCCTGCGCATATGTGTGTACACGTGCTTGGTGCGTGTGCATCTGTGTACCTGTGTGTGATATTATGATTTTGTGCTAATAGCCATGAAATAAATTATTGTAATGATCTAACATCACAACAAGATTGATTTCATGGAGGAATTGTTTCACGTAGCTGTTCTGAAGCTCAAACGGTCGCTCTGGTCAAATCCCATATTAGAAAAACTACGACTTCACATGTAACTGAATATATTTGTTTCTTGGAGTGCAAGCAAAGTAAGAGGTTTTGTTTTTTGAGATTATAGGAAATAAATCAGATTCTATCAGTGGGTCGCTGTGTTGTCTCTCGGGCTGATGAATGATATGATGCTGCCTGTAAGTGGGACCTGCTGCTGTCTCTGTGGCCTCGCCTCCTTCTGCAGATGCAGGCGTTGTGCACCACCTAGTGTTCCATTGACATGTCTGCACCAACACCGACGTGGTTACTGATGAATGAACTTTTTATTAAAGCATGTTTACTTCCTTTTTTTGGGGTGAGGCATAGTGTAATGTAACTAAGTTCTGTATTTACTGTGCAAAATGTTGGAGAGACAGAACTAACAATTACTTTTTTTTTTAAAATACAAGACTTTTGGATGAGTTCATAAACAATGTTGCTTTCTTTTCAAAATTAGTACTGACAATTAGCTCCACCTCAACAGCTCCAGTGCAATACTGCGCACATGCTCATCTATCAGAAATAGTAATCTCCTAATAAATGAGTATATATATATATATATATAATTTAAAGTATAAATGCAGCATTCATGTACAATTTTGAGGCATTTTGTGCTGCTTTATACTTCTACCACACCATTTCATTTTTCTGAACACGAAACACAAAAAACCACCAAGCAACTTAGTCAACATATCTACACTGTCCAGGACGTTCACGATGACAGACTTGATGGCTGCTGCTAACATCATGCTAACAACACAAGCTACATATCATTCGAAGGCAAAGCCTCCGCAGGTTCCAACGGTCTGCTTCCTCTTACTCTCACACCAGCATTCCTCGAAGCAGCAGCTGAACAAATGTTTGTATCAAACAGCGACGTACATAAAGTGTGTCTTACCGTCGAAGTTCTGTCACGAAAAAGTTTTGTTGTGATCCACAAATCCGCTTCCGTTAGCTAGCACAAAGACCACTCGTCATTTTGAGATATTCATCCACCTGTTCCGTCGTTCTTTGTCTCCAGCGGAAGGATTCCAATGTGAAATGGCCTTTAAAAAAAAAAAAGTTCGTCACAGTGTGGTCACTTCCTCGTAGTCAGCGAATGGTAGCGTAGTGACAACGGAAGTCGAAACTGCTTGCACGTCACGTGACTCATGTAGCCTTCAGATAGTTCCCGGAAGTTATTGGCGCGCATTTCGAATCATTATTCAGAGCGACAGAACTGCGATTTTGGGTAATTGGTAGTCAATTAATGTATCGATTTACAATATAGCAGACTGACATGCCTGTGTAGTTACTCTATTTAGTTAGTCAATACGTTTTTTTAAAGACATTTTTTATTTATAATTTAATGCTTTAATGGGCATGTTGATTTGATTCAGATGTGCTGATAATATACAATCTGATTATTTAAACCTCTTACCTTTCATAAGGGCAACACAGACGGTCCATTGCCTCTAATCTGCTGCTCACTTCTGGGAACTATTTAGAGGCTCCATGATCCGCCATTGCTGGAAAAAATAAATAAATAAAAAATATCCTGTCATACTGTCATCTCTTTCACCAATAAATCAGTAGGCGAGTGCATCCACCCCGGCTTTATATTGGCCTTTGTCTCAATGACAACAAGAATCCAGTGAGTAGGCAGAATCAACCCATGCTTTTATTTAATCCATTGCATATAAAAACTTTTTTTCATTCTTTTTTCATTAGTTTTTTTACATAAAGTTGTATGATCTACAGTGCTATCCAATAGACTGCAATTAACAAGGAATCCATTAAAATAACATTTGAATTGTCCTGTGAAACTTCCAGACAAGTTGGCATTCTAAAGACATAACCCAGAAAATAATTGTCCTGAAGACCTTTTTTAAGTTACAGTTTGTGTTTTCCTTTCATACCATAAAAAAATAGAACACATAATGAGAAAAAAACCCACTGTTTCCATTGGTCCAGGGCTGTTTAGAATCTACAGTATGTGTGTCAAAATAGGAGTCCTCTTCTTTTTGGACAATGATGTCACTCACCCCAAAGCCCCGAATCCCACCCTCCCGACCCCGACCCCGACCCCGCCCCCGCCCCCCCTTCACTACAGGAATATACTTAACCCTTCTCCTGTCCAGGCAGAAAGATGTCAGGTTTGTGATATTGCAAGTAATGTGAGTTGAAGTGTGGGCCGAGCATAGATAAGCAACACACTGTCAGTGTTTCAGCCATAATTAATGCAGCAGTGGCTGAACATGCAGACGTGTGTCAAAGCCTCTGTGCGTCCAAGGCCGTGGTCGAGCACCAACTACACACTCCTGTTGCGCCCCATTCAGTGTTTGTAGCCGTGACACAACCGGAAAGATGTAGACAACACTGCGATAACTTCACACACAGACACAAAGAGGCAAAGTTACTCCCATATTGTTTACATCCAACACGCCGAATCACGTCTTTGAGTGTAGTGGCAGGGTGTAAAGAAAGTATGAGTAGTCCAGACCAGGTCTGTAGCAAATGTGACTCTTCGACATCCAGCTATAGGCCACACATCACTCAAGTAGTAAATCTATGACTTGCAGTTGACCTGAATCTCTACAAACCTCTGCACTCACAACATATTTTCTACCCAGTGACACATTTTTTTTATGGAAATTGTGTTTGGCTGTGACAGTAAAAAGGCAACTTTTTTTTTTTTTCACAACAAGAGATCAGGCCAACCCAAGCCAAAAGCTTCACTAATGCAGCAAAAAGAGAACTAGAAAGTAAAAGAATTAAAAAGTTTAAGTAAATTACATGCGTTGAATTTAAGGCACAGCCCATGGGCCAAGGAACAGCTTCTTTTAAAAAAAACAATTTGGCTTTCCCCCTCTCTTCATTGAGCTAGTTCTCAGATAAGCAACATGTTGATGGATATTCTTTTTTTTCTTTTACACTGAAGCTCATGTGTAATAAACATTCTCTCAACAAGAGGTACGCAAATACAGCCACACCATCACCAAAAGGGATGATAAGAATCAACCATTTACAACAAACGGCATTATGATAGTAATAACATTAATAATTATATATTATATACAGCACAATAAATATATGTTTGTAAACAGCGATAAAACCAGAAAATCTTATTACAGGTAAGGGCATTGGGTGAGGATGAAGTAAAGGAATGAAAGATTAAACAAACATTTTGAAATGACACATAATTAAAATAAGCACTCTTAAAAAAGCAATGTGCAGATTTTCAAGTGTTTTTTTCCTTTTGATTTTTTTTTTCCTTTTGTGGATTTTCTATATTTTATGTACACAGAGAGAAAAAAACATATTTGGGTACTGTAACTGGCAAGCCTGTACTGTGGTCTATGCTACAGCGAAATATTTACTGTACCACCTTTATATTGCAAAAACAATTCAACAAATAGAAAAATATACAAATAAATAATAGCATCAGGTATAAAGTGAAAAATTATAGAAAATGAAAAAAGGAAGAGACTCTTGGCCGAGATGTATAAGACAGCATCGTTCAAGCCCAAGTATGCATGACTGAGTGTTTTGGCGAGTTGAAACATATTAAAGAAAAATATTAAAGTGATGACATATGAATATATCAGTGCATTAGAGTATCCACAGAGAATAGTCTTATCTGATGACTACACAATGAAGCCGATTGTCTTGTTGAAAACAAAGACAGCCATTGGGTTTAATTTTGTAAAATCAAATATCATTCTGTTGTTGAAAGAAAATTAAATCATAGAGATTAACGAAAAATGAACTGGCTGAAGTCGAGCGGGTATGAGGCTGTGGGTGATGTGTGCATCAAACAAAATGTGCAAGAAAAATAAAAGAAAGGAAAATAAAGGCTTTCATTACATTGGTATGAAATCACTCAGTAATTATTAACACCGTTATACTCAGAGCACTAATCAAGCGACTAAAAAAAGGTGCTTTTTGTATCAACTACAAAGCATTGCATTGTCTCAGAATGCGTTCAAAAGAACCGCAGGCAACAATAATAACATTTTAAAAGGCGTCATCCACATCATTAACAATTCCAATGAGAGTAAAGCATGACATGTCAGGTTTCTGCTTCCGTCTCAGTGAAACTCAGCGAAAAAGTAATAGTTATTATGAATAAATTCGAAATTTCAAATCACAGGACAAACCAAATATGAGTATAGTGGTATGGGAAAAGTAGTATAAATGCGGTTGGGGCAAGTGCAAACACCTCAGAACACTCCGAATGTAACCCGGCTGTAGAGATACCCCGTCAAAAACACCTGACTCATTTCTCCCCATTGGTTTCCAAAAAAAACCCCCTCTTCTTCTTCGCTAACAAAAGAAAACCTAGGATTGCAAAAGTAAATTCTAGAAAATATTTGACTCTTACATACAGTACAATAAAAAAAAAGAGAAAAGAACGAGGTCGAGGACAGCATCGGCGGCTGTTTAGATTTGAGCTTTGTGTCAGTCAGGTTTTCAAGGAAGACTACCATGTCAGAAATGTGTCTTGAAAAGCTCCCCAGTGTGCTGCAGCTTTCATCTCTGCGGCATCCCGTCAGGATTTTGGCAGAACGGCAGAATAACATGCCTCCTAATCTGTGGTGCGGAGGAAATGCCGGGGAGGGAGATTCTCCTCGGACACACCAGTAACCATCTCTGTAGAGTATGGGCACTTGATAAAACACTGCTAAACTTTCAGGCAAGGCTGAGACGAAGCGGGGGGAAGGGAAATGTGACATTATCTACCACGAGAAACAGACCGTGAGCTGTTCGGTGTAGAATTGAAGTAAAGACACACCGCTTCAGTAAAAATGGGAATGGTGAGGAGTTTTCCTGAGTGCAAAAAAACTTGAAGAAGTACCAGTGGGCGTGTCTGAACAAAGCTGACAGGAGGAGTGGCCAAGGTGAAGAGCAGCGAACGCTTTGGAACCATAAACATAGATGTATAAAAAACACAGACTCCACAAAACCCAAAAATATTCTATAAATAATCATCTGTAGTTACTAAGAAGAACAGTTAATCAGGTGCTGTCCATAAACTGCTATGTTTCCGGGGATTTCTCTCTATCCTCCTTGTCCTCCGCCTCTGCTACCTCTTCCTCCACCACACGTGGTTGTGAGCAGGGTGTCTCCTCCTCCTCTGCTACCTCCTCTTCTTCGTCCTCCCCAACCTGTTCGTCCAAGGGAATCTCCGTGGATTCAGAGTCCTGCGTGCAGAGTGTTTTGGAGTCAGTACAGCTGTTGTCCTCCTCATCCTCATCCTCCTCCTCCTCCTCATCCTCCTCCTCCTCCTCCTCCTCATCTTCCTCCTCTTCTGGCTGGCTGCCACTGTCTTTCTCAGTGTCCGACTCCCCGTCCTCCTCCAGGGTGAGCTCAAACTGGAACTTGTCCCCTCCTGGGGGACGCGTGCCATCCTCAGGCTCGTCATGCGTGGGAGAGGGACTTTGGGGGATGGTGCTTTGGTACCACTCCCTGTTGTCCTCCAACGTGTCCAGGATGTCCTGGGCATCAGGATGGACCAGGTCAGCCCACGTCTCCCACAAAGGGTGAACGATGTAGTCTATAAAACCAACCTTAAAAGATGCAAGAGGAGAAAGAAAAACAGGTAATTCAGTGTTTGTCTAAGCACAGTATGTAGTGTGCATGGGCAGATCATTTGTGTGTCTGTTTGCACTACCTGGCTCTTTTCTACTGAAGCATTGTGTTTGTCACACATGGGGCTGATCTCCATGCCTCTCTCCCTCTCTCGGTCACCCTGGCTGAAGAACTCCTCCATGATGCGGTCCGTCCACTGCCGGTACAGCTGGAGAGGCTTCGTGGGGTTGCTCAGGTCCGCACAGTGCACCATGTTCTGGAGAACCTGAATACAACAGAACACCACGGTCTCAAACAAGGTGCCGATTGGAAGCCACATGTTCCATGACGAAGGGTAGGCTGAAGCATTAGGGTTCGGTCACAGCACCATCTGCAACCGTGGTATGTACTGTAAGGCTGAACTTTGATTCAACGAATTTGTTCCATTTGCAATCCAAACATTCAAGAGGGGGCATCCAAAATGGAGGAGGCTCTCATGTCACCGTCACATGGCCTAGTAAAATTTCTGGAAAAGGTCAGAGTGAGCCCAGGTGACATTACAGCAGGAATATCTTCAGCATATTTACAGCAAGTGGGTGTGTTGATGACTGGAACCGCGCCACGTCCCGCCTCCGGCGTGCTCTACCCAGACGCCACCAAAAATTTTCCGGACATTTTCCTGAGTTTCAGGAAGCCGCTACGGTGTCACTATAAGTTTTCAGCCAAATAAATTACAAATACATTTGGAATTTTTGCAGTGATTTGGCATGAATGTTTGTATGTGAATGTAGAAACCTTTCAAAAATGTTGCAGGAACTTCAAGAGAAAAATAAATGATTCTTTTAGATGTGCATGAAAAACCCAGTGATGTGGATCTTGCAGATTTAAATCTGGCAGCTTTATTCTGACCTGTATCCTGTCAGAGTAGTTATCCAGCAGCAAGACACCAGAGCTGGTCACCTTCTTGGTTTCCACCATGGTTTTCAGATCAGCCAGTAGATTCATGTGCTTCGACATGTCTGTTGCCAGCACCTTAGGACACCCAGAGCCAAGTCGTTAGTATTCAGTCAAACATATATAAGAAGCATTTCTCCTCAAATGAAATCTTAGATTTTGAATGTATGGTCTTTAACATTCCACTCAATAGTTATTTTGTAACCGTTCCCTCTGAACAAAGTAGTTAATTTTGTATAAGCCTTATCGAAAAGACATACTCTTTTCACTTACAATGTCAATGACCATCTTTCGCAGTGATTGTCTTTGTTTTTTGGTCAAGTTTTGGAAGATGTCACAGTTCTCCTCTTGTAGGAGCTTGAAACCAACTGCTAGGTGGTGGTTCTCCAACACCGACGAGTCATTGTACATCAACGCTAGCTCAGAATCTGCAGGGAAGACACAATTCATCGGTTTAGTTTATGGAATTGTGGTTTTTCAAGTATTTAAAAAAATCAAAATGGACACAAACAACAGAATTTATGCATCAATCACTTTTAAAGTTATTCTATCATTTTCTACTGCACCAGCGTGTTTTACACTGAGAGGTTTCCCCACTCTGGGTCATTTGAAGGTCCTCTAGCTGTATTTAGATTTTCCATTAAGATGCATTAGTCTTGGCCACAGTGGAACAGAGCAGCGGAACGGAGAAAGGGGATCCTGCTCTGTTGCTCTGTGGCCGACAGAATATCGGTCTGCTGGCTCCGGACTAGGATGACTCACACTGCCCTTACTTCAGGGATTCCCCATTTGGGCTTGTGGGAGGAAACACACTTTTTGTGTGTTGAATGTGTGAGACTGTGCACTGTCTGTTCTGTGCTCGGATAAGGTTTTACTAATGCTCTTATGTAACACTTGAGATGTTCTCCAGAATGGCTGTTTAAGGTGAGACTCTGTGGTAGTATAAACTCTGCTTTTGCTTGTATTCATCTAAATTACCAAAGTAAGGTGATATTTCTATCACCTCCAGCCATGAGCGACTGAGTCAGTTAGAGCAGATATAGCAGGGATTCACTTTCTTGCTTGAGGACAATTTAGATACCAACACAACACAATAAAGCCTGTTAGTCCAGTTAAAGGCTCAGTTCACCCAATTCCACAACTACCATTGGTGGCATATAGTCTTCTAGTCATGCAGACAGTTCTACATTTATTTTTCTTTCTTCCACCTTGCCATTCTTCTTTCTGACTTTAAGACAGTAGCAGAGGTTGTCACTGAGCTAGGTCAACATCTGTGTAAAAGGGAGAGCCGGCACGACGGAACGAGAAACCTACACCACTGTGTTACATGTCATGCCCTTTGATTCTGGAACTCCGGGACGCCAATCTCAAATCACCCACTTCTGTGAAAGAAGAATCTTGAAAAAGAATCTTCTTTACAGCAGTACAGCAAGATCCCTGTATAATTGGGGATTGGGTCTACTGAAAAGAGCCTGTCACTGTTGATTGATCAGGCCAAAATAACAAGGGGATTGCTAAAAGAGAAAACAAAATTCTGGCTGCAGTCGAACAGTCTTTTGTGCTTAGGAAAGTTCAGGAATCAAGGTGGCAGCCTCGAGTTGTCTTAACGCTAAGCAAAGATGCTTCAGTGCCTCCTTTCTCATCTCCAGTACCATAGGATACACTGGACCATCCTTTACGAAAGGAAAGGAGACAATGCCATAATTGGTAACAACATCAATTGCCCCATCTGTTCAGTATAACATCTGTCGTCGCATAATTACGTGTCCTGGTGATGTGCAGTTGGATTCTCTTAGGTTTTTCTTTTGTCCTTATGTATTATCCTTCACATGTTTTCTTGACCTTATGATGTTTTTATTGGAGATCAAAAAAAAGTGGTTAGAAGAGGATATTCTTGACCTCAGCCTGGTTAGCGAGCCAACTGTAACAGGGTGGAGGCAGATTTCTCAACAACCAAAGCTCTCTACAGTTGTCTGCATGGTTAGATACCTATAGAGGTATAAATGAGAAAAATGATTCATCTATTAGTCACTAAACAGACTTTACACTAAATATGCAGACAAATTGTGTATATATAAAGTTGAATTCCTCCGAGAAGGGTTAATTGTTTGCAACCTGCTACTGTGTGCATGTGTGTGTGTGTGCGAGCTAGGCAGAGGCTACAGCGTGCATGTTCCCACCTGGGTGTCACACGGTGACTGTGTGTTCCTGTTTGTGAATATGCACTGAGAGAACTGCTGAGCCACTGACGTAGCTGTTGGGACGGCACCGTATTTAGACTCACTGGTGTTGATGAGGAACTGGTTGGAGACTCCAGGATGGTCCACGTCGTGAATTGCGCTGGCAAAGATGGCAGCTAAGATCTCGAGGTCTGTGAACACAGCCTAGAATATAAAGGAACCGAGCACAGAGGGGAAGGGGAAGGAGGGCATTGATGAGAGAATCAAATCGTTGGGACAAAAATATCCTTGCAAGTAAGAGCCATTGATTGGACTTTGAGCAAGAGTTTGATTGAAGCTGATTGTGGAGGCGTGGGCATTTGTGTGCGCATGTGTATATGGCAGTGCATTTGTGTAAGTGCGTGTGCACGTGTGCCTCACCTCAAGGGCGGGGGTGGATAGCAGCACATGAGTTGACTGGGTGACATCAGCAGCATGAATGTTGTTATGGTAGGCCACATCGCCATGATAATGGTCTTCTAAGGTCATCAGGTATGTTACAAAGGTGTCAAGTGGAATTTTAAAAGTTTTTAACAAGTCCCTCTCCTACAAACCGGAAAAAACAAGAGGGAGGTCATGGTCAAAACTATTTTGAGTGATCAATGATCAAGACAAACAGAAGAAGTGATGGCCATTACCTGGAATATTGTGTACATCATGACTGTTAGTGGCCGATTCCCAGAGAACTCTGAGATTTTAAAAACATTAAGGCCCCATTTATTCACATGCTCCAGCTCCTGGAAAAAAAAAAAAGATAAGGCACACAATTAAAAAACAAATCGTCCTTTTAACCTTTTACTTCCTTCTTTTCCTTCAATATGGACACAAACAGACCTTAGCGAGTTCATCCTCTGTCTCAGTCTTCACTCCAAAGCGGGCGATGTTGGAGTTTGTGAGGCTGGAGGAGTGTTGCAGCTTTTTCACCCCACTGATCTGAGACATGGGCTTGTTCTTCTTCTCCTCCTTCTCCTTCTGCATCTGAGGGGATGGCATCTCCACTTCATGTTGTTTGTCTGGAGAGATGCAGAGAAAACACATTTGGAAGGTGAATATGGGGAAGTCTTTTGTGGCGCACTAAAATTTTTGTTGAATTTTTGAGTTAAGACCCAGGAAGAAAAAAAATCTAGTTTCATATTGTGAATAGTTGCACAATATTTGTGAATAGTGTCATCACTCACCCAAGAAGGTGCTGGAGATGAACTCGGACACCTGGTTCCCAGAGCGGCTCATCTCCGATAGGTGAGTCAGCTCCCTGTTCAACATCCTCTTGAACTGAAAGAGGAACGCGCACACACACACACACACACACACACACACACAGACACACACACACACACACACACACACACACACACACACACACACACACACACACACACACACACACACACACACACACACACACACACACACACACACACACACACACACACACACACACACACACACACACACACACACACACACACACACACACAAAGGATTGGTTTAATGATGTGTAATACACGGCAGGAAAAAAAAAATCACAATTACTTGTTTTAACAGCGGGTACTCAGAGATGTATAGTTAAATCCTATTCAATAAAGACAGAACGTGCAAACAAAATTCAAGAGCCAAATAAACTTCACTCATTTGACTATATATTTTCTCTAAGGCAAAAGATACCTGCATTGTAAGGCTTTTAATTACAGAAAATTCTATTTGATTAAAAATACATTTTCAGACCGCCATGTCGGATGAGGCCTTTTACTAATTGTATCTTGAAATTTCCAGTCACATCACAGAAGCTGTACCCAGGAAAGTTAAATGTACACACACACACACAGCAGGGCTACTTCCAGAAACGTACATAGAAACCCATTTTCACAGTTTCGTTCTTTGCATTTCAGTTTTGATCTGACACACTGCCAGCCCCCTCTCTGCCTCTCTTTCTCTCCCCTGTACCTAATTGGAGTGGCAGACCCAAATTTAGCTCCAGCTTTTGATTTGAAAACCAAACTGATTGATGAGGAGGAGGATGCTTGAAATCAGGGATTTTCCAGAATGATTACCAAATAGTTAGAAAAGGGATTGCTTGAAACCTCTTGAACAAAGCCACTGCATTGTCTGAATCCTTCTTGCTCTGGCCGAAATGCATAATGTATGTCTATTGATTAATTATATAGATCAATATAGATCACTTAAAATAGACCATTACAACACATGCAGAGTGCTTACTGCACAATTGTGTATTGACTTTCTATTGAATAACAGCCCCGGGTATTCACTGGCAGGCCTTTTAAAATGGAGACACATGAGGCAATCGGCCATCTGTGGTGTGCTTTTGTCAGGTAAGTTCCCATAAAACGTACTCATTAAAAACTAATAAGTGACCACGGGCCGCAAGTCGGCAAAAAAATGTGCTTTCTATTTATGGTCATATGACCCTGCATCCAAACCTGTGTCGACAATACACCAGAGTTACAAAACCCCCTTCCATTCTCTGGATATTCATTTTGAAAAAACCTAAATAATGAAATTAAATACACTAATCTGAGACCACATATTACCTTTATATATCCCCAGGACACAGAGAGCAGATAATTTGCTTCAGGCATTTTGATAAAACAACAAAATAGATCCAGAAACAGAGAAGTGCAGGTTTGTGGGCCAAAACACAGTTTAGACGACGAAAGCCTTCGGTCAGCTTGGGAAAACAAAAACAGTCCTTAGCTCTAGCCAGTTAAAAGACTTTAACCTGAGGAGCCTTCAGAGCTCAGTTCAGTGTAAATCGGGAGTAACATTGCTGTAGTCCACAAAAGAAGCATCATGTTCCTGTCCTGCAAATATCCGCAGAAACGAGTCCCATGTCCCGGGAAGACGAGAGGAGTCGAGGAATAGTGGCTCAACAAAGATCGGACGAGAGCGTATCGTGACCACATACACTGAAATACACAGTGACATGTGCACGCACGCACGCACACACACGCACACACACACACACAGATACAGGAACACACTGCTGAGGTTGTGAATAATTGATGATGGAGCGGATGCTTGGTAGATGCCAAAGCACCAGGACAGCAAATATTTTCCCCAATCAACAGCTCCAAAACCGGGCGGGCTGCCTAACTGCCTGCCTGCTTCTGTGGGTATGACACAAGCTCCCATGTGAAGAGCACAGGCTGCTTCCATCGCAGTGTCACACAACAGCAGCAAATCAGCGCCCAGATACAAAAGAAGTGTGAGCTCATCATCACCCCTGATTGGATTGCACTGGAACAGACTTGAAGTCAGCTGATGTGTGATTGGCTGGGCATGAAGTCGGTGGAAAAAAAATCCCCCCCTTCCCTTTCCTCCAATTCCTGCGGTGCAGCAGGATGTGATTTTGTGTGTGCTTGTGTACGTGCATACAGTACATGCATGTTTGCGTGTATGCGAGACACATTCATATTACACGAATGTGTGGGTGTGTGTTTTCATGTTGACTGACCTAACCTTCTGTACAGTGTGACGGACAAGCACAGATTACCTCATCCAACATGAAGCAATGTAAAAAAAAAAAAGAAGAAAGAACTGAGGTCAGCTTTCACCTCTCATGGGAGGTGAGTCACAGTAACATCACTGCTGAGATGATGTAAATACATGAAAAACCCTTTAACCTTGCAAAAAATGAGCTTCACAACCATCTGAAAAGAACTCTAGTGTCCACACAGGCTCAAGAGGTTGTTGCTTCAGTTGAAAACATGGATGAATACCTCATTGAATGAAGTGTTGTAATTTTCCCATCAGAAAGAGTACAGATGTTCCTCTAATAAAATAAATCAAAAACATTGAAAAAGTGCATTTCAATTGCTACTAATTCAACTACATTTAATCTGCTGTTTTGATATTATTTAGTTTGATCAGTCACATCTTTTTTTCAAAAGAATAGACAAAGATTAAAAGTCTGACTTTACTTTCATAGCAAAAAACAAAACAAAAACTATAAAAAAAATATATATATGTATCACGTCAGATGACCCACAATCAGGTGATGAAAATTATTGAATTAAAATCTTTACAAGGTTAATAAAAAAGCCTCCGATAATAAAACTTTAAAATCCTCCAAGGTGATTAACCGATCAACCACAAATGAACTAACAGCTTACTAGAAGCTGGTCGCAGGTCATCAGACATTAATGTAGCTAAAAGTAATAATTCATGATCTTGTTTACTCACCCTTCAATCATACAGTTCCTGATTTAGACAACTTTCAGCAGTGTAAGACCATATTATTAAACATTTTAGACAGTTTGGAGAATATAATTGAACATTTGAGAACTTCTTTCGTCAAATGAAAATAGGGTGTTTAGTGTAGAAAATGTCTTATATTTTTCACTTCATTCTTTTATTTGAATTGAAATTGGTTAAAAAAACAGTGTTATATCACAACTAGTTTTGAAAACCATCAAACAATACCTCGTCCTGGTTACAAGATTTGAGGTGTCTGGTAGTTCGAAGCTTTAGCTTCGCAGGTGTATATTATGGTAGGATTATGACTTTCTGTCAGTAAGTAAGTCTCTAACTTAGAAATACAGATAGCAACGATGGACTATTAAGATTGTCTTAAGTGATAAATCGTAAAACGGGATAGGCTTTTAAGACTAGGTTTTTAATTCAATACAGAAAACATACTCTAATATTGAAATGTGAGTATTATTGATCACAGGCAGCTTCGACAGTCTACCGAAGAGGAAGTCTCTTCTTTCTTTCTCTGGCTGTCCATGTGAGTGAACATGTGCACGTACATGTGTCTGTGATGGTCCACTGGCTTCATGGATTGATAAGGGACCTAGTGTTTCTTCCTACTTAACACCCCACGTCTACAAGCAGCCTCTGCGAGTAATTTACAGCTACGGCGGAGCAGATGAGGCCACCGGGTAACTTGCGATCCAGCGGCTTTGATTGACTCAGAGCCAAGCAGGACAGCACAGGCCCACACACACACACACACACACACACGACTCCCTGCGGGGGCATATACACAAATAAAACGCCGACAGACACCCTTCCTATCAATACACAAACTCCCCCTATCTGTCACGCAAAAACACACACATATTGATAGCTTAGCCGAGAGGTGTGAACACAAACTATTGGGTAAAAATTGGAAAGTGTCACACCAAGCTTAGCTGTGACTTGTGTGTAATTTGTTCTTCGGCAGAGTGACAAAAAATACCCGATCCCTGCCGTATATAGCCCATGACACCCTCACTTCTTTTCTCACATTGCACATTTGCTCAGGCAGCAGATGCCCCCTCTCCGCAGTACACGGGGAGCAGGAGCAGGAGAGTCGCCACGACTGTTTTCAGTTAACATCATGTAGGTCTGCTGACCATTCAACAAAATATGGAGACGGAAATATTACAATACCTAAACAGTAATGGTAAAAGGGCAATACACAAGTGTGATACACTGTATCAACAAAAGACTAACAATGAAAAGCATTGGAGGGGAACGCAACTTTTTACATGATCAAAATAAGATGTAGACCAAAAGTTAAAGCATTACAACTCAATATGATGTCATCTTCTGACTTCATAGTGACGTCATGATGACATACTTCCTACTTTGTGAGCATTAATCATTTTTCCATTGATATGAGCTTTTGGTTCTGTCTATAGTCCTATGAAGAGATATGAAGAATTTTTAGATTAAAAGGGTCTGCTCATGTTTTGAATTTCAGAAATTCCACAAGAGTTAATTTTCTGTAATGATCATGAGTCGGTCTTCAATGGACCGTGTGCATGACTGCAACATTTTGTATAGGCAGGAAAAATGGATACAGCACATATCCGACACTGGACTCAGGTTCACGAGTACGTCCTGAAGGACTGACAAAATGAAACACACCCCATTCATATGATCAGCACCATCAGCGAAATTATGAAAATGGAGTGGTGATCATTGATAGCATTAATACGAAAGCATTAAGGGTTTGAGCCAGGTTGGACAGTATAGTATGTTTTGTGGCCTGTTGATTGGATCCAGGCACATCATAAGAGTAAAACAACATGGCGAGTTTCTATCTACACACCAACTCTGTGGATGGGCTGAGGTCACGGAACCATGCAGACTGAAAAGGGCCTTTCTCATGTGTTGAGTCAATGTAGATGTCACTTTAGTCATTTAACTTACTAAGGCTGCAACAAGGAATGTCACCACTGTTCAAAATTTCTGCAATTTTGGACTGTCAACTGTTGGACTGTGTTGGAAATCCCTATTGTTAGAAGCCTCTGGACTTTATAGAGTAAGTCTGAGAACACTGGTTTTCAGAGGCATTTTCTACTCAATGCTGCTAAAGGGAATTGTATATTTTTTTTCCTCTTCATCGATTACTTCAGGCTCAAGTTAAGTGCTGATTAATGAAGGTCTGTAGGATACAGACACAAAGTGATGGTGGTGTTGGAGATGTAGTGACTGTACCTATGATGTGTGTGTGTGTGCGTGTGTTTGTCCGTGGAGTGAGATAGCAGGCTGGTTGGGCCCGTAGCTGTTGCCATGACTACCGGAGATAGCTGTCCTGGTGAGTGATGGTGAGGCAGAGCATGTTACAGGTTCTTAAAAAAAAACCTTTTCAGTTTTTTCGTGACTGTGGTAACATCAGTGGCGAGTGCATGTGCAATTCCTTTGTCTGTCTGTCCTCCCTGCTGCCTCTCCGCTTGGTCCATCCCCCAATCTTGTGACATCACAGAGTGTGACATCACCAGAGCTACAGAGCTGATCAGCATTCAAAATGGCACAGCAGCTTCCCTCCACACACACACACACACACACACACACACACACACACACACACACACACACACACACACACACACACACACACACACACACACACACACACACACACACACACACACACACACACACACACACACACACACACACACACACACACACACACACACACACACGTCTCCCTCCCCGCATGATGATGCTATCACTATCTTACATATAGTCCAAATGTGCTTTCATGTGTCCAAGCACGTTGCATATAAATACTCATATGACACTCAGGTGCAAATAGTAGCTACAAAATATTGATAAATGAACAATGGCAAAGGAGCAGGTCATATACATATGACATGTTAAGTTTAATATTATATTAAAAGACATACAAGTCAAATCACAAAAATCTATCAGTGACTTGTGTGTCATGCTGCAGAACATTTGAGCATTATACTCAAGCTGAATTTACCCACTTCCGAAAATACCTTTGTATTTTTAGATTTCTAAGTGAGCAATTTCCTAAAAATGTCCCCCCCATTATCTAAAGATACTGTTACTGTTTGCAGCCAATTTCTCTGTCAGATGTTTAAACTACCATATATGAATTCTGTGACCTGTAAAAAAATATGATGTATATAATAGTGTAAACTAAAGATCTCAAAATAAGCATCACATATACCTCCAGCACTGCACTAAACTATATTATGTCACACAAATCAAAGTTTAATAGCACACCCTGGTCACATCAGTCACATAAACACACACCACAGTGAATCTTGGGTAGCAGCTTCTGCATGTTTCAAAAAATAGCACCGACAGTGCAGTTCTACAGCTGTGCATTTTAAGTTAAACAAAAAACTCCACAGGGAAGATGGAAGCTTTGTCTAAACAAGTTGGTGTAAACTTTTAAGTCACTCTTACCTTGTTGGAGGCCATCTCACTGACTGAGTGTCTTGTCTGCAGTGTCTCCAGCTGGTCCAGGCACCAGTCCAGCTCCTCCAGGGTCTCAGTAGCCAGTTTCTGGTAGGCCTCCTCTGCAGGGGCAAGACAGGAGGGCAAGGGGTCAGTAAGGGCCCGCTTCAGAGGGCTAGTGGACGGTCCAGGCCCGGGGTCTCCCACCCCACAAACTGCTAAGCTGGGATACCCCGAGTAGACACATGGGTGACTCTTCATACTGGCCAGCTGGGACAGCTGTGCGGGGCCTGGGAGTAGGGCCGTGTTGTCCTGTATCCCAACCCGCAGATGATCGGCGGTCGCAAATCTCCCTCGGTGAAAAGAAACCTCCCGTGCAGTGCTAAAGTTCCAATTCTGGATTCCTCCTATTTCAAGAGTAAGCCCGATACAGTCCAAGGAGTACAGTTGCAGGTGATGGATGGCACCTGGAGTCAGTTCTGGGCGTCCAAATGAGTGTTAACAGCGAGGAAACCACAGCAGAAAAAAATACAGACGGAACCCACAGAGCAAAAAGCGAAAAATCTCACAGACAAACTCACGCGCACAGATTCCCTCACTATCCCACACACACACACACACAGCACACGTCCACCATTCAGTGATCTTGGTGAATGAGGTTTACTCTATCATTCATCAGAGAGGTGTAATTCCAGTCATGTAGTAGGATGAACAACAGTCTGCTTAGCAGGCCCATGTCTGCCAGAGGAGTGATGGAGGGAAGACAGGGACGGTGGAAAAAGAGGATCCAGTGAGAGGCTCAGAACCAGTGGAGATCCATGTCCAGCATGGAACAAACATGAGGTTGTTCACTGCTTCCTGACATGGTTGACAAATACAAAGACATCTCTCTCACACGTACACTCAAACACAGATGCAAACACACGCAAACACATGCATAGACACTAACACCAGTCAAATTGCTAACCATAACACATCATGATTTTGTCTCCTTAGCCTCTCTGCCAATAAAAAACATCCATGGTATCCGGGAAGCAAACGGTACAATCCGGTACTGCGTGTGTGCTGGGCAGTGTTTCCTATGGATGCTGTGTGTGTATAGGGGGTGGGCTGCTGTTGCTTCGGCGTCCCTGGTAGCCAAACGTGCTGCTCTCCCCAAGCTGTACCTAAAGCCAGAGAGGACTGCACTATGGATGGGGAAGGGAGAATGACAAGACGTGGACTGGAGTGAAAGCGGAAGGTGGGGGTGGGAGGGGGGGGATGCAGAGCTGCGAGCTCCCTATACTGTGTGCATGCATGCCAATATGTGTTCAGCATACAAATACAGCGAAGACAGACAGGTAAACAAATAGATGGCTGGTGATATGGTAAAGATGGCGGCGCTTTTAGCGGCAAGCCCTGCCTGAAAGTATTAAATACGGTCTTTTAAATCTGAAATTGAAGACATGCCCCTCTCAAAGTCAGCCTATGTTAGCAGAAAATGTCACCTTGTCAGAAGCCAATTAATATTGACGCCTTGACTAATTTGGGAAAGCAGCAGATTTTAATGCTGTGTGAGCTGCGATCCTGGGGGGGGTCACTTTAGCTGTAATTCAATTACACAGACAGAGAAAACAGTAGCGGATTAAAATACACAAGGTCCAAATTTAATCACATGATGCCCCTTCACAAGCCGTTAGTATTCCGACTGCCTTGAAGCCTTTGTGAAATTCCTGTGCTTTCTTCATTTAAGTTTAAGTGAAACAAATGCTTCTTTGTCACTAACCCTCCATGTTCTATTTGTAAAGTAGATGATGCAAAGTTTATAGCTCAAGTTTGCATTAGCACCTGAATATTTCACAATTTCGAGTGATAAATCATCATATCTAAATTGTATGCTAGGATTGTAAACATGCACATCACTTTGTTTCCAATGCACACTGTCCGAGCACGACCTCTAGCCATTTCCTAACTTCCTTTGTCAACTCGTATTTTCAACAGTATCCCTCCCTCTCTCGCTTCATTGTCTTTGACAAATCTCTCCCTCCCTCCTTCCATTAGTCCCGTTCCACTCCCACATGCTTCTCCGCTGATCTCTGAACATCCCTCCTCCTCCCTCTTTTGTCTCCTTTCTGTCTCTACCCTCTTTCCCCCCCTCACTCTCTCTCTCTCCCTGGTGTGGTGTCAGTGGCTGGGGTGCTACTCTTTCTGACAGCAACTGCACTGACGTCAATGACATTCTTCTCATGCTTAGTGCGACATCAGACACCGGCGCTCGGAGAGGCCACTCTGCTGCACAGACGCAGGGCTGCAGCCAAACTACGTCCTGGAACAGCTCGACAGTGAAGTCGGACTGTGAGCGGGAGAAGATGAGAGGAGGAGGAGGAGGAGGAGGAAGGAGGAGGAAAAGGCAGAAAAAGAGAGAATGCACCTCCCCCCAACTGAACTGAACCCGGCGATCCTTTTATAAAATAAGGCTGAATTGAACAGAATTGAAATATTATTATTCCTACTATCATTAATTTGAAGGTGGTGATATTCCATGTACAATTGTATTTTTTCTATAATGCTCTTCTTTAAATGTTCAAATTTTAGGATGTTTAGAGGAACTTCATTAAATTCATTTAACTGACACATTTAACTGATACATTTATTCCTCCAAAAAGAAAACAAAAAGGACAAAATTAGCAAATATTCATCTTTAGCATGTCCAATCTGCTCTATATTGGAGAGAAAAGATGATTTCATCCTCCATAGCAGATACTAAGAGGATCATTTAAATAAAGCATCTAATTTATTTAACTTTATATGGCAAAGTATCAAAACTGTCACCACATTTTGGAATGAGCTTATGGGATGTTAAATGATTTGTTTTGAGTCTGTGCCTGACTTTTTTTTTTCTCATCAACGATATCTAAAGGTTCTTTTACATCTGAGAAGATTCAAAAAACGCTGTTTTTTTATCTCAACAGCAAGAGAGCCAGGAAGGTGAAGGTGGAAAGAACGAAAAGCTGCGAAAGTATAAATTATATTTTCTTTATTGTCTTTCTCTCTATGATTACTTAGTCACTGGCTCAGTTAGTCGTTGCACTACAAGCAGTAAATATTCTCAAACAATCCCACTCGTGACTCACAGCTGTCACCTGTTTATGGCATGGCCTATAATGGCTGTGCACCAGTATGATTGTGTTCTAAATATAGCACAATGTCACCAGTTCCCCATATACAGTCTAAGCAGGTTATGTTTCAGAAATGTGCTTCTTGGGAGTATATGAACGTCTGGAAAGATGTGGAAGAAAGCAAATTTGGCTCCATAAATAATTCAGTATTTGCACTTTGTAACAATAACAAATGTTTCTTAGCCCCATTTACAATGTGCATGAATGTCCGTGTTAATGAGTTTCTATTTATTGTACATGCTATATGATTAATTTCAATAAACAAAAACAAAATTGAATAATTTATGAACGGTGGAGGTTATATGGTCACTCCTGCACACACCAGTAAGTTTACAGCCATTGATACTGTTAAAATGTAAGGGGACTGTCAACGACAAGCCTTTTAGCTGTCTCAGACTGTCTGCGCCATGTCCTCCTCAGAACAAAGCTCAACTTCACGCAGACCAGACAGGCTGTGCAGAAGACATCTTCTGTCTCAAGGTTTACAGCACACTAGACTCAAAGTCGGGTATGACTATATATAGGGCCTGACAATCCATTAGTGAAGTATTGATACATCTATGGTTATGGGTAAGGTGCTAAAACACCGCACACCCGTGTTATTCAACTGGCGCCTGTATAGTGTAAAACAAAACGAAACACGAGCATCATGAACGGTTCTTTGGCTAGTTTCCATCATAAGACCCTCACAGAGATAATATGGATTATGGAAGCTGGTTTCCGTAAGAGCAACAACCATCAAAACCTCATAGAAAATATTGAAACAACAGCTACTGAATACATTTGGTCTTGGTTTCAAAGTCAAACTGTCCGTTTTCTCTTTTCCATTAACTTGCTTAACTGAACCAATTCTCTGCAACCTTCTCATCAAATAGTACTAATGCAGTAACACTGCAACACTCCCTTTTGGCATTGACAAGTACTATAAAGACATTAACTTAAGGTTAGCAACAAATTATAATGCAGCTGTAAACAGATACACAAATATCCCAAGTGTTTACTAGTGTAAAGTATTTGTCAACAATTATAACTGTTGTAATAATGACATATTTTACATCACTACAACTTCATTTGATTAAATTGTCATTGATTATCAGTTCGAGTCATGTTTTTTGGAAAAAATACATTATACATATTAATAATAATAATAATATCTGCCTAGAACTGCATTATAACGGTAACCATTAATTAAATGTTTAATGGTTCATTTCAAATACAGTGTTACCTCAATTATAATACTAGTCATGTCTATGACAAAATCGGATTCCCAGATCTCTCTCTCACAAGCACACACGCACATACGCACACACACACACTGAGGACACAAGTCATCATCCCACCCTCGCTGTCCACGTACCTGTGAAGGTGGTCTTGGTGATAGGTGGTTGGTTACACATGGGTGATCTCCTGTCACAATCAAAACAAACACACACTGAGATATTTCCTCCCCCCAAAACATAAGATCAAATAGCTGACCTACAATTATATATATATATATATATATATATCATATACATACATATACATGATTCAATCAGCAAGGGAGCACCAGACCTATACTGAACTACTGTTGTTGTTGTAGTACTCAATATGAACAGCAGAGGGCGAGCAAAGCCAAACTCTGGGCGAGCACTGGACAGTACAGGCAGGTGCAGCATGTGAGTGACCTCAACTCACAGCCAATTATTTAAGAGACTTAGGAGAACATCTTTGTCATAAAGTGACTGGAAAACTTACTTATTGGACGCTCTGTCTTGCTGTATATTCGTTAATGCACCAAAGTTGTTCCGTACAGTTCGCAAACTGGCAAGGACCTGAAGGGAACACGATTAGGACAGATCATCAAAATCATGGCGAACAAATTAGCGACAGCATAAAACATTTGAACTTTGAAAACCGCCGCAGGTGCTCACCTGTGCAAATGGCGTTACAATCATATCGTCACCATGGCTGGAAGACACAGAGAGAAGTGGCTCCAATATTAGTTGCGGTTCAATATGACATTGACATTCGACAACAGAAGTGTGCTCATAACGGCAAAGGTCAAAGGGGGATGGAGGGGGTGGGTCATCACATCAAATTAGTTTCAGTGTCTCTGATACATCAGGTAACACCTGTGGTCCAACTTCACGACGTGTAGTAGTTTCAGATCAGTTTCAGAACTGAAGGAATTTATTGCGGGACACTTCATTGACAGGTAACGTTGTCATGTACAGGCTAAAGGACTTTTAACAGCAAGCTCTGAGTCAGTGTCCTGCTGATCTCTGAGCTGTGTGATGACTGCAAACACTGTCAACATTTCCTCAGGTGACAGTGGAGTGCGTTGGTGTCACCCAGTCTCCTGCCATAGCAAGTTGCACAAGACCAGAGCCACGTAACGCACACACCCACTGGCACGTGGGCTGCTGTGGCATTAATGTCAAAATAGACACAGGCTTGCCCTGTCCCCTATCACAAGACAAACAGAAGGTGTTCAGAGTAAAGATGACAGGCTACTGTATATATAATCTGAGGGTGCGGGGCAGAGTCTTTGTAGATAGATAAGACAATGAGTCCGGAAACGGCTGTCCACATTTGATCTAACATGTAACGTCTTTGAGGGACACAAACAGGCAGCCCTAACTGTGTTTGGATGTTTTCTTGAATGGATTTCCTCAGATAAATTTTCTGGAATATCTTCTTCTTTGTTAAAAGTACAATGTTTAACAACTTTCACGTGATTATGATGCTATATTAATAGGAATTCCACAGAGAGGAGAACTTTTAAGACAGTTGTCTCTCATTAGTGATTTCAGGTTACCTTCTATATGCAACTGAGGAACTAAGGATGAATGAAAACTTGTAATAATGGCTTTTAACATGGTAATTGGAAAATGGGTGTAGGTCAGTGAAGGGTCACTGGTTTAATACTGCAGTGCAAAAACCAGCAGCAGTGAGGAGGAAGTCTAAGGTTACTGCGGGACATTGGTTTTTAATCCGTTAGTCTATTTGTCTCGTCTTGTCCTGCTGGCTGGATCGAAATGCCAAGTTTTCAGCCAATATTTTATTTCCTGTAGCACCGAGCATACAGTAAATGTAACTGGATAGCCACCACCGTGTGGGAAATGGCTGTCGTGACATACACTGACCCAGAAGATGTCAGCTAATATGCTTGTATTACTATTACGGCTGGAGTGTGCATTATTACAGTTGTACGGTGCTGGGGAGTTAGTATTAGAAAAGACTAATGATCAAAGACTCAGAATTTAAACATAAGTAAATTCAATGTCTGTTGTGAGTGATACTGATATAACCAAACAATTTGGAAAAACATCCGAGACACATGACCTTCGCATGTGGTTCCTCTGTCACTGACCGCCTCTTTTGTGATACTGGATGTGGCCAAGAATAGACGTGACACTACACAATCCGCTGTTGGTCATGCACACTTCCCACCAGGGCCAAAGCAATCAGCGTAACAGCTTGAAGAGCTGCTGCGATAAACATCCAACCACGACACGGATTCGGAGCGGCAGAAAAAAAGTCGAATTACGAGGATTCATCACAGCAGGGAGGCCTACGTGTGCATTCTACTAAGGATCAGGTGGCGGCAAAACACATCGTGCACTTACATGTCACTGGCAATGGAGGAGTTTCGGGACATAGACTTGGGGGAGAGGTCGTAGTCACTGTCAGATCGGTAGAGGAACGACTCTCTCCGTTGGCTGTGGACAAAATTGGCCTGCAGGATGAGGCCTGAGCCCGGGCTGGCCATTGGGTCCAGGGGGCTGCGACCCGATGACGTGCCATTGTCCACATCGAAACTGCACATGGGGAGAAAGAGAAAATACGTCAGGGAAGAAAAATGTAAACGTTGTTCTGATGATACAAGCAACATTTGCAATCATGTTGACACAATGACGTTAAGGCTAAACAGTTAAAAAGATTATTGGTACAGCGTGGTGACTGGTTTTCTATTAAGATAAGGGGAAAGATACAGTTATCAATTATACTAAGACTTAAAATCAAGGGGCCAATTTTCTATAAGGGTATTTCAGCCAGTCTGACTGCCACCTGACCTCCCCGGACTTTTTACATATCTTATAATAGTACACACCGCGCATGAATGAATAAATTACATTCCTGAACTTCGTGCTGTCTGTAACAGATTGTACTGTGCTGTATAATGTAGCTCATCTATCCATGGCTTAAGGTCTTGATGACATGAGAACTCATACTGACTAAACCCATATGAATCTTTTTTTCCCCCCAAATGCAGCAGGACAGGCTCTGCCATGTATTTCCGTATGTTGCCGTAATTTGGCTCCATGGTCTCGAGCTGTGAAATTCACAGCATAGCACGAGCTGCCTTTGTCGAGCATGATGTGAACAGCGCGTGGGCACAATACTTGGCTCCATGTGACAATGCACTGTTGGCGGATGTAAATTTGCTCATAAGCTTGATGTATTAAAATTATAATAAGCCAGTCACTCATCATCTGGCTGATTATCGGGTGATTATGATTGGCGGCGGACTAACTGGGACATCACCAACAGTTAGAACTGATGTAGCAATATCCAAAGTCACCTACGCACAACCACAAGCGATACGCTTTGTTAAAACAGTGCACAGGGAACACCTCTGCTCTGACACTGCCATTGAGACACAACAGAAACTTGTTTCTAAACCCCTGACACCATTTCCCACCGTGATGTCACAATGAGCTCCTTTGTCTCCTAGGTGATTGTTCACCCAGGTGATGACCAACACCCGTCACCAGGGATAACTGCCTCAAGGCTAGGGCTCCTGTAATCCCCATCATGTGTGGATGCTAAGGTCAGGGGGGATTCCCCTCAGCACAAATGCGTAATACCCTCGGGGATGACGTCCTCTTTTTCAATGGAAATAGCCGCAAATTTAGTACAGTATTATCCAGGATACCCCTGCTCATGTTTTCATTTTCCTGCGTTAGTCAGTATGTTTATGGAATATGGAACAGAAGACAATGTTCTGAAAATAGAATGAACAGTGCAGGTGTACATACATCGTGTTTGTATGGTTTAGCAGACACATTCAACTGCCGAACTTAAACATCCAATTAAAAAAAATTTCATCAGACAATGATAAATGACTATATTTGCTATCTGTTCCCTTCCGTATTTCCATCTTGAGTTTGAACATTTTCTTCACAATCTCGGCGTCAGATGACCACTGACAGGTGCAAGTTATTATCACTTTAAATTGTATTTCACAAGTTGGGTCTGTGTGAAAATCACGGTGCTAATGGTTTGTGAACGTGAATGTTTTGCGAGGAGCGATTTTGAGAGGAGGAAAAAGTCATTATGCTGAATTTTCCTTCCCCAAGGCCATATCGCTGACACAGTCCTCGGCTCAGCCTTACACACCCCGACCTAGCAAGCATGTATTATGGATGTGATCTATCATTACCGCTCTCTCATCCCATCCATCTGTTAGAGCCGGTGTGTCAATGATGTCCATCCATGAATAACATGCATGTGAAAGCAAGTAGGGTTGTAACGATTTCTCTAAATCTATGGCTCAGTTAAGACCAGAGTTTGGGGACTGGGGTCGCGATTGGGCACATTTGTGTTGCAGTTTCTGTCTTGGTTTCAGAATCGTTAAGAGCCAGAATGCTGCATTTTACTATAGTAAAAATAAAATCTCCTATTAACTAAAGCATAAATAATCAAAAAAAGAGAAATATCAACAAATTGCTTTAACCACCTTACTCAAGTTCAAGTGCCTGAAAGAAATAATATATATATATATATATTTTAAAACTCACTACATATTTCTAAAAATCTTTCAACAGTTTCTAGTGCAGTTTCTTCTCAAGTCACACAGCCACAGTGATAAGCAGGACATGCCCCCTCGTCCCCTTCTCAAACAAGCTCTTAAACACACACACACACACACACACACACACAGAGACAGAGAGGCGATATGCGAGTTACAATGACTCCAGCAACTTTCATCCTCTTGTTATTCATCTTATACACATCGCAACAATCTCTGTCCCAGAGTCCTCTCACTTAGTTTCTCTATATTTAGTACTGGATCAAAAACATGCCACTCCACACCAGTTTTATCCTCACACATATAGACACACACTCATACACAACCACCAACCCTCTTATCACATGTAGTGATCCATCTGTTATAAATATATGCTGCTGCAGGTGTGAAATCCCACAATCACACAAGTGATTTATAAGTTGTCATTCCAGGCACAGGTCAGTTTGTTGTATGGGCATGTGCATCATGTTTGCGAACAAGCGCAGAAAGATATAGAGATATAGCGAAAGTGGCGAAACCGAGCATATGTTTCGTAACGGACTCAATATCACATTTTTATACGTCATAGCCTTCAATGATTCACGGCCAAACCTTCTGACTCGTAACTCCCCGTACTGTGTGTGTGTGTGTGTGCGCGCACGTGCGGGAGACACGCCCTTTTGGGGAATGAGACACTCTTACAGAGGGATGTCAACACACCGACGACTATGTTGTGAGAATCAACAAAAAGCATGAGTTCAGCTAACAAGAGGATTCTCGTTGAGATGGGAGG
The DNA here is from genome assembly GCF_022379125.1 of Scophthalmus maximus. Lineage (NCBI taxonomy): Eukaryota > Metazoa > Chordata > Actinopteri > Pleuronectiformes > Scophthalmidae > Scophthalmus > Scophthalmus maximus. The sequence goes on along the minus strand of NC_061533.1, from coordinate 10,188,081 downwards.
TAACTCCCGCATTAAGGGGCCGACATAATGGGAAACAGTTTACCCAAAAAGGGAATGATCCCAACCGAGATGTATTTGGCAAGGAAGGAAGTATTTGATGTGCAAACACTGGAAAGATGACGGAGAGCTTTTTCTTCTGGCTGCTCCAGATATCCCATCTGTTGAACATCACTGCTAACACTTGTCCTCTCCTTCTTGTTCGTCATCAATTTGTTATGTCACACCGACTATTTCTCCAACTTTGTTTCCAAAGAGATTTGAAAGTTATGCCAACTCCAGTGGCCAAATCACCTTTTGTCAGATTACTGTATGTACTCCATCAAGTTTGACTTTTTTGCTTTGTTTATTAACTTGATCATGCAGGCCATTGCAATTCATTTCCATCTGCAGAAGGTGTGGTTTTCTTAAAGACTGTGAAGCTTTGGAACACAGCTTCAATTTATAGTCTTGACTATTTAACGCCATGAATTTTGTGCTTAACCCATACTCTGTTTAACTTGAATAATTGCTGCAGCAAGCACATTTTCTTTGAAAATTTGATTGCTGATCTTTGTCGTAATCAAAGCTCAATATCTGCTTGATGTCTGAAGATGGCTCTCTGGAAAATGAAAACAAGACAGATAAACTAAGATAAAAGTAGAGGGAAAAGGAAGGCTCACAGGGGTAAGTTTATTTAGCTACAATACCCTGGGTATAGACAATAGGAGACGAGAGGATGGCCTGCAAACTCCAGTTTCCCACAAGAGTAGAGTTTCATGCTTGAGTTTGGGCTGTTGGGGAAAAAAGGGGCGGTTTGTTTGTTGGCAGAAAACCCTTTCGTATCCACACCGGGCACGTGGTTGTAATGGCACTGACATCGATGAATAGTGGCTGTTGTGACTTTAAATTGTAGGGTACTGCTGGGTCAGATACTGTATATGCCTAAGGACATTACACAGCTCTGTTGTTCTCTCTCTCTTTTTGATATCTCTCCCTCATGTGCTTTCTATCACTTCTATCTCCTTCTACTATCTCTTCTTTTCCATCTGTCAATCTCTCTCTCTCTCTCTCTCTCTCTAACACACATACATACATTGCACACAAAACCAAATGACACAAATCAATGACTCATTCATTTTCAGCCCCGGGTCACCAGAGCAATTATACACGCTGGAGGAGTCGACGTGACAGAGATGTTAGGAGACGTACTGGAGAAAGAGGTCAGGGCACAAGCGTCTTTGATAAATAATCAGCTGAGTGGTGGATAGTGAGGCTCTGTTTTCCAACAGTCATTCAGAGCTGGTGTACCAGAAAATGTCCCACAATACCAGACCGCAATACGTAATGTTTTTGTCAGTTTTCAAAGAGCAAAGAAGTGCACAGAGTGTTGTTGGGTTTCTATGAAATGTCGAGAAAAGAAAATTGTCACCCTAACCATTGCACTAAGGAAAGATTTACAAAAACTACACAAGGCACTTTTCAGATAAAGCAGAGCAGTGTGGACCAGAGCTGTGAGTTGACGCAGACAGAGGGAAGACGACACTCGGTTTATTTAAGAAGGCTGTGAGGACACAGAGGGGAGCAGGTTTTGGAGGAAGGACAAGAAGAGGCATGTATGAGCTGTGGTTGTGTGTGTGTGTGTGTGTGTGTGTGTGTGTGTGTGTGTGTGTGTGTGTGTGTGTGTGTGTTTGTGTGTGTGTGTACGCATGTTTGTGAATGCATGCATGTGAGAATTTAAGTGTCTCTATTTATGAGGACTGGGAGGAGTTTGCTCCCCCTGCATGCGGGTGGGATTGTCAGTACGTGATCATGTACATATATGTATGTATAAACTTGACCATGTTCCAAATGCTAATCAGCGACCCATGACTTCAGAGAAGAAAGAGACCCAAGGTGACACACACAAATAGCACAGACGACATCTATAGCTCTGTTTGTTTTGGCGACGTTACAGAGGCACCATGTCTGCTTGACCGAAGACTTGACTGAAAACTTTAAAAGTTTATTGTTACATGTTGGAAATGTTGGTGTCCCAGCAAATGAGAGAGAGTATTTGCTAGCATTTAGACAATGTGACCTACTCTAACTGTCAATGTACTTGTTTGTTCGGTTGTTTTTCTCCATCATTAAAAAGTTGTTTTGGTATTGATACTGAACATTTTCAAACAAAACCCAGCTCCAGACACATTCACCAAACTTGGATGGAAAAACTTAAACTGATTTATGTTTAGCTGAAAGAGACTTTTTACAGATAAATCACCAGACAGGAATGTCTCTTTGTGACTAAAGCAGCAACATGAAATATAGCCGAAAAAAACAGTAAAAGCACAAGGCCGTCCTGCTCATTCTCCCGCTCAGAGATACTAAATGGGTACTTTTCATGGTATAAACAGTATGGAAAATCTCCTTACAGTATATTGTTTCACAGTATAAACTTGCCATATCTCCTAACTTACCGTGTAATGTGTCTAACTTTGAGTGGGCAAAGACAAAAGTCAAAAGATTCTGATCCTAACAGAAAAATTCAATTCAGCATTAACTATATGTGATTTACATGACTATAATCTTTCTCTTTGCCTTGGTTTATACATACAACAGTGCATCTAATGTCGCAGCAGCGGTATGTAAAGTAGCTGATACAAATCCACAGTGAAATAATCTCTTTAAACTAAAATAACATAAGACAACCTGTTAGTGCTCTTCTATGAACTTCTATTTCTCACCACTGCCCTTAGGATCCAGTAGGACAAGTCACAAACAGAAAACAACTTGCTGATAACTAAAACATGTTCAATCTATCTGGCCCCGTGCTCACATACACCCTTTCCTAGTCACACGTTCACGCATGAACCGAAGCACCCAAATTAACACAGTTATGAGTGAAAATTCACACCCGCCAGGCAGCAAATGCAACAGAAATCGATCTGCGGCAGATGAATCAAAAAAGCGTCTACAGCCGCATTTGATAGAAAAATTCAGAGATGATAGCGATTCAAAGCACAGCTTCTAATCGACTCGACTGACCAGCATAAAGCTGCACTGACATGTGCTCTTGTTCAGAAGAAAGTGACAAAAAAATTTGGTTTGTCAAAAATTCTCCACAGAGCTTTTAACCTCTTTGGCTTTTTCTCTAGCCTTCTGGTTTTTCTCGCCCTGCCAGGTACAGGCAAAGTGAATCCTTCACTTTAGTCGAGACACTGCTTTCCGTCCGTGCTATCACTGTACCATTCAGAAAACTCAGTCAATCATGAGAAAGAGGTCAGCATGGCCATGCAGCGTCATCTCAGATCACATGAAGCGAAGCGAAGCGAAGCAAAGCAGTTCCGTTTCCATATATGAGGAGGTCCATTTAACTACTAACCTATTTTTAATCCTATTCATCTTCTCAGTTCTGATTCACTAAAGGTCAAATCTGGGAAATATGTTGGATGACTTGCACTCTGTCGGGCACTATGAGAGAGATTAAAGTGTAACCTTCAAGATTCCATGCCTGACAAAGGCCGGACGCAAACACTTGAGTTCAAAGTCACACATTCCCCGCGCTGAAGCGAACCTTAACGTAACTGCTGCAGAGAGGCTGCCACAGGGCTGCAGGGATAGGTCCGTCCATGGGAGACTACTCACAAACACGACGACCCCCCCATTCCTCCAATTCCTCATCCTTTCCAAGAGTCAAGCCCTTTTTTATTGAGCGAACATTCTGATGGAAACTGAAAAGTCTCCGCACACAAACCTGCATTTACACGGTTGGGTGGAGTGGGGTCTGTTTGAGTTTGACAGCCTCGGGGGCACGTCGCACACCCGGACTACACGTCACTGTCTTAAGTACACAGCCGTGGACACGCGCAGGGAATTGTGCGCCCAAATTCGCATGAGCCCACAGGCATTCGTACAGCCACGCGAAGACAAACACACACACACACACACACACACACACACACACACACATGCACACACGTACACACAGATTAACTGTGTTTAGAGTTTTTATTTTGATGAGAGTTAGCCCATCAAGGGAGGGAGACAACACTCGGCTCTTTCTGCATTACACATGCATACGCGGCACAAACACACCCACCCAGACACAAACAGCAGCGTTGCCAGCCACAATTCAGTCACAAATTCAATCTAAATCTCAAGTACAGAGACCACAATTGCAAAAAGGGGAATTAATGAAAGCACCCATGGTAAAAACAGTAGATGACAGCAGAGAGGAGGGCAGGACAGATGGACAAGGCGGTAGGCTTGGTCCAGCTGAGTAGCGGCTTTGGTAGCCATTCAAAAAGATGGCTCATACGAACTGAACATTGCCAAATTCGCAGCCGCAGGTTCACGCGTAGCTCTGACACCGTCTCCGCATCAAACCTCATCACGTACCGTCTGTCATCAGCACTGCTCGGAGGCACTACGACCCTCAGAGACCTAATTAATATGTCTTCATTTCGCACCAGCGTCATTTCCTGCTGGGGACGTCGCCGGGCGGATTAATACACTGACAATGTGAGAACACTGTGAACCCCACAGGGAGGTCTGACAGGGTTCAAGCGCATGCTGCTGGGCAGTCTCCCCACCGCCGCCGCCACCAAATACACGGACACTGTGTTTTTGTCCGGCGTCGTTCTGACCCATTAACAGCTCTGAGGGCCATGATGGAACAAGTGTGAATATTAACTTTGAACGTTAAAGCTACAGGGAAGTGTGTTTACCCCCCCCCCCCCCCTAAGAAATGAGTGATGACAAGGCAAGGACAAGCTGAGACAGGAGTGGGGAGGAGACATGGCGACGGGAGGCCAGGGCGAGTTGTGCCCCTGGCAGTGCACCCTGTATCCTGCAATAATCTGGAGCCAGGTGCAGACACGAGAAACACAAAAACATTCCTCAATGGATGAACACAACCTTGCGTTTTAAACACAACACAATCTAGATAGACAGTGAGTTCCCATGAAAGCACATGGAGGGTAAGACAGCAGGTTTTTGACTACTACACTGAGTGTCATGTCGTTATTGAGTCAGTCTGATGACGTGTACGATACACTGAAGGTCAGGACAGAGTGAATCCCATCTTCTGACCACCCCTAGCCCCTAACCCCCAACCCACTGACAAATCTACAGGGAACAAAGTGACTTTGCAACAAAACCAGCGAAGAGATTTTGATAGAAGAAGAATGACAGCGTTCACAAAACAGCTGAGGGATCCGAAAAAAACCCAGAGCACATCAAGCCAACAGGGAGGGGAAAAAAAAAGGAAAAAGAAGAACTTGGGACAAAGCTAATGAAGCTGATGAAGAAAAAGCATTTCAGAAAGCAACAAGCGGGCAGATGGAGAACAATAGAGCAACGCACACACGCACACGCACACACACACACACACACACACACACACACACACACACACACACACACACACAGGATTAACATGGAAATGTTGCCATCAGGACAAAGTTCCCAGTCTTTATATTATTATATTTACCATATCCCCTCCGTGTTCTTCAGTGAGCTGGTAGAGCGCGAGCGGGGCTTCAGGATGATACTCATGGTCTGGCTTTTCCGTCCTCATCCGCACGCTACACGTGTACACCGCAGGCACACACACACATAAGGGCGCACACACCCCCCCCCCCTCTGGGCCACCTGCAGCCCCCGTGTCCAGCCCTCTGCTGTGGTGATCCAGTGGGACCTTCCTGTCCTCAGTGCAGCGGGGCGGTGAGGTCGACGCCGAACCCGAGTCGAGTCAGATCACGCCGTCCGTCTGACACTATTCCACACTGCTGCCTCCCGCTCGAGTGACAGGAGGTGGTTCCTTACCCCGCTCGCTCCCCCTCCCTCGCTCTCCCTCCTCCCCGTCTCTCTCTCTCTCTCACTTGCACTTATCTTTCTCTCCAGATCAGCGTGTGATCTTCCTCTTTCCCAATACAGCCATGCACTCCCTCTGTTGCTCTTTCTCACTCTGCTTCTCGCTTTCAAGTGCCACTCTATATTTCCTCCTGACCGGTGGAAATAAGATCTCGTCTTTCTACCACATTCCTTTACTTCCCCCTCCCTCCCTCCCTCCGTCCCTCCGAGTTACCCGACTCTCATACTCACTGTCTGTGTCGTTGTTTCTCTAAGCTACAGCTTGGATACGTCTCAGGTGGGAGGGGCTGTTTTGGTAGTAGTATTCTTTAAGGGTGGGACTTGTGTCACCCGGCAACTATAACAAAGATCCAGAGTGTCAATCACCCGGCTGCCACAGTAACCTAAAACCAACAGCTGAAGCATGTCGACGCTCTGACGAAAGAGTGCAGAGATGTTCACGGACGAGTTTCATCACAAAGTTTCCGATAAAAAAAATGAGTTGCTGAAAAGCTTGCGCTGTTTTTGCAGAAGTTAAGGAGTAGTATTATTGGAAGTGAAAACGTGTGGGAGAGAATGGAGAAGATAAATGAAGGGAGAGAGGGACAAAAATAATTTTGATATTAATTCTAAGCCATTTAAAAATGTCACATGATTTTGTATTTGTATTATTTTAATTTCTGATTTGTTTACGGTGTGACATTGTTGTATTGAATATTTTATGTGTAAATATTTTGGATTCCCATTTTTACATTTTGCACAGCAACAGAAGTAACTTCCACAGAATGGTTTTGTTCCTTTTGTCTTAGTACATCCCAAAAATCAAATACATATTTAGTTGTTTTCATACTTATTTTCACATGAAAACATTAGTAGTGCTTTTAAAATGCAATAACCAGTGTGTGTATTTATCTGTAAAACAGATCTGAGTGTCTGCTAGTCTGAGCTAAAATTAGCACTCTACCAGAGTGACGGGTGTGTTAACTGTCACAATCACAAATGAATGAGGGAAGTCAAGTGAGCAACTCCACCTTTGTACGCTCTGTATGTGCTAGTTGTGTGTACCTTATAGGTTGGATGATCACAATAAGCCACCAAGCAATTAAGTGAAAAACAATCAAAAACTGAAGCACGATATAAAGAAACACGAATGGTGAGATGGGAAAATCGACGCACAGCCATATGCCATGTCCAGGAAAGTTACAGGTTTAAAATAAAGAAAGCAGCAGAAAAGGAAAATGCTTCCATCTCGAGCTATCGTGGAAGGAAGAAAGAAATTTCCTGTTGCACCCATAGACTGATTGATATGTAAGAAGAAAGTTTGATATGTGTATCTATTATTTTATCAGTAAATCAATTACATCAATATGATATTTTTGTTTGTATTATATATTTATATACTGCTGGTTTAATTGATCTCCACTGTCTCTGTCAAAGCAACAGAGCTCCAATCAATAAAACTGATAATGGGTGAGTTTGATTTCTGACAGAAGTCAGTGGTTCTGGCAGTGCCGAGGTGCTGAAAGCACGACTACATGTTGAGCGCTCGAATTGACTAACGGTGAGCTAAATAGTCCTGAGGTGGCAGCTCGGTCAAAGTGGTGAGGCTAATCCTATTACGACAGTCTGCACATTCCACACGGTCAAGGAAAGAACAACGACGACGGCGGTTTCCTGAAGAAATCTGGGAGATCTGGCCGCGTTTCCTCTACCTTGAGACTACATCCCACCACAAAGCAACAAATTAACATTCTCAATCTCAACCCCATGTCACCCTGCTGAGTACGGCATTAAATTAAATAATAATACAAAACATGCTCAACAGGGGTCAAAGGTGCCCGAAAGTTTGCCCCAAACTCAGGAGCAAACTTTATTAAATACATGAAAGCATAATACAAACATTTTACAATATTCAGCATAAAAGCTATCCTACTAAAGTAGCTTCAGTAGGAAAATAAAACAAAATAATTAACTGAATGAATAAAACGATGGGTGCATTTGTGTAACAGAGGGCCACTACTCTTACATTAATTGTAGGCTAAACGTATTGTGTTAACGGTGAATTAATAAAAAACACATCTTGTAACCATCACTTTCCGAGTTTAAACTACATGAGAAAACAGTTCAATGCAGTTCTACACAACTCAGAGATACCACTCCCACCTAGTGGTGAAAACAAGTACTACTGCTGTCATAAACATCAATTGCATAGAGTGAACATTGCATAGAGTGAAAGTGACCAGTCATTGACAAAATTATAGATCTTTTTTGAAGGAACCATGAACCAGGTTTAGTATATGGTGCAGATAAACATACTCAGTAATTGTTGATACAAATTGCACTTAACTAAGGAGCATGTAGAGAGCACAGATGGTTGGTCCACAGTATTGACAAGGCAATGTGTATATCTATATGTCTACAAACACCAGCAGCCATTACCTTTGCTCATATTCACTCACATACTCTGGAGGCACAAACACACATATGCAGCTGAACTTCATGTTTATCCATCCACACACACACGGACGCACGCACGCATGCACGCACGCACGCGCGCACACACACACAATCCCATGCTCACAAAAAAACAGACAAGTGGGCACAGATGCACATCAGATGATAGCACATATTGGTTTTGTCTGGGGTCACAGATGACATATTAATCAGAGAAATGTAGTACCAAAATGGGTCCAACAAGGTTTCAAATTTTTCCGTGTGAGCTTTAATGGCCAGAGAGTGCTTTGATAATTAGTTTGCACTCTACTCTGGTTAGTGAAAGGACCTGTCCTCCTGAATACCCCCAATGTTTTTAGATGATGACTGGATGGAACCTGGTTGAACCTGGTTATTAATAATTTACTTTGCTCTTAAGCATGTTTTGTATAAGCACAATATCGGCTCCTCATGGAACAGAGATACACAAACATGCACACGCACACACACACGCACACACACATTACACACAGTTCAGGCAGAGTAAACAGCAGAACTACAGCTTCAACAAAGCTCTAACAACACAATCAGCCACCAAGCAACGGCCATTTACACAACGCTAGGTTGTGAACACAGCTCCAGTTCAGTGTTGTCTGGCCAATGTTCTGATAAGAGAGAACACAAATCACACAAACACAATCAATCCACACACATTCAGAGTAATATGAAAGTCAACTTTTAAGCTCAACTGGTGTTGAATTTCACCTGCTGAGTTGCCTTACTAACTCAAAACTAATTCAGCACATCTCAACTTGAAAGCACTGGTTGGATATTAATTGTAAAGACAGAGAGCAGACTAAAGCTGATTAAGAACAATGCAAGAGATACAAAATAGTCCCACACAAAAACAAATCCTGCAAATCTTCCGAGTGACACTGAAACATTTGGTTGCAGTCCCTTCCCTCACACACACACACACACGCACACACACACACACACACACACTCCCACAAACAGTTTCAGTCTCAAAATTCAGTCATACCCTCTCTTGCCACGAGGTTTGATGTCGATGGGCTTGTTGGTGGCGTAGGGCGAGCCGTTGAAGCAGGCGTGGCGGTAGCGAGCTATCTTCTCCAGAGACAGATAGTCTGGGTTCACTGGCAAACTCATTTTGGTGAGAGGCTCTTAAACACCACCACTCATACGCTCGTGTCAAGACACATAAAGAAGGAGAACGGATAGCCTGATGAAGCTTTCTGAGTAGGAAAGAGGAGGGAGGTGGGAGAGGAGAGGGTTCAGCATGGGTGTGACTCGAATGGAAAAGGATGGAGGGAGATGGAGCATGAAAGAGGGATGCAAGGGGAGGGAGGAGCGAATTGCAAAGGTAGAGCAAACTAATTTACCCTTTCTCTCAGATAACAAGAGTCAGTATTGACAGCCACGACAGCGGTTTCATTGATACCGTAGACTTACGGCAAAGTTACATAATCAGGCCATATAGTACCAAAAATCTTTATGATGTATTGGAGAGTGACGGCAACGACACGATGGCCATCAGATTAAAACTGAAATGCATCACGATTTTCACATTTTAACAGGAAATCACATTTTAACAGAAAAGTTGTTACGGGCTTATTACCTCACAAGATTAAGCAACTCAGGTTTGCACGAGTCATCAAATGTTGTGAGTGAGGTATGTGTTCGAGGCATTTATTTCCAAACCTTGAAGAGTTCATTAATTTGCTTCAAGTAGCTAAAGTAGAATGTGTTTTGGATGTCAAACCTGCTGCTGATGAGCACATAAGTGAACAGTAAACAGTGATTATTACATGAACTACACATTTGGTATATTTCAGATTAGAACAAAAATGAAAAACGAATGAAACCGAGATATAATATACATAGTCATCTAATGTCAAGGCTTTTTAAATTTATTTAATAAAATTGAAATTAAAGCCTCATGATTCAACCTTAGTAATAGCTCATTTCCACCACCAGGGGAGAACATAGTACCACAATAAACACGATCTAGAACCAAGCAACAGTCCAATGTGTAATATGGTAAGTATAAATCAAACTGCAGTAACTGCAATTTGACCCATATGTAAGTTAGAGTTAGTAGAGCAGATATTGTGCACTGCATTATTTTTTTTTGATAATAAAGCATACAGGTGTGTTGATAGATATGTTTCACAACCTATGGTCACAACACTTTGAGCTGTAAGTGGAACATGATCAAGTGAGCATCAAGATCTACGGACTTTAGACTGAGACTACCGTCACTTGTTATCATGTTGTGTCAGTTTCGGACACTTCACCACTATCAAGATAGAATCTCAGTCACCACAGCTGATAATTCCCCCTACTGTTCTCAGCTGCCAGCAGGGGGCAGTCTCCTCTGCAGGAGAACTGCAGGTACCTGAGCACAACTACCATCAGGACAATCACACACACAGACCCACGAATCCCTGCGGAGTTTCGCCTTCTGCTCAGCTCTGGCTGAGGCAGCCAGCATGTGACAAAAGCTCCTGGGTGGAAAGGGAGGCTGTCAGAGTCACAGACGCAACGACAGACACGACAGGCGTCCACGCTCGTACTGAACATCTGAGCATCACCGCAAGTGCACACGTGCACAGAGACAAACGGGAGCTGATTATAGGCACAAACACTGGAAACATGAACGGCTAAATGAAATGCAACTGGATCAATGTTGCAACACGGGCCTCAACTTTGCTCGCCCACTCACTCACAACAACACACAACCTGTAACACAAGCACATATTTGCCAAACCACCGGGTCGGACACACGCCGTCAGTGCCAGCGACGAGCTGTGACAGAGCGCCAGGTGACGATGTGACTGTCGTCACTCAGTGTCCCTGAGGCCCAAAGCCATAAAACTAGAACCACTTTAACTGAATACTGAAACATGTACATACAAGCTGCGTCGTCTTTTCAATTGCTAGGTGTGGGTAACGCAGTTCAAGCATGTTCCTTGTTCACTGATATACTGCACTTTGCATTTTAAAGGGATTTAATGTGATTATTATTCAACCTTGGGAAGAAAAAAAAAAACAATAAAAAAGGAAATTCCACATTTTTGTTATTAATGAACTTATAAAACTAAACCATTGTATCGTATTAAAAGAATGAAGGGACGCGTCTTTTACATGTGGTTTACCTGACAGACGAGACTAAGAAAAAAAAATTTGAATTGAGAAAAAAGAAAAAGCTAAATGGCGTAATCGGCGATAGAAATGAGCAGACAGGGAAGCAGACTCCACAGGTTAAGTGCAACAGTGCATAAACAGATAACTGACAGCGAGCTTGTTAGGGGCTTAGGGACAAAGCAGTCTGGGAGAGAGGCACTGGGAAGGAGGAGACAGGGATGCTTGCTGGGTAATTCACAGTAGAGATGTATTCTATCAGGTGCGTGGCGAGTTCAGTCAGTGAAAGGTGACTTGTGAAGGAGGAAATAACTTAATTATTGTGAATTGAATAAGAAAACAAGAGGCAACTTGATAACACACTAACAATAATGATACAAGTTTCTGTTTTGTATGGCACTATCATGCTGAGAGACATAACTCTGTTTTAACATTCTACCTCCAATTAGTGATTTTATTCTTCTTTTTGCTGTTTAGAAAGTCCTTGTCATCTTCTGCCAGGTTACTTCACCCGTCTTTGAACTTAAAAGGAATAATGATTTGACTTTTATCATGATAATTATCATGTATATATTTTTATTGTCATAACATTTTTGGTCATATCACGATGGTGCCATGGAAACTGCTCCTCCACTGCTGTTCTGAGAAAATCACATATGCTTACAATGATTGGATGTGTGTAGTCAAGTAGGTAAATCAGCAAAAGTAATGAAATTACGAGACAACAATACAATGGTAATTAAGATTCATGTAGCTGTGTATATGAAATGGCTCTCAGCCAGTCACGATGCTGGAGAACAGCTGTTGTTATGTGTATCAAGGACCGTTTCCTTTGCCTCATTTTCCGCCTGCCTTTACAGTCCCCTTCCACAATCATGTTTATAATGTGGTTGCCATGGTGACCTGGCAGAATTCAAAAAAAGGACAGGTAGGTCCTGACGGCCAATCAGCCTTCAGTTGCTGAGGACACGGCGGCAGATTGTGTAATGAATGAAAATGAAAATGACAGCGGGCTCCTCAGCGGGTCATGGCTGGAAGGACTGAGTGAGTGAACACTGATCTTGAGGATGAAGGATTCAAATGCTAATGTGTCCTCAAAAATGTTCAACCCAAACGCTTCATTGTGGAATGTGACCGTGGTTTATGCTGAGAAATTAACCATTCACCTGCAGCCACTTAATATTTCACAGCAGCCATGCATGAGTTACCTGTGCTCTATTTATCTGCCCAGCTGACTCGCAGAGCGGAGCGGGGATTTGAGTCGGCTGAATGATATTTTGTCTCAGAGAATCACCAGAGCACAAAAGAGAGTAGAAAGCCCCCCCAGCAACCAAATTAAAGAAATGGACCTGGAGAAGCGTGAACAATAACGATAAGACAAGTGACTGTTCTACCTGTGCTGTGTGTGTTGTGATGTGGTAACGCTGAAGTTGATTATGGACGGTATGAATGTGGTGAATGTAAACAATGCAATGGGGATTTTTTTTTTATTTTGGAAAAAAAAATCATAATAAAATTAACTTTTAACATAATATACCCTAAATGAAAAGCAATACAGTTCAGGGTTTGCTCATGTTGTGGCTGTACATGTGTAAACAGAGGCTTTGATCCCACATATGATCACAAACAGAGCGTTTATTATCTAACCCCTTAACCCTTTTCAGCAGCTCGCATGGTCATGACCTGAATGCATTGAAGCTTCGCCATGATAATCAACGACCAAATCAGTATTGCTGCAAATCTAGTTCGGCAAATCCCCGGAGTCACAGCTCATATGTCTTGCAACTGCAAAAAAATACCCATTATGTCTGGTGTTAGAGCGACCTGCATGCTAACTCCACTTTGTTAATCAGAATTTTCACCCCAAAAAAAGTGAAAGGCCCCCAAAAATCGGGCCCTAGTTTTTAGTACATGTTTTCAGGAACACTCTGAGTGCTTTTGTGTCTTTGTCTACAAGTGTGCACCGAGGGTACATGTCGTGTAATAATATCATGTTGTGCGCCTTTAGCTGCTTTATTCTTAAGGCTTTAGACCTGCCCCGCTAAGCTGTTTGAAGATCTGCTGTTGACAGTAAACACTCAGTTGTGGACATCATAGACATCGCCTAGGCCGGCAAAGTGAGTCCCGTTCTTTGATGGACACATTAATGGAGAAATGAAAGCATGGATGATAGCTGGATACAGACGCCCACTGACTGCACGGCTTTTCTCCATAGGCTCTTACGTATATCACACATGGACCCCCCCCCCCCCCCACACACACACACACACACACACAGCCGTAGTGCACCGCAAGCACATGGGGAAGCTAATGGGTTTAACTTGGCAGCCGCCCCAGTGATGTCAGAGTAATCCCTCATTAAAACTCTGATGACATCACCACACTGGTGAGAGTGTGTGAGAGCTGAGGCCACAAGCTCATGGAGAATTTTTGAGTGTCTGTGCGTGAAGGGATACCCTGCCAGTAAGCGCCAGGGGTGTCCTCGCCGTGGCCCAGGTAATCCAGGTTAAGGTGTTCCTCAATACACACACACACACACACACACACACACAGGGAACAAGGCGTCACACAATCTTGATGAAAAGCAGGGTCAATGTATGTAACGTGTATCCCCCAATCAGGCAGTGCCAACATTTGTTACATAGTCATAATCGGTGTCCAAATAACATAGAAAACCTTTTCACCCGACGTCTAAACATTTAGAGGCTGAAACAAACTGCAATCCAACTATAAACGATTATTGACTATCAAATTAAAAAATAACCGCTGCGCTGAGTTGGGTCATTGCTTAAAATCTAATTAAAACAGACGCATGTCTTACATTTTTCCTTCTGTGCTGTGATGTGGCTAGCCAATCACAGTCCTGAAACCTGAAACCCGAGTCAAAGGCGTGTTGACGTAACAACTGAAATGCCAAAAGTTGAGGGGAGTTTTCCACATTTTTGCTGTCACGCGTTCTAACTTTACTCCATCATCGCCAAACCATTTGCTCTCATGTGATTTTGCTGCACCACAGTGTCTAGATTATGTCGCCCACAAACACATTTGCACATTTCGGCTAATCGATGAGCCACAAATCTGCTCATAAAGTGTGCCAATAAAACAGTGGAACCGTGAAGCGCAGGGACGTGTTTCAGAGCAGATTTTTTGCTAGTTCATTGAAGAGGAAGATGAGGAAGATGAGAAAGTGGGCCCATTAGAGACATGACCAGAATGGAACAACCGAAGAGTGAATCACCTGGTCTGAGGATGTGGATGCCAGGGACAAAATTTATCATCAGAAGCATGAATCTATCCTGTCAGATGTCAAAACTACAGAGAGGAGTAGTGCTGATTTAGAGGCACAGGGCCCCTTTATATTGTTGAGTCATTGCAGGCAAAGTAGGTCGACTTTACCTTACTTCAGCGTCCGGCAGATCAATACACCAGGTCCTCCGATTCCCAAACCAATAAAAGGAACACGTAAAAACAGGATTTTGCCGGCGTGAATGTGCTACTGGAAAGCATAAAAATACCTGTGGGAATGTATGTGGGGGCGAGTACTGGTTATATGTTAAGAAACCATGAGTGTAGTTATTCAGTGTTGTCACAAGTGAGCCATCATTTTCTTCCGGTCCTGCTGAGACAGTATTATTCTACACCCTGCAATGTGAGAGTCCATCTTACCGGATGGATGAGAGGCGCAACAGTTAGGGTTTTGCAAGTGGGAGTGTATTTCCTCCAAGGAAGCACTGTACAATTGCATTTACAATGTGCCAGCGCACGCAAAAACACAGAGGAAGGTGAAACATGTAGACTAAACATTGGCCGTGAAAGGAGCTTGGATATGTAGTGTTTGGAAAGGAAGTCTGACCAGGCACCAGTATTGTGAACAAAAGAGAAAAAGCAGAAACAAACAGCCATGAAAGAAAACTCATAGGTTCAAATTAAACTAAAAAGGGTTTTGTCTGAACTCGAACTCTGCAAGTCACCTCTACAGCATTGTCTCGACCAAAATAAAACTCCATTTACCTCATTTTACCATCACCAGTGTCGAGGCAAGCATGAACGTATAATAGCTGGACGTATAATAGCTGGACGTATAATAGACTACTGTAAAAATACTGTGAAAATCCAGCCAGGGACGTGAGCATGCGTGTGTGTGTGAGGGGACACCCTCTCCCTACATAAGTCTTCCTAATCTGTTTGTCTCCTCATAAGCGCTGTCGTCATCATGGAAATCCTAATCACAATCATCGTCACGAGCAATTCCCTCCTGAGATGATCATCGTCACCATTATGCTTTCCTGCTAACGAGAGGTAATTCCCATAACATCATCTGGTGTCGGTGTGTCTCATGTCTGCAACGCAAAGCACAGGGGACACGGGTGGCCTACAAACAGCTGACTGTATAAGATCGACTGCGAGAGCAATTTCCTCAGATATGTCAACATACATTGGGAGATCTAACCGTTTAAAAAGAGGTTATCTGTTAAGTTGTGCCCTCTCGCAAATTCAGCAGCCAAGATAATCGAAGCCAGACGACCCCCCATGTGCAAACAGGCACACACCCAGACAGAACAGTGACTCATAAACCCTTCGGTCTTAGTGTATCTTAATGAAAACCACCGGGCTATAGGCTTCTGCGTCGTTTTCCTTGAAGCGGCATTCTCCACATCTTTTTGTTTCCTTACAGCTGTTTGTTTTTGAGCAGCGGTGGGAGAATGTAACGTGCGGCTCACAGAGAGCGCCTTTGTTCCTGCAGGAAAGGGCCTAGGTATGATAACATCTGTTGGCTAACCGCATGTTTTGTTCTGGTCAAATGGTGACGTACGCGGCTGCATAGCGGCAATCCGTCTACACCAAATGCTGAGTAAAGATATTTCTGAATTTCTTTGTATTTTGCCACTGAATCAGCAGTGACATTTGAATGTCAGGAGAAGTAGAGACAAAATGGGATCTCACTTTCGACAACAATCGTACATGGGGTTCAAAAGGGCCACGGCAGTGGTCATTTGGGAGGCAACTAACAGTTATTTCAATTATGGATTCATTACGTTTTTCCCAATTAATTGGATGCAAAAGGTTATGACATTTAAAATAGCCATCATAGTTTCCGTGTGCACCCAGCAGTCCCACACAAAAGATATTGAATTTACAAAAACATAGTAAACAAAACAAATCCTAATATTTAAGAGGTTTACACCTGATATCTAGTTCAATAAATCACACACGCACGCACACCTACCGGAGTCATTCAGAACAGCAAGATTAAATTATGATTTAATAATTTTCATTTTATATTTCACCAATTCAAAAACATTGATGTACCGTCTGCCGTTGCAGAAGCAGTCCTAGCCCCCATAGCCCCAGCTATAGCTTGTAACATCTATTTCTGATTTATGCTGAGGTCACAAGAGCACCTGCAGCTATCCCCCTCCTTCAACATGTCTGCCTGCCACGCTGTATTCTTATTGATCTGTCCATCTTCTTGCCTCTGTCCCGGAGATGAATACGAGATTGAATACCCTATTTAGCAGCTGCTGTGTGGACAGTGGTGGGAGACGGCGCAGGCTGAAATGAATTAGATTGAAAATGAAATGGATATTCAAAATGAATGCGATGGCGACGTCGCCTCGAGGACTTTGTGAGGAACCGTGGCGTGTGTGTATGCTTTTCATGTGTACTCTAGTGAGCAAATTATGCAACTCTGGGGTCACGTAACCACATCTGTTGGACCCAGTGCCATTGTGGTAAAAAAGAAAAAACAAGATTGTCTCTCTTTGTCCCATTGCTCTGTATTTATTAATAATCGCAATTAATAAAGACTAAAAGGAAATATGTCATGAGCTGCTGTTAAAATTGCTCCTGTTACAGTTTACAGCTGAAAGCCCCATTTTCAATTAAGACAAGTCAGTGATTTCTGTTAACTAAAACCCAAAACTTAAAAACTCAAATGCAATGACCTATTCGATACATGCCATTATTACTATAATTACTCATTAACCATTACATCATTTTAAAGGGCGGGTGAGAAATGGAAAATGCTGTCGATAGATCTTAACTGTGTTGGAATATTGTTTTCGTCCAAAGTAAGTTGGCTTTGAGCAATATTTCTCATGGTGATCTGCATCTGAGTTGAGGTGATCTGGAAGGTGTGTGTGTGTGTGTGTGTGTGTGTGTGTGTGTGTGTGTGTGTGTGTGTGTGTGTGTGTGTGTGTGTGTGTGTGTGTGTGTGTGTGTGTGTGTGTGTGTGTGTGTGTGTTCATGTTTCCTGGGTATGTTCAAAAACACACGTTTAACTCCTGTTTAACACATTAGAGAAAGTGAGAGGGGAAAAACAGGATCAACTTCAAATGATAGTTTTGTCTGTCAGCTTGATGGCAGTCTTACAGTTTCAAGTCACGTCATAGTCCCTTTTTAGAAAACTTAGAACTACTACCTTTAGCCAGATGAAGGAATTTTAGTCACCAGACATCCGGATCATAAGTTATCCTGACAACCTGTGACCGCCCAAGAGCGTTGGAGAAACACAGACTTTTCACGTGAAACTGCTTTAGTCAGTGGTTGTAATTATCGTGTCCGTGTGTTTTGGAGAGGTGGAGACGTCTGCGGATAATTCGGCTGCCGGCACAAAACCTCCTGAATAATGAACACTAACCTAAAAAAAATAAAAACACAGGCACGCATCGCATGCACTACTGGAAAATCCTGAAATAAGCGGCTGAATAACACGATAAGAAATCCTCGAGCGGCAATGTGTGAAAGAGAAATTGGACGGTGAAGCGAGTGGCAGGCTGGGAAAGGGAGAACAGCCCAGCCTTCAGTCTGCCAGCACTGACGGACTCAGTGTGTGAGCTCACACAAACACACACACAAACAGCGAGATGTTCTGCAAAAAAGGTGGGAAATAATGAACGGCTCCAAAGAGGGGCTGATTGAAATTCCTCCAACGGATAGAAGGCGACAAAGCGGCGCGTGCTGCGCTCTACGAAGATTGGGACGTGACAGCAAGAACATGTCTGTCATGCTTCAAGTAACATCGCAATCAATTTAACACTGCACCGCTTTGTGGGACAGCAGAGAGATTCCAGTTAATTCTGACAAAGACAGCACAACTCAAACTGCAGATCAGAATTCAATAACAAGCGAACCTGAATCTAGTGGAGACACACGGCACACAATAATAAGCCATCACTTTCTGAGAGGGCGTGTGTCACAGGACTTTTCTATTGCACAAGATAATCTTCATTATTCATAAATCTTGTGGTCGGACTGGGCTGTCACAGCACACACAGCTGTGTGACTGTGTACAGATGGCAGCAGCGCAGGCGAGTTAGGACAGAGTTTTCTATGGTAACAACCAACAAACATTACATGATTAATTAGTCCTAAAAGACTTTTTAGGCTTCTAATCCAGTGTTTTGTGCAACCAAGGGGTCAAATATGTGTGTGTAATGTCTTTGTTATGGCTTGACTGCACTGTTTTGGTTTTTACGGCCCACAATTTTTTAATATTTTTGACTCTTATCAATAGGCAGACATTTTTGATGAACCAGCTGTGACAGATACTCTACACTATTGACAGATTCAGCAATACCTGCTGAATTTAATGGAGCTGCTGAAGCTTTTTTCAGTGAGGAGCTAATGGAGATTTGTCGATAATATCCCAGAGTTGTTATTAAAACATAACTTTTAATCATTTTGATTAAATCATTTCCAATTCATGTTTTAACTACCAACTTAAACCAAACTAATTGAAAACAAATTGGGTTTTTATTTCCGTTGCAGAGATAATCAACACAACAAAAACGTTGAAACTGACACAACTAGTTTAGTCAAAACTGCACTGTTCAAAGACAACTCAGTGATGTACAGTAATACTTTAAAGCTGCTATATTACAACTCTAATGAGCTCCGGTTTTATGAATAAAAAATGTAAACGTCACACATCATTTTCTTTTTTCAGGATTTGTAGCACGGTTCACATATTCTGTTAAAACAAATGGTTATGGCGTGCATTGATCGGGTAAAAATGTAAAATTTCACTGAAATGGAATTGATGTGATGTCGTGTCTGGTGGAAGTGAAACAGATCATACTGTGAAGTCTTAGTCCCCTCTGTCTCCTTTCACTCACTGCACACACTCACAAAGAAGCCAGGTTTGTGAGCGAGAAACTTTGAAAAAAGTGAGTAAGGAGAACAGAGCGTCAGACTGCGTGGCCCCTTTCACAGAGAGTGAATGGTACCTACACATTAATAAGGCACACACACACACACAACACACAACACACACACACACACAACACACACAACACACACACACACACACACACACACACACACACACAGAAACGGCGGTCCTGTGGGACAACAATGACTGACGACTTGGTCTACTCCAAACTGACAGCAGGTCTCTGCCGTCTCCAAATAGCCCATTTTAAAAGCTCTGCCTCAGTCCCAGCGAGGTAACAGCACGTGATAGAAAGTAATCTTAAGTTTGGCTGCAACTGACCCAGCACTGTGGGAATCAACGACCATGTGCAGAGGGACAAAACCAAAATAGAAATGAGATAACGGTGCCTTGTGTCTTGTTATCTAACAAGGAAAAATGTCTGTGGTATGTCTGAGGAAGCCACGGAGAGAGAGGAGAGGAAGAGAGGGGGTGGCTTGAGAAGATGAAACGTGATATCCTTTAACACCTTGCGTTAAAACGCTGAGAAAAACACACAACACAATTACATAATTAAACCTTCCAGCACCGCCCACTGACCATACACACTGTCCAGCATTTAGGAAAGAGGGAGAGCGGAGTGATGCAGCATTGCATTTCCAGTCCTTGTTTTCTGAAAATAGCGCCCCCTCTATTGTCTTCCCCCCCCCCAGGTCTCTGAGGCGCAGGATTCACTTTTCATCCCCTTTTCACTGCACTACACACACTTTTTTATTGTCTTTCTGTTTTGGCATTTAATGAAGTTTAGAGAATCGTACACATCTCCGTGTTGCACAACGTGGCGCTGAAGGCACCATCCTGCACGAGTGCACGTTTTCAAAAGGTGCCGGATGAAACGGCATGTCAGCCATTCCATCGCTGCGCAGAACCGCTATACATAAACGGTTATGTCTGCAGACTAGATCGATAGAAATGCTGACACTACAATAACGCAGCGTGACCTGCTGACGTTCAAGAGCATTTGTCAATAATGTTCTTCTGTGGCCTCAATGCACTTTTGAGAGAGATGCACAACAAATTTGAACACGCTTAAAATACATGGTGCGTTCACGCCTGGTTGAATGCGTTTTCTAGCCCTAAATGTGTTAATTATTTGGTACTCCATATCGTTCGTGTCATCTTCATAAGCACTATTCTCTCAGTCCTACTCAGCTTGTACTCCGCAGGTCTGACACAGAAAGCAGCGTACGGGTCCATTGTCAAGGTAAAATGAATAATACAGATCCACACTTACATACACTGAGACTGGACACGACTTTACTGTGTAGAGGCAGAGGACAAAACCATCCCTGCCTGAGATTTAAATGGACTCTAACGGGCTTGACTCTCATGTTCGGAGACTAATGCACAACTCTGACAAGCATGACAGCCCCGAATTGTTGTTCCCACACTCTCGGCAGATTTGCTACACCCATCCAATTCAGCCACACAATACTCCCCAGCAGACTGTGAATTACATCTTAGTAAGATTTCTCTCGAATTAATGAAGGAATCACGGCGACAAGGCAAGACTGTGTTAGAGCCAAGGCATGTTAAATGTAACCTGATTTCTTTCTCTGTTCTGACCACATTTTGTGATAAAGATTTTCTTTACGATTTACTTTTTACCATCCAGGGCTTCTCATACTATGAATCACTTTCTTTCTGTCTGTCCTTCAATTGATTCTCAATAGGCGGGGAACTTCAAACTTTGCGTGCCCAAGGAAGGACATTGTTGCTGCGAAGTCTTTCGGATGAGTGGAACATAAAATGAGAAAACATTGAACAACAGTTTAGGGATGGGTTGACGCATACTCGTGACTGACGTCATTGATCGAGACAGCGGCACTTAGCAGAAATGGCTGCGCCCGGGCAAAGCAAGCTGCAGCTTGTCGGGTTCTTCAGTAAAAATATTGATTCTCCAGTTCAGGGAAGGAGATATCTATGATACACACTGGCTAAATTGATCTACACCGACTAATGAACTAAATTCTCCTAGATGCCTCACAAAACTTCTGAATTCATGATCCAGTATTTTCCGATCTAGTATGTGACAAATAGGGTCTGTCATCATCATTAATATCATTACATAGCAGCGGCATTGGAAATTAGGGGATGATTAGAGGATTAAGTAAAATATTGAAGCATTAATGAGTTAAGAAGCGTGTTTTGAACAAGCACTGCCCTAGTGAATATTAATTAGAGCAGCAGGAGGGTAATTTAGTGAGTGTGTATTACACTTAAATATTTCACAACCAAAAACTTAAACAGATATTTGGTTGTTGCTTTGGGAGGTTGATGTTTATTGATTAAAACAGTGACTAACCAGTCACCATCTCACATTTTAACCTGTCGTTTCACTTCACATTTTCCACTGAACCTATTAAAAAGACATCTCATCCTTTTCAATATGATCCGATGTATGAGCTCAATAAGTGGCTGCTATTGATCAGTACAATTTGTGCCACACACACTGTAGACCAGGGTTAGTGTAATCTGCATTAAAAAGATCAAAGTAAGCTCTGACGCATCTTTTCTTGTAAAACATACATTTTCACACTGTGGCCTCTGTAATTGACCTCTAATCTTCCGGCCTTCACATGCATCAGAGAGTGAGAAAGCCCGAGGAACTAGACTTACGCACACAGAATAACCCAGAGGCCCCGGGATGTCTGTGACTAAAAACAGGACAAAAAAAATAAAAAAATGTGGACAAGATTGTGGTGAGGTGAAGCATGTGGTTGCATGTGCACTGTCACACCACAGAGAAAAGTAATCCTGACTCCCCTCTGTTCAGGGCTGTGACTTGTTGAACAGGGTCTGCCTGATGAGTATGACAATGTCAAACAACTGGAAAAACTCTGTTGGAAATATGAGCATTGTTCGTATCCCAACAGCCCACTCTGATGACATCACTGACTCTTCCGTGTCCCTCCCATGTGGGAGACAACCATTCCCCTGTGATACCCAGCCTAGGCACCGCACGACTCATCAAAACAGGACAAGAGAGAAACCAGACAACACGGCACTTTTGTCAACATATTTATAAGATATATATTCTTCCGGATAGTTCTCGAAAAGCAGTTTCAGAGTTTAAAATACCTCCGTGAGATCACCCTCCTGTTTACGGATCAACTTAAACATTCAGTGCGGGAGAAAATGACAGGAAACGTCTGGCCCATTTAACAATAAATTTCCCTGAATACATCTGAGCTGAGCAGGGAAAAAACGACACTGGGCTTGGCTGGGCTAGCCTCAAGGGAGCTCTAACCACAGCACAAAAACAACACACACACACACACACACACACACACACACACACACACACACCCACAAATGAAAATGCACGCTAATTCACAGTTTATGTATTTTAGATTAACTCATGCGTGTACTCCTTTATCTAAACTGTAAAGTGACAGCGATGAAAGCAGGAAAGACAAACAAAAAGTGAACAGATTCACAAGTATTTCTTTATACTACTACTAAATACTCACCATATCCAGGAGTGCCTTCTGAAAGGAAAGTGGCTGAGGTGCATCATGGACCTGTCACTGGCAATGGCTGGACAGTGTCCAGGCTTCATTCCGAAGCTGTGTCGGGACGGATCCCCCTACCTGTTAACCTTTCACCCGCTATGTATCTGGCTATCTATCTACAGACACTGACCCACAGTACGTGTATCTGCAGGCCCCAGTACAATGTGTAGTGTCCCATACTACAGTCCACTGCTGTGATGCACCCATTAAGAAAAATCTCCAAATGAAGAGCCCCCTCTGAACTTCCGACCTCACCGGTTAGTTCCTTAGAGCATCACTGCGAAAAAACGGCGGCTTATATCCAACAAGGAAATCTTAAAAATCTAACTTTATAGCACCATAAGAATCCATTGAGTTCCAGAAGAGAAATAAAAATCCCAATAAGCGTGAGCCCTTGTCTTTTAAGTGAGAGAGTCTCAGCAGCGCAGGCACACAGGCGGCCACCCAGCAGGACCAGCTAAGCTCTCCGGCCGCTGCTCTTTTTTCCGTGGGATTCTTCCGGCGAAGGTTTGGAAATTACTGTCCCACATCCACATGGTGGACCGGTTCAGGGACTCATTACTCCGGAAAACATTCCTTTTCCTGACAGTCAACGACGCCGGTTGAGGAGGCAGCAGCAGTCACGCCAGCATGACAGAGCATGTTACACACAGAGTCACTCACGCTCCTCAGTTTGCCTCTCTTGTCTTTACGTCTCCCTCTCTGCTCTGCCCTTTCACAACCTCCCAGGAAGGGAAGTGAGGAAATGGGGAGAGGAAAAAAAGGAAAACAACACGGCGTCTCTTCAGTATCTCCCCTTCTCTCCCTCCCTCCTCCCTCCTCCTTGCTCCAGTCAGTGGGACGTCCTGACCCTGTGCAGGAGGTTCGCCTGCTCCTGCAGTATACCGCCAGCTAAACCTATTGATCCTCTTACCACACGCTGTTCCACTTCATTCACAGGGGAACACGTCTGCACATGTACGACTGGCAAGCGCGCAGGGCTGCAACGTCATAAGGGCAAAAGTGTTGATAGATGTAATTCCCCTCATTTCCTCCCCTTACATCCTACAGCCCTCCGTCATCATAACAACGCGAGCGCCGCTGTTGGCGCGTCAGTGTGTTTTTGTTATTGCTGCTTCAAGCACACCCTCTGTCTGTCGCTGGTGTCCGTCTGCAAGTCCGTGAACCACGGAATTTCAAACCGCACAACTGACTTGTACCGTACTTTTTTTTCTCCGTGACACACAGTTTGTGCATGTGAGAGCGTAAGCATGCAGAGGGGGGGGGGGGGACTCTCAAGGCATGTTTGTGTTCCAAGAAACTTGTAATACAGGATGTCATTGCAGTTTAATGCATTCCTCTGTTCTTACAGCAGCAGCCTCGGGCTACGGATGGAGTCTGTAATTTGGCCTTTGAGCCAAACAGCAATCAAACAGAGTAAATTTCACAGTGTTGTCCACCCAATAATGAAGATAATGAGAAAAATAACAGCAAAACTACAATTTATCAAATTTTATCCAGGTGGCATGATGGTCTATTTGACAGTCTTGCATTCATGTTTATGAGTGACTTTGGTGTTGTTAGGGAAGTTATGAGTCGCGGTTAGCACACAGAGTGAGAGTGTGTGTGTGTGTGTGTGTGTGTGTGCGTGCGCGCGTGTGCGCATGTTGCATTAAATGTCGTAACTGTGGCGAAGCTCCAGTTGCTGCGGCCTGAAAAACAGGATCCAGTGCTGCTTCTTACACACATCCTGCCCAACACACACGTCAGCAGCCTCTCAACCCCTGCCAAGAGTCAAACCTCCCCGCAGCCACTGTACGCCTGCACCTTCAGCCACAACAGCCAGTAGGGTGGAGGAGCGCTGAAGGACGAGGAATTCCGCTTGTGGGAAAATGAAGACAGAGATGCAATCTCTCTGGGGGGATGTGGGCAGTTTGTGTGTGTAGCAACGAGGATAAATTCTTCATTTTATGGGGTTCCAGGGAGCACTGAAAGCACCTGTTATTCATAAAGGAAAATACCAACTCTCTATCTGTCTCTCACACATATTCTAAAAAGCCCCAGATATCTTGCCTACAAACACAAACTGGACCCAGCACTCTAATAATAGCACACTGTATGTCCCTGTGTGTATGTGTGTGGTATTGCGTAATCTTTGTCCCTGCTTTGGGGGCTGTTGGCCCCTGCTCTACTCAACACTGGTGAGCTGTCACGACTCATCCTGCAACCTGAAAGCGAGAGACTGGAGGAGAGAGGACAAAATAAGTAGAGTGTAAGGGCAGAGACAAAAATATAAACGGAGAGCGAGAGAGGGAATTACAGCAAAAGAGAGAAACACAGATGGAGAGAGAAATGTACATGTACATTTTTCTTACCAGGGGACAAGGACGAGAAAAGACGGAGGATAATCAAGTTTAAAGTGAAGATGAAATGCAGCCACGCTGCAGAGACACAGAAACCTTTGACCTTTGTTGTGACCTATGGAAAGTCAACACGACGGCATTACAGCCATTCAATTCTGGCACAGTATTAAAGGGGCAGTGATGTGTTTTAAAACATGTATTGCTTTAGAATCGCTTACTACCCCTTTAACCCATCATGACCTTTGATCCCTGATGCAAACAGAACAACATAGTGTCCATCTACAAACTATCACATCATATAACATATTTGAATCGGTATGTCTTTTCCCTTTACCTGAGTGGTCTGTCATGATTTTATGTAACTGGGCATCTGGGGGGAGGGGGGGGGGGGAAGATTGGACAGCGGAATAAGTCTGTATCGATTTCATGTGAACTGGCATTTAGCAAAGTACTTTTCTTCATTTATCTGCAGATAGATTGTCCAGAGGACGCAGGCCGAACAACCTCTTCAGTCATATCAACAGCATGGCCTGCCAGTGGCTGCTTTAGCCTATTGTCATTGATTCTGGCTGTGCCGGGTCAATCCCCATTTACATTCAAATAGGAAGGCGAATCTCTCCAGAGATCGAATGAAAACCGGGCTCCTGTGCATGTTTTGTGCCTTTGAGGTAGGCCGGTTGTCCATCACTCTGTGTGTCGCTGTGGAAATGCCTTGGGTCTAATCTTCCTCCTTGCTATTCACAGATGGTTATGCAGTGGCATTTCAGGAAAGGTTAACTCATTCCCCCTTCAAATCAGATGTTTGTAATTAAATTCCCACATCTAATGGGGACACGGAGGCTTCAAGGGCCATTGGCAGAATTTGAAGAATGCTTAAGTGGCCAAGAAAAATTACTCACTTGTGGAATGGAGAGGTTTTTATCGGACTCTTTGACTTTAACCAAACCAAAAGACAGAAGGGCTTGATTTGTAATTTAAAAAATAAAAATCTCACTAATCAGTTATTTCACTTTTAGGATGATTCAAACTGGGCTGCATATTTTGTGATCAGTCTGCCCAAAGTGGAACTACTCTCAGAAAATGCAATAAATGAAGAAATACATTCTACACAGCATTCAGTTTGATGATATAATTCAGAGGGGGAGTTTTACTAATAACACCAAGCTGTCATCGCAGTGAAGATTATCCTTGAAATGTGCGTCAGCTCTTAAATATAATACTACCAACATTTCTCTGATGCCAAAAATTGCTAGCTTCACTTACTGTAGCACACAGTTTCATTCAAGAGAACCCAG
The DNA here is from genome assembly GCF_022379125.1 of Scophthalmus maximus. Taxonomy (NCBI): domain Eukaryota; kingdom Metazoa; phylum Chordata; class Actinopteri; order Pleuronectiformes; family Scophthalmidae; genus Scophthalmus; species Scophthalmus maximus. The sequence continues at coordinate 10,161,308 of NC_061533.1, read as the reverse complement.
CATTATGATTGAGTTGAAGTTACTTGGCTGAATTTAAAAAAGTACTTTTTTTGTAAAAAAAAAAATTAAAAAGAGTATCAAAACAAATGTGTGCTAAAAATGAAATTTTTCTACGTAAATAAAACAGTATGGGTTCAGCTAAATTTGACAGTGGTCTCATATTGTGCTTAATAACACATTTGTGTCAGCTCTCACCACACCAAAGGAAACAGAAATAGAAGGTAACAAAGACAAATATATGTCAGAATTTGCAGCGTTTCCCTTTCACCAAGTGAAAAAAGAAAAGAGACTAAATTTGCCCTCATTTACAAATCATCTCAACGAGGCGGTGGGCCAGGCTCAACGGCTGCAAGCTTCACGGATATCCAGTTAAAACCCGTCACTTTGAACACTGATATCTCTTTTGACTACTTAATGAGGCTGTTTTGCGAGAACAGGTACAGATGGGAAGTATTGAAATATCAGTGGTCCACAGCCTTAGGCAATCTCCACTGCAACACCATCTGCTGAGGACGAGTCTCGCTGACAGTTGGAGCAGTCAACGTCCTTCCGAAACCTTTATTATCCTATTGCATTGCATTAATATACACGTATTGTACTTTTTAACAGGAAACCTACCAATGGGCGATAAACAGTACAGTACTGTACAGTACTAAACCAATCGATCAGGTGCTTTTGATCCATGGCCTGCAACAGAATGGTGAACATAAGTAGAATTGAAGTTCTTTTATTTATTCATTTATTGTTTGTTCTTATCATTGGTTTAAGGGGGAATGTAATATGATATTCATAATTACGTGTTGTTTTGTGTATAATAATTTTTTTTGAATCCTTTCAATCTCAATTGGGAGCAGGTCCTCTTCCACATATGATGTAGTCCTCCATGTTGCACCGCCATGTTTCTACAGTTGCCCGGAACACACAAACCAAACACTGGCTCTCGAGAGGATCTAACACTCTTGCAAGGAAACTGTGAGGCGAGGGGGAATTCAGTTGGATGCAATATGCAACTTCATTTCTAGATGCCACTAAGTCCTGAACCTTTACAGCAGCGTGGGCTCAGTGTAAAAAGTGAGCTGCTGACCTGGAAAAACCATCGAGGTGTAAACATTGGGAGGATATGAAGGAATTTATTGCTAGGCTGTGGTATTTCCCCCTTGACGTCACAAATTTCAGAGGTGTGCCGGCGCAAATGATAAACAGAGTGTGGAGAAGCCACATACGCTGGAAGTCAAAGGAAAAAAGAAACAAGGTCTTAATTATAAGAAATACAAAATAACATTGCAATTAATATTACTACTCCCTCTAATTAGGAACCTGTAGCAGACGACATACTGAGAATTTGTCAATAAATGCAACTTTCCATGGGTTTCCAATGTACCTGCTTTCAATAAAGAGCTCGTTTAGAGCTGCAGGATATATTGCGGGCTTTGGTATTTCCCACTTGACGTCACAAATTGCATAGGTGTGTCCGGGCAATAAAAAATATGCAGAAGCAGCATATTACAGAGTTTTGTTTTGAAATTTTGAATGGCAACGGTCTCATCAACTAACTTGTAAAGGAGATTTACAGCTGTAGCAATAAAGTGTTTTTTTTTCCAACAGCTGTTTCTTTAACTTTTCTTTCCTCCTTCAACTGGCTGAATGAGGAAGTGTGCAATCAGGGTCAAATACTATCAAGTGAGCTGTTTAGACAGTATCTGATTTCTGAAGTATTACCAGCTGCTATACAGCTTCCCACCACAAGGTGGCTACAGTGCTCTTCAACTGTGATTTTAATAACATTTTTATGTCCACTTTCTTTGATATAATTTGATCTCCATTTTTGCTATACAAATAAAGGCTTTAATTATAATTTTTATTCGTATAATCATTATTTTCACACAACGACCAAAATATGCTCCAGTTTTTGTCTCTGGACTTCAGAAAATGGAAAAGCAAACGCTAACAATATTTGCAACATAATTTCACAACAAATATCAAACTTGAGTGCAGATGCCGTGCAAATGACAACTCGCAGGCGGTCACCAGTTGTATTTCCTAATTCTTCCTTCTGAGCAGACGCCATCACATGACGCATTAAGTTTAGAAAAGGTTCAGCCATCACTCTCATTTTACTTCAACCATACAGTTTGACAGTGGTGCTGGACAAACACTGCTAAGATGTTTATTGTATCAGCAGAATGTCGATGACGGTAATGAAACGGACACCGCTGCTATATTCAAATACCACGGGATGCTGTATTACCTTATTACTGCCCAACCCTTTTACACGCTGTGGGATTGGCCAGTCACAGTATGAAGCATAACTGCACTGTAACTGTTATTTTACAAATATAGTGTGTTTTAACAATAATAAATCTCTCAGCTATAGAAAATAAAAATGTCCTGATTGGGGTCACACAGTGTGTGACTGACCTGCATCGCCGTCATCGGACCATCACAGAAAAAATTAATGCACATGTGCAGACAATACTTCCCAAGTGTTCTGTCAATTGGCAGCATTGTGCTTTAGGTCTGCTGCCACCAGAGCGTAAATAGGACCAATTAGATGCTTCATTGCACAGCCTTTTATACCCAGGACACCAAGATATGCTCACCCCGCAGGGTCGAGTACATTTTGACTACAACTCCGGGAACATGCTACTTAGGGTGTCTTTAAATTTCAGTGCGCGCCAGCGAGTTGGCTGTAGTGCATCCACTTCCTATCAAAGGGGTTTGTTAATGCTCCTGCCCTGGCCCATTCCAGGCCACTGCTTGTTTCCACAGGAGGACGCCAGCACAATTAGTTTAATGTGATAAATCATTTGGCTCCAATTTACCTGTCGTTGTATTTGTTGTGGTTTTCACTTTGTGAGTTGAGCAGACATTTCTCTAAACTGAGAAAGTTAATGATGTAGAAAAGCGACAAGATATATATATTGATCACGGATGAGTTTAAAAAGATCCATGCTTGCATATAGTGTATACGGCCGTCATACAGAATCTCACAAATGCAGCTACTGGTTTCTCAGTCTCTAGACTGACAGTTTGCTCCCACTTATACTCCCTAAATACATGTATCCATCCCACCCAGTACTCTCCGTACACCATCCCCAGCCATAGTGTCAGCTCTGTTGCTCAACCCCTCCAAAAATAGACTTTTCCTGCATTGCACCAACATTGTGTCACTGTTGCTGCTCGACTGGCTCCCCCCTGCAACAGCCGACTTGTCGGAGCCTTAATCACAGCACTGGCTGGACTGAGTGTCTATCTGTGTGTTATTAGTAATTCCTCCGAGGGATGATACGACCCACTGATGACCTCTGGTGATACACTAATTACTGTAGGCTCAGGGGAACGTGCATGTCTGCTCGTACACTCAATGACTGAAGGGGAATTTGACTAAGATCCTGTTCAGTGCAGTTTGTTTTAAGGCAAAGTATCCAATTAACGGCAATGGAGAAAAATCCAATAAATGAAAAAAAAAACATATGTGTAAGACAAAATGTAAAGTATTTGTATTTTGTCATGGCTTATGAAATATGACATGCTGGTGCAGTAGAATTCTATAAACACTTTTGAAAGACAAAGATGATGCAGTAAACAGCCTACGGAAAGGCCATGAATCTATATAACTGACGGAGGCTCCACGCTTACTGTACGCTCACTTTGGTATTTCTATAAGTTTATTAGGAAAAGCCAATCCTAGAGCCATGACACTAGCACGGGTTTGACAGTCAAAGAGAGAAGTAAGACAAAAAATAACAACATTCATTTCAGATAACTTGAAAACACATCAACTGAACAAAGGCTATGGATGACTGTTACTGTAGTGAAAAGAAATGTGTGTAGTAGAAATTCATTTTCACTCTCTCTGCAGCTTCAGATTAAAGGGCATGAATTATGAAGAAGTAGCAGCCTGGAGAAAGGGGGGGGGGGGGTGGGGACTTGTGTGACATTAAACTGTTAAAGTAATTACACATTAGGAGGAGGTTTGTAGGATGTAAAATTATCTAAGTCTGAAAACTGCTCAGTCTCGGTCTGCAAACGGTGGAAGGAAACCACCCAACTCCGTCATATAGGACAGAAAACGCCCTTCTAAATACTTCTACGTGGGTTCATGTTTACATACACAGCAATAAAACATAAGCAAAGTGGCAGTGTGAATACAAATGTCTTATAACTTAAATAGTTACACATAAATTCTTGCTCATAGGTGTCATCTACTGGGTTACAGGGCCTCTTATAACACAAAACATGATGGGTTATATTAAGTTATTTTCTTTTTTCCCCTCATAAATAGAATACTGGATATGTATCCCTGTCCTTAGCCCAATCATTCTCTGGGCATTTCTGACTTCCCCGTACAGAAGTATGCTTGTGATTACAGCCGTATCACATTATGGAGCTCAGTGTTCATATGTTGACAACAAATCTACATATATCAACAGAAGAAAAAAATTGTTAAAATGTCTTATGTGTCCATCAAACATAATTGTTTTCTAAATATTCATGACCTTTTCCAGGTAGGTTATGTTTTTCTTTGCCGTTCGTTTGACTGTCTGTCAGCAGGATTTACTTTCATTTCCATGAATTTTTGTGGAGGGTTGGGGCATCGCTCAAGGAAGATCCCATTCAATTTGACTGGATCCGGATAAATAGGTGGATCCAGGAATTCTGTTTTGATCAAATTACTGTTGGTGTTGGAGTTACTGTAACCTGTGTTACCAGTAATATGTTAGCGTTTCACCAGTAATGTGTAAAGTGTCACTGGCTGACTGTCATGGCAATGATGGCACTTTGTGTTTGCTTCTTGACGCGATGTGACAGGAGAGGCTGAGGAGCAGACAGAGATCGCCCTGACACCCTTGTTTTCCGTCATGGCTCCCATGACATTTAAAAGTCAAACTTTCACCCTCTTTTCATCCACACCTCACCATCGCCAAATGAAACCTGTCGGCCCACTGGAAACCCCAGGCAGGAGGGTGGTTAGAGATGGATGAGGAGACAGGGTTCGGACATCATCACTCAGAGAAAGCGGGTTAGAGATGAGATGGGATCGAGAAGAGAGGAGAAGAGAAGAGAAGGCACTTCTAATAAAGCTTTTATGAGATTAAGTGTTGTACGACTGCAGATGGGAGGGGGGGGGGGGGGCAAATGGGAGTTTTAAGATGTGGCGGTGGACGTTAGAAGCGATCTGTGTAAAACTTGTTACATTGGTGAGAAAAATCTGCGTGAGGCCGGTGCAGGTAAAGGTTGGCAGGATGAACAATGACAAGATCCTCCGCTGACCTGAAAGCACACTCTCTGCTCTCTGCCTCAGAAGCAAAGATCTTTTTTTGGGGGATTGTTGTCACAGGAGATGCCAGTTCAAATTTAGAATGGGTCACAAAGTTAGCTCCGCTGCCTCATGGTTCAGAAGTCCAAAAGCGTTAGCAGCCATCGGAGGCGACGTACCTGTGTGCCTCTCACTTTTCCATATGTGATCATGTGATGGCAAACATGCAAATATAGAAGACTGTGCGAGTGCTGCAGGTTTGCATGTGTGCACAAATGTGAATTTATATAATGGGTGTGATCAAAGGATGAAATTCCTGCTTCACTGGAAACAATAAACCATCGCATTTTCTTGAGCTCAGAAACCCGACTACGTACAGCAGGGAGGAGCACTACGCAAAGACATCCCTTGTTCACCTGGAACATCCCCCTCACTGACAGGTATTCAACCCTCTGAGGAGACTATTAAAGACAAAATTCCACCCTAGGATATATTACATAAAGCCCCTGATGTTCATCGCATACTAGGGAATATTTTTCTCTCACTCTGCTGCAGTTACTGGTTTTTCGACATTTCAAGGACAAGCATTTCTGAACTCTTTGAATTTCAGTCTCGTTACGTGTGTGTGGGCGGAGGAAGCGACATGAAAATGACAGCATTATGAGTTTTCAGAGTCAAATGAGTGAAGCCTGCTTCCTCAGAAATGCAATTTAAAGCATGACTACACAGGTCAATGATAGTGGGCGAGGTATTGCAACCCAGTTTGGACCACGATGCCGAATTGCGATCTCGGCTCTGACATTTCATTTAATGAGCTGTTTATGAATATTAATTCAAGAAAAATGTTAAAAGATAAAAACTCAAAATATATATTTCTTTTTTTCAGTGACCTATAAGGTAAGATAAGGAAACAAACAGATGAACATAAAGGAAAAGACTCTGGCCAAAAAACTGCAACTCCCTGTCTTGTCAAAGATAGTTTGTGAGAAGACAAATGGCCACGTTGTAATACAACTGTGCAACCATGAGTGAACTGCAGTCCCAACAAATTAAACAGAGTGAGACGTCTTAGCGTTTCGTGTCATGCCACTGTCTGGGACAGCATTCGCCAAACTGAACTTTCATTCATCGATTATTCACATATATCTTTGAGCCATGACTTTCAGTTTTTGGTAAAAGGAGCTCAAAAGAAAGTAGGTGTGTGAGATTAACTTGTCCACATTTGCTTCATTTCAATGTGTCAGATACAAAGGCTATTTGATTAACATTTATGTGGTATAAATCAAGTAGGGGATATAATTCGGTACTGGCACATACCCAATACTAAAAAACTGGGCCAAAAAAAACTTCATCAGGCATGACTCATAATAAATCAGCAATACATTAAGAAAATCGTTTTATACATCATAGCAGAAACACTTGGGTTATACTTTCTATGTGTTTGTCCTTGTGGCTCATATCTTGGCTCAACATCGTGATGACTGTCATCCATTGGCCCAACTCTTGTAAATAGTCATTCAAATTGTCCACAAAGGTTAAGGGTATGCCAGCATTACGGTACTGTATGTGCAGAGGGCCATCTATTGTCCAAGGCCAACCGGGTGCAGACAGCATTCATTCAGAAATTGTGTATAAGGAGAAAATTGATGGGTCAAAAAAAAAAAACTGAGCCAAATTAGTTGCAAAGTATCTTTGCTGTGTGTGTGTGTGTGTGTGTGTGTGTGTGTGTGTGTGTGTGTGTGTGTGTCTCTGTGTGTGTGTGTGTGTGTGTGTGTGTAAATGCATGAACAAAAATAATAATAATAATTTTTCCTATACACTACTGATTCAAATTCAGTTTTTCCCTTGTCCCTACTCTCCAAAACACTCCCTCTGTCTATTTTTCTTCAAAAGAGATGTACTAATTCCCTGGCCTGTGACTCTGTTCGTTTTTTAAGTGACTGGGTATGAAGAGAGTACTCTTCAACCAAAAAGTCTTGTTGTCTCCAACTGTATCACAGGAAGGTATGGGAGAGATTGAGTATGTGGGTCATGAATGCACGGATGCGGCTGAACTACAAGGAAAAGGCACGGACAGACAAACGACAACATGAGAGAACAAACAGAATGCCGAATGGCGTTGCTTTCTGCTGCAAAACTTTCAAACCCCACATCAGCAGAAAAAGAGCCTCTGAGTCCCACCCACGCTCAACTCCACAGCTCCAGAAATTGCAACACTGCACATACATACACAAAAACAAAACTAAAATGTAGAGAGGGATGAGGAGAGAAAGGGACGCAGTGAGAGAGTGATGAGAGAAGGAGCGACGTGTGAGAACAGCACAGTTACATAATGGATATAGAGGCAGCATGGGAGCTACCAAAGGGGAGCTCCTGGGCTTCTGCAAGTCGCAGAGTGACGCATTGCCCTCACAAACACGCGCGCACACACGCGCTCGGCTCACACACACACACACACACACACACACACACACACACACACACACACACACACACACACACACACACACACACACACACACACACACACACACACACACACACACACAGACACACAGACACACAGACACACACACACACACACACACACACACACACACACACACACACAAACACACACACACACACACACACACACACACACACACACACACACACACACACAATGCAGCAAATGGCACACACTGATATGCCCCATGCATAAGAAGCCACTCCCACACATTTATCATATCTCAGGGCAGGAGGAGTGAGGATACATCTGCTACAGCGCTGCCTGGCAGCAGAGGAACAGAAATGCAACATGTACAATCAATGGAGACCCCGGGCTATGAAAGGTGAGAAATACTGTCATCAGTCATATATATATATATGTATGTAGGAGTCTGGCAAAATTATAAGATATATTATATCCTATATATATTGGCGTAGAGTCCTAAACTAAAAGTTTGTCTTTTCTCTACCATAACCAGAATGTGAAAGATTCATGATTTTTTTTTTTTTGCGCATCTGCACACAGTCTGAGTGAAGATGAATGAGATCAGACAAGTTTAGCTCAAGTGCTGGATTGGGAACCTCTTCAGCCTACCTAACCAACATCTTTGAACGTTTACACAGTTGGAGATCTCACTACCAAACAAAGACATTAGATCCCATCTAAATTCCAATCCACCTCCTGATAACACGCAGGTACTTTAGACAGGCTGGCTCCAGACAAAGATGCACGGTGGTGTAGGGGTTGGGCGCTGTCACCTCACAGCAAGATGGTTCAAGGGATTTATACGCCTTTCTGTGTGGAGTTTGCATGTTCTCCCCGTGTATGCGTGGGTTCTCTCCGGCTTCCTCCCACAGTCCAAAGACATGCAGAATGGGGTTAGGTAAATTGAAGACTCTGAATTGACCGTAGGTGTGAATGTGAGAGTGAATGGTTGTCATTCTCTGTATGCGGCCCTGCGATAGGCTGGCGACCTGTCCCGGGTGTACCCATACGCTTCTCGCCCAATGTCGGCTGGGGTTTGGATCCAGCCCCCCCATTGATTTTAACGCTAACACAGTGTGTTCAACTATTTTTTCATTAAACCAGAATGCATTGGCGTACTGATAAGGTCATGTTTTTGTGGCCTGTCTGGAGGAAAAGAGCTAAGGCAATGCTAGTATCCAAATCGCTTAAGACGCAATCCATCTCTGTGTCTTGCTCTCGAGCCGTCTCTAAACATAAAATGATGCCTCTCTAACGATCAACCTACTATGGTAGCTATTTCTGGGGCATGCCTGCAGGCTCACACACTCTCTCTCTCTCTCACACACGCACACAAACACACTCGCACGCACGCAGCAGCCACACAACAACCCTGAGCAGAGGCGGAATCGATTGATGAGCTACGAGGAAAGCAACCCGCATTCCTCCCATCTGGGAACGTAAAAACGGGCTGCTGCTCAGCGCTTTGCTCTAAACACAGGAAATCAATATCCTGCAAGTAAATGAGATAGACCCCCTAACCTCGGCATCTGATTAGATAAACAGATTAGCAGCAGAACACACCACCACCATTCTGGCGAGAGCAGCGCAGACACATGATGCTTGTGCCATTCCCACCGTACAGCGGCAACCTTAATGGTTAGTGATGAATACAAGACGTTAATAAAACTCAGCTCATATAAGATTGTCATCATGTGTTTGATGCTACTTTCTGAAAGATAATTCACTATGGGTTTTTATTATTACTATCATTTCTACGGGATTGTTCACAGCCATGATGGATGTTCTGAAGATGATTAAATAATATATCTGGGGTGGAGCTTTCAGGTTCATAATATTTGATACAAAAAGATACTTGGCAGTCTCACAAGACAGGAACCGACAATGATTCCGTTACCTTAAGAGGCATCTCCTGTTCAGATAAAAATCGCCGCTGTTTTGTTACTTACCTACAGAGAGAAATGGGAGGGAGGGAGGGAGAAGGATGGGGAGAGGGCGAGAAGGGGAGAGACAGACAGAGACAGAAGTTATCAGGACAATCTATTGACTGCAGTGAGATGTAATTTACGCTTAAACAAGCAACCGGGCACATTGTGTATGACTTCAGAAATCCCCTCATCCCCTGTACGCACGCACGCACTGGGATAATGAGAAAAGCTGGGAGTGTATATCAATATACTGCAGTGGTGAGAAAACTGCTCTCTTTCCCCCTCTCTCTCTCTCCATACCAATGCAAGACTATATTGATTTGAGTCAAGCCTCCAATATTTAATCGCTGTCTGACGCTTTCATCCCCTTTGTTTTTTCCAAGTACAGAGCTCTCAGGCCTAAAATGCCTGAAAATGACACGGCAAACTGCCCGTACTGTATCACGTGTGACCTGAAGTGGCTCCGGCACATGGCCCAGGACACCTCCCTTTGGAGCCGACCGAATGGGCAGACCAGGATGCTGGTGAGACTGAATGTCTCTAAAGGATTCAGAATCAGGATCTGGTCTGTCCCACTCCACCCATCACCACCACTCCCTGTCCAGGACAAGTAGCTAAAAGATGAGTGGATGAATAACTCAAAAAATGTTGATAACGCCTCGTGGAATTTGAAACGGCGCCGACAAGACGAAACCTCAAACAAAATTTTCAAAACCTCTCAACGAAAGTTTGTGCAAAGCTGATGCACTGCAGTTTGGTGACAAAAAATAAAGCGCAGCACACACCGACCATGTTGCAGAGCATTTCATGCCTTGACGTGCATCAACTGACGGCTGTGTGACAGATGTGTCACGCAAATGTGTGCGAGGTGACGGCACTCCAGGTAAAGTAGCTGCCATGTGCTGATCTGGCAAGCAGGTATAATGAAATAACTTTGTGGGAGTACATATGGCTGTGAATCTCTGAAAATTTGTGCATTAATTTGATGAGGTACCTATCTGTATGTATCTGCTAACTTGGACAAAAACAGACATTCCTGTGTGATTATTTTCTCCGTTATCAATATCAAGAGAATGTATTACGTCACCAATATACATAGATACCATGATATCAAATTACAAATATCCAGATTAGTTTTAAAGGTGTACTGCCAAACTCTACAACTTAATACAAAAGTCAGTATAGGTTTTAAAGTCTGCATTAATGTTCATCTGTTTGTCCACATCTCCCACCTGGCTGCATTTCCTGCATAATCCCCCCCGGGCCCTTTCTCCCCGTCTTGGTCAGACAAGTTGACAACACAATCAGACTCAAATGTCAAGCAGGCAGACAAGCCCAGGTAAATTAATGGAGTGACAATCAAAAGGGCAGACTCACAAGAAAATGCAGCTGGAATGTATCGTTACTTTATGAACCAACACGGTGAGACAGACAGAGAAGGAAAGTCAGTCACACAATATGAGCAGCGCCATAATAAAAAGTACAGAGGTAGACCAGCATATGAAAAATGACTTTCTTGCTAAATTGGCTCACAGCCAGAGCAAGCACATCTGGCCATATTCCAATCTCCTCTTAGCACATCATAATTAGAGCCTGAAAGATATGGACTTTTCAGGGCCTAAACCAATATTAGGGAGTAAAAAACATATGCTACATCTACGTCTGTGAAAGGCTTCAACTGATATTTATCAGCCATTCTGGCTGTTTATACGATTAAGACAGTTCTTGCTTTTGTTTAGCTTTAAGGACAGAACCAAAAATAATATTATAGTGTTTTTATAAAAATTACACTATATGTAATCAGTTTACCGTTGTATAAGCCTGTATAATTGATCCTGGTGACAAATGACTCCAAAGAATAACAACATCAACAATGTTGTCTCCAGGAATGTTTCTGAGTTGCCTTGTTTTAGAGGCATAAAGACTCTGATGGAGAAAGCTGTTGGAGATGTCACATCATCCATCGGAGGCGACATTGAGAGACAGGTACTAGGTATACGAGCAGCAAAGAAACCCACTTTATAGACATTAGGGATACGAAGCCTCAAGACGTACCTGTTTAGTACTTAAATTGCAAAATAAAAATGAAAAATAGCACCTACAAAGAACCAATCCTAAATATTTCGTTGCAAACTGAACTCTGCGTGTGAATGTGGTTACTAATTCACGTGTGTGCTTCACTGAATTTAGAGAATAGGGGGAATATTATGTTCTCTCGTGTGGGCCATGCTTCGGCCGAAGCGTGACCTCTGCGAAAGCTCCGTGACTCATTGAGCCGGGCATCACTGGGGCCTTTGACTGCACACAAGATGAGATCATGCTACACTTCGCCTGCATACATTCGGTGCCAAAGGCCAGGCCGAAAGCTATAGTGACTAAATCCCCTTGTACTCCAGGACTTTGAGTGCAGGGGTGAAGGACAACTCTCCGCGGTCAGCTGATTCCAATGAAGCCCGTTTCTGTGGCGACTAGATTCTCAGCTGGTGATTTATGGCGTCCCATATTCATCACCTCCGAAGCTTGTGGTCCCAGAGTGAAGGACGGCAGGCTTGTGTTCACGAACAGCTGTGGGGAAACAGGTGCGTGCTTCTCATTATGGCCGTGGCGGGATAATGATGGCTTTTAATCACAAGCCCCTTGATGTGTTAGTGTGCACACGCTCGTGTGAGGATTCCTTGCACATTTCATGCGCGTATCTGCGGTTGGCATTTTTGTCATGATGGATGTGTGTGCATGAGATTTGCATGTTTATATGCTTTTGTGGGTGTTTTTTTTCTTCTGCATGTGATTATGTGTGTGCTGGGGTGACAGTAAATGTATAATGAGAGAGTGAAATCAACTGGGAAATGGGGTGTATGCACAGGTGCCCTCTCCCTAACGCACGGTATGGTTATATAGTTCAAACGCTTTACCACAAACTCCAAAAAAAACTTTTCTTTCTATGGAGGTACAGAGGAAGAACCATGGCAAATGCAATGGAGAGGGAGGATGGTATAAAGAAAAAAAAAGTCTGAGGCCTCACCTATGCAGTATTTGCTTAAGAGGACTTAAGCTCTGCAACAAACAAAGATACCAGAACACAGCTCTACCTAATCATAGCAGCTTATTCCCCAAGACTCTGTCTACAATTGGGAACCAAACAATACCTGCTTTCCCACAGTTGGCAAGCGTTCCCGTCTTCTTACATTGTGCAGGCTTTTACAAACGTAAGCAAATGCAGACATACTGAAAAATACCGTAGAATTAAATGCAGATACTGGCAGCCATACACGTGCACTCACCTTCATACAAAATTGATTTAAAAAAAAAAAATGTATATACATGCTTTACATTTTTGAGATTCTGGTCCATGTTGACATGAATGCATCACTTCAGCAGATCTGTCAGCTGCATATCTCCCGTTCCAACACATCCCCAAAGGTGCATTGAACTCATCGTCATGTTCATAGAACTAGTCTGACAGAACTTTTGCTTTGTGACACAGTGCATTATCATGCTGGAGAAGTAGCCATCAGAGGATTGTGACAGAGACTGTGGTCATAAAGGGATGCACATGGTCAGCAACAATACTCAGATAGACTTGGCCTTTTTAAGACCAATTAATCACGGTGTAAATGTCACTAAGTGTGCCAGGAAAACACTCACCATCACACCACCACAAGGAAGACTGTGGGCGTTGATGCCAAGTTGTGACTCTACCATCTGAGTTCCTCAGCAGATTCATCCGTACCCAGTCTGGCCTTTCTCCTCTGGCGTCTCTCATAAAAACATGTTTTGCTTTCCACGGGGCTGTCGCGCACTGGATGTTTTTGTCTTCTGCAACACTCCGAGTAAACTTTAGAGACTGTTGAGCATGCAAATCCAAGATCAGCAGTCTATCGTGTCACAGTCAAAGTCACTAAGATCACATTACCCCCCTGTTCTGATGAATGATGGGCACACTGCCTGGAGCTCCTGTTATTTGTATCCTTCAATGGTGGAAGGGCAAACTATTCGAGAGTAAATGCTGCTGTTTACCTCACATTTATATGCAAGCTAAATATTCTGATGACAGCTGAACTGTTTTTGAAGGACAGAAAAAAAAAGGGGGGGGGGGGGGGGGGTGTTACAATTTTAATGACCATGCGAGTTCCTTAAACAGAAAATGTTGACCATGGTCCCTCAGTCTCATAGAAATCATTCTGGGGATATTCTATTTACAGTGTCACTCAGTCACCATATGTTTATGACTTACTTGTATCTACTGATAACCTTCCTGTCACACATAATTAATTTCTCCAAGAGGACAATTAAACTTTCCTCATCGTCATCATCACCAGATTACTCTCACAGCTTGTTACAACAGTTTCCAGCTGAATGAATAATGTAATCCTCCTCTCCTCACATGGCATCAGTCTGTGAATGCCAACATTATGAATTAGTTCTGTAAAAAGGCTGATATAAATAATCTGGGATGATTATCAAATATTAAAGTTTAACCAAGCTCTGTGTCACTTTTACATTTCTGAATTGGACTGCTTGTACTTATATACCTGATTATTTATCCAAATCAGGAAGTGTTTTCTTTCTTAAATATAACACAAAAAAATCAGGGACATGGCAACACTTCTTCTCTTATATCACATGACATGGCTGCAGGGTAAAGAACTTTTTGCTGCATCACACCATAACACAGTGGTCAGCAATTTAAGGAAGCGGTCAATGCAGTGCAACTTGCTGATGCGTGCTGAAGTCAACTGTCTGATTTATGGCAAATCTTCCACCACTCGCTGCCTTAGGCCTAATGAAAAAATAAATGGACACGATTATCTTGTTTATGTCTTTGCTTGTGAAGGTGAAGTTTATGACACGCATAATATCAGTATTTCTGAAATTACGTCTCCGGTGAGACTCAGGGAAAAAGGCCAGATTATTGCTTTATTCTGCTCTCAGAGCGCTATAACAGATCTCGTCTCGGCAGTTACATTACACAGCAGCAGATCAAAAAGGACTTCAAACAAAGAACAAACATACTGTACACAAACTGCCCGGTCAACCCCATTCACGACAGGGATGTGGGGGAAAATCAAACGTTGCTGTGCTCGTGGTGGCAAGAAAAAGACAGAAGCAGAAAGCGAAAGCGAAAGCGAAATACATTTTAGACAGTTTAGAAAGAGGTCAGCAATTGTTTGTGTAACATGGGTCAAGAATGGGTTTATTTTAAACGGGAGGCGACTGTCACACAAATTCTATCAAGTCATTTGTTTGTATTGCAAATATGCGAGAGAAGAGGAAATGCTTTGTTCGGTGTATCTGGCCCAGGCCGCAGTGGCAGCAGACTCAGCCAAGTGGCCCAGACGTCCCTCAACCAAGCCAGCTTCTGCTGCGGGATCCTGAGACACTCCGGGGCCAGATGTGATATGTAATCCCTCCCTGTTCCGTGTCTCCTCTCAGTTGGACATGCCCAATAATCTCTGAAGGACAGTGACCAAAAGCCATGCTTAAGATGCCCAAAGCACCAAAACTGTCCACCTTTCAATCCAAAGGTGCAGTAGAGCTCCATGGCCAATCTCAGAGGATAACCCCAACCACGACGCAGGGGAAACTCGTTTCAGCCACATAGATCGATCCCTAAATCGAGAGCTTTGCCTTCAGGCTCGTCTTCCCGTTTACCACAACAGCCCTGTGACGCCTCTGTTGCTGCTGACGCCGCAACAATCCACCTGTCAATCTCACGCTCTAGGTTACCCTGAGTTGTGAAGTACATGAAGTCTTTTGCACGGTGCGGGAACTGACTCCCAAGCCAAAATTAGCAATACACAATTCCTCTGAAGCACCAAGGATTTACACGTTAATTGGAGGAGTTGACACTCAAATTACCCCCTTGTATGACATCGCGGACGAACTACATTCCAACAAGAGACCATCTTGAAGACCAAGATGAAAATCAAGAGATTGTTTCTGCTGCTATGTAGTTTGATGTTGCTAAACCACAGTCAAAGCAATTATGGACAATTTCATATCAGGGTAAATCAGCACAGATTTGTTTTATAATTCAACAGCGGCTATACCGCTTTCTTAGTGTGCTGGAGAAAATCTACCATTCCCTGGATGCAGGTTCCATGCTTCATACAGCGAAAAACAAGTTAAACCTGAACAAAGAAGTCAATGCAGAATGAGGCCGCTGACGCGCAAGACACTGATCCCACTTTCATTTCGTTCCTCCTCTCCTTTTTTGTGCGTCCGCCACCTCCTCCTCTCTGGCTTTTGAGATAAGCTTTCTGTCGAATACCAATTTTGAAAGAAGATTAAGCAGTTCTGGCTCTCAAATCAATTTTACCCCCACTGCAACATGAATCAAGTGTGTATTCATACACGCCAACACGCAAGTGCCTGCACGCACGCACACACCGACACACATTCCGTGCCACAGAGCAGACAGGGCGTTGCAGCGCCTTAACCAGACACACACCGCAAGTAATTAACAGAAGCTGCGGCATGATCGCCATCATTTCCCTTGGTCAAATATCTACAGTAGGTACATTAGATACAAAAATTAGCTTCTTATTTCCAGCTTGTTATCAACGTTACAACGGAGCAGGACGTAGTGTGGCACAGTGTTGTTCATCTGTGCTTTTTGATTTATTATTTATTTGTAAAAATGTATAAAGAATCAGTCATACTTGCTTATTCAACAAGATAAAACAAAGTAACATACACACCAGAAAACAATAATAATAATAATAATAATAATAATAATAATAATAATAATAATAATATTTAATGAATCACTAATTTTCTAATTACTAATCCCCCCAGAATGTAACATCCATATCTGCACTTAAGGTCCAAAAGGGGTCTGAATGAAATTGAAGTGTAAGCACCCTGGATGAGATTCTGTTGACAAGACACACAATCAAACCCCATGCCAAGAAGAGTGAAGGCACACGGCGATAGCGAAAGGTCGTCTCTCCACAAGCGATAAGAAAGCAGAGGGAGTTTGAACACAAAGCCCTCCAACATGCCCGGAGACACATCAACCCCCCCCAATGCTGTCGGCACGAAGAGTTCATATCCAGGTTAGCTGCTTGTTGTCACGGAAACCAATGGGTTTATTTTCAAAAGAGGCCAGTGGATGGAAGCACTTTTCTTGGAAATCAAAGAGCAATCCAGACGTGACAAGGTTCTCCGGCAGCTTCCTGGTATGAACAGCTCTATTTATCGGAGGCTTCCTGCATCGGGATATAAAAGTGTGGGAGTTCTCTGTTGTCCCTAAAACCCCAAAAGGAAGTGCCCAATCGGAACAATCAATTCTACCTATAGGTCTTACACTGACAATGGCTCTGTTTGGTCCCAGTAAGACACTGTCTCAGTGAGCCAGCACACACCAGAACCCTGAAACTGAAACTAAATCATATCCAGTACTCATTCATTTTAGTATTTACAGCTGGGAAATGTCAATATGTCTGCCTATATTTAGATCTATGTCAGATATGAAGTGTCGTACACTCTGTGAACGTAGGGCTGCTGGAAGTGCCGGATATTGCCAGACCAGGGTCACTCACAGTTCAAGATGTGTGCATTCTTCACCTCTCTCTCAGCCTGTGGAAATGAGACGACAGTGGACAGACTGCGTTCAGGGTTGAAATGATGTGCAGCATTTTCTTTTGTACGAAGCAGTGTTGTCACATTATTCAATCATGATAGTATTAATGTTAGTAGTAACCGGAAATTCTTTCAGGTTTTAAGTTTGACTGATAATGAATTTGGCAGGTCGATGCTAAAGGGTGTGATGCTGAAAACTACTCAACTTCATCGGTATCCGTCAGTTATTTGTATGAACAACGACCTTACGATATCGTTTGCCAACTGTTATGTACAGCGACTAAATCTCACTGTACAGCAACAGAGCTTTTTTAAACAGACCTAGAAAGCCAATTTTCTCATGGGGGTCTGAAGCCATCACACCACCATTAATGAAGTATAAGAGCTTTTTGTCCAGATTTATTTTCTTACAGGGATGAAAACGAAGACTGTGTCGACCACTGTGTCCCATCATTGAAAGCTTCCGAGTCAGAGAAAACCAACATCATAGGAAAGCAGCGACCCAATGCACTGATCACTGTAATTGCAATGGCCATCTGAAAAACTGCAATCTATAATTCTCTTGTCGTTCATCTGTCCGCAGGGTGGTTGTTGCCCCACCGTTTTCCACCTACAGACTAGAAGAGTGGGTTAATGAAACCCATTAAAAATCCCACTGGACAAACTGACATCAAGCTATAAGCAAAATCATATTTCTCTGTTTGGGCCATCACCAACAGCTTACATCACCAATTTCTTATTAGTATGTAACAGTTTCCAAATTTTGTCTCACAAGAACCAGCAAACATGTTATTAGGGAGGACGACATGTGTCAGACACATTTGCTGACTGTATATATCTCTGTATAAGTGTGTGTGTGTGTGTGTGTGTGTGTGCGCGCATGCTTGAATTTGTATGTGTTGTGGGGGTAAGTGTGCTGTGACTGTTTTCCTGTGTGTTTCCTGTTTCCCTGTTTACACTATGTGTAGGCACTACAGCAGCGCACGTTGCCAAGCTACTGAGCCTTTGGGAATGAAGAGCAGACACTGCTCTGTTCCAAGAGTTCTAAAAGCTCACTGTGTAATAAAGAGGTGTCAAAAAGCAAAAACTCATGCCAAGGTTATTAAGCAATGAAGGATGACACTATGTGGAACCTGTCCACAGTCAACGTAGAAAAAGAAATCACAGCTGAGAAATTAGAGCATTACATGAGTAAAATGAGTTAGCCCTACAGAGATGATGAAATTAATTGTTAACCCTACAATCATTTTTGGAAAATGGGAAACGTGTACAGTGGATCATGGCTTATACATACTCACATCCACAACCAACACCCTATCTTTTCTCTCTCTTGTGCCGTGACCGTTGCTCTGGCCAAGAGCATCCAATTTAAAGCCATGAGAGGTGGTCGGAGGAAGTGATCTGCTTTAAGAACCTGCACTAATCCTTCCACTCTGGTCAACATCCAGACACACAAACATAAAAAGCTAGCAAAAAAAAACCTTGTTAATGAAGCCAGACACAAAACACAGAGGTCATACTTCAGCGCTACCACGAATCCATATGTAGATATTTTCAAATGTGCTGGGAGAGCTATTGAAAAAAAAAAAGAAGTATCAATACAGAACTCAATTGTGTTATGTAATTCACTGGACTTCATTAAGACAAATTATAACATAACACGTTGGAAACAACTTTATATTATATTATATATATAGTGTTAATTGCATTGTGAGAATTGTCATTGTTCTTTCCTCTGAGGCGTGATGTAAGATGTTTGCGTCTGACGCAAACATTAAAAAAAGAGATGCTAGGACCACAATGACACTGTTGACTGCACACAGGAAAAACACAAGATAGACTTTAATTGACAGCATTGTTACACATGCAAGAATCTCATTCTTTAGTTTCAACTTGCTTCAACAGTGTTAGAATATTACATTTTCCTTTTTTTTAACATTGCTTTTCTCTTTTTAATATCATTGTAAGTTGTGCCAATGAAAGATGAGATGAGGTGTTGAAGCTGTTCGAGCGTTAAAATGGGAGATGTAATTTATTATTAAAATAGTTTGAGAAAATGTTGAAGAAAATGCACATTTTTGTAAATGCTCTCTTGTGTGGACGTGGACCTCTGTGAATTTTGTGCAAATATCCCTGGACTTAATAATTTTTTTTTAAAAAAAGTGAAAGATTAAGGAAAAATTATAATTACTTGCAGCCCTACTCAAAACATGCAGAGACTATGTGTGTTAAGTGGCAGAACTATGGTGTGGTTACTATGATCTTCTATTTACATAGCTGGTCTACCACAGCAGTTAACAACAGACTGCCACACCTAATTTTCTCTGTGCTGGGCAGCCTGACAGAAAATGACACCATCTATCCCAGCTCTCATTATCCACCCAACTATACCTCCCGCATAACAACTATACACTTTACATTTGTTCCTAACAAAACCCCTGCCTCCCAATCATCTAGCCTGAACAGAGAAGCTGCTCTGTAAAGCTGAATATCGGCTTCTTTATAATATGGTGACATCATAACGACTGTGAAATTTTCACGGATTCATAAAAGAAATAATGTTAAAGAGAGGCGTTTGTTCTTTAGCCTGCTGCCATTGATATGAATAGCAGAAACACATTTGTGATTAATTTCGAGAGCACCACAAACCACGTCCACCCAAATAATCATACAGTTTAATCAAATACGAAAGAGTTTCACCAAAAATGGTTTATAGTTATCGCAGGATTGTTGTTCTAGACAGCGTCAGTTTTGGATGAGTGGACCTAACATGCGAACAACTGGGTGTAAGTAGCCTGAACATATTGCTGCAAATGGGAAATCGGTTGGAACATTGCGTGAGCAACATTATGACACAAAACGAGAGCACGAGCAATCGGAACATTTCTCCAGGTTTAATTGACTGAGACGAATTTTGCCACCGACATCGCGCATGACCACAAACGTCACACTTAACGCTTTGAATGCTGGGAAGCATATCATCTGAAGAAACACAATACCCCGACCGACTCAAATGCACTTGTTCACACACACATCTGTGAGTCCCCTCCCCCCTCCCTCGGCCTACATCAGCCTCTGCCTCCTGAGAACCATGAGAGACAAGGTGCAGACCAATTACCTCATACTCAGAGCACGCTGTTCATTTTTCGTCTTTCATTACTGCATGCAGCGGCACTGCATCAATGCAATCAAAGGAGACAGCCCCGGTGGTCAGACAGACTGCCTGGTAATCAGGATATGTACTGACACAACCAAGAACACACACACACACTCGTAAATAAGCACAGAGACATGTACATAGACATCAATGTGCAGGTACATTTTCTGTCTGTCTGTCTGTCTGTCTGTCTGTCTGTGTGTGTGTCTGTGTGTGTGTCTGTGTGTGTGTCTGTGTGTGTGTCTGTGTGTGCGTTTGTGGACACTAATGCTCGCACACAAAGGCACCGATGAATCCGGCAGATGTATTTGCATGGTCTATATTTGCAAACACACACGCACACAAATGTGAGCACACAAAAGATGAAAACACCCTCATAAAGAGCAGGATATTGGAAGCAGCCGTGAAAAATGATCAAGGGGTTTGACATCAATAACGGGACAGCTCTCGCCGCACAGGATGCAGCTGCATCCAAATTGGACATGCAACTCATTAGAACTGCTGGAGGTGGACACTGGCTCTCCGCACAGAGAGGCCATTCAGGCACACAACACGAGGTGGATAAGAAGCTGGTTTGGGTCAATAAAGCAGCTAAAAATGTAGGCGGAAATGCACATTGGTTTTCCCATCATCCACGAGTTGACTGTTGCTGCATCTCCTCAATCGTTGAAGTGTTTTTCACCTTTTTCTTTTTGCACTTTGCAACAATCAAAACCTCATAAGGCTAACCAGCTCCTCACACCGTTACGAGTCACGGGAGTCTATGGTTCCTCTGTCCGTCATCTCCCTTCTCCTGTCCGACATCATCTTTGCAAGTGCAATGGAGGGCAGGATGCAGCTTGTCATGTCGTTACATATCAAGCTTACGTAAGTCCATCAAAAAGCTAAAGTGAAACGAAGCAGTGCTGAGGATGTTGTTAGATGATGGAAGATGACCTGACCTCAAGAGGGGCAATGTTCGCGTACACTGCTCTTTAATATCAGACTAAGCCTGGAAATACGCAGACTGAAAAAGCTATTGTGTGAGAAGCAGCCAGAGGAAAACGAAGGGTGAGAGAGGATGTAGAGAAAAGGTCAAACATTCTCTCCACTTTCTGGGCAAGGGAAGAGTATTCGTTTAACCGAAGTTTCTTCAGAGCATTGTTTCTTACCCAGATATCTACTGTAACAGGAATCTCTCAAACACAAAGACAGACGTCTATGGCTCTGCAGTTATTTCAGAGGCCGAAAATCAAAAAAATCAAATTCTCTTCAGTGCTTTTTCTACCACACATAATTCATACACTTGCAGCACAGGTGTCTTGCCCAAGGACACTTGACACAGGGACTGGAGGAGCCAGGGTTGGAACCAGTGAACCTCTGGTTAGTGGACAACCCACTCTCACTCTTGAGCCACAGTCCCTGATAGCTAGAGATGTTGAATTTCAAAATAAGACCATTTCATTGTAGCTTTCTTAGCAAAGACAGAAAATATTGTAAATATATTGCAACCATACACACTGGTTTTGAATCATTTCTTTCTTTCAGCAATATGCACTTTAATGTAAACAGAAGGTGTATAAACGTTGTCTGATGATAAGCAGCAATTATAAAGCATTAAAAGCAGGTTTTGTTTTTTTTCATGTGTGAATTGATGTCAACCTACAGAGACTGTGAATTAATGGAGTCGAGGCACAGATGAGGAACAGGTAAATGCATCATGACTTAAGAGGGTTGTACTTTCAATGACACTTTAATGAGATGAGACTGCCAACTAAAATCAGGCAGGGCCAATGGATGTGCCATGCATCATTAAAGGATCTCACCTCGGGCTAATAAGGCTCTCTCAGAGAAGATGATAATGACAGCTCTTGGCCACATCGAACCATCAGTTTGAGTAGTGATTTTTTTTCTCTCTTTTTCTCTCTGGATTATGGAGAATGGAATTGAAAAGACGGTAAATGAAGCCAGTACATCTTATAACGTCTTAACCTCCACCCCATCAGCTCAACTCTCTCCATCCTCAGGCTGCTCTGCTGAGGCTTTGGTCCAGCCGCGTGCATCAGAGCAGCTCCCCGGTTACCGCTTTCTCTAGTAGCAATCAAGCCACAGTTCTGGTGGTGATATCAGCAAAACTCAGCTAAAGATAATGAAGGTGTGTGTGCAAGAGAATTATAAGAAGGGGAAAAAAGTGAAAGTGAAAGTGGGTAAAATAAAATGCCAGGAAGGAAGGAGACAAAGAAGGAACAGTCCACCAATAAGAACCACCTCTGAAATCGGAAAAATGTTGCTACTGGTAAAAGAACTGAAATGAGCAGAAAAGTCTGTTTTACACCCTCCATATCCACTATCCACACTCCTGTATGTGCACTTAAGGGAACAGGGTTTAAAGTACATGAATGGCTGAAATGTTGAAACTGAATCTTTCACTCATTTGGTTGAATCAAAAAGATATCACCATATCAAAAGGCGTTTGATGAGGCCCTGCAGCTGTGGCCTCTTCAACTCAAATTCATTCTGATCATCATCTAATTAAAGCCGGCGGTGCAGTGACTGCTGCCAACACACCTTCATGTGTCTGGACCTGTTAGATGCAAATGATTATCAATATGCACATAAAACTTTATTTGAGCTCATAGCTGAACAGGGCTGTCCCACAGATCAATGTGCTTCAGGACCTAACGACAATCCTTTTCAAAAGTATCACTGCTTTCAAAGGTACAAATAAAGAAAATACCTGCGAGCAGAACTGGAGGCAGTGTTATGTGTCCCCACTGGTTTTCAAAAGGGGTTACAAAATCTGACATGAAATGGATGCAAGCCTGAATGACCTGAATGTTTCTGCCATTGCACTGAGTTTGATGATCACGGCTTGAACAAAATGAAGAGTGGAGGAAGGAGGCAGAAACAGAAAGGCCACAGAGATCCCAAGGAGCTTGGAGAGACTCACATGCACGAATTTGGAAACATCCACTCACAAACACTTTTCAAACCCATCCAAGTTCCAAGTGGTGGGTTTGTGACCATGACCATCTGACAGTATATTCCGAATTTGACAGTTACAAGATTATACGTCCGTAGATGTGGTAAAATCAGTCATTTCGCTAGCTCATGTGACAGCACTTGTAGCTGTGTGCAACGACTGACTCACACAGCATAGGGCCGTCACTTTCATCTTTGAAATGCAATGACCTGTTCAAATTAAAAATATACAGTCCAAAAAATGGACGTAGTTGCCGGGTCTTGAAGGAAAAGCCAATGCGAAGGTGCCTGAAGCCTGTATTCTCGGAAATGACCAGCAGAGGGCGACTGGTTGCAAAATGACTCTACTTCTCACTTGATTTATAACATCAGTTAAAATCTTCCTGAGGAGTTAATGGTCTCAATCTCTAGTTTCACGTCTTCTTCAATACAGCAAGATGGTGATTTTTTTTAAATTGTGGCCTAATTTTGAGTAAATAGACAATAAAGCACCACAGCGTGGATACAGCTTGATTGACAGCTGGCCTGTCCAATCGTTGCATGGTTGCAGGTGTAGGTGGACGAGATCTCCCTCGGGGTCCACCCCTCAATTCTACGTTAGGGTTGCCACTTGATTTAACCTCAGGTAAACCAAACAGTCCGACTGACACTGAGAATAAGTTCCACACTGTTAAGAGTATTGACGCTATGTTAAGACTGTTTGATCGGCCCAAGACTTCGGACTCAGTGATACTACCTGTGCACCATAAACCTTTAAGATCAGGGTTTAAATGTGTCCAGAGATAATGTCTAAATTATCTAAAATGATGTTACTTCTGACTGAATGTGACTTGATGTAGTATATAATTGAAGTTGGCAAATTAAATCTTTCCAGAGAATTACACAAAATAATTTTTATAGACCCCATTTGGGTTTTTGTTATATCTTTACAATAAAAGGGTTCCTGATATAGCTGAGTTTTGAAGAAAGCTTTTGAGCAGTAAAAGCTTTTGTTTGAGGTTATGCAGTTCTTCGTAGTACGTCTGCCTCTCAGTGGAGAAGCTTTTTTCAGATAATCGATGACTGCCGTCATTCAAGGTCAGTCAATAGCCACTAAGTTCATGTACATTGTACGACACAGTGTAGAACATCAGGAGTTCTATTAATAATGGATGGCAGTGTGGCACTAATGTATTTATAATTTCCAAATTAATCCAGTTTTGTTTTATAACTGCACATGAAATGCAATGAGTGGATTACAGCAGTAACCCTGGGGGAGGGCTTCCTATTCCTTCATAAGTGGAATATTTTAGTCGTTGGATATGAAATACACTTCCAGCATCTGAAACTATATATATTTTTAAATTCTTCCTTAATCCCCCTCTACCTCACTCCTCCTCTCTCTCACAGTCTCTCTCAGTCACACAGTTATATAATCTTAGTTTTCTTATTCATCTCAGCCAACACTGACTCGGCCACTAGCTGAGAATTCAAAGTCAAAGCTGAGTCATAGAACCAATGTCCTGACTAATCTCTAATGGTGAGAGGATCGTGCAGAATGAGTGTAAATGCAGTGTGAGTGTACATATGTGTGTGTGTGTGTGAATGCAAAAACATGTGCATGCAATTGATTAGACTGAATCTGTCTTTGCAAATGAAAATGCCTGCACTGTGCTAAAGTGGTTTGTGGCCAGCTCTGTTGGCACAGTGGCAGCGGGGGCTCTGCTCAAATGCTCATATGTATTCAAATCACAGGCACTATTCTCCTGGGTGGAGATCAGTGTTTGAGCTGATAAAACCTGGAGAATCCTCTACGCTGCACAGCAGGACGGCAGCCGCAATCCGAGGCCACCTCAAATGAATCAAAGGCAATTGCTTGAACAAAGCTAACACCATGAAAACTTGTTAGGAATGTATGGACCATGGACTGGGAGGCTGGGAATACAGAATAACAACACTACAGGCAAAATGGCAAACCGATTGTTAATATACACGTCATCTAAAACCACAGCCAGAGGTAGTTAAAGAGCCATTTCCCCTGGAATACCCACTTAACATTGCCTGAATGTTCTGTAGTTAACTCAGTAGTAAACACACCGATGGACAAATCACCTCATATCTAATTTGTATCAACAGAAAAGTTAAAAAGAAAGAACATCTTGTATTTGAGCCACTGGGGCGGTTGGGATTTCAGGGCATTTTGTTAAAGAACTGCCTCGGATGAAGTCCATCGACTGCCTTGAATAAATAAATGGCAAAGAGAAATGAGAGGGAGCAGCAAGGACATACAGTACAGTAAGAAGAGATATAACCAGGTGAGAAGAAGAGAGTCATGCTCGGCCTGGTTTTGCACCACTGAGTTTGGCTGAAGGTTCTCCACCCCCACACTCTCCCTCTCTGCTGCCCCTGCCTTCTTACCTCCATCGCACCCTTGCTGCATTCATTACCCATCAATCATCAATCATTCATCCGGCTTTACATCCATCCATTACTCATTTGTCCAACCTTCCAGCCATCCCAACCAAAACTCCCTCGTCGG
This sequence comes from Scophthalmus maximus, assembly GCF_022379125.1. Lineage (NCBI taxonomy): Eukaryota > Metazoa > Chordata > Actinopteri > Pleuronectiformes > Scophthalmidae > Scophthalmus > Scophthalmus maximus. The sequence continues at coordinate 10,135,424 of NC_061533.1, read as the reverse complement.
ATCACTCAGCCGTTGGAGAAGCACTGGCATCAGCAGCACCAGTCCCGGCCACCCGTTCTCCGCTTGCTGAACGCTCCCTCTCGTGGTTACATAAAGAGACCCTTGCACTGTTGCAATGCAGCATCAGACGTTGTTGTGCAACAGCATTAAAAATACCTCAGGGTCAGTGAGGAGGAAGTTAAAAACAGGATATCAACAGAGCTATTCTGGTGGAGAGAAAACAAAAAACCTAGACTTTGCGAGTGTTTGGGCTGTCTGTCACTTGAAGGTGAGAGAGTACACCATTCAGCCATTGCTTTATATTGCGCGTGCCTTTGTAGAGATGAGAGCAGTCAATGATCGCTTTTCATGTGCACCTTCATTGTCCAAAAAGGAAGCAGACATGACTCTTGAGTAATTAACCTCCTGCCATATTGTATCACGAGACTGTATCACAATTAAGAGGCAAAATCGAGCCATTTCACCGTGTTTATTTTCGAAACCCACCAAGTATATAATTTCTCTCCAAAACAGACGTGTGTGCAAAGTTTGGGGAGTTTTCAATGATGCTGACGCCATCAACAATTCATTGAAAGACAGAAAATACATTCAGTGCATTGTCCTTAAATATGTAAGCGTGTTAGAGCACTAAAGTGCATATATATTGTGTATTGGTAACAATGTGTCAGTATTGCTAAAAGACAGCTGCTCATACTGCAAATAGAGAGTCACGTACATCTAATATGAAGGAATTATTATTACTTACTCCTTTCTATCAGGCAAAACTATCACAGCCATAAATTCTGCATGTTTCAAGTGCTAGTATACCTTGACTGTTGCTAAAAAACACACCCCATCCTAAATATATCCCTTCATAGCAAGGCACAATGTAATACCGGATCTTAAATGTGTTGTCTGTCAACACACCCAGTTTTGCAATTCCATAAAGAAACTCATGCTTTTGCTGCTGTTGGGATAGTTGGAAGTGCTGCAGCTTAGGTTGTAATAATCCTGGCAACAATTGAGTAAGAACTTCCACACTCTGCTTAAAAACCTCTCAGACAAATGAAGCCCTGCTCAAATATGTATGGCTTTCAAAATTCCATTAACCATATTCATATTTTGTCAACAATGGAGGCTGTTTCGAGTTAAAATGTTGCCGCATAACCAAACCATTTTGCACTTAACTCCAGAGAAAGTCATTACCGTCTATTAACCCCCCCCCCCACAGAGAGAAAAATAATTTTAAAAATCTGCTTTATGTCTGTGCAATCAAGATCAGATTCATTCATTCATTCAGAAAAGACAATCAGCGTTTGGGACGCATCCTGCAAAGTGTTCTCAAAGTGATTGTAAAACAATTTGTCTGTGGTTTTCACGCTGTTGTTCCCATAAGAACAGAGAAGCGGTACATCAGGCCAGTTGGTCCAAGGAGAGGGATTGTCTTGTTAATGAAGTGTGGAGTGGAGCCACTGAGGGCTGTGTATGTCACCAGATTTACAGCGCAGCAGCCCTGCGATTCCCTGCAGCTGTAAAACAATGAGGAGGTGATTGGAGTAAATTGCACTGCAGTTGTCAACCTCCCGAAAGCCTACAGGCATTTGATGGTGTGTCTCTCTCTCACAAACAAATTGTCTCTCTCCCATTCACTTGCTCACACATGTGCACATAAACACAGCCATTTTTCTCCGAACCTCCCACGCTCTCTTTATCTCTGTCTGATATTCTGTCTGCCACTTGTTTTATCAAATGTCAAGACGGAACACGGGTACACGACTAAAAATTCAGTGTCTTTCCCCACCTTTGCTCTCCTGCCACCCCAACAGTCATGATGCAAAGACAAATAGACATTTTACATCCAGATTCACGTGGAGAAAAAATTCTTCAATGTAGACAGCATGTGCATGTAAAGGCCAAATAATGTCAAACGTGGGCTGTGAGGAATGCATGAGCAGAAACAGAAAAGTGGTTTGTCTAATTTTCAAAGCCAAACACCAGAATACATGTTAGCAATGAGATTAAATAACCTAAGGATAACATGACAAGTCTGACAGTGGCTTTATTTTAGCATTAACTCCCAAGTTTTGCCCCCAAGCTAATAAAATATCTTTTTTCTTTTTTTTTTTAAAGTCAGCACCGCTGTGAACGACTCTTTTGGATGAATGCAGCGTTCTATGGCCTGGGAACATGAACGCTCTCAGGGTTTGGCAGCACAGAACATATTCAACAGAAGTAATTCATTGTCAGTTTTCGTCTGTGATGGAATTTTTCAAATTTTAAAAAAATCCTTCACAAAGAGTATTTTGTATTCAATATAAAGTCTGGGTGTGCATTAAGATATTTTACGTATAAGGAAAGCAAATCAGGAATAGAACGAGCTAAGAAATGATTGACACAAGTGGATATTACGTGATACCAAAAATCACATTAACCGCAGAGAGAGCAGGCGTGACTCTTTCATGTAAGAGTGATCAGTGGTCAGAGACTATTGAAAATGATTTCCCAACCATGAAAAGAATGAAAGCCCTCCCGCTGACTATGCTGGCATAATGCTATTTTCTTACCTACAGTATACGTCGTCATTTCATCAGTGCCAGTTGCAGACATTTAACAAAAGTGACTCTCTTGAATACCAGGCTCACTTGTCCCACAGTCATTCAAAGCAAATCTGGGCATCACAACAGCAGAGAGAAAACCCAAGAACGAAAGTGTTTCTGCTGCTTAATATAGAACTGTGAGAAATAGCTTTTCTGCTTAAAACGGCACACGAGAGATCGATGGTGGTGTCTAAAATTACATAATCTGAATTAACAACCACATAAAAACCATCTTTGCACATACACACACAGGCGCGCTATAATTTAGCACACAGATAATTAATTCAGAAAATTTGAATAATACAAGAACGCAGAGTGCCTTTAAAACGCAGAGTGCCTTTAAAATTGCAAAAAGCTATAGGTGCCATGGGACATCGTATATCCCCTGTGCTATTAGCACCATCAGTTATAAGAAGCCATGGGGAAAGAAAAAGCAAAAGGGGGAGCAGAGCAGTGATGATAAATGCAAAAGAGAGGAGAAACAACGGATAAAATAAAACATTTAAATGGGGCATTACAAATGGCAAAAAGAAGACCGAATAGCAAACGAAGAATATGAAAGGAAACTGGATGTCACTGCCTATGATCAAATAAAGATTCAACCTCGAGGTAGAAGCAAAAGGTGAAATAAATAAGATAACTGGAAAGCAGCAGAGTACATCATTTCTGAGAATGTGAGAATATGTGAATTTTTGAATTACATCATGAGACGACGATCCAGATGCCAGCAGGGAGGTGTGTAGTGAAAGAGATTAGGAGCAGAGAAAGTGGAACGCGGGGCATTCAGAGAGAAAAAGAGGCAGGGGCAAAATGGAGAGGGAAGAGAAATGGAGATGAGTTGTAAAAGAAGAAAAAAATGGAGGAGACGAGAATGCTGAGCGGTGAGGAGGAAGGGAAGTGGCGAACTGAAATGGTTAAAGGGGAGGAAAAATGAGAGGGAGAGAATAGATGTGAGACGAAGCCGGGGCAAAAGGCGTGGGCGAGTGCAACAGAGGCTGATAGACAGCCAGGAATAGAAGACTAATTAATAGTCAAAAACTGCAGGCAGGTAGGTGTGAAGAGGAAAAACCACAGCAAAACGGAAATGAAAATCGTGATGGATGGATTCCTACTCTATCTACCTAACAAGACAGGCAGCTTTGGGGAATAATCTCTTCAGATACTGCAATATTGTATATCGCACAGAGGTAAAGGCAGAGGCAGATAGAAAGGGGGAGGGCAGAGGAAAAAGGGGGGGGGGGGGAGTAAGAATGGGTAACACGGGGGGGGGGCAGACATAAATCGAGATTAAGGTGTACAAAGAGGAAGCGCAAGAGAGAAACTCATTATCCAAGGAGATCTGACACGACTAACCTACAAGGCAGATTTGATCACGCGCACTCACACATTGAGGCGAAAGCATTCAACTAAAACCGCAAACAAAGTTGAATTAATCAAACGGCTTAGCACACTGCCACCTCCCTCGCTCCCTCGTGTTTCGACAAACACAGGGCTGACCTCCAAAGTTTGCCACGGGTGTGGTTTTAAACCACATGTTGTCTGACAAAAGCCAAACACACACATGCACCTGCCCATTCAGCGCCGCATCCACCAACACAACACACGGACAATGCAGCAGCTACCAATGCTGCAGCCTCTATCTGCTCATCTCGTTCTCACCATGTGTGTGCGACAGTGAAGCGCCTCTGTTTGTGGATGTTATTATTGAGCAGCATGCGGCGAAGAAGACGCGGCGAGTTGCGTGGAGAAAGGCGGGGGGAGATGGTGGAGGGCGACCGCCGGTGTCCCCGTTGCCTCTCCGGCTGCAGCAGGTTCTCCCGCAGGATCTTCACCAGGTCTTCATTCAGGCCCGAGTGTTTGGGCATGGGGGGCACTGCCAGGGTGTCCTGGTGGGTCACCCCCATGCCTGCCTGCTGGGCCATGCCTGCCCCGGCTTCACCAGCACCAGCAGCAGCACGAGCCAAGCGAATGAACAGCGAAGGCAGCCAAGTTATATCAGAGATGAGGCAAAACAACACAGGTGCTTCCTTTCTGCGAGAGTCACAGGATTTCCTCGAAATTTTTCAATCTGTAAAAAAAAAAAAAATCTAAAAATCTAAAAATCCTCTGGATGATAAACTAGAAAGCTTTGCTCGAAATTCCTCACACCAGCAGCTCCCTCTCTGCAAAAGCAGAGGAGATAAAGAAAGAAGAAAAATCCCCGGTCCCTTTCTCCTTTAGCGTCTTTTAAGAAGCCAGCCAATGAACAGAAGCACTGAGGGCTGCTGCCTTTGTCTGCTCTGCAACGCTGGGTGTCTGCTGTGAAAGTGCATGAGAGAAGATAAGGGGAGGATGGAAAAAGGATGGAGGGAGGGGGGGGTTGCAAGAAAAAAAAGGGAATTCCGTCTATTCCAGTCCTTTCTCCCCAAGGCCTGCTGGCAAACTAAAATACAGTCCGGTGAGATCACGACGAACAAGAGTTTAGCTGAACTAATTCAGTCCATTCGAGCCCAGAACAGCACGGCTCTGACTGGTAAAAGACAAAACCTGTGGTGGTTCAACAGTAAAAAAAAAAATAAGCCACAGCCCAGTATGTTTCAGTCCAGCTATAGGCTTGGTAGAGCTCCGCTCCATCCAGTCTAAGCAATGTATCCTGCCGTCCTCTGGCTACACAGAGACACTGACTGCTGACTGCAGCCAGTTTATAAGCTACTGATCCCTTGGAGCTGAGCGAGCGTGAGCATGTGTGAGCGGGTGTGTGAGCGGGTGTGTGAGGGGCGTGTGTGAGGGGAGCGTGTGTGTGTGTGCGGTTTGCGTGCGTGTACAACAGAGAGTAGGAAAAACAAGAGGGTCTGAGGAGAGATATGGTGAGCTTGAGTACCACTGTGAAAAGATGTTGCATGCATGCATGCATGCGCCTGAAAGTTGAGGCGTATGCAGCTGTGAGGGTGCATTTCTGGATGCAGCAGACCGCGCTAAAAGCCCCCATTAGTTATTGAGTAACCTCGAATCCAGACTCAGCCTGAGAGGACATCCCTAGAAACAGCAAAAATGATCCCATGCGTATACCAATACGTATTCATTTGCACAAATTTGCATCTACCATCATCAGACAGCCAGCACCATCTTGCCTCCAGTGCCTGCCACTCCCTATCACTGTATTGGTTTTTCAAATGAGGGGAGACATGCTGGTAAGTATGTAAACAGCTGGACTGCTGGATCTAATATGCTGCCCTCTAGACATTTTCCCTCCTCAGCCTAGCAACCAGCAGCTTATCTTGAATGCAGAGCATACCTGCCTCTAACCAGCTTTTAGTCATTCTACTATCAACCAATAGAAACCTTTAAAGACACACCTCCTCTATGTGTCAACAATTTAAGTGTACTTTGCCATAGACCTATACCCAGCACACACACACACACACACACACACACACACACACACACACACACACACACACACACACACACACACACACACACACACACACACACACACACACACACACACACACACACACACACACACACACACACACACACACACACACACACACACACTTCTTTCTTACTTCTTAATAATGTCTGAATCGTCTTGCAGAAAAACGCAGAAATATACGATTGAAAATGAATTGTCGTTTGGCGTTGGCTATTCTCATGCATAAGCAAGCTAGTGTGTGGCACTTACTTAAAAATTTGAAATCCACTTTTACATTCCTGTGATGTAGGGAAACAAGGCTAAGAGCCACAATGACTGATATGATGTTGAATGCTAACATTTGCATTGCAACGTGCTCACAAAGACATTGTGCTAAATTGGTATTACGTTTATGGTCCACCATTTTCATTTAGCATGTTAGAATGCTAACATTTGACCGCGTAGCTCAAGCTGGTGGGAATGTCATTGGCTTTGTATGTAGCATAATTCGCAGGTGCCAGGAAATTTTACTCTTAAACAACAAAATGTCAACTTGTCAATGGCACTAAATTAAAATTTCAAGGGATCTCAGGGTCTAAGAGACATTATCCAGGAACCATGGATTTGTGTTTCAAACATTTGACATGTGCCCATTTCTCTCAGAGATGTGGAGATGAAGATTTTATTGGATCAAAAGGCCCAAGACATTTGACCTGCAAGTCAAGTAGATGAAAAGTAATCTCCAAAGTCATAAGCATTCTTCCTCGGGGGGAACACAATCCAAGTGTGTTGGGACAAACTGTGGCATGCGCTCTACTGAGTGATATTCTAGTTTGTTTGTGAAAAAGAACCATTATCTAAGTACTTTTACATTTCTCATAATAACATACACCATCTTGTACGGTGTTATGCGCTGTTGCTTCGCCGTAGAGCTGTGCACAGCTCGCTGATTCACTCAGCCCCTTCCTACCCACCCAACAGAGACAGCTACTGCTACAAATTTCTGTGGAAAAAACTGCCTCCTGTAGAAACGCACAACCGCTTTATCAGCAGTCTAACATCAATTCAATGCCCCGATGAAAAATGAACGTAGGATGTTGCAGAAACATTCTAGAAAAAAAAAACACAGAGCAGGTGAGGTGTGAAGAGTTTGATATTGATTGGGGGTGCTGAACCTCGCTGGATGAATTGGAAAATCTCTTAGTTGCCTAAGATGTGACATTCGTGAGACTGTTTGGCCTGTCACCATCATAATGGAAGCCTCCTTCAAAGGCAAGCTCAGTCAGACACTTTGAGCCATGACAGCAATGGAGGGCAGCTGACAGCTTGCAATTAATCATCACCTTACGATCGTCAGGAGAGAATAATTCCATCCTTTGAGAAAATGTTTTACATAAAGAAACACATCAGTACTATCATTTTATGCCACAATGCCTCGCATGTACCTCTGTCTGTTCTGTCCTGTCGTCTGCTACCTGTATTACTGCCCGTCTCTTTGTCTCCTTTTCTTTGTAAAACAATTTTTTCTTGAGGCCTCGCTGTTGCTGCGCGTGACGTCTATGTGCATTTCCCCTTGGTTACCAGGGGCAACATGGATGGAGAGGGACACGTGGATTTGTCAAGAACTAAACACTGGAGGAACAAAAGCAACAAAAAGGAAGCGGATCTGCAGGACAAGACTGAAGTATATGCTGACACTCACACAGACCGACGCCACCCAAACACTGGCATTCACAGAGGATTCACCAAAGGCAAGATGTGAACCTAGTCTGACCACTTCTTCTTTTACACTATTTTTTAAGAAAGAAAAACTGTGTGATTTTCACTGCAGTCTCCTGCAAAGAAAATGATACTTATTAACTTGTATCAATAAGCCACAGACATTCCCCAATTTCTTTCTTAAAGGGAGCGGACATACATGTGTCAGTGAGGTCAGTCCAAATGTCCTCCAAAAATATACTCAATCCAATTCACTGCAGTCCAATCTAACAAATATACAACATTTCTCAACAAAAACTTCTGCTTCATTTTGTGTAGGAGTTGATGATATAGTCTCGAGCCTTGTGCATTATGTACTAGCCTGAAGGATGAGGATAACAGCCGTGTGATTCATATTCAATAAGCAGACAATAAATGAATATACCAGTTAAACTTCACCATACACTGAAGGAAAGTGGATATCAGAGTATTTATGTTGTTTGCACTCACCTCCATGCTAACTATACAAACATATGATGTTTTGTCTTAAATGCATTTATTTCCAGATAGATAACACTTAGATTGTATAGATAGCCTACTGATAGTACATTGAATCTTCATGTAAATCGGAGCTCATTGCCCACAAGCTCCATGCAAAATATCACTCAATCTCGACAGTCTGGACGCCTTTCTTCTGGCATCACACAGCATGGCGTCACCTCTGAGTGCACAGACTCGAGACTGGATCGTTATCGGCAAAAGGTTTCTCTGCATGACCCTCGACCATCAAATCAGTGTACTTAATTTCATATCATGTCTACGGATATTCAAGATGATTAAGATGCATTAACTGTGCCCGTTGCTGTAGGTTCCACCTGCATACTGTACATGCAATTGTCGAGCAGGCGAACGGATGGCGAGCGGACACTCCTGGAATACTGGTGAACCAGCATTTAGTAGGAGGTGAAGGGCGGCTGGCAGTGAACAAGACAACTTAAATCACCAGAGTCAATGAGAATTCCTCTACTGTCCAAAGTGGATGCCACATCTTTAGAAACTACAATATTACCGACAGACACAAACCTTCATGCGACTCTGCCTCCCTCAAGTGGACGTCTGCTGCCACTGAAACTCAGAGTGACGGTCGCTTGAAAAAAACGTCACTGGTTAGAAATTGGAGGCATTGTTTTGTTAAGACCCTAAAAATACACTGGTATTTGATGGAGTTTCTAATGCAAATGGTATTAATTGATTTTGAAACTTCTTGAAAAAAACTATAACCCTTCTTCTATGAGGGGTTATCTTAGATTGTTTTCTTGCACAAACAATCACAAATTTACTAAACATCTTTTACCCCACCCCTCAAAATATACTTATTCCTCTGTAAATGTACTCAACGCTTAAAGGAGACATAAAATGCTCATATTCAGGTTCATGATTTCAGTTTGGATTATAACTTGAAAAAAAGGTTACATGCTCCAGTGTTCAGAAAAAACCTTTGCAGCTCCTCTTTTCAGCCTGTCTGAAACACTTGCTTTTAGCTCCTGTCTCTTTAAAGACCCGCCTGCCGGTGAAGCCCAGTCTGCTCTGATTGGCCAGCTGGCCCACTCTGTTGTGATTGGTCAACCATTTTCAGCGCATCTCATTTTACCTGGCTTGCATGAGCAACACAAAACGTTGTTGAAATGCCTTAAAGCATATGTTTAATTTACAGAAACTTTCAACATGACCTTAACAAAGAAGTGCAGGGAGCTATCAGCAGCATTATTATGAAGTTGAACAAACAAATGTTGATGGGACATTGCTACAAGAGAAGTAGTCATTAGTAGTCATCAGAGCCAAAGTAGCTGTTTGTTATCTTATCGGCACATCAGGGACCCCTTTTATAAGCGTGCCCTCAGTATTATTTTGAACAACAGCTTGGTGAAAAGTAAAAGTGAAAGCGATGCTCAACCGGCTCTTACTGGAAATCTACTGTAATATAAAGATCGCAGGTCCTTCCTTCCTGCTGCTGTGAGACTGTACAACCAGCACTGCTCTCAATAGAACACACACGGGACTCAACCACTGTAAAAATAATTCACTGGTACATTTAAAGTGCAGTCTCAATGTGCAACTTTTGCTACTGCTCTGTATAAAGTAATTATATACCTTTTTTTATTTCATGTCACTATTTTGTACATACTAACCCTTTTTGTAAATTTCTTTCTATATTCCTCCGTCCACTTTGCTGCTGTAATGCCCAAATTTCCCAATTGTGGGACGAGTAAAGGTATATCTTATCTTATATCATAAAAGCAGGTTCTGGTGGCGATTCCATTGCATTTGACATTTCTGACCAATAGATGGCAGTGTTTGTTTGCTTGGAAATATTTTCTAGTAAGCCCAGTTATGTGAAAGATGCAGACTGTGAGAACATGCTGGTTGATATGAACCATGCAGAGGCAAGTCAGTGTGTTGCAGGCCTGCAAGGGCCAACAGCGATGTGGCTGTTTGTGCTGTCAGTCTCGGAAAAACAGGGTTCATTTTTGACCCTGCAGTGCACTTAAGAAGGGCTGCGCCTCCCTCCTTTTGAGAGGTGTTATTTTTTCTTTACAGTTTACACATTCAAGGAACACTTGTTTCGGATGACTCACAACCCACGGCAAAAGCAGTCGACCTTGTAAATGAAAAATCGAGCAAGTCCAAAAGTGGGAAACTAAAGTGTAATTTATCAGTGCCTCCAATGTGTTCGATGAAGGTCAATGCGGTGCAACACAATCACACAAGATGTGACAGTAGTCCTCAAGCTAATAACTGTTCTGAATCGCTGTACAACTGCAGTGTACACTAGGCCAGCACTGCCTCGCGGGAGAAAACAAAACCTGCATGCAAGAATAAAATAAAACAAAAACCCTTTGAAATGCACTGGAACAGTGCTGAATTTGGATACACTGCACCTTTCTATAATGAACTGTTCTATTCTTATTTTGACTCAGGCACTCAAGGCCTCTGGTATTGTTTTCTTAAGGCTGAAAAGCTAGGTTGCACCGACATTGTCTGTCCTAGTCTTCTTTCCTGATTCTCCTTCTACCGGAATAATACACCTGCTCATTGCAATCTTCCTTCCTGCTGTCCTGTGCTGCTGGTCTCTCGGCGACAAAGACATTGTATCATGGACAGTTAGTTGGCTAACACAGCTGACATAGTGACCCTAAAAGGGATTGTGGTCTAATTCCCTCCCTCCCACCGATGGTCAAAAGGTCACACGCTTGCTTCCTGGCCAAAAAGCGCACACACACACATACTCACACACACTGGCACACACACAAGGATGATTTATAATTTACAGGATGGCTGTGGTGGAACTGGGTTATTCTGTAAATAATGAGCAACCATTGTTAAAGTCTGAGGCGTGGGGATCTGAACATGAGGTCAGTAACAAGTTTCCTTCTGCCTGCAGGCTCCAAATAAGCTACGGGTTGTGTTTCCTCATTCATCATCAGAAAATCAGGTGCTTTCTAACGTCAGCGACATTTAAAATATTTGATATCCAAACGGATACACCAATGGCTCAAATTACTTGGATATCAATTTATAACAGAATCAGGTCAAAGTGAAACTAATGGAGTGATGGATGCTACAATTAATTGGTACTCTCCTGATCAGCACTGCAATTCTCATTGCATTATGAGTGGAAGCCAGTGTGCGTCAGGACTGAATAATGACCAGTAAACTGAAACTTCAGGGAGTCTTCAGTTATTATTGGGTTCACTGCCATGGGAAGAAGTAATATAGACGTTGGCCATGATCCATTAGAAAACTCTGCTGGAGCTCTTGATTAAATGTGTGCGTGTGAGCGTGCATGGCGTTTGATGGCGGCCGTTGTGTGCACACGCCTTATGCTCAGTTGCATTTATTTTGGAGCATGGCAATAGTTGTCATTTATTGAGCAGCACTCTGGCATGCACACAGCCTGCCGCGATGAGAGGAAATGGGCAGGGGGAGGCAGAGCAGAGGGATGGAGGAGAGTGAGGGAGGGGGGGGAAAACGAGCGCAGCAGCTTGCCAAGAGAGAAAGGAGCTCAGAGCAGGCTGCAACTGAAGCAGGGTGACAGTAAATGAAAGTGGATGAATACAAATGACTGTAGGGATGAGGAAGAGGGGTTGAGAGGGGATGGTGGGGGGGGGGGGGGGCAGGAACAACAGAGTAGCAACAGAAATAACCCAAGGTTGTAAACATGGTGTGTGTGTGTGTGTGTGTGTGTGTGTGTGTGTGTGTGTGTGTGTGTGTGTGTGTGTGTTTCCACAACTCCTTCTTCCTCAAATCTTTGTGACTCAGTAAAAGTTACAGACCTTGTGGAGTGCAGACATTTTTTTTAGAAAGTGGGAGCGTGTGGCTTGTCCTCACTTTCTGGCACACCTTCCAATGGGCATTAAGACTTGGTATTTGTTCCGTATGGCCCAACGGACAGTCCAGGTGCCCACGCGCCAGCAGCCAGAGTGAACATCAATAGGTAATAAAAAAGATATCCAACGTCGTGTTTAATGTTAAGGTCAGCAATTTAAATCTACTCTTCTCTCACTTTCGCTCTCATGTTCTCTGTATACAACGTCTCTCCCTCTCGCCTTGAGCTGCGGCCGCATAAACTTACTAACCTTGGCCGGGTGTCGCCACATGACTCCACTTCCTGCCGCTGTCATTTCAAATTAAAAGCATTCTGTGGAGTTGTGTAATTGTGAATTCAGGACATTGCAGTGGCAGTGAAAACACGGTCTCCAGGGGATTTCGGTAAAGGAGGACAAGGTTCACCTCTAACTGTTGTACCTCATAATGGGAGTAAGGGCCGCTCATGGAGCACACGGGCTTCACTGGACTTACACACATATACGCCAGAGAAAGCATTTCAGGTCAACACAACAACAACAAAAATTTGCTACATCTATTACAAATAATCTGTTAAATAAGAAAAGAGTGTATTATGAAATGACATGAAATTTACCAGATTTTTCCACATTTTGAAGTTTATCACTTAAATTTGTACTATTCAAGCAGTGTCTTGAACTGCTTAAAGTTCAATAAAAACTGGGGGTGGGGTAGTGTATAGAAAATGATATTTTGATGTCACATATACTCAATTTTTTCATTGACTACCCTAATCTGCAACAGACAGTCTTATCTAATCTCTTTCTTCCATAAAATACAGGTCTGGGAACAGAGTTAAGTGACTCTCGACAAGAAGACTATTAGTTTCCTATCATTCACTGAGGCTAAACCAATGGGCTGGTTTGCTACGGTCCAGTTCAGCCATCAGCATATTAATGCCTCTTAGGTCTCCTGTATACTGAAAGAGAGCGTGACCCATGTAATAGTGGGGCACATGTTTTGACAACAGCAAAGGCAAAGCACTTCCAACAGTTTCCAAGCCACATTGAAGGGCACAGTGGAAGAGCGCGGGAACCGCTACGTGATGGGAAGAAAAGTGAGGCAAATGGGAAAATTGAAGTTCTAAGACGTTTTACTTCTGCTGATCTCATCGCCGCGGAGGGCAGTCAAAGAGGCCAACACCAATTTATTTATAGGTTTTATTTTTACACTACATGCATACCAGTTTAATAGAGGGTGCTGTACTTGGTCTCTTAATTAATCATGAGTGTGTTTTGGGTGTGATCAACCAATCAAGAGTGAAATCTCCAATCCCCTTTAAAGGCCAGGTGAGCTTGCAGCTTGGAGGATTGATAACATAAGGATGGATTTACCAGGTAGAGAACCGGATCAAATGGGCCCAAATGTATTCACCATTAAAAAAACGTGGGTGCAGGAAAATTAAACACGTGTTGTGTTTGTTAGGGAGGAGCCATTTATCTCCAAACATTTTTATATATATATATATATATTTTGAAATATGAGCATACTGATAATCAACAACAGCACTGTTTCACATGGGATTGCCTTCTATCTTAGCAAATAATGAATCACCTTGAGAAAAGCTGTCTCTGTGCTATAAAGACTGTAAGAACAAACACTTGAACAGAGCAGCGTTGTTATGTCTCTAGTGATATAATGATGTGGTGATCTGGCAACACTTGAAAGCATGTACATTTCAAAGTTTGGGCATTATGGCACTGTGCATGCAGCCAAGCCAATAACATAAATTATTAAGATGATAAAATAAATACTTTTGCCAAAATGATTGACATCAAAATATATTTCTAGAGAAACAGCTACACTTAACGTAATTACAAACACGACGTGAATCTGTTAAGTTAAAATCACTATTAAAACATAGATTACAGTATACTGTATGAGATGGGAGTGCAATAAAAGCCATGCCCGAGCTAATGAAGGCATCGCATTAGTTACACAACATTTTCTAGTAATTAAATGTTCCACATGTCTAGTGGCTGCATATTAATTGAAATGTTTTTTCCTCCTGATGAGGGATCTGTGTGCTGGTGGTGGGGCACTAGCCTGGGAGCCAGGTGAATTTTTGGAGCTCATTTCATCTTCTCTGCCAGGCTATGGTCTGGATTCCCTCCATTGGAAAGTGATTTCCCTTCTGCAGAAATCTTGCCGGTGCAATCACAACCGATTATCTGATAATGGTCAGGATTTATACCACAACGCAGAGAAGAAGTGACTCTTGTTAACAAGCAAGTCTGCCACTAATGATGGAGCATTTGACTGAATGTATCCGATATTTTCAAATTTCTCCAACAAAAATGGCTTGCCATAAAGAATGAGCATGTTGACGTATTTTAATGATGCTTTCTTATAATTGTGCATTATTTCATTGAGTAAACAATGTGCAATCCAATAGAGAACAATATGTTTTGAAAGCACATCACTATCGTCAAATCTCCAATTTCTGACAAACACACAGAAATGCGTTAATTTGTTCATTATTTTCTGAATGTGAAAGTGATCACTCCACAAGGTGTGGAGGGTCAGATGATAGTTGGTAGTGTGCATGACGCCTGCTGTCATGAGAATAATTCATAAAATGAATGGGCCGGCTGGGACGCCTGGAAGAAAATAGATTTTCTTCCACCCGGGTTAAGATCGTCATATTTCTCCTGAGGCAGAAATATGAGAAAGTATGTTTATCTACTGCACGATCATCAAATCTTCGAGGATACTCTATACTGGATCCCACAAATACAGTATATAACATCTTGGAGTCTGAGGAAAGGTTTTAATGTAATTCCAACCACAAATGCTCACTGCTGTGATAGATTTGTTTTAGTTGTAGTTATCCACGTCATCACAGCTGTGCTCGTCTTCTCGTTTCCAAGGAGCACAACAATATCTTCTCCAGCCCCTGACTCCTCGGAGTCTCCGATCGCAGCATCATCCACTCCACCACCCACTGTTCCTCTCCATTTCCCTTCATACTCGTTTTCCTCCCATAATGCAGTCTGTCGTTCCAGGGGCCCCGGAGAACATGGTTGGTGTGACCCTTTCAGAGGCTGATGGTGCTGGACGTGGGGGGAGGAGTGGGGCTCTTTGTCCTCTCCTGTCCCTTTTCACTCCTGTTTGCTCCCTTTAGGCAGAAAACGTGCACAGTGCCTCTGACATGTACCGTCTCTCCTCTCAGATGTGGTAAAAATTATACTTATGAAAAAGATAACGAACGGAATGAAACATCAAATGACATCTGAGAGTCTGTGTTTCTTGTCAGATGTTGATAAAAAGAAACTTAGAAAACTGAAATTGAGCACAAATATAGAAACAGATACTCCATGTACACCAGAGAGCACATAGTTCATTTTCCAACTGTCAATAATATCTCGCTCATAATTAATTCAAAACATTTATGCATAGAAATAAATTTTAAAAAACTGCCAACCACGCATGATAGTTGTCCAGGAGCCAGGCTAGCTCTTCCCATTGCTTCCAATCTTTTGGTTGTGCTAAGCTTATTGTCTGCTGGCTGTATTTGCATATTTAACAGACAGACGTGAGTGCGGTATCAATCTTCCAAATCAAAATCTCAGCGATAAAGCAAATAAACACAGAGTATTTCCCAAAATGTAGCCTCATTTATAGAGAACCTTTCAAACGTTACAAAATGATTTACAGTAAAAATTTCATTGGGCAGTAATGGTCAGGCTTTGGTGTGCACAGTGTTCGCAGGCACAAACATCTTATTGCAAAGGCACAAGCTGCAGCACTCAGGGCTCATACATGCTCTGCTGCTGCTCTGAGGCTCCCTTGACAAACCAAGGACCCTCTCAAGGTCTCCTCCCGAATGCACTAATAACAGCCGTCTCATTTCCACCCGAGTGTCCCCATTGTACTACTTTGTCTGAGAGGCTCTCTATCCTTTGGGTCCATGAAAAGCGCTTTAAAAATTAAATTTATTATTATTATTATTATTATTCCTTCTCGAGATAAGTCAGAGTGGTCACCCCGACTTAAAACAAAAAAATTTAAACCAAAAAAATAGAAATAAAAAGGTCTCAGAGACTGACAGGACTGTAAACAGAAAGTACTTCAACTCTTTCAAAAGTTACCAAAATTAAAGGGGGCGGAATGGAGAGTAGGGTATGGCCAGATGGACAAGAGAAGACAAAATAAAAGTGCAAAAGCTCAAGGAAGAAAGTCGGAAACTTTAACTTCACAAACAAGTGCACTCACTCACGCTGAAGAGAAAGACAACAGCTCCTTCCCACCTGTTCAAACGGTCACTTGTTACTGAAGAGTTACTCAAGACTCCGACTTAAGACTTTCATCCGTTCGTGTCTGTCACCACTTCAAATAAAAACTGCATCTCTCACAGGGCCTCTCATTGCCTCTCTGATGTGTGTCCTATGAGGAAAAATACATGTACAGTATTCAAGTTTTGGGCAGGGTCATAACTTATTCATATGATTTCCTTTTAACCTCTTTTAGGAATATCCTGAGCTCGTGAACATCTCCCAGACATGTACAAATGTTGTTTCTGACAGATTCCTTCATAATTTATTTGAATTCATGTATTAATGTAGTAATCATTATATCAAATATGGAAAGTCAAATGAAAGTAAAAGTGCTACATGAGTTTAAGATCAAAGAAAAATCCCAGCGAGGCAATTTGCCTTATTTAAAGTGCATCAGCAAATTATATTTGTCTGGTCTGATTCACAATGGACAAACATTCACAGCGCTGGCGGCCTTCTTTGAGCCTCAGGGCAGTTTTTCTGGATACTTCTAGAGCTTTAAGTGTCTTTTTCAAAAACATATCGATAGTATCTGTTGAGGAAAGACAACGTACCTGAGGCTCGGTGATATTCATTCAGATAGTGCTGTCGTGCGTTGCATTGAAAGCTGTCAGAAAGAGATTCTCTCGGCTACGCTCTGGGCCATGCCCCCAGTCCTGCTCACACATGAAAAGCGATGCAAGCAAGTACAGAAACAGAGGCATTAAAGCGGCAGCACCTATATTTGTGGCACTGGGATGACTGTAAAAGAGGGTGTTAGCATGCATGGACATGGACGGGGCGGCCGAGCCGAGGAGAAGAACACAGAAGTGGCTCCTCCGTTTGAGGCATTTAATGTATCTAAACCCAGACTAACAGAAACGAACGTTCACCACATTCTTCACTGAAAGAGTGAGGCAAAAACACCACTTGGCTGGGGAACTGCCTGGACGGTTGAAGGTTTTTATAACATATGGTGAATTACCTGACTGGCAGCTTGTGTACTGAATGCGTGTTTGGTTGTTTCTGCTCTCTTCTCGGCTGGGGAATTGATTATATGGCTGCCTGGCTGGGTGGCTGACTGGCTGGCTGACTGGGCCACCGTCTGTTTCCAAGAGGAGCCACGGAAACACTGCCACATACACATTTAACCTTCTTTTATCCTTGACTATACCCCGTGTGTATACATTAGCTCCCCAGGGTGTCGTTAATAAGCAGCACCCCAGAGAGATTTTGCAGTATAAGTATTCACTCTGTATCATACTCACACAATTTTATAGCAATTCAGTCTTTTCACTATAACGATTTCCTATAATAAACTGCATTTGATGATTTTTCCTACTTGTGTGGTGAACTTTTGTCACTGTCTTCGTGTTGCTGAGTACACCACAGTCTGCATGGCTGTGTTCAGCGACAATGGAGAGCAACAAACCCCTTCGTTTAGCTGTAATAAACACTGATGTCTAAGTGTTCAAGCAGCCCTAACACAATCAATGGCCATGATTGATCTGTGTTGGTCAGAAAAACACCACTACATCTAACACAGCTTTGATATACATCACCCCCGAGTAAAGAGTGACCTCTGTGAAATGACCTCGACTGACCTCAATACCACATAGCATCTCTACACAGCTTCGTCTTTGTGTAGGGATGGCATGCACATTTTCACCTCTAAGCCAGCCCCCAAAGGACAACCTATACGAAGCTATTCTCTCCTCTTCTTCCCTCTATTCATCTTTTACCTTTTGACATTTGAGAATGTCACCTTCTCCCTGAGATAAGAGCTAACATAAAGTAAAGCCATGCCATGTATGTGTGAATAAGGTGACAAAGAGTTGCCTCCCTACAGTGAGATTACATTTTCATCCCTGACTGTCAGCAGGACATCTGAAAAACATTTAGATTGTCTAATTTGGCAGACGCTTCTATCCAAAGCGAGTAAGTACAAGTAAGGGACAACGCTAGAGCCTCAGTAAACAATGGAGACCTTGGCGTAGGCACTAACTACAAAGTCTTTTTAACAGGGGCAAGTGCAGGAGATTCCGAACACAGAGAGAGAGGCCCCTGCTCTGATAACATTTGGTAGTTCATTCCATCTTTGGGGAACCACAAACAAGAAAGGTCTTGACTGAAATCACCTTGTGTGTAGGGATAACAATGTCACACATCGTTCCTTGGAGGATCGCAGTGGCCGAGAAGGAGCATAAGCCCATATGATGAGTTCAAGTACATGGTTGCAGACCCAGAAGTCGCTCTGTAGACAAGCATTAGTGACTTGAATTTGATTCGGGCTCCCCATGGGCAGCCAGTGGAGGTTGATGAGCAGAGTAACCCACTCTTATGGGGGTTGATGGAAAACTAGATGGGCTTTTACACTCTGGGGCATCTGAACTGGGCTTCACTGCAAAAAAAACATATGAAGCATTTAACCACAAGCGTGGCAGTGTACTGTATACAGTATATACAGTCTATTAACCAAACAGAGATTGGAACCTGATTGAGCGAGTGGGGCAGTTTGCATTCTTTGGACGTCTTGTTATTGAAAAAAAAATGAGCAACTTTTCAAAAGAAAGTTTGATGCAGTTGCGTAATGTCTTTCACTCAGATGTATAAAATTGAATTACTGAATACATTTCTCCTTCGATAATGGCTGAAGGAAATAGAGCCTAATTACACCACAGTGTTTGCTGGCTAAGCACTGCTTTCAGCGATCCCAACAAGCTTTCAGCTCCACAGCGATGACAACATTTAACAACTACCTCCCAGAGGGATTTTAATCTATAACGGCAGCCCCCAAGGTATCCATCACGCTCACAACCAAATCAACAATAACAATCTGTAACAAAGCAATGACAGACAGCTGAGGTCGCCAGCAGAAGGAAGAGCTGGCAAGTGATTGCCTGCCTGTTTATGTGGGCCTGCAATTAAATCAGGAACTCGCGTTGCACATTTCCCGTAAACAAATTGATCCAACATTACACAAGCGCCGTGTGATGCGGCACTGTCCACAATGGGAAAACTGTGCATGATATCAAAGAAGTGTTCAGTAGTTGAGCTGCGGTTGTTCAGAACGCAAGAGTTTCAAAACTTGAACTCATTTGCAATTGTCATCCATGTGATTTAAAGCCGTGTGAAACAAAGCACATCACAGAGATACAGTGTTGTGTATAAAGAGACATCTAAAGACAAACCATTCTACGATTAATTCAAAAAGTACATTTTTAAATCCTAGGGACAGTAAAAAAAACTTTAAAAAAACTGCAATATAAGCCACACAGGTGCAGGTGCATTGGAATCTAAAAACATCCCTAAAACAGGAACACTAAATGTGCAGCAGGAGAATCACAATCAAAGCCACAGGTGGAAATGTACATGAGTTTTCAATATGCAATCTGAGGGAGATGGGGGGAAAAACATGGCTTCTCCCACTTTGATACCACCCAGTTCTCATTTCCGGTTCAGTTCAGCTCTCTGAGGTTGGGAGTATTCACCACGGCTCAGACATGTTGCCATTTAACTTTTCTTACTGACTAAATGAGAACAGCCTTTGTGGCTTCAACCTTCAAAATAATCAACACTATTTACACTGAATGAAGTTTCCAAGTTGTTTCCCTTCCCCCTGCTTTTAGAAGGTTTTTCCTTTATTTTTGCAATTACTCCGCAAATTAAATTATATTAAACAGCATTACTTCTCCGTTATTCCTACTGTTGGAAGCTGTGTGCAGCTTTTTTGTAGCCGCTGTCGCTGGCTCGCTCTCTCAAACACATCGACTGTCTGTCAGCAGGCAGACAGAACTCCACTTATCCGTAAGACCATATCGACCATAACCCCCCCATGATTAATGTGATGCAGGGAAACACCACAAACCTGGCATTGCATCTGATGACCACGTATATACCGCTGGAGGTAGCAGCGGCAGAGCTCAACATCAATTAGGAGTCTCGGAGGCATTTACCAGAATAAAAAAAATCTACAACAAGAAGTAGCAAGCGCTTACAACTGATGCCGAATGCCAACCAATACGCCTGCTGTTAAGTCACTCTCTTGCTGACAAAATTGGATTTGAGAGACATAATAGTCTTAAGAACTAAGAAATACACGCATTTTAAATCTCTGTTTAGAAACCAAACAAACTTTTTTAATTATCTTATAGCACCTGAGGTTTACGTATTTATGTTCCACGGCTGTAACCACAGCCATATCATGGTTTTACCAAACTTTGGAGTTGATTTTGCCAATAAGATGTACCATAAACTGTTGGGAGCATGATTTCAAGCCAAAGAGGGTACCAAAAATTATTTTCATATGACTTTTTAGGTCCCACTCAAGTCATTGCAGCACAGGTAAAGAATCCGCAAACGGATATTGCTCGTGTTTGCACTGCCAGCAAACAGCTATTTAAATGTATAATGTGTTTTTTTTTTCAAAAGCCTGCTTCAAATACATCAGTCATCATATTCATACCATACGTACGTACAAGCCACATCAGGCCCACATTGGTATACAATACAGCAGCAGAAAACAGCTCTTCACCTTCCATTTGGCTTCAATGATTCTTGGTTATGTGACAACAGAGGGACAGTGGTTTAAAGCCAATATATGTATTTGGTGCAGTTTAAATCCTGACTTCTCTCAGATCTGTGGAGCTCAATTCATCACCAGAGAACACAGAGAGACACCAAGGAGCAAAGGCATAAGGACAATAGGGGAAAACGTATATGCAAAAACTATATGCCTCTCAGGCTCTCCCTGAGAAGAGCACAAGAGAGCGAGACAGTGGAGACAGAAAAGTTTGTTGCGTCGAAAGAAAGCAAGAGCAATGTGGTCAGTGCGTATCAGTGAGGGAAACGTCAAGTGCGACCTATACTAATAAGAAGAGGCACACAGAAAAACACTGTAACAAACAGAAAGAACTTCATGGATTATTTTGGGGAATGGTTGGTATACCACGTACTACTCCAAAAAAGGGAACTGAACTTTCTAAACCATAAAAGAATGAAAAATTAGCAAAATATGTATTAACCTGACAAATGTGCATATTAAATCATAAGACAAACTCAAGATTAAAACTCCAAGGCACAGAACTACAGACGGATTAGTCTGTAGTTAAAGGCAGAAAATAAGAGTCTCTCTCTTCATGGAGCAACTCATTGTAATAAAGGTGTAAAGCTCAAGTATTTAATTGTGATTCATAAGTATGTGAATGTATTTGAATCACTGTGTCAGTCCCAATTAGGGCTGCAGTCTCCCAGGGACAAACTACACCGTCAGTGTGGCTGCATTTTGTTGAAATCGTTGATCAAAAAGTCGACTATAAAGTTGGCAAACAGCAGTTTGCATTTCACAGCTTAACAACCAACATGACATATCATCTAAAAAAAAAGGTAGGTAATGTTTTTATTTTTGCATTTTATGTTAATTTATAATTAATTTAGGCCAAGACTACCAGGTAACGTTCACTCAGTGTGGCCAATGTAGTTGATCTAGAGATAATGTGCAGATCTTTTACAACCATGATTGACAACAGACCTAAAGTGCACACACACGTATCAATAAATCACATTATAAAGCACTTAGAGACTGTTGTTGATGTACTGTTGAGAGTGGACTCACTACATGTGTTGAGCTGGAAAAGATTCACACTCTGAAAAACATGCAATGAAATAAAAATCTTTCTATGATATCTGCCCCAGTCTGTTTCAAACACAGCCCAGTGACTCATCAAGGTCTCGGTGCGCTTAATTAACTGGCACACATATTCA
Organism: Scophthalmus maximus; assembly: GCF_022379125.1. Lineage (NCBI taxonomy): Eukaryota > Metazoa > Chordata > Actinopteri > Pleuronectiformes > Scophthalmidae > Scophthalmus > Scophthalmus maximus. Next base: position 10,113,330 of record NC_061533.1, on the reverse strand, counting down.
GAGTACGCTTGCAGAGTATGTACGAAGGAGAATTCCATCAGGACAGTCATGGACAAACTCCAGAGAAATACTTGGTGGGGGGAAAGACAAGTAGCCTTGTTTTTGTTCATACATGCCACATAAACAACAGGGCATACTGAAGGAGTGTTTCAGTGTGTTTTTTTAACATCACCTTTGGTCCAGGAGTGTGACAGATTTTGCAGTGTACTGTATATAGCATCAGGGTTGGGACTGGCTTGAGACCAGAAGAGAGTGATTCAATTTGAGTTTCATTAAAAACTGACTCAGGGGAAATATACAAGGGGGCATACCTCGTCATTATGGCACACAAGCTCTTTGTCATGTCCGTGTATTGTGCAGATCACAACTTTAAAACCACACTCTTTTTTTTTTTAAGTGGACAAAGGATCAGTGCAGAATGGAAGCAGCCATCAAATTTAGCAAAAGTTCCCCAGTGCTTAGATATACCTAATTTTATTATGTAAAAGAGGATATTCTCTATTTAAGTGTATTGGATCTTTAATGATGTGATGGAAATCATTCTAAGTTCCTCTCTCTGTCTCTCTGCACTGCTTCCTCTTTAACTATGACACTCCCCATTTGTAGCAAGTGTAAGTGCTGACAGTGGGTGTGAATGATGGATGGAACAAGACAAGAGAAGACAAATGGTTTAAGATCCCAGTGGGATTTCGGTCCAATATGGTACACTCATTGTATAATTTCAGAGTGCCAGGTGATGCTGAAACCACAGCTGGCTGTGAAGTTGCGCCTGAGAGCAAAGACAATGAAGAATGACAATGCTACAAATCTCCGACATGACCTCAAGGCCTGTGGCATGAGTGAGGCAAATTCAAACAGGACATATACATTGTGTAGGCACTTTCAAGTCACTCGACCCACGAGGCAGATGGGCAATTGTGTTTCATGCTTTTTTATATTTTCGACTTTGCAGTAGGGCTGAACGATATTTAAAAAAAAACATATTGGGATTATTTTGACAGGTGTTTTTGCTAGGGTCTGTAAAACATAAGCCTGCTCACTGTCTTCTGAAGAATATGGTTTCCAAACCAGGGTATCGCCGTAGCACCACAGTGCTAAATTTATAATTGTAGGATGTGACACATTTGTCCTCATCAAACAATTGCAGCTTCGGTAATTTGGATATTGTTCTTCGCCATATCGCAGTTTAAATAATATTTTTGATTAATTTGTTTAGCCCAACACTGCAGCTTCTTAAATATGAATATCTAATATGCTACAGTTGAGCCTTGAATAATTTTTGTGCTAAATGATTCAGATGCACACAGGCAGGTAGGGTGTACCAGAGGGAAAGGATGGAAGTAGGGCACAGCCATCATGTGCTCCAAGATGCCCTGCAGACACATCACTTTTTTTTAATCACCGTTGCATCTAGAAAATATAGCTCACGTGTAAAACCCCATTCCCCTGGCCCTACTGTATACAGCCAATTTAAAAAGTATGACAGTAATAGCGTGGCTTCCTAAACGATCAAGTCTACTATCAGTGATCCTAATTTAGTACGAGAAAACTACAAACTAATTTTTCATAAATTGTTCATCATCAACATGAATGACTGGTCATGTCATTTCCTCATTTTTCCTGATGTTTAGTGACACTTCACTTCAATTTTGCAATCAAGTGGGTGCCGTTCCATTATACCCACCAGGCCATAATGTTTTATGGTGATTATTATCAAAGAGTGAGCACCTAGCTTAGGGTTTTAATGAAAACTTCTTTTGACAATAACTTCCCCGTCTTCTCCTACGCTTCACAAATAATGTCACGTTACTCCTTTTTACCTTGCACTTGGCTCACTGTCCTCAAAGCATCCTCATGAGATCTCATCACTAATGAAATCAGTGCACCCTCATAACTAATGTAGCCATGGCGACTATTTCCCAAATGAGCAAGGTGACCTTCTGTGAATGCATTCAGGGAAAATACAAGCAAATTATGATTCACTCAAAGAGGACAGTTCTACTTTCATACCTAATAAATCTAGTTTAATGTACAACTGATCTTCAAGGTTTGCCATGCAAATCAGCAGTACATGTAATTGTTTAAAGGGAAGCAGTTGTTAACATTATGTGTAAGGCGGTCCCAGAGGTTGCATCGGTTTCTACAAATTTGCCGTCAAGATTCGTATTGCTTCCACTCTTTGAGATTGACACATGGGGACTGGCTTTCTGTGCGTCTCTGATAAGCTGCTGAGGGTGCGCTGTCAAGTGTCACAGCCAAGGAAAAGTGAAAACTACAGCTCTGACTTTGGGATTTGTAGCCACATTCTGTGATGTTTCTGAGCGTTTAAGAATAGTTAACACAGAGCTGAGCAGCAGTAAAACTGATGGAAGTGAGAATCAAATCTTTAATGGAAGTCAAAAGTCTGAACAAAATGATTTTGGACTGAAAGACAAAGACTGAAAAATGATTGTTAATGATATCCACTAAACTTTATCCACAAGAGATGATTTTGCAAAGATCATTTTAGCGTGTAGCTTATTGTTATTTTAAAAGGTGATAAACCAAGCAAAACTGGATTGTCCTAGTGGACCGCATCTGCTCCAACTTCTCCAACCTTGATGCAACTACCAAGATTACCACACAATCTAAAGAGATCTACTAATGGCTCTGTAATAAGAGCCATCAAGCCCATTTGTCTGCTCCATTCTTCCCCATGGGTCTGCCATGAAATCCATCTCATGTTAATAAGCAAATGGTCCTGGGCTGATTTATTAGTCAGTCAAATCCCACAGTGACATGAGATGAACTCATGAGTCACAGTCTTAAACTGCTACTGCAACTAAATCTAAGCGCTTGAAGATGCAACCATCATTAAAAGCGTGTGTCATGTAACAGCCAATAAAAACAAATGGAATCATCAAAGTTGGCATATTGATTAGTTCACAATATCAACTAACGCATTGAGTGACAGGCAAGAAAATAATACCTGAAAAATTGCTGGTGGCTGCCAGTATTTGGTATTTTTTTCTTTCCAGCAATCATTATCAGGTAATGATGAAAACACAGTGAAACTTCTTTCCATTCATCATTTGCTCTTCTAATGGTTTATCTATTCATAAGAAACATTACAAAGCTTGTCTTTATAAAGGGAGAGCCTGTGTTGCATCTCAATGCCTGCTAGAACTGAAAGCTTGTTTTCCATAGGCCATTAGGTCAACACAAACTCTTCAGCTCTTCCTGCACTGCAAATAATTCAAAACAAACTACTTATGTTCATTCACCTATATGTATATTAAATACCAATGCTAATTACAACCTACTACTAGGTAGGTTTGTTTGGCTGAGTGTTGGTAATGTTGTCAATATGGTGAAACTATTCATGAATATGAAATCAATAATTTTTATTGACCTTAATAATCGCCATTGTGTCTACATGTGTGTTTGTTGACATAAGAATGAACACCAACAACAGTCAGCAAGCCTCACTGCTTCTGTCCTCTCATCCGTTCTCATCCTATGATTGATAAATCAGTGGTTTGGTCTATAAAATGTCAGAAAATATGGATTTCTTAGTATTATACTAAAATGTTGGATAATATTTCTCTCAGCAGCAACAAAAATCGTCGTAAGACTTGCAAACGCAACATCCATCTCACATAAATTCAGTATCAAAATATGGTCTTAAAAGGACGATATCGTTTATCGCAATAATTTCGGGGACAATATATCGTGCAACAAAAAATAGTTATGGTGACGTGCCCCAACCACAACGTCTATGTGCATTCCAAACTGTATTGGTACAGATAATAGCTCACTAACACATATAGTAAATTCGGAGGAATGTTGAGGTGCCCCTGTTGCTGGGGACTTTTTTTGCATCTCATTCTTAATCTCTCTCTCTCCTGTCATATCTAACAGAGGCATAAAAACACTCCAAAATTGTATTAAAAATCTAACATTAAGTGGACTTTTAATTTTTACATGTTCCACCAGACTTGTTCACCATGAGTCCACAACAAATGATTAAGGTCTCTTTACATTGCCAGATTGTAGACCCTCTTCCATCCACTTCAAGCTTTCATGCAATTGATACTATATCCTTGTCTACGCTTACTGGTATGCGAGTGTCTGATGATTTGAAAAGAGGCCAAAAAGCTGCACAGAGCTGCACTAATTTCGTTCAGTGATAGGTCTCATGAAAGTAATACAAGTGTAAAAATAAGTCGAGCTCTTCTATTTAGCTTTCTTTAACAATGATGTCAAGCTGGAGGAAGGCAGTTGTTCATATGGTGGGGATGATAACCACTGCTTTTATGTTTCATGACCATGGCGGCCTGGTTCAGATATGTGAGCGGCAGGTCTTCAGATGAGAGCTGACAGATGTGGCAGGAGACATGTGGGCCTAAGAGGTAAATCCTTCAGGACCGAGATGCTGAAATACAAAGGGTAATCAATGATGTAAACAGCATGGGTGAGAGCAGGAGAGAAACAAAATGGAAAGATGGGAGGAATATAATGAAAACAGTGTGTCAATGCGCATATGTTCACGCTGTACGGCTGTCTGAACCTATATGTGCACGAAACAATGTTGTTATTTTCCGAGCGTGCCCATGTTTGTGTCAGCAAATCAGGAGATGGAGAGGAACACGTTGATTGAAAGAAAAAGAGAGAAAGAAGAAAAGCTGAGGTAAATAATCAGAGAAACCAAGCACCATGCAGTTGGTATTGCAGCCTGACGTGACTGACAGCTCACACAACAGCACCCTTCATTACAGTGCAGTACATCATGTTGAGGGAGCCTTGTAACTTGCCGTCAGGTTTTTGGGTTTTTTTGTTAAATTATTTGTTCCAGTACATGGTACCTAATAGCTGCCGAATGCTATCTGTAGTTCTGTAAAAGCAAAGGGTTGAGATCATATGTTTTTATTGTGACATCAGTGGAGGAACTTGATCAGCATGCCACTGAAAGAAGGCAGTGTACTGCACATTGGAGGTCTGCACCAGACATGGTTTTTTAATCTCACTCCTGCCCCTCTTCCACTTATAACCCATCCAACCGCCACATGAAATACTGCTAATGGTCGAGGACCAGGGTCCTACAGGGAAAATAAAACACGGTCCAAAAGTCCTTTTAATTTCATTTTTTCTTTCAGGATTTTTTAATAAGCTTACTTGGCTATTTAATAAGCCCTCATTTACAAGATATAAACTGCAAACAAAAAAAAACTGACTTGCCCCCTCAAAACATGAGAACCTCCTGGTGATCTGGGGTTTATTAAATTAAACGCTGCATACACATTTACAGAGCATGCATGACTAAGCCCCAAAACAGCCTCTCATAGCTTCAATTCTGCTCCATGATACAACAAGTTACAAAACAAATACACAATAAATATAGACGTACTAATTCAGGGCATGGATTTATGATGTCATATCACACAGATGCGACTTTGATGGCTATGAAACATGATGCAAGTAGTGTACATAAACCAAATGCATTTTAAACTGTTAATGAATGCTGACTAGTAATTTCTGTTTTTATAGTTCTCTCCCCCCGGTTTGGTAAACATATCAAAACATTAAAAATTAATAATTTGTAAGCCTGCATGGTCTCTCGCAAAACTATAAGCAACCCGTAGACCAGTCCATTACTAGAGTCGTTGTTGTGTGTAATATGATCAGTACAGCACAGCCAGTAAAGAGCTCAGGGAATCACCTAGCATCAAGCAAGAGAGGCTTTGGCTTAAAGCCCTTTACAAGCTTGTCCTTCAAATGCATTTTATTAGCCTTGCAGATGACCAGAGAGGAAAAGGGAGTCGGTGGAGGCTATGAAAAACAAACACCTATTCCTGCTGGTAGAAATGAAATCCTCGCTGCCTCACATGGGCTTTGGGAGGTCTCTTTCTATTTGAGGTATCACCAGTTCAGCCCAGCACCTCTCTTTTATGAAGCAAAACATGTTTTCCTAGAGCCTGTGGCACACACTGGCCTTTTGGTTCCTGCTGAACATTGTCCAATTTTCTTATTGGACAAATATGGTCCCTTCCGCTTCCTCCATCAACAACGCACATGTGTATTAAACACTTACTCTCCCAATACTTTCATTTTAGCATTTGCTTTGGTAAAGGGGATGATTTGAGTGTGCAGTTCCACTTTCTTTCAGAACTGTAATTTCTTTTAAATGGACATGGTTGGATTATGGCAGAAATAAAACATTAGTCTCAACCTCAAGAACAGAGAGACCAATTCCTGCTACCACTGTCTTTGTTATGACACCAAAATTGCTGGCAGTAAGTGAAACAGATGTATTGTCGCTTCAAGCGCCACAAAAGAGCAGCAGAGGCCGCTGAACCGTCACCGCATTTGTATGTTCAAACGTACCTGCTTCTGAAATGTTTGGAGCCCTATACCACAAAGCACAAACCGGTCAAAATACAGCATTTTTGCATCACACTTATTGATATTTAAGAACCATTAAAAACATTATGAGGGATAGCCTGGACTTGTCTGATACAAGCGAAAGTGCCCCTGAGTACACATACATACAACGTTTACAAATATGAAATAGCTAATAATATTAACACAAGAATCCACAGGATTTGTTAAGATATGGTCAATTCTCTTTCCAGATGAAATTGCCCTCCTTAGTTCTGCAAGACGGATCAATTCGTCCATGATTTCATGGTAAATTCAACACAAATCAAACAGCGTGTTGAGGTCAGTGTATTTGCGCGTTGGTAACTTTTCACTCACGCTGGACTTGCTAATGGTTTCTGAACAGCTGTCATTCATACACTGCCAGAAGAGACACCAGAGGCAATTTAGGGCAAAGTGACTTGCCCAAGGATACATCGGCATGTGGTGGACGGTTGGTGGACGAACAAATCTACCTCTTGAGTCACAGCCGCACAATCGATTAACTGTTGCACATCTTAATACAACCATGTATCTGAAGAACATACTCCATATAACTTCCATTCCTTTCTGAATGAACAGGACTATGAGACTTAGACAAGGGACCAGCATTCACATGATAATCGGCTCTGCCGGACTTTTATTCTGTGACACTAGAACACAAGGAAATATCATAGTCAGAAATGATCAGTCATGACATCTCATTAGCATCGTGTTTGACGCTGATCTCTGCTAATGGAAAGTTTAGTACAATGTCAGCAATGTGTTCATTAGCACGTTCTGGACATCTATCACATGTCTGAGGGAGTGAAGCCATACATTAGATATTCATCGTGCCAGTCTCGTCGCTGCCTTTGCAGTGTGGCAGTGATTAGGGTTATATATAGCCACATACCCAATAGCAGTTCCTGCCTTGCACACCAGTACCCTTGGGATCTAATGACAAACCAGGGGGATATGCTTCATACTGGCTAAAAACTTCACTCTGGCAATGGCAGTCACAGTAGGAGGAGGAGGACTGGCAGGAGAAAAATCAACCGCTAAGTACAATGCAGAGTGAGAGGGCAGGGGGTACGTTTTCCAATCGAATGCTGCTCATGGGCCAACATGTCCAGATGGAGCACCTTCCATCTCTTCTCTCTTCCCACCTTACATGTTTTTTGTTTTTGTTTTGACATTTCGTTCTGCACCCACTTCATCACCAAATCCTGATCCTCCTCCTCACTGACATCTCCACAGAAAAAGAAAAACCCCTGCAATGTCCCCATGGCAGAGACAGGCAAGCGGCCGAAGAGGAATTGGAGAAATGCCATCTCCCCATCAAAATGTGCTTCAGATTCTTGCTACGGTCTCCCAGAAGCCTTGAGCAGCGTCGAGGCCCAGCCTCGACTGTGACACATTGGGGTGATGTGTTTTACCTTGGGGCTGCTGGACATCGCACCGAACCCGCTGCTCGGGCGCACACAGCAATGTCTACAGTCCTCAGAGGAAAGGTCTCTGGTGTCCGTCTCTATACGCAAGATTGAGACCAACTGTATGTGATGAGCAAGTAGCTGGCTCCTCTTAATAGTCCTCCACAGAGACAGTGCTTCAGAAGTTTGTGTCTGTTAGAATCAGGAAATATGTCGTGTTTATCTGACTTCGAGCAAAACACTTGATTGCCGAGTGTTTTGTGTAGATATATGTGACATGCTGCAGCCCTGTTAACTGAAAAGGTCGATCAAACGCACTGCTTCAATGTCAACAACTCAAATCTGATATAGCTAAGATTTTTATTTTATTACATTTTCCAGAAGGTAACCAGTTCAATTTATCCTCCCAGTTTTTCGATAACACACCAAATTTAATTTTAATCGCCATGTACAATTCTCTACAGCTACAATTGAAATTGAACACTTCTCTATATTCAGAAAAATTGTTTTGTGATTATGTATCAAATTTCAGACTTCTCCGACTATATTCTTGGAGAGGAAAACTAGATTTGTTCAAACAAACACATTTTGAGTCAGGTGATAAAGCTGATAAACCACTTGCTAGACAGTCAAAAGGTGTGCAAGCTGCCGGGGCAATAAATAAAATGTCCTCCCCTAATGGACAGCTGATAACTGATCCCAGGCTGTTCATTAATCCAGCCTGAACAAACAGTTTTCATTCCAGATAGATTCCCCTTCTCTAACACTCACTTTTTTCATATAGATGTATTGTAATATTCTAAGCTACCCTACTCTGCAGCTAACAGATGGGTCTCCACGACTCCCTCTTGTACGTGGATGATGTGATCCTCTGTCAGACGTAAGGACATCCTTCTCTTCTATACTTGATCTAAAAAAAAAACTTCTGGGGGATTTCCTGGTTTACTATTACCTGGGGGGAAATCTTTGCTCACCCCTTTGTCTAATGGCATTGACTATAAATTTCTTGATAAACAACCACATAGAATTTCCACTGATCATTTTGTGTATCTAAAGGGATAAATATCGCTACAAATCCATAGTTTCTATTTCAACTTAATTATTTGAATTTGAGTGATGAGCTTTAAATTACCATAGATGAACGGAAATGTATCCCCCTTTCTAGGGCATGTGAATATTATTAAGATGGTAGTATTCCCTTAATTTATTAATCTCTTTCAAAACCCATTTTACTTACATCCTCCTTCCCAAAGACAATGCACTCCATTGTTATGCCCTTTATCAGGGCGAAAACGCAGCGCCCCCTCCCCCCATCTCCAAGGTGCACTTTGAGAGAGCCACGCCTGAAGGTGGCCCGGGCCTTGCTGTCTTCTGACATTATCATTTGGCCTGTTATGCCGCCGCATGTTTTTTCAGGTATCATGCTCCAGCTGTGGCATGGGAGAGGAGCTCGCTCTGTACCAGTTGGCCTAAAATTGAGTTTTGTAATGTAGCATTACTTATTGGAGCCTCCGTAGTTGCCATTTTATTTTCTAAATCAAATCTACCTGTCAAGCAACTGAAGAATGATTTTAGATTGTGTAACTCATTTGAAATTCTGAGCCAAATTATGGATGTGCTAGTTCTATCCGAATTGTCAATCAATGCTACTATATGTCAGAACAACTATTTTTTAGGCAGAATTTATGGACTTCTTTTTGCCTACAGTCTATTAAGGATCTCTACATTAACAACTATGTTTTTGCATGTTTCACTCAAAAATCTGATCTCTCTCCTATTGGAATGTGACGATTTTAAAACCAAGACCGAGACCGTGATAACAAGAAAAAAATCTTGCATTGCAATACAGGACGAAAGAACCCAAACCCTCTACCAGCCTGTTGAGTTCTCACGTCTTTCAATAATGTTTTAAAAAAATGGCCTCTGCTCATGTCTGTGGCATGGATGTGGTTCTGATATTAAATTTTGACGTGAACCAAAATTTTACTTTGCAAATAACACCGCAGACCAATCGCCACAACAGAATCCAACACCTCTTTTACCACCAATGGAAAAATGTATGTCCGACACTATGGAGAGAGTTTACATATATGAGAGCGCAAAAAGTATAGTTGAGTGCTCTAAAATAAACTCCAAACTCAGAGGTTGCAAGAGGCTTTTACCCACAGCACACCATAAAGCAAAAAAAAAATAATCACAGATGACATAAGATAAGACCTGCTGCATCTTCCATCTGCAAAACATGGCTGCAAATTATACGGTTGAGAAAAAGTGTGAGTGACAAGTAACGATGTGCATCATTAGGAGACGACATCTATCGCCATATGACATTTTTGTCATATCGCGCAGCCCTATCATCTGGGCACTTTTTTGGTATCTGCAAATTCGACAGATTATGTAGCGCTATATCTTACTTTGATATGATTCCCAAAAAAACCTCACGACTAGAACTCCGACCACCAAACATTTAATTTCACAGCTTGCTTGCCCTTTTTTCTCAGGCAACCCCTGCTCTCCATATTAAAAAGGCATGGATTAAGAATACTGCAGAGGAGATTTCGCATGAGTTATAGGTAAAACGGTTACATGGGGTCAAAGTGTGATCTATCAATGTCACCCACCGCCTGCACTTTTCCAAGACCAGACTGAATTCAATTTTTCCATCTGTCTCCGATATCTGTGATAAGTGTAAGTCTAATGACTAGACCGTAGGTCATTTTTTTCTTGCTCATGAGTATCTGGGATGACATTTTTCATTTGTACAGAAACATATTCAGCAGGTAGCTAATCCCTGAAAGTCTCTCTGTGAATTTGTGTTGCTGTGACTGGTCTTCTCCCTGCGTTTACAACAAGCCCTCATGTTTGTATGATCATAGCAAAAAAAAAAATACCTTGAAGAAATTCAGTAGTGCGTTCCTCACCCTAAATTTCTTATAATATGGGAACCCATTTTTTATATACTAATAAAATCAGACTATTTTATTGTAGTGTACTGAAATTGTGCTTCGATCCGCATGATTCTGGCCCTACTCTAGGGCCTTCCACAAACTCACCTGGCGTCGGTTCCATGGATGCGGATTTCTTATCACCAGTCCACGTGGACATTTCAGTCAATGTTTGCACTGACTTGAGCATGTGCACTAAACAACACATGCATCAGTCAACAGCTCTGTGTATCTGGGAAGCTTGACTAAATGATAAAGAGCTTTCAAGTCTAGAGAAGGGGTCACTGGTCTGCCTTGTCGAGCTGCTATGGTGCATGTTTGCAAGCAATGTGAGTGAATACCAGGAGGGCAAACTCACTGGTGCCTGAATAATACAATCAATACGGAATTACGACAAGAAATAGTGCTTTTTTTTAAAGGAAACAATGCATTATGGATTTTACATTTGTCTTTTGGTACTATTTTATAGGTTTCAGATAAATGTGACTTACACAGGCAGAGGTGCATCCCTTTACAGGAGACATTTTGGAGCTGTACTGATTGTCTTGCAATATGATGTGCATCGATTAATCACCTGCATTGTTGGCGTGAACAATCGGTCATGACAGGTTTGGAATATGTTGAATCCCACCTCCCTTGATACAAGGTGTGTTCATTTAAAAGGCATCCAGGGCACGATGGAATTTTTTGCAAGCCCTCAGTGGGAGAAATCGAAATAAGAATCACGGAAACGCGGACAGAAATATGAACCTCAATGAATGCACATCAAAACACAACCAATCAAATGAGCGCACTGAGCAACTGCAAATAATGGTGCTGTGCAAGAAGCAAAATTTGATTTGGCCTGGTGGTAGTGTTGCTGTATATGTGCTTGAGAGTGCAATGTGCCTCTTACGTAATTAGCCTCCTGTGTGAAATTTGATTTGTTTGGGTTAATCCACGTGTAATTATCCTCCTGAATCAAATGTGAACAGCGCTTGAATGATCTCTGCAGTTAGACTGGAGGAGTGTCTCCTGTTACACTTTACTGTATTGGGATAAGGCATCATTTCAATGCAATATTTTAACATCACATGGGTGTTGTGGTCCAGTACACCACTTTGCAATGTCACTTCCATCTGTGCTCTCATCACCCCGCCCCACTCTGCCTCCCTCCCTCCCTCCATCCTCACTCGCTCTAGCTTCTCTTCCATGTGACTGTTCCGCCACTGTGACAGGAACCATTCTGTCCCTCAGCCAGGCAGCACATGTTCTAGAGTCGACTGGTGAGCGGACCTGCACGTGAGTATCACCCATATGTGAAACTAAATTTATGAAAGAACGAAGAAAGAAATGAAACTGCGAGCCATTTGACAAGAAACTTGCATCCACAGCAGTCACTTAAGCCAGGGAGCTGAGGTGACCTTCTCAGATTTCATTTCAGTTCCCCTCCCTCTCTTTCCCAGAACAAGTGAGTAATTAGAGCAGAAACATTTCCCCACACACCCAGGCTGTCTGAGTGCCGAGCTGCTTTTGTGCCCGTCTGTATGAAGGCAGGCTTCAATAAAACTGTTATTGCAAACGACACTGCCGTCATTTTTTTAAGTAGTTGCTCTGGTTTCAGTGCTCATATACAAGCAACATCGGAGGAACCAGAAATCTTAATACACGTGCTAAGATTATCCATGTTGTCATGTGCCGTGAGTCATATAATTGTGAGTGTCATTTCAGAAAATGTGGTCACTATGCATTAGCAGAGATATACTGTATTCTTCCCTGCGAGAGCAGTGGGAGAGCAATTTCACTCGCGAACGCGAACACGAGGCTACCCACACCCACTAAATCTATGAAGTGAATTAAGAATTAATCCCCTAAATTGACTTGACGCTATCTGTAAGATACAAGGCAAGTCACTTTCCTGTGGCCTGCCTTTGTCAACGCCTACCTTTCACTTCCATTTATCCTCATGTCAATGCACACAAGTACATCTCTGCCTGCCTAGCAGAGGTGCAGCTCGTGGGGAATACAGGAGACATGACCCCTGCACTTTTTCACGGGGAAGTATGGGCAGTATTTGGACAAAAAAAAAAAAAGGAGAAACTGTAGGCACTAGGACCACTAGGAACCTCCCCTCCCCTGATTCACACAAAGGATGTAGCTTACGTTAAGAATATTACATTTTCTGCTCGCTCTCCTCGTATTTATCTAGAAAGCTGGCCACATTAAACAGTATTGATTATCTATTTTCGATGGGGTAGAGCAGCAGGGTGATTGACTGTTGCTTAAAAAACTAATATGAGAGCTGTGTACCACCCCGGTCCACACTGACTACCTCTACTTGTACGCTTAAAAAATGCTACTGACAGCATTGCTGCTGTGGCGCTCCAACTGCCAGCCCTGTCATTATACACTGAGATTTTTCTCAAATAAATGGCCATCAATAATAATAACAATGATTTCTTCATAGGCGGTCAAAGTGATTTTCAGAACTACCGAGAGAGAGAACCTCCTGCCTATAGGCCGCGACGCCCACTGCTGTTCACCTAAGTTTCGATTAACTTAACACGATATGATGATGGGCTGCCTGTGGTGACACAACTGACACCTATCAATACAGTGTCGACGTCTGCCACTGCAGAATACATGACACAGGTGTGTGTGTGTGTGGGGGGGGGGGGGATGCATAACCCATAGGACTTTTGAAGGCTACATGTGTACTATGATGGTCGCATAGAAGAAGAAACTCATTTAGGTTATAATTATGTTAGCAGGTTGACAGAACGGCAGTAACCTCCTGGTGTGGTTTGGTTACGACCATTCATTTCATTAACAGGACGCAAATTATAAGAATTGTGAAAAACATGTTTGTTTTTATTTGCCCTACCTAGGGTAGAGATATCTGAAAAACGAATGCTTATTAGAGGATTTGTCTCACACACACACACACACACACACACACACACACACAGCTTTGCAATAATAATTCCGCCCCTGCTGCCTTGCGAGCCAGAAATAGACTAATGAACAGATATGAGCACATAAAAAAACTCCACATGTTCACCAAAATCTGACACTATTTTTGACTTTGCCTCATTGTTTTTCTTGTTCAACCCATCTTTTCCAGGGTCACACATCCTTCTGACCTAAATGCAACGAACCAACTGATCTCCTGAAAAGGTCCATTGCAGTACAAGTTACGGCATGCGATGGCTTCAAGTGTGAAAAGAGGAATATAACGCAACGTTCTCACGACTATGATTTGTTTTGGCTTCGACTGATGAGCGCAGACTTTCATCCATCCTCTGTCCACCCCACACCCCGGTGCTCGCGGCGGACGCGTTTGACTGCGCGATGCGAAAAGTGACGGGAGACAAACAACAGAGGTCGAGCCGAAGGCTGAGCACAGACATTCACCATAACCGCCCTAAAGTTAGGACCGAAATATACGAGGCGAAACACTTCGGCAGTCGCGCAAACAACGCCCATCTCCACCGGCGGGGCGTCGGAGAATTAAAGAAAGGAGACACGGGATGGAGGAGGAGGGCAGCTTCTCCCCCCCCCCGTCGCCCTTACCGTCGAAGACCTTGGAACGACGACGGCCACGACATCCGGGACTTCTTCAGCCCGGGTCGGTGCCCCGTGTCCACCGCGTACGTCCGGTCCATGTTCCTCGGGTTGAGATAGCGCTCGGTGTCCGAGAAGCCCCTTTGTCTCACTCGCTCGTTCCTGCGCGCGGCGCGCGCGTGGTGCAGCGGAGGGAGCGCGGGCGGCTTCTGCTGCCGCCACAGATGTTTGGGCGCCTTCGCACTCGCCGCGCCGCCGCCGCCGGCCACCGCTTTCCCGCAGACTGGCTCCATCCTCCTCGCCACGTCGGTTTAAAGATGAGTGGATGAAGAAAAATGAAGGATTTAGTTGAGGGGCACTCGAATCGAGGGACCCCGGGGAAGGTGATGTGACAGGACTGCAAGATATTTTACCTTTGACAAAAAACAAAAAAAACACTCCGAATGTAAAATTATAACCATGCAAGTGGTAGAGACAACTTTTTTTCTTTTGTTGTTATGCTGGGTGTTTCGTGTCCAGTTTGTGGTTTGTTTTTTGGGAGCTCACTTTATGAGTTTAACTCCATCTACTTGACTCTGTCCTGCAGAAACACGTTGGACGGAGCCAACGACGAGGCCACTTGCGCATCACGAGGTGGACCTCGGTAACGAAGCGGAACTCTCTAAACTGAGTTGGGTGTCCAAGAGCTCCCCGCCTTCTCCGTGCACGCCCATTTCAGCAAGGTGCTTGTGTTGCTGCTGCGACGGTGCACAGGACAGTCCTTGTCCCGTTCACGACGAAACGCAAACTTCCGTAAAGCCCCCGCGCGGCCGTGGTTAACTTGACGCGCGACATGCGTAAAAGCGCCCAGACATGACAAGCCCGTCCTTCCCTCCTCGGGTGCCCTGCAGGAACAGGCGCCGACGGGATACAGGGAGCAGGATGTTGCATTAAGCATGAGGGACCCACCCAGAGCACCTCCCTCTAAATCCTCCGTGAGTGAAAAGCAGGAGGTGGGAGTGGGCAGAGCCAGGTGGCCAAATCGTATAACAACATGGAACCAGCCCTATGATCCAATAGTCCTGATGCACTTTAGGTTTATCACAAAAGACGTGTAGGGTTGTAGAGATGAAAAAACACTGAGTGGACTTTGCCAAATAGGAGTGTATTTGTAACAGAAGGCATTGAACACACTATGTTTGTGAGTCTGTGCCTGTGATGTCTGCACAGGGGTGCAAACATCCAGTCGCCTTGTTAAATTTCTCCTCCTCTGCTGTGATTCGAGAGAAGACCGCTTTCCCTCCTTCCTCCTCCTCCTCCTCCTCCTCTCCCCACACTTCCCTTGCAGCTCAAGCCCATTATATTCCGGGAACTAACAGTGTGGGGAATGAAATCTCCCCTGCTTTAACAGCAGAAATGCAATCTTCTCTGCAACAAGGTGTTCGTAAACAGAAGTGGCAGGTAAGTGTAATGGTGGCCGGACGGCACACAGAGCAGAGAGAATTGGAGTGCCATGCATGCACACATGAGCAGCTCATGAGTGGACGGTGTGTTCGTATAGTGAGGTTTACCATACTCCACTTAGTACTGTCACTTTTTATTTGAAATTCAAACATTCAATCAAATGTTTGGGGGGGGGGGGGGGGTATTGCATATCATTTCTCTTGCAAAATATAATTTTGTGCTTAATTTGCTCACGCAGGAAAGAGACACAAAGAAAACACCATATTCCTCACCTGTTCAAATTAAAAACTCGACATGTGTATCAGCAGTAGCCTGGGACCCCGATGAATTCTGGGAGCTCATTGCATTTGCAACACCAGACTCGGTCTGGATCCTTATCAGACATCCTTGCTCAGACATTTTGTAATCATCATCACAGGCATCTCCTCTCTGCTCACTCTAGTCTGTTGACTCATGACAATTCAAACAAAAAGCACATATTCACAGCAGCACGGCCTCACCTTGTTCTTCTCTCCTCAAGAAGCAAAAAAAAAAATGCTACTGAATATATAGGGTGTTCAATTAACACCTACACTCCTTCAGCCCATACCAGTATTTACTGAGGGTTGAAACATACAGTGACCGTAACACCAGGAAAAATATATTGTCATTTAGCTCCATTCCCAAGCTCATGACATTTCTAAATCACTATCTGAAAGGTAAAGCATCTCAAAAGATTTCACTGACAAACAATAAACTATCAAACTAAGCATTTGGACTAAAAAGAAACCCCCACCAGTTGGTTTAACCCATGATGTCAGCGATGACATCACCAACACAATAAAAAAACAGAAATTCTGGGCGGGGCCTCTTTCAAACAATTGACCTGCATGGTGGCTCAGAACAAAGGAACAAACAATTGTAAGTATGGACAGAGAAACAAACCATAAAACAATTTCCAAACCTGTAAGTTAAAGATAACTGAAAGTAACTTACGGCTGGTTGTTTGCTTTAACTTACATACTGTATGCTTTGATGTGAACTGTTACATAATGCTAACACAAACAAACCCGGGATAGTGAGTGAAGCAATGTTACCTCAGCAATGCTAATTTATAGCAAAATGAACACGTGTAGAAAATAATATGATGTAAGATGATTTGTAAAGGGATGAGTGGTGAGTACAGAGATCTCACCCACTTCGTCACAAGGTCCCAAACTAAAACGCGTTTGAGTATTATCCTTCAAACTGGATTGTTTTTATTGTTTTTTTATGACGCAGGCCTAAAGGGAGGTACGCAATGACACAGAACATGCAGAATTTAATACTGCACACTAAGAATTGACCTGAACCTTCATTTTCTATATACATTTAATTTTCTTCTTTTGTTTTGTTCCTTCACAATATCATGGGGAAGGATTTATCTTAACCAAACAATTTATCAGATGGGAAACTTTTGTTTTCAAAAGCATACCTTGCTGGATGCTTACCACCTGTAAACATATTTTTTTAAACTGTTGACATATATACCTGTCAGTTGTTAACCTAATCTGAGCCCTTAAGTCTTGTGTATGTTTTCCTTCCAACTTGATTTGATTTGGAATAAATTAATAATGACTGAGATAAAGGGCGGTCGATAATTAGTGATTCCGCCTGATTGCTTTCGATGCCGATACTGACCTTATTTGACAGAGCAGGTAAACAACCAAACTTGAACAATTCAGTTTCTTAGTCACAACAGTGTTGAATATCTCTACTTTGTATCGTCTTGCTGTGGCCTCGTGTTACCCGACACGTAGAAGGATGATCTGATCAGTTCCGTACGTGAGCTGTGCAGATTTTTGAATTTCAAAAAAGGCAACTGTTTTGGACTGATATAAATATCTACCAGTACTGTGACTCTGTATCCATAAACTTCCTGTATGTGCTTGTTTTTGTAGAACCCCCCCCCCCCCCCCCCCCCCCCCAACACTCCAATTGATCTCTTGGATTTGTTTCTGTGTTGATAATGAATTGTGCCTTTTATGTGAGCCTGGTTTGTATTTATAAAATTGTATTGATCCATTAAAATTAGAAGAACATTCGTCTGCATTTACGTGTACGCGGACAACACAACTTCATACAGTATTTGCCACTCTTCCATAGTTTATAGTGAAACAAATCAGGCTGTCTTGGGACTTGGCATCTACCAACATAGTCAACAAATGTTTATGTATTTTGAAGCGCTGCAGGATATTAATCATGTCAAAATCTTTACTCTCGCTATAGATAAACAAATGCAGTCAAACTGTGGGTTTATATACTGCGTTAGTCACTGAGGAGAGGCAAAGACAATAGCTCTGGACTTGTTGTTTTGTTTTCACATTATGCGACCAAGTTAACATAGTGAACTATTTTGCTCTACATCTCACCCATGCACTCATATTGCAAACAGTCTCATTCAGAAACATACAAAGTAATTGCCACTGAACTCACTCAAAAGTTGTAGTTGGAGCATTTAGTGCAACACATCTTTCATCTGTAATTCTTCACATCTGCACAGTTCTTCCGCACCGATGTGCTGAATTATAGATGAATCAAGCTCGAAGCAATGTTAAGATGAATGGCCTTTTTTACAATTCTCCCCATCACCCATTCCCTCGCCTACACTCACTTTTTGCTCACGCTTAGGATGTTTTGTTATGAAAGCAGTCAGATTTGCTTGACGTGGTGTTAACATGATGGAACACAACTTAGAGTTTTATGGGAAGGCTTATTTTTGCAGCTACATGGGCTGAATTACAATGAATCTGGAAAAAAAGTTGACAAAAACAACTCTATATTTTGAAGTTCTCCGTGAAGAAACAAGAAAAGCCAGTGATTGAGAACTGTCCATGTCGTAAGTAGCGGAGCTGGTGACAGGCCTGTACTGCCTTTGTCTTCCTGCCTTCAAATGATCACACAACCTCCTTTCAAATCGCTCCATCCTTATCCAGCCACTGTAGCGTTTTCAAATAGTGGTCACTTGAGAATCGTTTGCCCTTTTCTGAAGTTCACGTGTCAGTTTGCTGACAGTTATTCAGACAGGATGGGCTGCCTCTACCTTATGCCTGACACTCTTTTGGCATTATCACGTAAAGTAAATCATTCAGTATTGACTATATATCTTGATTATGGGTGGCAGCTTTATTCCGTCACAAAGTGGACAATGTTGTGAACAATACGTGAAACACCTGGCTAGGGACAAAAATGTGAGAAACAATGACAAAAAAAATATACTGTATTTCCCGGAATCCAAACTTTCTTGATATTAACGCAGCAATTTTGAATCAGAGGAAACTAGTTCAGCACTATTGTGCGTCAGAGTTGCCTGGAGAATTGCTGTCTCCCTGAAAATGTCATTCACAACTAAGTGTCACTAGCTTTTCTTTTTTTTCCCCTATGAAGAAGTCTGTAACAATAACACCTTTCTTCTTGTTTAAACTCTGTCCGCTGCACCATGTAACATTTTCTCTAATTAAAGCCCTTTTAACAAGCCTAGGCCTCATTAATAAGCTGCACCTCACCTCTCTCTATTGTTTATGCACTCTGAGACACTGCAGGTCCCATCATCCTTGGCAAAGGGAGAGAGAAGGACAAGACGGGAAAGAGTAGAAGGGGAAGCCGATGCTTTTTTCGTTTCTCATCTGGCACATGACGAACCTTTGAGCAGTGCCTTTGGAAGCATGCCATCGCAGTCAGAAACAAGTTAGAGGATTGACAAGTGACCTCTGTCATTTGTTTCCATGTAGAATATGAACCTGGTACTATGGGGGATTTTCCACTGACAGATCGGGTTGACCACTGAATATTTCTGCCATTTCCAACTGTCTGGACACATTTCTGGACGGTTCGGTCTGAGGTAAATTATGAGTCCCCCACTGGACCACAGCCTTTGATACAGAATGCTGTTTGGTATGTTTGTTTCCGTCTCCCCTCAGAGGACCGGGCTGGTTGAAGACTTGCCCGTCTCAGCCAAACCTCATTTCATCCAAAACCACTCTGATGAATTCTGCAGCATCCTCCAGATAGGGTGGGATTCTTTTCTCAGTGGCTGTACGGTCATGTTTTCCGAGAGCCTGAGAGTGCTGAACGTCTCTCGGGCATTTGTAAGTGATCCTTCTATGTCACACAACAGAGAAAACTTAATAACTGAGACTTTAAGGTCTACAGCCTGAACAATATGCTCGACAAAATGTCACAGCTTGAATGATTAGTTTAAAATAAATCCCTGAGTGACATGTATAAGGTGAATGTGTCGTATAACACTAGATTTATCAAAACCAGTGTCAGTCGGATACATGAATGGAAAGATCTGCTCTGTAATTTTCTGTTGTTCTACCGTTGCTTTTATCTCGTTTATAATGTCTCAAATGGTGAATTATATTCCTTGTTTTATTTGTAAGTGGTGACAACATAAAACTATTAGGCCTAGTAACTTGATGAGTCACAGGCCTCAGACCATATAGCCAGTCAGAGATCATTTAAATACCAGTGGTTTACATTTACTTAGCACATCAAAAATAGAATTACTGACAACCATTTTCAAAATCTTAACGTAATTGATTTCCTGCCTTTCAGGAAGTCTTTGGGCTCCGTTTTTTTTCTATGATGTGAAACTCAATTTGTACAGACTTAACAATTGTGTGCGTCGGATAGGTAAAATTGGGGTGTATGTATGGGAAATGCAGGTTTTTTGATTTTAGGTTATGATGCAGCAGAGGAAAAACAGGGACTTATCCAGTCTTCGCTGTTATGAAGTATGCTTTGGCATTTTCAAAATGAGACATGACTGCTGATCAACAACCTTTTACGTTACAGTACATTCTTTTCGCAGACATTTTTGCCAATATGATGATAAATGTACGACCGCCTCTGCCACCTGAGCTACTGTGAGACATGAATGCTTATTGTTTTCTGGGGCATGTTTCACAGATAAACTTCAACTGCGGCTTAGATCTAATTAATAGTCAAACTTCATAAACACATCTAAATATGTCCATTGCAGAATCCAAAACTGGATACATTTGCATGAATTCTGGGTAAATTAAGACTTTTTTTCAAACTAAAAATGCTGACTGAGCCTCTGTGTCAAACCGCTCAGCTCCGTTCATTTGAGCAGGAAATGTTTACCAACTTGATGAATTCAACTGGCACAGCATTTTTGTTAGGGAAATTCAGCGAAGAGCGTAACAATACATCAACAACTCAGACAATACAAGTGACGTAAAGTCTCCAACAGTGTCGACCTGTAGCAGTGGTGAGATGCTGTGGCTTCTTAAGGGATCAGGACTCAAGTCAAGCTCAGGATGGTTTCATCGAACAAACAAAAATCAATCAATTACGACGTCCTCACAGATTTCACTCCTCACTGCTCATTACACAATCGTTTATACATTGCCTCTATTTTGTCACTTGGAGCCACTGCTCAGCATTTGTCACTGATTGTTGCCAGGGCAAACGTGGGTAACAGGTAAAGGAGGGTGGCTTTATTTTCGTGAAACCGGCCAATCTAAGAGTAAAATTAAAGTTGCCTAAACAGCTGACCAGTCTGAAATATGTCACATTGATTTATGTTTAACTGAACTTACATGAATGAAAACAAAAGCACAAGCTCTCCAGATGCGCCGTTTGCTATGGAAAATGATTGCAATCATGTTAACTACACATACAGTAGTAGCAGATGAGTTAAAACATTACTACCTGAAAAGTAAAAAAAAAAAAAAAATGCATTGATTTCAACCTGTGAGCAGATACATAGTGTGTGTGATGTTTCCAGTGCCTTTAGACAGCTGTACTGATCCACCCAACCAGTCCACTCGACTCAGCCCTTACTCTAATTACCCATTCAACCGAAAAACATGCTGTTCATTAGAAGACACTCGCACACGCACATCTTTGTCCTACCTGCTGCTGTCGGCGGAGGTGATGGCGATGAGTGGCGGGGTGCGTAGTGGCAGTGTGGTGGGCCGTGGTGGGACAGTGACCGTGTCTGGCTCCAGCTTGCGATCGCAGTAGTACTGCTCGGCCTGTCTAAAGGCCAAAGGGGGCAACTGCACTGTCCGGCAAGACAGCCTGCGCACCTGGAAGGGCTCCATGCAGGTGACCGGCCCCGGCTCTGGGGAGTCGGACGAATCATCTGACACCTGGATGAGGACGAATTAAGGGTAAGTGAATTATGAAATTCAAATTAAAGGTTTAATGGACGAGGCAAAATGAAAAAGGCTTTGCTCGTATCGACACGTATTGGCAAAACCAAACAAAGAATTATCATCAACTCGGGAGCTAAAGACCCAATTGTACAAGACTCAATTGCAAAATGTAGCAAGACGGAAAGTGAATATTGGACGTACATTCACCGTACAAGTGGTCAGAAATATCACTGAATAGCTAATGTTGTTAGCTATTCAGAGTGGGGGAAACATACTTTAGTCAAGAGATGTGCCCACATTACATATAAAATCTTTGTAAATCTTTTTTGAATAATTGTTCGCTATGAATCGAGTTTGTTTAGAGGCTATGCGGTCATGTGCACAAATGATATAATCTTAATTAATTTTGTATGCAACTTTATGATTGTGAATGCATCTTGACGTTCTATAGGCTCAACAGTAATGACTGATAATGATTTACATTCCATCCAAGAGAAGAAAACATGAAATAAGCTGATGGCAAGTGATGATTAATAATGTTACAAAATAAATTAATAAATAAAATGAAGTAAACAAGATCAAATATATTGGCAAAAGAAGTCACGAAGGGCATGCTGTTGGATGTAACTAGCACTCAAAAAAAAAAAAGTCACCCGCTTGAGATAAGGTCAAACTGAAAATCACACAGCACGTCAGCTCAAGGGAGGAGGGGGGGAAAAAACAGCAAATGAAAAGAATTTCAGCAGGAGGCAAGCGCCGTCTGAAAGCTGAGACTGTGTACTTCTAAGGTGAAACCACTGAGAGGAGAGAAACTCATTCTACATTAGCAAGTTAACCTGGTGGAAACATCAGGGCGTCTATGTATCAGAAAAGTTGACCCTGCTGCAGTGATGCAGCGCAAAGCCTCCTTTAAACACAGGACTGCTTCAATTCCAATGTATCTCACATTGTCGTCAAAAACCTTTTTTAGGAAGTATTGCAACTGGAAATACAGATAATCTCATTTTGAGAAAGGCCGAACATATTGCAGAATGCTAATTTGCTATTTTGAGAATGCAAATTGATATTTTGCTTCATTTGTTTTGGTCTCCATCATAAGATGCTTTTTTTATTTTATTAACACACAATACACTGAAGACTCTTGTGGACAGAAGTTCAATTACATGTCGTTTCTTTGGCACACTTTCCTCTGGGACATTACAGCGGTAATCAGTTATTTATCTATCGAGTGGTTGCAGGACTGTCTTTGATCCAGGACTCTCTTGAAAACACAAGCACACACACACGGTATGGAGTGAGCTGCTGAGACGGCATGATGAATTGAGGCAGCTTCTGTGTCATTAATCTTGCCGCGAACTATTACAAGTTTTTATTTGTTCCGCATGAATAACAAGACTCTCCCGTTAAGGAAGGGTCAACCACTGACGTTTATATATTCAACATTTACAGCACATTTACAGGTGATAAGCCCGCATTATATCCCTTTTGTAGAGCGAGGGCCTCTCCTCCCTTCAGCCCACAACACAGAATCTCGGAGAGAGATAGTACAGTTAATACCCGGGTGTCCTAAGGGTCACCAACTGCGATGGCACTCTCTACCCAGACTATTTTGGAGCGGAACAGCCAACTCCAGCAGTAACAACTGAGACAGACTGTCCAGACACAATGCAACCCGGAAAGGATTCCTGACAATCAGCCCTGACAGGCACATTTTTAATGAGCACTGCAATAGTTAAACGGGGGGATTTTTCCAGACTATTTTATGTATTGCAGGTTTTCATTGAGTAGATTGATTTGCTGTGCCAAGCAGAGAGTGGTGCGTGCATAGCCTGCAGCAACCTGCTGGATAACTACACCTATTCACCCTCCAAGTGCAAACAAATGAATTATCCTGGCAGTCAGCACTATATGCTGCCCCTTACAGCATTATACATCTCTATTAGACCAGAAAGACCGATGTGTGAGGACTGATGTGTGTGTGTGTGTGTGTGTGTGTGTTGGGGGGGGGGGGGGGGGGGGGGGGGGGGGGGGGGGGGGTTGTCTAGTCAGTTCTTATGTAGCAGGGACCTACTTTCAAATTATGGGGACAAATCCCCATAACATAAATCATCCACTTTTAAGGTAAAGACATGATTTAAAGTAGTGGAAAGTAATGTTAAAGTAAGGTTTGGATTAAGGTTAGGGTTAGTGTGTGTGCATGTATTGCATGTTTGTCTCTCCTCTCTGTCTTTGTCGTGACTGTTGTGCCTCACCCCTCCATCGTGCAGCCTCAACACCTCAGCCCCCCCCTCCTCTTCCACCCCGCCATCCATCAAGATGCCAATCTTCATCCAGGAAGCCATCGAGCCTTTCATTCCTATAATTACCTGTATTAGACTCATTGCCATAGAGGGTGCATGGCTTGCAGAGGGGAACGGGGGAGCCGACATGATTAACCCTCACAGACTGAGGGTAAAGCAGAGAAATGATGAAGCTCACGACTCTGTTAGGTCAGTATTAACCACCAGACAGTACGTTCAGAGACCACTAAACAATTTATATAATGACATTTTGTACTTATGGGATACAGGTGTGTTATATTTCTACTTGCACTTAATTTTATGTAATAAACTTCAGCTCTATCAAATCACTCAACTTACTTAATCACTTAAAATCTAATTTCCATCTTATGTTTTTAATCAAGTTCATTCACCTTCACCTTGGACAAAGTTAAGAACTCTCCTTTACAAAAAATGTCAAAAACTAAGTTTTCAAAATATCAGAATTTTACAATATTGATATACTACACTTATCCCATGATAAGAAGAAAATCGAAAAAATAATGGATGTCTGTGTGTGTGTGTGTGTGTTCATGTGTGTGTGTGTGTGTGTGTGTGTGTGTGTGTGTGTTCGTGTGTGTGTGCGGTCGGCGTGCGTGTGTGTGATTTTCCACTGTAGAAAATACACACAGTCCTTCATTATCACTCAGTTGTGCTGTCTCTCCTAATGTCTGAAGTGGCTCTTTATGATAAGTGGGATCAGTGAAAGGTTAATTGGTCTGCTGTGGCTCTTCTGTGCTCTCTGTGTACTTCATGTGCCAATCCAGATCCAGGCAGGTCCAACTGTTTGGCCACAGGTCACATTTGATTAAATCAGCAGAGAGCCTACAGGTAAAAACGAACGATGCATGTTGTGGATTCGTTTTTTTGCTATTCCTCTGTTTGTGGGAAGTCATGAAGGAGATCATTTTCTTGTTATCAATAAAAACTGAGACAAAATATTTGGCACACACAATAGTGCAATGTAGTGAGGCCTAGCTAGTTGAATGCTGCCTTCCAATGGAAATGATGCTTGGTAACTATAGGGAGGAATATTGTAAGAGTACTGTGGCATGGTATTGTTCGCAGCTTAGCGCTGACAAACACACTGTTTAACCAATGCATTACAGTTATGGCTTTTGGGCTTTTGGTTTTGGAGAGAAAAGACGTGACTGTCCAAATTCTTTGTATACCAGGTGATCTGTCTGACAAGAGTCCCATCCACGTGGCGAAATCCAAAGCTCGGTTTGCCAAATTAAATTGTTGCTAAGGAGGAGGAGTTCAGCACATTGTCAAAATAGCAAACTAGTTTTCCAACGTAGATACAAAGTAGCCATATAGAGTCGGTGAACGGTAACGGGATTAAATCTAAGCATTAGCAGGTTCACACACAGTTGATGACATTGATGGCGGATCTGGTTTCTTTCGGGAAAAAATATCCTCTATCTCAACAATATTTCTTCAGTGGTTTGAAAAATTGTTCATTGTGTAGATAAGGCAATACTTCAGGTCTATAAATCAGCCGCGAGACATAGTAATAACCTCTGTGTCGTATAGTGAAGAAGTACTTCATTAACTTTAGTGTAAAAAAGTGTAGAGTAAAAAAAAAAAATCTATTCAAAATGGGTTCTGCTCTGACGGGAGCCCTTTGCTTACATGTGTTTGCTGACTAAAAGTGTGTTCAAACCGCCTGAGGATACTTTGATCATGAGCACATCAGTATGTATTACCAACTGAAATGTCTGCCCCCGTTATAAAATAGGTGTTTTGCAGTTTCAAGGGCCAACCAACGCCCATCCTTGAGAAAACACTCTTGAATAGGAATGTACATGACAAAAATGTATTCATCACCTGACCTCTTGGGGGTTATGGCCTTTGATGTGATGCTTCTTAGATATGCAGGTGGTTCAACTTTGGCATTGATATTGTTGTTAAGCCTTTTCACTGTTCCATCTTTGTAACGGTGCTGCTGCTCATCAAACAGCCAGCTCTGTTTACCGAACCACTGGGGATCGAACCATATCACGTTCTTTTAGAGGTTTGAATGTTACTCCCTCATTCATTACAATTAGACCATTTTGTCAGCAGAAAAGAATCCATCCCCATGATCATAAACTGAATTTTTCATCAACACCTTTTTTTTTTCTTTTGAGAGAACAACTTGACACCAAACATTGGCTGGGTGTCGCTTGGCCTTCCGATTTCTGTACATGTTCACAGTGGAAACGGCATCTGGACAAGACCTCGGCCCAGTCAGTCCTTTTGTTTTATAATTATACACATATATATAAATTAGTTTAAGAAAAACAATGGCATGAACTTATCAGTATGCAGTACATGTGTTGACATCGGGAAGAGCTTCTTTTCCTTAATGCACTTTTCTTCATCTTTCCACATATGCCTGCTTGCATACTGATTACGTCTGCCGAGTGTAGGAGCATTGCCCGAGGCAAGCTATAAGGCATCCCCTTACTTATTTACTTACTTATGTCTGAGAAAGGTTTCCATGAGATCAATATATATTACAACATCGTACAATCCACGACTAGAGAGACTGAATGTGATCAATGTTCAAAGATGTTTCAAAAAGCAGGTGTATTGATCTTGGATCCGGACATAGTACCACACACCAACACTCCAAACTCAATGAGTGGTTTTGACACGAGCTACTAAACGAAACAGCGCTGATCGCTATAAAGGGTTAGATCAAGCTGAGGGAAGGCACCATCTTCGCTTTGAGCCAGGGGCAATCTGCACTATATTCAGTATGCCCAACCCGTCATCATCAGTGCCATCATTCATCTCTTTGCTCTGAATTTAGCAATTGATTTTTATCAGAGAATAAATCTTAAATGGATTGTGGGTAAAGGCCGGGAGCAACGACAGAAGTGACTGGCAAAGAAGTTGACGCAGACAAAGGGTGGAAGGGAGAGAGGGTCTGAGAGAGGAGATGGAAAAGAGAGATTGCCATTGGAGGAGATGCAGTAAATCACCCGGTTGAAAAAAACTATTTAGTCGTCCCATTTATCTACCGATATGTGGGCAGCTTTTGTCTGTCTGGAAGCCAACACTGCATTTGAAACAAAACAGAGAGAAAAATGTTTTATTAACAGGTTCTCCTATGCCAACCTTATGTATTTAGGAAAATTTGACATCTATGGCTCATGTTACTCTCCAATCCAAAATTCAAATGACAGACGCAGGTTTGCTTTGCAAATGCTGTCCTTGTCAGACGGTTGCTGCAACAACGCTGGTTCAATCTGTCACTCCATGGCGAGAGGTTGGTATTTACAACCAGGCTGTGTGTTTTTACAGCTTGATCTGGCGGCTCACCTAGCTGTAAAACACAGCATCCTGTGGGGTAATGAAAATTAACTCAGTTCATCTCCTACAGTACACAGTGCTCACAGCTTCTCAGCAGATTTCACATGTCAGGGTCAAAGGACGAAGAAAAGAAGGGCGCTGCATTGGGATTGGGAATAATGTATTGTCTATATATATATATATATATATATATATATACAGTATATATTTACTCCTCTTTTTGTTCTCGGATCTATGAATAATTCCACAGACAAAGGTTAATATCACGGTTCATGATGTCCATACATGGGAACAGTGTTTTGATTTGGAGTCAGAGACAGTACAATAGGGAACACTTCTTGGGCTTGGAAATGACATTGTGACATGACCACGTGATACGTTTATTTTTAACATCTTAGGATTTCTGTGGATTTACAATACAATATCAGAGAAGACAATGTGGTGAGGCGATGCCTCGATGATTTTTATTCATTGCACACTATATACGGCAAAGAGATCACTGCTGAAAGTGGCGTTAAATAACGTAGACTGGTTCTCTAACGGTCTAGATTCCTCATCAATCATCAGATAACCCCAGTTTCTTCACAGTATATTTACTGTGTGAAACACAGCCTGTGCATGCAGCTGCACCATATGTGGAGTAACGTTGAATTCATAATTTCTTCCTGTTATTTACCCACAGCTGTGGAGGTAACTGCTGCTCTTGTTATATGCAAATTACCTTTCTGTTCTCAGACATTCATGGCCGCACATTGAGATTTTTTTCTTTTTCTTTTTATCCATCAAGTATTCAAGTAAGACTGCCCTACGTCCTGTCCATATTTTCATAACCTCTTGGGCTGCACACTGTGAATAAAAAATGTTTATCTAAATTTTGATGTGACATAGGACACATTAGATAAAAATATGTATGGTTCTAAAAGTGTCCACTTTTACAGCATGATAGAACGAGGTTGTGAAAGCAAAACACAAACGCAGAGGACACTAACATATCCGATCCCATCTCGCTTCCATTTACCTCAGCGGGGAAAGTGAGAAAAATGAGACGTGAGAAAAGATTGAGTGCGAGAAAACTAGCAGGACAGGTGATAAAGAAGTAACAGCGGTGTGCTGAAGTATCGTATTGGAGTTGAGGGAAATGAATCAATTAGTTTCAAATGGTGAACAGCACTGACAGGGGGCTTAAAACTCACAACACATTTTGGGGGACACTGCACTGGAATATATAAAGGGTGGAGCCCACTTGTGGTGTTCTGTACCTAAAGGCTGCACTGAAGATGAAGCATTAGTGTCAGGAGGAACCGACTGAAGTCGACGAATTGAATGTGGAATTTAATAACTTTGATACAAACAGGATACGAGACTCATCGCTCCATGAATCCTTCATGTCGACTTTCCCGGGCAGAGTTCACACACCACTCTCCAGGCATCAACTCCACACCCATGCTGAGCACCCTGCCAAACACCTCATGCAAGATTAATCACACTTTTTACGCAGTCAACAGGCTGTGAAATGAGAGCGGTGTGCAGGTGGTAATTTCCTTATACACGGCGTATAAGAATAAATAATATTAGGCTTGTCTACTACCTCTCTACCTGTGTGTGTGTGTGTGTGTGTGTGTGTGGCTGTCTTAAAGTGCAAGATCCACGTGGACAAAAGAACAAGCTGGCAGACCCTGACAAGTACTTGGACACCAGATAGATCAAAAATTTTCCCCCAGTTGAGTTTTGGCTTGAGGAGAAAAAGACAAATAATTTCCCAGAGTGCCTGTAAATATCCCCATTTCATGGCACTGCCTGATAATCAAATTACATGGTTCAAATATGGAAGCGATTGCTCCACTCACTCTCTCATAAATAAATAAATAAATAGGTAGATAAGCATGTAGCTCAGAAACAATTAACATTTTTTGCACTCGGCCTAGCAAATCAGACTGCTGTTATTATTATGTCAGGTATACTGTAACGATGAACTCCGCTGAGTGTGATGCAGGTAAAATGTTCATTTTAGAAACAAAATCAAGAAAAGGTAGTGGAAGGTGTAAGAGGAGAGGTGAATGAGTGCTTCCTACCTGAGCTGAGATATGAAAATATGGTTTGGCTTTTGTTGTTTCTGATAATAATATCTATAATCTATAATAGGCTATCTCAAATCCTGAAGGGGATTCAGACAAGTGTCGAGAGCTAGTGCAGTGGCTTTTGGGGGAAATGATCAGATGTCTGTGAAATGGAATTGGGAATCATAACATGTCGTCCCACCCATTTATTCCATTATGCCATTATTTTATCTCTGTTTTGTGTCCTACTCATCCCTCAGTCACTTTTCCACTTCTCTCAAAACACCCCCCCCCCCCCCCTTCTCTGATCCTGTTCAATTTAATTTACCAGCTCTTTTCATTTAATATTCTGTCATCCACTTCCCCTCAGCACATCTCCCCGCCCTCACCTGCGTGTGCTAGGCACTGACTGGCTTTACTGTTGATTAATGTTAATTTAAGTCATCATAATAATTCAGGCAAAATCCAAACCCACCCCCTCATCCTCTCATTTTGCCCACTTCCCACGCATTAAATCTATAACCATCCTCCTCTCAAGATTGAGTTTGAAGAAAAACAACTGACCTTCTGATTCAACTAGATTTTCATTTGAATGATCTGATATAGATTTATAAAATCCCAAAGTTTTTTTTTAATAGATGCCTTTTACAGTGTATGGCCTTTTCCCGTGAAAATTACAGCACAGTGTTTGTTTTCCTGATATGCGATGTGTATATCACAGTTATGTCTGATTTACACTGGCTGCCTGGTGATTTGATTTAAATGATATACGGATAATGCACAAAATACGGCACTTGTTGACACTTAAATGTGAATTAATAAGTGCATTATGTAACTACTTAGGGGTCAATTCTTAATGTAAACAAATATTTCAACAATGCACCATATTAGAGGGCTCCTTCTACAATTCACGGAATTAGTTCTGAGAGAATCTTTTTCATATCCTGGCAAAATTCGTATTTTTCACTGAACTATCCCTCAACGCTGAATCGAATCAGATATCAAATCGAATTGGGACCTTGTGAATCGTAACTAAATCAATTTGGGAAATCGGAGGCGATACCCAGTGCAACATCCCCATCCTCTCTCCACGTCCATCCACCTCACTCAAAACTCTCTCATCCTCATCTTCGAGGCCGGAGACGCCCGGACACATGACCCGGACGCTCCCCTGCTGGGCTCTAATTGGTGATCAAAATGTCCGTGGGAAGGAGACGGGAGCGGCATTTGGCCCACTTCTATTCCCTCATCACATTCACAGGGCCACAGTCACAACTGCGTAACCATGGCGATGCTGATAAGGTGACTCATGACTATTCATCAATGGCGCTGCCTGATTGGACAGCCCCGGAGAGCCTTGTGAAGCATATTCATCAGCACAGCCTGGGTCCCAGCTCTACCTCAATATGCCCCCCAGGATGACGAGGGAGCATCTCTGCCGCTCTCGGTTTGTTTTTCACATCCACGCTTGTTTTAACATCACCCCCCCCCCACCCGCTCTCTCATGATGTTCCACCCATTTCTCTCCCAACACTTGTCCCTTCTTTACTCCCTCGGCGTTGCTCTCTTCGCTCTCCCCTAATTGATGGAGACAATCACAATCACGTCACAATCACAGGCAGATCTGACATGAACCTCACCTGACCAAATCTACTACTGCTGCCTGGTTACAAATCTCACGTTACATATTCACAGGTCGTGTGTTTAGTAATGAACAGTTGTGTGTTTTTGAATTAATTGCCTGTTCAGATACACAAATGGGAATTAGAATCACATTATTTTACACTCAAAGTATTTTTATTCCATTTTAAAAGTAATTTGTGCCCGTCGCTTTCATTTTTTTTTAATAACCAGGGGGACAACATGCTTTTTGTTTTAATGTAATGTTATGCATTACTCTGAGCAGCCATATCTTGCAGGCAGTTGTGTCTTTGGATGTTTGTCCATAGGAGACACAGAGAGATCATGAGAATCATCCGTGAAAATGACAGTTTACAGTGCACTTTTTAATATAAATACATATATACAGTACATTTACATACCACGGAGCTATAGGACTATAGAACAGATAATAATATGTTTCTGTACCAAGACGGAGTGAAACTGTGTGGGAACCTGAAGCAGCACCAGGCTCTAATGGCCTGTTTGACATTTCTGTCTGTTCCTTCACTATGATTCACACAGAAATGTGGATCATGTGGCAAATTTATAGCACGACTGAAAATATTATATATATTCTTAATTGTTTCCCTCTGTTGAAAGGTGCTATTTAAAGATTTTCAAATGTGGTTTCTTGCCAGGAGCAGGTGGTGGTGATGGCCGCGTGCCGAGGGCTTCAGCCATCGTTGCATTTCCAATTCAAGAGGTTACAAAGCCGCCCCCTGAGCAGCGCCACGTCTTCAGGGCAGACTGGACTATTCGCTGTATCGGAAAATGGCGGAACAGGAGCACAACGAGAGTTAGCATTGGCGCTGCTTTCCATGGCTGGAGACCGCTACTGGTGAGTGTAGGAATGAAGTTTGATGCTGAACGTGCAAGATTTCTGCATGATGGGTGAAGTGAACAGCCGTTAATGATAACGTTGGCTGTGTAGAATTTTTTTTCTTCAATGCTCCTCTGCAATAGTCCTCTGTATACTCATATTTCCCCCGATGTCAGCCCATTGTAAAGACTTGCCCTACTTTTGAACCTGAACTCAAGGTCAACAACGGCAGAGTGCGAGAGAATATCTTATTCATGCATGGGAGGATAAGCCCGATTGTGTCTGCTGATGCTGCTGCTGCCGCTCTATCCGTGCTCCATCTCCGGTTGAACTCCACGGCTTTGGCCTCTCTAGTCGTTTGTTAGGATTTCCAGGAACCTGCCAATTAAATCCAGATGGATAGTGGTGGATGACAGACAGCGTGGACGCAACTCTCGTGTGAAAGCCCACGTACAGTCGGTTTTGATGTTGATGGTGGCGTAGCTGCTGTGGGGGGATGGGTGACGCGGGAGATACAGAATGCAATCAAAGGAAAATGGAATTGGAGTTGGTGAATAACACCAAGGCTATGAATAGTGGGCTACCAAAGAAGAGAGGAAATCATTTGAAGTGTTTGTTGTCACGTACGCTCCTCAAGTAATTCTTGCAGAAGAGGATGAGGATGTACAGCTAGTGAAATGTTATTTTTCAAGCAAAAATGTCAAACATTTAATACTCTAAGCTTCTCCACTATGAAG
Organism: Scophthalmus maximus; assembly: GCF_022379125.1. NCBI lineage: Eukaryota > Metazoa > Chordata > Actinopteri > Pleuronectiformes > Scophthalmidae > Scophthalmus > Scophthalmus maximus. The sequence goes on along the minus strand of NC_061533.1, from coordinate 10,080,545 downwards.
ATTCCTTTTTCTAATAGAATATATTTTGGCTTTGGACAGTTGGTTGGACTAAACAAGCGATTTTAATTCGATTTTGACAAATTGGGAAATTACTATATGCACCACAAAGACCAACTTAAATTAAGATTAAGATTTCTAAGACACGAAAATATTGTTGTAGTGGTGCAACAAAAGCAAAAACCTTTTTTAATATTACATATCATCGCAAACAAAAAACTTCTGTCTCAAGCTTTACAAACAAAAAGATCTGCCACAAAAAAAATGATCTGCTTGTTACAACAAAACAAAATTCTTTTATAATCATATAACCGGAGGAAGTTATCAGAAAATAAAGGACATTTCAGTAAGAGGCAAAGCCTTATTGTCAATTTAATTTTCAATCTCACCTGAATCCCATAAAAAACGGACACAAACCTGCCAGCTAGCTAATGGTAATGCATCTGATGAGAACTATGGACATAGAGATCTTTGACTTTTGATGAAATTCTGCTTCATATGAATCTCTTTGCTGATACAATATGTTCATATTCCAACTCTGTGCAAAAGATCAACAGAACCATCTCTTCTTGTGCAGGAAAAAAAGAAGAAGAAGAGGGTTTTCACTTACACTGTCCCGCTGGCTGTCGTCCCCGGACCCGTCATTCTTTAGCATGGTGTGTGCCACCTTTGAAAACAGGCAGGGCTTAGTCACACATAGTTTATTTGAAAGGTGGCTAGCATATAAGAATAACAACAACAACAACAACAACAACAAACAGTTATGAGCAGGCAGCCCATCCCCCATAAATCACAGCTTTAGGTTAGGATGAAGAAACAAACAAACACATACAAAGGTCGTACGAAGTATGAAGTTTCTGAAGTCTTTTGACTTTAAAAAAAATTTAAAATAGTCCTACGTTATCTTGAAAGGCAGAGGTGAGTTCACGTGACCTCTCGGGAGGTTTTGTGGTTTGAGTGTATATGAAAGCTTCCATCTCCTTGACAACCAGGTACTCGTGCATACATGTATATCCGTGTGTGTTGGTTGGTGAAATAGAACCACGCCGGGATCCACTGGCCCATTAGAATGCATTAGAGTGTAAAAGGTAAAGGTCAGTGAATTATCAGCCAGACTTGCACAACTCTGTTCTGTTTACCTGGCCTAATAACCCAGAGCCCACACCTGCCTTTCTCTGCTCACACACGCGCACGTGTGTGTGTGTGTGTGTGCGTGTCGACCCACACAGACACAGCTAGGCAAGACCAATTGTGCTGAACTGGATGTCCATAACCATTTACAATGTGCAAAATGTTGTGACACATGGAAAATCCTGTAGAGCTTCAAAGAGGTAAATTGTCAAATTTCTCGGGTGGTTTGACTGGACCATATTCACACTCTGTCTATTTCTGTTTTAGCATTACTGTCACGCCTCGGTTTCTCTAGTTGTTACCGAGTATCAAGAGAGCCAGCAGACGATTCAGGAGTCCTCACTTTGCTCTGCCTTTTTATTGTTATTTTTATAACTGTCCCCGTCTCCTCTGTATTTTTCATCATGAATAATGTATTTTCCTACAACAGTGACTTTACTTTGTGGTCGTTTGTGTTCCACAGTGGTGGTACAAGCATACACCCGAATGCAAAGCAACTCATGCAGTACACCGGCATCGTGTCACTTGCCATTTAATAAGCTATCATTTTGGTCCACGAGCTCGGAAACAATACCGACTCCACTCCATCCCTCTATCCAGTGACTGATCAGCAACACTTGGTGTATTTTGAATGAGAAATCAGCGAAAACAGGCCACATATTATCCGCCACTCTTTAGCTCGGGCACAACAACCCCCTAAAGTAGATGTGGCCAGGTAGTTATCACGGACAGAAAAACAGACCAGAGCCAGTCTCCATCGATTGGGCTCTGAGGAAAGGAGAGGAATGACATGGTACACTGGCTTTGCATGATGTTGCCTTTGGGTTGAATCAACTGTCTATCATCATGAAAAATGTTTCATATTAAAGAGCACCATGTGCATAACTGTGCACAGAGGCCAGACCATGCACTGCAACAACGCATGCCCATTCATACACACATTTTAGGCATTGGTAAAATGAATTTTGTTTGCATTCGCTGTTATGTTATTTAAGTTTCTTGGAAAACTACATGTTGCTTTCTGGGCATCTCACATTTAAATGTACTATCCCTCTGCAAGAGTTTACGATGATAACAATGCGGGCCCTTATGCTGTCAATGGTGTACTTGACACTTCCAACACAGGAGCACTTCTCCTCTTCCAGTGCCTGTTTGAAAAAAAACAAACATGGCGGATTATTATGAATTTGTCTACGCTGCAGTTTTGAGAGAGTTAACAGCTGTTTACCAGTAGACGCTGGCGGTCGAACGTGGCGCTCGGCAAAGAACGAATGCCGAGAAAACTGAGAGAGTGGCACAAACTTTCCAAAAACTTTGTGTCACACCACGTTGTCATTATAAGCCCCTTTTCAAAATTCATAATGCCAGGATTTTTTCTAATTGTTCAAAGTCTGCTAAAAGGTCTATAATGACTGGAATTAAACAGAAGCTGCTGTGAAAATGACTGGGAAAAAAAAGAAAAACAACTCAGTTTCTTTCTATAACTGTCACTTCGGGTTGGGCCTAAAGCCAAAACATGATAATTCCCCAAAATAATGTGAAGGATTTTAGCATTGAAGAGCCACAGCAGGAGACATGGCACAGATACAAAGAACACAGAGGGAAAAACAGACGGATAAACAACATCACACTCTTCATGTCAGCCAGCCATGATTATTCACCTTGTTGTACATGCCCCCTGAACGCTGCACAAAGAGGATAAATGTATTTTGGCATTCAAAATCATAATTAAAACTCCACATTGATCCAAAGTGGGTAGTTGGGATTGTTCGGAAATACATTTTTAGACTGAATAGCCCGCAAAACAGGACTTTTCTCTTTGAAGAACTGCCGGTGAAAAGCTACCAGCTCTTGTCTTTTTTGTTGTTTTGCAGACGGGGAGATGTCTGTCTGTGCGTGATCAGTGTGGTGGGGTGTGGTTGTACAGGGGGTTGACTTCTGTCTGGGCATCTAGCATTAGTTAAGCGGGGCAGGATTACGCCTTTACAGATCCCCCCAGCTGAGTGATCCAGATACGAAAAACTGCCCGCTGCGAACGCAATTCCTTCCCCTGTCCCTTTGATACATCCTCTGTTGGCTTTTTCAATTAACTTCCTGCCATCTTCCGGAGAGCGATGACAGTTTATCCTGTGTGATCACATTAGGCGAGTGAGCAAAAATGAGCTGAGCAATGGCTTCTCCTCACCCGGCAGTGGAAGGTCATGGCTGTCTAATGTGCTCCAAATTTCCGCTGCTGTGTGAAACGTCTCTTTTCCTCTTGTTGAGCTCCCACAGCTGCTTATTGAATAATCGCTCAAAAGAAGCGCAGCCTTTTATTGTAGCCGTTCAATCAGCTGAGAGGAGCAGGCGCAGCGTTGGGGGGAAAAAACCCAGTCGCTCTGTTCGCTTTTTTTTTGTCGACAGATCTGCATAGACGGTATGAATCAAGAGAGCGTTTTGTTCAACTTGTCAGGCTGCTGGCTGCAGGACGGCCACCTGAGGATTACACATCGTTGACATTGCCACACAAGCTCAGATGGTAAGTACTAAAATGAGACAATCAGTAAACAAATCACTCAAAGCTGTTGTGCAGCTCCATCTTAGACTCTTCGAATTAAAATAAATTTCAAGCCAGGGCACAGTGCATTAGTGTCCCCAGTGTAAATAGGCAGTGACACTTGCTTGATTCTCTCTAAAAGCTCCCCGTGTACCATCCAATCAGTCTCGTTCATTCCCCGCCTTTGACTGAAGTGGATTTTTTTTTTTTCCACCTCATGGAGTTCTTACACTTATCCAAAGATGGCAGTGCATAATTATTATCACATTGATTTTGTAATTGTATTTTGGCGACTGATTAGAGCTTTGAGAACTCTGCATTTGAAGATGGGCTATTGTAGGGAGATATAAATTATAATAATGATTGGAAAAGGAGCCTCATAGTTGAGCAGAGAGCAGCAGTCTGCCCGCCCTCTGACTGAGATGAAGCATACAGTAGCAGTGGCTCCTCCAAGTGGTGCTGCACCTGCTAGACACCATAGTAAAAATAAAAAAAAATTGGATTATCAACTTTATTGGATATTAGCTTGTGTGGAGAGACACTTCTGTGCATACGATCTCCAGCAGCTGCTGCCGTAGTTTTGCTGACCTTGTCCCGTCCTTTGCCCCGAGGATCTACCAATAACTGCCACAGCAATCCCTCGTTCCATTCATCACATGAATCAGCCACCATCAAACCACTGGAGGACTGTCGCCTCCTGTGATGCAATCCCACTCACGCACACACTGAAACTCAGAGGCATGCCAACATGTGTGTGCACACACAGCAAGCCCTTGGAACGAATCCTGCAAATAATGGATGAGTGCTGTCACTGTACGGAGGGATTATGACAGGCCTTATTTCTATACTTCAAAATGCCACACTTGGTCATATGCATGTGCCTGTGGGGGCTCCAATTTTCTCTCAAGGGTGGACAAATTGAAAATGTCTGAACAGCTCAATTTCCCCTCCACCAATGGCACTTTTGTTGACAGTGATAAGCCTTTTACTCAAAAACTATTTCACAGCAACCGGACCGAGGATGAAAATGCAATAACATTTACTTGAAATGTAAATTAGCTCTCACACCTCGAGCTCCTTGAAAATAATTGTCTTTTATTCCATCTATTGTCTGGCAGACCCAAGTATGAATCACGCGTTTCATTGTTTGCTTTTTCTGTGCTGTGAAATTGGGGTCATCAGATGCCGGGGTATTTTTTGACGACAGTCTGATATTCAACTGTGCATAGATAATGAAGCTCCATCTGACTGAAATTACACTTGCAGCTTAAAAGATGGATAACCTATCTATGATTCGCAATGAAAATAAATACAGTATAATAATTTTTAAAAGTATAGCAATACTAATAAAATACAAATTTTGCCATAAACAGTTCTTGGTGTTGGAACCACTAAAATCTTTTTTAGCTGTTATCATTAAAATAAAATTGGGGGGGGAATCACTCAATGAGGAAACCTATGAGATGAAAATGTATCTTAATTTTTATCTGCATTTATGTTTTACTTACACCGATTACATTGTAATTTAATCTGTTTGGGGCATAAACATCTTATTTAAAGCAATATCTTTTAATTTTCACAGTTTTCTGGGTGAAAGAGATTTATTGTCTGTGGCCTTTAAAAATATGTATTCTGTCCTACCTCTTTCCTCAGCACCAGTTTATAAGTCACCGTGGACCAGTTGAACCAAATGAGTGGGTTGTGAAAAGTTTGAGGTAAAGTACGACATAGTGTCACAGTCTCTCCAGCATTGGTCTGTTTAGAACAAACATTAGAATGCAGATGAGCATTAACGTTAGGAAAAAAGAATTGCAGTTTTAGGACTCACAGTTGATTTAAAGGCCTTCGTTCAGTGGTTGCAGGAAAACTGTGCGCTGTTCTTCTTTGTCGCCAGCAGGGGGCGCCAGAGCGCTGCGAACCCTTCACGCCAGGTTTTCATCCAGATATACTTCTGTCCTCCACTATGACAAAATTTAGAGCTAATCGATTAGTAATAGACTAGTAAATTCATCGCCAACTATTTTCAATAATCTATAAATCGGTTCAAGTAGTTTTTATGTGAAAAAAAAATCTCTGATTTTAGCTTAAATGTGAATATTTTCTGGCTTCTTTGCTCCTCTGTGATAGTAAATTAAATATAATTGATGTGTGGACAAAACAAAAACATCATCTTGGGGTTTAGGGAAACACGATCAACATTTTTCACAATTTCATGACATTTTTATGAACCAAGCAACTACTCGATACCTCGAGAAAATAATTGGCAGATAAATCGATTATGAAAATAATCTTTAGTTGCAGCCCTAACAAAATGCAACATAATAAGATACCAGTTTTGTTTTGGAACTAAATGTACATTATGCAATATTAACATTAGGGCACTATACTGTACATTCGCCATGATAGTTCTGCTGATACAAAAATCGCAAGGATTTAAAATATTACACTGCGGTGATAGCCTCTGTTTCCATACCTCTCTGAAACACACGCACACAAACACACTAACACAGGCATTGTCTTCTATATCCCGTCCTCTTATGAACATGGCCAACTAATGCCTGATGACATCACTGACCCAAGGCAGTAGTGGGCCCTGCAGAGCTGGGGATGAGTCACTCCTCTCCATACAGCCCAGCAGAGAACAGCAGGCACGCAGTGGTGAGCCGCCTCTCCGCCTGCATCTCTCCCATCACATGTTATCCAGTGTGGACACTGACGACTGACTGAAAACCGCGAATGCTGTTTACTGTCAAGGTCGCAAAAACCAGTCCTGGTTGTTTCGTCCCATCTGACGACCCGGGTGGGGACTGGCAGCATAATTAATGCTTGGTGCCTCGTCATCTCTTTCCATGTGTTTGTATGGGAGTCTGTGTTTGATAACTGTTGTCATCAGATAATACAAGTTTAATTCGGGGCTGGGACGCTATGGCCGGAAAATGTTATCAAAATAAAGATTTTCATAACAGTCCATATCGATAATTAACAAGATAAATGTCAAATTATTCAAGTTTAAATACTAATTATTTTGCTCCTGAGTGAAGGTTGTGGTTTTAAACTCTTCTTGAAACAAATAATCTTTAAACTGCAAAACATTTTACTAATCTGAGGTGTAGAACATTGAAAACAATTATGTATTATACCTCCTCACCATGCTTGCACAATGCATATGCAATATATCGAGATATACTGTATATATTGAACTTGTGATACTGCTATTGATGAAAATGATATTAAGATAATTATTGTTATAATTTTATCGCCCACCCCTATAGTGTCATTTACTCTCAAATGAGTTGCTGCTTATTGTGAAGCTCATAGTACAACCCGACCATCAGAGGTGTGTTGCACACATGGAAAAAACAACTGTGACTCTGCGTCTAAGCACATTAGAACAACGTTAACCAGGGTGACAGATTTGTCCCCTGGCACAACAGCTTCAGCTGCTATAAATGTGTCTGCTCTGCCAGTGTTACACACAATTTTTCTCTCCGACAATTTTTCAGCTGTAGTTGCATGTAGAGCATAAGAGCTTATTAGTGCAATTGATACCGCAATGCAAATCATGGAGAGCGCAACCAACTGCCAGCTGGTGCCTTTTCAGGTTAATTATTATTATTTTTCTTTCGCCTACATCTTGTTGATGGTATTTCTTATTTTCTCCTAATAACTGTTCATGAATTTGCAGCTGCACCATTGCATTTTCACAGTTTAACAACTGCTTCCATTGACGACTTCAACTGTCGTCGTCAATCTTTGTTTGAGGTGTGTTTGGCTCATTGCTGTGCATCTACACACATAGCGAGGGAGGAATGGTGTCTTGGTGGACGGGAGTTTTTGTCCTTGGGAATGCAAACACAACAACAATTCTACATTCAATGCCTTCTGTCCAGCCTGAGTTTGAGCATCATCCACCTTCCTGTATGGAAAATAAAACCTTTTGCACACTTCAGATCCTATAAAAAATCCCATGCAAACTTCACTCCACAGGATTGTCTCTCTCGGCACAAATGCAAAACAAAACAGGCAGTTAAGCTGACCAGAAACATGTGGTGCACAGAAATTTTTTTTCTCCCTTTTGCCAGTGGAGGAGCTATCCTCCCCTGGGCGGGTTGTGTGGACATTACGCTGGGTTAAGGTAAGCAAAGCAGACAAACCAATCAGCTGAAGTCTGTCACAACTCCGCTGCTCTGAGGTGATTTGTCGTTTCTGATCTCTCGTCATGTTATGTAAAGGAGAGCCCTAATTTGGCCTTGAACTACAGTATAAGAGGAGAGCCAGAAAGCTGATTACATATCTGTAATCTTATTTTTTATAAAAAACATTTCCAGTGGCAGTGGAATACGAGGAGAGACGGAGCTGGTTTCTCCAGTGAACCCCTGCAAATGAGCAGATTTGGCTTTTGGTTTTAAAGAGGCATCAAACCACAGAGAAATGTCGGCATCTCGTCTGCGCAATAACAGACGACCATAAAACCAAATGTTTCTCTGCAGATATGCTTACCCAACTTGTTCATCCAGAAAAAAAAACTTTCCCATTAATTAGGGCTGAGCAACATAGCCAGTGTCTCATTGATGATTCAGAGTGAAAGTAAAGTAGCAGGACAAATTTATAACAAACTCTTGATTGTAATCGGTGCATAATAATTTAAAGAATAATTCACTCTTGGATTTGTCAACAAGTCAACAGAAAAGAGCAATCGACTTCACAACAGCTCATTTCAGTATAAACTTTAATAACTCTATGAGAGCTGACCTCATGCACGTAGCACAGTTCGTACTGCATATCCGTCTAATGTATCCATTAAATTATATGCGGTACAATTCATTTTTTCAAAGCCGTTCCAGTGTATGACTTGAGCATTCGTGGGGCCGATTTATGAGATTCGTGGGGCCAATTTATGAGATTCGTGCACACACACATCGTCATGCTAGGGATCAACATGCTACAAGATATGAGATTAATTTAGGTCCGCCGGAGGCGTGTGAGCCAACATCCTAGGATGGCTCCATAGAATCAGACCCTGAGACCTCATTCCACAACACCCCCGCTGTGGTGAGAGAAACAGTGAGTCCTGGTAAGACGGCAAAACAGGAGAGTGATTTTATTCGGGAAAGTATTCCTGAAGTTTGAAACCAGGAATAAGGGCAAACAGACAAAATATAAAGTTCCCTGTTTTAACTTTACACAAGGGCCAACGTTTGAATAATAACTTTTCATGTCAAGGGAGCATTGTGTGTGTCTCTGTGCAGTCCCATCTCATTTCCATATATGGACAACAAACAGATAACTGGGCTTATGAAGAGGACAAGAATGTGACGATACGTGCAAATATGTGTAAGTGATGATGAACTGTTGTCGCACAGTATCAAGATCGTGGTACTTTCCTGATTTATGATTCTCATTCATTCATTAATATTTACACAGATGGAACAGCCACCAGGGACTGGGGGAGACAGGGATCGAACCACCAGCCTTCTGGTTAGTGGACGCCCCCCTCTACCTCTTTAGCGACACCCGTTTACACAACACAAACAGAGGTGATATCCGGCGTCTCCCATCAGAGATGCAGAGGCGACAATGCGTTCATCAATTTCTATTATGACGTACAGAGCTGGACATGTGGAATCTATTTGCGTGTCAAACACAGAGAAACCCCCCTCAGCAGCGGGTTGCAACACTCCTCTAATGCAGCAGATAATTGTTAACCTACGTTGTAAACTCATACCATTCATACATACAGTTTAGCAGAATAGGAGCAGCATCTGCAGAGCTGCACACACATGTACACACACACATGCACACACACACACACACACACACACACAAGAAATATCCATCTCATTATTCTGTGATTTACGGTGTTGTCTTTGTTTACTTATAAACCAGGTCAAAGATAAAAAAAATGCCAGGAGCTTGTGATGCACAATCAAGTTTATTCTGAATCCCAGTACTCAAACCTGTGTAATTCTATTCACTAAGTCAACAGCATGAAACGTCTTAACACAAACAACAAAAGTCAAATGAGCTCAGCCAATTCCAAAATAGCTCATGATCAAAGGTCCAGTGTGTAGGATGTGTGAGGCTCTATGGGAGACGGGATATAACAGTCATAATTATGTTTCCAATTAGAAATGGCCTGGAACTAAGAATCCTTTTTTCGTTGTCTCAGAATGAACCTTTAATATCCACGTCGGGAGTGGATCCTCTTTCATGGAGTCGGCTATGTTGAACCACCAAGTTTCTACAGTGGTTCAACAGGAAATGTGATATTCATGCAGTTATTGGCCAGAGGTGTGGAGGATAGAGAAGAAGGTGATAAAAAGCCACTTTTGTCTTTCTTTACACAACTATTTCTGTCACTTTTTCATGTGAACAACCCAGTGCACCACGATGTTTTCCTTACAGGAGACACCGTCCGCTCTGTTAGCCCCATATTTATACTTAATCATCGCATCCCATTCCTTTCAATAACAGCAGGCTTTTTGTTTGCTTTGGCTTTAATGCCAATTGATGCATTGGGCCAACAAGCCTACCCAACCCTTAATTCAGGTGGAAAAGAATTCAAGGCAGCAACAGTGGAGAGCCAAATGGAAAACTTCCAAAAAGTGCCCCTCGGCATGATTGTGCTGTTGTTGAGTGAGTTTGGCAGATTAACAGACTATTATTGGTAAAAACCTGCGTTTGGTAATGTGTTTCATGGAGTAGGTCGTAGTCTGCCAGATCTAATGGCAGCTACTGTAGCTGGCTCCACATCATTTACAGTATCCCGGACAAGGCGGCGTTCTTATCGGGTCCACGACCTGTGGAATAATACAGGACACCTGACCAAACGCCCTTGTTCTGATACAGCCCCAGCGCACCGGCAACAAGGAGTGTATGACCAAGCTGTCGTTCACACCACGTAGATGTGAAGAGTAAGGTAAAGTGAGTCGTGTTCTGGCACTCTTGCAGGGGGGAAAAAAGAAAGAGGGGGGAAATAGCTGCTGCAGGGGGAAAAATGAGAAGTCAAATAATCCATGTGCTGCCCCTGATGTTTATTCAACCCTTCCTTGCACAAACACTCGCTGTCAAAGACACTTAACTCCAGTTACTCAGCGGTGTGTGTGCGTGTGTGTGTGCGTGCGTGCGTGCGTGCGTGCGTGCGTGCGTGCGTGTATGTGTGTGCGCGCGTGTGCCCAATGTAAGCAATGCAATCACTTCTACAAGCTGACATTTTACACCGCGTCTCGGTCCAGCTGCTGGACTCTTTGTCCCACCCTGGAACGGTCATTAAATGCCAAATGCACTCATTTTACCGCGCAGCTCAACTCCCGAAACTGGTTCACAAGTGCTGTTCTTATGTTCCTTGTTATGGCTGTGACCCGGGTCCAAACATAGAAAATGTCAACAGTTGTTTATGGAAAGTTTTCCGTGGCACAGGAAAACAAGGTCTTCCACATTTGCTAAACAAAGCACCAGGATGTGCAGTGCGAGAGATGACCAAGCGATGACCGGCACATACCACCGGCTCCCTCGAGACATTATTAACCCCTCCTCCTCAATTCAGGGCGGGACAGATCCAAGAATCTCAAGCTGATTGTCTGTAAAAAGCAGTGCAAGCTGTTAATCTTTACTTTTTTTTAAAAAAGCTATCAACACACAATGACAGGACTTCCAGAGTAACAAGGGAAAGGGAAGTAAGAGTGAACCCCAAGCCCCAGCTGTTTTCTCTCTTCCTCTCCTGTCTCGTGTCCCTCTGACGTCATTCTTCCTGCCTAACGTAAAAAAAAACTAAAAATCTCTCACACAGCTGCTGCCGCCGCCGCAGAGGCAGGGAGCCGCTCACGTATCGTCATCTGTTTCGTCAGTCCCCACTCATGTTGGTGTGCATGACATCAATTAAAGGCTAAATCCGCCCCGCCACCGCTGACCACAACAGCGTGGCTGAGTCGTAAGACGTCGTGTTGTGGTTCCCCTGATGCCGTCCAGCTGTGCCGGAGGACAGTGTTTATTGGGCTGCACAGCCGAGCGGAGGAGACGGAGAGGGAGACGCAGGGGAGGCCAATTTGTCTTCTTCTTTTTTTCCCCCTCTATGCTGTTTCGGACATATCTGTGCGACTCATCATGTGTAATGGGATGATCCCGAGCCATGAATGTGCACTGCCTTTTAAGGGGGTTTGCAGAGGGATAAAGGCTCCATTAAGGGTTCAAGAGTCACACTTGTCCTTGAATTTAATATCAAACAGCACATTCATCGCAGGATTTATGGCAATATTTGCCAAACATCTGGAGGCAGGGAACATCTTTTACCTACGCAAAACAAACGGCGCCTGATTCCAAAAACCTGCTTCCTGTCACTTGTAAGTTAAAAACAGATGTAAAACTAACCAGTGAAGATGCCTCTTTTTAAGGGGATAACTTTGAAAGGATGAGACGAGCGAACAAGACTTGAATTTTCATTCAATCAACTGGCCCCGTAAATGCTACTGAATTTGGATAGAGCGGCCAGAGAGTCCCAGAATGACCTCTAAAAGCCCCGAGACCACAGAGACCATCCTGCTTGTTGTTATGAGAACAGAGCTTCCAATAAAAAGATTCTTAAATGCCTTTGGCATTGTTTGCGTGTGTGTGTGTGTGTGTGTGTGTGTGTGTGTGTGTGTGTGTGTGTGTGTGTGTGTGTGTGTGTGTGTGTGTGTGTGTGTGTGTGTGTGTGTGTGTGCACGCAGTTATACACACTGCAGTGCCTCTGCACGAGAGCTTTAGAGGACTTTAGCATACTTCCTCTTCCAGAAAAAAATGGGGAAAACAAACAGTGCCTTTATTACAGTAATGAATATGCTTTGGGAGGCAAATTATATTATTTTCCATCAACTCCCACTCATTAAATGCCAAGACTGGCTCAGGGAAACCTGTGACATTTGACTTTGTTGGCACTAAACACTGCGGTCCTCTGCTATTGCTCGACCTCTGACCCTTTGGTTCTAGATACTCGCAACAGCATCACTCACTGTATCGGTCATACAGTAACTGCTCCAGCTAACCGAGCCATCTGACTGCAACTAAAGCCTGATAAAAACTGGCGTTGACATTGTCACTTTAAGTTTATGTCTTACACATCAATGAATGCCAACAGATGGTTTGTGCATGTACAGTACATGCAGACACGCACATACAGCCGCAGAGAAGATTGAGGTTAAGACATGGGCAGGAGTGCAGATGCTTTATGTCCACTTACAGCACACACACACACACACACACACACACACACACACACACACACACACACACACACACACACACACACACACACACACACACACACACACACACACACACACACACACACACACACACACACACACACACACACACACACACACACACACACACCAACTGTACATTGAGCCAAGCTCTTTTTACTCTGTGCTCACATTACTCACAGTTCCAAGCGGCAACACTCATTCAGAAAAAACAGTGAGCAACATAACAACAAGAACGCAAGCAGAGGTTTTGAAGAATAAAAAAATGTAATGAGGATAGACAGGTGGCAGAACTACAGACAAGCATGGACAAAATGCCTCACACCCCCTTCATAAAACACTGGGCAAACTGAAGAGCACCTTCGGTGGCAGAGTCGTTCAACCTCACTGTTGTTGGAGTGGTACAGGAAGTCGGTCCTGGCGACTGCCATGACTTTTTACTTATTTACTTATCTACCTCCACCAGGCCCATGTGATCACTGCACTGGACTAAATGTAATCATATTTCTGAGAAACCATAATCTGATTTACTTTGTTTTTGTACTGCACCTTATTTAACTGTTTCAGGTGTTTAACTGTGTTTTTGTCTCTTTTTTTTTTTAACTAACTCTGTATTTTGTATTTGGGCAAAATTGCTGCTGCTGCTGCTGCTGCTGCTATGACAAATTAATTTCCCTTCAGGGGTTAATAAAGTAATCTATCTATCTATGAGAGCTCCATGTTCATTTTCACTGATACAGTCACTGTCGAGTCAGCGCATCCCTACATTCAGCCTGATCTAACCTGGTCTGATCTCTGCAGAGGAGATGCTTCAACACAGACTGAGGAGGAGCAGAGCAGGGACCCCGGGACCCCGGGACCCCGGGACCATGGGACCATGGGACCCATGGTTGGACCCCCCTCGAACCGGCCTTGTCACATGGGTCAAAGTCTCGGGTGATGCACAATGAGCTCAGTGTGCCGCTCTCACCTCACAGATTCATCCACATGGAGGTGGAGTGCAGCTCTGGCCGGCAATCTGGCAGTATATGTATATATTTGCATAGTAGAGGTCGGGTACAACACAAGGCTCCCTGTGTCCGACGCTGCACTAAAGGAGGTCAGAGACGAGCGGGCTTGACGGACAGGTAGACGGGCAGATTACAGAAACTGCTTTGAGCAACAAATGACAGGAGAAAGAAGCTTGTCTGGATACATTTTCCTTCCCGTCGAGCTGAAATGAAGTGCTTCATCACAAGCTGTTCTTTATGAAACAAACTTCAAGACCATGCCATTTTGGTCACGGCCTCCACCTATGGGTTTTTTTTCATGTGGTCAGCTGGTTCAACTTAAAACCCTCCAAGGTCAAATGTGTGTGTGATGACGGAACGTTTTCAACTCCACTCTTCCTGTGTTTACATACATCACAACAAGAACACAGACCCTCTCCTTGTTTGAACTGCAACACATGCAAAGTTTTTAAAGCTATAACAAGCTGCTTTGACTCATAATTTTATTTGCTCGTCTATGGAAATGAGGGACTGACACAGGGAGTCGATAAACTTCTTAAAGGGGAACTGAGGAGAGTTAATGAACATCACTCTTAATGAGGGAAAAATGACACATGCAAACAATTTTTTTTCTTCTACACTGTCATACATACACTGACATGGTGCAACTTCTGTCTGCTTCTGGCGTCCCTCTCTGTTTGTCATCTTCCTTCCACTGACTCTCCTCTCCTCCGGTTGCACTGTGGGAGCATCAGGATGTACTTCTCGTATCTAGGGGGGAAAAAAGTGCTCCGACTGCCCCAATGTACAAACAATTGGCTGTGTCCCGTCTCCTTCCCCGTGAATTTATGCGTGACTGCAGCACAATTTGGAGCAGAACTATTTATAGCCATTGCCATCAGCACCCTGCAGCCTGAAAGTCACACCAGGAGGTTTGGGGATGGGGGGGAGTCCTTGAGCTCCTCTGTCAATGAGGGGCATTGCAGTAACAAGTTTGCTGATGAGGTTCGTGAAGTCGCACTGCGCCCACCGTCCGTTTCTCCAAAGACGCACTGTGTAACTACACACACACATGCACACACACATGCACACACACATGCACGCATGCATGCATGCATGCATGCACACACACACACACACACCCATGCTCATGCGTGTGCAACACAAACTCAAACGCCCGCATGCTCATAATGTTTGCTCACACCTGCGCACGTGTGCGCATGCAATCTGTGGAGAAGAGTTGGCCACGTGTGTATTTACTATGTCTTGTGCTGCAGATGTCACACCGCAATTAAAGTGATGATGGGTCAACTTTTTCTTCCAACAGTAAAAAGCCACAGGGCTAAAAAATGAGTATTTCTAGTTAGAGTAACAGGAAGGCAAGGTAATATAGAAACTTACTTTATAACCTTTTGGGGGGAGTTCCAGAAAGAGTTAACGTATCCGCCCCGGGCCACCGTACAGTAACGTCCAGTCTGCTCCCGGTCAGATTAGAAACCAAAACAAAGTGAAGAGTCCAGTGTTCATCTCCGACACGACGAGTCCCGCTCCGCCGCTGACTGATGCTCTCTGGGATGAGGAGGGAGGGAACCCTGTGCCCTGCTCCCAGGCTCGCAGCCAATCAGTGTCACCGTGGTTCCGGCCTCTCGGCCAATCGCGTGCCTCTTGTTCCCCGGCCGACCCGCCCTCCGCCTCCCTGCTGGAAGTTCCCATAGCTGAGGGCGGAGAGGAGAGTGACAGAGAGAGATCATGTTCTTTAAAAGCTTGATTTATCAGTTAAGTTTTTTCTATAGTTTAAAATCGTAAAATTGTGTTTGTGTATTTTTTCTAAATTAATTTTGTTGTGCTTATCCAGGTGCTTATCCAAGTCCAGGCTGACCCTGCTTTACTACTTTCTATATGGTGTATACTATTTCTAACTCTGTGTTGTGTGTGTGTGTGTGTGTGTGTGTTTGTATTGTATGTTTAAGTTCAATAACCCCTCCTCCACTGACTTTTGTATAGAGTACAACCACAGTGTTTATTCATATTGATATTTTATATTTTGCTATTTTTTTTTATATTTTGCTATTTATATTGTCAAATCTTGTGAGCTGCTAAATTGTGTTTCCTTGTCTTAATACAATGACAATAAAGTGTATTACTTATTTAAACTGTACTTTTTAAACTACTTTTTACTGATGTTTCTATTTTTACTATCTACCTTTGCTGCTGTAAAATTTTCCAAATTTCCCCATTGTAGCATTAATTACGGATCATCTTATCATATCTTAAAAGAATTATTTAATTTTTTTCAATCAGACTCACAAGGGGTGTCACCGTGGGATGAGGTATGTTTTATTCAGTATTTTTCAGGTGTAAAACTGTAAATCTTACGAATTTGGATATTGATAATGAGTTCTTCCACATTCTGTTCCCACACAACTGGGTTGAGTGAGTTTCCAAAATCCGGCTGCCATTTTTTTTCTGTGTCTGAAAATTGCTATTGGAGAAGGAAAAAGAGGAAGAAGTTTATAGACACCTGAAACCAATCAAGTATCTATAATTTACTAGTTGTATAAGCTATTATATCCAGATTTTCATGGAAACCGTATCTAACTACCTTTTGATGATATTTTTTATAATATAGGAGAAAGGTGTGTTCTTTCAAAATTTTGTTATCATTTTTGCAAATGGACTTGTGGCATTGTCCTGAAGTATGTTATCTCCACGCAAAAGTGCATTGATCAATTCTTTGCCGACCGCTAAAAAAGAGTGGGTTTTTCCAAAGTTGGAGGGAGAGAGATGCCCATGATACCTAAACTCCTGTGAATCAAGTGAACCATACGAACTGAGGATATGATCATTGGGTTGTTCAACCTTGCAATGGGTTTGGAGCGATAACGTAATGAAGCTAGAGAAATGGATTTGTTACGCTCTGCGAGGATGGAGGAATAGTAGGAATAGCTCAACATTTGCATGCTAGACGTGAAGATTGATATCACTCTCTCATATCTGTTCGTTGAATATAAAGCTTCTGCCAGGAGCTCACATTACACGAAAGAGAGTAGGGGATTCACTTAAGGACATGCCAAAAACAACACCGATTTCCTTGTCCAACCTTTCCTTGGGAAAACGACACGGGGATGGCAGTGCAACATAAAGAGAAATAATCACTGAATTTGGATTGACATCTTAGTAGTACACAGTACCACACTCACACATGAACTCACAATTCCCAGAGATGATGCAGCTCTTTTGCTCCAGCGACAAGGAGGAATACAGTGTACGTAAAAATACATGGCGACCAGGCAGGGGATGTTTGCTCTACTTGTGTACTGCTGAAATGGACTCTGTCATATTTATTTAGGCTGGCTATTGGAGGCGCACACTGACGCACACATGCACACATACTACGACACCTTTACTTTCACCCTGGAGGTGCTGGAACCACGGATTCTCACCTCAGCCAAGGGGGTGAACTCTGAGCTGCATGTCTGGTTATCTGGGACATTTGGATGAGGATCTCAGATTTTTTTAAAAAACAACTGTGCTCAGAGCTTTGTGTGCATGTTTCATTTGGAGAGTCAAGATGATGTCACGATGATCAATGCAATGTGCGCCCTTTCAAGAGTGGAGTAGCCAGGGCTCGAATATACTTGTGTACAAATTAAGGTGGTACTTAGCTAATTTTTACACACGAGCATCAGTTTACTTGTGGTGAGGACTTCTACCAGTACATTGTTGACGTCGGACAACGACGTCGTGTAGAAAATCAAATGTAGAAGAATAATCCTAAAGGAATAGTTTGTGTTATCCACTTATTCTCCTTTTTTTGGCAAATACTTAGACGGTTCATGCCACTAGCCAATCCTGTCTGCAAGAGATTATATCCATATATTTTTGAACTATTTTCCCAATTACATTGTAGGTGGTGTTGCTTGTAGGTGGTGGCTGGGATGGATGGATGGAAGGCGTACACATGACTGCCACACCAAAGGCCAGAGGTTGCATCCATTCTTTTGTTTTTTTGGTTGTGTTAGGGCGAGAAAAATACTTTGGAAAAGATCATAAAATTAGGTTTGATGTGAATAAACACATTGTGTCTCAAGTCCAGACTACAAAAGTGCTGTGTGATCCTTCACATAACCAGAAAAAAGTTAAATAACGCCGTAGTCACAAGAAACTCCTTTTAAACTCCAAGCACAGATACTACTACTGAATACGTTGTCCCTGAGCATTTTAGAGATCCTTTCAGGATCAACGTATGTTTAAAAAAACAAACATTTTCCCATCATCTTAATATAATATATGATCCGGCAGCAATTATGTTTCCTAGGACACACATTTGCTGTTGCAAATTAGTTGCGTATAAACGTAATTACAGGGTTGCACTTGAAGTCTTTGGTGAGGATGCCAAAGAATAGTTGCTGGTCATGGCAATGACGTGTATCGAAGAGGAGATGACCGCCAGACCCGGCCTGGAGTCAGTCTTAAGATGTGTCAGAAGATTTCCTCCTGGGGTCTTAAAGATTGACAGATGTGGGCTTTCATAGGCATGAGGGGTCAGATGAAAAGACACAAGTGCACAACTTGCATTATGGCAAATGTATGATCAAGCATTTTTCTAGCTTGACCACACGAGGGACAAAAAATTTGGAATATCACAACATCTGTATATCACAACATCTGCTGCATTGCCTTTAACAGTCATTTTGCAAATCTCAGAAGTGTCTTGAAGTGTGGTATTAAAATGAAAATGAAATAGGACAGTCAAAGTGGAACTCATCATGTGGATTGAAGGTGACCTCTGGATTTAAAAATCTGATCACATTGCTGCAAAAAGACCCATGAGCAGCTTGATGGCTAACACATGAACTAAATGTACGACAAACATCAGGAATGATCAAATCAAATCAAAGTGTGCACCTTATGAGAGGCCCCTTTGGACAACTGCTGCCGATTCCGCCTCCTTGTCTTGTCTCACAAGTCATGGAACATGTTCAGCTTAGGGCTCTCGTGCAGACAAACAGCTGAAGACATCCTATTATTGCATTTGTATTTCTGATTCCTGTCAATCGGTCCATGTTCAGACTGTTAAGCTAAAAAAAAAAAAATATGATGACAAACAATGATTACAATAACATGGTTGAGCGAAGCTCAAAGAATATATCAGGAAAAACACTGAGAGAGATGAGACTATGGGAAATGGCAACTGGGCAAATGTAACTTTGCTGTTGATTCTTTTCAGAATTTCTGAGAACACATTTTTTGAGGTAATGTTCCCATTGCTCCCCGCCTGAAGAGACTCTTGCATATACACACCGAAGGTAATGTACCTGTCATACAAATATTGACTGGGAACATGAACAGCTGTAACGGCCCGCTCTTTTTCACAAGTGGATAATAGTGATGATATCTGAATCAGACTACCTTTTTCTCCCATCTCTTCCATTTTTGATACAAGATGGAAGAAGAAATTGTTTTGGGTTGGGGTTTTTTCAACTTGCAGGAACCATCTCTCTTAGCTTATTATGAGTCGGTGAAAAAGGTTTAATTCATCATTTGAGGCCATGTGTTGTTTAAAGGTAGGGATGGGACGATACCACTTTTTTTTGTCCCATCCGATACCAATCCTGCAACCATGAGTATCTGCCGATACCAATCCGATACTAATCTGATGCAATCTTTAACCCACTCATAAAATGAAATATTAATAATGCATTGTTCAGGATACACTTTGCTTAACCTAGCCAGCTAAAATCTCATACTCGACTGTAAGACATCACCTCCCCTAAAGGAAGACATAGACCGCAACTGTGACTGAGCTATGGAACACTGCTGTTTTATTTCTCACAGAACTTTTGGAAGAATGTTTTATGGTTGGCACCGTTCAAACGAGCAAAAAACAAATTGAACTGTAAACTGTTAATAAAATAATAATAAATTAACATCTTTTTTTTTTAGATATTAGCTTAGTAGATATAGGCCTTTATTTGGAATGTTTACTGTAATGTATCGGATCGGATTTTACTTCTTATTTATTCCGATATCCGATCCAGTCATATTGGCCAATATTGCCTCGATACCGATATGGAATATCGGATCAGGCAATCCCTAGTCAAAGGGAGGTAGTTAAAGGTAGTTAAAGTTAAATTCAAGTTTTGTGTCTGGAAAGCAAGCCAGCAAGAGGCAAGAGGCAGGCACACAGGGATACAAGCATCAGGGCAGGCAGGCCCGCAGGGAGCAGCCGGGCAAACAGGCAGCCGGGCTGGGACTCAGCAAAGCGAGCAAGCAGAGTGCTACTGTATGAAGCTGTCTGGCCCCGAGGCTCGTCAAACTCACTGGAGTGGAAGGGTTATGCTAATACCATGCAAAGGGTGTACGCTTTGTTCCGACTTTGTGCCGTTGCATCAACACATCACACACTGCACTGGGGACGCAGCAGGAGAGTTAGTACAAATTTACATCTGTGATTTGTCAGAGCAAAAGGAAAATTGTTCAGTCTTTAATCCAAAAAACCCTGAAGGATGCGAGGCTGAGGATTCCTTGAGCGCGTGAAAAATAGGAAAGCAGGCTACTTTAATAGCCTTTCTCTGCTGCCTGTCCTTAAGCAGATATGACAGCATGCAGCCACAGAGGCATCAGTTGACACACACACACACACACACACACAGCAGATCCAGATTCACTCTGCTGAGGGTGGCGATCAATAAGTTGGTTTTGGGACAGGTTATGTACTGCCGCGGGGTCGATAAGTACCTGGAAAACATCTCTGGGGCCGAAAATGGACAGCATTTGTTCCGGCGCTGTGCATCCCAGAGCTGCTGCACAAGCTGTTGACAGCAACCACCTGGGAGAGATGCTCTTTATGGTGTGGAGACTCCGGTAAACCCAGAAAATTCATTTTTCATGCAGAGTTGAACGCAAACCAAACATGCAATTGCTAATGTGCTAAGATGATGCTTACAATTTCTCAACTTCTCAACTCTTTTTTTTATCGGTCATGTCTTTAGATTTAGACTGTTGACCAGGCCAAAACAAGCTATGTCAGAAATCACCTTGGGATCTGAGAAATCATATTTGCTCTACTCCCTGACCAAAAGAGGTCATTTATTTTAGGCTTCAGCATAAAACATTTCCAAACAGAGTTCTCTTTCACTTGGTCCTGACAGTTAAAAATCTATATATATATATATATTTATTTTTTTTACTATATCTACAGTCACACAGGAGCCTTGAGGAAATGCAGGGCTATACGACTCAAGAGAGATGACACATAATGGTACATTGTTTGTTTGTGGTGACTGACATTAAACACAGGAACATGATGACAGTACAGATACAGAAAACCGGTCTTCCTTTTTACAGCGTCAGCACTGCCAGCTGTACCAACCAAAAACAGAGGCCAGGTTCCAAGCATATCACATCAACTTCACACAGACATTTTCAATTTGATGGCATTGAAAATGGAAGCAGACTTTGTTAGGACGGTACATAAAAGGCACAACACACAGGCTTCAACATCCTTTTTTTGTCTGCTGCCCTGGTCTTGGTGTCTATTATTTGAAATTTGACAAGCCACATTAAACTCATTCTAAAAAAAATGTTTTACAGGTCTTAAAAGGAAGAGAAGGTAGATAAGACAGAGAAAGGTATTTCTGTGAACTCAGTCGTAATTTTGCCTAGGGGATAAAAATGGCTAGAGCTGGCCCTGGTCACAAGTCCCATCTCTGGTGCTGTTGAGAAATCGAAACTCAAACCTCGTCACTGTTGCACTTGATGTGCAGCCGCCCGGAAGCCGCCCTGATCCGATGAATTACAGTGTCCACAAAGAAAGCAATACCCATCTAGCTTTTGTTCTTTCACTTATCTGCTATCAGCTCGTCATGTGTTACTGTGACTCTGCAGTTGTAAAAGTCCACTAGGCAGTCGCCACTGGAGAGCACAGCAACACATTTAGTGATGTAGTGTGATGTCACCTTTAATTGTGTCGAAGTGGAACACCGGTGTCATGCTGCATGCAGGGCTCACCATCAAATCTTGAGTAACTCCTCTGTTTTATATTTACAATGGATCACAACTTATTTTCTTTGCTCAAAGTAAAACATTTCCAAGAAGGAAGAGTCACGGAACTTTCACAGATGAGAAAACATCACATTCACTGGGCCATTTGAACTTGAAATAGATTAGGATGAAGAAGAAAATGTCACCGCACAAACACGATTAGAGCTTGTTCAACTCATCTATAGATTCACTCTGACAGACATAGAAAATGTTTATTTGCAGTCTCAGACCTAAATGAGACTTGAGTTTCCAACACATAATATATAACAATTTGAGGATGGGATGGGACATAGTTTGGCCAAAGTTAATGATCCAGATATTATTGGACATATCAAAGTTAATGTCTTACAAACAAGTCTCTAGTGTATGTTGGTGGCAGATGTTTAGCCTGATGATGAATTTGTCGCTTCTGCTGTTTTCATTAGGCAAATTTGAGTCAAATGTTCTGTGCAATGTTCTGTGCACAATCACACATATTGAAACTAGAATTTAAATCTGTCAAACATTTTTTAGAAATGATATCGCTGTGTGGTGAAAGGCAGCAACAGATCCCGTTGACTGACTTACCTCACTTGTGTAACACAAATTTGAGACGATGAGCCGTCTCACATGTTCAGCATGATAATGACCTAGTTATTCTGTCCTCTCTCCACAGTATAACGCTGTGAGGACCTGCGAGGGTCGCTCGGAGACAGACAGGGGCTGTTGAAACTCATCACGGTGGAGAGCGGTCATCCGTGCCCACCAAGGGTTGGGGTGTCCTGCTGCCTGCTCTCATCTCTTCATTCAACACAGTTTGCAGCATATTCATATGGAAAGGAAAAAAAGAGGGACTTAAAATGATTTCTGTAGATGCATCTCGCAGGGACGGGCACTTTGCTTTTATGCATGAAAAGCTCTCATGTTTGCCATCACACAGCTGAGTGTCATTCAGACAGAAAAGCTCTGGGGCTGTTGGATGGTGGCAGTGTCATTAAGGACCACTTAAGTGCAGAGGGACAGGTCAGTGTGCTCGCCTGTTTCCTGTGTGTGTGTGTGTGTGCGTGCGTGCGTGCGTGCGTGCGTGCGTGCGGGAGGCAGGAATTGAAACAGTATTAGACAGAGAGCTGTATTTTAGAATATAAAGCATTATACATATGAAGTATATAAATTCTATTTGCTCACGAATCCATTCAGCCAGAGGCCTTATTAGAATGTGTGCCATATTGCTCCATGAAGGGGATTTTTGCAATCAATTATGGTGATCCAGGATCTTACAATAGTGCACAGAAAACTAAGCAGCAAACTTTCTATAGACTTGTTTAACGGCACCTCCCGCTGGTGAAAATGACTCATCACAGTCAGGTCTAAGGATCGATCTCTTAAAGATGGAAGCATTGGCTCTAGATCAGTTCCTACACTCATTTTCAATTGAGCCTTATCAAATGTCTGAAAATGCTTCTATTGCATTTATTGACCCGTTTGAAACTATGCTATGACCACAAGTTTCAATCTGGACATTTATGGAGCTCCTTAACATAAAGTAGTCTTCAAAATTCTACACTTCAGCCTTTTTAAAATTATTATTACCCGTCTTACATTACTATAGTGGTGGACCCCCCCCTTTTAAATTATTCAATTTCCCCACAATATATAACAAAGACGCATTTCAAAGTACAATGATCATTTATTTTTGTATAAATACATAAAATACAATATAAACATTTTTCACATTTCTTACATTATTATAAAAAGGATCTGTGAAGGGAACTGAAGTCACCGACGTTATGCATGTGTAAATCTGAACGTAAACATGGGCTTCCACCTGAAAAAAGTGGAACGGTTTCCAGACCAAGGTTGATCCTATGTCCTCAGTCATCACATTGACTTTTCTGTGTAAGATCAGAATGATATAAAACTACACTCTTCAGACCTCAGCCCAAAAGGCAGCGCCCGACTCCAGTCATCTGAAGACCTTGTCGCCACAACGCTTCAATATATGACGCAAAACAAAAAAAATACTCCAAGCAGGAAAACAAGGCTGCTCATGTTTTCTGACTGGTTGGCAAGGTAGTGAATTTATGCAAATCTTTGCTGCAGCTCAGCTAGGGTTATTTTTGCATTGTGCTTCAGTAAGGAAGCAGTGGCTTAAGCTCTGAAACCAGTAAGAACCACAGTCATTCATCCACTATTGCATCGGTCACACCACTGCTTCATAGGAGAATTAAGTCAGGAAACTCAATCGATGCCACCGTGGTAAAAGGTGGTTCCTTTCCTCTTAATGTCAGTACCGTCAGCAGCAGCTATGACTCAAGCCAGAGAAGTCGTCATGCGTGTGTGATCAAACCTCAAACACCCCTTTGTGAATGTGTGCAACCATTTAAACAACAACAAAAAAGGACGTGTGTAGGCTAATCACCATTCTTTTTTTTTTTTTTTTAAATGTTGACTCAGAACAGTCATCATTTTAGGCCCAGTGAAATAAACAACCCTTAACTTTTCAGTGCACAACTTAAAACCTTAAACTGGATTTCCAAAAAAAATCTTCTCAGAAGTAAGATCAAGTCACTTAGTATAAAAAACAAACAAACAAGTGATCTCAGCCTTAGAAGCTTTTTGAGGAGATCTAGTACAACTGAGGGTCCTGCAGTCTTTCCATAGGTGAAGCCCTACAGTCAGATTGAATAGTGGAGTGGATTTCTTCAAACCAAGGCAGATAAAGGGATATTCTGACAATTCCATTTTCCATAGGAGAACCCGGGCTTTACCTTCAGTATAAACAAATAAAAACCATTCTGTTTAGGTCTTAAATATAGCTTTGGTAATAATTTAAAGATTGTCTTTTTTGTATTTTGCAGTTGCAAGTAGAAACGCAATTAAAAAGAAAATACAAACAAAGTCAAAATAAAAAAATCTCACGACTACCACAGTGGCTTGCTGACGCAAATGAGGTCAACCACTAAACCCCCTGAACAGCAGAGTTGTGCGTCACTCGTCCTTATCATGATTGGCGTTTCCATTCATAACCCCATTGCTGTGGTGTGCCCATCTCTGAGCCTGCAGAACTTTCGGCAGCCTCTTGCCCTTGGTGTAGGCGTGGTACCAGAAGTTGAGGAAGAGGAACAGGAAAATCAGGCCGTACAGGCCGATGATGTATATGAAGATGGGGAACTGGTAGGGGCAATCCATGAAGAAATACTGGGAGATGTGGCTCGTCACCATGACAAACTGGATCTGAGGAGCAACAAAAGAAAGGCTCTTTATAAAAATACACTTTGAACACATGATATATACTAAAGAAAAAAAGAAAGCAGCCGTGCAATAGACCACTTCACATACGAGCTGAATGGTAGTGAGGTATTTCTTCCACCACAGGTACTTCTGGTATTTGGGGCCCATGGCGGTGAGGCCGTAGTACGAGTACATGATGACATGGACGATGCAGTTGAGCAGGGCGTGGAATGTACCCATGCCGCCTGAAAGAGAGGGTGACCCGTGAATGACAATGTCAAAAGAAATTCATGGCTTGTCACAGAAAATCTTGCTTGTACACATTAGTAGGGGGGGGGGGGGGGGGGGGGGGGAAGAGTTCTACCTCCGGCAAAACGAACGCCAAACCACCAGGTGAAGGGCATGATGGAGTGATGGTAGACGTGGAGAAATGTCACCTGGGTGTTTTTCTTCCTCAGGACAAAGAAGACCTGGGGGAAAAAAAAAGAAAACATGCAAGTAGTTAAAGAACAGTTATTGCTCAGGGTTAAAACTGCTTTGATTAGACTAATGATCAAGGGTCACTTGGCACCTGCCAAATATTTGGCACTTACTGTGTCCAACATCTCGATGAACTTTGAGAAGTAGTAAAGCCAGCATGTTGCTGCCATCTAGAGGAGACAAGGACAATTTTAAGAAATGGTACCACCTTTTTTTTTTTTTTTTTTTTTTTTTTTTAAATACATTTGGAGCCAATTTCAGATTCAGGTCAATACAGAAAAATGTGTGCCTTACCCTCACGCCCTGTGGTGAATCAGAGAAGTCAATCAGGTCACAGTGAAAATTGTATCCTGTGCCCCATCCCGACATCACAAACTAAGAAAGGGAAAATTACAGAAAATTGTACTTTTTCAAACTTGTCCTTTGATGTAATATTAAAACACAGTAAGCCATACAGTGAGACTGGGTAATATTACACAATTAATCATTGTGAAAAATAAACCCATGCAGAGTTGACAATTCTATTGTAACATTTGTATAGACACATTACATAGAAACCCAACAGTGCCCACAATGAGCAAGAACAAAAAAAAAACCTCCCTTTTAACAGGAAGACATTTCTAGGAGAACCGGTGTCCGACCGGTTGGGGTGAGAGGAGAGAAAAGGGGGTTGAGAGGAAGAGGTAGGCAGGAAGAGAGTGAGAGAAGAGAGAGATGACAGTTGTATAACAATGACATGAGTGTTGAGACAAGATGGATACGTGACAAAGTCACGCTTGTCGAAGGTTGAAGTTATGTAGGTATTGGGCAACATTTGCAGAATACAGGGCACCTAGAGGGAAATCAGACCTGCCGATCTGGTTTCTCCTCAGCTCAATAGTCGGTTCATGAACCGAGAGAAGACAGTGTTGGCCTGCACCTTTGTTCCAATTTTAACAATGAGCTGAACACAAAATACTTCCGACCCCCACTGCGAGGCTGCGTGATATCCCTACGGACCACCCTTTCACATCAGTTTTGCAAAAGAGCACCCGAAGACTCACCTCGTAGCACATGTAGAGCGACAGAGCGACCACGCCAAAGTTGTAGACGATGAGAACTCCCTTGAGGTCGAAGGCTTTGCGGTTCTCCATTATCCGGGGCCCCAGTGACGTGACAAAGTAAATGTATGCTACAATGATGAGCGCTTGGGGCACAGGGGACGACATGAGGAACCAGTTCCCCGTGCGCCAGTCTGCAACAGAGATATGTTGACAGGTCTGTGAGGTCAGCGTTCAGATACAAAGATGCATTGTGGCGAAGCAGAAACCGACCCCCGACTAATGATAGTGGAGGGCCGTCAGTGACAAACGTGCCATAAAGCTACTTTTCACGGTCAAAGACTCACCTGCATTTTGGATGAACTCATCGTACATGAGCGCGGCCGAGGACTTTATATCGCTGAATTCCATTTTCAGATATGATTCTTACAGTTCACCTAAAAAGCAAAAGGCAGAGGTTGGGAAGTTAGTGAGGACCACAAGTTTGTTGGTGTTTCAATAAGAAGCCCCACACAGAATGAGTCAGTGAAGAAGTGGGAACACTGGTTTCAAATGATTGGGATTTTTTAAAAAAACAACAAAAAAGTTTCACATTAAGGAACTATTTATGTTACCAATGGATACTGGTTTCTTAACTTACATTTTTTTCCTCCACATACAACTGTTGATGTCATTTCAGGATAGAATTTTGGTTTAAAGACAGGAACGTTTGGAGAAATAATTAAATATATAAAAAAGGAGGCCATGCTGCCAGTCTTTGGTGCTCCTCCAAGCATCCGATGAAGACAGAGCGGCTTCATTGTCCTCCCTGTACAATCCTGGCTTTGTCTCGGTTATGTGAGAAACCACAGTTTGACTAGAATTCATTACAGAAACAAATGCAAGGCCGACGAACGAATTATCTTTTTGTCCGCGTGTCTTTTAAGGACGGTGCCATGATAAAACCTTGACCCTTTGTTAGGTTTTTTTTTTTTATTATACAAACTTGGCCTTCACAAAAAAATGGAAATGCTTTTCATAAATTAGTTAAGAAACTTTGTTTGCAGCCATGATGTAAAGTTTATTTATATATATATATATATATATATATATATAAATATATATATATATAGCAATTATGAGCTGCAAAAGAATAAGTGTGCAACCATTTTGATAATTGATTATAAGTGTGTCATTTTAAACAAAAGGAACAAAAACAAATTAGCACAGCTCCAGCGTGAGGATGCTCCACTTGTCTCCAGTCTTACAAGAATTCACTTTTTGTGATTGTTCAGTCTTCACCATTTACTCACGTTTTAAAGACCTAAAACTAATCCACAGACTCAAAACAGTTCTATGAACATGTCTGTAGACTCTCATTCATCCATGTCCTTTGTTATCCTCTCACCCAAGAGGCTTCTTCAGTTCTCAGTCGTCAAAAGAATCTACAGGTCCAGTCGCTCCTGATGAGAGCAACAACTCGTTGGCCCCTGATCACAAATCTAGTGGTGCACCACTCGGGTCAAGCACAGACTCAAGTGAACAAGTGACTGAAACGTCACTTTCATAAAGCGGAAGTCAAAGAAAACCCATGACATTCAATTGCATTTTCTAGAAAATGGTTCCACAGAATATAAAGATCGCATCACCCCCATGTCTTCTGGAGTCCTTTCTTGAGGGGCCCATATTTTTTCTATAGTACACATGGAGGCCTAGACTCAACCCCACGTGAGAGGCTTCCAAGGTGTGTCTAGTGCAACAGGTGTAAAAACCATTGGGTAAACCGTGGAGAGAGAAAAAAGGAAAAAAAAAGGGCATGGCTGTCTGCAGGCTCTACTCTAATGAAGACATGGCGAGTCTCGACACGCCGGCTCGTGTTACAGTCAGGGATCACTGACGTAGACAGGTGACTCCCATGGCACACCTCGTGTGATGCACTTCACGTTCATACGAGTCAGCGCGCACACACACACACACACCGAAGTAAAAGCATGTTGAACTCAACCTTGCGTGCCAAAAAAATAAAATAAGACAATTTGAACTTCAACACATTAACCGACGCCATCTCCTCGTATCGAGGATTTAAAGTTATGTTGAGACGTGAGGTCAAATAACCATCCTCATAACGGGCGGGCGCACGCCAACACGCCGGTATCAGTGCGAGCGCTCGACATGTGGCCGAGTTGATGAGCAACAAGTGATGCAAAGCGCGAAAATAAAAACCGGTCCGACGGCTTCCGTCCACCGTCCGCCTCACGAGGACAATGGCAGGAAGTGTCTCGGTCAACCGCACGTTTCTGCGTCGACGCACAGGTGTTCTCGAGCGTTCCTGTCTCCATGTGCTCCTCATAGTTGTCTGTTTTGTCTTCAAACAGAAACAAAGTCGGAATACTAACCTTCAGTGCTGCGGCAGTGTGGCCCCTCAAATCCAATTCTCTTGCGTCCGTCAAATTGCCTGTGGCCAAACCACCCGCACACCTGCGGCTCTTCGTGGGTGTGTCACCAGTTCTCTCCACTCGCACACACAGCGCGCTCTTTATGTCACCCAGAGGGGGGAGGGGGCGTGGCCTGGTGTCCGGCCGCGCCCATCCGCCCGACGATTGGCCACGATTTTTGCGATGCAGCGAGGCTAGATGTGGAAATTGTTGTGATGCCTCATCGAAAATCATGCCAATACGGTATTTCCGCATTACACGTACTCCGAAATTGTTTGCAGTACAAAGAAGGGAAAGTGGTTCGTGCCTTAACCATTAGTGCAGTAATTTTCCATAACCTCCCTAAAACTATACAGTTAAGGTGACAAAAGTGAAGGGAAAAGGTTTGGCATTCCCATTGCTTTTATTACAAGACAGTGTTCTTTTCTTTTTTTACTTCAGGTCATCTTAGAAAAATAGTAGTACATTATGACGAAAGAGACAGAATCAGTACACTTCATATTAATAGTATTTTCAAATACAAAAACTGACAGTATTCATATGTTACCAATAATGGCATATTTCAAACGTATAACATTGTCGATCACTGGAAATGTGTTTGTTTGGTTCAGTGTAATTTCCAAGTATTTACAAGGCAACAAGGTCAATATGTTAAACAAGTGAAGGGGAGGGACAGAGAAAGTGGTTTCAGTTTCATTCCCCCGCTGCTACTTTCAGAAGGGCTGAACTCAGAACAAATGCAAATTTTTTGCCCCATGAATAACACCCAAGACAATCTGTGTTTTTCAATGCCTGGTTACTCCCATGTGAGGATTATAAGCAGCCTCTTCTCTGCTCAGCTGCAGGAAAACTCTCACTAAAAGGTTGAAACCAAACCACTTTCAAAAGGCTTCTCTACGACCTCTGGAATGTCCCTTCAACCAAAATCATCCATGGATATTATAAAATGTATAAATCCAATATGGTATTGAGTTTTGTAAAAATTACATTCAAGTATAATTCTTCTTGTCTCTACATTTGCACAAACAATGGCGGCTATCCCCCATGAATATCACCAAGTACCAAGTTCAAATTAATTATCAAAACAACAATAAAATGCTATAACAAAATATACAAAAACAAAAATGACTCATAACATTGTGCATACTTACAAAGCTGGACACATTTTTTTTTATACACAAATCACATCAATTTACAACCTTCATCTGTGTTTGCAATAATTGCAAAAGGAGAAATTTCCCTTAATCTTATAATGATCATCCCCGGACCTGTTAATTGTGAAGGATGTTTTTCCGCCAAACTGTGTCCACTTTCCCCACACAAACAAAACATCAGCATTAATCTTCATCACTGCTCCATGCATCCTGAAAGGCAGGGTTCACCGAAGACTGGTTAGCAGCAGCCTGTAAGGATCAAGACATTCAGCTCTTCAATGTATTCTTCCTCTTAATACATTCATTGCATAAACATAACACATTCACACAAACCACAACCTTATATGGGTATACACTGTCGGGGAAATACCGCACACAATACTAAACACAAAAAAACTGTAATCGAGTGATGACAGCTATTGCTGAGTTTATCTGATAAAAAGAAGAGATGAACCAGAAATGGACAAGTGAGAGGGATCCATTAGTAATTTAATAAGCACTACTACAATGATGAAATGTCAGAACACAGCTGAGACGAAGAATGAAATACCTCAGATGACACCCCGATTGTCTATGATATAATTTCTGCCAATTGGGGATTGATTACGTATCGAGACTAGGGATCGACCGATCCAGATTTTTTAGGGCCGATGCCGATACTGATTATTTTTTCATCAGCGTTAGCCGATGGCCGATACGGACTGCCGATTTTCTTGAGCCGATATTTGGAGCCGATACTACTTTTGCTCCCTCAATTTAATAGTTAAATAGAATTTAGTGCCCGTCGGGCCCCGCACAGAGTCGGGCGCGGCTGCCGGTGGACTTTTTTAGTCCACTGGCAGGTAGAGGGAGACGAGGCTCGATGCTGATACACGTAAAAAACGCAAACATCGGCCGATATTATCGGCCAGCCAATAAATCGGTCGAACACTAATCGAGACTGTCATATAAAGTTCATACCGTGAGCCTTGGAACAGAAAATTCTGACAAAAAAATGCTACAAAGAGAACTAAGCCTGTTACTTGTTATTAGAATAGTGGTTCCAGTTGTTTTGGCTTGTACCTTATTTGAAGAGTTGGACTCTTCTTCCACATCTGAGGCACGGAGAACAGGAACCCATGCCAGGATGTTACCGTCTTTACCGCCGCTATACAGCTCCTGCAGATAAAGAAGAACAAGGACACGGGTCAGCTCTGACATTCGGTTCCCACGCCACCACGGGAAACGAAGCAGATCTGCTCTCGCAGCGTAACCTTCACTTCAGAGCCGTTTACAAACAATGACATCAGCACCAGGGAAAAATCTGCATTAACAAGAGGAAAAATAATTAATAATAAGCTCAACACTGTCCACACAATGCAAGGGAGCTGATGGCACACAGTGTCAGAAAACACATCAGACAAGAGGCTTGAAAAAAAAAAAGAAGAAGTTAAACACATTTTCAGGACTCTCCAGAGACGAGCTGCCACACTACATTCTCCTTTACACATAAAATACTTGGCTATGCTGATGAAAGACTAAAGTGGCCAAGATTTTTTAATTTTGTGCAGTTAAACCGTAACCATGCCTCTTCAACATTTAGGCAGATACATGGAGTACTAACTTGTCTCTCACATGGGTACACCTGTATTTGCATTTTTAGTAGCTCGGCATAGTTCAGGAAATGTTGACTTTACCACGTTATCAGTCCACTGGGGAAGTGGCTCATTTGAGACTGCCATAGAGATTGCAAATTTCTAAAAGCTCAACACCAGGGCAGGTCTGATCTGCCACGGAACAGAAAGTGAAAGACAGGTGGAAACACAAACAAAGGCAGCACTGTAGCACGACGGTAACACAGGAAACAGATGCCGGCCAGGTATGTTACCTGGTAGTCTGGATGGAACTCGCAGCAGTCGACATTGTTGTAATGACCCCTGTGCATAGCGACCAACTCTCCCGTGTGGAGGGCGTACACTGCGATGGAGCTGCCGCACGGCACGAACACAAACTCTGGGCTGCAGCCACGCGACACAGTGAACTGAAGCTTTTTACGACTCTCGTTGCAGACCTTTCCATAATTCACCTGGGGAACAAAAGGTGAAGAGAGACAAGGCTCAGATAATGTGTACAAAAAGTGAAAATATAAACTCCTGGTTACATTAAACAACTTTCACTTGGTTTCCTGGATGAGTGTCTCCATCAGAAAAGCAACTGGCAAATAGTGCAGCATCTCTAACGCTAGCCGACATGTGGCCTCCCTTGTTTAAACACTGGGTCAAGGTAGTACTGTCAAGGATTCCAGTAGAAAAGTTGTCCAAGAATATAAAGCTTTATATACTGAAGATATGTTCATTTCAGTCATTTAGTTTGAGTCAAACAAGTACAAAGAAATAAATTACTAAACCTTAATTAAAAGGTTATTAAAAGGTTACTAAAATAACCTGTGTAAAATAAGTGTGTTTGAAACAGGTTTGTATAGTGTCACGCATTCATTTCACATCATCCACCAGAATTTCTAAACCATCTCTGACCTTTGACCAGGGGAGAAAGTTATCTAGCCTCAATGGTTGTCATGTGCCTGAAGGTGGAAACATGTCCACCATGGTAACTGCAGCACCAGGCAAGCAGAGCAGGAATTTAGAACAGGAGACCACGTGAAAGCCCAGGGTGATAGAATACTTTCCCCAGGCTTAATGTTATAGTTATGTTTCTGTGGCACGCGTTTGTTTGTGAGGTAACATATTTTGTGTGGACACAGGGTTATTAGGTTAAGTTTCTTAAATGAAAAAAAAACGTGTTTCAAGTAAAACCTGTGAGCTTGTCCTTTGATCAGTTCACCCTAAGGGTCCAAGTGAACATCTGTGCCAAATTTGGAATTTTTTTTTTAAAAGAATTGTGTGTGTAGAAGGGGCACCTAAATCCAGCACATACAGCTGGACTGAAATATTTCAAGAGTAACGTATGACCCAACCAAACAGTTTCTACAAGTCCTAAAACTTGACTGGGGGGTATTGTGTGAGGGGTTTTGGGTAATTATTCACTTGTTATTCACACGTCTTTCAAGAATCGGGTTAGTTAAAGGCAAATGAAGTGGGTCTGTAACGGTTGCATCTACCTCAATTACAGTGTTTGTTTACTCAGGTAGTCTCTAAGGACAAGGGCCTCACACATACATCTTACCAGCGTGTTTTCCCCAGTGGCACTATTCCATAGCCTCATACGGTCATCAGTTCCGGCCGTGAGGATGTAGAGACCGTCACCAGTGAAGCACAGGCCATTCACTCTCCCATTATGGGCTGTGTTTACTAGTTAAGAAACAGGTCAGACACGGTAACAATGCATTAGTCATCTATTTCCTCTGACATCATGCTAAAGGTACTTGCATATTTCTTCTACACAATCACATTGTATACCCATTGATAAATTGCATAATCTTAGTGCATTTGTTGTTAAAACTCCCTCTCTCCTATTATCACACAGCATGGCTTAGATAAACAGTTTTGTTGCAAACTGGTTTCCTCTGGGCAACAGCCCCCTTGGGTTGAAAACAAACAAGACCTCGGGCAGGAAAAACAGATACCGTTCATGCCGAGTGTCGACATCTGCTCTAGAGAGACAAACCCAGTTCTGTGTCAACCGGATTAACCTGAAAGTTACCAGACATCACAGCTAGAGGAGCAAAGTGTTGTCATAAAATTGAGTTTATTTCTGCAATACAGGTTTTTATGTGTGTCACTAGAAGCATCAGTTAACAGGGAGGTTAATTCTTTAGCTCTAAATCAACATGACCTTCAGTGTCCGTATGCATGTTTTAAAGCTCTACATAAAGGCGGAAACATCTTCCTAAGGTCTTGCACAACCAGGATAAAATAAGGAAAAGGTGGTGGAGAAGAAAGGAAAATGATAAAGTAACAGTACCTGCTTCAGAGGAGGCTTTCGTCTTGTCTCCGTTGTGCTGGTCCAGAGTAAGGAGACTACCAGAAGCCCGACGTACATCCCACACTTTCACCTTGCTGTCTGCACTTAGAAGGAGAAACTGGGGAATTGTTTGTTTTGCTCTCTCTCATAATCAGTTAATTGTGATATGATCCTATAAGCTATAAGACGTGCTTGATTATTCTGTGCAATGCATGGATTTAGGGGTACACCACGCTCAGAAAGATGACATGCCATATAGTAGGCCAATGTATGTAAACCAGTGTTTGCATTTAAAGATGAGTTTTCAGTTGGTAATTAACATGCTGCTCCGTAAATAGAATATCACACACTTTTATGTGGGCCTCTTTGTGCCGGTTGTTTTTAGCATCACTAACAGTCTACATGGATCAGCAGCACAGTGATCCCAACGGGTTTATTAGCAGGTGGAGACTGTATCTACCATATGACAGGACTACCAGAGTGCCAAAGAGCATTTCTGCTAGTGGTATGGTGCCATTATCCTTTTACTCGTGGTTGTAACATGGTCAGTTGCTGGGACACAATGTAGTGGGACTGTCCTGTACCTGGCACAATTCTCTGATGTGGCTGTGTGATGATTTCAGAGGCTGAAACTCCAAAGACAGACTGGCAGTTAAGAGTGCTTACCTGGCAGAGGCCAAGATGTGCTCGTATCTGGGTGACCACTGCACAGACAGGACCTCTGCTCTGTGACCTGGAGGGGAAAATATGCCACCAGTTAGCTCTTTGTGTGTGTGTGTGTGTGTGTGTGTGTGTGTGTGTGTGTGTGTGTGTGTGTGTGTGTGTGCGTGTGTGTGTGTGTGTTTGTTTGTATAAAAACAGCAGGGAAAGTAAGTGTGGTCCTGTCCACCAACCCTGAAGAACATGAATCCGTGAACCAGACTTCAGGTCACACAGCTGGATTTTAGGGTTTTTGGTGCCAACTGAAAAAGTAGAAACAAAGAGACAGTTGAGTCATTAGGGGAAAAGGGGGAATTACAAGGTCAACTACGGGGAAATCTCCATTAATCATGCAGTTTTAAAATGACATTCCTTTTTATTGATATTTTCAACAGATTGCAATATTTTTGTCCATGCAATGTGCTCCGTCTAAAAAAAGCAGTGCTCAGGAAGGTTGAAAACTGGTATTCCAGGTTCTCACAGATAAGGTGTGGTAAATATGAAAACTCACTGATACTAATGTTTGATAAACATTAGTATCAGGTTACACACCGGCATGTATACGTGGGAGGACAGTAAAGTATTTGGACAAAGAGGATGATTAGATTGTTGTTAAAATCTAAAGGCCCTAAATATAGCTGAATGAACTAGCTACTGTTGCTTTGTAGGAAGACATTATCTTAAAAGCGTCTTTCTAGATAAGTTTGAAACTTGTTTGACAGAAATCTGTAACTCCTCTGAGAGGGAATGAGACATGCAGGAAAAGAAAACAGTTTGACATTGTGACTGTCTCTGGCTTGGAAACAGGTGTGTCAAAGGGAAGAGTGTGTATGTTACCGGGAGCACCAAGTGCACATTTAAGAACACATTCTCTGGAGGCATGAGGAACCAGTTGGTCCTGCTTGGTGATTTACTGAGGTAGCACCTAGATTCCTACGGGGTTTCTCCACCGAAATCTTTTCTCTGAACTCAAGTCCATGTGAAACCAGCTTTTGACCCACTTATATACCCAGAATGTCACTATAACCCAGGGAAGAAAACCCAGGTAGGGGCAGCATCTGGAGTGTGCTCCGGGTGAACTACTATGAGTGCATTTACACACACGCACCTGCAATGAGACTGTGCTTCCTGGCGATGGAGGATAGGTGGTGGCTGTAGACGTTGTCCTCAAACTGGAAGACCTCAGCAGGCTGAAGAAACATAAGGACAAAGAAAAAAAAATACCCACAGAGAGGGTCAGGAAGCTGAGGTAGAAATTCAGCTATCTTAAGTTGCTATGCACATTTCTGTCTGTTTGTTTGATAAAACATATGACCATGACCTTAACAAAAGCATGGCCCTAAAGTTGACCTGGAATAACTGATCCACAGTTGAGGGATGGAGTTTGCAGAATTAATTAGATAATTAGATAGATAGATAATTGGCTTGATTAGATAGTTTAAAAAAATACAAATAAAAGCAAGTATAGAGGGAGGGTACAGCAGATCAGAGCTCGGCAGACGGCTCACCCAAGCAGCAGTGGCGGGTACAATGCAAATTCTTCAGCAACTATAAAAAGCCTCTCTGTGCCCCATCTGTCAGTGTGTGCCAGCACCGTTGCAGACTCAGCCAGTGGGCACACACACGCGCACAGAGGAGGCTTTGTTTGTTTAAAAAAACACATACACTATGTGCACAACAATGCACAGCACACACTAATGTGCAAATACACAACCACAACATTTTTTAAAAAATATGTATGAGTGTTTGTATGTCTGTTTGTGTATATTTGGGATGGAAAGGTGGAAACACAATAAGACCCGGGCCTTTTCAATAAATGAACATGTATGTAGGTGGCATGCCTTACCTTCAGGGTCTCAGTGTCCCAGACCTTCATGGTCTTATCAAAGGCACTGGACACAAACATGCCTGTGTCGTATGGGTACCATTGAACTGTCTCTACACTGAATTTGTGGACGTACTGGCTCGACCTACACAGGATAAAAGGGGGAAAAAAATACATGAACTGTCACCAGAATAGTACACAACACATCCTCATTGAAACAAACTCCCGTGTGGAGTGTAAAGTAACTGTACATCCGTCTGTAGCCCTCTTCGGCCACGTTGGTTCTCGGCTTGATGACAAATGTTTCATAGTGCAACAGCAAATTCAATCTGACGACTCTTCACATTTTCACCTTCTTGATATGCATTATATATATTACGATAATAATATTGATTTGGACAAAAACGCATTTATGGGCTATTTTCTGTTCACACTGTGCTTAGAAACAGATGTGGCACCAAGGAGCTAAGACAAATTCTGATTCGGATCACTTGACTTCTATGTACATATACAATAAAGACATGAATGCATGTGAAAAAGTGAGAAAGTGAGAATAACATGGTACTGTAAGAGCTCAATAGAATGCTACCCTCTAATGGACAAAATTAGTAAATGGAGTCAAATGTACCTGCCCACTGTGCAGACTGCCTTGCAGGTGTACTGTGGTTTCCCACTGAAGTTCTCCAGGTCATAGATGGCGATCACTCCATCTGCGCCTCCAGACAACATGCTAAACAACAGAAAAGAAGAACTTCTCATGTAGCGTAACTTTGTCCTACACAGCTGTCTATACTCTCCGAGGTTCTGTGGATTACCCCATGTGACTGGAACATTGTTTTATACTTTGAGAACTGGACTTGGATGCATGGATATAGATAACATTAGGGGTAACTGAGCTTTGGAACTTTTTTTTGGGAACTCTAAGCTATTCCTTAAAGAAACCAGCGTCTTTAAGTATTTACCACCAATATTTACTACCGATATAATTTACCCAGAAAAAGGCTGGGTATCAAAACTCAATGGTCGACAGAGTAACCCATATTAATCTGGTACGACAAGTTATTACAGAAAATGTCTGTAATGTCAAGAACCATAAAGACAGAGTGCTTGGTCTGATTCCTACTGGTGTTGACTGTTTTCTGGATCAAATGTAGAGATAAAAAAATAAAAACAATAGATAGAAAGAGCATGGTTGTGAGCTGTGTGTGAAAACTCAGTTATAACCATGTCTTGAATATCATAGGAAGTGAAAATGATTCCTAGGTGTAGGAGAGACTTACTGGGGCTGTTTCCTTGCATTTTTGCAGTTTCCAATTCAGGGACATGTTGAATTTGAAATCATGGCAATTCCCTATTGAATAGTAATGTAGTGACGTATAGACGTATAATGAGTCAGGACTTACTATCTACCCTCTATTGCGTCTATGTCAATGGTGTTGATGCCATTTCCATGGATTCTGTCCACGTCTCGATCAGGATTCAACTCCAGACCGAGGACCCTTTGGACATATAGGGAGGGGAAAACATTGACATCAATGAAACCTCTTAAACCAATTCATACACGTTATCAATATTAAATAATATGAGAAAAAATGCTTGGGGAAGGGAAACAGAAATGTTGTAGCAGAGTAAGGTGATGAAAACAGAAGTAAAATGATTTTGTTAAATTAGCAAACAATGGCCCAAACCTCTCAAATCAAAAGATGTGTCTTACTGTTCTCATTTAGTTTTTTTCTAACAATTTTAGGTTGAAAAAGGGAGCCCGAGTGTACCCAGGAGAAAATGTGCCACTTTAAATACCTGGGAGATCATTAATACAAAACTAGTCGGGACATTCTTTTTGAAATCATCCTCATTTTATTTTAAGTGCTTTAAACCTTTGCACAGCGCTGAATGAACAAGATACTGTGTGTGTGTGTGTGTGTGTGTGTGTGTGTAGGGTGTGTGTGTGTGCATACTGTAAATATGTAATAACCAATATATACAGCATAATATGCATTACTTTCATATAACACAGGCAGTATTACACGACTGAGTGTCGTGATCATAAAGGGAGGGACATTATGATTAGAGTACGACTTCCGTTTCTAACACTCTCGTGACACAACGGTTCATAAACACATGAAATCCCAGTGGATTTATTATGTTTCTTTTCTTTTGTTGCTCTCTCACCGTCTCGTCGACTCTGCACGTCGCAGGCGCAGCGGGTCGTCCAGTCCAGCCTGCCTCGCTGCCAGAAACCCCAGCATCGCTTCAATTTGGAGTTTAAAAGATCCTAATTTATAAAGAAAGACTGGTTTGAATCGATGCTACCACTGGCTAAGCTAGCTCACAGGCAGGCATGTTTTCTGAAACCGCCCCAAAAATCAAAAAAAATCGCGCGTCCACCTCGACAATATATCTGAATCGAGGCTCCCCGGAAGCTCAAATACCCTATTCCAATCTCATTCCAATTATATTTCTATTGTTAACTTTCAAATTTCACCTGGTTTTGTGGCAGCATCACCTCAGCGTGCGGCCATTTTGGAGACGTGACGTCTAAATCTATGACAAATATGATGATTGGTGGGTGAGTCGCAGCCGTCCAATCAGAAGACAGTTTATTGGCTCCCCTCTCCCAACTCTCGCATAGTGGCATCAACGCATCAGAGAGAGGGCACACAGGGCAGAGAGCTCAGCTGGGACACTGACAAATACTGATCCGAACCCTCCGGTTCGTCCCGTGAACATGAGCAGGGTTGCTCGACTTCTTCGGCGGACGTTCGGGATTGTACGCGAGCACGTCGGGACGGATAATCTGGGGAACAAATATTACTCTGTCCCAGAACAGAAGACATGGACAGGTGAGTAAAAGCCTTAACTTTGGCCCTCATAACGTTTACTTTCATACCAGCTGTAGACAAATAAAGATAAGTTCACAAAACATTTTTTTTATTCTTGTTGTGTCCCTGACACTCCAATATGTGGCTATATTTACTGCCATTTCTTATTAACTGCTGAAACCGTTTTCATATGGCTACAGTAACGGATTCCTAGTTCAACCCCCCTGATAAATGACAATACATCTGTGCACTCTGTATCAATATCCTAAATGTGTTGTTGTGGATATGACTTTATCACTGTCACCCTTTCACCCTTGTAGTATTATAATCCTGCCACTAGATGGCGACACGGTCTCAGTATGAACTTTGTTATTTTTTGAGTTTTTTAATAAGAATTCTTGGTCTGTATTTAATGTAACTGTCCGCAGTTTTAAAACTGGTATTTTGGAGGCAGAATAAATGATTACTTGTCAATGATGAGGCTTTAGAAGGAGGTCACACACCCTACCAAGACATGGCAGACAGTGTGTAATGCTCAAGCCAAGCAGTGGAACTGTGTCATCAGGCTAATCTGTGGTGGGTAACCAATGGTGTCCTTCACACCATCTCTGACGGCTACAGCGCCAAGGACGTGCTGGTCAGCCTTGCAGACTTGATGCCCGGACTTACAGTGAGTCCTCCTCCAGCGTGTCTTAAACAAGTGTGTACGGATAAGGATGATGGTGAGAAGTTGGCAATGCTTATCATCTCATCAAAGATTAATTAGGTTTGGGAGCATTCCAGCTCAGGTACACAGATCTTGACCAAAATTTTTTAAAAAGTCCTGTCTTTCCTAGTTTAATTATTATTATTATTATTATTATTATTATTATTATTATTAATTCATTAGCAATATCCATTCTAGATATATCCCCTCCTTGTACCACCTTAGATCATCAACAGCAGGGGTCCTACTCAGACTATAGGCCACGGGTCAGAGGTCACATGTCAAAGAGCACAACCCTTTGTCTGCTCCAGACATGACACTGACGGTTAACAAGCCCATGGGCGTTTGTCTTATTTGTACCAAAGGTTTATGTCTCGTGATATTTGCCAGAATCACTGTGCCTGAGCCGCGGATTTCTTTCACTTTCCATATACTGTATTTGTGTCCTCTGGGAACTAGACAATGCCGCAATAATCTAGAAATAATCTTATCCCAACTACACATTCTTGTGTTTGTCTCCCTCTCTTGGTGCCACATTACACAAGCTAGATAAAGTTTATCTTTGACCTGCATACACTAAATAGATATCCTACAATATATACACTTAGTGCTACATTTCTCAGAGGATGAAACCAAACTGTTTTGTTATTTTATTTTGCCAGAGGGACCGACCACTGGCAGGTTGCAAGCCAGATTTCTTTGACAGAACTTGACTTTGTGCTTCACCTTTTCTCAGCAGTTTTGCAGGGAAACTTGTGCCCACCTCGTATTTATAATTCATTACAAGGCTGCTCCTCCACCCCTGGCTGTCAGACTATTCAAATGAGACATCACAGAAGCCTATTTTGTTCAGCACGCTACAGGCTACCGTATTCATTGTCCAATCACAATGTCTGACACTGCGGAAAGGCCAGTTGGCCTATAGAAATAGTGGAGGTTCCTAACAAACACACTCATACATGCAAAACAAGCACATACTCAGAAGAGTAAAATATACATACAAATACAGCATATAGAAATATATAACTCCTATCTAATGCCCCTCACCCTGTCCAGCCTTGTGGAAATAAAGCAGATGCATTATTCAGTCCATATGTCTTGCTAAAGCGAGCTCTTTTTGATCTTA
Source organism: Scophthalmus maximus (assembly GCF_022379125.1). Taxonomy (NCBI): domain Eukaryota; kingdom Metazoa; phylum Chordata; class Actinopteri; order Pleuronectiformes; family Scophthalmidae; genus Scophthalmus; species Scophthalmus maximus. The sequence continues at coordinate 10,039,231 of NC_061533.1, read as the reverse complement.
AACTGATAGGCCAAGCGTGGGCTCAGAGCCTGAAGGCATGGACCGCAGGGCTTTCTACTGCAGCACATGAGTTGTCGTTGAAGTAGGTGAGGAGTCTTTCTCCTTCTCCTCTCTCTCTCTCTCTCTCCCATCTCTGCCTACTCCCTCCGTCTACTTGACCGTCCCCAGTGCTCAGTCCGCCCCTCTCTACCTTTAGCCATGCTTTGCTGCTCCCGTGTTCTACCTCTTTCAATCTGTCAACTTAAAAAAAACTGGGGCGTAAGCAGTTCAGTGTGCGGTAGGCTACGTTTGAAGACATTAATGGTTGCTGCCAACCCAAAAATAAAAGGAAGCAACTGCATGTCTGTTCAAATTGGATTCCAGTGGTCTCCACTTATAGGATGACCTCTTTATATGCCTTCAGTTAGTCCTTCTTCTCCTTGCCCCTCCCCTTCATTGCTGCCTCTTGATTTTCCCTCTTTGAAGCTAGTCCAGGAAAGATTTATATTCAAAACATTGAAACAGTTCATTAGTGTGGAGGGCTAGACCCAGCAGAAGGCTTAGCAGGCCCCTCTACTCATATGCTGCTTCACATCAAAATGAAAAGGCCCGGGTCTGAAGTACACACCTCTAGAGAGAGAAGCTCTGTGTCTGTCTTTAGAAAAGGTCCAGCTATAGAGGCCTACTGTGCGCTGCAATAGGCCACGGCGCTGCACTGATTATTGTCTACGGCAGGGCTACGAGAGAAAGCCACTGGCAATCTGGACAGTGGTCTTTAGAAGATCTTTGCCTTGGTGTCGGCTCCATAGAGCTGAATAGAGAATCTATATTCTTCTCTCTTTCTGTGTGCGTCCGTCCCCCAGGCCCAGCTCTGCCTCACACTGCACGGGGCGCCATGTCATGCTGCCCAGATGAAAGCAAAGCATTCTGCGGATGGGCTCATTCGTCTTCAGCAGTGGGCCTGCAGCTTTGACGCCTGCCTTCCCTCCCTTTATTTAGGAAGAGAGGCACACTGACATTATCGGCCGCTGCAGGCACATTTGAAAATAATTGCCTGTATGATTGCTATTTTTCTTACCTCTTTGAGGAGATGTAGCCTTTGTCTTGGAATCAATGGCTGCTCAATACTGGACAGGGGAAAGGCAGTTTCCTTTCATGTCTCAGTGAAAAGGATGTATTTTTAGCGCTATTCATTTTAACAGTGTGTGCCATGCAGTTTTAATCTATTGGTCCTCTCCGCTGTGTGGAGAACGGAAGGGATTCAGGGGTTCTTCAGAGGTGTGCCACACTGTTGCAGAGAAAAGACGCATTGACTTGTCGTCCTATCACTATCCCACTCTCTTTGTCTATTATTTATTTGATTCCCCAGCTCTTGTCCTATGAAGTGAAAAACTGAAAAGGCCTCAGTTCTGCTATTTCAGGATGGGCGACTCTAGGGACTGAGGGAAGAGGTGTGTGTGTGTGTGTGAGTGCATCTGTATCTGCTTTGTATTTTCTTTTAAAAAGGAAAAGAAAAATCTGCGATTGTGCGTTCCCTTTCCACTTCATGCCCTAACACACTTAACACAACAACAGATGGCTGTGTGTCATCAGAGCGTTGATTCAAGCCACACGTTTCCTTGAAAAGAGTCACAGCGGAGAGAGACGAGGGTCCAAATGGCTGTTTATTCTGCCACAAGTCATCCCCAGGGTGTGATGAAGAAGGTCTATCCTACAGTAGGACACCAAGTTAGTGTTTACCATGGAGCGGCGATGTCCGCGGCCAACACAGTAAATCATGTTAATTGATCAGCAGCTTTGCAATGCATGGGGTTTAAATGAAGGTTGTTTAATCATTATAGGAAAACCAAGTGGGTTTAACTCATTGTTCTGTATGGTGGTTGCCAACTGTGTATGTGTACGTGTGTGTGGTGGAACATCATGGAGTGGCTTAACTACTTCATTAAAAAGGCATTTGAAAAGATAGATGCTGAAATGAGAAACGGGCACATTTATTTCCTTTGGTAGAACATTTCACATTGGCCTTGTTCCAGTATCAGTGGTTAAAGCATTTAGGCCTTTCCAGTGTAAACCTACTCTATATTTCAGACGCCATCTGTCTCTCAACTTACAAGTTTTAATTGAAATCTATTGTTTCTACCGCCTGCGAACCGATTTTCTGTTTGGCGAGGAATTCATACACACAGTTGATGACTGCAAGAGAGGGAAGACAACAAATTAATCAAAAAATAAATGTTTCTGTTTGGCTTAGAAGTGATTCACCGTCCAATGCATTAATGTCTCTGTTTGGTCAGATGGCCAGCGAGATGTCTTGACACCTCAGGGCTCCTTGTCTGTCAGAAACTCACCCAGGAAGACTGACAGACGGACCGACACACATCTCCAGGAGCCCTCCACTGCTTATTCAATTCAGAATATTTTAATAAAGCAGACAGGCAGGGAGAAATAAGGCTAGGAGTAAGGGGGGAAAGATAAGGCTGCATGGGGGAGACTCGCAGAGGGTGGAGAAGAAGGTGGGGTATAGAAAGTGAGTGACAAAGAACAAGGGGGATGCTGACATATGGGGTGAAATTACAGAGTGGGGGAAGAATGGAGAGAGTGAATGCGAAAGGAGGGTTTTCCGACAGAAAGAGGGTGAAATGAGTGGGTGGAACAGGCAGACAGATAGAAGGGGAGAGAGAGAAGGTGGAGGTAGGTTAATGGAGAGAGGGAGTGGGGGGACTGTAGGTGCAAAGGAAAGGAGAGGAAGGGGGTTGCATGAGTGTGATGGTGGTAAATAGAAAGGGGTGGACAGCTTGGTGTATGGACATCACATATGCGTGGGCCTCAGAGGAGTCAAGGAGGAGAGGAGGGGTCACAGCGCTCCACAGCCTCACAAAGGACGCTGACTTCCTGGCCCTTCCACGGCCCTTTTCTATAACCCATCAGGCAGGGAAGAGACTCAAGAGGATGGGTGGTCTTAAGCAGAGGGGTCTACAGTATATCCCTTCCACCCTCAAGTATGCCTGCGTTTAGTTAAAAGTAGCACACGGGGGAAATCAGAGTATTCTTTTCAGCATGTTATTACTTCTATATGAATTATTCTCCTCTGTTCTGCCTTGAGTCGCTCGAGCCTCAGCGGGATCGACAGCAACAGGGACAAACAGAATGAGGGCTGGAAGAAAAGGAAAAAAATGCACACCAGCAGCAGCAGCAGCAGGAGCAGGCCTACTTTGTGCCTAAGCTCCTCCTCTCTCCAGAACTGATGCAAAACAATCGCTGGCCTTTCCCCCCCTAAACCCCATCACAAGACTCAGGGCTAATGGGTAACCATGGTTACAGGCCTCACACATCCTCATCATTTTTTTTTCCAGGGATTGGGGGAAGAGAGGGGTGAGGGTCTCGTCATTGGTACCTGGTTGCCCTTGTATCACTGATGCTTATCGGATCACTCCGTCTTCATAAAGCTGTCCATTACCATGCGCACACTGGTCCCACATCCGTCCCCTGCTGAGCTCTGGGCTGGAGAGGAATAAACCAGGCTCAACCCAGGCTGACGAGTGCACCGCTTCAGGACAGCTTCCCATTCCACCACAGTGTCAAATACAAAAAACTAGCTGCTCTACCTCGCACAATCATGAAGACAAAAAAAAAACTGCTGTCAATTGAGAGGGAAAGCTGGGAGCTTTTGCCTGCATAGCATTCTTATCAGAGACAAGTGAATATGATGTTTCTCAGGATAAACGTTGGTGTGGTTGGTGATTAGCATGAGACCAACAGTTGGAGCTCATTCTGTTTTTGCCTCGACTTGAGTGTTTCGGGCTTTTCTTTACCTGGAGAAAAAAAAAATTAAAACAAAACCCAGACTGCAGCAGCACAGAGTGAGAGAGAGACGAGCGCGTGAAGCACAAGATGCCTGGAATGACATTGTGGAGGTGAAAGACCTCTCAGGTTGCCCCCAGCAGTACTCACCTGGGAGCTGATGTGTTAAGTCTGTGAGAGGTTGTGTGCGTGTGTGTGTGCGTGCGTGCGTGCGTGCGTGTGTGTGTGTGTGTGTGTGTGTGTGTGTGTGTGTGTGTGTGTGTGTGTGTGTGTGTGTGTGTGTGTGTGTGTGTGTGTGTGTGTGTGTGTGTGTGTGTGTGTGTGTGTGTGTGTGTGTGTGTGTGTGTGTGTGTGTGTGTGTGTGTGTGTGTGTGTTCTTGTGTTTGTGTGTGTGTGTGCTGAAGCAGGTGATGGAGTTTAGCGGGGTGTGTTCAGGGTTCAAAGAGCAGCACTCCGAGCGCATCACGTCTTATTGTACCTAGTGGAAGGGATGGGCGTACCTTCAGTTTGATTGGCTCCCGATCCAGCTGCCACGGCAACCCCTCACCCATCCTGCATTCCTGTCTCCTCCCTTTACACCCCCAACTCCCCCCGGTTCCACAGCCAGGCTCACAGATGAGTCGCGCTCAGACAGGTGAGATGGCTCATGAATATTTATGTGGTGGGATTTCATTCCTCTTGCCGCTGGCCCCTCCCCCTCTGCAACGCAGCGCTGCGTTTGTCCTTCACGGTAAGAGGCAGTGTCCTCGCTCCTGTTCCTCAGGTTAATCTGCTCTAACCAGTGTGTGTGTGTGTGTGTGTGTGTGTGTGTGTGTGTGTGTGTGTGTGTGTGTGTGTGTGTGTGTGTGTGTGTGTGTGTGTGTGTGTGTGTGTGTGTGTGTGTGTGTGTGTGTGTGTGTGTGTGTGTGTGTGTGTGTGTGTGTGTGTGTGTGTGTGTGTGACTGGTAAGTAGGTTTCCCCTAGTGAGTGATGAGAAGGCAGACCTGTCACAAGGGTGCCTGCTGAGATCGAGAGCTCCTAACACCCCCCCCCTCTTTCTCAAGCTGGGGAAGGAAAGGAGGGCACATGGGTCTGAACTGTGAAGCAGAGAGGTGCCATGCACCCAGTTTGATGACTGTGTCAAGTACAGACTAGAGTCTATGAAGCAAAAACTAAGACTTGATTCCTCAGAGAAATTAAATGGTGAATATATTGAAAACTCATTGCGATTGATGTTGAATAATTACCACTGATCTAAATGTGGTTCCTCCATTTCTTACAACATATTAACATTTAGACTGACAAAGAAGATGACACAAGATTTCAAGCTACTTAAATAAGAAATACACAAAGCATAGATACATATTTGAGAAATTGCCTTGGACTTGTGGAAGACATAATTTAATTTGTGTCATTTCATTATTTCAAGGACTAAAGGGTTAATCAGTTAATGTGGAAAAGAATATATAAATGTTAGATATGATTTTTTTCTATTTTTATTTGGTTTGGTTATAACATTTACCAATAGCAGCTTACAAATTTGTTAAATGTGGAAGGTAGTATTTCTCCATTTTATATCATTGTTTTAAAATACTTTGGGATTATTATTTTTATGATTGTTGGTCAGACAAAGTAAGACATTTTTGTTGCCATTTTAAGACCTAATTGTTAATCCACAAATCAAAAAAAACCCAGAATCTGTAGATGTTAAGGTGTATTTCTTTGTTTTGTTAATTTGCTTAAAATTTGAGAAGAAAAAAGACAAAGTAAAAAAGAAAGTCTAGATGACTTGGTAATGACAGTAATTGTGAAGTGCATGCAGCCCGTTAGGTTTAGAAACCACTATGCAAACAATGTGCCAAGCCGGCTAATGCTGTTAAGCTTCATTAGGTGAAGATTAGGCCTATATGCAGTGATTTCGTTCTTTAATATACTCGGGTGTCCACAACTAAGGTAATTGTGGCTGTATTGTTAATCTTGTGCACTTGTTTTAACTCATTCTTACTTCGACTCCTGTGATGTAACTACATTTTCAGAGATCCGGCGTGTTTCCTTTGTACTTCTGTTGTAAAAAAAAAACCAGCGCGGCCTTGGCCCGCATGTTTTTCTGCCGTTGTCCCAGATCAGAAATTACAAAGAGAGCGAGAATCACCCCAATGAGACTGACAAGCCTCCTCCCAATGTGTACGTGGTGGGAGGATGAGCCGTGTTTCATAAATATATGTACATACAGTATTTGGTATTCAAATCCAAGGATAAAAGCCATGGTGGAAAGGGGTTTAGTCATGCTGCAGAAGCAACAAGACAAGAGGGGAGCCATGTTGGAGTGTGACAGAGGAGAGGGGGAGATGCAACCTAGTGGAGAGGGACGCAGAAAAAAAAAAAAAAAGTGGGTGCCTCTCTTTATGCTTATTAGTTAGGCATTAGCTGTAGCTAAGCACATTTCTTGTGGGGACTGTGTCATAATTGTTCCATTTTAGTCTACTGCCACCCACACCCGATGCAAATATGGATACGATCTGTTTATAATTAGCATATCTGTTAAATGTATTTCTTAGTATTGCCTAGAGAACGTAGGCTTTTTTGTTTGCTGGCAGTTGTTTTTTTTTATCGTGCTATATGGGCGGGGGGGGGGGTTCTCACAAGACATTTTAAGGCATACATGTAAACAAACGTGAGGAAACGTTGTCTTAGCTTGGCTCGGAGATGAGGTGAGAGGATGCAGTGTTTTTTTTCTTTTTTTGTCCAAAAAGCTGCAGAGCTGGAGCCGCGTGAGGCCCCACAGTGACAATCTAGTGGGAACCAAAGCAGAGCCGAAGCAATGCTAGCCTAATTAGCTGACCTGATTACTATATAGGCTGGATAAAGTATGGGAAGGAATCATCCTCATCATTTCGAAAAAATGTTTTTGTCTTCGTTGGAATTGGCTTAAAACCGTATCTGATGAAGTGGAGAAGTCGCGAAAGGCGCAGGCAAAGCAACAACGCGCGCACGGCGTCTCTTTTGAGGGGCCATCGTTCATCCATTGCTGTGCCACAGCTATCTGTTATGGCTGAAGTAAACATTAAGGCCATCAGTCTGCCGTGCGCACGCCGGCGGTTGCCTCCATTTGTCCGTGTCCAGTCAGCTGCGGAGAAACGGTGATGGAATCTTGACAGATTGTCTGTGTTTTGGAGCGTGTTGTTTTCCTTGCCCGTCCGTTTCTCTCCTCCTGGCCATGTTCGCCATGCATCATCTCTCTCTCTCTATCTGTCTCTCGCGCCCTTTCTTTCTTTCTTCCTTTCTTTCTCTCTTTCTCTCCCCCTCTCTGCCTCCTTCTACCTCCTCCTTCCTTGGCTCGTCATTTCACGGAGGGCTGGACAGGCATCGGGCTACCTGTGAGGAGACCCTGTGAAAACACAGCGCTTGTCACTAGTGCGAACGCTGCATGAAGCTCTGCGAGCGCCACACAAAGAAGCAACACAACTGGCCCCTCTCTTTTTCCTTCCTTCTTCTTAAGTCTCTTGCTCTCTCTTGTTCCGTCTATATCACTCTCCGTCAACCCCCCCCCCCCCCCCCCACCCTCTCCGCCTCCATCTTCATGTCATTGTGTGCCATGCCAAACTTGCCTAATCAGCAGATTCTACCAAAAATAATTGGCGGTGGCCTTGCTGCTAGCGCGCGTCGTGCTGTATACAGATAGGGAGAGGAGCACTTAATATTCCTCGCAGCTCGTACCTCCGCTGTTGTCTGTGATATCTGACCTCTTTTGTCTCCTGCTCGGCTTGATGTTGATTTTGGAGGGCATTGTTAGCCGGTGCGCTGTGATTGGAAGGGGTTGTCGGCGAGGGGGGCTCTGGTTGGCTGGGTTAAAGGGAGGCTCATTTGCATAAAGGCTTAGCCCAGATTTGGAGCCACTCAGCGAGATCTGAGGAGAAGGGCCCGAGGGCCACGAGGTAATCATCCATGGCCTGTCACAGCGCTGTCATCCCTCTGTGTATTTGTATGTGTCCGTGCGTCTGTCTGTATCTGTGTGTCTGAGTGAGCAGGAGACCGAGAGCATTATGTCTGCACCGCTTTGTGTTTGTTTGGATCCCTTTGCGTTTTGTGTGCATCATTGTTGGGCATGTCTGTCTCACGCTTGCTCCCTCACACTGTCTTTTTTGTCTCTCCTGTTTTCTGTTTTTGTTTCCCAGGAAGACACGTCCGTGCCAAGCGGATGGTAGAGGCAGCCAATCCTAACGAACATGAATATATGGAAGGCAGCATACCGATGGAGTGGGACGGTAAGTGTGGACTGCATCATCACGACACATACTTTATCGCTAACATGGATAAATGACAACGTTAACAAGCAGCTACCCAGCAGAGGACACAAACGTGCAGCACAAATGACATGGAATAACAAAGTCATGACTGCATCTATTGGGGCCTAGGCTAATCCATTGGTTTTTTTTAAATGTATTAATTAATTCTTGATCATTCTGTGTGATGGGGGCTGGGAAAAGCGTATCCATGTCGTTTATCAAACACGCCTTCCGCTGGTGTTATACAACCGTACCATAAAATAGTGTTTCAAATTTCTTACAACTGGATACAAACTGTTCTCTCTGTCTCAGACTGGCTTGATCCACCTTAAACCCCTCATCCTGCTTCGCCCCATCCCTCATGCATTTTCATCAGGATGCAAATAAGAAAGGGATAAAAGAGGCCCAGAATCCCTGCGCTAGCTGGAGGAAGAGTTCGAAAATCTCTCTCTCTCTGTCTCTCGCGTTCTGGATCCCTTTAACCTTCCCTGCTGTGCAGCCTCCACAGCCAAAATAGAGCTCTTTAAAAAGAAAAAAAGAAAAAGAGAGAGAGAGAGAGAGAGATGACAGACAGGCACAGTATACAGCTCCACTCTGGAGCAGAAAGAAGGACAGAGATATTGATGGAGAATGACAGTGTGTACTTTCAAATATGAAGATCAGAGCGGATCCACATTTTGTCTTCTTATTTTGGCACTCGGTGGCCCCTAGACTAATGCAGTATTAGTGTGTTCTAGCCCGTCGTGTCTATATGGCTCGGATGTTTTACCATTTCTCTTGTTTTCCCTGTAGTTTGATAGTGAGATGAAACAACAAAACAAACCCTGGATACACTCCCTCAACAAGCTTGGCTACTCAGTAGTCACACCGAGCCACTGTGGTGCCCTGAAACTCAGTGGCGCTATCGCTGCAGCCTTTAAATATGACTGCAGGTTTTGTTTGTGCAGCGTATGTTTGTGTGGGTGTTCTCACTCTTCTTCTTTTTTTTTTTTTACTCCTGCTCCTCCAGCTTGGATCCGAAGCAGACGGAAGGAGCCCCCCTCCATCGAGGTATGTCTCCCCCCACCAAGCTTCCCCGCTGTGCTGATGGTTGGACTCCGGGGGACTGGTTGCATGGGGAGGGAAAGATGGAAAACAGAGGCTTTGATTTGTTTTATCTTACAGTTTTCGAAACTGAATCCAGGAACTTTGGGGGACAGGTGTTAAAATAAACAGCAGCAGAAGTGACTTGATGGTAAGACTGAGACCAAAGACAGCGTCTGAACAAGGGGGCGCACTGACACCATGTCCTAGTTTACTTTCCTCTTTTTTTTTCCAGCAGAAGCCTGCATCTCGGCTTTTTGTGTTTTATTTCTGGCAGTCTCCAAGATGGGAATGGTGAAGGAGCGCAGTTTTCCCCCTCGCGCACCTCTCACTGGGTTTATTGCTCTTATAATGTGAGAATGCTGGAAATTATTTGGCCAGCGAAATGTGGGTCTATAGGAAATCCCTTGGAAGGCCAATACCCAGGCACTCTTTCTATCTCTCTGTCCTCTGTCCCTGCCAGTGGCCAATGCCATCCCCTGCCTCTACTGCCAGAACATTCTCTTCCAATTTTCTGCCTTGCGTCTGCCCAATAGCTGCCATCGACAGCTGGACAGTGTTGATGTGGCCAAGGCTTTACTCCCAGCACATTACCCTACCCCTTGTCACGCTCCCTCTCTTCCCGGTCCAAGCCGACATAAATTGATTGGATTAAATCCTGTCATTAACAGGCTGGAAAAGCAGCTCAGTATGTTTGTCTCTCTCCCCAAAGCAGGGCTTTTTGGCCACGGCTCTCCCCCTCTCTTTTCCAGTCCTCCAGTTCTGCCAACACACAACATCATTATGCCCAGTCCTCCCTTCCCGTTTGGCTGCCCGTATTAGGGAGAGGCTAACATCACTGGACACTAGCTGTGTCTCAAGTGGGTAACTATTCCACTGGTGGACTCCGCTCAGGTTCTAATTGTTTCCATGAGTCGGAATGGTTGTTTATATTTCAGATGCCTCCTGTCATGTTAGTTTACCAATCCGTTCCAAGCACTACATTTTTAACCAGAGTTTATTGGACCAATATAGGTTAACTGAGCACTCTTGTTCTTTTTCGAGTAAATGCCCTGCTTCATACTTGACACATGCACACATTTGTTCCTGGAAGCTGCTGAGTGCAACAACATGTCTCTTCTACTTTTGACTAGTGAGCAGCTGATGTTCCGTGCTTTGCTCTGGGACAAAAACAGAGGTAGTCCTCCTCCGAGGGGGAAATTATCATTGGTTATTTTTGCGTGACATTTTGGAGATTCCATTAAGTCATCTTGCAGTAACGTTCCATTCTCCTCCTTCTCAAATCATCAGGAAGCTGCCACCTCCACATTTGCAATATCCACAGACCTTGGTAGATGATGCGGGCAACAAAGGGTCAGACGTTAACCGTTTAAATACCACGGTAGCTGTCCCTTTCATATATCTGGTTAGCCACAATGGACACAATATTTTTCTTGCCTTACATAGACACAATATTATTCTTTTGAAGTTGTTGGCTTAACGGTGACTATATACTTTTGTAAACTACAATCAGTATTGTTGTGATGTTTTAACCTATGGCGTAAAGTTAGGAGTCAAAAACCAAGCACTTAATCCAGTGGTTGTGGAGCGTACTGATGCCTACTTTGTAGAAGTTGGATCTTGTCAGTGGTCTGTCCAGGACGGGGGTTGTCTCCAGGCTCTCTGCCACGTTCGAGTTCAGGAGCGAACTTCTTCATTGTGCTGTGAGAATAGGCGCCTTCACCCGATTGCCACCATGTCCCCGCGGACCTCCTGCACACGACTGCACAAAGAACGATATTGTCCATTTTCTCAGAGTGCTGACTTGCAAATTTCTCAATTACAAGAATATGAATTTTTTGCATATTCACTCAGTTTAACTGCACGTGCATATAATGTGAGCTGGAAAAACTCCTCTACTTTTACATTAGGACATCATTTTATCAATCATCCCTCGTAAGTAGGAAGCTCATCCCCTCATGATGGGGACCCATGTCGATATTGCCACTTATATGGGACCAGGCCACGTTCATTAATTAATTATAATACTAGGACTTATTGAGAGTATATATAGCTGGCAAAAAGGTGATATGTCATTAAATTCATATACTTAACATTTCTAGGTCATTTCCTTCCTTAAGGTTATTCATCATTTTCAACCATCACAAAAAAGCTGTCACATCTTAAAAAATGTATCTGTTGAACACCTCAGAAACGCTGAATGTGCACATACTGTACATCCACCTGTGTGTTCTATAGGAGCTGCTGAAGAACGAGTCTTACAGGGAGCAGATCAAGCTGAAGGCCATTGAGGTGGAGGAGACAGATCTGGCCCTGCAGGCGAAGGAGTATGAGGACGGTCTGGTGGCGACTCCTGCGAGGACTGTGGCGAAGGGCCATGCGGCCTCCACCACTTTTGGCAAGCAGGAGATCTCTGAGGACCCGACGAGCACTGCAAACACATTTCAGCCTGGCTCCTGGATGCCCACTCCCAAGAAATAGACCAGGACAATCCTCGTACACTGAGACTGCTGTGCAATACATTATAATCCAATAAAAAAAAAGCACTGCAATGAATATTCACTTTTATAGGAGATTTGAGATATTGATATTTATATTAATATTGGAAAACCTTTCAGTATAATCCAATCCAAGTGAGCAACTCCACAGACTATGACCTCAGAAATAAAAGGTCCACAGTACATGCTGTGGGAAATGTTAAGAGGAGAAGATATGTTAACTTTAAATTGATTGATTTATCTGTTCAGCCCCATCCATGGTGCAATGAGACTGTAGTTACATTAAATACTGTGTTTATGGTTCTATTTATCATTGAGGGGGTTTCCACTTTCACCTGAGGTCACATTTAATGTTGACCACGGAGCTGATGAAGAAAGGAGCTTCAAGGAATTTTAAACACATGCTAAAAATAAAAATAAATGAACCTGGATCCTGCAGCTGAAAACATGGTCTCCCTTCACATGTATGTTTATTTAAATGCTCTCAGGAGATGCATCCGGGGATGAATAAGTTAACAACGAAGAAAAACGACTTTGCGGAAATGTCCATTTGTCCACCTGGCTGTATTTAGGATTATCAGTTTTAACAGCTTCTCAGAAGACTCACACGTATCTACAGTATAAAACCGTCATCCCGTTGGACTTTTGAATGTTATATTTTTGTACACCGAGTCAGAGTGAATGTAGTTGAGAACATAAGTGGTTCTGTCAATCACTACCTGAAAGCGTAATTACCTGCAATTTGGTTAAACATCACGTCACTAGAATAAAACAAGGGGGGTGAATTTTTCTGAAATAGTTTGTTAAATCCACAAAAAGGAAATTTGGTTTTCTTATTAACCATGAAAACTTTATTGATTAGAAAGTTATAATTTGGATACTTTGCAAGTGACTTGGAGAAAAAGTTCCAGTATGCTCAATACATCGTCAATTCAGCAGAACAGAGATGCTAACAATGGAATGCAAGGTGTTGCAACAGCTGCACAATATTATCAGTGGCTCTCTGTACGAAAACATCATACAGATAACCACTGTGCTCTTGCTGACCAAAGTCCCGCTGGGACAAGCCTCCTCCAGGCAGTACTGTCCGTCTCAGCACTATTCGGCCTGTGGGGCCAGTGTCCCTCCTCCTACCCCAGACCAGAGGCGTGGTGTCCCTATGCCGACGGCAGGGCCGGGACAAGGAAGGGCACCATGTCATTATTTGGAATAAGGAGGGCGGTAAGTGTTGTAGTTGCACCTCCCTTTTTTTTCTCCCTCTATGCCCCGATCCTACCCTCCCACTCAGTCTTTCTTGGTCCTCTTAGCCTTGGCTATGTTTTCCTGACGTTTCTGCTTTTTCTTCTGTTCCCGGTCACGTGCCTCAATCATCTTGGCCAGTTTCCAGGAAAGCAGGGCACTGGCAATGAAAAGAGGCGTGAGGGCCAGTATGACAGTGGTGAGGAAACCATAGGGGTCTTTGGCAGCCCACTCCACCACGTACTCTGCCCATGCCCGGACGTCAATCATCCTGGTCAGGAACGATGAGGATTAATCAGACCTGAGAACAGAAAGGAGTGAATAACCAGAGCTGTGTGATGTGTTCAAATTAAAACAATTAATAACTACAATCTTAGTGCCTTCTACCAATAATGATTTTATGTGTGGGCAAATGAGTGTTATATAAAATCGACTTTAGAAAGTCTATGATTTCATAATGCGCACTGTCAGTAATATATCGTACATTTTCTGGAAACAACCGTTGAGTCACTGTTGAAATCATTTGTTCGAGAAAGATACTGAGCATTTGCTGATTCATGCTTCTCAAATGTGACGCTTGGCTGCTCTTCTCTGTTCTCATCACTGTAAATTGATTATCTCAGGGTACTTGGGTTTTTGCCAAAAAATACAAGAGTGAATAAATCATTTGACAACATAGGTTGTTTTTTCCCCCACAAATTTTCTGATATTTTCTTAACAGTATGTTGAGAGAGAAAAAAGAATCATGTACACAACCTTTCCTGGAAGATTGGTGCACCACTCGAATACAAGAAGTGTGATTTGCAACACTCCCCCCGCAGTGACCTTAAACACCAAGACATATTACAGGAATAACATAAATCATAAATAATATCAGCAATACAGTGTATAGCAGTAATAACTTGTATTAAATAATGTTGCCCTGTCTTAGTCAAACGATTTGTTACATTCACTCGTTGAACTGCAACAAAGGATTGCAGATGATCCGATTGGACAGCAAAAAAAATGATACCTTTGAGTGCAAGAATCTAGAGCTTGATCATTCAGGTATTTCAGATGTTCATTGGAAAATGATATATTTACTAGCGTGGCTATTATAGGCAGAACAAACAATTCAACAAGGACAGATCAAACACACTGAAATATATATTTTCTTTGCGGGGGGGGTATGACAAATATGACAAGTAGTGTGACAAGTCAACAACTAACGTTTCAATCTGTTCCGGGTTATATTAACTATATATTACATCGGTTGTGACCGTTTTGTTGACTCGTGTGACCAATCGAGTTGCCCTTGTGTGTTTTTGAACTTATGTAACTTATTGCTCATGGACCAAGCCATCCCTCACAGACCTGCCAACAACCACTCGCTGACTAGCGTCCAATCGAACCGCAGCTAGCACATGCTACATGTGATCAAGGGCAGGGCCGCCACAAGCCCTTTACACTGGCCGCAGCGCCGCATCACACAGACGAGAGACGGCGACACGTTCACCCTTTCTGCTTTTAGGATCAGATCTAGATGTCTGGATGATGAAATACCCGATGCTAACTGACGTTAGGACCGCTAGATGACCCGCTGCGCGTCCGTAACGGGCCTGCAACTCCGGGGAGAAGGGGCGCTGGCTCTCGGCTGAAACAGCGCAACAACAACGAGTGTGAACGTGACACGGCAGCGAATCTGCATTTTCATGTTGGTTGGTGGTGGTGGCGACGCATTAAATACAAAACAAACTTACCCAAATGTCGTGATTAGTGTTCAAATCCACGACGATAAGATCCAGCTCCTCCTTTTTCCGGGAAGTGAAACGGGTGTGGCCTGTACACATTACTCGCTCGTGATTGGACGCGAGGCTTTCTCTCAAAGACGGGACATGTAGTCCTCGAGTCCAAATGAAATGCACCGATGAACCATCAAAATACACAACATGCTGCTCTTTGACTGTTGGTTGGACAACTAAAATTAGGCGGTAATGATGGAAGTTTTATATTTCATCAAAGAAGGAACCAATTGATCATGAAAGAAAAGTAATTGTTAGATGGCTTGATAACAAATATTGTTGGTCATTGCCTAATAGCGCTTTTTCTGGTGGAATAATAATAACTTGCCAGAGGTTTTCTGTATGTCAAGTAAACACACAAAGAAAAGGGGCCACAACAGTATTTAATTGTTTTTGTTCATATACTATTTTCATAGTAGTAACATGAACGGGTGACATAAATGAAAAAGTCCCCTTATAATATAATAATAATAAACCTTATTTCCATAGCACTGAGATCAAAGACTATTTACTTTAATTTAGAGTGGAAAAAATAAAACATAAAATCAAACATTGTGGGGTTTTTCTTATTGAGGTTATCAAGGTGTTTGATGTATCATGATCAATTTTGATGGTAACAAAATGGACCTGTGACCAGATAATTGCTGGTTGAATCACTGATTATCTGTTAAAGTTTGGGTAAAAGTTTTGCCTGTCAACCATCACAAAGAAATATGAATAAGTAACCGTCTGGTAGATAATGATCAAAGTCAAATATTGAAACTCATGAAAAAACACAATGTAGTTCAGTTTGTTATTGGCTAAAGAATCAGATGACGTCTAGATGTTGCTGAAACATCTGATCATGTCTGCCGACTGCTCTTTCTGAAGAATAAAGCAAACGATAATTGTGCAATGAAAAAGCAAAAGCAAAAGGCTCCGCTGGCCCCTCTGAGAAAGAGGACTAACATAACAAAGGAGGACCTGCTGGCTTTGTGAACTTCCTGTGGGGAAGTATTGAAACCAAATCAGGTTAGGCCACATCTGCTCGGTCCATACGGCATGGATCACTTTCAGAGCAGTTCAAAGGCCAGCCTTTTAGACCGACTCCAGAGGAAGGACAGGGGCAGCTGGGAACACATGCAGGAGACAGACACATTGCGAACACACATTCTGGTTTACCAGCATAGTTTTGGTCAACTTTTATAGGCAAACATCCTCAATCTGGTGGCTTTTTCGTTATATGATTATAATTATTAGCTTCTGCTACAAGTCTCATCAGGCTGGGAGAATCCGGACGGTGGGCAACGAAGCCGCACCCTAACCCCTCCTACGCCTCCTTTTCATGAGCTGTGGGGAGAAGTTTGCCTTGAGGGCTTTCTGCCAGAAAACCTTCCTGGCATGCTTCAGTGTGCAGTCGCAGTTTAGTTAATTTTAGCCAACGATACTTGTTGGTTAGGTTTAGCCAGCAATACCACTTGGTTAAGGTTTTGAAGATCGTGGTTTGGATTAAAAATAGAACCTTTCACAACATTAACCACGTGCAAAGGCTTTCTGGCAGAAAACCTTGAAGGCAAGCATCTTCCATGTGCTTTTCATGATACAGCTACGGAACTAACATTATCAACAGACAGGGAGGGGGGAGAGACCATAAAATGACTGCACCACAATTTATAGTTAACCCGCTCCACTAGTGGTGTGAATCATAAATATTACAAGAAAAACCACTAGTCTGGCCAGTCCTTGAGAAATTTCCAATATCCTTTGATTTAGCTTTTTTTCTTTTGTGAGTTGATAGACTCAACTACAGGAATGAGTAAAGAGCACATATGCAGAGATGATGAGATGCAGACCTCTTCAAGGGGTTCACCAACAATTTGGTGTTTTACTTTCATAGAATTGGAAGACTCGCAAGAGAAAGAAGAATGGTTTCAAATCAATGGATTACAGACCCATATACCTGACTCTAAAGTCAACATGGGGTCAAGCTCCAAAATGCAGCTTTGGATCATAGAGAATGCCCACACTGCTTAAACTCTAGTTTGCAAGCTTACTGTTTCAAGTTTTTATATCCCGATTCAACATAATCCTGATTACCTCTCATGGAGTCTCCATGGCAGTTTCATTATTTCTCCTGGCACGCAGACACCAACCAGTAGATGTACTGTGGAGCAAAAAACGTTATACACTAAAAAAGTCAATTGATTAATAAAGAGAATAATTTACAGATCTATTGATAGTGTAATAATTGTTGGTGCTAGCATTACAGATCTGCCATGATGGAATAGTACTAACACTGAGGTTTTCTGTGTATCAAGTATATGACATAAAGTCATAAAGTGGTGTTATTATACTATATTTTGACACAGACTCTCTCTATAAGACCATGGTCACGAGATAGAGGACCCATCGTAACTTATTTGATATAATAGCTCACTTCAGTGGGGCAAATTACTACAAAATTGGTGATTAATCAAATTATGCAGACAAAAATGATACGGAGTAGATCTGGGGCCCCTGTGTCTCATTCTAGTTTTGCCCTTGTGATGATTATAGTCACCTGACCTGATGTGTAAAATCTACAGAGCGTCCCTTTAAAATGATGATAAAACAACTCAGTGTGTATGTATATGTGCATGAAAGAGAGGGAGACAAAGAGACAAGCTTGTCTTTCAGAGTGTGTTGGAGATTTTAATTGTCCATATACGCTACGGCTACAAGCATGTCCAGCTCTGAGTCTTTATGTTCCTCCTCCCACGCCCTTTACAGGCTTTGACAGCTGAGAGTCCTTTGGACTAAGCCTCGAAAACAACCATCACGTTGTTCCTGAAGGAGCCAGGGCCCGGGGTGGTGGCAGAGGCACCGAAAGGAAAGAAGTCAGTTTTTCTTGCCCCCTTTTAGCCCTGTGGGAAACTCCGAGACCGCCCCTGGATTAAGTCCCCGCCTTTAAACTCAAATAAGAAGGGAACATCAAAGGCCGTCGGCCGCCGGGGCTCCGCCCTCGCGCTCCCGGACGGCTTCACAAAGGATTTGCCGACGTTCGGGAATTCCGCCTCCAGTTCCTTTTATAGCGCCACTCGTGCGCTGGCGGAGCCCCAGCGCCCCGCCCCTCGCGGTTACTTTGACAACACAAAGGACTTCACGGAACTCGCAGGCGCCGCCTACCTTTCCAAATAAGGGCAGCCGCTCCATGTACGGCAAACAATCGGTGCGAGATTGCCCTTTTCTCTTCCTTATCCCGTTTATATGATCGGAGAGGAACTGCGCTTCAGGTTGGAAGCGGTGCGATCATGGCCGAGCGAGTCCAGCAGCCCCCAGCCAAGCGGCTCTGCTGCCGGCCCGGCTACAACCCGGCATGCAGGCAGGGGCAGCGGGCTGGAGGAGTCCTGTGTGGCGGCGCGGGGTCCGCTCCGGGAGGGTCGGGGAACGGAAAAACGCACAACCCGGAGTCGCTGCTCGACATCGCGGCGCGCAGGGTCGCGGAGAAGTGGCCGTTTCAGCGGGTGGAGGAGCGATTCGAGCGGATCCCGGAGCCCGTGCAGCGGCGGATCGTATACTGGTCGTTTCCGAGGAGCGAGAAGGAGATCTGTATGTACTCCTCGTTCAACGCCGGGGGAGAGGAGAGTGGAACTAGCGGGGACAATACTGACGAGACCCAGCTGCCTTTCCTGCGCGGTGTCACTCTGCTGGAGGGCGGCTGGGTGGACAACGTATTGCAAGTCGGTGAGTGGACTGTACCGTCGCGACGAGGCAGGGGGAAACAGCCCGTAACAAACAAAACAACTAGCCTAACTCGCACTCTTTGCTCTTTTTTCCTCTTCCATGGAGCCGTGCCAGACTTTTTAAAGGGCTCGTGTGTTCGCCTTCCGCAGCCGTGCCTGTCGTAAACAACGCGGCGCGTTTCACCGTAGCCGCGTGAGCGACAGCAACATTTCCGCGTAAGCCCGTGATAGTAGCCCACCTCTCCCCGCCGTGTTTCGAACCGCCCGGAGCCATCCCAATTGGAAAGCTTAGCACTTTGTTCCTATGCCTGTGTCTTTCCCCGGCTCTCCGTGCCCCCACCAGCGGGCGCGCAGACAAAAGCCCCCTGTATCTTTTCACCGCTGGCTACATAGACGATATGTAGCCCGGGTGGGAGGGACGGCGATTTAAAGCCACAGCGCCTCTGTTTTGTTTGCCAAACACCTTTGTGAGACAGACAGAGGCTTTATCTTCTCTTGTGCCTTCCCCAACATGCAGTCAGAGCCCCAGCTATAAGGAGCTGATAAAAGGCAAATGTTCATTTTTCTCCCTCCCCCTCCCCTCTGCTGCATTATTTGTGGTAGAGCTCGGAGTAAACAGAGGTGCTGTCGGCTCAGAAACCCCCTGCCTGCCTCCCCCTCTCTCTCTCTCTCTCTCTCTCTGCCTGGCTGGCTGCCTCTGCCAGAGCCACAATATTTCACTGCATTCGTCAGTGCAATAGACTCAGCTGTCAATCCGACTCCCCACCCTTGGAAACGGTTCAGGATTCTAATCCCATTACCCTCCCCAGTTCATCAGAATCTTAATGCATTCTGCAAACAAGATTTTATGCATGATCTTCTTCCTCCCTCCCTCCCTCACCCTCTCTATCTCTCTCCCCATGCCCCCCACCCCCTCTATCTCCCTCTCTCTCTCTCTAGTCTTGGCTTACTATCCCTCCAAAGAATCTGTGTGGAGATGGCTTCAGCTCTTGTGGGCTCAGAGAATGTGCAGTGCACAATAGTAGCCATGGAGCAGGCAGACAGGCAGGCAGCTCTCCCTCCCTCTCTGGCCTGTTTACCAGATTCCCCGGCATTAGGCTCATTTATGTGTGCTCACTCTTTTTGGGGCTGTAGGAGGCAACACAAAATGAAAAGTGTGAGTCGTCGGTTAGAATATTCAGTGTGTGTGTGTGTGTCTGTGTGTGCGTGCGCTTTGGAAAATAGTCAGAAAGAGTGGCAAAGGGAGTAAACGGGGTCATTTTTCCGTGGCTGTGTGTGAAAGAGAGAGAAAAGAGTCAGTGTGTGTGTGGGGGGGTTTGATAAACACAGAGGGGGGACTGTGCATGTGTGTGTCTTCGTCTGCATGGGCTGTCAGTCTCATCCTGCATGCTCACAGAGAGTGGAGGATGACAGGCGAGCGCATAGCAGGAGGAGGGCATGTTATGCTGATTACAATTTTCGGCCAAGATTTCTATATTTTTTTTTTTTTCAAGCTGGGTAAAATAAAGCCAAGGAAGAGAAATGATAAATAAAAGATGCAATCTACTCTAGGGGACAGGCAGCCACTGGAGGATGAGGGCTTAAAAGCAGGCTAGCATGGGAGGGGGCTGTCAGCCACATCACACACCACATGTATTGGCCCATCAAACACATACAGTGGGTCTGGCCTGGAAAAAAAAGAGTGCATGGTGGTTGTGAGGGTGTGTGTGTGTGTGTGTGTGTGTTAGTGTGCATGTCTTTGTGTGCCTTCTTGTGTGTTTTGTGTGTGCTGTCAGTGGGATGGGATTCAGTGTTGATGATGAAAGACAGTAGAGCGATAGAATAGATGCGGAGGTTATTGTGTATGGGGGGAAAAGCTAATATACTTGAATGGATCTGCTGTCGCTGTATTCCTCTCCTCCCCCTCTCATCTCCTCCTCTGCCTCCCTCTCTCCCATGTGAGCAGCTATAAAACTCTCCATATTTACTCCCCTAAGGCCAACTACCAGCCCCCAGTCTCCTGTGATTATTTATCTTTTTCTCAAAGACATTAATCACACGCTTTTCCCTTTTTTCCTCCGTCCCTTTCCATACATCAGTGCTGCAGAGAGAATGGATAGGGGGGATGGCGTTTAAGGGGAAGAGCAATAGATCGGGTGATATCAAGAAAAAGAGGGGAAGCCTGGAGGGGAAAAGTGGGTGGAAAATGCAAAAGAGGAAAGAGGCATTGAAATGGTGATTGCAAGAGAAGGGGATGTATGAAACTAAAGAATGAACGCAGAGAAGGGGAGAGAGTGAGATGGATGGGTTGTTCTTTCTCCCCTGCGAGCTCATCTGTTCCAGTGCCAGCATTTGAGATAAATATTCATATATGAATGCAAGTGTTATCTAGCAGTCCACTGCTCCTCGCTTATAGGATTGTTATAACAGCCCAGCTTCAGCCCTCTTGCTCTCTTCCTACTGTCAAATTGGTGAATTGATGAAGAGGAACACATATCTGACTCCACCTGTATGAAAAGGTTCCATTCGTAATAGCACAGTAAAAGCTGCACGTATCAATTGAAATATGCATGTTGCTCTGGAGAACGGTCCCATAGCAACCTCTCCCGGTCATGAAAAATTATACTGTCATGAACCGATCACGGAAATATCAGCAAATCTCACCGCTGCTGTGCCGAGATTTCAATTTTCTACAGGTTGTCAATCAGACCGTGCCGCACTGTAGCCGAGTGTAGAAAACTTTCAGAGTTGCCTGTTCGGGTCTCAGCATCTGTTCTCCAGCCCCCTTGTGTAATTTGGACTCAGCAGCTCGCCGTGCTGAAACGAAGGCTAGTATTATGGTACCCCGTCCTCTAATTATAGAATTCTAATCCTATGGCTCAAACATGGCATGACAAAGCATGTTTGCACTTCATTACCCCCCTTCCTGTTTTAGTCCTCCAGTCTGGGTCAAGTTCATCCCCTCTTCCCTCATTCATTTTTGACAAGCACTGTCCTGCTCCTCCTCCCTTTGAGCCCTAATCCCTGTGTTTCTAACTCCCACCCCCCATGTCTGCCTCCAGGGCTTTGTACCGGGAGTAAAAGAAAAGAAAAAAATCATAGCCCCCACCACCACCCCTCTCTTACTATCCTGTTACCGTAAGCCCCATGTCCCTAAGGAGTGACATACTGATGCCTGGCATATGTCGCTCTCTGCAATGTCATTAGCGTAGGCTACATGCTATACAGCCTGTTTATCCCGCTCCCCTTGTTAGGCTAATTTCTTCACATGAAGCTACATGTCATTTTATCATGCTGCTGCCCCAAATCTGAGTGATGAGGTGGACACTTTGTCGAGGCTGTTTTAAATTCAGCCAGCACGAAAGTAGATATGCATATCCTGTAGCCTATTCTGGTGCATTTTCCATGGTGGTGTTGTTGTGCCAGATAGCCTGTAATATTTTGCCTTTCCCCTGCCTAAAATATCACTGAATGTCCATGGCAGTCATGCCTTTTTGAGTGTGAATGTCATCCTCCTCTGCTCTACCTATTCCACAGACGAAGTGGGTGGGTGTGTGTGTGTGTGTGTGTGTCTTGTGCTTCTGCATGCTCATAACTCAGGTTAATTTGTTCACGCTCTGGAGAATCTTAATTAGGTTTCTGCGTCATCTACTCTCTCTCTCACCCTCTTTTTATCATGATGTCAATGAAACGTTGAAATTAACAACCAGGCTGGTGGTGGTTCCCTGTTTTGTTTTTGGTTTTTTTTACCTGTTCCTCTTTGCAACGCAGATGGTGAAAATCATAACGCAGGCTCTTCTAAACTTTATGTTTGGGCCCTAAAAAAGCACGCTTCAGGTGTGCAACCAGAGGTGCCGTTGAGCCATATCATTCATCATTTCTTAATAAGTTTAGATCACATATGTATGCATTCAGGCGTAATTGCAGACACAATTTACAACAACACGCACAGACAGAGATAAGACCCATAGAACTTAGAGGCTGAGTAAACAAAGTACACACACAAACACACACACACACACACACACACACACACACACACACATACATTTTTTAACCCCACATTCTTTTTGAACCAAGAATTTACAGGGCCTTACAAAGGGCTTATGGAGAGCCCATATCGAAATTTCAGGCATTTTGTCCACGAAGGTGCAGAATTTATGATGTGAAACATAAATCTTGCACGAGCATGGCATCTTCGAGACGCTATCAGGC
The DNA here is from genome assembly GCF_022379125.1 of Scophthalmus maximus. Taxonomy (NCBI): domain Eukaryota; kingdom Metazoa; phylum Chordata; class Actinopteri; order Pleuronectiformes; family Scophthalmidae; genus Scophthalmus; species Scophthalmus maximus. Next base: position 10,016,690 of record NC_061533.1, on the reverse strand, counting down.
CCGAGCTGGGGGTTTTTTTCCGGTGGGTGAGGGCTAATTTTTTCTGTTTGTGTGTGGGCTGTTTCTCTTCATGTGGGTGGATCTGGTTTTATTTTTCCTGTTATGTTTGAGAGTTCCTTTATCATTTTACAATGCCCGTCGAGAATGAGCCCACATGCCTACCACCACAGACAGGGGGAGAGACAGAGCGCTTCAGATTGTGCCTGTCTGCGTTAAAGAGGTTCAACTTGTGACTCAGAACTTACAGAGATACAGACACAATATAACGTAGATGTTAAAAAAAACACACACACACGCTCACGCACACTTCATGTTATTTTAGATAATGAGCTATGGTTACTAATGAATCCTGAAAGTCAGATATTGTTTTTGGACCTAGCTCCAAGGTGAGAGCATCAATGGAGCAGTGATCCTGGATTCGGTGCCTCTGATCTAACCCCCAGTCATGTGACTAACCCTGGGCTTGTATCGTCATGGAAACATGGCCGAGCCTGGAGCTAGTGTAAACATCTGGCTGTCCAAGAGGGAGAGAGAGAGAGAGAGGGGCAGCAACTGCATCCATGTGAAGAGACATGGAGTCTTTGGGGAAAGGGCTCTCTCTGACTGTGTGTCTGAGAGACAGAGAAAAGCAGATTCCAGGCCTTTGTCCCATTATGTTGGTTGAATGGAAAGGAGATAGGATACATTCCAGCTGTGGTGTAATGGAAACACGGTCTTAGCTTGGTCTGAGTTTGCATGCAAATTGGGCTGTGCAGATGTTTGTATAGCCAAAAGATTTTGCTTGGATGACATCTGGATACACAGGTTGCCCTGCTAAAACGAGATTTTTTTCATCCCCGGTTGCGCTGAACATTGTCCATGTAAAGTGACGGTGGCATATGCATCACGTGATAATTACTTAATTACTTAATTTAGCTCATAATGACTGTCCGCTCACTTGCAGTCAGCTCTTGCCAGCTTTCAGTCTAGGTGGCCCCATAAAGGAGACTCTGACATCGCTATGCCATACTCACGGAGTGATGGATGACCACTGGTTCTTCTGTCTGCTCTGTCATGTTCCCTGCACATGTGAAGTTTTCAGACGGTCCCAGTTCTTGTCACAGCCAAACTCTAACCAACCCCGTTCCCACACCCAGATGTGCGCCCCCTAGGCGGATTATTCACACCACAGACCATAACCTCCCCTAGCCAGCCATGTTCCATCTTCCACACCCAGCCATAACTGTGTCCTGCTCGTCTTGTTTCCAAGCCTGTAACCAAGAGGTACCATTAGACAGCCCTTCTGCCATCTTCGGCTAGGGCTAACGCCTGCATTGCTTGCCAGTTCTTCCACCTGACTGGAGCCAGCCTCCCTCCCGGTTCCATTTCTGGTCCCAGACATAGCTGTTTCCTCCCTGCCCCTCTTAAATCACCATTCCCAGTTCCAGCCCGAGCCGCCCTGTGTCTGCCACACTTCCCGGTCCTATTACCAGGCTGCCCCAAGATCTTGCCTCAAAATTACCCTGCACGCTAATAGTGGCAAGTTCTCCGAGACGCCGTGTGTACAAGATCGGCGTGCGTTGCGCTTGTTAAAATAAACCAGCTAAAGTAATAAAGTTCCAGCATGAGCTCTCTAACGTCTGCCCCAGTCCCCATTCCAGCTCGACTTGTCTGCTGTCCCAGACTGTGGCTGCTGGGTGTGCGTCAGCACAGTTCCTCGGCTGGCTGACTCTGTCTAGGAATCCAGTCCTCCCTCCACAGAGCTCCTGCCTCGGTCTTCTCGGTGAGCACAGGGAACGCAGCAGAGGGAAAGGGGGCGATAGAAAGGCTACTAAATTCACAGTGACAAGGCCCTATTAAAGCCCGTTTTTTCTATTTCATTTAATGACTTTTATTACCAGCCGCCTTTCTCTCTTCGATTTGGCAATAATAACAACAGGGGAATGCAGCACTCAGCGTTCTCCTATCTGATGCTCCCCTTCACTTTTTTTTTCTTTTTAATGAATTCCTCTTTGCACCAATGGGCTGCTGAAATAAGCACAAAGCAGTCCAAGCCTCTGCGTACTGCAGTGTTAGGTTCAATGTGTATGTATACCCCATGTGTGTTTGTGTGCACATTTACTACATGAGTGTGAGAATATGTGTTGTAAAGAGTACACATGCTCATGTTGCCACAGAACAGAGCCTCTCTGTGCAGTTTGGTCAACAGCTGTTTCTCCCCAGAAGCCAAACAGCTTTGGATCACCCCAAAGGCTAAAAAACAATTTGTGTGTGTGCGTTCGTGCGTGCGTGAGCGTGCATGAGTGTGCATAATCACTGTACACTTTGCATACAGAGTAGAAAGTTACCTGCGGTTGTCCCAGATTAAGGGCAATCTTTTTAGTCTATCCCAGACAAAAAGGGCAGGGTGCAGCAAAGAATATCTCGGCCTTTTCTTAAATATTTCTTTACATATTGCTGATCTACATTAAACCAACTTTATTACCTCCAGCCCCTGTCTGCTGAAAAGAGGCCAACGAGGTCACAAGAATATTTTTGTGTTGTTGAAATCTGATTTTGTCTCTTAATGTGATGGTGAATGATTGCTGGGTTAAGAGTGTAGTGTTGATTCCAACCTCCAAGCTGCTTCTTGGATGAAAATATGCTCCACGAAATACTTAAACAGCAGCACTGTTTGTAAAGGTAGATTTTATCAGGCCCTTTTTATCTGTGTGTGAATAGGAGCATGTGCGAGTATGTTAATGACTCGGTGATGGGTTTATGGCTCTCTCTGTGTGTGTGTGTGTGTGTGTGTGTGTGTGTGTGTGTGTGTGTGTGTGTGTGTGTGTGTGTGTGTGTGTGTGTGTGTGTGTGTGTGTGTGTGTGTGTGTGTGTGTGTGTGTGTGTGTGTGTGTGTGTGTGTGTGTGTGTGTGTGTGTGTGTGGTGTAGTTGAGGCATGTTAATGATAAGAGGGTGGATGACATTCCCATCTGTCGTCATTCCCACCATATCTCATTCGCACACACACACAATCACACACACAGGACTAGGCACCTCAGAATAAACAACAGCAGAGGATGAGGGTTTACCTGCTGCTGACCCCTATCACTCCCCCCCCCAAACACACACACACACACGCACACACACTGGGGTGTTCAGTCATCGAATGGTCCTTCCCCCAGCACTGAGCTGGCCCCAATGTTGACCTCTCTCCTTGACCCGCAGGGATCTACTAAGGTCAAAGGTCAATCTGGTCAGACTGTCCCTCCAGTATCCGATTGCTAAGCTTGAAAGACGGGCCGATCCTCACATTATTGTTTTCCCATAAAGAGCACCTGACCAAACCAAACGCTGGCTTGCTCGATTGAACGTGTGCGTGGTTCTTTTCTTTTCTTTTTTGCATGTTCCAATAAGCAATTCCTCACCCGCAAGATCATAGTGCGAGAGGGGACACAGTATATGGCTGATTGTTTTTTTGTTCTTTTGTGGAGCAATCGGGAATCCGAGCCAGACGGAGAGAGGGAGTTTACCCTCTTCTCTCTTTCTTGCCCGGCAGACTCAAGTGCCGTGTGAGCTATGCGGAGGAGGAGGTCCTGAGAGTGCGTCTGGCTGTGGCTGGTCCAGCGATGTCGTGGCTGTGTGGCATGCGAGACATGCATTCACTGCTCTGTGGCAGAGCAAAGCTGAATAGTGCTAGAAACTCTCCAGGTATGAGAGACAGCGAGGCAGACGGTGAGGGAGAATGCAAGACATTCAAATCGAACACGATGAAGGCTTTCAATTGACCGTGGAATTTAGTTTGCCCTTCTAAAGAGACTGGACTTGAAGGAGTTCTCTCTTTTTCTTCCTTGCTGGAATTTTTTTCCATACGTCATTCCTGCCCTTCGTCGTCCTGTCTGGGATTTCGTGCTCCTCCACTCACTCCATACCTGTGCCCATCCTCCTCTTTCGAGCATTCCTTCTTTGTGTTTATGCAGTAAGCTCTAATGGTCTCCCTTTCTCCCCTTCTCAATTTTCCAGTTTCATTTCCCAAGCCAGGCAATAGAAACTCATATCTTATTTACACTGCCCCTATCTAGATACAGCATGTTTCCATAGTGCTTCCTGTGTGTGAACTCCCAGAGGAAGGCTAGCCGGCGAGCTAGCTCCTGCTCTCTGTGCCGTGCTCGGTGTTAGCAGACTGCATCCAGACCTCCGGGGCTATCGCTGTTTCTACATTTAGAAGCTCTCTGTTTACCGCTGTCAGGAATTAGGAAAGGAGCAGGACCTGACCCATTTGCTGTGGCGTCTTTCTCCGAAGTTCTTTTAATTGATTCTCACCCCGATGTTTTCCTTCCCCCGCCTCCATAACTTTGGTAGTTGTTTGCCAAAGTTCCAAGAGCTGTCGTTAAACGTCCGGACCAATTCATCATCTCGTTTACCTACTCTTTGATCAGATAGTTCCTGATTTAAATCAGAATTCCCCCTGTATGGCTGCTTGTGTTTAGACATTATCTAGCCTCCGAAATGTGTTAGATAATGGCAATTTGTGCAGAATCATGCATTTATTACTCAAGAGAATCTATAAAAACATGCTCTCATATCAGAGGTTATCAGCATCAGTAGCAAATAATTCCAAACCGGAGCTTTAGAGTTGCTGGGCTGGAATCGGAGTACTCTGCGGTACATCCATTGCCATGAGCTTTTGCCGGAGAAGAGCTATGCACTTCTTTACCATTAGTGGCTATTGGGAAATTAGTGCAATAAATCAGGTTGTGCCACGTTCTGCCCCTAGAACCACAGGACTTCAGTGTAGATGAAGCACAAATCTACCGTCGTTGTTGCTTGGCATTGTTGCGAGTTGTCTGCCGACGTCTGTTATTGCCACCGCCTGTCTGTCTGCATTCTTGTCAAAAGACTGTCTGTCTGTCTCTGTCTGCCTGTCTGTCTGTCTGTCTGTCTGTCTGTCTAGCTGTTAGCTGGCTAGCTGTCCCTCCTGGGTGACCACATCACCTCACCCCCCCCCCCCCCCCCCCCCCCCACACACACACACACACACACACACACAGACACACACACACACAGACAGACACACAGCCAGTGACAGGCCAGCCCAGGGAGACGTGGGTAATGGTCATCTCTGATGTATAGCCTGACTCAATTGGACTGGATGGCAGACACATGCCTAAAATAACAAAAGGAGGGGAGAGGAGAAGAGGGGGAGGAGGGGAGCGAAGGAGCGAAGCGATCGATAAAGCAGGGACACATTGCCTAATAAAGATTTATTCCCCCCCACCCCCCCAACACCACCACCGCCACCACCGTCCGCCTTGGCAGGGCAGAGAGGGGGAGGAGAGGATGTGATCAGTGCACTTCTTCTCCCAGGGTGCCCCTGATAGCGTGTGCCTTCGCGTGCACAGCAGTATGTATACCCCCATGTATTGTGTGTATTTTTGCATCTCTTGTGTGTTTATCGCATACGTGTCTCCCTCTCTCTCTCTCTCTCTCTCTCTCTCTCTCTCTCTCTCCCGAGAGCAAAGGGGGTTAAAAACAGTCTCCGTCGTTTGTTCTGCCAGCAGTGGCACTAGCAGCTGCAGCTGTGTCCCTGCCTCTCTCTCTTCCTGTCAGCTAATATTTAGTTAATCTTTGGTCTGGGACCTACGGGACTGGCCGGAGCTCCTGGTGCCCCATCCATCTCGCACTGATCTATATTCCATGCTGGTTCCCTGTGCCATTAACCACCACCAAGGGGAGGAGAGAAGGGGATGGGGAGGCACGGAGGTAGAACGAAGAAGAAAGGGCAGATGGGTAGAGGGAGGGCCTTAGAGAGACAAGAGAGTGATGGAGAGAAAGCTGCGAGAGGGGGCTGTCTGCCCCTCTCAACACTCAATGAGGGGGAAAGGGAGGAGAGGAGGAGGGTCCGATATTCCAGCCAGGCACAGAAATTTCTCCCCCTAATTTCGAGGAAAGGTCAAATAACAAACAATGCAGTGCAAGAAAAGTCCGTGAGATGAATTTGTTTATTGTCAGAGAATCCTGCTCACACTCATTCTCTCATTCCTCTTCCTATTTCTTGCCGTAATTGATGCTGCCCCGTTCAAGCCTTTTTGCATGTGGAATTACCTGTGAAAGAAAAAGAGGATAAAACAACAGAACCAAAGTGCAAGGAGGTGTGAGAGGCTGGAAAAGGATGGCGTAGGTGGAGGTGGAGGAGGGAAAAAATCTGCATAAGTGTGGGAGTGAGTGATCCATATGTAGGTGAGGCGGGCCACTTCATTGATATGTATTGTGTAGTTATGATGGGGTCCACCTGCGAAGGCTCCAAGTGCTGAGTCACTCACTAACGCACAGACTAAATGCTTTTATCCAAGACGCCTGGTCCATTTGAATGGAATATAATAGGCCATAAAGTGCTTTGCTCGCAGTGGCTGCCTGCCCCGTGGCAAACCCTTGCCCCTTCCTCTCCTACTCCAAATCTCATTTCACCACTTTTATAGAAACAATGTGTGTGTGTGTACGCTCTGCTTTGATTACATCCTTTTTTTCGCCTCCTTTCAATGTTTTCTGTCCGTCCCATCCCTCTTTTCTTGCTGTCCGTTCTGCAGTGCTTCTCATCCAGCCCCAGAGAGCTCTCTCTTTTCGATTCAGTCCTCTCTGCACTCCCTGCGTGCACCCCTCCCCAGATATGTGTGATCCCTTTGCTGCTGCTGCTGCTGCTGCTGCTTGTGTGTGTGTGTGCACGTGTGTGGGGCACCTGTTTGGGATCTCAGTGTGTGTTTAGGGTCATGCCTGCAGGTCGTGCGTAATGAATAGCGGGGCTGTTGCCGAAGCACAACTGGGCTGCAAAGGAGCTAGCCAGAGAATAGCGCCGCACTGACGGAGGATGGAGAGATGGCTGCATGGAGGGAGGGAGGGAGGGAGGGAGGGAGAGGAATGAGGGAGCAGGAGAACCAGCAAGGGAGGAAAGGAATAGTGGTTGCAAAGCCAGTGAGCCTTAACCACCTTCTGTCGGTCTGTCTGCTCACAGCGCTGTTTTCTCTCTCATTGGAATCTAATGGCTTTTCCACTGTCCTCTTTCCAAGCCTCCACCACCACCACCATCTCCCCCTTCTCTCTTCTTCTTCTCCTCTCTCTCTCTCTCTCTCTCACTGCACCCCTGCATCTACTCTCACTTTCCGTTTCTCAGTTAAACTAGTCCCCGAAGAAGTCTGCTCTGCTGTCTTCCCCTGCTGCCTCCCCTCTCCCTTTCTCCCTGCGTCCTTCCAGCTGCGGGCCAGGGGAACAGCTGACTAAATCCAAAGCTGGGGCCCCCAGCTCTGGCCCCGGCCCCAGCTCTGCCACAGCCTCCTCCTATTCTCAGCTCCCTCTCCCTCCCTCCTCTCTCCTCTGGCCTCCAGCCCTGGCTCCTCTCTCAGCAGCCCCAGTTCAGCCCTGGCCCTGCTCTGAGCCCCGGCTCCAGCTCTGCCTGACTCTCAGCGGTTCCCTTCAACCATCCCCCTCTATTCCACTTCAGAGCTGAAAAGCCTTAACCCCCCCCCCCCCCTTTCTCTCTCTCTCTCTCTCTCTCTGTTTTGCCTATAAGCCTGCCCCTTTCTCTTTCTCCTTTTCTGTTTTTTTACTCTGTCTTTCTTGCTAATTCACGTTTTCCCCCTCTTCCCTCCTCCCAATTCTGTAGCGGGGCCCCTGGTACTGTCCCAACATATCTGGACTGAGGCCTCATCCAGGTTGGCTGCAGTTCAGTTCTCTGGCTCTGATACCCAGCCTCTCTAGCCAGCCATCTTTCTCTCTCTGGCTACTAACGTTAGAACTGTAACTCATTGTGGCTTGCTTTACTCCAAGCTACGTTCAGCTTGTACATTGGGTTGTTTTCTGGCTCAACACTTCCCGCAAAGCTCTTTGACTCCTCGTGTGTCTCTTTGTCTCCTCGACTCTCGCGTCTGTACATCTCTGTAACTTGAGCAGACAGGCTCTGCACCAGTGCCAACACATACGCTAAAGCATCATGCGAGATTGTGGAGCACATGACACATGATTGGCAGCACGGGGAGGAAGGGGGGAAAAAGCAGCAAAAGCGGAAGTGGGCTTTGTCACATCTCCAGGCTAGCCGGGGGCTCGGGTTTGATCGCTGCCCAGGGAGGAGAGCCTTTGTAGCCCCCTACCCCCGCCCACCCTTTGCCCAACCTCTGTGGATGTCACAGCAAGGCCGCAGGCTGGTGTGATCAGGTGCAGGCCCGGGTTCTATACGGGCTCCTCTGAGAAGACGTTGCCCACAGAAGACACCTGTCAATACTCTTCCTCCTCTCTAACAGCCAACTGCGCTGAGATAAGCGAGAGAGGGCCGACTGAATAAAGTTCAGAGAGCAACTCACAGCTACAGTGGGACGGACGGACGCGCACACACACACACACACACACACACACACACACACGCAGTGTGCCAAGGAAGCGCAGGCAGAAAGAAGCAGAGTCAGTCTGCTCCAGTTGATGCAACATCAGAATCTTCTGGAACACCTCGCAGCTCCTCACAGATTATTATTCAGCCCACTCCCTGTCTGTCTAATGCCCAATACAGCCTTTGTCATTCCTGCGGTCTTTGTTGTTATTTTTTGTTGTTCTGTTTTTGTGCGTGCGTGTGTGTGTGGGGAGGGGATTTTGGGGGTGGAGGAAGCGGCATAACTTTCCTTTGGAGTCATGTTTTCTCTGGTTGACTGACAGATGCGGGACGATGAAAGCAAATCGCAACGTGCCACAGACTTCAAAGGTTCCTGTGTTCCGCCATTTATTGGCAACAATGCACAACAACCTCTCTCCCAGTGTGGATTTCTTCAAAACAGGGAGGGGAAAAAGCTAGAAGAAACAGAGGCAGATGACAAAGGAGGCACCATCCACACAGCTTAAGGGGGTAGAGGGAGGAGGAAGGGTGCTAAATAATCAGACCAGAGCACTGTAACCGATTCGGACTGCTTTTCAAAGGCATTTTTGATCAAAACGGGCTTTTGATGTTCACTGATTCTGATACCAGGGATGTTAGAGAGGAGAAAATGTGAATGTTTAAGGTTGTAAAGACATCTCCCTGCTTTGGTTCAACATTCTGGAGTGTTTGGAGTGTTTTGTATGGACCAGCGCATTAGTAATTAAGTGTTAAAGCTAAGACGAAGTAAGCTGCTTGGTTCTGCTCTCCTAACCTCATAGACTCCCTCTCACTCCTTCGCTCCTTCTCCCTTTTATTCTTTCTCTTGTCCAGGATGGCACCCATTGACTGCCATTGACCTAATTTGGACAAATTTCACTGACCTACTTCATGGATGAATGCTGACTTGCCCACAGAATGGGATTCTCTCTCACACACACGCATATTTTTTTCTGTCTGTATTATTAATATGCAGACCCCCAACCTCCTGTATACTGTAGTTGCTATGGCGCCGGGCGAGTACCCCCCTCAGCCGTGCCCTTCAGGGGGGAGGCCCTGTCCTTGCCTTCTTCGGCACCCTGACAGCCCAAATGAACATAATGAGGATCTCAAAGTTCAGACACGTGGTAAAATATAAACAAAGTGGTTGGCCTTTGTTTCATGTGGTCTCAGAGGTGACATAATCCTTCACTTCACTAGTCTCTTAAGAGACATAATCAGCGTAATTGCGCACAGATATGATTATTTTTCTCTCATCTACGAAAAATGCTATTTTGAGCAAATTTGATCAAACAATGTGAAAATGCTTTGAGTGCACAGACAATCACAGTAATTCCTTCTGCAGAGTTAGATGGACAGAGACTACGGTCTATGGATTAACGGCGATCCGATGGGAGGGTTTGCTTCTTCAACCCACTTGTATTGAAATGAATTCAAGCACCACTGCTTTCCTCCTGCAGATTAACTCCCAGTTGACCGGAGACATACGATCGTCTGGAGGGTTTTGGAAAAGGTGCTCTCATAGGTGGAATGGTTTCGCTCTTTCTAACGTGAGGATGACTAGTAATGGACTTCTCTGCCTGCAGCCTCCCACGAGGACATGGCAGTGGGAAGCAAGTCCAACCTGATTCAGTGTTGTGGTCGCGCTTGTGTATTATTCTTTTGTGCAGCTGTGCTTGTGTGTGTTTGAAAAAGAATGAGAAAGGTATTTGCATTTCCCCCCCCATGTGTGTGGACCTGCCCGCTTTCCTGTTGTGCTCGTCCGTGTTCTCCCACGTGTGCCCCCACAAATACAGCTCTTGAATGCAAACACACACACACACACACACTCACACATACTGACACGCTCATGCCGAACAGACGCGTTGTCTTGGCAACACATGCAGATGTCAACAAAAGAGGCTACAGGGTGAACGTTGTCTTCCTCTTGTCCAGCAGGGTGCAATTTATCTCAATGTGGCCATGAAAGGCAGCTATTTACATGAAACAAGAGCTGTTTCTGGGAAATAGGGGTCTCTCTGAAGGTTTTGATGTCAGCTGCCTGCTTTTAGCTCGAGAGTGGAAACTTAAACCATCTAGAGTGGGTGAGAAACAAGCTGTAAACCTACCGAGAGAGCTCAGTTCCCTCGCGTGGTTGCAGCTCTTCACCCTGTCTCTCGCTGTTTCCCCTCAACACACTTGCAGAAGGCCAAAGCGTAGCATGTGATTTCAGATGCTTCCAGTTTGCACAGAGTAAATCTAACCCCCTTGCTTTATAGCTTATCCTTAAGAGAGTGGTCCTAACATCAACGTCAATATTTACAGGAATAGCCCGCAGGCAAGAGAATCGACCCCCACGATTCAGCAGAGACATATCCCCCCCCCCTTTCCCTCACTTGTCTTCATCCGGGTAACTCCTGTTCTCAGCAGCAGCCTGTCGATCACGGTGCCAGGTGGCTGAGTTATTTCTCACTGGCTTACCTTTGCTTTGCATGTGTGTCTGTAAGGTGCGCCGTGTCTGTGCGCGCACAACATCTCTGGCTGAGCTGCGACTTTGACACAGGCTCAGTGGCTGTTTGAGAGATGCTGGATGACGCGTGTCAAGTGATATTAAATGTGAGAGAGCCACCCCTCTTCCCCCGTTCACTCCTCCTCCCTCTGCTCTGCCCAGCCCTCCGCCACGGACTGTGTCTGCTGTGGTTAGTGTGAGCTATGACACTTTTCATTGGGGTTTTAGGGGTGGAGGTGCCACGTCTGATGTGCGAGGCCTCACGTCTCTCCGGGTAGAGTGGACACTTTGGCCTACATAAGCTCTCGGAAGTGCAACGGACACGCGGCTGAACAGATAAAGTGCACACATGCTATAGCTACCTGTTTTACATTGCACACGCTTTGCTCTTTGTCACTATCCAAACATATCTGCATGAATGAGGTTGTCAAAGCGTATGAAAAACATATTCGCCTGTGGCAATCATAATTGCTTGGTAATTGCTAATTAACTTGTGTGTATTTCAGTGTTTGCAGAGTTTTTGTGTTAGTCTTTGTCTTCAAAGACAGTTGCCACAAGTGGCCTGTGAATACAGGCCACTCGGACAGGCTGCCTACCTATTAGGAGTTTTATGCATGCTTATGTTCATAGTACAGTAAAATAGAGACACCTGCATTAGTATTTGCAAGGCCACTATGATGAAAAAGCAAAGTGGCATGTAGAAGGTTAACCTATTTCCTGGTGAATGTATCATTTGTGTGTGTGTGTGTGTGTGTGTGTGTGTGTGTGTGTGTGTGTGTCTCCCATCTGTGTCAGGTAATAATGTGAAAGTATGAGTTGTGGGCCAGTGTGTGCTCAGTGCTATAATGGGACAGTGCGAGCCGGGGGATGTTGGGGGATGTTGTGCCCGGGTGGGTTTACACCAGGATGTGGCATGCACTGCTGAAGGGGAGAACAGCGAGTGTGACCTCAGTGACTCCAGGAAGGAAGGGGTTAAGCACGAGCCGGCAGGGCTGCATGGGCTGCGTTACGCAAACTAGCGGCTGGCTGGAGCTGAAAGGGGAAGTGCTGAGCTCAGAGGAACACTGGCTCAGAGCCATCACTCCCTCCTCCCTCATCTGAAACTCCCCGCTTTGCCTCCCTGTCCCTCCCCCCCTCCTCCCCGCTACAGCTGAGCGCTCCCCATGCTTCCCACCGCCAGGCGTGGTGATGTGTGTTTGTGTGTCTGTGTGCCTGTGCTGGAATGCAGCTTCCCCTTCGGCTGGGGCCTGTGTGTGTGTGTGTGTGTGTGTGTTTCTAAGTGAGTGTGTGTGTATGTGTTTGTGTGTGAGTGTGAGTGTACACTTTGTACACTGTGTGTGTGTGTGTCTGTCTGGAATGATGCCTCCCCTTGTCTAGTGTGTGACGTCAGTACACACAACGGGTCAGCTTAGGGCTAGGCAACATTCTGTGTGTGTGTGTGTGTGTGTGTGTGTGTGTGTGCGCGTGTGCGCGTGTGTGCGTGTGTGCGTGCGTGCGTGCGTGCGTGCGTGTGTGTGTGTATGTGTGTGTGCGTGCATGCGTGTGTGTCATGGGAAGGGGGGGGGGGGCAGGGGAGGAGTCAGTTATTGGACAGAGAAAGAGGAAGGGGGAGGGGCTGTTTGTGAGCAGAAGGAGGTTGACTGCAGAGAGTCACTGGAGCCAGTGTGCGTGCATGCATAAAGGCACCATGAGTGTATGTTAAAGGGTGGGGTAGTGTGTGTGTGTGTGTTCGTGTCGGGTGACTTTCCAAACGTAAAGGGGAGCGTAGAGAGTGGTAGGTTATTTCCTGGCACGGATAAGTGAACCTAAAAACACATACAAACTCGCACGTGCGCACACAGTCAATTGGTTGGGTGCACTTTCGGCCATGCTAGCATCCACTGTACTGGTTTTTGTTCTGTGTTGCGCTTTCTTAACAAAACCGTCGTGCTGCATTTTGTACGCTTTTTTTTGGGCTTGTTTTGTCTTTGAGCTTTGATGTCAACAAACATTTTTTCGCGCCTGTTTAATCAAAAAAGATTCATCGCAAAAGGATTTTGGGTCAAAGTGGAAATTATGATAGAGAAACACATCTGTGATCGATTCTGGCGGCGACGACAAATGTCATTTGGCACACTCTCTGACTGCCAACACAGATTCAACCTCTTACAAGCATGTTCCAAAACCACCATGCATTGTCATGTTCTTTATTTATTCTTTTGTCCTCTGTGCCGTCTTCTTGACCGACACGGACGTGGCTCATCTCAAACCAGACTCTCCTCTTTCATTGGAGGATGGACGTTAGTGCTTTAATGTCCAGACTGTATAGGTTTGTCATTAGAAAGATACTCAAGCCCCCGACTGGCAGACAATGGCTTTTCGATGGATCCCATTACCCTCGTCTATAGCTTGCGTGGCTCTACTGGGACAGACCCCTGCTAATTACACACATTCATTTCCAGCCAGCTGTAATTTCATTCACACTAATGAACCTTGCACATGGATTGGGATAATGTATAGTTAATGTACAGCCAGGAGACGGAATTAGCAGACCACTGGCTTCTCCAGTGACATTTTCTGAACAGGAGAAAAGGCACAATATCACGTTCTGAAGTTACACTGAATAGTAATTTTAGACCACGGTGTTTAATAGTTAAGTAAGGCAGCAGTCGTACCCTCTTTAATGTTAGCAATGAGTGTGATAGTATGACGTGTGGCTATGTTACAAACGTATGTTATTCACATTCAAAATAAGAGTTCGACATTTTGGAAAAAACACTTGATTTCATGTTGAGTGTGAGACGAGAAGATTGTCACCACTGAAGCTTTACTTTGTCGAGCCAGTTAGCTTAGCTTAGCTGAAGAGGAAACGGCTAGCCCGGCTCTGTTGCACGCTGACAATGTTCTAGCTACAAGCACGAGGAAGCGCTGTTTTTGAATCTTCTGGAACACCTGTCTTCCCGCCCCCGGGGGGGAAGACATTATCTGGCACACGAACCCCTATAAAACTGCACCCTCTTGATTCAACCATTTGTTTTTTTACGGATCGGACAAACAGGATATGATGTGTTGGAGACTGGAGGTGCTGATCTCGCCCGCCCCCCTTCCCAGTCTGTGTGCTAAGCTAAGCTAAGATAAGCTAACCTGGCAACTCGCTCCAGATTCACATCTACTGTCAAGACATGACAATGTTATCAACCTTGTCATTGAGAATAACGCGAAAAACTAATTTCCCCAAAATGTCAAACTATTCCTTAAACAAAAGGCCCAGACCATGAGCATGTGTTATAAGCATTTGTGGGGGGGGGGTTCTCCCTCCGCTGCATTTCAGGTGTCTTGCAACCAGCTGTCCCATCTGTTGCCAACAGACCTAATTTTCTCATCACTTTATCCTTTTTTTGTCTTGTCTCGAGCACATCCCTGAACAGAGGCTTCACTGTCTCTCCGCACTGGTCAGCCCTCTGAAGGCCAACCTTTGGGATCAGTCAGCAGAGCAGTCACACCAGCTCTGCCTGACAGGCCCAATCCCGCAAAATTAGAATCCATTCTGAAAGTGATAGTTAGAAAATTGCAAGTCATTCCTGATGTACCGCATGGCAACTAAGTGGCAGCCGCCCAGTAGTCGACTGTCATCTCAACTGCCAGCTGATGACAACTCCAATCACCCACACAGCCGTCAATGTGCACGTGCACGCGCACACACACATACACACACACATACATAAAAGTACACATACAGATTTGCTCCCCCTCCCATTCGTGTGATTAGCATGCAGATTTTGCTGTCAGAAATCTCAAGCGGAAGTGAAAGCATTGAAATGCATAGAATATCTCAAAACATTAATTCATGCTCGTTTGTGTCTGTCAGGATAAGCGCACGGACCGTGAGAGACTGAGTGTGTGTTGGTGTTGCTCGTGCACGTGTGTGGACGTGCGGGTGATGAAAACACACCCGGCGAGAAGAGGGCTTTTTGGACCAACAGAGAGTTTAAGGCATAAATATGGCCACCTCCGGAGCTCAGCTGTGTTATTCCAGCCCGTCCCATACCTAGGACACACACACACATACACACACTCATGCCTGGAGCAAGGTCTCCCGCAGCACAGCATTGATCTCTGTTTATAGTCTCTGTATGGGTGCTTCCTTATAGGACCACACACGCATGCACTCATTGTTACGCGCACAGTCCTGCCCTGTAAGATGCCGAAAGGCCTCGTATTTGTCTTTGCGGTCTTATTAATTGGGCCGGTTCGAGAGGCAGCGATGAAGAGAATGCTTCGTTCGCTGTGGGTGGGATGGAGGTTGTGTTAGAGGTGGATGTTGCCCGATAATTCATAACCCTACCTGGAGCTGCTCTAGAGCCTTGCTTTTCTTCAGTTGTGGTTCAGATCCTCTTTCAGCAGGGCCTCTAAGTTCAATATGACCAAACGGATTGGATTCCAATCCGGTTTGAGCTGGCTATCTTTGGTCAACACAGAGTAGAATCCCATGTTAAAGCGCCAACTACTGCAGGTGGTCCTCTCTGGATCAGAGAAGCTCAAGCAGTTGGATTTAGGTGTTGCTCTCCTTCTGTCTGCAGCTAATGAAGTAATTTGATTAATGTGCAGGGCTAAAGTGAATTGGCACAGGCAAATAGGCCTTAAATATATTTTCTGTCTTTGTGAGTTCCTCCTTTGCTTTTGTTTACTCTCTTTCACACCAGCCCATGTGCTTTATCAAATTGTTTTGCACTAAAAACAATCATGTATACAGAATCTATCCCCTCCACACACATACAAGTACACATTTGCAGACAAACACAGCGGATGAGTGCTGCCTGAACTGCACGGTGCCGTTTTAGATTTAGGTGACGGTCACTCATGAACCAATTCAGCCAATAATCTTAATGACCTTCCAACTGCTGGGTCCTAATTTTTTCAATTGACTTGGAATCTTAATTTGATTGTAGAAATGTATGTATGTTGCTCAATCTAATTTACTCCAGTGATTTTGGAACACTGGGCAATTTTGTGCTTAGACAAGCAAACCTTTCAGGCCCGGGCCCTCATCGCAGCCAATTGCTTTCATGTGGGAAGCTAAATTGTGTTGTATAGGGTGCATGTAAAGGCAGTGTTCTGACATCACAGCAGATGTATGTTGAAGGAGTTGCAGGTCTTATAATTTGGGACTTTCCTCCCTGAAATGAGAGCACAAGTCCAATATTTCTTGGGCCCCCTGAATAAACTGAAGTGGTCCTTGCTGGCTCATCGGAACTCAAACAATTTCAAAAAGGGCTATTTAGGGGGGAATGCTTTGATGTGGGTCCCCCAAAGAGTGTGGGTGGTCCGCGGACCTTTGTAGGATTTGATCATATATATACATATACTCATTCTTGCTGCCTCTTTCACACACTGTTCTCGCTGCCTTTAAACAGCACTTTGGGCCAAGTGTGACTTCACCAGGGCGGTCAGAAGGGGTTTCTAGGGCAACCTCACAGAGGCCTTGTTCTAAAAATGGCCGCCATGGTTACTTTGAAAGCCAACCCTGGCCTCTTGAACATGCAAAGAAAAGAGCCCTGAGCACCACTCGGGGAGGGGAGCTGGGCGGACTGGGTGAGGGGGAGACCAGGATCTTTAATAGCTAGCACATGAGACATTGAAGGTTTCATACCGACCCAACCAGGAGTCATGGGAGGTGTGTGTGTGTGTGTGAGGTGTGTGTGTGTGTGTACCTAAACAGTAATATCCCTGTACTCAGCGCTTGGCTAAATTAAAAGGGCATTTTTGGCGTGGGGGGCAGTTTTTGGTGCCCAGACGATTGGACGGGGTAAGGCGAAACTCATTACCTACCCATCTGTCAGAGAGTGAGACAGAAAGAGCTGTGGGAATGTGGATGGTGGGAGGGATGGATGAAAAGGGCTTGGAAAGCAATAGAGTCAGAGTGTCCATTGGAGAAAAGGGACAGAATCACAACAGACGAGGATAAGTCTTTTATCTCTATTTAGTTTTTCATACTCCATGTGTTTTGAATTAAAAAAAAAAGTATCCCTGTAAAGATAAACATTTGCAAAAGAAAGTGCAGCTGATTTTGCAACAGTCTGATAAGTAAGTGTGTGTGTGTGTGTGTGTGTGTGTGTGTGTGTGTGTGTGTGTGTGTGTGTGTGTGTGTGTGTGTGTGTGTGTGTGTGTGTGTGTGTGTGTGTGTGTGTGTGTGTGTGTGTGTGTGTGTGTGTGTGTGTGTGTGTGTGTGTGTGTGTGTGTGTCGGAGGTTGATTTGTCTTTGAGCTCCCTCAGCCCCACATGTTTTTGATGTTCCCTTTTTCTCTCTCCGCTTTCTGGACCAGGGGCCACTGTTGAAACACAAGCTCGTGACACACACACACACACACACACACACACACACACACACACACACACACACACACACACACACACACACGTGCAAACACTCATACACACTAAATGTATCAGCGAGTATTAAAAGCCATTACTCATTTGTATTCTTTTACAAAGCTAAATACATTAACTCGCCATTCTACAACCAGCTGGACCATGTAAACCTTTTTGTCTCGTTTAAGAGTGACTCAGTAGGTCTCTCTCTCTCTCTCACACACACACACACACACACACACACACACACACACACACACACACACACACACACACACACACACACACACACACACACAGCTGTAGACATACAGTATAGGCTTTGATCACTGCAGATGCAAGTTGTTCCCATATTTGATCCATACCCCTCTTCTGTGGATCTTTTTAACGAACATGTACTTCCTCTGCCAGCTGGCGTTCGTGGAAAACCCATATCTCCATGGCAATTTTCTGCAGGGCTGCACTGTTAGATGTTTGCGGCCAGCTCTTATTGGTTACGCAGATTACGCTGAGCAAAAGGGCACAAATATGACAAAAAAGGACCATTTCTGCACAGGTTTACAACATGTGGAGTTTTTTTGTTTTTTTTAAATTTGGGATAAAGTCTTAATTCATATGGGTTTTTTAAACTGCCTGTGGAGAGACCGTGGAGGAGAAATATAAGTCCTCTACAACCAGCTTGTTTTATTTTTATATGCATCCTGGGGGCGCATCCAACACTATAGGTAATGGTTGTGACCCTGTTTACTTTCCTCTGTTTTTCATCCTGTTCACCTGCATTCATGCTGCTCCCCTTAACCATCAATGAGGAAGAAAAGCCTCTTTGACCTGACCTCTGTTCAGCTTGCTTGTGTACCCCTCAACCCATTTTTCCATCTTCACCCTACGAAATATTCAACTCCGGCCCCCCCGGTCTTACCTAGAGGCCCAGAAAACGCTTTGATTTCTGCGTTAATACATGCTTGATATCACAGCGATGCGTGCGCTCAAGCCCTTTGATAAACATATTTAAGAGATGTATGTCTTTGCCTGGTCCGCATGCATTTTCAGAGATCTCATCTGAGCACATAAATGCATTCATAAGCCACTCTCTGTCTCTCTCTAACCACTCCCATTATTAATAAATGCATGATCTCACGCTGTGGCTCAGTGTGTGCCTACACGTTTGTCTCTTTCATATGCTCATCACTGTGTGTTTTAGGCTCCTGCCGGGGACCCCGCCCCGCTCATTCATATTCATCTGCGCATAATGACCAGCCGCGCCTCTGGATAGCAGTCAGGATGAGATCAAACATTGTATTCAAACAAGAGGCGGTGTTATTCATACTGTAACAGCCGCACACACACTGCTCACTTCCTCATATCTGCCCCAGTTCCTCTTGCAGTGCGTCGCCGAACTGAGTTCCTGCATCTAGATTTCCGTCAGGCTCATTTACTCTCTCTGAGTCATAACAGTGGACTGCAGCTGGTCCTGATCAGGCTCTCATGATAAGAGAGCATGGGGCCTTTGGCAGGTGACTGTGGCCAACCGAGTCTGTTTCATATAATTGTTCAACTCAGTCATGCGTGCGTTCATTTGTAGAGATTTAACCAATAATGTAATTTACTAAAGGGCAGTTGAACTAGTCATCGGATTCTCATTTAATAAATGTTTAGGCAGAACGTTGAGTTGTTGTCTCCGTCTGGAGACGAAAAATGCATGGTCTTATCTCTATCTTAATTTATATTGACTGGTTAAACCTCTGATCTTGTCTTTAACCACCAAGGTTGTTCAGTTTGAAATAAATAACTTAATAACTAAAAATAACTTTATTGATTGATTTCTAAATGAGTAAAGCAAAGTAGCACTGGAGAAAGTTGAGCTGCAACCGACAATTAGTTTTTATCATCGACTGATCTGCTGATTATTCAGTCAATCAGTTATTTGTTTGTTTTATAAAATGTCGGAAAATAGTTAAAAGAATCTATTGCATTCTCCCAGATATGTTCTAAATTACATGGTTTCTTGGAAAATCTGTCCAAAAGCTAAGATTTGAAGTTTAAGACCAAGAAACTCTTTCTTTAAAATAACCAACTAATTTTCTTTCTCAATTTTTTACAGGATTCCATCTGAGCGGGACAGTGACGGACCCCGCGACCCCCTCGTCCCCAGAGCTCGTGTGCAGCGTGAGCGTCAGCTTCGACCGCTGCAAGATCACGGCAGTAACGTGCACCTGCGGAAACAAAGACATCTTCTACTGTGCCCATGTAGTGGCGCTGTCGCTTTACAGAGTACGGAAGCCCGAGCAGGTCAAACTGCACCTGCCCATCTCAGAAACCCTGTTCCAGATGAGCAGGGACCAGCTGCAGAAGTTCGTCCAGTATCTGATATCGGTCCACCACACAGAGGTGCTGCCCACTGCACAGAAACTGGCCGACGAGATTCTGTCACAGAACTCAGAGATCAACCAGGTCCATGGTGAGGAAACGTGTGTGTGTGTGTGTGTGTGTGTGTGTGTGTGTGTGTGTGTGTGTGTGTGTGTGTGTGTGTGTGTGTGTGTGTGTGTGTGTGTGTGTGTGTGTGTGTGTGTGTGTGTGTGTGTGTGTGTGTGTGTGTGTGTGTGTGTGTGTGTGTGTGTGTGTGTGTGTGTGTGTGTGTTTAAGACCATGTAATCATGTGGGTTTGTGTGGGTTTTCCTGCTGCTACATGCATTCATGTATCGACTGCGTGATGGAGGTAAAGTGTGGCGGGATCAATGTTACTCATTAGTGAGATCCAGACAGTAAAGGAGAGACTGTGTGCCTGTAATCAACACTATAGACCTGTTATTTACCTCTGAGAAAGAGAAAACGACACAGAGACAGAGAAAGAGCGGTTTGCAGCGAGATAGAGAAAGCAGCATATCCCTTGTTATCGATACTGTTCCTGCTGCTTACTTTAATAAAAGAGGGGAAACGGAAGGGCAAACAAGAGGACGACTGCATGGGGCGGGAGAAGGCACGAAGAAGCAAAGATGTGTGTTTGTGTATGAGAAAGGAGTGACACTTGGAGGAAATGGATAAAAGTAGAGAGATGTTAGTCAGAGAGAAAAAAACAGAGATCACCCCTTTTGAGAACGGAGGACAGGAAAAAGAGAAAGACAAGGTCTTTATTACAAGAAGACTGTGATGGAGAGGTTTTTGTTTGTTAGTGATTTAACATGCTATTGATCTGTCACCCCTCGCTCAATAACTCGGGAAGTGTATACTTAAACATATCAGCTGGAGTGTTCGGTTTGTGTTTGTCCACATTTTACCTTCTACTTTAGGAAACAACAAGAAAAAGACAGTCAAGAAAAATTTAAATTTTACTTATAAATTCAAATGCACTGTCACAGCAAAGTTAAAGTTCAGTTAAAGGCTTGAATGTCAATGTAACCTTCTGATTAATTATTTTTTTAGTTTTCCTTTCCGTTACTTTAAAAAAAGAATACGCCTGAATTAATGGAAAAGAGTAGACTACATGAAACTATGTCACATTTATATTATTCGTATCAAATTGCGATTTTATTCTGGTGTCATGATCAAATGACTGAGAATCTGCTGTGTTTTTTGTGAATGAATGAATGAATGTGAATAATAATTATTGACGGTAATAATTCCAAACAATGGGCTTTTTGACCTGTTTGTTAGAATCTGAGAAATAAGTAATTGCATTTCAAAGGGTAATGTGTTGTCTGTAGTAAGTGTTAATATCACCCAGTTTGTAAATGTAACACAGTACGTTGTTGCCCCTCAATATGGGGTTATGTACTTGTGTTTGGTCTTATATCTATAATTTTAGGTTAGAATTAAGTGGAAGTCGTGGTTGCTCAGAATAATGTGTGCAACAGTGAGGTTAAATGCAGCACACAGTTATTGTCTATACTTGAAAAGTGATTATTCCATACCAGTAACAATAATGAGGGACAGTGAAGATAATACAGTGTCCTAATGCACATGTAACACATTGTGTGTGTGTGTGTGTGTGTGTGTGTGTGTGTGTGTGTGTGTGTGTGTGTGTGTGTGTGTGTGTGTGTGTGTGTGTGTGTGTGTGTGTGTGTGTGTGTGTGTGTGTGTGTGTGTGTGTGTGTGTGTGTGTGTGTGTGTGTGTGTGTGTTTGTGTAGGGGCCCCGGACCCCACAGCAGGAGCCAGTGTGGACGATGAGAACTGCTGGCACCTGGATGAGGAGCAGGTTCAGGAGCAAGTCAAGCTTTTCCTTTCCCAGGGAGGATACCACGGCTCCGGCAAGCAGCTCAACCTGCTCTTCAGCAAGGTCAAGAGCCAGCAACATTCATTCATGCACATACAGAACATAACAACGCGCATACAAAACATACCGACTCCGCTGGCCACGGCCGCAGGCACACTCTGCCTGTGTGGGTCCAAATCTCTACCTTTAGGTTTGCTCGCCTCTCTACAACGACACACAAATAACAGTATCCATGCCGATAGAATATTTTCCTTGTTTTCTGTAGTTGACACACTATTCTGCTCTACTCCCCTATGAAAAGAGGCCTCCTCTGTTCAAAGCATAAAAACAGCTTGCACCATTTGGCACGTGAATTAAAAATTGCATGCTGTCTCTAACCGCAGGAGGAAAATAGTGAGATAAAGAGAGAAAAAGAGGTATACAAAGAGGGGAAAGCTAGCACAATGTACCCCTGTCTGCCCACAATTAAATGACTACGTTGGAGATGCGTAGTTCTCGCTCATGCCTGGTGTTACAGTGACAGAGCAGGGCCAGCTTTAATGTAATGTATGATATTCAAAGACTGCAAGCCAAGGCCATTATCATTCACCCTGCCTGGCTTTTACAATGTGTCTGTGCTCCGTGCTCTTTGAATCCTGTTATATTCTTTTCAGCACACACACACACACACACACACACACACACACACAAACGTACACGTACACACTTTTACATTCACAGAGCTGCCTAAAAATCACAAAAAAACATGCACTGTATATACATTTGTGCATAGTGTATATAGTATGTGTTCCTGAGGCCTTTTCTCACACGTCATTTGTGCGCATATGTCTACACGTGTGTAGTAAATCGCTGTTTCCCGATTTGTATTCCCTTTCACTGAAAAATACCTGTTGAGTTTTTTAAAGTAGCTGATGTGTTTAAACTAGTGTTTAACCGGATTTTATATCCCAGTGCACCCAAGAGGTGGCTGTGTTTCCCGCTGCAAGAAGATGCTGACCACCCATGTTTACAATGAACGAGTTCCCCTTGCGATAAGCACAGCGCAGAAAACACCCACCAATAAGAGAAAGAGAAAAGGAGAAGTGCTGGATACACACCAGAGAGGGAAAAAAATAAATAGTTACATTAAAGAAGTTGCAGCATTGTAAACGGTTTCACACAGATTTTTGTAATAAGTAATAATTATTTTTCACTCTTTTTGAATATTACATTTCTGTATTTCATTTTGAAAAAAACTAGTGAGCAGTAAACACTGAAAATATTGACCCTTCAATTGCAATGCAGCACTTCATGCAAGTTAATGAAATGTATTTTTGACCTTTCAAAGAATATTTCTCAGCCAAAAACACAAAACTATTCAGAAGTCCTAACAATAGTTTGAATGTGAATCAAGATTTCGGAAGATAAAAGCAAGGACGCAAGGAAGGAATGAAAACAACATCTGAGTGAAAGCAATGACTGAAGGGAAGAAAAGTTCAGTTCATTTTGTCACAAGATTTGAGCAAACATTAGTATTTACAGTTGTGCAGTCTCAGTCTCACCCATCTCAAACTTGATTCAAACACGTTTATCTGGAATTGGTATTAAACCCACTGATAGATAACTATGGCTAAAACAATATAAAAGATACACAAACAAATGAGGCCTCACAAAATCATGAAAGCAGCACAGTTTAAATTTCATTGACTGTGCAAATGCAGACCTGTATGTCTGTGAATTGTGATAGCTGCTTGTTGAGGTGTCTGTATAACTGTCTGCATGGGTCTGTGTGTTCATAGGTGTCTGTTCATCTTTTTGTGTAAACAATGTGTGTGTGTGTGTGTGTGTGTGTGTGTTGTGTGTGTTGTGTGCGTGTGTGTGTGTGTGTGTGTGTGTGTGTGTGTGTGTGTGTGTGTGTACGGGCCTGTACATAACTGTCCTCCCTGTCCCCTTGTCTCTCTCCTCCTGTAGGTGAGGGAGATGCTGAAGATGCGTGACTCCAACGGAGCGAGGATGTTAACACTGATCACAGAGCAGTTCATGGCCGACCCACGGCTGGCACTGTGGAGACAGCAGGGCACCACCATGACCGACAAGTACAGACAGCTCTGGGATGAGTTGGGTGAGGGGGAAAACGCACCACACACACACACGCGCACACACACCGCCCCCACACGCACACACACACACACACACACACATAAACACACCCGGATTGTCCTACAAATGTGAACAGGCACGGACAGATTTAGCAAGGTGTGTGATGAAAGCCAGACACTGACACAAAGGCAGACACATATTTTTTTCTTCCCCAGTTTGTTTATTTGTCCTTTTGTTTCCAAACCAGCCCAAACAGACACATGCTCTTAGATGCACACACTGATCACTGACAGCCCAGTTTTTTCCCCCCCGTTTCACTGAGAATGTACGTTTGGCAGCTCAGCAATAGTGTCTTTGTGAATTACAAGCCGTTTAACGCGGCATATCACGCCTAATCAAGACCCCAAATATTATGACCTGTGCAATGTTTTCAAACGCTTAGAATTATATATTTAGTTGATGTGACAGAGTGCTGCTCGCCACTGCTGTCGTTTGATTTGATATTGTGTGTAGTTCTTTTGACAGATGTACTGTACCTACAGCAACATACTCACAAACCACTAAACCAACAAGCCCGTCACCGGGACGGCAGTCGTGTTGCCTCCCGTCTTTGTTGTTTCCCTCTAATGTCCTGATGTTGCTGCTGCTGCTGCTGCTGCTGCTGCTGTTGTTGTTGATGATGATGATGTTCGTTTTCTCCCTTTGGTCTTGTTCTGCACATTGTGAGGACAGCGCAGTGATCTCATCTGTTTCAGTCCCACGTATTTTTGGAAGTGTGTGTACGGTCTCTTTGAAGTCCACACTTCAAACCCTTCTTCCCAAGTCCTTATCACTCCCCCTGATGTGTGGTGAATGCTGCCTCTCGGCGCCGCTCTCTCTCTCTCTCTCTCTCTCCCCCTCTCCCCCTCTTTTGTCTTTCTACTCTTTGAGCCGCAGCTTCTCCTCTCCTCCAGACACAAAGCCATGCCTCATTCACATCTCGTCACCCGTGTCTCCTTGTCCAAATCATCTCCGCTCCCATTTCATTTTCTGCTCCCCTTTTTTCTGATCCCTTTGAATCCTTTTACCTCTCCATGTACTGTTTCTGTCCTTGTCTTCGTCCTTCCTCCCAAACTCACTCTACCTTTGCAGACATGCACATGTACAACACTAACTCGCTCGCTCACTCACTCACTCACACGCGCGCGCACACACACGCTTTGGAGTGTACATATCTCCAGCAGTCTTGAGAGTAAAATCCCTGAATGTGCTTGCCTCCCCAGAGACCGAGCCACTTTTCATATTCTGTTTGTTCCAATTTACTCCAAAATGATGTGTGTGCAGTCAGCATTGCCTCGGGACTAGTTAAGTTCTCTGTTTTCAAAGAGTTTTGTATTCCAGTGCAAGATGGCGGGCAGCATAGAAAATGTGCTCTAAAAGAAAAAAAGAACCAATGTTATGATGTTGCGCGTCTTTGAAAACTGCCTCCAGCTTTCAATCTTGAACGATAACTGTACAGGTATTTAAGGATGTTCTAAATCTCAAAACCCCCCACAAACAACAACACATCCTCCTGCATTGCATGACTCGTTGCTTACACATCATGAAGTAGGGTAGGTGACTGATGTGTGTGCGTGTGTGTTTGTGTCCAGGTGCCCTGTGGATGTGCATCGTACTGAACCCCCACTGTAAACCGGAGCAGAAGTCATCGTGGCTGCGCCAGCTGCGCAGATGGAACAGCGTGGATGTCTGCCCTTGGGAGGATGGTAACCACGGCAACGAGCTGCCCAACCTCACCCACTCACTGCCTCAGGGTGCCCATGGCAACCAAGGTCAGCCATTGACAAGTTTTGTGTGTCTGTCAATAACGTATTCACTTTCTCACAACGTATCTCAAAGCCGTGAAGGTGAGAGGTGCCACACGTGGCTCTTGAGAGCATCAGCTGTGAAGCCGCCACCTTTTGTGTCTCGAAAGACGCACTTCAAATGAAGAATCTGTTTTGTTTTGCCTTACTCAAGACAGTCAACTAGTTGTATGTTGTTGCTCCGTGCAGCACTTTCACCTTGAGTGCTTTCGTTCAGTATAGTGGCTCAGACAGATTTTCTGTGGTTAGAGAAGCCAGTTCAGGCTGCCAATCGTCCAGGTGATGGTTTTATTTACTGTAGTTATGCTGATGCTCTAAAACTAACATGATATTTGTAAAATAAATGTAATATTACGCTTCATGTATGTTGGCCCTGCCTGCTCTTCTCTCATCAGTCATTAAATCCTCTTCTTTCTTTTCCAGAGATGCGTCCCCATAGGACTGTGTTCACACGGGCCATCGAGGCCTGTGATCTGCACTGGCAGGACAGACACCTCCAGCACATCATTGCCAGTGACCTCTATGCCAACTACTGTTACCATGACAACCAGGAGGGTTCCCTCTTCGACTCTCGCGGTTGGCCCTTGTGGCATGGTGAGTGTTTGTGTGTGTCTGTTCACAGTAGGTTGGATTGAGGAAAATCGTGGTTTTAAACCTTGCCTCTTCCTCAGAACATGTCCCGACGGCCTGTGCCAGGGTGGACGCACTGCGCTCACATGGTTACCCAAGGGAAGCCCTCCGACTGGCCATCGCCGTGGTGAACACGTTACGGCGGCAACAGCAGAGGCAGCTGGAGCACTTCCGCCGGCACAAGAAAGGTTCATCAAAATTAGATTAGCAAGCATACATATACCAATGTCAAGAGTTCACTATTTATACATTCACACAACACCACAACACGTCAAGTGCACATATTTAACATCACAGAAATGTAAAAGCTTGGAGAGAAATGAGACCGGCGAAGTTGCCAGAAGCATTTCATATTTCCAGTTCATTTTTCCAATACCGGTCATTTTATCATATTTTGCTTTGCCTTTGAATTACTCTGGACATTAGAAAATATATCAGTGTTGTCAGCACTGTCTTTTAACCATGTCTGTATCTACCTTCCTTTCTCAGAGATACTCCATAAAGGCCACACCTCTGTTACAAACATGGAGGGCTGGGTGGGACATCCCCTGGATCCCATCGGTACCCTGTTCAGCACGCTGACAGAGTCGGGACGGACTGGGGAGGAGGGCTCCAACACGTGTTTAGACCTCTCAGGTACTGCACTGTAACTAGCATCCTGAGTACTATAAATTCACACACACACTTAAATATAGCTCTGGTTCTACGACAGCATATGAAACAAGTCCAGGAAGATCATATGATATGTTTTGAATGTGCTTTCGTACGGCCTCATTCATTTGATATACATGACTTCTGCTGTAACATACTGTGTGCATTGGTAAAATAACTACCTCTCTCCCCCTCAATGCCTCCTCTGCTCCCAGAAATAGCTCTCTGAGGCAGAGAAGTGAGCGGGGCGATGCTCCTGAGACGCTGATCTTTATTTTGGATCGTTGTTGGATCGTCTTCTCTTTCTCCTCCACAGACTGCTCCAGTGTTGTAAGCCGAGCAGACCTCCAGCGAATGCCTGTGCAGCGATTGCTCGGGGATGGTGAATCGTACATGGCGCTTGCGGTGGAGACGGCTTTGATTGGCTTAGGCCAGCAGCGGGTGATGCCCGACGGGCTGTACGCTCAAGAAAAAGTTTGTCGCAATGAAGAGCAGCTATTGGCCAAGCTGCAAGAAGTGGAACTGGATGAATCCCTGGTCAAAATCTTCCGCAAACAGGCCGTCTTTCTGCTAGAGGGTGAGGGAGCTAAGAGATTATATTTCACGCTTACTGTCCCTTTTAATTCACTACATCTCCACAGTCTCCGCACGTATACATAGGCACACCTCCTCACATTGGGAAAAAACCCGTTGGACTCTGTCTCAGTATTTATTATCCTTTCATTTTGTGGTGCAAACAGAGGCTGAGCTGCCCTGGGACAGACCAAAATGAGCTCTTTACACAGTGACACCAGGGGTATTGTGTCAGCACACACATGCGTGCACACACAAGAGTGTGTACACTTTACATGACTGGAGCCGGAGCAGAGTGGGGCTTGGTTATGGAAATGGGAGAAGGAGGAGGAGGAGGAGGAGGAGGAGGAGGAGGGAGGTGGCACATCCTGGAGGGCCTGGCCCAGTCAATCTCCATTCCAATCCCCACCCAAACCCCAGCCCTGCCTCGGCCCCGGCACGACCACCCACCTCTGGCTCCATTACTAATAGAACACCAGGCTCCGAGGCCTCCGCAGGCCCCAGGAGGCTGCAGCCGCGCCACTGTGTGATGTGGTCTGCGGCTTAGGAGCCTGTTGGGGTTTAAAATAACCCACCAGAGACGAGGGGAAGTGCAGGAAGAGAGGGAGGGAAGGGAGCAAGCGTGAGGCCAAGTCTGCACACACGACCATATGGTTTTTGACGTCACAGTTTGTTTTAATGCTGCGTTGTTTTGCCTCTTCCTGGCTGGAAGGGATAGACCAAATCAAGCACTCAGTGTACAGTGGAAAAACCACAACTCAGTGCTCAGTAAAATGAAAATATACTTGTTGATAATTATCTGCTTATACTGTATATACACCATATTATTAATTGAATTGATGAGACAGATAACTGGGGTTTTTCTTCCTCTTTTGTTCCCTCACTAAAAATAGCCCCCCTTGTCTTCTTTTTTTTTTAAACAGCTGGTCCATACTCTGGCCTCGGAGAGATCGTCCACAGAGAGAGCGTTCCCATGCACACCTTCGCCCGTTATCTCTTCACCTCTCTCCTACCTCATGACGCTGAACTGGCGTACAAAATTGCACTGAGAGCCATGCGGTAGGTGTCTTAAAGTTTGCTCTTGTGCTTGTGTGTTGCTGTGAGCATGTAAAAACCTTTTCATTTCATCTTTCAATCAAATTTATTGTTGACCTTTGGATTAAGGGAAACATCCTTTTGCAAACCACCAACCTCCTGGAACTGGAGGATCACATTCAGATGTGTCCAGATTCCAACTGTAGTAAACCTGTTTGATATTGCGACACCTCCTACTAAATCTGGATCTTGCTGCATGCTCCTCAAGCTTTAGCATCAGTCACTGTGACAAATATCTCTATATTTAAGTGCTCATATTAGGCGTTTTGGGAGTGCTTTCCCTTTTCACAAAGCTTTTATTTTACATGCAAAAGGTCTGCAAGCATACAAAGGCCGAAGGGTCACCATGTATCATGCTGCCTACATACAGTTTTTACCGTGACGTAGAGATATTACACAATTATAATGTTACCAAAAAATTAAGATAGCGATGAAATAAAAACCACTGTGCCACTTCCTGCCCCATCATTGATTGCGAAGGTGGTTTAGAAAAGAGAAGCTGCAGCAGTGTTATCGCTGCGGGGAAAAATAGTGCATATTACATACACACAAACACAAACAAAATATAGATAAAATAGATAAATAAATAATTAGATCTCTAAATGACCAAAATATGTGCACTTTAAGCTCCTGTGTGTATTCATCTGTGGACAATGTGTACATGTGTATGTGTGTTAAACAGTCTGCGCTACTGTGTTTTGATGTTTTGACTACTGGGAGCTGGATCAGTGAATATTAATTACATTAATGAGAGTGTAATTAGTGCGGCTGTAATGAGGAGAAAGAGCTTGCGTGCACGTGCGCACACACACACGCACACACAGGGCCAACAGGGAGAGGGCAGTGTGGGGAGGATGTTTGTTGTGTTTCTAAAAAGCTAGGCCTCTCTGAGTCCATCGCTGTAAAACTAGTAAATGATTAGTGAATGAATGAGAAGTGAGTTTTTTCCTTTACAACAGTTGGACGAGCAGGGAACAAAAGGACAACAAACATATCGTTCCCACTTCCCTGCAGCTAACCAGTCAGGAGGAACCCGGAACTGAAATAAAACCAAAACAACACGGTTGGGTTTCCCATTGACAGGTCGTGCGGTTCCAATGGTCGCACATCCAGCCGCGGCTTGTCCCCTCCTTGCCCCAAACCCGTTTATCCAGAGCCAACCACTCCCCACTATCGCTCGCTGCTTCCCCGTATCCTCCCCTTACCTCCTCCATCCTCACTCCTGTGGTGTGAAACCAGCGATTTAGAATAATATGGCCACTTATGGGTGCTCCTGGGAGCCAGGGGTGTCTACTCAGCACATAATGAATGTGTGTAATGTAGCGTAGTGTAATATGATAGCATATACCTCTCCGCTCCCACGGGACGGCGGACAGTTAAATATAGAGGAGGAGGTAAAGGAACCAGGGCTATTTTAATGGACCTATTATAACACTATCATTGATACAAGAAGAGAGAGAAAATGGAGCTCTCCCTCTCATTTACACACACATACTTTTTCACTTCCCTCTTGCCTTCTCTATTTGTCTTCTCTTTCACAGTTGCACTTAAACCGGCTTTGTTTTCTGTTTTTTAATGAGAGGAAGTCAGACTGCCTCCATAGGCAAATCCGTATCCAGTAGAGTATTTCTTTAAGTGTGTGTATGTGTGTGTTTTTACGCGCCATGGATGAGGTTAATTAAAGTGTGTGAGAGCAGCATATGCCGTGCAAGGGCTTGGTATGAGCAGCCAACACAAAAACAGAGGAGCCTGCCTACTGGTTCACGGGCTGCCCAGAACTCGACTACAGCCACAGAAGAAGAGGAGGAAGAAGAAGAAGAAGAAGAAGCGTCTCGCTGCCTCTCCAGAGACTGTCCTCATCTCATCTCTTTGGAAGCCAAAAGAGACAAATCCCAGCCGCCTGTTACTAAGTGCGATTTCCATACGAGATTCAAGTCTTCCAATGCTAAGGAATCTAGATCCTCGCTGTACTTTACAATCGATGATCCTCTGGTTAATCCATAATCTGTGAATATACAGTATATCGTGACTGCTGTCGGTGGCTATTCAAAAACAGCGATATGCCAGTGACACTCGCAGGTAGCCGACATCTGTTTTTCTATAAGTTTCGTCAAACTGTACAGTCACTTTTAATTTTGTTTTTGCCTTTTAATCATTTTATCATGCAAATGTTGATATGAAAGAGCAACACTTTCAAATTAAAACGCTGGGAAGTCATTGTTGCAGTGGTGGAGTAAATATTCAAATGATTTAGTAAAAGTAGCAACACCACAATATGAAAATACATTCAAATGGCTGCCTTCAACTTCTGTCCCCCCAGATCAGTCATCACTTTGTCCGTCCATCTGTAATCATTTAGTTTTCCTGGAGTGAAACTCCAAAAAGAAACTTTACAGATTTTTTTTATCAGGCAGTGAAGTATAGTGCCTTTTAATATTATGGGTTTCTATATTTTTTTGTATTTAAACAAATTAATGAATAACCTTTCATTTTACTTTAACAATGATTCCAGCTTTTAGCCTGGCAAATTTCTCTCGTTCTCTTTGACCGAATTACTTCTCTCCAAACTCCCACCCACACCTCAGTCTCGAGGAGTTGGCCACTACCATAAGCGCCAGACATGTTGCGAGTGCCGGGGGGATATGTCATCATCCTCATGACTCTTGTTTATTAAGTAAAAATACATAAAAACTTAGTAGAACTACTCATCATAGCCCTTTAAAATTATGTAAATACATTTTTGGATAGTTATTATTACATGTAAACAGCACTGTACTGTTGTACTCTCTACCACAGCGAAGCTAATATCTAGGAAGTAGTAGGAAGAGTAATTGTGCAACCTGCGTGTGAAGTTAAATTGTTTGTTAATGTTCCGAATATATTAAGAAATTACATTTTTTACCTCAGAGTTCTGTAAAAATTCTACAACATGTGGACTTTTTGATTCATGACAAGTTTATACTGTGGATGCCGAGTGCACGTTTTGATGAGTTACATGCGGTGCAGAGTATAATGCATCAACCGAAGCAAATTTTCAAGAATCTTTGTCAC
Source organism: Scophthalmus maximus (assembly GCF_022379125.1). Taxonomy (NCBI): domain Eukaryota; kingdom Metazoa; phylum Chordata; class Actinopteri; order Pleuronectiformes; family Scophthalmidae; genus Scophthalmus; species Scophthalmus maximus. The sequence continues at coordinate 9,985,372 of NC_061533.1, read as the reverse complement.
TTTGGGAGCCGTGAACTGAAATGTGGAGGTTACCCAATTGGGGTCGTGTGCAGTACGACTTGACCCCTCCTGTCAGGCAGCCTGAAGGTTTCCAACTTTGAGTGTGTGTACAGAGTGGAGGTCTTGCAGCGGATGTGTCGCTTAGCTGACAGATGTGTGCTTAATGGATTATGAAAAGTGAAGGGTGTTTATAGTCAGCGTGAGGCAGAGGGGTCAGTAGCTGTGGTGATGCTGACCAGAAACCCAAAGGGGCCCTGCGATTTTAGCTAAAAACCTGGCCTGGCTGCACTTTATCAACATGTCACTCTTTTCTTCTCTGTCACCCGTTTGAGAAAGAGATGAAATTCAAACCTTCCAACAAAAACACACCCCATCGGTTGTTTTTCACTTTCCCGATCACCCGTCTGTGTCTCCACCACATGGGGTCTGTCTTCCGTGGCCCCTCGAAAGACTCCATCCACGCGGTTGTCCTTGAATGTCTCCAGTGCGATAAGTGTGTCCGTGTCCCTCCCAGATGTGACGGGGTGCTACGCTGTCACCGGACCCGTTTGAGCCGAGGCCTCGCACACAAATTGATTGCCTCTTCCAGCTCTCTCCCCTGTTAGTGTTTTATGCATCATCGATGATGCACATACATATCCAGCCGTGGCAGCGCTGAGAAGAAATATGAGTTTAATTTTATGTTTTAAGCACACATTGACGTTGAATTGAGAGTTTGTATAGCGATATTTGGCAGAGAGGATGATCATGTTTATAGCCAGTGTTGCACCATTTAGCCGTAGTTTACAGGGTGCTCGGCGAGAGAGCGAATACACTCTTCTTGTGGTTGGATTGAATGCATCAGACAGAGAAGTCCATGTGGTTTCTTTTTTTAAATTTTTTTTTCATCATTTATGGGGGTTTTTTTGTTTCTCGTGGAACAATAGCCCAGTATGGATTTTACTCCTGACGAGATTATTTTTCAGCAGGCCCAGCCAGGCCTCTCAAGCTCCCATCCGACGGAGGCCTCTGGCTCTCTGGTGCAGACCAAACAAAGACAGGAATGTTGATGAGGCCTCCATCTTTACCCAGGGCCCTTTTTTTGTGCTTTGCTACACCCCAGGAATCTTCCAGAAAGCCCCAGTGTTGTGGAAGCTTTTAGCAGCTCCTCAGACGTGTGCGGCTGTTGCCGGGGCTTCCAAACATCTCCATTTTACAGCAAGTGTGAGTTTTCACACTCGCACACATCTCGGCTGGGTTTTTGTCACCACGTCTCTCTCTGTCTCTCTCATTCTCTCAGAGACGAGCCGCTCTTGTGCCCTCCTGGGCAAAAGCGAGTGCAGAAGAGGCTTGGGGGTTGTTTTTTATTGTGGTGTGCATGCCTTCACTCAGGTGGCAACAGTATCACATGCACTTTTGCTCTGAAATTGAAACTGGCATTTAGCATCACATTGCTTTTACTGGGCCGCTTTGATGTGTTTTCAAAAGGGCAGGTGTGTGTGGCTATCTGAGCGGCATGTGAATGTCTATCTGAGCGTGTGTGTGTGTGTGTGTGTGTGTGTGTGTTCATTCATGTGTGTTGGTATTTGTTTGATGTGTGTCCAGCCTTACGGGGCTGGAAGGTGAATTCCCTAATTTCCCCGTGGACTCAATTAGCTTTGTGATTGGCTGAGAGGGGACCAGGTTGTGCCGTCTTCAGAGGGAAAGAGGACCTTTGAAACTGAGGTGGTAGCGGCGGGAAGAGAAGTGAAGCAGAATAGAAGATGAGCTACTGGCCACGGTTGTAATGGCGGCGATGCTCCTGGTGCCGGCGAAGACTTGGCCCTGTCAGTATTATTATAATGAGAGACAGAAACTAGTGAAGCCCCTTCATCCTCTAGCAGGTGTCGCGCAGCTCTGAGTTCATTATGACCAATTAGAGTGAAGAAAATACTAATTATACCTTGGTTTCTAGGTGATTAAATACTAGGTTGCAGGTAAATTGCAGGGATAGGCTAACTGTAATCCCCCTGTGATCACTGAAGTCGTTTTCATTTTGAAGTCACTTTCAGACCGTCATTATGAAGACTTTCTCTGTATGTACAGTATTTCTGTCTGTCTGCTTGTTACTGTTAGAAGAAAGAAATAATCTCACTGTGATGTCGCTGATCCGTGTCCCTCTGATTATCACTCTCTCCATTTCGGTGCCACTCTTTGATTTTAAGAACATGATCCATTTTCATATTTTGTATTTTACTTACATCTGATCTTCGGTGTGTCTCTTTCTCCGTCAGGTTGCCGGTGTTGGAGTCGACGGCCTCGTCTGGTGACCTGTCACGACCCCACCACATCGTCTCGGTGGTGCCCAACCGCTACCCGCGCTGGTTCACGCTGAGCCACATAGAGTCGCAGCAGTGTGAGCTGGCCTCCACCATGCTCACCGCTGCCAAAGGTGCATATATTTTCACAGGAACAGATATAAACGTATACTGTTGTAGACAATTGAATTATACGCTGCAGTAACTGTTTTTTATCGTTGTGGCTGACAAATAATTGCAGCGGGAATCCCTAAAACTTTCCTGTGATTTCCGTGTGCCCTCTAGGCGACAGTCGCAGGCTGGAGACTGTCCTGGAGTCCATCCAGAAAAACATTCACTCCTCGTCTCACATCTTCAAACTGGCTCAGGACGCGTTCAAGATTGCCACTCTGATGGACAGCCTGCCTGACATCACACTTCTCAAAGTCTCTCTGGAGCTGGGACTGCAGGTACACAGACACTACCACAGTGTTTAGTTAGCACCAGTTGGTACCACTGAATCGTAATTTATGTCTGAAGACAAATGATAACCAAAACCAATCTTTTTTAAATATGCCTGCTGTTTCATTCACTATGCTTGATATTAATATTCTACGTACAACAAGCTCCTATACTGAGTAACTGTAAAACTTCTTTGAACTCTGGAAATGAGCTTTCAGCTCTCGTGGAATATGTATTGGAACATGGGAACACCATGAGGGAAGTGTTTGCACTATTGGGTGCTCTTGTTCCCTAAAAATTGGCTCCCTAAAAATTGACATTACCATTATATAGCCACGCAGAGTGATCAACCTACCTCATGACTCCCATGAGATGTCGTCTACCGTGCCATCACGGTGTGTATCCTGTATGCGTCTGAAATATCTGGATGTCGGAAAAGGGTTGACGATGAGTCAAAGGACCAAATCACCATTTCCTTTCTCTGGGTCCATGTTCCGTTCACCTGACAGATTAAATTGGATGTGAGACTGTTGTTACCATAAAGTTGAAAAGTGATTATAGGGAAAACATTCTCATTCAAAATTTACAAACATTCTTTATTTAAATTTCTTTTTAACTTCGGAACGTTTGATAGTGCACTTTGATTTTATGCACAGAACCTTTACAAATGTGGTGAAAAGCTTTGTTAAATTTTTCCATTGACATTTGTCAAGCAAGCGTGTACAGCCAATGTTAAAGCAAACTGATCATGGACTAACTGCATTTCTTGAAATGTCCCCATATGTTCCATTATTTTAGTGTTAACCTTGAAGTTTAATCTTCCATCTTCCACAGGTGATGAGAATAACTCTGTCCACATTAAACTGGAGGAGGAGAGAGATGGTGCGCTGGTTAGTCACATGTGCCACTGAAGTTGGTAAGTCACCCTGGTTAGTAAACAGGGTTGTTGTTTTTTTTCAATGCTCCAGTTTTCTGTTCATTTCTAATCATTCTGCTGTGTTTGTTTTCCTGCAGGTGTGTATGCGCTGGACAGCATCATGCAGAGCTGGTTCACCCTCTTCACCCCCACCGAAGCCACCAGTATCGTGGCCACCACTGTCATGTCCAACAGCACTATCGTCCGCCTCCACCTGGACTGCCACCAGCAGGAGAACCTGGCTTCATCTGCCCGCACCCTCGCCCTCCAGTGTGCCATGAAGGACCCCCAGAACTGCGCCCTCTCTGCTCTTACACTCTGTGAAAAGGACCACATTGCCTTTGAGACAGCTTACCAGATTGTACTGGACGCGGCAGCGACAGGGATGAGCTACACGCAGCTGTTCACTATAGCACGCTACATGGAACACCGCGGTTACCCGATGAGGGCGTACAAGCTGGCGACCTTAGCCATGGCTCACCTGAACCTCAGTTACAACCAGGACACGCACCCGGCCATCAACGATGTGCTGTGGGCCTGCGCCCTCAGCCACTCGCTGGGGAAAAATGAGCTGGCTGCCGTCATCCCCCTGGTGGTCAAGAGTGTGAAGTGCGCCACCGTGCTCTCGGACATTTTGCGGCGGTGCACGCTGACCACGCCGGGGATGGTGTCGGCGCTGCACAGCCGCAGGAACTCTGGGAAACTGATGTCCCTGGACAAGGCGCCACTCAGGCAGCTGCTGGATGCAACCATCGGGGCCTACATCAACACCACGCACTCGCGCCTCACACACATCAGCCCGCGCCACTACAGCGAGTTCATTGAGTTCCTGGGGAAAGCGCGGGAGACTTTCATGATGGCTCATGACGGACACATTCAGTTCACCCAGTTCATAGACAACCTGAAACAGATCTACAAGGGCAAAAAGAAACTGATGATGCTGGTGAGGGAGAGGTTTGGCTGAGGGTGAGGCTGGGGGTCACCAGAAGCACCCCCCTCCTGACTCTAGTACTTTTCTATTAACTTGTGTCTGCCTTTTGAACTTCTTTTGGACTTATGAAATAGACAAGTAAAAAAGAGGGATGTGACCTGTAGAATGAAGCAAAAAGAGAAAGGAAAAGATGACAAAAAATCAACAGAGCCACACGCGGTATTATTGTTCTTGCTGTTGTTATTGTTATAAACATTATTACTATTATTATTATTATTATTATTAATAATATTATTACTACTATGTGTACAGAAGTGTTTTTATTTTTCAGAAGAGAGGAAATTTGTCAAGTTGTGAATGTTGTGTGTATTTCTCTACATGTGTGCGAGAGGAAATTGAAAGTGAAATGGCTTTTTTATTTTTATGATTTAGAACATGATTTTTTCCCTTTTTTTTTTTTGGTGTATATTGAGTTATATGTTGTCAAGTGGCTGAAGCCCTTCTACAATAGCGCTCATGTGCAAACAAACAAACAAAAACAAAAATGAAGAAGAAAAAAAAATGTCTCGGCATCCTCAAAGAGAAACTAAGGCTTTAAACCACACAGAGCACCTCCCTCTGTCCCGGGCCCTCACCGATGGGCACTGGACGGCACTGCACAGCTCGGCACGGCACGGCTCGGCTCAGCACAGCTTGGTTTAGCACTGACAGGAAGCCGCCATCAGCATTTCTTCAGACACAGCAGCAGCAGCAGCAGCAGCAGCAGCAGCAGCACTTGAGCAGCCATTAGTTTTCTCTGGGTCCCAGACATCAGCTTCATCACACACAACAACGCTCTTTAGCCAACTCGTGTTGTTGTTATTGTTGTAGTCCCCCGTCCCCCCCATAATGAGTACCTGTTTCACCTGTTGTACAGAGGACAGTAGGCGGGCGCTACAAGTGACGGCACATTAGACAAAGATAATTAGTATTATTGTTACATTGATGTAATGTAGAGCAGCTGTGATTTTTTTTTTTTTTTTTTTTTTAACGGCACAAATTTGGCTAAAATAACTGATGTTCTGTAGTTTGAGTTTTCTAGTTGAAGCAGATACCCAGAGGGAGACGACTACCTCATGACACGATACTGAACCTGCTCCCAATTTTTATTTTCTGTTTTGCTATCGTGGAATTTATCATCTCTGATAGCGGACAGTGTTAATTGAACAAGAGAATCACTAGTGAGACCAAGGTTATGAGGAGAATCTGAGTCAGATTCCTGCTGAGTGTTCCTGCGGCTCGGCTCTGCTGCACGTCACCGCCCTGGCATCGGTACTTCTACACACACACCCCCCCCCCCCCCCCCCCCCCCAAAAGTTCCCCCAGTCCCCTCATCTCTGCAGCCACCATTGAAAGGTATTTTTCGGACTAGGCCAGTGTCATTTCCCTCTGTGCATGTGAATCATAGAAATTAGACTTTCTGCTGTTATAGTTCGTTGTGTGGAACCTTCAGTAATTGTCAACCAGAACGTTCTCAGGGATTTCTCTACACAGGAAAAAGGCGGAACAAATGAACGACTGACTACAGGAAAAAAGACAAAAACACGACCCAACATGAGCGAGCATTTATTGTACTCTGTATATATGCCATAGTATATGTCTGAATATGGAGGATCTGAAAGTATATGTTAACTAATTTATACAGAGTATTCTATGTAATGTGAAATACTTGAAGCCGCTGTAGTTTGCTCTCTCTCGCTCTCCTTCTCTTTCTCTCTTTTGTCTTCTCTTTTGTCTTTTTTTTCTTCTTTTTTCTCTTTTGTTGAAAACAGAACATATCAGAAGGACTAGACTGACCGCGTTGACTGGCTCTTTTTTTGGACTCACAAGGCAACATGTGCTCATACTTGGATACGCTGTGTCCGATCAGAAATGCAGGTTGAGTCAAATTGGTGATGAGGGAGAAAGAAAAGAAAAAGCATTAATTCCTGCTGACTAAAGCACAGGAAGGGGAGGGAGGTAGACTACTTCAGGCCATTGGACGATAAATGTTTGAAAACACAATACAGGATTTCTTGACGTACTTAATTATGCATGTAAGCTGTTGTACTAGTTTTCCATGGTGCGAAAACTATAATGTGCTTTACACAGGAGCTAATTGGAGAAGAATCTTGTTTTTATAAGAAAAAATCAAGTATTATATGTCCGGCCTTACATGCATTTAAGGACGTATCTCGGCTGAAGTAATATAACCCTTATCAGAGTAACTTAATGGTCGTGCAACTCAATAAGACTCACAGTGATGAATATGCACAGGTTCAATCTATCCTAGATTAAAAGCTGAGTCTCCTCAGTTCTCTCTTCCATTCACCACTGCATTGCCAGTGTCTCCTCTGCAATGTTCAGCTGTCCTCTCATTTAATTGCCTTTTTTTTTTTTTAATCTTCTTCTTTATATCAGATTTTTTTTTTCTCTCTGTGCATCTTTTTCTATATTGTGTTGATTAAAGATAAAAAGCAGCCTTTTCTCTTGCCTTGTCTTAACGCTTTAAAGTAACCAAACAGGAGATCTGTCTAACAACCAAACGCGTTCTAAGAGGTGCGAGACAACCCACCTTGGTCCCAGCTTTAGTGTCCTTAATTAGTAAGTGAATGGCTGTGTAACTCATGCTTTAACAAAGCAATTCCTCACGTGTGTTTGGTGAAAAAAAAAAATACATTGTCCAGTGTCTCTTGTTCTCTTCAGAAACAATTTCCTCTGAGTCTTTCTAGCTGTTTTATTTCATTTTTATTCTTTTTCTTTTTTTTTGGTTTGTGTAGGAATCTTCTGCTCTCCCCGTTTATTTATTACAATGACCCATGTATACATGCTTATGAAATTAAGATTTGATACACCGATATCAATTTATTTATGTAACTAAATCACTGTTTTATAATCTTGTTAATGAGTCAGTAATTGATTTTTTTTTCTTTTTTGTTTTTTTGTTTTAATAAAAGTTAGTTTTTTGAAATGTTTATTTTTGTCTTCTCAGAGCTGGGTTGTTTTTTTCCGCACCTGGAAACAGGAAACAGGGAAAAAAAATGTTTTTTGCAGTTTTGTCTCAGAAGGTCTGTCATGAATTGTTAAGGAAACGAGGGGCTGGCGAATCTGCAGGCGTGCATCGGTCAGCGTGTCGGCGAGAGCCGATTGGTCGGGACGCTGCTGATCTCCATCAAACAGCCGTGTCAGACAAAGACAGAGAGGGATCACTCCCACTGGCAGCAGCCTTCACGCCGTCATCTCGGGGTCGAGATGGGCCAGGAATATGAAAACGTATCAATTGATATTCCATATTGTCATTGTAGCTTCCGTCAGGCCGCCGGGGCTCAGCCAACCACAATAACCTGTTTACATGCATCCGACACCGACACCGGTGCCACAGGACGACTAAATCAGTGTATGTAGCTTGTCAGGTGTGTTTGTGTAGACATGCTTTTGTGCATGCTCCTTCTTGTATGCATGCCTCTGTGTGCCTGCGTGTGTTTTCTTGCACACACTGTGTGTGTGTGTGTGTGTGTGTGTGTTAAGGCCTTTAGGGAGTGAACAGGAACAGGTGGTAGCTCCAGACTACAGGAGCTCCTGACAGCAGAAAGGTCCCCAGACTCCCAGCCCCTCATTAAACATTGACACAAAAACACTGCAACTGTCTGCGTGTGAACAGTAATGAAGTGCAGACGGCTACACCGGCACACACACGCCGCAACTTAACGCAGCACGAGCTCCCAGTCCGCGTTCCCCGTGTGTGTTCGTGCACTGTCCATCTGTGTGTGCGCTCATTAATGAGCCACGTTTGTCCATAGAGGTGTCCACTTAGATATTGAGGAATTTGTCAGGTTTAGTTGCAAAGGCGCCCGTCTGCTGTCAGATGCCAGACAGAGCTGTCCATTTGTTGTGATGGATGCCTGGCCCTGTGTGTGTGTGTGTGTGTGTCTGTGTCTGTGTGTGTGTAGAGTAAAAACACTCATGCCAGCATGTGTATCCATGCGCGTAAATGTACACTTTCTGTGTGTGTGTGTGTGTGTGTGTGTCTGTGTGTGACGCGAGACCACTTCCTGTGAGTCCGACCTGTGCTCAGGTCCCTGCTCAGTTCCAGTTGGTAATGACGTCCCTTGGGTGCCGCGTGGTGCAGCAGCCTCCTCCGCTCCGTCTCACTGTATACTCCTAATGACATCATGATTACACACTGGCCCCTTTCATTCCAAGAGCCCTCTTCCTCACCATCACCATCAAAACTATGTGGAGCATCCCCTCCCTCCCTCCCACCACAGCTTCACAACACATCAATGCTTTGGCATTTTCTTGCAGAACCGTAGATCTGTATGTTTTATAGTTTAACCCATAGAAAAAAAATGTTGTAGTTTTTTTCAAAGTCAAAACCTGTGTGTGCTACAGGAGACTTCATTCTAACAGAACGTAAACGCTGTTCAAAGGGGAACGAGACTTCAACAGACCAGAGATCAGAACTTCCAGATTCTTTACACGGACAAATCCAGCCCTGGAGCACATCCCGCACCGTGTGTAGTGAAGCTTTTTTTTGTTTTGTATCAAAACCCTTCTCTATTTTTAAAAAAACTTTTATTTATGGAAATTAAAAAACACATTTCTCCATAAGCTATTCACAGTTGCAGGTTAAACATCACCAGCTCAACACCAGTAGTCCCGAAATGGCTGTAAAAAAGAAGAAGAAGAAGAGGTGGTTGATTTAGACACATTTATGCCACATCATTTTTATTGTTGTTTTGCATTATTTTGATATCCTATCGAGTTCATTCTTTTAAAACTCATAGATACTCTTTTATTGTTGAATGAATCCCACGATAGTGGAGCCACTGAGAGTCACAACTCAGCTGTGGCAAATTGAGATTTATGCTTTTCCCTTGCAGCTGCAGGAACAAAACTGTGCCAAAGTTGCCATATTCATCTGAAATTGACCCAAAAATCCGAAATGCCCGATTTAAACCGCTGAGTGTGTTTTCCGGTCGTTGGCGATCACAAGTAAAAGACTGAATAAAAGTCTTTTCTTTAACTTTTATCATAATGAACACTCTCCTTTTTGTGTAGCCAAGTTTGTAACTTCTCCTGTTTATCAAAGAACAAGAACTTTTCTGCCTGAGGTACTTGATGCCCAAATTATTCCCTGAAGAGTAAGTATTTCCTCCACCTAAAGGGGCAGTGAGCGACTTTAATCGAATAAACTCTTTGCAAAAACCTGCGGATATTTCCTAAACGTCCGCTAGCAGTCGGTTCCGCGCAGTCCTGGCTCTTTACACTGAAAGCAAAAAGAAATGGTGCGGGCCGCAGCACACAGCATTGAGAGGCGTGCTAGTGAATGATGCTACGACTCAGGGGTTTTGGCCTAGTGGCTGGCGCGTTGGCCTCACATACCCGAGTCAGTGAATGGAAACGACATCAAAGACAGAGACAAGCTTCCTTCAAAATCGCTTACTGCCCCTTTAAAGAAACCCAGTAGCCTATAATGCGCATCACCTCCGGGGATCCATAATTCAGTGATCTCCCCGTCCTCTCCATCACTCAGCGATGCAATGATAATCTTACAATGATCTTTTCAGTACTTCAGTCAAACTATCTGGGAGAGTCCGTAGAATGCACGTTTGAAGTACATGAGAATGTAGTTCCTCTTTCGGCAAAAAAGGTCCAGGGGCCTTTGCGGTGCATCGAGGTTGCTATCATTACAGGGGAACAAAAAAACAAAGCATCATAGGCATGTGTTCTCCAACACCGCCTGCAGCATCAGGCCGGCTACCACAGGGACTGTCTTTTCCTTTCCTCGTCGTCTTCCAGAAGGCCGTTGGAGCTTGATCTCCTCTCTCCCCCTCCATCGGCCCCGAGGCATCTGATTAAATGCTAATTAAAGCCGTTAGCGCTGCTATCACTGCTGCTAACTCCTCTCTTTCTGTCACAGAGATTAATGCCCCTCGTTCATCATCCCACCTCGCCCGAGCCCGAGTACCTGCCTGGCTCACAGAACCTGATCAAGTCGTCAGCCCCGAAACCGCTCTCCGCGCTCCCCCCAGCTCCCCCCCCGCCGCACGAAGATGGACGAGGGGTTTAAATTTTAATTTGAAAATTGCCCTCAATTACTTCTGCGGCGACCACTTGCCAGAGCTTCTCGTGTGGTTGAGTGGGAAGGGGTTACAGCAGCGGGTCAGTGGCCGTGATGAGCGATAAGGGGACATTAATAAGAAAGGCAGAGGTTCATTTAAAAGCAGAAAGGACAGTGGGAGCAGCTTTCTCATTATTTAACTCCCCCAGCTTTATTTAAAGGACTTTATTTAAGGATACCGAGTTAATGTGTCCTCCAGGACAGACGGTTAAAGCGCCTGACAGAGTGAGAAAGTTACGGCCATAACTTACACCCTGAGCACACACTGTGGTGCCATCTTTTTTACGTCTTTTGACATTCTCGCTGTTTTCCGGCGAGGCGGAACAGGCCTCAGAGGGACATAAAATGTTAGAACAAAGTTACACACATCATTTAATTTTATTCTTTCACAATTTCTGGCCCACAAATGTTTTATTGCTTCCAATATCAGTAATCATTATAAGCTATTGGATGATACGGAGCTATGTATAACAAGTCAGCCAAATGTCATCGGAACCAACACCAGATCGGGGAGCTGTGCCCTGGAATACGCAGCTGCTCTGCAGGGGCCTATGTTTTATGCATATCATTTTGTTGATGAAGTTTTTCCTCTTTCTCCTTACAGCAAAAAGGTTTGTGTTTGTGTTGAAGCTTTGCTACCAGTTGCCTGTGTGATGTGAATATCCCCGTCAGCACATATGTGTGTAGGGTTTTGTTCGCGGTTTTATGAGAAACAAACTTCTATGATATTACTGTCATTTCCACACTTTGCATACACGTCCCAGCCGGAGAGCAACGGACCTGAGCCAACGCAGCGCAGTCATCCAACAATTTTCAGAGGACAATTAACAAATATACAAAGATTTATGCACCTGCGACCCCACTATTCCCACCGAAAAAAATACTTTCACTTCATCTCTCACTGTTATTGCCAACACTCTGCCGGATGCCTGTCCAAAGGCGCTAAATCTGTCTGCCAGTGTTTATAATGTCATAATGAATGCTGCGAAATGGAGGAAAACGCACTTGACTCCTCGTTTCCTCTCCTAATAGGTTTCACAGCCCTGGACACACATGTACAGTAACAGCATGCCGTGTCTTTGTTGCATCTGAGAGAAGACATTGTAGAGATGCCATCCGAGCTGAGAATGACTTCACACCAGGCTCCACATTCTCTAAAGGCTTGCAGAATGGCCCTCGGAGCCAAAGAGAGCGTCCGATTCCAGGTAAAGTGGCGTTTAATAGTGTTTTGCAGTGTGTGCTCTCAGGAGCTGGGCCTGCACTGCAGGAATAAACAACACCGTAATCAAGGTGAGCCGGCTTCGCAGGAAGAAATAGCTTTAACATTCCAGTGCTCTTTGATTAAAAAGCAGAAATTATTAACAACATGATGTCCCCCATTCACTCCGTCATCCGTCCACAGCCTCTTTTTTTTCTTCCCCGGCAGCGGCAGGCGCCGCGCGTCCGGCGAACAGGAACAAAGAAGTGGGGAAGAGAGACAGGCAGAAAGAGGGATGGAGCGACAGGAAGAGGAGAGAACGAGAGCATATATCAAGGCCATTTTCAGTGACATTTGTGCTCTCGTGGCGGAGAGCCACCATGAATATCAATATGAACCCATAGAGAGGAAACAGGTTTTTTTTTCCCCCACTTCACACTGGGCTATTCATGCACACAAGAAATCCATTCAAGTCAATGTAATGGCCAATCTCTGAGCATGTGCATGCTCGTGTGAACAGTGCTGAGCCTCGGCTCCACGCCGTCTCCCTCCCTCTTCACGAGTGTGGCTGGGCTTGTGTTAGCGGAAAAAACACTCTGTGTCAAGTGCAACTGTGGCGAACACTACAGTATGTAAATCAGACTGGATTAAATGCTTGCATGAGTTGAGCTCGACGGCACCAATCAGCAACAGCTACCAACCAACAGTTTTCCTCTGTGTCACTTTTTTTTTTTTTTTTTTTAGTACTGGGGGGGTGTTTTCACACAGCCTCTCCTCTCCCTCTTCCTCTGGTGCTCAGAGATATAGAGTCAAAGGGATGCAAATCTACCCACTTCCTTCCTCCCCTCCCCCATCTGCAAACACAGATAGCCCCAGGCCAGTCCCAGGCCTTTCTATATGCAGAACCAGTGACAGGAGTTACACACCATTCTCTCCCTGTAACATACTGTTCCCTCCCTAACAAGCTGCGAGCCTCAATCTCTGGGCTGCATGTTTGAAGCTGTGTGATTGGTTGGGCGCGGTAATAACAATAGGGTCAGTGTGCCGACTACCTCCTCCCTGTTGCACGTGGATCTTCACCGCCTCCTCTCTCCTTGCCTCTCCTGCACACCTTTTTGCGGGTGTATGAGTGTGTGTGTGTGTGCGTGCTGTATCTGTGCGAATGTGGACGGTCGGCTCCTGGTTTATTACTTTAAGTTGTCTCCAGCCCCTGCGCTAATCCCTGTCTTCTTCGGGGAGGGATAACAATAATACAACAAGATCCAGAGGTACTAATGAAATCCTATCAGGTTTCTGAGCCTGAATGTCAGAGAGGGAGAGGGAGAGAGAGAGGAGAGAGAGAAGTGAGGAGACTGAGAGTGTATGAGGTATTGATTTTATAGAGACCAAAGCGAGAGAGAGAGAGATAGAGGAGGGAGTGAGGAGGAAGGGAGAGGCGAGGAGGTGCAGTCATGATGAGAGAAAGTAGTCACCAAGAAGCGACTGAATAAAGAGCAAGGCTTGAGGATGAAATAATCAGAGAGAGAGAGAGAGACAGGAAGCGAGTGAAAGGAAGAGGGGAGCCAAAAGGAGGGATTAAAAGTGGATGTGAAAGTTGGGCGCGAGTGGAGACAGAATGTTTTCTCCTCGGTGACTGAGCATGCAGCAGCTAAAACACATCAGCTCTGACTGAAATAGGTTTCAGACCCAGACCAATTCTCCCTCTGTGTCTCAGCCAGACCCACCATTCGCCCCTGGGATTGAATTAGGCCTGCCCCATTATACAGTTGCCATGGGGACCCTGACACCTCCACTGACGAAGTGAGAGCCACGCAAGGCTGAGTTGCTGATCAGAACGTGTGTGTGTGTGTGTGTGTGCGTGTGTGTGTTACTGATATGTGTATCTGCTCACTCTGATATGTGTGTGTCTGGAGATACCACTCAATTTATGAACAGATTGAAATAATTGGTGCCTTTTACAAGCTGCATCCTCAGCTAATATAAACGGCTGATTTCTATTCACAAGCCCTTCACTTTGTTGATACTGTTTTTATATGCATTATTTATGTGGTCAAATCAACACAACACAAATGTATACAATGCAAATGATGTCCCTGTCTTGTGAAGAACCACGCGCTTACCTCATCAACATAAAATTTTCATTAGGTTACAGAATCGATTGTCATGTAAACAGTTTATTCAGTGCAAAGAGAAGAAGTTTCTCAACTAATAAAGAAACACTTTGCTTCTTTATGCGTAGGCTCAGTTTATTTTTTTAAAAAACAAAAACATTACGCGATTGGATGTGCTTGGTTTTCCTTAGACAGCAGCAGAAAGCCATTCAATACCACAGCAAAATCCACAAAGGAAAATCTAAACAATTACAAAGAAAGAGGAAGACCTTGTTTTATAATGTGAAACAGATCACCAAGACTTTTTCTCATTTGGTCTCAATTTTCATAAACCAAGTTTTATTGTCACATAACAGTCAAAAGTAATTCCACCATGTTAAAAATGAAAACCAACATGAAGTTGATGGATTCCAGTCTTTAACGCTTTGTCTGTGTTGGGAACAGAAGTACGACAAAGTGAATGTCACTCCTGTTACATTTAATGGTCTTGACAAATATGTTGCCTTGCACCCAGCAGTCATGGAGCAACATTATTATTCATTTGTTGTCATGATTCTGGCCACCTGGAAAACGTAAGTCCATTATTCACTCTCCTTTTAGCTTGGTTTTGGTCTCCACCAGCTCCTGGAAATAGCTCCGGAGCTGAGCCCTAACTTTCTGTCATTTGGTGCTGGGCAGGTGGTGTGCAGTGTGTTTCGCTGAGCTGTTTGGCTTTAAACCACTGCCTCCTCTGACTGGAATTAGGGTAATGGAGGCTACATCCATACTAATACGTTTTCATTTTAAAACAGCATTTTTCAAACATCGGTTTGAATTTTAGGTGCCCAAAAAGGGTGGATGGCATAACATTTTTATTATGTAAGGGCCAAGTTGTTCTCCAAACAAAGTCTCTGTGTGGATGTGTAGTAAGTTTGCTGACAAAGGTATAATAATAATATAATAATATTATCGTCCAATATAACTATAAAATGGGTGTAATTTATCATGTTTAGTTGTTGCAGTTTGATTCAAAGGTGGGACAAAACAAGAACACTTTCATTTCTCTAATGTAATAAGGTATACATTTGTATTTTTCTAAGTCCCTTTGTCATCCAGACACAGTTTTCAATTTTCTTTTAGGAACATTCTGCAGATTAGCTCAGACACTGCTCATCAATTTGTAAATATTTATTGTACCTGCATCTATTCTTCTGTTTTTTTTGGTTCTCTAATTTTACTTTGCCCCCTTTAAGAAAATCAGTGCTACAGAGATTCCAGTTAACCACTCACACACACACACACACACACACACACACACACGCTGATACTGAAAGCAGATACCTTGTCTGTCTCTTCACATTGGAATTTTGTCACCAGCACAGTCCTAATGCATGGCCAGAGAAAGGATGCCACCCACAGCACCATCTGGCTAATGCCCCGTCCTCGTGCTTATGAATTACGCTAAATTGTGCCCAAGAGAGAGAAGCCACATGTTCATTATGAAAGCTGCAGGGGTATTAGAGATCCCCTGAGTCGCACCAAACGAGCTGCATGTCACAGGACGGCGTGACACACAACACGAAGCCATGACGGGGAGAGAGAAAAGAAGAAGAATACAACCTTCTCCAGATTTAATGGGATGCATTCGTCAGGCAACCTTGACTGAGTTCCGACAGGGCTGATTTCGTATTGTTCAACACTGATCACCTGTCCTGTCGGAGCAGAATACACACAGTGCGGTTGGGAACGTTTGGTAAGGCACGCTGTTCCACTGTGCCTTTCCAGGAGCCACTGTAGGCTGGGTGAAACCAAGAGAAACTGCGCTGATGGATGTCACCCCCAACACCGAGTGACACTTGGACCTGAGCTGAAACATGGTGGCCATTTTGTGGCAAAATGCTTACAACAGCAGCCACCGTGCGGAAACCACCATTAGTCGTCTTTATCTGTGTCTTGACCATCATGAGACCAGCTTAACAGCATCTGTCAGTCCCTGCAAACCCCCCCTTGCACCATAAAAGACCAGGCCCCCTCAGTAAAAAGAACTGAGGCCAGAGAACCCAGTGGGGACCCATAGGAAGGTATGGAGAGAAATAAAATGCTCCGAGTTTTTTTTCTGTTTTTTTTTTCTTCCTTTCCATTCCACAACTGTGTGCCATGCATCGCCATGCAGGCAGATGGGGGAGGTGGAGGTGGAAATAAAACATGCATGAGTCGCCTGCAGCCCAGGAAAATAATTACTGTCATTTAGCAGACATGTAGAGGAGAGCAGTGCAGCCCAGTCTGCCCACAATATACCACCACAACGCCTGCATACCAATGAACTGGAGGGGAAACGGAGAGGGAGGGACGCGCCGGGTGGGAGAGAGTTGTGCGAGAGGTGGCTCACTGTTTCCCTGTTTGACGGTAGGAGATGCCACTGTTAATTTTTGGTACGCTTTCATGTGTCACTCACAGCTGACGGAACTGTTGTCATCAGAAGAAATCGAACAAAGGGAGTCCTCTTCTGTCTCTCCCCTCGTGTAAGTTCCAACTCTACTCGGTCTGGGTCCAGCGGTCTCAAAAGGCACAAGAAGTTCAGTACATTTCTCCAAAGATCAGAGAACAAGATTTGACCCCTTTGCCTCAGTCGGAACTAAATCATGTGTTCCCCGCGTCTGTTTTACCATTCTGTCACTCATCTCCTCTCTCCCTCCTGCCGGAGATCTCCTTTTCTCTCGTCTTTTGTCTTCCCCTCCTTCCCTTCCCTTTGCCTGAAGTCAAACCACAGCACAAATTTATAGGAGGTGGAGGGATGCCAGTGGAGGTCAAACGCATGAGCGGCTCCCTGTCCGCCTCCCCTATCATTCTTTATGGCTGATCTAGTGGTGGAGCCTTCATTACCCTGAATTATACGCTGCGATTATTACCGCTCCCCCCGGCCCATGCAAGGCGTCCCTGGCCTTATCATCTTATCATCCTGCCCAGGAGGAGCGTAATGTGGGGAACTCGCGATATACAGCGCAACATCTGCCTCCAACATGATTCCACTGCGGATCTTTGAACTTTACATCCTCACATCCACAATGTGTGATGTATGTGGCATACGACTGGGCTCACAGGCTTATTTGTGGAGAGCCATAATGGACTGCAGAGACATATCGTCTGGTGGGCGTGTGGGAACTGCATTTACGTAGCTCAACTCCATATATATTCTGCAGGTTTAATAAGACTTAAGTGATCCCTACATGATTGAAATTAGGGAGTTCTTCACACTGGAGCTTGAGCGAAAAATAATCCACCTGGCGCTGGTTCACGTCCTGTAGACTTTCTGGTCTATTATTAGGTCCACTGCACCTTGCATGCAAGTGTTTCCAAAGTGATGAAAGTAATCAAGTACACAGCCCACATTTTGGCCCCTCAAATACGGCTTCCACATGCTTATTTGTAGTCTTTTTTTTCTTCCCATCTGTTTTTGATGTATAAGGGAAACCCAGCGATGAGCCAATGGCTAAGAAATGTGGCTACTAAAGGTACTACTAATGTGCCCCCCCGTTGTTCCTGATTTTCTGGTCTTCTTCCTCGGTACAAATTACATCCTGAACTTCAGACTGCACCCGTGTTGTTGTTGTTGCTCTCTAGCTCACCAACATAGCAACATTACAAGTGTCTTAGCACAAGTGAGGCGCCAGTGTGGAGGCCTGATAATCTGGGAAACCAGCGGGGTGCTCAGAATGCAGCAAGCTTCGGCAGTCTTGATATATTGTTTTTTGTTTTTTTTCACAACTAATATTCGAGTGGGCATGGTGAGAGAACCTGCACTGCATCATGGTGTACATACCAATGCAGGCACGGACACAGTGGTGGCAGACGGGGACTCGAGATACACTGCAGCAAACTTCAGCATCTCAGCCACAAATCAGAAATATATCTCCGGTATGCTTGCAAACTTTTTGCCTTACAAATTTCTTTCTGTGATATCGAACACAATCAATTTGTTTGTTTTAGTCAAACCTCAGTGGTAGCAATTGCACACCAGGTGGAGCTGAGAGTACGGTTATATTTCCTTTTCCACTTAGAAATGTGACATCAAGCTGAAATCAGCTATCAGTTATCTGGCCCCAAAAAAGGATTGAATACTGGTTAAAAGGAAACCCACCATTGCTCCTGTTTTTATTGAAATTGCAGCAGTTCAACTTCAGCGCTAAATCTTAAATGGTACAAAGGTGAGGAGTTAACTGCCAAAGGGTAAATCAAACAGAACATGAAGTTAATTTCCTAAAGCCGCCCCGACTTGTGTTGATTACTTACGCCGCCTTTGTCTGTACAAAAGGCAGCGCTGGTACAAACTGTGCTACGATAGCCGCCGATACATCATCAGGACAAAACTGTACTGCAGGGAGCAGTGCTGAATGTTGCTGTCGGAGTGGCGAGGAAAGTCAGGTATCAACGGAAGACAAAGTGGTTGGTCAGGGGCTCATCCTACAGCAAGATAATGACACGAAACATAAGAAGAAAAAGAACGCATGAAGAGCAGCACAGTCTCCAGACTCCAACCTCGTCCAGCTGGTTCATGAGCGGGAGGCTGGACAGAAGGTGGAAGCAAAGTAAAGTACTGAATCAGTGTTGGATCAAACTTTCCTAAAGTTTCTTGTCTGTTGGACGTGTGAAAAACATCTTCAATTCCTTGTTGTTAAAATCTCTACTTGTTCATTTGTTCTACATTTTAATTTTTCAGAAACACTGAAACGATGCAAGTTTGAACAACAGTTGGGAAAATGGAGATGTTCTGAAATGTTGGTCCAGGTTGGAATAAGTAGCATAACATTAGAATGAAACTAAAATAAATGTCCAAAAAATCCCATGAAAAGATGAAAACAAAACATAAACTGATCCTGCTAACAAGTGTTGTCGGCGTCTCCAAAGCTTTACGGAGCTTATTCCTTTCAGCCATAAAAACCTCTGTCATCCAAAAAACTATTAGAAACACATTGAGCCACGCACCATTGCACCGGGTGATCCGTGGCTGAAAATAGCCAAGCAAAAAACACCGTTTACTCTTGTTTGAGTGGTTTCCTTAAAACATCAGTGTCCAGTTGTTAAAGGAAATTATTGAGCCCTTTATATGTTATATATTTTTTAAAGATCTATGTCCTCTGTAGGAGCTGGGCCGAGTCAGACAGGCTGGGGGAGTCAGAAAGCACAGAGATGAACTTACACATTCATGAACATATCATATCGTTTAGTACGATTAAAGCTCCAAAACACCAGGTCCAACAGTTCCCACCGTGCATCTCAACATCCTCCCTCTCTGGTCAACACCTCTCTGTGAGACTCCATGCCTCAAGTTTGCAAAGCCTCATCAGAGTTATTTTCTTTGACCTTGGAGACTAAGTTCCCGCTGAGCCACAGAAGAAACAGTACGATCGTTTTAACAGGCTGAGCAGTTCGGCCCAGGCCAGTTCAACTGACCAAATGTGTACTATACAATCCTATTGCCAGACAAAGACTGTCAATATTAGACAATTCTGAAGAAAAACTATGGAATATGCTCAGTTACAAATTTGTTTGTTACTAACAATGTGTCTGCATGACAGTGGTGATCTGGTTAAGGTCAGGGAATGATCGTGGTAGGGAAAATAGCTTATGGTTAATTATTGTTAGACAAATAAAACACTTAACTAAGCACAATTGTTTTTACTTTTGTCCTTAATGTTGGCACTAGATATAAATCACGACTTGCATAAATGTCCTACATGAACTTAATTCCTTGGTGACTGGGCTGGAAATGGAGCAGAGCCCCTTTAAGTTAAGTACAAGTACTCCAAAACTAATTTTGGAAAAAAATAGTTTAAGTTCCATCACTGGTGTGTAAACTATTATTGAACTTCTTCTCCAACTTCTTCTTCTTCTTTTTGCCTGGCTTCCAGGGAAACGAGACGAAGACTGAAGGTGAACTTACAAGGCCACGTAACACACACAGGATCATCCTCAGCCACCGGCTCCACCAATGGGCACAATTACTGAACCTGTGCCGTATCATGACTCGAGTGCGTGGGTAGACTCAGTGGGGGGTCGTAGACAGGGTTTGGATCACACACACAGACGTACATGTAGTCCCCCTCCTCCCCAACGCGCCGCTGTATCAGGCAGCCAGGCGGGGGGGCCGGGAGCAGCAACGGGGCTATTAGGACTCCCAGGGACCCTATCGATCTCCTCATTGATCCCCTCCTGCCTCGGCTAGTCGAGATAACTGCAAGGTTTTTTTTTGCAGCTACTACAGGAAAGAGCAGGGAAACACTACAGACAAGAGCACACCTAACATACGAGGATGCACGTGGAAAGCGTGGTCGCAGAGCCACTTAGAAGCAGAGGGAAAGTCTGAAAAGTCAAAAACCTTCCTTCCTTTCGTCCTCTGTGCCCCACTTTCCTTGCCCACTTACCTTCTACTTAGTCCTTTCCTCATGTTTAAGTTTTGAGGTGACTTCCTCTTTCAACATACACGACTCACATTTGTTACATCTCTTTTATCCGTGACAGCATCTTCAAAATGATAAAATGACGTCCGAGGCTGGAGAGCGGGGAGAAAGATTTTTTCTTGGAGATTTATAACCTGCGACAAAATATAGGGGGGAGGGAAGATTTCCCCAACCTTGTATGACAGAGCATCAATTTTATCAAAACCAGGCCGGTTGGAGCCTTCGCCCTGCCTCCGAATGGATTGTATTAAAGTTACACATGTGACCAACGAACTGAGATATTTTTACCCCAACGATGAACCTGTTGAACGACATATGGTATGAAAAAAGTGATTGTTTCAGTTAAAAATGTTAAAAATTCCTTTATATAATAGTTTCTACCAAGCAGAACTGCAGGGGTCCGGCTCAACTGCCGCCGGCATTGATGGCAGAAAACAAAGCAACACTGCCCCCACTGGACCTCTCTTGGTACTACGGCTGCAAATGACTTGCTTTAGTACAAGCAGACTGTGTACAGTATATACTTCATGATAATCTAAACAATCCAATAATTGATGTCCACTCACTCTGTGCATGTCTTTTTTTTGTGTGTGAGACCATATAACAAGTGCTGAGTGGGCAGCGTGACCCTGACGTGTATTAATGACGGAGGGGGATGGCAGGTCGTCATCAGAGTCCAGCTGATTAATAACCGGCCCTTGACTCCTTCACTCCCTCACAACTAATGGATCACTGTCTCACAATGTCTATAATTATCACTCAATAATGAGGTCTAAATGAAGGTGTGTGTGTGTGTGTGTGTGTGTGTGTGTGTGTGTGACACCAAGAGGGAGATTCATTTAAAGATTTACAGATGACAAGTGTAGTAGACGACACTAAATGTATTGGCTGTTTACATGTGCATCTCTTCAAATACAGTATTTAAATGGACTCTTTGACTTAAAGGTGTCAGTATGATGTTGAAACTGAGTGCACAGTGTAATGGCGATAGAAAAAACAACACCATCCGTGTTCTTATTGGTCCCCTATAAGCCTTGCGTTCACAATGTCCCTCTCTTGGCCACCGGGACGTGGTTTCCATGGATGAATGATGACTCGATTTACGGCACAAAGGAACTGCATCACATATGGTGCAACCGAAACAAAGAAGAGAACACCGTTCTCCTGGTATCTATCCCAGGTCATGGAAATGAAAGATCAGCCCCACGTCCAACAACTACAACAGTAAATTGTTACTTATAGTAAATATGGATGCATAAGCAATGATCACCCAGTAAAAATACTCTAAAAAATATTTATTTTTTTCGACTTTAGAGGGCCGGTTCAGTCAAGTTAGAAGAGCACACTGTTATCTTGTTTTTTTTACGGAACAAATGGTTCCCAGTATCTGAACAAATTATCATTCAAAAATATGGACAGGCTACTGAAGCAAAATGTAAATAAACGAGTGGAAGAACAATCAATGCAGTTGCTTCCAACCCAGGGGTACGAGAGGTGAAGTGAAAAGTTCAATGAATGTGAAAACGATGTGAATACACTAATGCAGCTTTTCAAAGTCGCACAATCTCATTCCAGCTATAACCCTGAACACGGATGTGTCAGACAGCGCTCTCCACCTCCGTCACGCACATCGGGTGAAGGAGCATCTTTCAGCAGGACGGTGTCCGTACCTCTAGTGTGGCGAGACAGACACGCACAGTCTTAAAGCTGGTCTGGAAGTTGGTGGTGACCACTCACATTGTCTTTTTTATACTTTTTTCTCATCACCAATTTGCATCTGCACGGTTGGATACTAGGAGCATTAGCCTATATGATACAGTACTGTAGGTTTTCTTATAATCTGGGTGAGCCAAACCTAAAAGTTGATTTTTCCTATTTTTATATATATATATATTTTTTTTACTTTGTGCCCGACAGGTGCATATCAGACCAACAGCTCCATCCGACGTGGGCACCAAAGGCACAAAAACACACACACTTGCATACAGGGAATTTATACAAATACAACAAGCCTCTGGAGGCGAGCAGAAAAAAAACACTTTGAAATGGGATTCCTCGCCTACAGTGGATCTGTTATAATGACACAGACTCTGCAATCCCCTCGGAGCGATGACGCATTCCCAGAGGAAAATCACAGGTGAACGCTTGTTTCTGAGTATCTGCTATAAAGTGCACCGTGTACTGCAGTGTCATCTGCCTGTTTTTAAGACTGTCTTTTCAGGTCAGCTCATTCATGCTATCAGTCCGGACCATCTGTGATAAGAGTCATGGAGATAGAGTTGTCAGATAAGACACTATCTACAGCACAGGGACATGTTGCTCACGTCGTCAAGTACCTGCACTGTACGGAGCACCAGCGTTTCCCATTTCATGTTACACCAGACTCCTGCGTCACTATTAAGTGCCACTATTAACACTCATTACTTGGCAATTCTGACCTATTAGGAACACTGTATCTGATGTTAACCTGTAAAAAAAAAAAAAAAAAAAATTTGCAGAGCTCAGGGGATTAACTTTGCATTGGCAGGACAGATAAGGTTCATAAAACAATAACAATCATCGAGTGCCAACGAGAGCTATGGATGACTGTGCTGCACAGCTAACACGTGTAGCTTGGGGCTGAGGGTAGATTTCATTCATAAAGGGCCATCCGAGAATAGACTAGATGTTGAGACAAGATGATGCTGACCAATACAGGTCAGGGAGGAAGAAGCAAAAAGTGAATTGCTTGGCCATGCAGCCAAGCAATTCTCATATACCCCTGTCTCATATACCCCTGTACAAGAAAAACATAGTGAAAACATGCATCCTGTGCACGTGCTAATAAACGTGTATTCAAAGCTTTCACATGCAGACAATAATAGATCAAATTCATAGCTTCAATTGAAAATGAAAGAATTGTTGTTTTGAGCACCGGATCTAGTTTTAGGTTTGGCCTGCTTACCTCATACTTTATTATTCAGATCAAATATTTTCAAATTCAAACTGTGCTCAGTTATCTTCTTGTTCAGTAGATTACTATGCACAAGGTGCAAGTCCAGGTTAAATAAAACAGATGCATGGAAAAATAACTGGCAGACCGTCGCTGTGCTCTGTCATAGCTCACGTAAACAGTTGTTGAAAAATTGCACACTTTTGGAAAATTAAAACTTGAAACGTTTATATTTTAACTGTAAACTCTATCCGAGGCTGTGTGATCGTCATAAAGATTCGCCTTTTATTACTTTTTGAGGAAATAACTACAGACTTCTACTTAAATCAGCTTGTGACTCCTCATTACATTTTCTGGTCCTGAACTCTGAGTAGTTCAAGAGGGATTTATCTTTCTGAGATTTCGAGACAGTTTAATTTGAAAGATTTGTACATTCCTCAAGAAATAAAGGTATCCAGTATTTCACAAGAGGAAAAAAAGCTGATATAAGAGAAAATATAGTTTTAATCAAAGAAAAAAGGTAAAAACTGAATTTTTTTGTATGACATTTTCTTTCTTTCTTTCTTTTGATTATTATGCCGTACACTCATGGGGTAACCCTTTCAGTTTTAAATCCTATTTAAAAGGTTGGGAACCACTGAACTTCAGCTTTCACCAACACAGGATAAGCCACTTTTTTTTCCGCCAACTTGTAAAGAGCACAATATATGGAGATATGAAGTTCACACCTGTCCACTACCGTGTTTAGTCTATTGTTGTATTATCAGCTCTCAGCCGAAAGAATTTTCTCAACGTTTTTGCCTCTAGCAGCCATATCTCGCTCATCCTTCTGACCCCAGATTAATACTGTGTTAATGTACAACCGGGGAGGGAGGAATATTCCAGCCAACTCCCTTTACGTCTGAGGAGGCAGAGAAACTGTGCACACACTCACGCACCTTCAACTGCAGCAGCATGTTCAAATGTGGAGAGGGGATTTATCTGAATGATAGGTGAGTCTAGCATCGTCCTGTCCTGAGGGGATAAAACTACAAACCTCCTTAAACATCTCGTACCTAAAAAAACAGAGTTATCAAGACTTGTGAGGGTTTTTCTCCATCAAAGGAAAAAAAGGAGGAAAAGCCAAACAAACGCAACGAGTGACTCGAACGACCATGAATATGATGAAGCAGCTGTGGTCTCTGGCGCGCATTGCCCTGCCCGGTGTGGGATTTGCATCGGCGTGCGTCGGGGCCTACCTGGTGTCCCTGGAGACGGAATACACCTGGAGGATCGTCCTGGCCTATATCATGATCGTCGTCGGCTTACTGCTCATCCTCATTGGGGTCTTCTGGACGATCTGTAACAGCATGAAGAGTAAGATGTACCAGAGAGGAGGAGGTGAACAGCACATCCATGTCTACACTGTTGAAAGGTAAGACCTCCCGTGAGCACTGATCCGAACTCGAGACGCTCATAAGAATGACAACACTGTCATTTGATTTTAGCTATAAAAAAAACAAAACACACACTTTGCAAAGTTAGAACATTTCTTCCTTTGTGGAGGAAAATGTTTGCCTTTTTCCCCCCACATACTATTTGTTAGCTATTTCGAAACTCATTTTAACCCTTATTCAATATTTCGTGTGAACTCGTAGCACTTGGCCAGGGACAACAGATGAAGATTAGGCTCTTTCAGCCCTGGCATTTTTTCTGTCGATAAAATACTGTTGATAAAAATGTGCATTGTACCCGTAGGGCAAATAAAACGAAGCAATACCGCATGCCCTTAACATATCCGCTGTCTTTCCCCCTGCAGACCAAGCTCCTTTCCGCCCTCGTACGAGGACTCCCAGGGAAGCCGATTCTCCTCCGACGCGGCGCCCGAGATTGTGGTGGTGGTCGACGGCGTGGATGTCGTGATGAGTCCCGCTCCTCCACTGTACAGCCGGGACAGCTCCGAGGCCCCAGACTGCACGTGGAGCTGGGAGCAGCCTCCTCGATACAGCCAGGTCGAACGTATTCAGCAGGGGCGGGTGGACGCCGAAGAGCGGCGGGAGGCCTTATCCAAACACTGAAGGATGAACGTCGCCGTGCCGTCTGAGAGACAAAGTGCCGATATGAGACCCTTCCAGGGCTGAGCTAAGTTCCAGAAAAAAATGGGAAGGTGCACCGTTGGATCGCTTCGCTGCACATCGATAGACCACGGTGACATGTTGACATCACCTTTGTGCCGTGGATCTACATTCAGCGCTTGACCTCTGAACTCTGCTGAGGCTTGCTCCAGCCCAGAGGTATTTATACAACTACAGCCCGTGCAGTCAAACTGCGGTTCTGTGTTGATGTTACTCAGGCGGTTATGTCTCTGGCTCTCCCGAAGCAAGGAAGAGCTCCACATTTGAGGATGAACTGATGACAAATAACCAAGGACAGTATTAATCCAGTTGGTGTCCATCAATGTGCTAATTGACAGACATTATTTATTATTTTTCCTGCACTGTAGTTCCAAATTGTGCACTGTACGGTAAGCTTGTATTTTTTTTTTATGTTTAGAAGTGAGTGATGCTGTCCCTCATCTAGGGAAGTTTGTGTTATGGAATAAAAATATCAGGTGATGAGCCATTATACTGCTTGTGCCAAGCGCATTTCTTTCTCAATATTTAGCCAAACGATATATATTATATTGTATAAACTATGTATATATTAGTGTATTATATTATATTGTATACACAATGTATAGCTCCTACTTTGAAAAGTCAATAATGACTACAGTAAATAGTGTACAACAGACAAAATACAACACACGCCCCCACTTGAACCAGGAATATTATCAAGGGCAGTATATTAAATCCTTAGGCCACCTCAACATACCATTTGTCAGATTTTTATGCCAAATTAGATTTTTTTTAACTGGTGAGGTTTAAAACCTCATTTACGGTGCAAACCTGCACAATGTTGCTGAAAAGAGATTCAAATTACACCAATAAAATGAGGATTTGTCAAGTATAATCCATTTTTTGTAGACTATTCCAAGTGGCTGGAATAAAACCTGTATATATACAGTCTATGAATAAAACCTTTATTCATTCTTTGAGTATATTTGTCTGCATATTTCAGTCTGCGTGGAATTTACTGTACAGTATGGCATCAGGAGACGTCCTCACAAGCTGTTCTCTCAAGTGCTGAACAGCTCAGTCGGAAAGTTCACCACAATAAAACCACTGGTGGAGCATCAATGTGTTCTGCTATGCAACTTTGAAACTTGTACATTTTAAATGCAAGTACTTTAACAAGTACTTTGTTTGGAAACATTTGCCTAATCACGCCACTACCTATTTATCAATAATCTCTGAAACATGGATCATTTCAGCTAAAACTTAAACTGTCCCCCGCGCGACATGTTCAAAGGCGATCGATTGGCATTGATCATCATCCAGCCTCAGAAATAATGCCTGACATTATAAAAGAGTAGGATGGGGCAATAAGCTGTAATGGCTGGCAGGTAATGTCTGACTGACTGAGTGAACACATCCTTGCGGATATCCACTGGCATATCCTCAACTCATAATGACGGCAATCGGTGTGTTTATGAGATCCTGCTCTCCGTCTCTCGTTCGGGCCGTATAAAGATAAACTCTCCCCATTTCTTATCGCTACACAACAGCTTCAACGCATTTCACACTCGGTCCAAAACAGGTGCTGCACTCGCCAAACAAAAGCCTACTTTTCCTCGAGGATGTTCAATCAACACGCAAACTATCAGCACAACATAGGGCTCTTAATTATGAAGAATATGTTTAATTAAAATCCAAAAAATGCCCGAGGGCAACATATCTCAGTCTGATGTATTTTTATTTGTCCCCATTAGAGCTGTCCGATTTAATTTAAGGAAGAAGGGTTGGGGGGGCCCAACCGCTAACCGCTACACACAAAAATGTTTATTTGGATTTAAAAAAAGAAAAGAAATAATATATTCAAATATAGCTATGTGGCATTCCCAAAGGCCTAAACTGACAAATGAAACAAAAAATAAAATAAAAATCATTTTAGAATATATTTTTCTTTTTCATTCCTTTTCTTGCCGAAGCACCATTATTTTACATATTGTCCTTAGGCAGTTAACATGACACAAACTTCTTTATGACATGCTTCAACTTCAAACACTGTAATTCCCTTCACTAAGTTATATTAGCTGTGATGAAATTCTTAATCTACTTCAA
The DNA here is from genome assembly GCF_022379125.1 of Scophthalmus maximus. Lineage (NCBI taxonomy): Eukaryota > Metazoa > Chordata > Actinopteri > Pleuronectiformes > Scophthalmidae > Scophthalmus > Scophthalmus maximus. The sequence goes on along the minus strand of NC_061533.1, from coordinate 9,957,789 downwards.
GCTTTGACAAAATTATTACTTTTGCATGAAATGGTTGTTTAAAAAACAAACAAACACTGTGACATACCGTATATGAGAGGATAGGTACAAGCAATATGAAAAGTGAACACTGCACCGTTATACAAAACCAACGTGAATTACAAACCAGACAACTTCCCCGCAGCTCGCTCAGTCAATATGTTTCGATGAAAGCAAGGCACAAACATTAAAGGTCAGTCTGCACATTAATAACATGTTTGCCGTTTACACATTGTTCATTATTCTTTCCTGGAGATAATTAAATAGCCTCCCTGGTTTAGACACTGACACCATGCTAGGTTTTTCGAAAAGCTGACAAATAACAGTGGTCAACAAACAGTTGAGACAATAGTGTGCGACGCTAATTTCCTTTTTCAGAGATAAACTCCTGCAGTAAGCTCCCTTCGTTTAGTTGTCATCTAGTGAAAACTGAAAACTGAAGTTATACAGCGAAGGCTTATGTGATGACGTTAGGGCCGCGGCGTCCGGTCCTCTCATGGATGCTGGAGATCTTCAGAGCGATGGCGATGAGAGGACCCAGCACCACCTGCAGTGAGAAACAGACGGTTCATGTAGCGTACAAAACATGGACATTAATGAGTTAGTTGACAATGCAGCTGTTTTGAATCAAGCGGAAAGCTCGGAATTTGAATGTGCTTTCGGGGTTCATAACAAATTCAGGGGGCGTTTCTGTCACGGTTGGCAGGTTTTCTCATCCTGACTGGCTGATCAATGTTTTCAGCTCTGGTTACCTGACCGGTCATTCTTCTCTTCGTAGGGAAGACAGTAACTCGGGATGAAGTTCCAAGGTGGGAGGAAATCAAATAAATATTGCTCTGCCTCTGTTGTCATATGTTATTTTTGGTATTTGTGTACTGTTTCTGAGTATGGTTCGCATTGTTCGCACCTCTGACCAATGAGGCTCCTTATTTGGGTAATTTGAATAACTTCAATTTGATTTAATAGCAGATAGAAATAAGCAGGCGGGTAGCACAGCTAAAAAAAACTTTGTCTCTATGACTCTAAGAGCATTGATTCGAACCTTTCAGCCTCTCATATTAAATCACAACTGTTGATGAGACCTGGTTTTTATTTGGCTGTGCAGGGCAGCACACAGTGCTTTGTTTGGGGCCTAAAGAAACCCAACGCAGATAAACAGATATTTAAACAGATTCCAGAGCAAGTAACCTAGTTTGAATTGTGTCATCGTGGTCGTATAAAAACTGTGTGAAAAGGCACACAAAGGCGACTTTACAGCAGCCATAGCTTAGTTTCATTCATAAAATGTGTACAACAGGATGACTCTGGTGTAATAAAGACATTAAATATGAGGGAAACGCTGAGTTGCGCCATGACAAGTGTTAAAACTAGATCGGGTGCAGTATAGATCGGTGTATTCGACTGTGCTTGTGTGCACTGTCACAAACATTGTTTGAGGATTTATGTGACTTGACTCAGGAGTTTTGTGTTGACCCTTCATTGCACAGGGTCATGTGATGGACATACAACGCAAACACAGCGTGAGCATACAAACACAATGACAGTGTGAAACTAAATTGTGTAATTTATGCGACAATCAAACACTAAAACACAGTCTGTGGATCTGTCGCTCCGCTGTGTGTATGTAAACGTATCTGCAGTACTTTTTAATCTAGCCCTAATAAGCATGTTAGGTAATCATGTATGTCGTCTGGTGATTTATCTGCATCGGGTCAGGGGTAGAATGATTAGGGATTTATTATGATTTTATTATTTATGATCTGATATTCATGATAGATTGTTCAATGGTTCAGTGTAGGTCACACAGAGGGGAAAAGAATATAAAATGGCAGTGTTAAAGCTTACACCAGTTACAATATAGCAGGTATAACAATTTTTGTTTGATTATCAATAGGTTAGCCAGAGGAATGCTACCAAGCTTTGGTTAATATTTAATGAATTAAACCTTTCTTTCATAGGCTAGATGCTTGAAAAAAAAAAACTATGGTAAGTATTTTGCTAGCCCTTAATTTGTGAATTATATCAAATATATATATATATATATATATATATATATATATATATATATATATATATATATATATATATATATATATATATATATATATATATATATATATATATATATATATATATCAGTAATGCTAGAATGCAGTCATTGATGTTTAATTTTTCATTCCATGACAATACAAAATAAGACATTACTCATTGTTCTTTGGTTTTCCTTTTTGTCTTTTGACACTTGGATTTAGAAAAACACTGGTTGGTTTGATTTCTTTGTAAAACCGACCGCCTGTTCCGATCGAAGCTGTACAGTTTGGTGGCCAAACTTAAATTAGGCTGTCTAGCTTTCATGACTGCGGCTTTACAGCCCCTGGGATTGGTTAAAGTACACGAGCTCTGGCAACATCCATAACCACATTAAAAGGTAGTGATCCTAATCACTCCAAAGTCTACAGGTCAACCAACTCGTCACAAGCGGTGTCATGAGAAGATCAAAACACTTGGACTCGGTTGGCCTCCGAGGTGGGGAGCACGGAAAGAAGTGATGATGGAAAGAAATGACAAAACAAATCTGTTTTCAAGACACAAGGAGGAGGAGACAACTTTATGCCAAAATTATGACCACTTAACTAAACCAGCAGAGACGGCTGGTTGTGTGTTCATTGGGGATCTGAAGTGTTTACCATCACCTAAAAGAACGTGTGCCCATTGTCCTTCTATCATGTATATCATACCTGTGTGGAAACTGCTTAATCTACGGAGTATAACACATTGAATCTGAGTCTCAACATGAATCAGAACTTCTGCCATTGTCTTATATCGGCTAATGAAGCTTTAACAGTGTCAATTTGACGATGACAAAATTGGAAGAATACCGCACATCAGATGATTCATTTTGGATGAGTGTACAAGTGGTCGTATGACTCAGACTTACAAGACATACACTACACTCGAGCAGAATAAGACAGACAGACACACCATCCACCCCCCCATACCTGTGTCTCTCTGTTGTGTCTCTCAGGGTCTCTCTCGAAGTTCTCGGCATAAATGCGGATTGTGGCGCCCATCCCTCCGCCGCTCCCACTCATCCGAAACACCAGGCGTGACGCGTCGGTGAAGATGATCCTTAAACCCTGGAAGCATACAATGCAATGATTTCATTATCGATTCACTCCCCAATAGCTTCAAATAAACAGCCAATACCCACGTATTCAGTTTATAATGAAGAAATTGCAACTCCTCTAATACCTGTGCATGTATCCTGCAAAGGTTAGGCACGCGGGCTTGGTGACTAATGGCTGAGCTTCAATCATAAAGTAGGAATATGTAAATATCAGACACTTGGTATTGTGTTCAAAGTTTATCTGCTCTTATAAATCAGGCTACTTGATTATTACGTTCCAAATGTGTAAATTGTGGAAACTGCTTAAATAACACAGGAGACAAAAGGTCATCAGGTTCCTATATGTGCAGTAACTACAAACCTCCACTAGATGTCACTCACACTGTGTGTAATTCAGGGGGACAGTGTCACGCTCAGATTCCTTCAGTGTACACCACAGCATGCTTGTGTCCACAGCAGTGCCGTCTACTAAGTTATGTAAGGTCAAAACTATGCCACGACTTAACTAAACGTTGACTTTATTTCAGGAGCTCATCAAGTTTCACCGGTTCCCTCAAGTTTCTGTAAATTGTATACCAAACCAGAGTAAAACATCCTTATTGCGCCTCCGTAACCTCAATAACCACGGCCTCATAACCTGCACACTCTTTGAACTCAACCTCAGCAACTTCAGGAAAAACAGGATATTGTTGCGTCGGGGTAACCGACTGTAGCTCTCGCCGGACTTTCTGACTAATGAATGTGTGATGACTCTTATCTGTCCTAAATTCCACGGCGCCTCTTTCCTTATCCCATCTAGAGCCAAAGACCATCTCAGGGGAAAGGACAGCAATATGCTTTGAGGGAAGAAAAATGGGTGATCGGGAATAAGTGGTTTTCAAAACACACCGTAGATACTTTTTCGTCTTTTCTTTTAAGAACAGCACAGAAGAGTTTCATGAACTATTATGGCAGTAAAAAAGTCGAGTGGTTGCAGCTCCCCAGTACAAAAAGTAGCTTCATCTCAGCGTAGTAGCTGTTAACCTCTTCAAACTGTGACTCAGCCGCATTGTTTACAGACCATGACACTAAAAGGAAAGTGACCCTGGACCGCTCCCCTTTCCTCCTAATCTCACGTTGGCAAGGAAGAAAAACATGCCACACTCGGGATACGGATAATGAGAGTTGTCCTTCCGTCCGTCCGTCCGTCAAAACATCAAACTTCTGACTCGAGAGTAATTTATGGGATTTGGTTAAATTACATTTGAATCACATGATACTGAAAACAGATATTTGAGTTCTGTGCGCTCGGGACTGTTCATGATCAAAATATAACAAGAAACTTAAAATAAAAACATCATTGTTATTTTACTCCACATTGCATTTGTACAGTAAAATAACCCCAAAAATAACCATCAATAAATAAAGAGTACGGCTGCAGTGTCTGCATGTTTGGCCTCACAGGGTCGACGGCAAAGGCTTTTTATCTATTCATCTGTCTGTCTTTCATCTATCCACCATCTATCTGCCTGAGATATGCAGACAATACAGAAATAATTCAGTAGCCAACTACGTAAAAGCTGCCATGCCACTGCTGTGTAAATCCCCCACACTTTGTCTATGTGTGTGTGTGTGTGTGTGTGTGTGTGTATGTGTGTTTGTGTCTATGTGCCAACTTTCCCCCCTTCAAACACACTTGCAGTGAGTGGAGAGAACTGCAAGTGAGACGACAGCTGATATAATTCTGTCCTGGGAGGAATGTGTTCTGCAACAACACACACTGGGGAGACTGAGGATTTACCAGCGAGGGGAACTCACATTTTGGGGTGACTGACTAACAAGCTGTGGAGCTGCTGTAACCATGGTGACACGGTGGAGTAGGTACAGCAGAGTCCCCTTTTCGCGTCCTGTCATATTGCCGATTATTCATATTTAACAATCCCTTTTACACGTCCGTCTTGCTCTGCGACTACCTCCGCTGCCGGCATGAGGGCGGAGCAACAATGACATGTGAGAAATGTTTTGTGAAGTCGACAAAGATGCCGGCAAACACAGGTGTGAATATCCACTACAATGTGTGTGTGCGTGCGTGCGTGCGTGCGTGCGTGCGTGCGTGTGGTATTAGGTGGGGCACTAAGAAGTGTTGACGCCAGGAATGAGTTTCCACACATTTCTGGGCAGAACAGAGGGAGTCAGCTGGGTAAACTTCACTAAGAGGGAGGGGGGGTAGGGAGAAGAGGAAAGGCAGGTTATCGTGACTGAAGGGAGTTATACTGTAAGTGTGTGTGTAGGTTTGTGTGCCGTATGTAATGTGTGTTTGCATGAATATGTTTATGGTTTAACATGGAAGATGGACTGTCATGTCCAAACATGGAACCTCTCTGATGAGACAACACTGTCGCTCAGTGGGTGGTCTGGTTCTGAGGAACGAGTGCACATGTGTATACAAGAGAGCAAGACGGAGAGGAAGTATGATTGCGAGTGTGCGATGCTTCTTCAGGAAGACTTGACCCGGCGTGAACCACCTCTGGGGTCACACTTTCTAGTCCGACTACATTTAATGTTGGGTTTGACCCAAATGCCCACAGGTCTGCAGCCTGTTCAAACTGTGTGACTGCTGCAGTTACAGGATTGTTGCATTAGTAGCTATCAGGTGTACCTAATAAACTGCCAACTGAGCGTATATATTTAATAGGATGTGCACAAAGTAAACACATTACCTCGAATCTCGTCATGATGTTTCTTTCCTTTCCTAACTCTGAATACCAACAGACCAATTCAAACCCATGTAATCTGCTGTCATAATCCACATTTAGCTTGAGGGTTTTCATTTTCATATGCTTTTCATTCACTGTGAATTTTTTGTGCTCCTTGGTTGAATATATCATATCTCTCTGAAGAATTTAAAAACAAACAGAAATATGATATGGATGAGTGTACAAGTGGTCGTATGTCTCACATGATATGAGTATTTTTTTTTAAGATTTCAATATAACATAGAGGTAACATGAACAATTTTCATATTGGACCAGTTGGATTTTTTCTTTTTGATTGCCCTCGACTGTTCCATTTATCAAGGAATGTACTGAGGTTTGCTGAACAGGACATTTTCCAGCCGAAAAAATAAACTTGTCAGTACTCTGTTGAAAAAACTATGAAATAGAGACACTCTTTGAAAACATATCTTCATCAATGCAACGATCGACATACATGCTGATATGATTTATCTGTAATAAGCTAATGCTGATATCAGCCTGGCTCTAAGAGAAATAATGCAGGGATGCAGCCTTTTATTTGTCCACATTTAAAATCTGTGATCGTGATAATTAATTCAATGGAATACATTTTTTGTAAGCTAACAAGGGGTGACAGATTGTTATGGAACTAAAAAATTGGCAGCCACCATGACTGAATGAGAGACAAAAACACTGACTATAAAAGTAAATTCAATGTGGATAACTGATCTTAATAACGTCAGTTTCTTGCCAATACTAACCCAGCGTATCGGATCGGTGCAACCTAAAATACTTTTACTTTCTGTGCTCCCTACTCATTTCTACTTGTCGAACTTTGCTCTGTCATGTCACATCCTACATTTACATTCCTTCTCCGTGTTCCTCCCAGACCGACCTGGTTCCGGGCCACTGTTCCATCCACAGGGTCGATGTACTCGAAGTTGTCGGCCCTCTCCACGCTGTACATGTGGTCTCCTACAGCAAACTTCTGGCTGGTGAATGCTTTGTCTGAGATCACTGCTTCCAGATCCCTCATCAAGTAAAAGGCTGCACGGGGATCCAGGCCTTCGTAGTCAAACCTGACAATTACAAGGTGCACAGACAAACACACACAAGCAATGAAACCGCATCTAACACAAGGAAGCGGTGAGGAAGAGCTTGGTAACAAGAAGGATATGATAATATGACTGTACTTAAATAGCTGCAAATAAACTGCAAGAGACAACATTTGTCAGGGTAATTAGTTGATTTTTTTCTTCTTATTATTATGATGTGTTTTACTTTTTGCTTTTATGTCATCTGGTGCTCGACCTGTGTCCTGTATGTCCTCTCCAATTCTGTGTTGTGGGAATTGCGCATCAGTTTAGAAAAGCTGTCTGTGGGAACGTGAAGAGCCGCAGCAACTGTCAGTGGGAAAACGGACTGCCTCTCGCAGGGGAGAGGTTAAAATAAGAGCCAGTGGCAGCCAGTGACAAGATCTGGGGGAGAAATGGATGAAGGTGAAGGCCCGGGAGACACATTTGGCTTTGGTAGGGATACAAGAGATTGAGAATATTGTGAAAAGGGGAATCGCAAAGTCGATCACAGGCCTTGTGAGAGGCCAAGGAAAGTGGCTCCGTGATTAAAACAAGGACAGGCCAATACAGAAACAAATGATCTGAAGAACGGACCGCTGAATGGATGCATAATGAAAGTACAGCTCCATATTCGGAGAGGTGAGCTGATTACCTGCAGAAATAGTTGCGTCCAAACTTGGCCCAATGCTCTCTGACGATCTGCTCCACACCCTGTTTCCTGGCTGCCATGATGGACAACCACACCAGCACCGACCACAGACCATCTTTCTCACGGATGTGGTCCGAACCTAGAGGTGAGAAGAAATCACAAAAATAACTCAATGTGCAAAAATTCACTTGTTTTGGAATATTTAGAAAATGGTTGGCATCCCCTTAGCTTTTTAGTTTAGTACATAGACTGAAAGGGCAAGCAACTCGTCTGGCTTGGTCTAAGTCACTGCACATAACCAAAAGTTATTTTCTCTTTGGACAAAGCTAGGCTAGTTGTTTCTTTATGCCAACCAAACCTTTTCCTGGCTCCTGATCCATATGAGAGTGATATCAGACATAACATCTAACTCTCAGCAAGATAACAAATAAGCTCTTTTCCCAAAATGTCAAAAAGGACAAACAATGGAGCAGCAAATTTTCTTTCTGAACACTGGAGGGAAATACTTCTTACTGTTAAGTACTCCATTTGACTATATGTAGCAGAAGGTTTAGACGGAGTACTTGGACTTGTAGATGTACAAAATACACACCCACACACACCCATACACACACACACACACACACACACACACACACACACACACACACACACACACACACACACACACACACACACACACACACACACACACACACACACACACGGGTATAGATCACGCCCTTTATCGGTCTCCTTCATCGGGAGCTATCAGTCTGTTCTCAAAGACAGCTGCACTGTAAAGGTATCTGTTAAGGGAACACTCTGACATTTTCATTAAATGACTATGTTTGTAATGTTTCCCCGCCAGAGCCTGAAGTGGAGAACGGGGCTGAGCTGTTTTGTATCACTTGATAGAACTACATATATTTAAAAGAGAGAAAAGAAAAAAAACGTGCAGATATCATGTCTCTTTTGAAGTCTAGCAAATAATGATATACTAATCTTTTAAACACTTAATCCCGTAAACAAGAAGTGTTCCTTTCGATCGGTCTGGCTGTGGCATCACATACAGCTGTTAGGAAACTGACTGTTGTCATTATATAATCCCTGGCTCACTGTCAGTCTCACTCTCTGACACAGAAAGAGAGGAGCACCGACACATGTTATTATCACACCCCCGAAGCACAACCAGACCTTTTCCATCTACACTGTCAAATATGTCCCAATTGCACCTTCTCTTCTCAGCTCCATTCTGACTGGTTATCGCTGGTAAAAAAAATTAGAAAATAAATAAAAAGCAAAGGACAGTTTTTACTTATTATTTTCTGGTAAATGATGACCGCAAAGACTCATAAAAGCATCAAAAACCTCTCTTTCACAATTCTGTCTGCCAAGTTGCTGGAGAGAGCCGCGAGAGCGGGGCTTATCACCTGGGACCAGCCCGCCGTGGTGGGGTGGTAGTCACCTCAGTGAAGTGAGCCCAGACCTCCAACACACTCTCCCGTGCACCCTGAATGACAGCCCCTATAGAAGGGACCAGTAAAGAGTCTCAGCGGGCTGGTAAAAACTTTTTTATACGTCCTACTGGTCGACCGATGTTGGGCGGATTTGTTGCCATTGTTCCCATTGGCAGTCAGATTATGGAGAAAGCCCCTGAACATGACGGACACTGGGTTGGCATCATTTCTACAAGATCAGTAGCTAACACAACCTGCCAACTAATTTTTATTACTCTGCCTTTTTCATCGCACTGAAAATCAGGGCTTTTATTTTTACTGTTGTATTTTTGCTTTGGACAGACACAAATATCTATGATTCTGTCTGTTTGATCATTTAAACAAACGAGTTTTCTGGTGAAAATTACAGTATTCTGTCATTATCAAGGAGTTTTTGCAACAGCATCGCCAAAATAGATACCGCTTGGAAACTCTGGGGAGAAAAGTTGTCCATTGCCACTTCATTTACCCATAGTTCTGGGGCTGATTTTAGCACATTTGGTTCAAAAACATCAATGAGCAGAATTCCTCTCTATATATTGCTAGCTACAATTATTTTTGAAATTACCTTAGATTGAACTGTATGCTGTGCGTGGTGACTTGTAAACTCTGAAGATGGCAGCATCCATCGGTCGAACCGTGTGACATAATCAAAGCTATAATAATGACAAAAATTTCACACGGAAATTTGACGGCAAAACTTGCAATAACTCCTGCTGTTTGTTTGAACGAGTGTATGCGAGTTCGTGGAGAGCAGGGGCTGGTGAGCAGCTCTGATGATTTACTACTCTGGGCTCTCTCTGAGCTTTTGGCCTTACATGGCTTGACAACGAGTGAGCTCCCATAGTCCTCTGTGCTCTGTGTCTCTGCTTCTTCCATTTCTCTCCCCCTCGTCAATACTTCTCATATTTGGACTCTCCCAACTCCCTCTCCGCGCTTTCCGACAAACTTCTCTCGGCCTCTGACCCGTTCACACCCATTTTAACATTCTTAAAAGTGAGCCCCCCCCACCGCTTGTTTTCTCTCTCTTTCAAAGATATCCTCCTCCAATAAAGATATTGATTCAATGACATGAGCAGAAGAAAGGCAGCAGTGGGAAGGGGAGCTAGGGCAAGCAGGTGAAGAGGGCGGGCAAGTGTAAATCATTTGTGAACGCGCATTGTTTACATTTTCTGACCGTGTACGTGTATGTGTGCCTGCGTTTGCATTCATAGAAGCACCGGAGGCCCGTTCGCATGATGCAGTGATTCATGGAGCTGCCGTCTCCTTTTATAGCAGAAGAATGGGGATTATTTACACATGCAGTCAGGGTCACAGCCCTCACATCTATTACATGACTCTGACTGGAGCTACAGGCAGTCGGGATGCACCGCCTGCTGCTGTACAAAGGGAACAGGCTGGTGAGTGTGTAGAAGAAACAGGAGCGGAGAATTTGTGGGGACGTTTTTATTTCACCTTTAAAGGGAAATCCATCTACTTGGAAGTTCCTCGCCGTCATTCTTAGGTGTAAAATTAACATTTCAAAATTGCTAAAAAAAGAAGTCAGATAGGGCAAGATAATAGGGGTGATGGTGGTTTCAAACAAATCGCAGATAAGTCAAATTTTCCAATTTTATTTTGAGAATAAAACAGCGAATAAAACTACCTCATCCACAAATAACAATACTTCCAAAATCGGACCTGCAACTTTAACTCCCAACCTAGAAGCTTTAATTTGAAAAAAACAAACCGAAACCAAACAGTAAAATTCTTTTTTAGAATTATTGCAAGCAACCGCCACCGATCAGACGACTTCCCGACTTCTGCAGACTGAACGAAGGGCGTATGACACGGGATAGGAGAGGGTGTCATGTGCTGTACAGATGGTGAAGCTTTTTTAGGCAAATTGATTTACAAATAAAAATGACATGACCGGGTGCTCACTTTCAGTTTAACCTCCAAATAAAGTGATTTAGAAAAGCTGGCTAAACTGTTGGCTCCTTCAAACTGTGTTCAGACATTAGCAGTGTCTTTAAAAGGCCTGAGTTTGAATCCGGCTCAACTTTTTTTTCCCCAGCTCGATGAAACACCACCAGGCAATGCACTGTGATCACTGCCAGTCCAACTGCGTTAACACTCATTCCACCTTAATAATTTCCCAGGGTTGTAAAATCCAGTCTTTATTACACCACTGTGCAGTATTAACTACTGTGCAGTCTTTTTCAAACCTCTGGATCTACTCTTCAGATCAGGCTTTTTGGATTATAGCTTGTCGTCTCGCAGAGAACCAACTTCTCGATCACAAAGTGTCCGACTTCTGTTGTTTCTTGGGCGTGATTGCAGTGTGGTCTTGCTTTTCCAGATCTCTAAAAATGAATTTGTTGTTGTAAGTTGTAATTAACTGCAATTTCCCTTTAATTTCAAGGAAACGTTGACCGGGCACACTCCCTGTTTGACTGTTCCGTCGAGTCCCTGTTGCACATTCAGGACGCAGCAGCTGGCGAGTGCAGTCCTCCAGCGATGGCCTTGTTTGCAGGCACCTCAACAACAGTTGCTGCTGAGGGGAGGGGATTTTTTTTCTCAGTCACACACCTACTCACATTTAACAAGCTGGTCCAAGGGTTTCGAATCGGTCCCCGTCTACACACATGCAGACGGGCCACTGCTGCCCCAGCTCTGCATTCACTGTACATGTTCATTTCTGGATTGATGACATTACAAATCTGTCTTTGTGGGTGGAGGGCTTTTGCTGTTTAGACTTGTGAGCGAGTGCACTATGTCTTACCTGTCCCAAAGCTCTCCTCCCCACAGAGGGAACAACGCCCAGAGTCCATCAGGTTCCCAAAGTACCTCCAGCCTGTCGGAGTTTCATAAAGCGCCAGTTTCATGGCTTTGGCAACCCTAGAAATGGGCCGAGAGAAAGAGAGAAGTAAAAACAAAGCTGAAGAAATTGTTTGCATACATTATGCTCACAAACACACACTGTATTTATTGCTCTCAAATATCTGATACAGGCCTTCCCCCAGTTCTGATATAGACATAAGCTACGGACAATCCTCTGACCTTTGAAATAAAGCAAACCAAATGCTGTGTGACAAGCGTGATCTGCCAACAGCTCATCCAATAATTAGATAAGGTGATGGCAGTGAGAACAAAGTGACTTAACCTTCTAGCTGATGTTTGCTTTGAACCCGAGCCACGGGCGGAGAGGAGGACCGGGAGTGTGCATGTGTGTGTGTGCGTGTGTGTGTGTGTGTGTGTGTGTGTGTGTGTGCGTATGTGAATGTGTATGTTGGGATCCTGAGGAGGAAAAAGGTGCAGACAGTACTATGCGTGGGAGAGGAGTGAGAGCAAAGAAATAGTCTGTAGGGAGAAAGAGCAAAGAGGAAGATCTGATAAAATGTTCAGTCCAAATATACAGAGAAATAAGTCTGGGTACAATGGAATTACAGTAATAATATTAGAAAATTTCTAGGAAAGGGTTGACACATCTGGACAAAAATGGAAATAACATGTTAAAAAAACTAAAACATTATTAAATCACAATCAAAGTCAGCAGTCATAAGTAGTCCGTGACAAATAAATTGGCACAGAGTTCTCTGACAGTCAGTGTCCCGCCCTCTTTCTGTTTCACTCTCCTCCACTAAATATCTGGAACATGTTCATGAGGTTTTTCTATCCACACTCTGACCTAAATTGGTTACCATGACGATTTACATTCAGCAATATCATGAGTCAGCCAATAGCACAGGGCTCTGCAGTTTCCCTCCGCTCCATGGATCTTGTCTGAAACTCTTTCTGTTTTGGTTTTATGGCCTGCAACTTTGCCTCACTCTCAATGATCTCGTTGCATAGTTTTAAGGGGCAGTTCATGGTTGTTGTCAGCAAACTGTACACTACCTAACGGCACCATACAGCAGACAAAGTTAGTGACCAGCTGGTAAACAAAGTGAAGGGACCATACCATACCAAATACCGATATTGCTAAAATAGTTGTTGCTACCAAAGAAACAAAGTTGTGAAAATGTCGTTCTCAAAATGCTTTTCCTGGGGGAATGCTGTGGGAACTCAGAGCTTAGCAGAGAATACATGTGGATTTGAGTCAAGGTTTTTAAATGGCGGTACACGTCCGCACAATCATCATGCACATAAATAAACCTTACACAGTGCACGGTACAGTTTGTTTACATGAGGATGGGATAAACTACCAAATAAGATTAAACCAGCTCCATTCGCCTCTGGGGAAACGAGAGCTGGAACGGAAAGCCAGGAATTCCTAAAAGAAAAAAGAAACTCTGGCCTTCTGATGAGCTTTTGATGTTTTGAATGGCACGTCCACAGCCAACACAAGCACTGAAGCGGACCCTAACGGCGCTCCACTGTTGGGACACAGTTGTTTTTTACAGTGTGAGAATATTGAGAATAGTGTGTCCTCAAGTTCGATGATTGTACCGGCTCAGCTTTAACTTAAAGGACGCACAGTGTACAAACACTTAGTTTGAACTTCGGTTGATGAAGTGATTTTGATAAGAAACAATCAAACAGGAGGAGGCTCTATAAAGTGTCTCGCCTGACATACACTGTCCAAGATAATTAATGTTTTTTTGTTTTGATTTGATTGAACAAAACCGCAGCAGGGAGGCAACGGTGTGACAAAGGTTTCCTGCAACGCTCATCCTGCCTAATAGATGAAAAGAAACCGAAGAGAGTTGGAGAAGGTTTGTCTTTTGAATGATTTGGATCCTTCTGAGGTTCGGGTTAGGGGACAGAGGTTTTGTGACTGGGCTCAGCTATGTCTACCCTCCATCTTCCTCATCCTCATCACATGCATGCATTGACTAATCAAGCATGTCCCTTGTTTACGTTCCTTTGTTGTCTTCTACAGTACAGTGAGCGACGAGTTTTTTTTACATCTGCAAAGTGAAATGTTGCTCGCTTTTGGCCTTTGCCTGATGCTTGACCAAACATAGCATTCAGTGCCCCCCCCCCCCCCTTCTGAAGAAAGCCAGCTTTACACTGGCATTCAGACAAAAAGAACAGCATGCCAGAGCTTTACTTGAAATGTGAGTTCTTCTTGACCTGAAACACGAACTGACACTGGACAACACATAACTTTAATACATTCAAGAGGTTGTCAACACTGAAAAACACTTGAAAAGTTGAGAGGATTTCTGTAAATGGTCATAGCTGTTACCCACATTGTTTTGTGGAGTCAGTATCCAAGCTTACATCGGTTCAAAACTGTTTCCAAAGCTGTGTCAGAAAACTATTTATCATGTAATAATATTATATGAAGTGGAAAAGTGTGCTTGTTGGGTCAGTGTTTGACTTGGCTACCTTCTGCATCTTGCCTCCAGTCAAAATAGTCCTGTATAACTCGACATTTTAGACGAATGACAGCATTTTGCAGTTTGACCTTTTTGGTTTTTTTTAATATTTGTTAGTTTAGTTTTTTAATGGAGTCAACTTGGCAGCCCTAATAAAACTGGTAAAGATCCATTGCACTTTTATAACAGAGAATCCCAACCAGGAATGACTGTACCACAGGGGGCACTTCTGCAATTACTGACAGTTGGTGTATGTGCTGTGATTTATGTGTTGTAATTAAGGGCATTTAAAAAATTGGTGAAAGTAATGGTTACATTTTTGAGTGGTGGTAGCATGAATGCAAACTCAACCAAACATACTCTAAAATATATCTTTTCTAATTTCCCATTATAAACCGAATTTAAATGAACACATTTGGAACATATTAGTGAGGGCGTACCTGAACCCTTCTGATAGGGCTGTTGGTGGTACTCTGACAGCACCAAGACTCTTTCACCCCTTTTCGACCAAAGTGAACACAGTGCTAGTGCTGGTTCGGAGTTGGTTCCCCTTGTTTGCTTTTCCACAGGTTAGAGCCGCCATAGAGCCACGTGATTATGTCACTGTACGTCTCGGATTTTCCAGCAACACTTGCCGAAACTTCAAGTAAAATCGCTGTATATGCTCAAACACCTGCTTTCCCCTTGAAGCTCCCTCTAATTTATTGCGGACTTCAGCCATTGACCACACAGCATGGAGTCAGTTTGTCTCCTCCACAGTCCACTGCATCTTAAGTTCTGGCATCCATAACACATGTGTGTGTATATATATATATATATATATATATATATATATATATATATATATATATATAACCAGCGACCAACGAGTAGGTCCCACTCTGGAACCAGTTTTTCTGTCCCAGAGCCAGTTCCTTGGCTGTCGAAACACAAATAACTGGTTGGAGCTTAGGCACTGGCTCCAAACCAGCCCTCCAAATGCCTTGATGGAAGAGGCCGCATTAGTCCACATTTGAATCTCTTACATCGATGAAAAACTATTGTGTATATTGTTTCTTTTCCAATTCATCACTCAACCAAGAAATGATGGGAAAAAAATGATATAAATACAACAATACTCAATAGGCATGTAGGACAAATGAATCCATGAATATGACATCCTCTGGTTGTAGCACAGGCACTGGGAGCTATAAGTTTCATTTCAATCTTCTGTTTGCCTTACTCATCCTAGTAACCAGTACAACAGCCATTACAACAGTAAAACATGTGATTCCTCTTGCAGTGCTAACCAAGGATTCAGAATAAAGAATCTGACTTCATCCTGGCAACACATCATTGGCTCAGGCCTCCCTCCTACCCAGGAACAGTTAAAGGAGAGGCAGATGTTTCCTTTACCAAAATTTCCCACCCACTTTCTCTTCCTCTGACCCCTTTTGCCCTCTTCACATCTGCCTTCGCTTACGAGAGTATGTTCAGACAAGCACCGATGCACAGACATCAGACTCCCTCGGTTCACACAAGAATGAGAGTTTTCACACCCGCAACTCCGGCCTCCTCTCCGTCTGAGCCCAAATCAGTTTCCTGCATCACAAAAAAAATGGACTCTCTTTCTCTCCGTAGTTTTCCCTTATTCCCTCTGGATACACACCAACATTCGGTATACACACCATCACATTTATCAAGGCTTTTATAACACAGTTTGCTTGAGTATGCATAAACACACAGCCGGTAAGATGGCTCAGTCTAAACACTCAGCATAGACACACACACACACACACACACACACACACAGGCCACTCACTCTCCTAAAAAGGCCTACACTTGGGCCGACTCCAGGGTCCAACGCCATACCACTGAGTACTTCAACACTTCCTCGAAGTCGTCAAAGTCACGAGATATGAACGTTACATCTCCACAGACAAGAGGGTTGTGTTGAACAAAGTGACCCGGTCTTGCATGAACTCATAGAAGGGGTAGAGGTTTATGGAATTGGGTTGAACAGGGAAAAATTGAAAATCTCATAAAATGCTATTGTGTGTGTGTGTGTGTGTGTGTGTGTGTGTATGTGTGTGTGTGTGTGTGTGTGTGTGTGTGTACTTGAAGAGGCGGGGCAAGCAACTCCCAAGCAGCTCTTTCAATGTGATCATTACAGTTCAATATTATGAGATGCGGCTTTAGGCAAGGTGCAGTGCACCAATGCACAACAATGTCCAAGTGATTAAGTGTGTGTGGGCGTCTCTGCACTTCCAAAGACGACCAATAACTCTTAGATGTAACACACCCACCTCACATTACTAAGCATCACCTTGTCACTGTGACTGAGGTCACTTCCTAATTGTCTGCCAATCTTAACACATAATAAATAGTCAAACTCACTCACAAACACCCCACACACACATTCAAGCATGTGCACACGAAGAACAACAGTCATATATAGGAACCTAGTGGATATGTTAACCTACACATCCTTTTCATACTCAACTAATCTGGATTTGTTTCATACTACTGCAGTTTTAGTTTCCTAACTTGGTTTGAAAAGGAGGAGCGTTGTAGTATATGGACGGGAAAAAATTGAGACGTTTGGAAATGATGGCACCCACCCTCATTCACTTTCTGATTGGTTCTTATCGGTCGCGACGCGACAACCACTGGTGAATGCTCAGTGTACATTAACTTGAAAGTGATATGCGTTTTCAGGTGTATTAGTACGGATGAGAGACTACTTGTCTGGAAGGGGATCTTCCACTTTTAAAACTAAAAAAGTAGTAGTATATGGCTGTAGCCTTTGTCTGTTATGGATTTCCAAGTTCAGGTTCATTAAGCTGAAATTTATTGTGCTGAATGCTGAAGAAAATCATACATTTTTCCCCAAAATTATTTTTGCTAATCATTTGCATATGAAAACAATTTTTTCGAGTATACTTTTGTATACGTACATTCACTATGCCAAACACAAGTCCATAGACGGGTTTTATGGAGTGGAGAGATTATTTCATGTAGAAACTAAAAATAAAAATAAAAAAACCTGGATCTAATTCAACTTGCATATATATAGTCTGAACAAACTGTAGTTGAACTCTTCTGGTTCCCTTCATTGCATTTAACAGCACACTACCCTTGAGGGGCTTTCTGGTGACGCCTCAGCGTTGGGCAGTGCAAGGGATCCCTTCGACTGGAACCATGTAAATGGGGATAACTTTAGCTGTGCTCACATCCCCTCACTCAGCGCCCTCTGCTCAGCTCCAGTTTTACATAACAGACCATATTTATAGGCAGTGAGTAGATGTGTGCATGTGTGAATGTGTGTATGTGATCTCATGGTCTTTGTGTGTGTGTGTGTGTGTGTGTGTGTGTGTGTGTGAGAGTGTGTGTTTTGTACCTGTCAAGGGCGGTGCTGGTGGCCATACTCCTTGCAAAGCCTTTGACGCCATGCTGTCTGAAATAGGGGATGGCGGAGAGGTTGGCAGCCATGATGGCCACTGAATCAGCTGGGTTCACGAAGAAGCCGTTTTCTCCAAGGATCATGTACCGGTCCTAAAGTGTAATAATATGAAAAGAGAATATAAGACTAAATTTGACTTCAACATTTTGTTTATTGTCAACAAATCCAATGAAAAACTAAAACTACCAATAAATTGATTCTCCCAGCTGTTTTCTAAACACTGTTTAAAACTGAACGACACTGTTGCACAGGGTGACATGCTCCTTCATTATGATGAATATGACCACTGTAGTTTATTTTGAGTCAATCCCACATGCTGCCATAAATACCCACTTGCTCTGTGTATGAATCTGCAGCCGAAAATAATCACCCACAGATGCACTATTTACACTCGTAGAGCCACTGCAGTGGTAAGTTTGTTTAGGAAATTACATATTTAAAAAAATATGTATACACATATTTGTAACCATTTTTTTAAAGATTAACATTTTCCTCTATAGGAACTCTTGGGCTAGGGGCGGAATTCCACTGACAGGATAGGGTTATTCCTTCAAATCTCTTCAGCTAACAGTCATAAAACATGGGACAGTGTAAGCCACAGATAACTGTGAGGTTTCTTTTTCAGTTACAGTATGACTTGTATGCATCACAGAGATGTAGCGCAGATGTCTCACCCCATCCGCATCCAAGGCAGCTCCAAAGCCAAATTCACCCCCTTTCATGGCATCAACCAGAGTGGTGGCGTAAGTCAGGTTGGGCTCAGGAGGGCAGCCGCCAAAGTCCTCAAGAGGGACACAATTCACTGCAGAGTTAGCAGGAGCCCCCAACTCATCACACAGGATCCTGCGTACATAGGGGCCCATCACTGCAACACGAGAAGAGATGGGATAGGAAGAGAAGAGAAGAGGCGTTAACCAAATAATTGACAACAGCTCGGGGGCTATATGATGGGATGATGACTTGTCTCACCTCCATTCATTGCATCTATGTGTATCTTTAGCTGATCTGGTCCTGTGAGGAGACTTTTAATGGCATTGAAGTCAAAGATGTTTCGCAGCAGCTGTAGATACACATCAACCGAGTCCACAATCTCCACTGGAAAAAACACAGAGAGGAGACGATTAGTACTGGACCGCAATTTGTTGAGTTGTATGGATTTGTGCATTAAAGAAAGCAGGGCTGTGCAAATGCCATTCAACTGCATACCAAAAATAATGAATCGATCCAGTGTATCTATAGGAAAAATGTGCAGATGACTACGACTGTGAGCCACTATTCATGCTGAATAATAGTGCTAATTTTAACCAACACACATGACTTATTGTCAGGTGGCTTAGAAAGAAGAAATGGTGTCCCTCATATAAACCG
Source organism: Scophthalmus maximus (assembly GCF_022379125.1). Lineage (NCBI taxonomy): Eukaryota > Metazoa > Chordata > Actinopteri > Pleuronectiformes > Scophthalmidae > Scophthalmus > Scophthalmus maximus. The sequence continues at coordinate 9,938,611 of NC_061533.1, read as the reverse complement.
TCTGTTGCTTTATTAAAAGTTAACAAATCTTTTACTAATGTATTACACATTAGATGTAATCTGTTAATTAAAAAAAAAAAAAAGCATTTGGGTTGTGAAAAATTCCTTTAGCTCTTTTGTTGGAGGAAACAGTTTGACCAACCCATAGACTGTATATAAAGATGTACATGCATCTCCACGTCCTCTTATTGTAGAAAAATGAAGCTATGACAGCATGGATACAGGTGCCACCATCTTGTGCTTTTTGGCGCTTGGGTCTGTGCAGTCGTGATCATGGTGTGGAGCTGCAGCTTGAGGTCGCGCTGACACACGCGCTCAATCAAGTCACTCTGATATACAGGCTATGGATGTACTACAGAGATTTTTTGTCAACCTTGCAACCCAAATGTTTTACATTGAGTGAATGAGTGAGTGAGTGAGTGAGTGAGTGAGTGATGTACCTCTGAAAGGTTTGAACTTGTTCTCCAAGTCAAATTCTTGTCTTCCGAGCCTGGAGAGGTCAATGTGGAGATCGGGGCAGATGGCATACTCCTCAAGTGTCCGACTCACCTGGCAGATTCTCTCCATCACTATATCCGGAGACGGGCCTGCCAGCAAAATAAAGCCATACATTCATGATTGTAAATTTAACCAACACTGGCCTAGATATATGTATACAATATCCCTGACTCTTAACAGCATCCCCAAAAAGAAGCAACCACACAAACTAATGTATCCTTTCTCACCTCCGTTTGCTACGTTGAACTTAATTCCAAAGTCTCCACCAGGGCCTCCAGGGTTGTGACTAGCTGTGAGGATGATCCCACCAATGGCCTTGATCTTCCTGATGATGCAGGAAACCGCGGGGGTGGACAGGAGGCCATTGTGGCCGATAACCAGGCGACCAATCTGCACAGCAAGGATTTTAGTGAGGAGCAATGTCAGTTGTTCATCCTTCCAGGCCTCCGATTTCTAACAAAGATTGGGGTCATGTTTCTCAAATTATGTGAAAATATAAAATTAGGCAGGAGAATTTTTATATGAAAAAGTGACCATCTTTGAGAAAATGAACCAAAAAGAAAAAATCCTTACAGTTCTGACCCAGACTGAAAGCCACACCGGCCCAAAGCATCTTGTCATTCTGCAAGTGACTAATTGACGGACTGCTTTAAAAAGCAAACCATCTGCCCCAAGAGGGTTCCTAAATAACAGAGCAGAACTCTCTATTTATAATTCATATGCTACTTTTCAAGTGATAATACCTCCAGCACCCCATAATACCCTTGGATATCGACTACACTAAATGAAAGTGTCCTCACTGGAGAGGAATGCACTCTCCTTACGTCAGTGTATGTCCTTGTAACATCAGGCCTGTTGCGTGTGCACTGTGCAGGACAGAGAGAGAAAGTGAAGGAAAACCCAGGGAAGTGCAGGCTATACTCGTCACAATACATTTAGCGTGCACATGCAGTGTGTAAGTCATTTATGACCCACTATAGATTTTATTCAGCAGCCAGTGAAAGAAGATTAAATCCAGATATTGGGCAGGTTATCTGCACCATTTCCCGCATTCTGACTTCTGGTCCAATGCCATTCAACAGGGGATCCCCAGAGCGAGCAGTTTGGCCCGGGACAGATGGAACAGGGAGGAGGAGGAGGGGAGGGGAAGAGGGGGCACACGTCGGCAGGAAAAAAGAGCAGGATGGATGGAACTGCCGATAAGACGGAGGTCAAGAGACATTTGGCTGGGCCAGCAGAAAAGCAGACTGATCTCAAAAAACAAATTATATTCCCTTCAGATTTTCCTTTGGACCCGGTTCAAACCAATCACAAAGGTCTCAGAGCAAGCGATTTAAACGAGCTGCGGGGATTTCTCCTCTCTGCGTCTCTCTCTCTCTCTCTCTCTCTCTCTCTCTCTCTGTCTCTGTCTTCCTATTTTCATTCATCTGCTGCTGACACTTTGATTTCAGTCACTTTTTGGGGGATGGGTGACCGGTTTTGGCATGTTCTGATACAAATCATTACTTTCACCCGCGTCTGAACCTTTTGAGTTTCAATGAGGAGATGCTGCAGAGCTGAGGTGGCAGATCTGCCTAATGAAATTACTAAACAGCAAATATTGTAAAATATATAAACCAAATAAATATTTGTCACATAAACCTACTGTTTTTAAGAAGCAGTGGAGTCATTTCTACAGGCAGTATAGCCTGATGAGTTATCATGTTAGGTCACCAAATATTTGGATCTTGTACAGTATGGGCTATGGAATTTCCCAGCTTGGGATAAATAAAGTAACTATCTATCTATCTATCTATCTATCTATAGTGCTTCACTAACTTTTTGCTTGTGGCTCCTTAATACAAAGGAAAGTCCTCGTTTCTCACCACAAGGTGCCACTTATGAGATGTGACTTTGTTCAAAGAGTGATTTTTCACTTCTCAGACTTTCATTTGAAAACTTTGAAAGCTAATGTTTTCTTTTCTTTATTTCTCCCACTTGTATTCCTCGTGACCCTTAAGGTTCCTGTGATTGGTCTACTTCCATAATCCTCCTCCTCGACAAGTTCATTTATCCAGTGAACCGATCAACTTTGGATTCACCTTCCTGCCGTTTGAGGATTGGTCACCAATTGGATTGATTTTAAGATTATTTTTAATAACTTTTAAAGCTCAGTGTGGTCTGGTCCCCCAGATACCAACTCTGATAGTGAAGCCTGGTAACTAAGGGTCTTTTGCCATCAGGGCCCCGAGGCTCTGGTATTCACTGCCTGGGGAGATAACACTCGACAGCGCTTTACCTGTTTTTTTATATCATCGCTTAAAACATATTTTTAAAGCAATATAAAATGTATTTTATAGCCTTACAATGTCTGACTTTTTAAACTGATGTCGCTTGTTTTTACCACTTTTAGTAGCTGTTGTATTCTTATTGCAAAGCACTTTGTTACCTTGTTTAGATTAATGCTATAGAAATAACGTTTGATCACTATTATTATTATTATTAGTCCACATACATTATTACATACATACATGTCATGGCCCTTTCATACTTGGATACATCATGATGAAATGTTTCTCTTCTTTTCCCTGACAGAGGCAATAATGTGCTTATCTGCTCTTCTGCTGGACATGAAACCAATGCACGACAGTTGGAGTGCAGACCCCCTCCCCTCTTACCCCGTTGGCAGCTGCCATCTGCACGATCACTTCGGTGGCAGCTCGGCTGAAGTAGCGGCCGTCGCCGCCCACCACCATGGTGCAGCCCTGTCGGTCCCGCAGGTCGATGGAGGACAGCAGGCTCTGGATGTAGTTCTGCAGGTAGTTCTTCTTGCCCTCGAACACGGCCGTCTTCCGCCGCAGCCCGTTGGTCCCGGGCCGCTGGTCCTCGAAGGGGGAGGTCTGGACCGTCACCACCGGGATGGGGCTCGTCTCCATCCTCCTCGTCTGGAGCCAGCGGGGTGTGGGGGGGTGGGGTGGGGTCGGGGGGCCGCCGATGGAGCGAGTTCTGGAGTTGGCTCCGAGTGGACGCAGCGGAGGAGACAAGGGCCACAGAAGGGATGGAACTCGTGTTAGAGACCAGAGAGGCGCATCCCTCAATACTGAACTTGACACACAGCAACACTCTCCCCTGCTGTTAGACTACTCCCCCTTTCCCTAATAAGCCTGAACAACTGACTGAAGAAGAGAAAAAAAAAAGAAAAAAAAGAAAAGGGGAAAAGGCAGGGAGGGCCAGAATCTTCAAGGCCCCACAATCAGCTGAGCCTCGGGCCAAAAATAGACCTCTGACTGGTGGTGGACAGGAATTGTTTCGGGCCCAGTCTGCAACCGGACACTCGCCTGTATCTGTGCTGTCCGCGGTATGAAGGTGTGAGACACGACCACTGTCTCTCACACACGTTGGAAGAGAACCGAGCAACAAGAAAAAATCCACTCCCCCTTTTTTCTCTCCATCTACAACCACATTTGTTTCAGGGCCATTCTCTTCTGCGTCGACTTTGTTTAACTGAACGCTAAAATGAAATCAAATAAAGATCTGGCTCTATGACCATGCAGTCGCCCAGGACGAGTGGTCAGCACCAGGTCTGCTCCAGCGTGTGGTGAACAGTGCCACCTTGAGGCGGAAACGAGGAACTGAACCTTGGCACCTTTAATTGGTTTCTTTCCTCGGCAAAAAGAGATGCTTAACAATGACTGTAAACATTATTTTAAAAAACCAACAACATTTTGTACCGTAAATGAACTTTGAGTATATTTAGTTTTCCCGTTTTCCACACAAATGTTCATCTTGCTTCTCATGAATTGAATTGTGTAGAGAGGTAAAAAGTGTTTTATTTTGAAAAGTGAGCAATTTGAAGTCCGTGAAGACTTTGATTGTTTTATCAAAGGGTATTTCTGCCGCTTTAAAACTAAGACCTTACATCGTGTCCCTTTCATTTGTTGGTTGAAAAGTTAGTTTTTGTGTCTCAATGTTAGATCTTATTCTGCAGGCTGTAGAATTAGATCACCGTGACCCTGACTGCAATGTCCAAACTTCTCATTTTGGTTGTAGGTGATCACATTAAGAAGTTAAAAAACAAAAGAATAATATTGCATACATTTATTCTTGAGACGTTATAACAACAAAAAAACCAAAAACATTCAGCAACAAAGGTTTTCCTTCAGCAGCAAGTATCACAAATATATTACCACTCATCTTATTTACAGTGACTTCTCCTCGAGACATGAATTTCGAAAGTCAACTCACATAAATATCATGCAATTTTCAAACATTTCTTTAAGAAATGAGCTACTGCAACGTTGTCTTCACATATCACAGAGTGACAGATACAGTTTTGTTCACGGCCACAGAGGCTCTCAGCAGCGAGGGTAGGAGGGCCTGAGGTGCTCGTTCATCAGAGCCGCGGTGCCCAGCATGGCGGGGGGGCCGAACGGGGTCCGGGCAGCCTGCACCAGCCTGGGCACCAAACAGGGCGCGGGGCCCGACATGAGGCGACCGTACACGGGGGCGGGGGGAGAGGCCTTGCTGATGATGCTGTCGATGCTGAAGGAGCACTTGGCCTGCGGAGCGGGCCTCGGCTCGACGCGGAGCTGCGCTCGGACGTCCTTGGGCGCACTGCACTTCCCTTGACTGCTCAGAGTTTGGGGCAGGAGGTGAAAGTTGGACGGGGGCATCATGATGCCCTCCTGCAGGGGCATGTAGCGGGCGGGGGCGGCGGGCGGGGGGGTCACCTGGCCCTGTACAAAGTAGGGTTGCCCGTACGCTCGGTGGAAGTTCATGCCGGAATAAAACACCAGTCCGTCTTTGCCGAACTCCGGCTGGTTCCTCTTAAACCGCTTCCTCCGCCGCAGGAAGCTGCCGTTGTCGAACATGTCCTCCGAGGCCGGGTCCAGGGACCAGTAGTTACCTTTGCCCGGGTTCCCGGGCTCCCTCGGGATCTTGATGAAGCAGTCGTTGAGGGAGAGGTTGTGCCTGATGGAGTTCTGCCAGGCGGGGAACTTGTCTCTGTAGTAGGGGAATTTGTTGCTGATGAAGTCACAGATGCCGCTCAGCGTCAGCTTCTTCAGCGGGCTCTGCAGGATGGCCATGGTGATGAGGGCAATGTAGGAGTACGGGGGCTTCACTGAGCTGCTCTGTGCTTTCCTGGACGGCTGTGCGTCCGCGTAGAAGCTGCTCTCGCTCTCCCCCGAGGAGTCTGGCTCCGAGGAGTCAAATTCGGCACCAGACTCGGCCGAGGAGCCGGCGTCCGCAGAGCACTCCTTTCCATATGAACGGCCGTGGGTAGGCTGATCCTCGCCCACTATGTCAATCTCGTCCTCCTCCAGAGGCAGGTCGGCGGGTTGTGGAGCTTCAAATTCACTGGAGAGCGTCATGTCAACACGTGGAACGTTCAACAAACGCGCGCAAAAAAACCAACAACAACTCAACTGTGCCAAAGAGGCATTAAGGGTTCGTCGTGCGTAAAAAACCAAAGGCGCCTATTCATGCGTAAAAGCGCATCTACCTCCCAGTTCTTCTCAAACCGAGTGTGCTGGCTGTTTGTTGTGGTAGTGGGAGCTCGGGCTTTATATGTTGAGAGGCGGCTGCCCTGCAGGCCAGTCCCTTTAACCCAGTGAACCTATCAGAGTGGCCCCTCGCCGCGGGGAGCAGGAAGCGAGAACACAGGTGGGGAGGGAGCGCGGGGCCCATTCAGGCGTTGAGAAAAGTTCCACTTCAGCGGGAGTTTAGTGTATTTGATACAACACTGCATAAAAAAAAGGTGCGATTTATTTGAACAATGAAACGACTCACACTACGGCCAACAACGTATACAATTACATCACATTTAAGAAGAGAAATAATCTCAATTTGGATGCTTCACGGACTGTAACTCTTTGTATGTGTGTTCTCTACGCGTTTACTTTTGGATAATCATTTTGTGCCCAACATCCAATGCACCGAGCACGACTCTGGTCCGAGCATTTGCCACGTGCGATGACGTCGTCCTGTTCCAATCATTTGATATCATAAATCGTGCTGCAGCACACAGTCGGAGGCGGGGTGTTCTTGGGATGTTCTTCTTCTCAACACCACGCCTAACCCGTGATAAGAAACCAGGTGTTTCCCCCCTGGAACCCCCGCGGGTTCGTTTAGTTTGCCACCTCTGGATGCCCGCGGGTGATGTGACCATGAAAATGGCCGTGGCAGGGCGTCCCGCAGCCGCCAAAGAAAAGAGGCAATAGACGTCTTAACGAGACCATCAGCATCAGAATCGAGAAGGAAACGGCTCAGCTGCACATGTGGGTTCGGGGCTGCAGGGCTCAGCTCCGCTTAACGACCGGGATGAATAAGCAGGCAGAGCCATCCTCAAAGCAAACCGGTCCAACAGCGGATATGTGCCAAAGCCGTGCTGATAAAACATCTCCATTGCAAATGACCGAGTTGGGAAAACTCCACCTATTTCCTCACCTGACTAGGCCTACTGTGTGTGTGTGTGTGTGTGTGTTCGTGTGAGGGAGACCTTTGTGTGTGTGTGTGTGTGTGTTTCTGACATGGTTCTCACATGACAGTGCTCAATGCTTAAATAACAAATACCAGAAGATAAATTGGTTGTGATTTGTCGAGTAGCAACACACAATTTGGAAATCCAAAGTGAAACTGCAGCCACTGATGTGAAGTAACTGTATTTTTCAAGGGGACAAATACAGCAGATGAATGACAAATCAAAAGAAAGCCTAACTTTACCATATGGGAAAAGTAAAATGCAGTTTCTTAAATATAATTCTTTAGAGCTAATCAAACCGGTAAAAACTGAACTGTTTCACCCTAAAAATGAAAATAGAATAAAGGAAGGCAATCACTGAGTTTGGATATCTGCACATTAGAATGATAAAGGTTTGCAGGGCACTAACAGTAACAAATGTTACTATATAGAAAACTTGACCAGTATTGCTTTACTAACACATTATTCTAATCAAGAAACGTGAGGAACTCTTTGTATGCATTTCTAAACAATGAAAGCTAAGATGTTAATCCTGCTGGACGCCCTTTTCACACTTTGTCGAGTATCACCGTGAATCAGCCACTTTGTTGAGCACTTTGTAGTTATATTAACAGTCTCCAACTTTTAAAACATACACATTCATTATTTATTTTAGGTTTGTCAAAACAATTACAGAATTTTCAGAAAAAAAAACCCTGTTTATTTTAAATAATTCAGAAATACGAGAAGTTAAAAGCTGGAAACATGATCAAAGCAGCTTCATTCACAAAGTACAGTCTTGTACCAGACTTGGGACAGTATGTGCATCATAGTATTTGCAACCCCCAACACACTTCGGGCTCCCAAAGCTCATAAATTGCAAATTTTACAAAGCCTTCTTTAAAAATGATTTGAGGGGTTAATTATAGCGGCCGTGTTTGATAAGTGTAATGGTGTGATCACGCATCCCTCCGCACTTAGCTTAGGAACTACAGCAACATAAAGACTCTTACTGTAGCTTTCAGAGGTGGTTGTGTGATGGATTATCGCGACTGAAAACTTGATCACCACAGCAACCATAGCCGTCCCCTGACATACCTCATCCTCATGAAGGAAAGGAATTAACATCTGAAACACAGTCCCAGATTTATGGATGGCCAAATGCCACAGCTTCTGCTCCTGGCTCAGCAAAGAGAAGATCTTCTGGCTAATTTCTCTCTGCCTCCGGCACCACTCTGGAAATGAACTGTTCCCGCAGAACGTCCTTGTCCAGGTTCCTTCCTGCAAATAGGAGAGGAGTGAGCACTGACATGGTGTGACTTTATGAACACAGACAAACAAAGATATAGTGTGAGGACCAATTTCACATTTTTGCATTTTCCACTGACCTGCTGTGTAATGACTAGCAAACTAAAATAAAGACTGAACCGTCTCTATTTTCCAATTAGTCTATATCATATTAAAAACTTTCCAGGAAAAATTGCTGGGAATTTTTAAAGAGATATTTTCTAGAAAATTATAAACCTGTAAAAAAAGTGTGTAAACTTCATGTTTCACTGAAAACTTCATGGATCAGAAATATACAAAACGTTGAAAGTTGTAACTTAATGTTGACGAACCACCAACATTTAGTGAACATTTTTGTATTTCGCTACAACTTTAACAGAAGATTCTCATCAAAAGCCATTTTAATCAACGTAAAGCAACTCGTTGAAACCGGCTACACCTCTACAGTGGTGTTTAAGAATTATGTAAAGTGAGTATGTGAAAGAAGTGTGTGTGTCTTCACCAATGAAGACCAGTCGGTTAATCCGCAGGTTCTCCTCCCAGAGCTGTGGAGTCTCATTCAGCTCGTACAGCTCGTGGACCCCCTGCAGCATCACTTGGTGGGCGTTACCTGCAAATGATACTATGCCCTGAAAACACACAAGTCACAAGTCACGAGTGACACATTAACCCATGGTGAATGACGTGGTAAGAACTGCTTAATACAGATAATAAAGCGGCCGTTATTGATCTCTGCCAACTCTAGGGGTGACTACTGTGCTCTATTGTACCTTTAACCGGATGACGGTCATGGGTTGCCCTTCTTTGTTTTTGAACATCTTTTCCCATAAGAGATCCTGAAACGGAGGAAAATGGGTGTTTACTTTCCAAAGCAATAATGGAAGCAGGAGCTCAATGATTCAGTGTCTGTACCTGGATGAAAAGATTCAAGGCGTTCTCAGAGAGATCACCAGCCACTTCAAAGGTCGCAGTTAAAATGCTCTGAAAATGACATAAAACACCAATCAGAAATAATTGGAATTTATACAAGAAATTGGACATTTAATGGTTTTAAAAACCATGGTTCTTTTCAATATTAGGCTTTCAAAGTAGTATTAGAATATTAAGATCTTTTACTCTGAGTGAAAAGTGTGTTCCCCCATTTGTAAGTTGCTTTGGGTAAAAGCATTGTACAAACAAAGTACACTAAAGTATCAAACATAAGTAAGTACTTGTTATGGAAAATGGCCCATTCAAAGTATTGGATTTTTTCATATACACCATATATATTGTTATAATATTATTATTTTGATGTTGTCATGGCAGAGCTAATTTGATCAATTTGATAAACTTTTGGGTACAGTTCAATCTTCAGGAACACATAAGATGATATATGCTTTTTCAGTATAAATTCTCAATCGAAAAAGTAACACGTACTTAAGCAGTTAGATTAGAGTAATAGAGTAAACATTAGAATATTTCCGTATGTGTAGAGGTATGAAATAACATGAAACCGAATACTTAAGTTAAGTACAAGTACCTGAAGTTATACCATTTTCACGCCCTGAGTGAGATTCACTGATGACATTTATTTACATTTTAACATATATTTCTGAAAATTAGCAAAGTCATAATGAACATTAAACAAAAGACGTGTTTTTTACGCCCCGGCTGATGACTTTGTCAATGACTGTGTGAAAACCCACAACTCCCAGCAACGGCACCTCGCTCTATTTCTCACACACACACACACACACACACACACACACACACACACACACACACACACACACACACACACACACACACACACACACACACACACACACACACACACACACACACACACACACACACACACACACACACCTCTCTAAACTTCCTTACAGCATTAAAAGAGCACTTTGCAGATATTTGGGGGTTTTGTGTTGAAGTGTTAAGGTTACACACTTCCTTGTCATTTGGTATAACAACAGAAAACAGCCCTCTCATTTACATGAAAAGAGCAACATGGGGAAGAACGGGGGGAGGGGGGTCTGGGGGGGCGTTGAGCTTCATGCGGGAAAGGGAACCTGGAGAAAACAGACAACAATGCCATTATTTGCCCACACAAACAGCCCTCATCTCTCCTCATCCTGTGATAAAAGTTCATGGTTATAAAGCACAAACAAAACAAGGCCTAATTGTAATTTGCTTCACGGTCTGATGAAAATATCAGGAGAAATGGTATGAGACCAATACTGAAATAAATATAATTATTTTTACAATTCATATCTCTGTGGAAAAGAACTTGACATAAATTATTTGTTTTGGGGATGAATTGCATCTTTTCTCATGAAAATGGTCAACATGTGGTTTCCCTTTTCATATCGGACATTCAGTTGCTAATCATCTGGTGAAACACAGCCTGTATACGACAATTTATGACATCTGGATTCAATTCCAACAACTGGAAAGCCATAACAAGGAGCCAAGACTCTGGTCAGTCTAGCCAACACAGTGCGCTCAGTCAACTGACGTCTACAGCGAACCGGTGTCCGTGCTGCCATGTATAGCCGAGACTGCATCCATTTGTAGTGTAACAAGAAAACATCAAAAGCCTCAAGTTGATCTCAACACAAAAAAACCAAAGCAGGGAGGGAGTTTTCACTACAGTGTCACAGCCAGGGGGGATGCAAGGCACAACTTTAGCCTCAGGAGAATGCATCCCCCCCCCCTCCTTTAGTCTGTAGGAAATGATGTGTTGAAAAAAATTAGCAAACAAAACAAGGAAAACCTAAAGAGAGTTGGTACAGGGAGTGAAGACGTGTGAAACAGTTCAGAGCAGAGGAACAATACCTTGTCGAGATGAGGCTTTGTGGGTTTCACAAGCTGGAGCTTCTCTGCCAGACTTTCAGAGGAGAAAAATGATTTTCATTCCACACATCATCAGTCATTTTCACTTCAAAAGGCTCAAAAGAACTTTATCTCAAAAGCAGAAAGCAAAATTAATTTAAAAACTTTTAAATTAAAGTATTAAATAATTTGTTAAATAAGATTTTTTTGTATAAATGTGTCAGCTGTAGTGCACCTTGTCATGATGAACTGACCACTGCAACATCCAGGGATTTTCTAAATAAAATGGCATAGTGATGAAATCTTTAAGTGCTGTGTCCTCCCGGCTCTGGCTGCTGATGGGAGTATTTAAGAATTATTATACATTGACAAGTTATTTTTTTGGATTGGTGATAGTTAGCATTATGGTTTAAGACAACTCTTGTTGTCTTTTGGCTTGTGGTTATAATCCTGGGTCTCCGAAGCCCCAAGACGGAGTAATATGAATTTAAAATAAATAGATAAATCAGAAGTCACATGATTATAAACAGTTAGTGACATATTTCTGCCATTTTTTTCCAAAGTAGTCAAGGCTCACAAATGTAAAAGCTTGGGAGATGCTGTTTTAAGCTTCCATTTAGGTTTTGTTTTAGGATAAAATCTTTTACCTGATTGTTTTAGAAACTGTATTTTTCCTATCATAATAGCCCTGTTTTGTGTATTTTGTGTTTGCTGTTTTACATAGTTTATCTGCAGCTCATTGTTATTGCCTGCCTATTGTAAAATCGTTCTATAATCAGTGAGGCTTTCATGGTTAAATAAAGGTTAAATATAATGACCCTAACCCTAACGAACAGTGCACAATGTAAGTACAAAAAGAAAGTACTTGAGCACTTTTGAAATGGATTTTCTCCACGTCTTTCGTCTTTTCTGCAGAAGAAGAGTGGATTATACCATTTTGGATCATCCCATTTTTTCTTTGTGTGTTTCTCACAATGTAACACAAAGTGTTCTGTATCAGTGCTTAATGACACAACTCTGAATGGACTTGTGAAAACTTTAGAAATGGCAATTAAATCCTACAAAACACTCGCCGCCACCCCCAAATAAACTACAGCCCCTTGTTCTCCCCATCAGACCTCACAAGGAGGCTAAATGTTGTGTCCAGCAGCTCGAGCCCTGCGTGCTGTTAGTACCACACAGGCAGAGCGGCGGGGGGCCGCTTCAAACAGCCAGCATGGGATCGAGGGGAGGAGGGGCCTGGACTCTCAAAGGCAGGGGCAAAGGAGCAGTGTGTTGGGACATGGGGGATACCTCGGGAGTCAGTGGACACACACGGCTCTAATCCTCTGCAGCTGGTCTCAGAGACACTGACCGAGGGCATGTAAGAGAGCTTTAACACCGCGGCCCGGTTCATTCACATGAAGGGATGAACACCGACTCTATTCATGAGAATGACATTCTACAGGGGATACAATATGATGACCACCCTGTGGTGCAACAGGGGGACGCTCAATAAAGAGAGTCTGTTAATTAGAGAGAAACACGGTGAGCAATAGTATCAAAGGCCGCCGGGTACACAGTTCAGACAGAGTCACAACAAAGGCCGTCGATGAGGTCAAAATAAGTTCTTGATCTTTCCCTGCAAGTTTCAAAATACAACGTCAGTGGTACTGTACGTTGGCAAGGTCGATATCCATTTATAACTTTTAATAGTGTCTGAATTCAGTTGAAGTGTCACCATTACATAGTTTGTCAACCAGAGACCACTAACAAGTTCGAAATATCATAATATTTCCCTCACGTGTAAGAAATTTGGGCTGAAACAGTATATGAGAAAATGTTCAATATGTCCTCATAAAAGGATTGTTCTTGGATATCGGTACTGGGATTGGTTTCGAAAATGCAGTCTAGACAATAACACACCAAATGTTTTAGTTCATTTTTAAATACATCTAAACAACAAAATCAGGGGCAGTGTATCTGTGCAAAAGTGGAGCACAAAACCATCTGCCAGTTGTGTTTGATTTTCAATCTGTTGTTATGTTCGGAGTAGTGCTACATCTTGGGATTTTTTTCAGGGCCATTTTTTCTTTCACCGTTTGCGGAGCTGGATTTTGAGCCTGTTTCAGGAGCCCGTTCACTGCCGTTACGAAGACCTGTCATTGCACAAACTTTGCTTGTTTTAGACTGAACCGAACAGAGCTGGCATATCGTCGGCCCCATATCGTCTGATAACGAATGATAGCAGCAGAATCAGAGACGTGTGATACAACAACGCCCGTCTCTGCCTTTAACACAGAAATCGATCCGGCTCTCTGACTATCTCCACTGTCTGACTATCTACCCCCTCCATTACAAGATTGTTCCACTGATAAAGCTCTGAAGTAACGTGTCCTCTATTTTTTTGCATGTTTGCTTAATTTCTTAAAAAAAAAGGAATATATTGCAATTAATCCTCTAAAACATTTAAATATCAAATTGATATTAGGCTTGAAAAGAAATGTTTTTTGTTTTTTTCAAAGTCAGGTCCTAGACAATTATATTCAGACGAAATACATTTTGTGTGCACAAGACTTAAAGAGGGACAACGCCAACTCACTTTGCTCCATCCTTACTGTCAAAGGAATGCAGATCCAGGACTTCAGAGAGATCCACCCTGAGGAAGAAGATCACTGCTTATTTTTTTACGTTTTTCCCCCAGTTTAATTTAAAATCCAACTCACACCATGGTGGGTAATATTTTAAGCCAGACATTCCAGCATTTGCTGCAAATTGGCTAAAGATAACATTAAGGTGAACCAAGTGAAACGACTTAAGCAAAAAAGGTGTGGGAATGTTTTTCCGATTAACCCCTCGCTACACGGTGTCTTTCATCTGCTCACCCTGGTCTGAACACTCTGGGGGGGAGCAGAGCAGATCTGAAACACACCCCAACCTTTGAAACACACTGCTTGTGTTAGCCAGATGCTACCTGGGTCCAACAACACACAACATGCTAAGACAAAGGGTGCATATACACACACACATACTTGCACGTACCCAAAGCATGTTGGCTTCAAGGCCCGGGGTCAAAGAGAAAAGACTTGTGGGTAACTGGACACCATTTGAAGGTTTGGTGTTTACTCAGGGTGCGCCAGTTTGTGTATTTATACGTGTGTGAGTGTTGGGGGGTTCTCATGAGCAATGTCACGCCTGAACTGCTTCATCTTTGATATAAAGATCTGAGGAGGAGCAGCACGTGGATTTCATCCACTAAACAAAGACAACGGACTGGGCCGCAGAAAAAAAAACAGAACCTCATCACACAAAATGATCAAGTGTTTTTTCAGGAAGGGGGAAAAAAAATTAGAAGCTTGCCTTGATCTCTGGCTTTCTAGAATCTTGACAAGACCATTAATTGATCTGAGGTGAAAGAAAAAAAATGTTGAAACTTGGCATCATGAATTTGCAGGTTTATAACAACAACGAAAGCAGATATGAAGCAGCAACATAAAGTATAAAATGTTGACCTGACGGTGTCTCTGACATGGTTCAGTTCCTCCTCATCAACCAGGTCTGTCTTGTTGATAATAGTCAAGTCAGCGAGAGCGATCTGTCTGGAAAGAAATGAAACACAACATGTTGTTTATTTGGCAAGGGAACATGCTCTTCAATATTTACAAACCACCAACAGCAGAGAAACGACGCCAACAAAACTTTAAAATCAAGATTGAGAAAAAAACAACAAAAAAACACATGAATCCGCTAGAGACAGGACGTCACCGCCGTGTCAAATTGTTCATTCTGTGTGAATGTGTAGAAGTGTTCGTGGGTGGCAGTGGGCATCACATGCCAAACTCAAATGGGAGCCGAGTGCTGTTTGGTTTAGAGGTGAAAACACAAACAAAGATAAAGAATGCAAAGGGTCATGCAACCGGTCTTTCTTCATCGGTGTATTTGTTCAACAACAACACCACCACCACCATACAGCTGATGGAAGGGACAAACAGAGACGTCCGGGGGGAGACACAGATGGGTGGCAAACGGTCAGCAGCAAGTTATGGGACCGGTTTTGGTGGATTTACTGAAATAATTTCCCATTTTTTGGGTAATGCACACTTTTGCTTTGTTGCCAAATGAATATCAACTCATGTGAACTTAGCTCAAAAACAGGGGGGGAAAAAAAACTTCCCAGGCTCTGTCCAAAGTTACCTCCAAAGCCTCTAACATACATTAAACATACCTGACCGCTTCATTCACGAGTCCCTCTGATTTGTCCTCTGTTAGTTGCTACAGAAAGAAGAAAAGTGGACATAACTTACACATGCGCTCAATTTAAGACAAAAAAACCCACTTCAAAGTACATAGTTGCTCATGCTGACCATATGGATTTCCAACTTTGGGCACATTTTGGAAAAACATTGAAATATCAGTGAACGGTTGAAACTATAAAATGTGACGGATAAATTGATTGATAGAAGTGCTCGTATTTAACCTTTGTGAACTAAAGTGACTTTCCACAAGAGATCCCATTTCATAGTGTTGGTGCCCTGCCAATGTGGCATATTCCAAAACAGTTTAATATCTGATATCTTTAATATCTTGCATTAATCTGGATCCTGACCCCTGAGTGTCAATCTGACACAAACCGTTCACTGCCTGAGTTCGCCACAGCTTCAACTCTGAAGGAATAAATGACAAAAAAAAAAATTGATTGACCGATTTCTGCTCTTTATTCAACGACCTCTGCGACAAGAGACAAAGGCCCTTTCAGACGGTGTGAGGCCAAGGGCTTAGGTGAATCTGAAATCGCTCAGACAGACGGATATTCCACGAGACAGATGAGGGGAGAGGAAGGGGAGCAGATGTGACAGTCCTATTACAATGCTCACATCTCCGATATCAATTACTCTTTCACTATGAGTTATCCTCTCCTCCTCTCTGTCAGGATTACCTCCATCTTGCCTCTCTCCACTCAGACGACGGAACAGCACCTAGGCCATGAAATGTGTCACCTCACTGTGCATGACACCTTCAAATTAGAGCCCATTATCTAGGTGTCACTTATCCTGTTCCTTTTAAACACCGTGGGGAGAGCAGGGCGCGAGTGTGTGTGCCGCTGGGGGTATACGGACAGTCTCGTAAGTTTAACTGCTTATTTTGGCTTTAGATTCCCAACATTTATTTTTCTAATGTTGGTGCTCTGGAGCAAATACTACAAATATGATTAGGGATTCAAGAAATTATTATTTTCTAGACTGAACATTTTCCAATAGTGTTTTTTATATACAAAATGACTAAAGGAGCATATCAAATATCAGAAAAATGGAAAAAAAATACGTATGAGAATATCCCAAAAAGTGACTTTAAACTGACACAAAGAGAGACCAGGAAAAGTAGCAAATTTTCACATTAGGGAAAGTGGGGCCAGGCAATGTTGAGCCTTTTTGCTTAAGAGAAGACTTTAATGGATTAATCAACAATTTAAATTATTGCCATTTTATTTTATTTTCATGAACACATCCATTTTATTAACCGTTTCTGCACTACACATGAATCAGCATTTCATGAATGAATAACCATTACAGCAAGTACATACCTGCAGTCCAAACTTGGCATCAATGACGGTGACGATGCCTTGGGTGAACAAAATGTACAAGTTATTGGGGATTGGTGAGTATGAGTCAGTACCACAATTTGTGCACATTTCGTTTGGCACCGCAGTTGCCTTTTGGTGTTTAGTCTTTGTCCGATTGCTTCTACGACTTTCTCGGCTATTTGAAGTATACTTTGGGTCCACTAGCCTGTCACAATAGAGCGAGCAGCTGAGTATTTGGTGTGATGAGCGAGACACCATTCATGCATACACACACAAAGCAGATAAATAAAGCACGTCTTCCCTACCAACAAGTCAGGCAACATTTGGGAAAGTCACAAAAATGTGTCTTGAAATTGCACTGGAGTCAACATGTTGACTTTTAGCCATATTGTCCCCACTAGAACTATCATCAGTCCTTAATCCAAAGAGTTATTTGCAAGGAAAGCTTGATTTTATGTTGGAATTTATAAAGTTAATCGGTCTCATGTTAAGTGTTATACCCTTTGAATTATAACATTATAGCAGCACAATGCTTTTAAATGGCAGCGCTAGAATGAAGTGTTCCTTTTAGGTTTCATGGCACAGACCGACGATATCAGAGAAATCATACTAAGTGGTGCAGATAAACAGAGACGTCGAGGACAAACAGTTGCGTGTCGTTACAAATATCTTACCATCCAAATAGATGTCACTGCCGAGCTCTGCGTCGACCCAGAACATGGAGGCCACAGCTCCTGGCAGAGGATAGGAAATGCATGTTAGATATAAACGGCTGATATACTGAAAATATATACCTGCAGATATAAGAAGATGTTTGATTTTAACTCACATACATGTAGCGGACCAAAAAAATGCTTTGTTTAATTGCCTGTTTGTTGTAATTTGATTAACCTACAATCTAATTTGGAGTCTATTTAGGTTTAATGTCATGTTTTTTTAAATTTTTATTTTCTCTCTTTTTATTATTGTTTTTGTTAGATGTGCTGTGCAGCTGTCTGGGGTGGGTGTACAGTGTGTTGAGTTGTTTATTGCTTAAAACTCAATAAAGCATGTAAGCAGTATTATCAAATAAAATAATTTATTGATAAAAACAAATAGTTAACATATAAAAAAAAATCACAATTTTTTGATAATATTGTTGATAAAAATGTTAAAGATATTAAACTTGACTTTAAATTAAATTATTTGTTTTTCAGGAGAAAAACCACCCCAAAGATATACATTATATGAAAAGATAAACCAGAGAGAAGCAGCTAATTATCACATTTGAGAGGCTGGAAACCAGAAAATCGTTGCCATTTTTACTTAATAAAAGACATCTGATGAATTTATTACTACAAATGTTGTTGATTCTTTATTTTCTCAGCAAATTAACAATTTCATTGTTATGTGAATTTGTTTTAGTCAGTGACATCTACATCTTAAGTATTTGTGTTCAGCACAATTCAGTACTACAGTACTTTCAGAAAACCAGTATGCTTTCCTTTTTCTGGCTGAGATCTGTGGAGCAGATAAAACCAATATCAGAAGGTTTCAATTGTTTATCTCCTGCTCGTAGATGTGGTTTGTTTCCATTTTCCTGTGAACGCGGTTATTACAAGAGCCATTGCTGCCATGCCAGCCACAGCTTGTTCACATAATGCCCTTTTGTCAAACTGCCCAGCGAGAAAAAGAAAGCATTGTAAATATTTGATGGCTGTGTAATGAAAACACTATTTTTGAGTGGCATGTTTCACATAACTCATCCATCCCTCTTCCTGAACGGAAGGGGAGAATCCCCTGGGAGACACCGTGATTGACAGCGCTGCCGCAACCAATGACAGACCTGTCCTCATCGATAACAAGCCTGTCTTAGCCAATGACATGGCAGAGATGTGAGGACAGCCCTGAGTCTGAGCGTGCTCTGTTGGCTCCGTCTGTGAGGCCAACTGGTGTGTGTCTGCCAATGCTGGTACCCCCTGACACCTGTCACTTAGCGACACACCCCGATCGCCACAGCCGTCGCCCTCTAATAGCCTAATATTGATTTCCTGATTCAGACCTGAGAGCTGAATGGAAAGCTAGGTTGTTTTTTTTTGGGGCGGCCCTGATGGAAATAGGCTCCTTGGCTGCTCCTGTCATAGCAATACAAGCCCGGTCCTCAGGGTTATAACCTGTTTCAGTTCTGATGTGGGAATTACAGAGAAATCTGCAGCTGTTTTAATCGTTATTCAGACACATTTATGCCATTTTTTGGTCCATAAGTCCTCCCTAAATATTGTGCCAGGAATGCCAAGATAATGGAATGCCAATAATGTCCAGATTTCAGATTTGAAGGCCTGTAGATCAGTTTGTTCAATGGTAAAATTGTAAAAACAGATTTTAGTCAATATTTGGACTTGGAGCTGGCGGAGGAGCCAGTTTAAATATTTTAGGGACAATGTGGACACAAGAATATGAAGACCTTATTTACTTCCATTTTGCCCTCTATACTGTCTGTACCATCCAACAAAAGGCACAACCTTCACAACCTGATTAATACAATTGTGACATTTCATGAAAAATGTCGAGACGATTTGTGAGTTCTCTGGAAAACAAAACGATTTCAGACGTATGGACATACTGATCACTATACCCCCCACATTATATGCCAGGATGATAAAAAGTAAAAAAAAAAGAAAAGAAATTAAAGTGTGATTAGCTTGTCTTCAGGCCAATCACACCCTCTAGTGAAACAGCTGGTGAGTCCATAAGGTTTCACAGAAGGTATATTGAGTTTGAAAGTTGAGTTTGAAAAACAAAAAAATGGTTAACTTAACAATGATTCATCCGCACAACATTAACTTGCAAATATGTACCTGGATCAGCGAGTCCGGTGGTTTCTAATAGGATATAGTCAAACTTTCCTTTCTTCTCCATCAGGTTTTCAATGGCTTTAAGACCATTGTCCCTGAGAAATTGAGAAATGGCAAATAAAAGATTTAAAAAAGCCATGTGCAAAGCTCGTACACAAAATGTACAAATACCAGACAAACATTAACGACCACGATAAAATAAACATAGGACATGATTATTTTCTTCTTACAGAGTTTCTTCAATAACACAGCAGTTTATATGGTAGGAATTTATGTAGCTTGTAACAAAAACAAAGTAACAACTCCGAGACAACAATTCATTATATTCTATTTTTAACAATGGGAGACGGTTAATCTCCATACTTGACAGAGCAGCAGAGGCAGCCATTTCTCAGTTCCAGCCACTCCTCATACAGTTCTCCTGCCTGGCTCACTGCAAGAGACTTCTCCAGGGCACTGCCTGCAGCAGGAGCAATTACGGTCACATAAACAGAAAGATCCACACATTTCAAAACATTATGAAGAAGAGTTTCAATGGCAACTGAAAAGTATTTTCAGAAAACTGGTATGTAGCACAAACAAATGTACAACACTGACACTGTAAGAAAAGGGACATGTTTGAAATTATACTGAACTCAATGCAAATATAAAGTGATTCATAGTAAAAAAAATAAATTAAAAAAAACCACATTCGCCAGCTGCTCTGTTCCAGGCAAGGGTATAAGTGGTACTCTGCTGCTCTCTTGTGGAGATCCCTGGACACATGACAATCAGCCTGGCAACACATTTGTAACTAATACAATTGGTTATATTCATTTGGGAGGTCTCAAAAGGTCATGAGGAGTTTACCCTCTCCAAACTCGTTGAGTATGACAGCGATCCGCTTGTTGTGTTGTTCAGTTAATATGTAGTTCAGGAGTGTGGTCTTTCCAGCACCTGTGAAGAAACAGGGAAAACATTACATTTGTGAGGAATACTTCAGCAAAGTGGTCATTAGCATCAACAGTTTACATTTTTCACTCTAATCATTATGCGGGTGAACTGGTCTAGGATCAGAGCTGCTTTTGTTTGAGGTAAGGATGGAGTATCACACGTGTGAGATTATAATCTTGTGGATAATCTCATTAAAGCCGTGAGTAACACAGACAGTCCTCACCGAGGTAGCCTGTGATGATGGTGACAGGGATCTGCTCTGCAGGGGCACCGGGCTCGATGGGCACCAGCTCTGGGCAATCATCGTCCTCATCCATCACCAGAAATAAAGGTTTTCCTACAGGGGCACAAGATGAACGAACCAGGACTCAAACACATTGTATACAGCGGTTACAAGGATTATGTGTAAATAATAAAAACTGGTAAGAGTTTGGTGCATACATGTGTTTCAAAAGCACCTATACTGTACATCTGTTCGGCCTGCTTCCCTTATTGTGACTTGGCTTCACAAAATAATCTGTCGCACTGTAACAATCCCTTTTCACAAGTCATAACAATTCCGAGGGCGCATAGAACAAAATGAACAACAAGGTATTAGTTCTCAGTTAGGAAGCAGTGTATGAGCTGTGCGTGTTCAACGTGGACTTTGTCCTAATAACTGCTCAATACGACACGACAGCGAAACAAACCGACTTTTCATGTTTCACAAAGGTATAAAGAATTTACCTGACGCCGATATACAAAGCTTTCACCAAAAAATATTGCCCGGTGCACTGCCGTGGATTTGCGTTTGACAACGTGCACCGCTATAAAGGCTCCGCTGAAATCCCGACGTAGCGATAATGGTTCCGCTTCGTGTCGCGGTGAGTTCACTATTTTTAGTATATGTTATCTGCAGAAAGGAAACAATGTGATTAATAACACAAAAGTTAGCCGTCGAAGAAATAATGAATAAATTCAAGCTTTGAATGACAGTTAATACACTTTTTTGTTTTTGTTTTTTCCGTCTGAGCAGCGAGTGTGTCAATAACTAAACTTAGTGTGATGCCAGGCCTCTGCCACAAGAGGGCGGCAGAAATATGTTCATAAGCGCCTGCGTCGAACTACTGTTCAGACCAGATAAAATGTTAATAAATGGAATTAAAATCAGTGGTCTTGTTCTGCCTCATGGGTATTTCATTTCCACTCATCAGAAGCTTTTGTTTGTTTGTTTTGGTTTGCTTTTGGTTTCTCTCTTGCTCTCACATTTTTCCATGCCACAATTGAAAGAGTGAGCAGCAGCAGCAGAGAGAGAGAGAGAGAGAGAGAGAGAGAGAGAAAGAGAAGTAAGAAAACTGAGATCAGGAAAAACAGTACAAACATACCGTACAGATAGACAGGAGGTTCCGCACAGCATTGTAAAACAGCATATTAAACAGGTGCACTTATGATGGAATAAAAGTATAAAAGCAGTGAAAATATAGTTAGGTATATAGTATACAGTATATATGTATAGGTAAATAATAGGTAATGAGAAAAGAAACGACAGAAGCATACAGCCAAATGGACAATGAGGCGGAATAAAAAAATGTAATAATAATAATAATAATACTAATACTAATACTACTACTACTACTACTACTAATAATAATAATAATAGTTCAATATGGATTCGGTTCTAAGCGATTTGTTTGCTTGTGTAATAATACAGTTTGGGTAGAAAAAAAAAGCCATTTGAAAAAGGGGTAACAAAACCAAAAAGAATTCCTAAACGCTTATTTAGCCAGGAAGGCAGCGCGCGTGTCTCATCCTCCTCGTGCTCACACTTCAAAGTCCCCCCCCCCCTCTCTGTCTCTCTCTCTCTCTCTCTCTCTCTCCCTCCCTCCCTCTCCCTCCCTATCTATCTCTCTCCCTCCCTCCCTCTCTCTCTCTCTCTCTCTCCCTCCCTCCCTCTCTCCCTCTCTCTCTCCCTCCCTCCCTCTCTCTCTCTCTCTCTCTCTCCCTCCCTCCCTCCCTCTCCCTCCCTCTCTCTCTCTCTCTCTCTCCCTCCCTCCCTCCCTCCCTCTCCCTCCCTCTCTCCCTCTCTCTCTCCCTCCCTCCCTCTCCCTCCCTATCTATCTCCCCCCCCCCCCCCCCCCCCCCCTCTCTCTCTCTCTCTACGGGATGGCTCAAGTCAAATGCGGAAGTTGACACCCAGCGGAACCTGCCGCCGCCGCCAGGATGAGCGTGTGACTCGACAGTGGAGCTGCTGTAGCGGAGGAGAAGCAGCGGCGTGGTGCGTCCGGGTGACAGCGAGCGAGCGAGCGAGCGAGGCGGCGAGACCGCACAGGAGGAGGAGGAGGAGGAGGGAACCCCCCCGGCCCGGCCCGGCCCCCACCACCCTGACCCGCTGAACTGGACTTGGGACTTCGCGCATGGCTTCCATGAGCAGCACGGAGCGACGGGCGTTCGCCCTGAAAATCAACAGGTAAACGGAGGACCAAGCTGAAGCTGTGGGTTGCTCGGGCCGTCGGGATTAGTTCGGGAGCCGAGGTGAGCTCCCGGCTCCTGCCCGGAGATGTGGCGGAGTCTTGACAGTTGCAGGGGATTCCACAGCGGAGCAGGCAGCCACATGTCGTGAATGTTAACGCTGCCGGTTACTTCGCTCTTGTGCCAGGAGGAAAAGAAAGTAAGATAGAAAGAAAGAAAGAAAGAAAGAAAGAGCAGCCTGGAGGACAACATTTAGACAACTTTCTCCTCTCCCATTCGCTCATTAGAATCATCACAGCACATATGACCATGTGATGAATCATGAATATTTAGGTTTGTCCCTTGTGGGCTCACATATTCCAAAGTGGAGAAACAAGTTTGCAGTGTCAGAGCTGTGCTCACTGTTCCAACTCACTGTGTCATTTCCTTCTCACGAGGATGCTGATTCTATATCTAGTGTTTCTAATATGATCCTTTCCTGTGATGTGTAAGGTCTGACTAGTCCATAGAGCAGCTATAAATGAGGGGGGATGTGGTCATAGTTCCTCCAGGTGTGGAGGAAGTGTGCACATGGGAGCCTATTGTGTGCCCATGACTCTTCTGTATTATATATTTCGTTAGAACAAACACAACAAATTCGTCCCGAGCTGCACACGTACTGTATCTTACAACAGCAGCGCAGGTCAAACTTGAGCACATTCTTGAGTGTGAAGTTGCAGCAGTTGAACAGTGCACTGGGGTTCATTCACATTGCGGGAATGGAGGAGGGCAGAGATGGCGATATGTTTTGGTCAAACTAGAATCTATCTATCTATCTATCTATCTATCTACAGTATCTATCTATCTATCTATCTATCTATCTATTTATCTTCAGTATCTATCCACAGTATCTATCATCTGTCTTCAGTATCTATCTATCCATCTATCTATCTGTCTTCAGTATCTATCTATCCATCTATCTATCTATCTATCTACAGTATCTATCTATCCATCTATCTGAAGCCTTGAGTTGTCTTTATGATTTTTAAGACAGTGTTAAATCTGTCTATACCCCTCATCAAAAGTACCACACTCCGCTTTTTATCAGGCGAGAGGAGTCGTTGATACTTGCTGTGCTGTGCTGAGCGGAGCTGAGCTCAGCTGCTGAGGGATGTGAGGGTGTTCTTGGGTCAGAGCCTGGATCCAGTGATGAGCCAGCAGAGGTGCTGCTTAGGAGGAGGATGCTTGCTGCTCTGTGACTAAAAACATTGTGTTGTGGAGTGTGTAGTTAACCAGCACCGCCAGTGAGGGATGATGACACAATTCACACTCCCTGGCAGATTAAAAAGGAGAAAAAAATAGTCTGGAAATCCTGTTGTTTTTTAAAAATATGAAATAATTTTATATTGACTCAGCAACATTGGATGACTTTTGGGAACATATACCTTCACAGCTATCTGAAAGTAACAAAAGGTCTTCATTAATGTTATTTTTTGTGTGTGTTTTGTCATGTACATTGTGGTACAGCAGCACTCATAGGCTACTTGATGCAACAAAAAAAATCTAGTGAACACCCCAGACTCCGAAGAGTTGGGTCATTTTGGGTCAGATCAGACATGTGCAATGTTGAATGAATGAAGCATTTTGTCTTCATCATTATAAAAGTGGACAGTAGGGAGGTGACAGGAAATAAGACAAGAGACAACAGGAATGACCGTCTGCTGCAACAACCCCCCCGGTAGGCCTCAATGCTTGTGATTTCAAAGGGATAACATGTGGCTTAAGTTGTGGATGCATAACATGTCAAGTGGAACTAAATCATAGCAACACAAATCAGACATAGACAAACCACATGGACAAAGAGGAACACTGGTCACAAGGTGAAACACTTGTCGTCAGTGCAGGCTGAAAAACCTGTTAAGTTAACCAACACCTGTAGAGATGTTATCAGTGGTGTGTTAGTTACATCAGGGTCAGAGAAGTAATGTTCATTTCTCCACCCCAAAAAATACCATATGTTCTCATGTAGTTCCTCTGCATCTCTCTATCAGGATGGCGTGTGGAGGAAATCCTGCACTCTGTGGACACTGTGTGTCTCTGGTTTCACTTCACCTATTTTTTTTCTAACTCATGGCAGTTTCAAAAATCAGGAAATGTGGTTTTCGTCATAGCACATGCACAGAGTGTTTGACTTTGGCGAGTAGATCGAAGGTTTGCTGAACACACTTCATATTCTATACCGCTGGGAATTATGTCGCTCGGCAGCATATTGTAACAGGTGTGAGGACAGCTGTGGACGTGGGGCGTCTGTTGTCCGATGCTCTTAAGTGGTAGGGGGGTGTCCGGATTGAGTTGCATCTGATTTCCTCCGGGCTCTGGTGCATGACATCTGTTAAACCCTCATGGCTGTTGGTGGGCTTGAGTTATGAAGGCGGGCAGGGTGTCAAATAGACGCACACCTTCTTAAAAACAACTTTTGATAAATGACTCACCAAAACTGTAGAGGTTGCGTTTAAAGTTTTCTTTGGTCACATCTTTCTTGCTTGGAGCTGTCCGTGACCTGAGACGTGCCAAGCGACTGCTGTGTTTGTGCGTGCCTGCCTCTGACAGGAAGCTGAGCTGTGATGGTGCTGATAGCTGTAAGACCCATTAAGTCTGGAGACATATGATAGGATGGGACGCACAGCTGGGGCATCCCTTTGGTCTTGCTGTCCTCCTCTTGTCATGTGCAACACATCACTGTCTTTTTTCCATGCGTTACCTCTTTGTCTCAAAGGAAGAACAACGAACTGTAGGAGAAGGCTTTTTAAAAAAATGAATGCTATACCATACAAGCTAAAGGAGCCACCCACCTCTAGTGGATTGAGTTGATAATGATTATGATGATAATATAGAGATAATTGTAGACTGACTGGCTGAGCAGCATGCCTGGTGGTGGTCACAGTCTTGCGGAGTACATACAGATAGTCATGAGTAGAAGTATAGATTTGTCTTCCTGAGGAGCCTCTTAATCAGAACTGCAGCCATGCACGAGAAGCAGCGATAGTGTCGTTTTAGAGCCATGCTGCTTTTGAGGAATGCTTGGCTAATGATTCCAGAAAACGCCGACAGGAACACGCCATATGCACACACAGCAAGTGCAGGCCTGCTATAGACAGCATGACATAACCGAAAGCGGCCAAACTCTTTCTTAACTTGGGTGTGTGCGTCCGGAGACCTCTCAGAAAACACAGCATTTGTGAAGGAACTCTTTCAAGAAATACTCCACCCTAACACGATCTAATGTAATTATAATGCCACACATCATAAAAGTGGCTGACGGCATCAGACATTCACATTAAATGACACTCAGGAGTCTTAACAGCCTGACTGACAGATCAGATCAGAGCTCATACTTGAAATAACGGGGTTACCCACAAAGCTGCTGCTTTAATTAAAAGTTATTTTATTCTGATTTATGATAAAACATAAATTGAGCCTATATCTGTCCTTTCTCACATTTAAAATACCTCTCAGTGATTCTGCAAAGAGAAGTAAGTGTCTGAAATTTCATTTTACTGTTAACTATTGAGTGTCCATTACGTAGGGACTAATGAATGAGTGAACTGGGTGCCGCTGACTCCATCAAATTGAAAGAGCTGTGGTGAATGTGAGAAAAAGTCAAAGCGATTAGTTCCCGATGTTGCTCCAAAAAACCTCTGAAGCTGCTATCAAGACCAACGCTGTCAACTTCATTAACAACTCTTTTTTTTTATTGGCAGGATCAGTCCCAGTTAAAGGAAGGTGGTTTAACCATTTCTCCAAACTCTCTTTAGTAGAACCAATGCTCAGGACCGTCGTGTTCAGCCAACTGAATGCATTTTTTGATGGCATCACCCATTGTGTTGTGAACTGCGGCTTTGAAGCCACAAGTGTAGTATTTTGGCCAGCGCCATCTTGGTTTTTTGAAACCAGATGTAACCATATTTGGAGGAGCAGGAGGGGAGCTGGGCCTGATTGAGAGAGCTTGTCCACTGCACGTCCAACTTCATTGGCAACCATGCACCTATTGGACTATACTAGCTGTCAATCACACGGTATCACGTCTATTTGACAGTCGAGTATTTGTCCCTTTGATGCGTTGCCTTTGATCCATGACAATAGTTCATCACTTTTCCAGTCCTCACATTGTAAAAACTATCAATCCGGAGACACCAGTTTCTGCTGGGCTTATGACAGAAGCTGCTTTTAGTATTATTTTTGCCCAAATGACCAAAAAACCCAAATCCCTGCTATCTGTCTTCCTGACGAGAGCAGCTTTGGATTTATGTAACAAAAGGGTGCCAAGACACGGGCCTGTTGAAGATAATGACAGATGCTGTCTGCTGTGACAAGCTGTTTGTCTACTAGTGGTAAAATAATGCCGGCTTGGCTGTGCCTGTAAGAGCTGATTACTGTTTTACTTGCCCTGTCTTTTTATAGAAAGGACCTGAATGTGTGTCAGTGTTGGCAAGTAGGCAATCCCACGTGTGCACGCTTGTGACAGTGCATGTGCATGTGCATGATCCGTTATACTCAGTGTAAGCTTGGGCTCAGTCTGTACACTGGATAGTCCATCTCTCTTCAGAAGTCTAGTTATGAGAAGGTTTTACAGGGTTTTAATCGTCCTGGGTAGAAGCTTAATACACCCACCAGACAATCTGCCCTTGTGCCAAAATTGGCAAATTCTTGTTTGCTCAGATTTTCTCTTTCTTTCTTTAGTTTTTATTGCGAGGACTTATCTTGTAAAGGCCGATGCATGTTTCTTGAGTAATGGCTATTTAAACTTGTTAAAGTACCAATGGATAACAACATCCTCATTTCAATGGGAGACATGCTAAAACTAATCTGACTAAAGATGAGACGTCCGTTCCAGAAATCATTATTCTGTTTTGTAAAACAAAAACCACACCAAAAAAACACTGTTGAAGTGGATCATTCCCTCTGTTGACTGTTGACTAACCCTTAGACTGGAGCTTTAGTTTCTGACTCACAGCCACTTTAAGCTTCAGTGACTTATGTGATTTAACACACATTCCTCTCAGACGTTAGCAGAGTAAAAAAGTGTGTGTGGAGACTTAAGTTTGTTGATGTTGGGGTGCAACCACTGTCCACTGGGCTGGACAAAGGTGCTGCTCTTATAAACCTGCTGAACAACCAGCAATAACGGGTTGTCGTTGTGCTGAGCAGCTTTCATGTGTGAATATTTGTGCGTGTGTGCGTGTGCGCACATTTCTTTAAGATACTTTTTAGACTTTAAGATGTAGTTGGATAAAGGTTAATAATTACTCAGTCTGGTAAGTGACTTTTACAGAAGTGTGAATTGCACAATATCATTGCTGTCAGTGATAAAAGGCCAGATGAGGTCACATACTGCCAAACTGTATGTGTGGTGCCTCATTTGACTCAGTTTATTATTTGGAAAGTACATCCTTGCATTATTTGTCTAGCTTTTAAAAATTCTTCTCATCTTCTGTGATTCATCTGACCACGAGTTCTGTTTAAATAAAACCGTGCTGCACTGCTGGACTTTGCTCTTTGTGTAAATTTGTATACTGTTCTCTCAAACCCATGCCCCAACCCTCCCTGGCACGCAGTTATTGTGTTGATCCAGCATGTTTCATGAGTGACAGACGAGAGGAGAAAGTGCTATAATCATCATGACTGGGGTCGATATAGATGTATAGTTTTTATTAAAACCTTTAAAAATCAACTGTTCCTTGTCAGAAATGCATGTGTGGGTGCAGCTTTTCTTGATTCTGATAATAAGGAACCAGCTTGGTTGATACATTGGGGATGCAGAATATTAATGATATTAATTTTCAATTGTTTGCATGAAGCTGTCTCAAACGTTTTGCATGCTTCGTGATACTGCAGCCTCAGTGGTTCTGACATGCATTAATTCCTCCATTGCATTAGTGTTTATGGGTTTGTGGTGGTAATTAGTAACAGGGCTGTTGCAACAATGGCGGCAGGGACTTAATGAAGCCATGAGATTGACCACAGGAAAAGCAGTTTGGAATGCGACCCATTTGCTGAAGCCTTCGCCCTCTGACTCAGAATGAGTGGCAATGTCTCAATATGCTCCTTTTGACACTCACATGTGGAAACATACATATAAAAACAAGCAAATTGTTTGACATAACGGAAATAAACAAAAAAGGTTTCTATCACACGCTCACTAAACACGTGCTTCTGCTTATGCCGCACAACTGGCCTTTCATTATTGAACTGCATAGAATAAAACCGTAATTGTGCCATGGGGTTGGTGGTTGGGGTGCAATGATATGGTAGATTAATTACAAAGAAATAGACATTATTGCTCGTTGTCGCATGGAGACGCAAAAATGCATGCAACAAATTGCGACACTGGCTCTGTTCTTTTCTCCCGTCATTTTGGGCGAAGGCTACAAGCAAACCCACTCAAGCTCACACCCAACTTTTTTTGAATACTACTCCATTCCCATGTCATGTTGATTTCCTGCTCGGTCTGACCCTTAAATCAGGACACCATATTTGTTCCACTGCCTGTATGGCTGCCAGCAGGACAAAGCCTTTACACAGCCGGCAGAGAGGTGCTTCTGTAGAGAGCGAACAATAGTTTGAATGGAATCATCATGGCTCACCAGTCCATGTTAATGCATGTAGGGACAATGGTGAAATCGCTGTAGGATCTCTCATTAAAATACACTGTGCATGTTGGTGGAATTGTGCAGGAGTATGTTTTTACAGGAGCCTTTTTTACTGCCATTTTTAGTATTAATCAAGTGCGTTTGTCACATCATCAATCATCTGCATCCTTGATCGACCCCACAGCTATGGTGTACTGGTGTAGTAACTGTTATCTTCTGCCTTCTTGACACACAACCTCCTGACTCTGTATGTGTTTCCATGTTTTGTTCCAGGCACTCCTCTGCAGAGATCAGACGACAGTATGGGAACCATGGCGTTTATCACAGCCGCTCCAACTCCAACGCTTCGGCCTCAGTGTGCCTCACTGTGGTAAGTTTCCTTTTATTGAAGAGAAAGAAAGAAAAAAAAAAAAAACTAACAAAAAACCTGTCCTCAAGTGTCCTCAAGCACATGTTTGTTTGATCCACAGATATCCAAGAGAAAAGAGGTTATTGGTCATTTGCATCTGAGCTGCATGTGCCACTAGTTGCAGGCAGGGTTTCAAAAAATGACTTACTGATCCAACCCTATAACTTTCAGTTAACTACAGTATATTTTAAGATCAGCAGACTAAAAATTCATGCTGATGTTACCTCATTTGATACTAGAAATGTTGTGCTATCTGTGGCCAGAAGGTCAGCGGCTTCCTCCAATGCTGCACTCGCACATCTTTCGTGTGTGCTCACACCACCACCACCACCACCACTGGCCTATAAGCGCATCTTCTTCATATCCTCTTCTGTCATTAACACTGACAATGTCTGCCTCGGTGTCAAGTCCAGTCACAAAGATTAGCATGGGAATCATATAGAAAAGCTGCTTCGGTACAAGTTACAGCTTTTGCAAATACAGCTATCTGCATGTCTGCCAAAGAGCTGAGTATTTTTAGGAAGAATCTTCCTCTTACAATAGATGGGATGAGAACTTTAGTTGTGCAGGCTTAATATGCTTTTGTTCAAACCAGGCTGACACTGCCTATTCTTGGAGCTAACAGGGTTTGGAAAACCAAGTATCCTTTAGTTCTTGCAGAGGACTGAACGACATCATGACCGGTTGTTTTCCTGCCTCTTTAGTTGAAGCCTAGCGGGAAGCCAGAGTGATTCCTGCTCTCCCGAGCAGGCAGGCAGAACGATGCACAGTAATCCTTTGAAGGGATTTGTTCGCGCTACACTCTTAGTCTCTCTGTGGTACCCTCTGAAACTCCAACCCGATTCATGCATTTCCTCTCTCACTCTTCCTTCTTTTTTTCTATTTATGTCTTTTCCTCACTTCTCAGGTCTCGTTCACCCTACATTGCTAGAGTTTTGCTAAAGCTCTTAGGCGCTAAGTCTCCTGACATATCTGTGTGCATGAGTGACTGAGCTGAAGTCCTTTGATACTTTCCCAGTGATGACCCCTTGAGCTCAGCAGCTGACAGGGTTTCACTACTTGGACCCATCGGTTCGCAGCATGCAACATGCTTGCTTGGGAAATGGGTCAGTTCCTTGGCTAATGACGGGCACTGAATGGGGCCTGCTTACCTTGCAGCTTACATGGGCAAATCTTTAATATGGCCGGATTTGGGATGCGGGAGAGGGGTTTTAATACCATAATCTCCGGGATGATAGTTTCCCATTATTCAGCAGTCGTGTCTAGCACATGGATGTGGGAGGGATGTTTGTTGAGAGGAAAGAGAGATGTTTGTGTTGCAGTCGTGATGTGGTTCACTTTGTTGATTTTCACAATTCTCCATCTTACCCTGCCTATTTTTTATGCCTGCAATTATGAATGTTGACTGATCAGTGTTGTTTGTTGTAGGTTTAATTTACAAATTGAGAGATTGGGACAAAAAGCTGCATGTATTTCTATGAATGTGTGCAGCGCCTGTTTGTGTGCATACGAGCAGCGTGTCTGTGCGTTTATGTGTGTGTGTAGTATCACTTCCTGACTGTTGAAACACCGGTTGACGGCGGGACGCCTTGCTAATGTCACTTCCTTTAATGCCTCGTCGGTTTCATGCCCAACGTTGAATGCTCAAAACTGCTGTCAACACACCCAGTGGGTTCAAACTGTCAGGCTCAACTTCAACTTCAAATTCATTTTGACTGGATATAAACATCTCTTCCACTTTTGCTGTTCTCAGCTTCTAGGAACATGACGATCGATTTAAAGAGGATCTGTGCACCGCGTTGTGGCTCAGTTTCAACAAAAAGCATTCAGTGTCAGTAGGTGCACACTGTAGGTTCCCATATCCGGAGTGCGCCATTTTGTACGCTTCCTTTTTATGGTACAGTTTTTCCGTTTTCAGCAGGGTGAGTCTACAACTTTGGTAACAACTTTCGCTGTCATGTATTGAAATTACAGAGTGAGATTATTAGCATGCGTGATTGTTTTAAATATCCAGTTTAATCTGTGATGTTGGTGTATTTTGTATGAACAGTGTTTCTCCCCTGAGACCCTTGTTTTTTTTTTTTTACATAGAACAACATCCAATATACAACATTTCATGGCTTTAGAAATGTGTAATTTCTTATATACATATTATTTTTTTCTCCTCTTGATCGTGTAGATGCAATGATTTTTGTAAGGTGTAGACTTTCAGTGCTTACTGCTTTTAAAAACAATCTCATGAACTGTGGCAAAGGGACCATCTTTGTCATCAATAATGAGTGAGCCGATGGAGAGTCTGGCTGCTGATTTGGCAAGGAGAGCTAGTTTCTTGTGAGCTCCTCTCCTGACTCCACGGAGCAGCAGGCGCTGATCAGAGGCATGCATAGATTTGCATTCATTTGTATTTGTTAGCCTCCGTTCTAAACAAGAAAAAGAGGCCATGCGACAAATGATTGTTTGAACTCTGAGGCAGAGAGACAGACATATGCACATACGGAGAACGCCTGCCACTGTAGGGACACTATCGCGGTTGACGCCTCCTCCTCAGAACAGAGGAGCAGAAGGTTTCATCAAAAGGCCTGTCATTTAAAATAATAATGATTCAGTTGTTCCGTCTGTCTGGCTGCCTATTCTTCCCTGCTCACGTTGCATGCAAAGCATTGATACTAACCCATGCGGTACAATTTGCTCTTGAGCGTGCTCAAGAGAAAAAAAATATCGCTTAGGGTGGACCGATGTGCAAAAACATGTCTGAAGGCAAATGGAATTTGCTCTGCTCTCAGAAGTTGAGTACAGCAGTGACTCACGTTGTTGCTGCAGTTACCGCTACCTCTTCTGTGTGTACATACTATCTGTTGGTGCATGTGCCATTGGTGGATTTGGCTCTATATTTTTCTTCTCTCTTTCCTGTGCACACACACTTCTCTCTGACTCTTTCACACACACCACCCTACTGTCATGCAAATTCCCACATGCAGAAGTGTTCAGCAATAAAAGCTTGAATATTCTTTTTGAATGGTACAGATTTGTTCCCTTAACGCTTTGCGTTACACATGTTGAAACACTTTCAGGGGACAGTCTCCTTTATTTATTAATTGTTTAGGAATTCCCTCAGCTTGATATTGTGGTGAATGTTTATTTCCAACTTTTTGGCTACCTCAGCCACAGCCTGCAGACTGAGGTGAGACTGGAGCACTGCCTTGTTTGTTGCCCCTTTTCACAGAGACACCTGCTCCATGCAGGTCCCCCTTTTACAACCATAGCCAGCATTTGCATCAATAAAGAGATGAGATTGATCTCATCAGTAATGTTTTTTTTCTCCCTTTGGAGCTCTTTCAAATCTCAAAAACATCATATTTTTCTCGTCTTTGAGCGCAAGTGGAAATTTATTTCATTTTGTGTAAATTATTTTAACGTTTAATGTTCGGATGTGAATTTAAATTTGGAACCCATTTGTACTGTAAGTGAAAGTCATTACAGCCTCTTACTTTGATCTGTTGTGGCTCTGGAGTGTGGGTTTTTCTAAAAATACACAGAGGGAAAAAATACACACCTGGCTGCGCGTTACAGGCCAGTTTATTCCAGTTTCTATTTATGTCTGTGCTCAAATCTTTTGGTCCTCGACAGGTATGAGGTGTTAGAAAATAATCATGATTCATCAGGATTGGTCCAAACTCCCATAGCATGTTTTCTTTTTCCTCAGTCCTCCTCTGCATTATGTGGATATGATTGAGGACTTCACAAACTCATTAGTCAGACGATGGCTTATCATAAATGATCACTCCATTATATTTCTCACTGTATCGTAAACATTTACTTTAGCTATTTTTACCCTTATTCCTTGAGAGTCTCTGCTGATTCTCTACTTTTTTAATAATAAGGATCCTTGGTGCTAAGTGTTCTCAAACTTTCCTCATTCTTTTTGTTTTTCCTCCCCCAACATCAAATGTTTCCCTTCCTCCATCACTCCTTCATCCTTCAGCCCCATTCGTATGAAGCGGTGGAGCCCCTGGACCTGGAGGAGTTCTTGATGTCGCAGCTACGAATTGGAGACTCCGACCTGATGCAAGAACTTGGAGACTTTCCCGAGGATGACCTGAAAGTGGAGCAGGTGGAGAAGGAGTGTCGCACCGTTAGATACTCCGTTCCTGAAGATGGGTGGGTTGCAGACCAACCAACATTAGACAATGGAGTAAACTAGTGGACTGTGTTGAATAGTACAAAAATGGCACTGCACTGTACAAAGTTGTGCTTTTCAGCCTATCATCAGTGCAAATATCTGCACCAATCATGATTTCTGTGTTGGTTAAATGTCAAACTAGAATCTTTATGTATTGATCCACTGAATCTAGGTTCAGTGTTTTAATAGGATAAAGGTAAATAAATAAAAAATACAATTTACAGAGGAAAAAAAATAAACAAAAACTTGAGCTCCAATTAGACCACAAAGGGAAATACCTGTTATTTTTGTCTCTTTCATATTTAATTTTTATCACTGAGGTTTATGGATGTCAGAAAAGCCCATTGAGTTGCAGATTAAAAAAACACGACAATATCACACCACAGGACATAATGAGTTTATTTGAATGTCTGAAATCATTGTAAAACTATTCTATCAATGTTTTGTTACTTAGCTTACTCAGAACATTCCCACACCTTGACCATGAAGCACAGATTATGATAGGAGAGGAATGTAAAGTTTTCAATTGTCTGTGAATGTTCCCTTGCATGTTTGCATGTGTGTGCGTATCTTCTTTTTCTCCTCATCCTTGTCCCCTCTCCTTGTAGAGTGGAGTTGGACCCCCATGTCAGGGACTGCGTAAAAAGTTACATCCAGCCGTGGCTTGTGGTCTCTCGAAGGTAAATATACCCCCCTAAACAACAAAACATTCAAAAACCTGGATGTAAGTATATATATATATATGTGTATATATATATATATGTGTATATATATATATATATATATTTAAATATAGTATATTGATATATAGAATCAACGTACTTCAGAAATTTATTAGAACGAAAAAAAAATGTTGTTCTCTTAATTACAGTGTTTATCTGCCTCCCAATAACGCAAAGTCAGAGACAGAAATGTCATACTATGTGTTTTGAGCTGTTGCACTGTGCGTCGGTGCCAACTGTCTGAGACGTTGCATGTGTCTGTGACACAGGAAACAAAAGGCCTGAGAGAGGCTGATAAACATTAGACCAGGGTCGTCTGTCTGATGCATTGTAGTGCTTGGTTTATCTCTCTTTCTCCCACCTACACTCACAAACGCTACTCACACACACACACACACTGACTATGTTGCGTAAGACTTCAGTTTGTGTTGTTATCTAGATTGATTAGAAGTGCAGAGGTGTATCAGCTGTAACCGTGTGTGTGTGTGTGTGTGTGTGTGTGTGTGTGTGTGTGTGTGTGTGTGTGTGTGTGTGTGTGTGTGTGTGTGTGTGTGTGTGTGTGTGTGTGTGTGTGTGTGTGTGTGTGTGTGTGTGTGTGTGTGTGTGTGTGTGTGTGTGTGTGTGTGTGTGTAAAGGTGCCAGGGGGATGGCTGGGGCGCGTACTCGGAGCGAGCTGGCCTACACAAACTCCTTCGGAAACAGACCTTTGAGTTCGATGTCCAGCCAGAAGACCAACTGAAACCAGTAAGGAACACAAAGAAATACAACCGTGCATTTTAACGCACACACACAGTCACCCTCTGCATTTTCAATTTCAAACTAAACCAAAGATGGGATTAATGAAACAATGAATCTTCAACGTAAGAAACCCTTACTATCATCCTTTTTCAAATGTCTTGAAGCCTTTACCAACAGTCTCTCTTTCTCAATAAAGGAGAAGTATTTGCCTTTTACAAAACCAGTCATGTGCAGTGTGGGCTGCATGCTGTTAACTTCTTTCTTACCCTGCACAATCCTTCATACCTGTATAGTTGCTCATGTGTTACTCTACTATTGTGTATCATTACTGTATAACCAGATCAAACTAAATTTTGGTTAGAACCCATGTTTAGGTTCCATTTTATTACGAGAACAATCAGAGACATTTTGTATCAATTATACTATCAACAACAACAACTAAAAAAAAACTCTTTTGAAGGTAGAGCCAGCAGACAATTATGCCGCAGTCGCAGCCAAGTGTACACAGTCATTCATATCTGTCTGCGACTTAAATATTGGGAATTCCTGACAGCAACAATATTTTCATCTTCGACAAACGGTTGGCTGAGTGGCTGCAAATGCACCACAGCCTGCGGTTACTTCATAAAAAAAAATTAATTAACATTGATAGAGTCCATTTAGCTAATTTATAGGAGCAATATACTGTTTGTTTGTATAACAGTTTCCCAGTGATCAACAGCCGGTTTCCAGAAGCTTGTCATCACGGTGATGTTGGCATGCAAGAAACGATACTGCAGAAAAGTACCAGGCAAACACATGAACTGTTGTGCTACATAAATAAACTACACTAAGTAACCCTCTCTATAACCTTGAATTATCCCACATTATGTTCATGTATAGGTTGAATAAAAAGGGCACAATGTGTGAATTTTAAATTAGAGGTGCTAGTAGGTGGATTTTTGGGAGCCAAGCTAGTCGGCTCCATCTGTTTCCAGTTTTTCTGCTAAGCTAAGCTAATCGCTTTATTGTTCTGGCTCCCTAATTATTGTACAGACATGAGAATTGATATTGCTCTACTCATCTAGCTCTTGGCAAGAAGGCGGATTATCTTTTTTTCCCCTAAAATGTCAAACTATTCTTTTAAGTGTGCTTCTCAAGAAGAATGCCTTTTGTAAGGGGAAGCGGGTTGGCAACATTGTCATCCATACTGATCAATGCCGACACTACTGAATGTGAAATGTGAGGGAGGGGTGTGAGAGCGGAATGGGGGATGCTTTAATAATGAACACAAGAGTGTTTTGTTATTCTCTTTCCACTGTACTTGTACTTAACTTGATAGTCAAATCAATGTCAAGGTTAGATATATAGTATTCAACTTTTTTTTTCTTCTATTGTACGATGCACACTTTTTTTCTAAATCAATAGCTCAGCTCTCGCTTTCATTAGGAATTCCTGCCTCAGTCCTGCACTGACACCATTTCAAGCCAAGTTCCCATCCTCTCTCACTGCCCCTCTCTCTAGTTCCTTTGTTTTACACTGGCCAAAATCCCGAGCTACCAGCGTCAGGCCGTCCCAGCCAATCCAAGTCTCAGTCAGTGCCACTCCCAGCCTCTGGCTAGTTACCCAACCATCTCTCAACACCAGCCAGCCCCACAAGCCCCCACCTCCTGCCACATCCTTGCCAATTCTGGTTAATCACTCAAACCAAAAAGGCCCTTATTACCGCCGTGGGCTTCCCATAAGCTACGTGCCAGAAAGCGAGTGACCGAGCGAGGATGAACAGCAGCATTGTTCCTCGGCGTTTAATAGGTTGCTTCTATGGTCTACAGTCTGCTTTAGAAATAGCTCATGGTGTGATGGTCTCGTGGAGCCTCAACAGGGAGAGGCTTCACCATGGTGGAAGCTCGGTCAGTCCTTGCCTCAGGTTTGAGAGCTAGATTGATGGATGACGAGAGTGAAAGAGACAAGGAGAGAGGAGAGGCAAGAGGGACTGTTC
The DNA here is from genome assembly GCF_022379125.1 of Scophthalmus maximus. NCBI lineage: Eukaryota > Metazoa > Chordata > Actinopteri > Pleuronectiformes > Scophthalmidae > Scophthalmus > Scophthalmus maximus. The sequence goes on along the minus strand of NC_061533.1, from coordinate 9,901,142 downwards.
AAAACAGGATGTAGCATGGGAGCAGAGAGGTTAGGCCTTGCCCTGTAGCTAAGTCTGAGTAATTCCGTATGGCTGCAATTCCAGACTGAGACCCTCCTAATGATGGACAGAGGATGCTACACTCTGTTAGTTTTAATAAAGAGTAATGTTAAAACTTAATACCTAAACATGGTTTACAATGGGTTATGTTTCTGTTATTTTTTTTGTAAATACACCTGTAAATTATCTTTCTTGATTTATTTAGAGGTCATAAGATTAGAGGTCAGAAATACCCATCACAGCATTCTAAAGCTATATATAATTTATATAATGTATTTTTTAGCTCTAATGTTAAACAGAAACTTCTGTATCTGACTTTGAGCCACGGGCTCAGGAACATTTTAAAATATGGTGAAAGAAGAGTATCTGTTGCCTTCCCTTCTCCTCCTCAGGAGTCCCAGAGATGTTGGATTGGAATTTGAAGTCAGAGTTAAGCTGTATTCACATAAGATTGTAGCAGTTGGTGGTATCAGTATGTAGACATTTGCTGAATTTAAGGAATCCTGTATATCCCATGAAGGTTACAGGTCAACAAAAGACATCTTTTGTGAATTTCTGATGCTTGATTTTCCTCAGAGGAATGTGTCCTCACAGGGCCTCTGAAAGACATCTAAGAGCATTTGCATATCACATAGTTTTAGGTCTGCAAGCTAATGCTGCTGCCTGGTGCTTATTTTTGCCCAGCAGGCCATTGGCTTCGCAGGAAGTGCATTGGATGTCAAAAATATGTAGCATCTAGCACGCTAGTTTTCCAGGCGATTACGGCTCTGGGTCGGTGAGTCAGCAGGACCCTCTTTGCTGCTATATGTTTTGTCTGGCAAGCCATCAGCCTGCTGGGAGATCTCAGATTACAGAATTTGATCAGTGAAGGCACAATATGTCGATATCACATGTGACGAGTAACCCCTACCAACCCTGCTTCATGTCAAAATTCAGTGGCCTCATTTCATCAATTCTCATAATAAAGAAAAAAGGAAGTCAAATAGAAAAAATGCATATAACATGTGCCAAAGGTAAGAACCTGCCAAACTTTATTATACTAAGGCTGGTATCACTTCACTCTCCGTAGCATACAGTGAACATAAACATGAGCATTTACCTTTCTCTCCACACTGAGCAAGCTTTGATCAGAAAAAACAATCATTGTCTTGGCCGAGGTCTGCACTCTAAGCGTGCTCTTTTTTTCCAATACATTATAGTTGAGGCAGATTTTAAAACCATCCAGGAGCAATGGGGGGTAGAATTGTGAATCTCACGGGAAGACCAGTTAATTCACTTTGAGTTGTATTATTTAAAAGGATGAAGAGCAGGCCTCAACCAAATATCCACTAATATATTGTTCTTTACCCTGTGCCTATTTCCATTTATTTTCCCTCTTAATGACTCCCCCTTGGCTATTCTGCCTGAAAACTCCATTATTTTGCTCAACCTTTGTTTTTCTCCTATTGCTCAATCTCTCCGACCCGCATATTTCATCACTCTCCCTCTTCTTGCCGTCCTCTTCTACCCCCAACCCCGCCACCACCTTTACCCCCGTCTCTTTCTGCCTCTGCCCCAGGTCAAGTCTCCGACTCTTGCTGGGCTGAGTGATGACTCTGGCCGCACGCTGACCTCCTCCGACTTCAACCTGCGGTGTTTAACTCCGGACCAGCGAGTGGAGAGGCTGCTGGCCTACGGCAGCCACGAGGAGCTGGACCGCTTCAACCAGGAGTCACGGCAGGGAAACCGACACCCCGAGCTGTTTGCACTGTACCCACCAGCTGATGAGGTGAGACACGGAGAGCTGACTATATCTGGATTTTGAGTTGTTTGGACAAAATAAGCAATCTGAAGGCCGTCGGTTCTGGGAAATCACAATGCACTTTATTCAATGTTCTGACATTTAATAGACCAAAGGACCAATAAAAAAAAACAATCTGCAGATTGATTTATAATGATAATTATGAATAGTTGCACCCCTCTTCTCTCTTTTCTCCATTTAAATTATGACTTTATAATACAGAAAAAGTTGCACACGTCAAAATTTGTATTTGAAGCCTTTGCAAAACATACATTTTGTGGCAACTACAAACGTGAATGTAACCAGGAAGGCCAAGAGATATATAAAGCATGACCATGTTACACCTGTCTGGCCTGTGAACAATCAATGTATATTTTTTCCATATTGTAGTTTTAATTTCAGTCCAATTTATAAAAACCTGTCTTTTGTTTGTTTAGGACCTCAAATCTTCTTCAAATGTAACAACTCCTCTTCTTTTTGCATAGTTTGAAAAACCTTTTATGTAACTTGGTTCCAGGAAGATGCAGTGGAGATCCGGCCCATTCCTGACTGCCCCAAGGAACACACTGGAGACCGCATCCTGGTTCGATGCCAGGCCATCAAGTATGTCATACATATTCGTTATATTGTAGGAGGGAGAATAGGTCTGTAGTTGAAACAGCGGTCCTCTGTGTCTCTCAGAAACCATCAGTTGGTTGTGTTAAATGGAGATTTAACCCACAATAAATTGTTGTACGTCACATCTGATCATAAATTAAAAGTCTGAGTAGTTGTTTCAAAATGTCATACAGTGGATGTGACGGAACAGAGCAGTGTGGGAGGGTGGAGGAGTGATGTGCAGTGATTGTTGTTGTCAAGAAAATCACTGTTCCTCCCTCTCTCTGAGGGATTTAGTCTCTCTCCCCTTCCTCTCTCTAGCATTCCCTCTCTCTCTCTCACTCTCATGTACGCACACACACACACACACACACACGCACACACACACACACACACACACACACACACACACACACACACGCACACACTAAATAGTTTCTTTGCTTTTCTCTGCTGATCTCTCTCGTCCTTCTTGCAACCCATAAATGTTTGAGTTGCTGCTTGCAGTGGTTTGGCAGCTTCACCCAAAATCATTTAACCCTCAGTTCAAACATGTCATCACTTACTATAGTCCATTTTGTTGCTACCCACCATAACAATAATCTACAGGAATAGAATAGAATAGGCAAAAAAATTGAATCTGAGTATAGTATTTGAAAGAGCCAAAGTGTTAATGTTGAGTATATTGTGAATTTGTCTCTTTCGCCATTGTAGAATTACTAATTTCCTCTTTCTTCTTGGCTTCTTAGGTTTGAGATCGACATTGAGCCCGTTTTTGCCACTATGGCCTTGTATGACCTGAAAGAGAAGAAAAAGGTACAAACTCTTTCACTCTAATACCAAATTCATAGTAAGTCTTCCATTTTGCAGTCCTGCATTGCACTGGTTCCTATATAAACATGTGTTGTGACTTGATGTCTTGGAAATATGTGCGATATGTATCAAGCCGTCTAGACCATGACAGGCCTTCTGTAAAGACCAGTTGGATGAAGCCCATTATGTGTGTTTGTTGTGGAGACTGTCAGTGTCTCTCAGGTCTGCTTGTGATCAGTTATTGTACGTTTTAATGTTTATGTGACTCTTCACCACGGCAACAGAGGAGACTCCTGATAAATACTCATTCAAATGATATCAGCCCCCACTGTCATTATCAAATTAGACATGATAGGTCTGATTTAATGGGGGACAGTTGCCATTTTCATAAGGGAGGTTCAAAGGCAATGCTCGTCATTTTTGAGGCCGTAATTCATAGTGTTGTAAACCCAAATTGTTCCTGATGGTTAGGCCATCTGTGCCTTGCATGGTAGCATGGGTTTGAGAGGCGAGTGGCTAAGAGTTACACAAATGCCAGGTCCATTTATCAAAAAGGGGACGGTCATTTTGGAGGGGAGATAAGGAAGTATCTCAAAAATAACACTAACTGAAAGCCACCTAAAAAGAACTTTTGTGAAATTGACAGCAACTAAATGTCTGTGAAGTGACAGTTTAGAGTTAAGAAAAACCTTAAGTTAAAAATATTTGATACCAAAATTGCCTGTTCAGCACGTCTCAGTTATTGTAAGTTTTCTCCACCCTTGTTTGATGGCTGTTGCGTCTCCTGTTGATGCAGTGGGGGTCTCACAGTTTCACAGTTTTGGCAGTCTGTGTGGTAGTGAGGGATCAGTGTAATCTACAAGGTTTTATGTCTCATCATCCTCACATATTGATGCCCCTGGGGGTATGTTCGTGTTTTGGTTCTACAACTTCTAATACTGCGCCACATTTACCCGGTCAACCATTCTGAGCCATGGCTGTTTGCATGTTTTCTGTGGATTTACACAGCTGGATAGTTTTTGGGTGAAGGGGCTGGCAGGATTTAGTTTGTACTTAAGTGCTCATGGATCTCTCAGATGAGATGGGGTTTAAGCCACCGGTCTTGCCCTCTTCTCAGCGTTGACCAGCTGCTTTTCTATCTTGTCTGCAGAGCTGATGGCTCTAACACAGTGAGTCTGCCAGGTAGCATAGGGCAATTTAATGGCACCCTCATGTTTTAAATTGACTGTATATAGTATTAGCTGGTCTTGGGACATCATGTGTGGACTGTAAATCAAGGATGTTTTTAGTTTTGTTTCCATCTGACATCAGTTCACCAGTGCTTACGTGTCACAATGTCAGTGTATTTTGCTAAAGGTGAGTAATTATATTATGTGCTGAACGGAAGCGGGACCTTGTGGAGGCTAATACAACTTCCTGCTTGTTACAAGAGGAGAGACAGTGTCAGACAGTTGAAGAGCTATGACTCGTGTGTTTGTGCGAGTGAAGGAGAAACTGTCACATTTGGTTTGTCTGCGAGATTTAATTGTGGTGGAACTGTGAAGCGTGTTCTGATGACTCTCTTATCTCTGAACTCTTCACTCTTTTACTTATTTTTTGTTTTCTCTCTCCAACTCCTTTTTTTCAGTTCCAAGAGTGTTATCTCATATATTTTCTTACATATTTCTGCTTCCTCTGTGCAGATTTTTGGGTTTCCTTCATCACATACTGTCTCTTGTCTCATGTTGCAGTGTCTGTGTTTGGCTTTTGTTCACATCTGTTTTGGTGTTTCACATCTGTGTAATCTGCAGCAGATGTTGAAATAATTCCATATAATACTACAGTTATTAATCATGTCTCGCTGGTCCCTCAGCCAAGGTGCAGACACAGGATTTGACCCAACAAGTGGCCTACTTGTGATATCATATTCATGGATATAATCATACAAAGGTTTTAGGGGAGACACGCACATACGAAAACACTGTACGTCCTGTTGGGAAGACACGATGTGTGATCAGAACAAATAAACTACAGCATTTTTCACATATGTAGTGTTGTTTCAAAACATCTCTCACTCACTCACTGAAAGTTTTTGCAGATTCATGGAGGTTCAATGGATAATCTTTTTTATCCGAAAGTCTTTAATGTTTGCCTAAAGATTAATCATTGGATCTTTATTCAAATGTGGCAGTTAAAGGGGGTTTCAACAGACGCCAGATCTTGGGAACCAGCTGCTAAAGTAAGCAACACTTGTCGGTGGCTGCAAGTGTTCCTCACTAGAAAATGTCGATCCCTTACACAATCTGACGACAATGTTACGTTAAAAAGAGGTTATTCACTTCCTCATATCTGTAGAAGCTTGACTCTAAACAGTGAGTGCTATTATAAGTAATGTTCACTCAGTGATGAATGTTTATTCTGTTTAATGAGCGTATGAAGCATGATCTGTGTCAGCTGGCTTTGGTTACCGAGGAGTGTTTTCTGTCATTCCAAGAAGTCGTTTGTCTGCAAGAGGTGGACTACCCCGCTGCGGCCATTTGAAAACTTTCCCTCTTGCGGGATACCACCTTCAAGTGAAATGTGTTATTTCTGTTATGAAATCTATGCAGGAGTTTGACTGTGAAGCTTGTTTGGCACTAAAGCCAAAAGTAAAATTTCAAACAAACCAAATGTGATCAACCTACTTTTTGGGAATGATGATAATGTGATCACAGATACAATGTCTTAAAGATTCCAGTTAACATATTGAACTGGTTTGGATAACTAGAAGTCTGCTTTGATGTGGTCGGTGCGACGAAGGTCATATGGGATACGCAGAATGAAAGAGAGCGGTTAATGGTTTTTACAGTGAATGGTATCACATGACACACACCAGACCAGGTCAGACCAGGACATATGGCTTTGTTCCTAGCCTGAGGTCATTAGGGAGCTGAGTGGAGAAACAGTAGAGTGGACTGAACAGATGATATTGCAGGATCAGTATTTGGTTTACATTAAACTTGATTCCCTTGAGTTTTTCATGTACCGATAGTCACATTTTTCATTTTATCATGCTCAACAATATCTGTGAACAAAAGTAACCAGGTTTTGTAGTGCATGTGTTTTTTGGTAAATATTGTTTTCTCTGTCTTCCTCCAGATATCGGAAAACTTCTACTGTGATCTGAACTCAGAGCAGTTTAGGAGTTTCTTGAAACCTCACATGCCACATGTGGATCACTCCACCCTGGCCAAATCTGCCATCTTCTCCGTCACCTACCCTACTCCAGACATCTACCTAGTCATCAAGGTAACAATGCATCCGGAGCAGCTATGAAAAAAATGCCAAGAACAGTATGTAGCAGAGGTAACAGGAAGTAACAGGATTCAGCTATTTTTCTCCTGCCTATAGATACCTACTCTCAAACCCGTTTTAGATACCCTGTCATTCAGTGCAGTGCTCTCTGTGCATCTCTTACTTCTTATACTGTACCTTTGCCAGCAGACTATAGATTTGTGTCATTATGCTGAGCTGTTCTGATGACTCGTGTACTTCCCGTCTGTGTTTTAGATTGAAAAGGTTCTCCAGCAGGGAGAGATCAGTGACTGTGCTGACCCTTACATGACATTCAGGGAATGTGACTCTGCAAAGGTAATGTGGCAGAGCAATTACTGTTTGTGTCACTAAACACACAAAAAGAAGATACTGTACAGTTTGTCTTTTATTGCTCACAGTCCGAAGTGGAAGGTCTTTCCTGGAATTTAACTTCTTATTATATATATATATATTTTTTTTTTTTCAGAACAAGGACAAGCTTGAGAAGCTACGAGGCCATGCGGAGACTTTCTGCCACAGGCTAGGTCGCTATCGGATGCCTTTTGCATGGGCAACCGTCAATGTCATGGAAGTCATCTCCACTGTCGCATTAGACCGCGACGTCACAGACTCTGATAGCCTGAGAGGTGTGCTGTCTTTGTGTGTGTTTGACCTTATGAGAGCCTTTGCTTGGCAGGAACACCTTGTGATGACTTTGCATTTTTGTGCATTTCCTCAGATTGTGTGTAGCTGTGTGTGTGTGTGTGTGTATCTCTTGACCTTATAACCTTTCCTTTTTTTCACCCCCCCCAGTTAAATCCAGCAGCATTGACCGGAAAGGACAGCTTCCCAGGAGGAACTCAGAACGTTACAGCACCATCGATGATCAATTTTGTAACGTTTCTGCCTTCAAACCTGCAACCATCACTATCAGCACCATCTTCAAACAGGTCAGACCTGCACACAAAAACAAAAAGACAGACAAATCTGTGAAGAATGTGTTATTTCCTTGAGGTGGAAGATATAACATAAGTGATGATGGCTATAGGTTGGCCTTGTCTAATCCTTTGATTAAACATGCTATGTTATGCATTCCATAGGGCTCTCATAATGTTTCTTGCTTAAAGTTATGACTTTGGAAAAAATATAGTGTCAAACACTGACTCCACTGCTGAAATGTATCTATTATTAATCTTTGAGGGCAAGGCAACTTAGATAGGTTTTTTTCACTCTAACATCTTATTCTGGGCCTTTATTTGTCTTCTTGTCACCCTCGTTTTTGCAATAAATAAATAAATAAATGACTCATTAGATAACTGTGTGTCTGTCTCAGGAGGGGGATCGTTTGAGTGATGAGGATTTGCTCAAGTTCCTGGCTGATATCAAGAAAAGCTCCACTCCACAGAGAAGAATCAAAACCATATCAGGTCATCTCTCACCACATTCAAACACTCACTCTGAGATTTTAGAAGATAGATACAGCTCTCATGTCTGTCCATTAGACATGACATTGTTTTTTGTATAGATTTAATAAAAACATGTCATGTGTTAATTAGTGAGCTTTAAAAGTGCTGGTACCCTGTAGGTTAGGTTGCCATTTAGGTGTTTCCCCCGTTTCCATGCTAAATTAAGCTGGCTTGGATTTATCACTGTGTGTCTGTCTGTGTATTGATTTTGCAAATAATTCCAATACACACTGATCAGCGTCAGTATCCAAAACAGTCGTTGCTGATCGTTGTATATGCAGGTCACTGATTGTTTTAGTCTGGCTTATCTTGTGTCTTCTAGGTTCCATAAAACTCGACATGTCACCAGTCCACGACACGCCACTTGCGTGTTTGTCCACTGAGCTCATTCCGCTCATACCAGTGGCAGAGAAAAACATTCGTCCTGTCAAAGAGGTGCTGGAATTCCCATCCAGTGAGGTTTATGTACCTCACAATATTTACAGGTTGGTTGGAGCCCATAATAATATGTACAACTCCATACTTTTTTTTATTATCCAAATCTATGTGAGACAGTTAATCTTTTTTATGTGTTGTTATGTCATGAGCCTATGAAACTGATTTTTTTGGGGAGAGAACAAACTACTTGTGTAAAACTTGCACCTCCACAGGATGAAATACAAACAAGCATTTGAAATACAAACGATTCATAGCTGGAGGAGTAAACAGGTTCGTTGCTCTTACAGAAAGTATATTTCTCGGAAAGGCCAGAGGCAACAAGAATAGTCATGCAGTACTCGTCACTAAGCTGACATTGCATTGAGGCGTTGCTCCTTTCAGTTTAGTCCCTATTTTTAGGCATTTCCTTCCATGTAACCTGTAAAATTGCCTCAAAGTTTAGCAGTAATGATCCAGCCTGTGTAACCAGGAGCTTAACTCGACTCAAAACTTCAATTCTAAAATGGTTTTGCTCATAACAATAACAGTCGTAACTTCATGTGTGAACAAGTCCTCTGGATGGTAATTACACACTGTGATTCTCTGAGCATTTGTTCAGTGGAGGTTCTGGTAATCTCCTGTATTCAAGGGTTCAAGACAGATTACAGTGTTGTATAAAAACCACAAAAGGCCACAGCAAATCACTGGTTGTTTTGATTTTTCCTCTGACATTACTGTCACCTTACAATGACATGACTAAGATGTTTTCTGAAGAGACGGTGCCACCTAGTGATGCATATAAGAACTGCTTCATATTACATACAGATGTATGATGTATATTTTAATTAAACATGAAGTCTCCCTGGCACTCAATTTTCTTGCTGTGTCTCTGTAGGAACCTTCTCTTTGTCTACCCCCAGAGGCTCAACTTTGTCAACAGACTGACATCAGCCAGAAACATCACCATCAAAATCCAGTTTATGAGCGGAGAGGACCCGAGCTGCTCTCTGCCTGTGAGTGCTGCTGTTTATAATCAGCCTGTCAGCATTATTATAGTGGTGAAATTAATTCCCCGTTATTATTGCACAGCATGTGCTCAGGAAACTGTGCTCTTTGCGTAAATTAATAATTGTGACATCAACATCATTCATTGAAGTTACATGGCTGTTAGTCAATGAACCGTATTAGTCTGATTAACAGAGCATGATTTGAAAGCAAGATATCTCCGGAATTGGGAACCGCAATCACACTATGATTGGTATCTATTCTGCTTACCGCAGATGTATTTTGAACAAAGTTTTTGTCGTTGGACAGATGAAAATCTCAATTAATTATGTCTGTAATTTTTGTCTATTCTTAGGTCATTTTTGGGAAATCGAGTGGCCCTGAGTTTTTGCAGGAAGTCTACACCCCTATTACCTACCATAACAAGCAAGTGCACATGATTGAGTTACACTATACTGTTTGTGACAACTTCCTTTTGTCATTTAAACAGTCTTGAGTAACTGCCTTATTTTTTTCGCTTTCTCTCTCTCTGACCTTCTCCACTGTCTTTTCATTTCTCCCTCTCCGTCCTTGTCCTCACCCGTCACTCTTTTCCTCTGTGTTGCTGGTCTTTGCTTCTTCCCTTTTCCCCTACGACTCAGGTCCCCCGACTTTTATGAGGAAGTAAAGCTGGTTCTCCCAGCATGTCTGACGGAGAGACATCACTTGCTGTTCACCTTCTATCACATCAGCTGCCAACAGAAACAGAACCAGAGCGGCAGTTGTGAGACACTTATTGGATACTCTGTGAGTTTCTATTTCTAAATGTGGACTTATGTTAAAATATGTTAATTTGATGATGTACTATATTTCCGTTGGCAACGATTACATCCTTATTTATTATAGGAATGGACCAAAAAACATTCATAACTCCTGTGTATTGGGTTTGAATGCAGCTTCTTTAATATAATCAGTGTGTCACTGTGTTTGTTTCAACATGAAACAAACACAACATTATTGCATGAGTCAAGTTCATTTTATTTTTCTAACAACATCATAGAATATTGTCTGATGTTAAAATGCTCATAGCTCACTTTGCTGTTTGTCTCTGATCCAGTGGCTGCCCATGTTGAATAATGACCGGCTGCAGACTGGTCAGTTCTGTCTGCCCATTGTCTTGGAGCGACTACCTGTCAACTATTCACTGCACACACCTGAGGTATTACATTGTGAAGAACTCCATTTGTTTAATATCATACTGTGTAAAAGAGCAAATTTGTCCATAATATATCAAGTAGTTTTAAAAAGGCATTTTACATTTTAAAGCCTGAACAAACGTAGAAGACTTGCAGTTGTTTATTCCTGTTTTCTTGTTGTATAGAAACTTCCTCCTCAGGTCCCCCCAGTCAAGTGGATGGAGAGTCACAAAGGCCTTTTCAACCTGGAGATCCAGGCCGTGTCATCTGTGCACACACAGGTGAGTTATGGTTGAACACACAAATGCAAAGTTAGCAACAGGATGTCTCTTTTGCTCGCCCTCTCTGTCTGTGATGCACTCCAGTAGACTAAACATTAATTCACACATTCACATCCAGTAGTACAAGTGACCACTTTGCTGTAGTTAGACATTCACCCTGAGGGATTACACGGCCCCTTGTCTTTTCATATTTGGTTCTCAGCCCGTTTCTCTCATCATCGCTTTGTTTTTGTTTTTTCCTGCGATATGAAAAAAATCAACCCTTTTCTGTACCAGGACAACCACCTGGAGCGTTTCTTCTCCCTCTGCCATGCCCTGGAGGGTGGAGCTACATTCCCTCTGCGGGTCAGGGAGGAGAAAATTCCAGAGAACAAGCTGGAGCATGAGCTGAAGCTCAGCATCATCTCCCTGTCCTCCTCCAGTTTAGAGCCACTGGTCCTCTTCCTCCACCTGGTGCTGGATAAACTCTTCACCCTCATCATGCAGCCCATGGTCATTGCTGGCCAGACCGGTGAGGTGTTATACTGACTCAGATAAAAGGACGCCACTGTGAAATGGCAACTCTTTTTTGGAAATTTCTATTGCAAATAACACCCCTGGATCCAGACCCAGCTTAAATTCCAGCCTGTGAATTTTCTGCTTTCCTATGTTTTGTATCATTGTATATTGAATATATATATGGGTTCAGAACTGTCAAGATTTTACAATTAACTGATTAGAAAAATATGGGTTGATCAGTAATCGATAATTAAAAAATGTCAGAAATGTGTGAAGAATGTCTTGAATTAGCAAATCCTCCTGATGCAAAAGCAGATAATGAATGTTAGGTGTTTCCGCATAATTAATAACTTATTATCAATCGATGATTACAACTGTTACAGCTAATTTTTTTGTTGACCAATAACTCAATAATTCAAATAATTGTTTTAGCACCAATAAATTAATTGACTACTATAAAAAGTCTAAATGTGATGCAGTGTTTAAGACCAAGGAAAGATAATTTTATTTGTAATGATGATACTGTGGAGGATATTCTGTCTCATGCTGAGATATTAATTATAACAGTTTTGTGTTCATGTTTATGTCTGTGTTCTACAGCCAATCTTGCCCAGATAGCCTTCGAATCAGTGGTGTCTATTGTCAACAGTCTTCATAACAGCCAGGAGCTGATCAGGGACCAGCAGGGTAGGAACAGCCTCTTGGCGACCTACCTGTACTGGGTGTTTCGTCTGCCTGATCCCCCTCAGGACATGCAGAATTCAGGTAGTGACATATTGATTTTTAGTAGTGACAAATTTATCATTTGTCATGTTCCCTGTGATTATATTTGTTATGATTACTTTAAGAATTAAGAATTCATCTTTTTTTGTTCTTTGTGTGTGTGTGTCCATGGACCTGTGGTCAGGTTCAGTGAGTACGATCCCTTCGGCAGAGAGCCGTTACAGCACCATGGGTCGGGCCACAGCAACAACAGTCGGGAATATGCTTCTCCAGTCCAGATTCCGCAGCAGCAGCAACCCTGACATCCCTGCTCCGCACACCTCTGATGAAGATGCTGAGATCAAAAGCATCTTCTCTGCCAAGGTACAGAGGGTTTCCTCGAACCAAATCTCTTAATTAAGAGTTCAGTTTTGGAAACTTCTCTAATTGCCAAGAGAGACAATAATATAATACGTTCATGTACTTTTAAAGGGTAATTAGCATTGATTAAAACGTTGAAATGAAATAAATATTTTTCATTTCCCCGAATGCCAATTTATCACCAGGCTGACATACAACTACATACACAATCACCACAGCAATATCTCTCCGTGCTTTCTGATACACACATAACAGCAATTTGCTATTCCTTCCCACAGTACTTTAGGTATTGTAATAGGCCACTAAACAGCCACGCTAATGGAAGCATCAATCACGTTCAATGTGATGGAACCTGTGTGTGTGTGTGTGTGTGTGTGTGTGTGTGTGTGTGTGTGTGTGTGTGTGTGTGTGTGTGTGTGTGTGTGTGTGTGTGTGTGTGTGTGTGTGTGTGTGTGTGTGTGTGTGTGTGTGTGTGTGTGTGTGTGTGTGTGTGTGTGTGTGTGTGTGTGTGTGTGTGTGTGTGTGTGTGTGTGTGTGTGTGTGTGTGTGTGTGTGTACAGGGTCACAACAACCCAGGCTGCCGCATGTCCACCTATGTGGATGTAAACAACCACCAGAATCCCACAGGAAGCACAAGACCGTCTAACAGAAAGGTGACATACTTTTGACTTGTGCACTCTCCCACAACACACATTTGGTTTGAATCTACTCCCTCAAGGATTTTCAGTGATGGATTCTATTGTTTCCTTTAATGATTAAAGATTGATATCTGAATTTATGATGTGATTTTAGATAATGGGTTAAAATCAAAAAAAAATTACAGCGTTTCCTTTAATTGATAGTTGAGTAAATAATCATTTTGTACAAAAAAGATTTAAGTGAGATTCAAAAGATTCAAATTCACTAGATTAAATCTAAATGTCCATAATCAAGTTTGAAAAACAAGGTGTCCTGTAACAAAACAAGAGAGGATGTGTAGACAAAATATGCCATGACATGTGATGAGTGAATGACTCACACTCTTTGAATTACGCTCTTTTAAGCAGTATAATTAAGATAGGGTAAAGCAGAAATCTAAAACAGGTTATTGTGATGAAATGGCTGTTTATACAGTATGAATAACATTCATGTGAAATGTAATTGCACTGACCAAAAAACATTTCTGTTAAAAGCATAAACTCAATAATTAATATTGGTGATTACTGAAGGTTCATTAGAAAGTTCAACTAACTTGGTATAGAAAAATAAATCATATTAATTAATCGTGTATTCAAAAGGAGTTTCCGCCATGAACACTAGTTTCCACCACATGGGGGCAGTGTAACATTAAGGACCCCTGTGCTGTGGTTCTGTGTGATCTCCTAGAGATGCACAATATAATACTTGTAGACATCACACATATACTGTAACGTTCTTTATTCCATCAGCTATCGCCACTGGATCGTCTCACTGTGGTTTGTGCATTTTTTTCTCTTGCAGCAGTTTCACGAGGAGCTGGCCCTGCAGATGGTCGTCAGCACAGGCGTCTGCAGAGAGAACGCATACAAATATGCCTGGTTCTTCTTTGAGCTACTGGTCAGTGTGTGTGTGTGTGTGTGTGTGTGTGTGTGTGTGTGTGTGTGTGTGTGTGTGTGTGTGTGTGTGTGTGTGTGTGTGTGTGTGTGTGTGTGTGTGTGTGTGTGTGTGTGTGTGTGTGTGTGTGTGTGTGTGTGTGTGTGTGTGTGTGTGTGTGTGTGTGTGTGTGTGTGTGTGTGTGTGTGTGTGTGTGTGTGTGTGTGTGTGTGTGTGTGTGTGTGTGTGTGTGTGCGTGTGTGTGTGCGCGGGTGTGTGTGTGTGTGCGCGGGTGTGTGTGGGGTGTGTGTGGGGTGTGTGTTTTCACTTTAAAAAAAAGACGTATGTCTGATTGACACTCACTTGTAGCTGTGAAGCAGAAAGTAAGAACTTAGGATGTTACGGATGAATGGATGAATGATAAAAATGATTCATACCAACCAATACATGACCTTGTGCCCACATACCTTGAAAGATAAATGATAGTGTTTTGGTGTGATAAATAAAAGGGCATTTTTGAAAGTCAGTATTTTACAGAGTGTCTCTTTTGGAGTTTTGGAAGTGAATGATCACTCACATTCGCTCTCGTCCCTTCAGATCATCTCACGTCTTTATGTTTCTTCCTTTAATAATGACACTATTTACTAAAAAGAATCTTCTTCTATCAAATTATGATCGATAATGATTTTATTGTCCGGACCATTTTTATCATATCAACTTTGCATCTCTCAGGTTCCTTGACAAATGATCAAATTAGTACATAAACATTCATCACTTGTTGTCAATTTAAATGCATTTTGTCTGTCGGTATTTCTTGTGTTGTTTTGTCAGTTGGTAAATCATAGTAATGATTCATTTTTGTGTTGGTGTGTGATTGATTGAATAGGTAAAAAGCATGGCTCAGCATGTGTCTCAGCTGGACAAGCAGAGTGTCCCTCGAAGAAATCGCTTCTCGGACCGATTTAAAGACGACATCACCACCATAGTCTCCGTGGTTACAGCAGAGATTGGGACCATCCTCGTCAAACAACAAAAGGTGAGGAAAAGGAAGTTGAGCACTATGACGACAAATAAGGCTCATCTCAACCAAATAAATGGAACATGCTCTTCAGTCTTTCCTCCGGGGTCAGGCCTCAGTGTGCATGTTATCATATCCTCCAAACCACAGGTCACTGCAGGATAAAAAGCTCAGCCTGCGCGGCTAAATGATCGCAAAAGATCCACTCGTTGCTGCCCTACAGATTGCTGTTTGTTGATTGTTGTTGTTGTTGTTGTTTTAGGAGGTAGAGCAAGCAGAGAAAGTCAACATCAGCCTGGCCTTCTTCCTCTATGACCTGCTGTCACTCATGGACCGAGGATTTGTTTTCCAGCTGGTGAAAAACTATTGCAACCAGGTAGAATAACACTGATACTAAACCAAGACAAATCTTTAACATAATGTTTTTTACACATTGATTTGGAGCATGTGTACTTATGTGCATCTTTGTTTTGAAAGCGTTTCAAAGGCATTTCAGAACATTTGCTTTGTTTCTCTTATACAAAAGCATAAATAAGAGTAACTTTTTCTGCATGATATCTCTTCTAGATGTCCTCAAAAACTGTTTCACTGCCGACACTGATCAGCATGCGTCTAGAGTTCCTGCGAATCTTGTGCAGTCACGAGCACTACCTCAACCTGAGCCTCTTCTTCAGCAGCCCTGGCTCTGCCCCCGCCTCACCATGTCCATCCATCTCCTCACAGGTCTGGCCGCTTGTCGGTCAAAATTTGCAAAGTGCATTTCACATATTCAATTGTATCATCTCACATTTCTCCATCAACCAGGGTAAAGAAAATATGTTGTATAAATATTTGGGCCGTCATGCCTTCTAGGAGAGGGAAACTTCTAGGAAAGAAATAAAATAAGCTTTACGGAGAATTGAAATGTGGAGCTTAGGGAGTTATCAGATAAAGTAGAGGAGATGAGATGGGATTCAGTCAGGAAAACGTGACATAGTTTGTGATGGGCTGTTTCAAAGAGTAGTCTGCTTTGTATTAACCAGAAATCTTACCCGAATTCTTTTCCTGCCGCTCTCTTGTCGCTGTTACTCCTCCTCAGAGTTCCGGTTCATGTAGTTTCCAGGAGCAGCAGAGGATCTTGGGGCTGTTTGAGCTTTCTCAGGATTTCAAGCAGCAGCACTACCTCGCGGGTCTGCTGTTGACTGAGCTCAGTGCCGCCTTAGACATGGAGTCAGAGGGGTAAGGAAACACAGACAAGTTATACCCAAGATATTACCTGCCTTTAACCTTGTTATTACAAATGTGTAGTGTTAAATAAAAATAATTGAAGATGTGTGCATGTGCGTGTGTGTGCGTGTTTATAGGGGAAAGGTCCAGAGAAAGGCCATCAATGCCATCTACAGCCTGCTGTGTTCTCATGATCTTGACCATCGCTGCATTAAACCTGAGGTCAGGGCCAAGGTGGCCGCTCTCTACCTCCCCCTGGTGGGGATTATCATTGACTCCACCAATTATCTGGATTTCACAGGTAAAAACTGTAAAAACACAAACACGTGCACACAAGCGCACACACATGCGTGCGCGAACACACTCTCACGCAACTTGGACACATTCAATTGAATGCACTTAAAGCACCTTGTTGATCTGCTACGTGCATGTCTTCTCATCATGTTGTGTTTGCACATACTGTACATACAGAACCAACCTATCCATAGTAAATGATTATACATATGTTATGTTGTATATTATAAATATATTATATTGCATCTTGCCAGACATTAAACTGCTAAATGAAACAGTGTATGCATAATGTTCAGAAATTCATACTTCGTTCTGCAGCTTTTCCGAACATTTTAAGGAGAGAAAAAATATGCCCATCCTTTTAGAGTTGGAGATCTTATTCTCTAGCGAAAAAACTCAGTTTCCTATAATTTTTCATTTGTCTTATCCACTGTCATGTAACTGTATGTGGATCTTTTTTTTTTTATCTACCAGTGTTAACTGTGTTTTTTTCTTGTTACCAGTTAATCTACATATAGATATATATATATATATATATATATAGTGTCAATGCTTGATTCCTATTCTGATTATGGACATAAACATGATCTAGATTAAGATTGTATTTCGTGTCAAAACTTTTGCCCAATCAAGGCCCACTAAATTAATCCTGTGCACTTCAGTTTAACACAGTGTTTGACCCCTGTTTGTCTCTGTAGTTTCTGACACTCGATGTGGGAAAAACAAGACGGGCATACCTGATGATGACCTTGAAAATGTCCCACCCATCAATCAGTCTGTTGCCATGGCGATAGCCGGCAACCCCTTCAACACACTGGGGAGGAATGTTCTCGTTTCCATGGCTTCAATGGTACAATTCTGAAATTATTTCGTAATCTGAGGATTATAACCAATTGTAATATGTTTTTAATGGTCATTGGTGCATCTGTGTACGTGTTTTTGTCATAGTATCTGAAAGTATTCTGCCTCCCAACAGGTGAGCTGCACTCAGATAGATTGATTAGCTGTCAGAGCTGCACACACACTTCATCCATCCAGAAAAATCACACACACACACACACACACACACACGCACACACACACGTCAGCAGAAGATGGTTTATGGGCAGACATTGGCATCATAAGTGAACAGGGTCGTCCTCCCCGACAAACACATCCATCAAGTGTAGCTACAGCAACAACACGGGCAAAAAAAACTGAACTCTGCCACTCTCTTCTGCATTGTCGGCTTCTTTCCAAGAGATGAATCAGTTCTTTCTTTGTTGTTATGTGAAATTCTGTTGTGGAAAAACTACATTTGTGCCATCGGCCTGGTATCCATCACAGATCCAAACGTGGCTACCAGAGCGCTCCTCAATTTCAGGCTGTGCCCCTACAAACAACATTTGAATCTTTTACGCTTAGCAACAGAAATGGGGTTTAACATGAAGCATAGTTTCAAATAGCCAAGTGATGCTTTGGACTATATGCTACAAATATTTGATGTTGGTGCTGGCGGACTTCACTCAGCCCTGCTGTGGAACAGATATCTGGAAACCAGGTTCTAGGTGGGAGACCTAGAGCACCAGGAGGTTAATGACTACATTTATCAAAGCTGCCACACAGTGAAGCAGCAGTAGCCCTCTATAGTAGCGATTCATCATCACACAAATGAAGGTAAATTAATCTTACATGAGATTTAAAGCCTTTTGAAATAGGGACGAGAACAACCCCTCACTATAACCAGGGTGAGAGAACTTTAAATATGCTGTTAAACGGGGTTATATGATTAGTTTGTTAGACGAACCTGTTTTATATGCTGTATAACTCTATATATATATATGATAATATATTATAAAAATGAATATATGAATTAAGTGTCCTGCAAAGCATTTAGAAATAAAGCAACCCCCTGGCTATCTGTGTTGTTATGACATTCATGTGCATTGAATGCAGGTTATTAGGATTATTCTTTTTTTTTTTTTTATGAAAAGTGAAGATTTGTGTGAAAATTTGTGCCTTTCTCCTCTTCTACTCCCAGCAAGGTAAATCTGTAGCCACCCTAGCGGCGGACACCAGTCGCCACCTGTTGGTGTGTTTCCTGTGGGTGATGAAGAACGCTGACAGGAGTCTGATTCAGCGCTGGACCGTAGATATGCCTCCTTCACAGCTCAACAAGCTGCTGGAGCTCCTCACCATCTGCGTCTCCTGCTTTGAGTATAGGGTCAGTTTGTTTTGTCATTGACTTGTTTTGTGCTGTTTTTTTTCAGTGCAGTTGTAACATTTCATTTTAAATTAATGTGCTGTTTATATTCATATAGTCACATGGAAACTGTGCATCAGGGATGGCTGTGTATTTGTATATCTTGTTATTTTATTTCCAAATATTCTACCTGTGAATGGTGTGTAGGTGCTGTATGAATTAATTTGTGTTCATGCGTGCTTGTAGGGTAAGCAGAGCAGTGACAAAGTGAGCACCCAGGCCTTACAGAAATCTCAGCAGGCCAAGCTGCAGCTGGAAGAAGCCCTGCTGAGAGGAATGGGAGCCCGCGGGGAAATGATGAAACGGGTTGGAGGTAGTGTATTTCCCTGCACTTAAAAGATTACAACTTGGAATTGCATTTCTGTAACAAGTAGAATTGCATTTTTTTTTAAAGTTTTGCACATGATCTACCTCCGAAACTAAATGGCTCAAAAATCTCATCAGTAGTTCATTAATTTGCAGTCCGCAAGTCATGGACAGAACCAATAGAGTCTGAGCCTGCATTTTGTACAAGTTGTATGTTTTTTTTTTAATTGATTTTACAGGCGGGGACAATTTAGGGCAAAAAAGTAAATGTGCGATCACTGTGAAAATACAGTTTAAATTGTTTAATTTCCAACAGCAATTTCGCGCACAAGTTCTCTGACAAAACAATGTTAATTAATCTATTACGTTGCATGGATTCCAGTGATACAGTTTAGTAGATAATTTGTATATAAATGTACATTATTGTTTTCTCGCCAGCTGATTCTTGAAATGTTTTTTTTCTGGTTTGGAATCCCTCACAGGAATGGATAGGACCATGGGTCAGAGAGAGAACCTGCGGTGGAGGAAAGACCTCACGCAGTGGAGACAGACCAATGACAAACAGGACAAGTATGTTATAACCTTTGTGTCTGCTTCCTAATGTTCCGTCATCTGTGTCTTGCTACCTGCCTTTCTTTATGTTTGTATCTTTTGCTTCCTTTCTCTTCTCCCTATCTTTCTCACTTTCCATCAGGACTAAAGCAGAGTTGGACCAGGAGGCTATGATCAGTGGGAACTTAGCCACAGAGACAAACCTTATAGTACTGGACCTGCTGGAGACCATTGTACAGGTCGGAAAATACATTAGTCATTACCTGAACCCATTCAATGTCTTGAAACACTGTATGGGCTATTTTGTACATACAATATAATTATATCTATATAAGAGTATAGTACAGTTATCGTATTTATAATCCAAACCTGCTGTTAATTATAACTTCCTCAACATTATCATTTTCTGGTGTTACTATATATTTATATTACAATTTTTTAATGTTTTGCACCTTCTGAGGGAACTGAAAGTCAACAGAAAATTATCTTTCATTACCGAGCACTATAAAAAGAAATTGATTCATGCTCTTGCATAATTGATAAAATAATAAAGTTTTTTACCGGGTATTGAAAATTAGCCCCGCTCAGCTACTTTAGAATGGTTTGAATGCATTAAGCCAAACCAGAGAAATATGAGTATAATATATATAATATATAATATTCTGCAATATCACCATAATGCAGAGGAGAAAATTGGTTGAATGCAAAGGTAAATGTTTTTAACTGCTAAGACTGAATGTTTGTGATATATTAGATACATAAAGCACAAAGATGGCTTCATATACTGTCCACACGTTCAGTGCTTTTTAGTCTTATCTAGAAACATATCATTGACTGTCTATTAATCTATCTTTCACTTGTATTATTCACTTGTGTACTATCTATCTATCTAAGTGCTTTGAACATTTAGGTCATCATTTGTCACATGTGATTGGTTAATTCTTCCGTCTGTCTCATGTCCAGGCGGTGCCGTTGGCAGAGTGTAAGGACAGCGTGGTTGGTGGGGTGTTGAAGGTGTTACTACACTCTCTCACATGCAACCAGAGTACAACTTTCCTCTCTCACACCTTCAGCACACTCAGAGCACTTGTTGTCAAGGTACTTTCATAACTAAAATTAAAAGAAAAGTCTGTGTGTATGTGTGTGTGTTTTGTACTGTGAAAATTCAGGGGAAGGTATGTGGGTTGTTGTGTTTACATGCACACAATCTGTGTCTAAATTAAATGTTCTTATTTTTTTGTTGGGGTGGAGAACTGCTGATACAACCCAGATTATTTATGTATATATGCGTGTGTTTTTGTCTTGTATTATATTTCCGTGTGTGTGCGTGTAGTTTGGGGACCTGTTGTTTGAGGAGGAGGCAGAGCAGTGTGCGGACCTGTGCCAGAAGGTGCTTCAGTACTGCAGCAGCCCTGTTGATGAGAACAGGAGCCAGGCCTGTGCCACTCTTTATCTCATCATGAGATACAGCTACAGCAATGCCAGTGTAAGCACACACACACACACACACACACACACACACACACACACACACGGACACACACAGACACATGTACTCACACACTGTTTATTTTACAATGGGTTGTAAGGATGCACACACATGGAAACTCAGACACACAAAGCAAATGTCAGGCATGTTACCTTTCTGTCAGATAAAATATTATCTAACATCTGAAGTTGCAGAAGAAAAAGCATATATGTCGTATTAAATTTAATTTGAGTGTTCAGATTTGCTTATGATACATGTCTCATGATAGCGGGGAGTCACACACATCTTATCACATCTCTTCCGCTTTTTCCTCTCCTCTAATGTCTTTTCCATGTCTATTTTGAGCGTGCCGCAGAAAGTTTCGGCTGAAGGATGTGTCTCCGAGTAGAGAGTAGAGAGATATGTCACTGTCTGCCTCCCCATGTTCCTACCCCTCTTTAACTAATGACAGCCAGACCTCTGTGTGTGTGTGTGTGTGTGTGTGTGTGTGTGTGTGTGTGTGTGTGTGTGTGTGTGTGTGTGTGTGTGTGTGTGTGTGTGTGTGTGTGTGTGTGTGTGTGTGTGTGTGTGTGTGTGTGTGTGTGTGTGTGTGTGTGTGTGTGTGCTTGTGCTTGTGCGCGTGCGTGTTCCAGTGCATTTGTATGTGTGAATGTGTAAGTGTATGTGCCCTAAGGGCAGGAAAAAAGAGGATGTGAAAGGGGCGGAAAGGAGGAAATCATAATGGAGATTGTGCTGTGTTTGTTGCCAGAGGTGAAGCAGTGATGGAGGGAAATAAAAAATCTAAAAACTGTAGACAATTAAGAAGAGACAGATCCAAAGGAAGAGAGGTTTAGGATAGAGTATCTTCTTTCATTTTCTCTGCTGGTTCGATAACCCTTGTTGCCGTCGATATTTCCTGTGTTTACAGACTGTACACTTTAATGAAAGTCAGACATCAGCCTGTGGAGCAAATACACACACACACACACACACACACACACACACACACACACACACACACACACACACACACACACACACACACGGCAACTCCAGTTTAGAGAGAAGAGCATTTCCCCCCTGCGTGTCCAGCGTATGTTTGTTTATATGGTGTATACAGAGGGAGCTGTGATCTGAATGAGTGTGGCGGCTGTATGACTCATTCATACAGAAGTTCCTACCTTTCTTTTGTTTATTTATTCATCCCTTCGACCGCCCTCGTCTTGCTCCAATCTGTCACACACATCGCACTTTTTTTTCCCCTCTCTCCATCTCTTACATTTTTTATTTTAGATTTTGATGATAAAAAAAAAGAGAACATACCAGACTATTTCAGAAAGTACGAATCACTAAACACAGATCTGTGTTCCTAAAACCTGTTCAGTGGAAAGAAAGCTAAAGGAAAAGGGGCAGATGACAATGAAAAGGGGAGAGAGAAAGGAAAAGAGGGTTATCGACTTAGGCTATCATTTAGTCTACTTTTGAGTGCGCACGCAGACACACACACACACACACACACATACACACACACACACGCACACACACGCACACACCGAGTTAGAGGGCAGTGATGGGTGGTTAAGCTCTGGCTCCATGCTCAGTTGAACAGAATGGGGCCGTAGAGATGATCCATGGGTGATTATGTCTCTGCTAATGGGAGATCATTTCCCGCTTAGCTGGTCATGCTGGAGATAGATGGGACTTCACACATACACAAGCACAATCTCTCTCACACATACACACAGTCCTCACTGCAGAAGATGGAGGGGTGTTGTTTTGGAAAGGTGGTGTGAAAAATGGAGGGACAAGGGACAGAAATTGAGGAGGGAAACCCCCCCCCCCCCAGCTAATCTTATCTTTCAAAAGATTTTGAAATCATGGATATATTTTTACTGCAATTGATTTTCAATTTATTCAACATTTAGGTACCTTAATACTGATGTTTGTAGAATAAAACATGTTTGTGATAAAGTAGTTTATTATTTAGAATGATTAGGTCTTCACAATATTTAATACATGGATAAGTCAGCAACTCATAGAAGTGTTAGAAGAAAAAAAAATAGTAATATTTGTATGTCGTTTCTGTTGCCTATACACCAGTGATACTTTTTAGGCCATAAGAATAAAAGGGATTTAATGTAATTATACTACATTTTGAAGACAGTTTTGAAACTTGAATCACACAATGACCTTAGAATCGCCTGTTCTCTTTGTTAAAGTAAATACATGCATTGGTCATTATTGGAAGTTTTATGGCAACCAAGCAATATAGCGGTTTAAATTGTAGGGACAGGGACAGACAAAGGAATGTTCCTCTTCATGCAGAGCTGCATTTGCCTCATATATTTTATGTAAGAGTGCCTTGTCTAGCCACTGAATAGATATTACATTCCTTTTTCCTACTTGCAGCAAATGCATTAATTGAAAATAAACTCCCCCCCCCCCTCCCCATTTCAGAGTCCTTGGAAATCTAGTTGCGTGAAAATCTGCCTTACTAAGCTGCAGAAATTTTCACTTTGTCTCAAACACTGCATAACGGGAAACACTTACATTCACTGAGGTGTCCTCCTACTGTCTCGTTTTCAGAACTTCTCAAGAGTGAAGATGCAGGTCACAATGTCTCTGGCCTCGCTGGTGGGCAAGTCCTCAGACTTCCAGGAGGAATACTTACGACGCTCACTCCGTACCATCCTGGCCTACGCAGAGGACGATACTGAGATGCAGAACACTCAGTTGCCCTCACAGGTATTAAATAACACACAGACACACTTTCTGTATTACGTTACTGATATGGATCCTATCGTAGCCTCATGTCTGCCTGTGTTTCTCTGTGTTTTCAGGTGGATGAGCTTCTAAGGAACCTTAACAGTATTTTGTCAGACACAGTGAAAATGAGGGAATTCCAGGAAGATCCCGAGATGCTCATGGACCTCATGTACAGGTGAGAAGCCAAAAGCGTCCATAAATGGCTGTGTCCTTCCTTTTTTTGTCTGTCGTCAGTGTCCGTCTCGTAATCTCTTCCTCTCGCTCATCATTGTGGTTTCTCTCTATGTTGTGCTGCTGGTTCCTATTTCTCTGTGGTCGGGGCTGTTTTGCTTCTATTTGCTGCCCTCACTATGGTAACCATGTGGTAGCAGTTTAGTCTTCTGATCTTGCTTTGTGTATATGCAGATGCAAATGGTGGTCGTGTGTGTTTGAGTTTTTATGTGTGTATTCACAGTGCGTGTGTGAAAACACGGTGAGAAACACTGAGACAAAGAGAGCACACATGTGCTGTGTATTGATTTAGGCATGTTACCTAAACATGTTCTAATGTCGCCTACATGTATCATTTTTCCTTCAACCTTTCTGTTTGGGTTTTGCTCCCAGTGACCTGGTGTATGTCTATGACAGCTTTACAGAAGGACTTCACACATTTGCCTACACTCACCTCAACATTTATGTTCAATCTCTTACACACACAGGTCATTGACATAAAGTACATTTGGTCTCCAGATGCTTGAATTCATTTCATTCAAGTATAATGTAGTGACACATTTTGTTAGGCTAATGATTGTTCTTGCATTCCATGAACATTTTCCATGCTTTTATTGCCTCAAATCCCACTAACCCAATAATAAGGAATATCCATTTATCTCTTGACTTTTTTCTGAGTTCATACACATAATCATGTCTGCAGTGAATCCATATCCTTAACTACCACTAGCACCTCCTGCATTAGCTTATTTCTATTTCATGTCTATGCTCTTTAGTGAAGTGTGTGACAGTTTTCTAAGCCTGTTTATGTTTTCTGTTTTGTATTTATAGTTTATGCTGCTTTCATCGCAAAGTCATTCTTGAGAAAGGGATTTTAAACTCAATGAGGCTATTACCTGGTTCAACAAAGAAAAGGAAAGCAGGAAAAAAAACCCCCCAGACAAATACCGTCTTTCTTCTCCCCTCCACAGGATAGCGAAGGGCTATCAGACATCTCCTGACCTCCGTCTGACCTGGCTGCAGAACATGGCAGAGAAGCACAACAACAGGAAGTGTTACACTGAGTCGGCTATGTGTCTGGTCCACGCTGCTGCCCTGGTGGCCGAGTACCTCAGCATGCTGGAGGATCACAAGTACCTGCCTGTTGGGAGTGTCACCTTCCAGGTAGACAGTGCAAATAAGGACATACACAGAAATAAATGAAAGAACTAATAATGAACACATGTTGAGACTCACTGCAAAAAAAGCAACAATAACAGCCACAAAATAACCCTTCATCATTTGTTTGTTGTGGCTGTTGGTTGTTTTGCTGAAGGAGGCAAACCCCTCCCTGGCACAACACACCACATCACACGCTTCCCCACGGATTACTTCCAATTCTTGGTGTTGTGTGTCCAGAGGGGGGAGCTGTACCCTTATAACGTCAACATATAAATATGGTCCCCTGGTAGCTCTGTTTAACAAAATGCCTTTGAAGATGAAGGGGGGGGGGGGGGTCATATGTGCTCCTGTGGGAACATGTGAACAGTGTGTCCCCTTAACCTGAAAACAAACTGTTATAACAGTAACTGTGATGATGTTATTGATGAGCTCAGTCACACATAAGCCCTCTCAGGGGCTCTGGCATAGGACACTCTAACCTGCAGCAGGTCATTGATTTCGATGCTCATCAAATTAGTTCCGTTTCCCACTGTAGGACATCTCCTTTCAAAGCCAGCCATGTGATTGATTATTTGATTAAGGGGGCTAATTGATTGATCAGCTGACGGATTTTTTCTCTTCAGAACATCTCCCCCAATGTGCTCGAGGAGTCTGCGGTGTCGGATGACATCCTGTCCCCGGACGAGGACGGCGTGTGTTCGGGGCGCTACTTCACTGAGAGCGGCCTGGTGGGATTGCTGGAGCAGGCTGCAGAGCTCTTCAGCAATGTGAGACAATGAAGCTCCACTGATATTTGTCATATTCATGTTTAGGGTTAACATAGAAACCTGTTGCTCAGTCTCAAGTTTGAGTGTGCTGTTGATGGACTGTATTCTGGCTTATAAGGAAAAGGAGTTTCTCGAAAGTGGTTGAATTTATTAATAATTGTAGATGACATCTTAGAAGAAAGTCAGTTTGGTAGTCTTCCAACTATAGATCATACATATACCTAGAACATTTGGTTCATATTTTTGCATTGCATGCAAATATCTCCTCCCTTTATAAACTGTATGTGGTCACACTCACCAGCAGTAATGTCTGTCTTCTCAGGGATGTCTCTTCGAGGCAGTGAACGAGGTCTACAAGATCATCATACCAATCCTCGAGGCTCACAGAGATTTCAGAAAACTGGCATCCACTCATGACAAACTACAAAGAGCCTTTGATAACATCATTAAGAAGGTAATAACTAAAGGGCACTTTAGGAGCTGCTTCTTCTAATATAATTCATGTTAAGATTGCAAAAATATTTTGCAGAATGTAAAATCAATTTAGACATCATTTGCATACCTACATTTCTGTATTTAATTTTTCTTAAGGACTGTTTCCTGTTAATGTGTTCCCTGCTTAGATAGCTAAGATCCTTGAAAAAGACAAGTAACATTATTCTCCTCTACAATTACAGCATATGAAAAGTTACCATAAAAGCTATTACCACAAGGGGAAAGTATATGCTACTGAAATTATACTGCTTAGAGTCTAATATCAAATGTGCTGTTTTGCTCCAGGGCCATAAGAGGATGTTTGGAACTTATTTCCGGGTGGGCTTTTATGGGGCCAAGTTTGGTGACCTGGACGAACGAGAATTCATTTACAAGGAGCCAGCGATCACACATCTGCCGGAGATATCTCACAGACTGGAGGTACGAGAGAAGAAAGTGTGTGTGTGTATGTGTGTTTGTGTGTGTTTGTGTGTATGCACTAATGTGCATGCTGTGAATTAATGTGTGATTGCGGTGGAATGAAAGAGGAAGCCTGGCTGGTCTGGTGAAACCTGATCATCACTGAGATTTTTTTTTTAGACAGCTTTGTAGACTTACATGTTAAAAAGTGAAATAATGTCATGAAGATCAATACATAGCTCTGAATGACAATTAAATCTGTCCGACATTTGCCAAAAATCTTGGACTTTGTTATGAGCAATAGTGTTTAGTAACTACACAATTTCCCCTGACACCTAGAACTTCTACAGTCAGTGTTTTGGTGACGAAACATTGGTGATGATCAAGGACTCTACACCAGTGGACAGAAAACAACTCAACCCCAACAAGGTAGGAGATCAAAATGTCACACAACTAATTGCTGCTACACGTCTATCTGTACTGTCAATGAAGATATTTTTTTAGTCAACACATAACCAAACAGAGTATGTTAAGTAGTAGATATGAAGCAAGTAATGGATTAGGGTTTAAAAATGGAAGTATGAATATTTGTATACAATATGTGAAGTTTTGCAAAATTTAACAGGCAGTGTCTTCACAGACATGTATGTCTAGAAATCATGTTATATGCAGACACTGTGCAATTTACTGTATTTCCTAATGTAAACATGATGTAAAGAAACAGACGGCTATAATACACAACAAAAGCTGACTATGTGCAAATTGTACTGCCAGAAGAGAACATGAGGAGATTTGAAATTACACAAGCCAAAAATGAACCAAAAACTGTCCTTAAAGTTTGATTAGTCCAGAGGGTAGGAATGCAAATATTGGCTCAGCCCTCTTGATGGCTTTTGGCAAAATAAATAAATATATAAAACAAACTAAAGCTAAAAGCTATTATCACAGTGACAGCCTGGATTTATGAAAGGAAAAACTAAACCACCACTCCTTCTCCAGGCATATATCCAGATCACTTATGTGGAGCCCTTCTTTGATGACTATGAGATGAAAGACCGGCTGACAAACTTTGAGAAGAACTTCAACCTGCGGCGCTTCATGTACACCACGCCCTTCACCAAGAGCGGACGGCCGCGGGGTGAACTCAACGAGCAGTACAAGAGGAAGACCATCCTCACCACAATGCACGCCTTCCCTTACGTCAAGACCCGCATCAACGTCATCCAGAAAGAGGAGGTATGCGCCAGATTCATGGTGTAGAACACCGAGTGTCAGTTTCTCCACATTCGTTGCTTGAAGATTGCAGCGAGAATTTTTCATACAACGTTGCCTGACTTTTGTTTCCAGTTTGACCTGACTCCTATCGAGGTGGCCATTGAGGACATGCAGAAGAAGACTCGAGAACTAGCAGTCGCCACACATAGAGAACAGCCTGATGCCAAGATGTTACAGATGCTGCTTCAAGGCTCCGTGGGAGCCACTGTTAACCAGGTAACGTAGGAGCATTACAGAGATCTTGTGAATGAAGGCACTGCCTCTGTTTTACACTCCTGTCTGTCAGCGGATATTGTGTCATACTTCATGTTTAACCAGTGGTGGCTGTTCCTCACCATAAAAATGATTGCACTTTGTATTATACGTGGCTCTTTTGTCCCTTGAGTGTTCCTTCTTAATGCGCGGGCGGGAAATAAACCAGAATAATTTACCTCTATTTATCTTCTCACATTCACAGTGCCATTGTAGTCACAGGGCGCAGGTGGAAGACATGACAGTGATCACACATCAAAGCCTTCACCCCATCCATATCCCTAATCCTCCCTTTGCTTTTCCCCTGATTTAGTTAAAACGTCAATTCATGGTCCCTCTGCCTTTCATGTCTCTGCTGCGCGGCATGTTGAACCGGAGGTGTCTTTGATCTGATAGTTTCCAGGTCCTGCCAGCCCGGTGAATGCTGGAGTAATGATGAGGCTCGGTACAGCGTCTCTGCTCCCTTCCCCCGTGCTTTATCGTTCAGCGTCTAATCTGACAGGTCCCTCGCTCTGACCTGATGGTTGTATACATAACACTAATGCCCGGTAACTCTGTAAACATATAACTCTTGACTGAAATCAGCAAAGGGGGCTGGGTTTCTGTGTGTGGGTCCACAGCGCCTTCACGAAATGACCGAGGCCCAGGCCCAATGCGTTTATGAAGCTAATCAGAGCTGTTTAACTGTGCCTGTCATGATGCAGGCGCTGTGCAAGCTTGCTGTGGTTTTATGATGAATATAAGTGAAGATAACAAGATCTCATTCTTGGTAAATGGGAGCCAAATGGTGGGTGTATGTTGGGTTTGCTGTGACATTAGCCGTGCGGGAGGCTAATCATGGCTCCTTTTCTAATCTGATTTCTTCCTCATGTTCTAGTTCAGCATCTTGGCGCTTTGCCGCATTAGGCATTAAGTCAGCAAGTCATTTCCCCCTGTCTGAATGAGGGGCATTCTCATCTCTCCTTTGTTAATATGCTCTCAAACACTTCCTCCCTTAACTCCCCTCTTTCCTTCCTCCATTTTTCCTTTTGCTTTCTCTGTCTTTGTCTCTCTAACTCCGTCTCTTTGTGCTTTCCCTTCCCTCTTCTCTCCACCCCCTGTTGCAGGGCCCGCTGGAGGTGGCCCAGGTCTTCCTGAATGAGATCCCAGCGGACCCAAAGCTCTTCCGTCACCACAATAAACTGCGCCTGTGTTTCAAGGAGTTTATAATGAGGTAAGACGCGATCACAGAAACACCACCTAGTGACAACACTGTACCAAAGTTACTACAAAAATATATATGAATTTTTTCCCCCACCAACAATTTTATTAAATCTGCATGTCTCCCTTTATTGGTATCGGCGGCTGGCCCCCGGATCAGTACGTGGAAGTATCGAACAATACTTCAAAGAAATGAAAACTCTGTGTATACACGGGAAGATTAAAGAGTACTGTAGCTAGCTTTGAGTGATACAGACTGCTGGTGAAGCAGAGTGTCAGTCAAGATGCAAAGATGGAGGTGATAATTACCACTAAATAGTAAACCAGGAATTAAACAGGTAATGAGAATGAATTAATTAAAACCATTGTAGTAGGGGATATTTTTTCATTTCCCACAATGACAGTGGAGGGCTGGAATTGCAAAGGCTTATTGTTCCCAAAGGTTTCACTGTATTTTGAATATTCAGAACATAATTTAAACCATCCTTCCCACAGCAATGTGTGTGAGGAGGATATG
Organism: Scophthalmus maximus; assembly: GCF_022379125.1. Taxonomy (NCBI): domain Eukaryota; kingdom Metazoa; phylum Chordata; class Actinopteri; order Pleuronectiformes; family Scophthalmidae; genus Scophthalmus; species Scophthalmus maximus. The sequence goes on along the minus strand of NC_061533.1, from coordinate 9,871,036 downwards.
TGTGATTTTGTGCAGGAGACGTTTGTCATGTTTGTGAGTATTTGTGTATTTGTGTGCGTGTGATTTCTTTTTCTTGGCATGGGCTGTTGGCCTCCAAAAGGTGGTTTTCATTTTCTAACCCTCATGTCACATTCCAGCTGCCTTGATTGCAACAACCAGGATGGCAAATATTTACTGTAATTTCAGAAAGGTTTATTTCTCTGCTAAATCCACGAAGGCGGGCACTGGTCGCTTTTGTATGCCAATGTCATTGAGAGTGGCTTTCCTAAAACAAAATCCACTCAGGAAAGTGCTTTTTCTTTATGTGGGTCATGTATTCACACACTGAAGAGAATCTTTCCCGTCACATGCGGAATGTCCCCCTGAGGCATCAGGCCTCACATATAACCAATTCATCTGCTTATTACCGAAAACAATGCTTCTTAAGGGTTAGGGTTACGCCCCCCCGAAAAGTCAAATAAATATATATATATATATTTTAAACATATAATGCCAATGGGATGTCATTTAAGGTCCCTTTCACAATACACCTTATTCCTCATTCTTGCGGGCTCCTGTATAAAAGATTGTGGATGAAACTTAATGTGATTTGTGAAACTAAACCCTAACCCCAACCCCCCCAAAATTCTAGTTTTGTATTTTCACCATTTCTGAAATGTATTTACATAGAGATTAAGGGCCCTATCTTAGACCTGGTGCAAAGTGAAGCCAAGTGTGGCTCATTTCAGACGGACGCAGTTTTTCCGTCTATTGCCTAAGTTGTTTAAATAGCAAAGCACTTGTGTCCATTTGAGCACCCATGGTTGTGGTCTTACAATTAATTTGTCTGGTGTTACAGTGGGGATAAAAGGTCTCAGCCTGTCACGAGCTGCTACAGTCATGGTCTCACCTCCCAAATTGGGATTTACCTGCTGTAACTGGCCAAAACATTTTTTAAAGGACGCTCACAAAGCCTGTAAGTTGTGTTGCAAATACAGCAAGAGCCAAACATGACTGAAGACATGACCCTAGTAAATTCATGAATAAAGGTCCTTAGATATTGTAGATGCTCAGCTGGAGAATCAATTTAACAAATTTCAAAACCAAGCAGTCAGACAGAGAGCTACATATTTGTTGTTGTTTTTTTTTTCATAACTTGGAAAATCCTTTACTCTTGTGATCTGTCTCTAATTCTCATTCCCCCAAGTATTTACTGTATACTGTTACACGACACTGGAGTTTCCATATTACCCTTATTAAAAGCTAAGAGATAAACTCAGACATGTGTTTGCAATCATCCCCGTCTCTCGGATTTCCTGTAGACTCCTTGTATGTTTGCCATTATACATTGCAGACCATACCTTCCTTCTTTTCCAGTCCAGCTTAGACTTGGGGTTTTCTATCAGGAGAACTAGATTGGAGAACAAGATTTTTATTTGTTAGTAATTTGTGAGTTTTACTTCTGCAGCTCCGTTAACTGTTTCGAAAAAGCTTTACGGGTTATTTACGGTTAATATCACATTCTAGCAGAGGTACTTGAAAATATCTAGTTGGCATATTGGAGAACCTTACTTTGAAGTGCATTGGTAACTCATTTAGAGTGCTGGCAAGCAAAGTAGTACAATGTATGTCAAGTAGTTACAGGACATTGTTAGCATGAAACAGTCCAGTGCAATCCTGGAGGTTTGAGGATAGAGAGGGGTTTACTGCAATTATAGAATCATCAAGCTCCAGAGTTTGAGGTTATTGCATTAAAAAGGTCAAAGAGTACACTCGGAAAATGTTTTTTTAAACGGATGCCACCTTGCTATGCTCTCTTACCTGTAGGTGTGGTGAGGCAGTCGAGAAGAATAAGCACCTGATCACTTCGGACCAGAAGGAATACCAGCAGGAGTTGAAGAAGAACTACAACCGCCTGAGAGAGAGCCTGAGGCCCATGCTGGAGAGGAAGATCCCAGAGCTCTATAAACCCATCATCAGGCCTCGGCTGGAGAACAGGTGAACGGATCCACGAAGCCAAACGGCCAATACTGTTTTGACAAAAGACTGAGGTGGAAATAAACACGTATCATTGATCTCTTTTTGATTGTTGAAGCCAAAGTGAAGTGAGAGCAAACGGATTTGTGCAGAGATCTGTTCACACCGTCTGCATCACCTCTACCAATATTGATATCTAAAGTAGAGCAGCAGTGCGCAGATTGAGAGTTGAACCCAATTCCGTAGCCAAATTGCACTCCTGTATTAATGAGGACAGATTTCTCACGTGTCTTTGTTATTGACTTGGTATATCTTGTAAAAATTTCGATGCAGAGGGATGAGCATGTATTTAAAAGTGATCCACGTTCTTATTCTTTGAAATGTCCAAAATCAGTTGAGCTGATATTAACATCTGCTACACAAATGAAAATATTACAAAATATAGCTCTGTCACATTCCAGTTGTAGGTGTGAGTAATTGAAATAAAAATCCCTGTTGTTCTGCCTTGCTCATGGAAACACTTACCGTATGCCTTTTTTTCCTTATGTCTCTCCCGCCATGACTGGTTTCCCTTATCATCATCATCATCATCATCATTGTTCCTTATCTTTTGTTTCTGACTTTTCACACTCTCCTCCCATTCACTGTCCTCCACCTCTCACAGGGATTCCTTCAAACGTCTAAGTTTCCGCAGAGTTCAGGAGGAAAACTCCTGAGATGCCTTGGCTCATCAGGAGTGCTACGGAGAGGGAGGGAGAGACTGTCACACAGCCGAGAAAAAGGAAAAGAGAAGATGAGATGAAAGGCCAGGAAAACAGGGAAAGGGACTGCTGGTGATTCCCTAGCACTCCTTTGTGTCAGAGCAGTACATTGTGCCAACAATGGATGGAGGACTCACAGATTTGCAACCATCCATCTGTGTGAAACCATGAACGTGGACATACAGCACATACACAGTAGTTTGTTACGGGAGGTAAAAGGAAGAGTGAGCACATAAAAAACAGGGGAGTGGGAATCTCAAGCAAAGTGTAGCCTATTGAGCTCTCACTGTAAAATCTTCAGATGCTTTGGCTCTGTTGATCTCCTTTTTTTTATATAAAACTGCAAGTCCTAAAAATGCTGCAAACAATTTCTCTAGGTTGGTAAGGAAGCAGACTAGAGTTCCCCTCTGAGGTCCTTGCTGGCCCAGGGCCTGTATGTGTGCCAGTAATTCTCGTGTCCTGTTTGTATGTGCATGTTAATGAATGAATGGATGTGTGTTTGTTTAGAAAATGTTTAGAGTAGAAGATTTTAGTGCCATACTGAAGTCACTTTGTACTCGGTGATGATAAACGATTCTGTCATGTGCTAAAGGGCCTCTGAAATTCCACGCTGTGCCAGTTTGAGTAGCAAGGGTATGGATGGATTTCTGCACATCGAAAATAATAGATAAAAGATGTCCTTTGTTAACTCTTCAGGCCATTCTTGTCCTATTATTGTTGGACATACAGTATCTGGCCACGTAGCTAATAAAAAAAGTTTAACTTTTAACTAAGAGTTACATGATGTAATTTCACAGGACTCAGATAGACTTATCTGAGGCTCTAAAATACGCATACCTTTATCTCTAAATCCACATTTTGTACATAGTGGAGGTATTACATCAGATGTTTACAAAAGGTATGAAAAGCTATTTTGCATTTTATTGTATGGAAATGTATTTTTAGATCGATAATAACAACAACGATATTAATTGGAAATAGTGTTCAGTAGGCAGGATTCAGCAACTGAATGAGCTGTAACAATCTCAGTGTATGTTCCAGTAGTTTCAGTACCTGTTTGTAAATAGACCACTTCCAACCATACACACAGTGCCAAATGGAATTATTTTTAATTTACTTAGGAACTCAGATACTTAACTAGAAATGCAATAATTTGAAGCCACTCCACATGGCTGTGCTTTGCAATGTGAATTATGTTTACTCAGTATGTCTGAATACATTCCAGATGAGAAATGTAGTACTGCTTTGGAGTATTAAATAGTGACAACCTGATTTTATTTGACATCCATGAAACGACTCATTTCGTGCGTGTTATGTTGCAACTCATTACTCTTTTTCAGAAATGTAAATGTGCTTGGCGTTTCAAAAGTGGGTATACATTTTTCTTTACATTATTAATGCTCCTTTGATGATTTTTTTGCTCTTTTTCTAGTTACATATCTTATTTATAAACTGTCACATTTTTTTTAGAATGGTAAAATAATATGAAAAACTTAAACAGCGTGAGTGTTAATTATTAATCAAGATAAATTCCTATTTTTTAAACATGCAGGATACTGCTGAGAATTATATTGGTTCAACCACTAGAGACTGCATTTTTGTTTCTTCAAGAGGCATTTTAATGTTAATACCTGATGTGTTTTATTAAATGTGGAATTTAAAGGTTTCATTAATACAATGCTCTTGAAGCACCTGAATAAAACTTAATATATGCACATTTGTCACCACTTTAAATGCCTTTAAATTCAACAAAAATGTATAGGTGTGTGTGTGTATGTAGTGTGTGTATATATATATATATATACACATTTGTGTGTATATGCAAATGTGTGTAAGCATTTTAACTATCTAGATAAAATAGAACTATTACTACATATTAATGCTGATTTTCTTTTGCACTTAATTACTGCATATTTAGCTTCTTATTGATCAATTAAAATCATGATGGTTGTTTTCTTTCTTCAAATCACGGTATATTACATAAACCACTAAACGAGGTTGGGTTTAAATGATAGACTGGTCAAAAGGCGGGAAGATCCCAGGCGAAGAACTACAATCTGCTGCCGTCGCATCGCTGTGACGACATCACCGCTCGACTCCGACCCGACGGATTCAGGTTTGTTTACAATTCATTCACCTACTCGCGATGCTCGTGGGTGTAATTCGCCAGTCGTTTGGTGAAACGTTGCTGAACACTCCGTTGTCTGCAGTGGAGCTGAGGTTTTTCCGGCGACACCGCTGCTGTAGTTTCGACTGCTGACTCTTGAATGACTTGAGAAGAGACTTTACATGTCAACTTGTGAACCGAAACCTGTAGCTAATGACGCACTGTCGAGTTAGCTTCATGCGTCCAAAGTTTTAAAAGTCAAACGACTCTGTGCTGTCTTTCATGGGCGTGCTACTGAATCGAACATGTGTATTCACACGACTTCGTTGTGTGTGTGTGTCAGTGGGCATAACCCTCGCTGCACGTGAATTACCATCTCTGTATACTCTGGTTGTGTAGGTGCCCTGTGATAAATACATGCAAAGCATATGAATGCTAACAGTTAGCTTCTGTCTTGTCTGACTTCAGCATTAATGAAAGGCAAGCTCGTACCCGTGTTGCCTTCTAGGACAATACTGTATACGCCCTGACCTGCCACAGTCTATACTTCAACAAAGAGCATTTCATTAATAACCTTTACTTATGTAATCTACGTCTTTCAACCCTCTATGCCCATAGCAACCGATTTCCCTCGACCAATTCCATAGCAACTGATGTTGCGTTCATTTATAAGAGCAAAGATCAGCTTCAGTTATTTTCTGTCTGTAGTCACGTGGATCCAAACACCAGTATAACTCATGCACTTTCAAAAAATGCCAACTTCTTTTATATATCCAGTCTTGAACACAAATTCTATCAATGCGCCCAATTTGATTCAGTAGCCTATATAGAAATAATCACAGATACACAGTGTTAAATTAATGTTGACGACAAGGCTGACTATCTTAAAATCATTTTTTTGGGTACTGTAGTAAAGACTATTATATTGCATATGTTTTCAGAGCGGAGCTTAATTATTCATTCCTTAATGGCCCCAAAAATTAAAAAGGCTGATTTTGCAAAGGCAGAGCTTTTCCGAGCAGTTGACCTTGAAGCTGTTATAATTTCTTCTGAACAAAGCTGTACAAATCTTTTCGGTAATGGAGGAGCAGTATAATGGGTTGTTCTCTACACAAAATTAATATTTTATCACAAAGATAAAACGTGAGTGGTCATACAGGTCAGAGATGGACGTTTTCATCAAACTTCTGTCAGTAATTGGAAATATGATGGCTTTTCTTTCTCCCTGTTGCTTTATACATCATCGCCTGTTTCTGTGAGCTCATAATTTTATGAACATACTACTGCACTGAAAAACCTCTGAGGATTTTGTGCTGGAAATGGTAATTGCCCCTCTGTCTTGCCAAACCTGTTTTATGCATCAAGCAGGTTAAAAGGAAGGATTATGACAGAAAAAATTATTATATGCAGCAGGAAAGCTTTAATATAAGCAACTGCAGGTAGTTTTAGGCTATGTTTTTTTGCTATTATTGCCTCATTAGCTTAGATCCAAATAATACATCTACATTCAGTCAATAACCCTATGATTAATTAAAAGATTCATAAATTAATCAAGTTTTATTTTTGGGTCTTTCCTCTCAGGTTTCACCATCCTCTGCTCAACGTTGATGGCATTTCTGTGACATGGGGCCAGATGAGGACCTACATCCGGACACGGATGACCTTCCACTCCGAGCCAACACTAACCACATACTTGTCAGACATTATGTGCTGGACCTGACCGTTCATTTTGAAAGGAAGGTCATCAGTGGTAGTGTTGTCCTGTTCCTGGAGCCTTGCTGTGGGGTGAGAATTGATGCTGAGGATGACAGTGGACCTGGAGCTGGTAATGCAGCTTGCACTATAGAGGCTGGAGGGAGTCGGGGTGAAACTAAAAATATGAATTCTTCACATTTGTGGGAAACCTCCAGTGATGGTGATTTCACCTTAGTGCTGGACTGCTGTGACCTCGACGTGTCAAAGGTTGAAGAGGTGGACGTCTCATCTGTGTCAGCCATGTCCAGCCTCTCACCGGAGGTCACATCTGAGTGGTCAGGGGTGAACACACAAGCAGCCTTTATTCAGAAGCTCATCTCCATGCCCTCTAGCCAATGGAGGCGGAAGCACCAGCTCTTTTTGCTGTACAGCCGTGCCCCCAGTGCTCAGGACGGCGGCTCACTGCATTTTCACAGAGACCGATGGAGTCTGCAGGTGAGGAGGAAGGGGGCAGCGTCCCCTCAGGAGTTCCCTCGTGCTGTCAGGATCTGCTTTGAGACAAGGCCAACAGGAGGCTCTGTGAGGTGGATCAGAGACCAGGACAACAGGTTTGTCTAGGGTTGCAAATCATTGCAACTGTTCCATAAAACAGCGCTTTCACACTTTAGTATGGTTAAGAAGGATGACTCCCTCTTAAAGCTTATATTTTCCATGTTATAGCAGAATAATACTGATTCATAAATTCACCTATCAGAGGCTTTTATATTCTGTCCTGTGTCTGTTCATGTGCGTGTTTGATGGATGGATCCATTGAGCATTTAAATAATGGTTGTTTTTCATTAACCGTCGTGTACCTTTCCAGGGTGTGTGTTTATACTGCCGGTTCTCCCATCAACAACCGAGCCCTCTTCCCCTGCCAGGAGCCGCCTGTTGCCATGTCAACATGGCAGGCAACAGTACGGGCCCCCAGTGAGTGTTTGGTTTTGATGAGTGGGGAGGAGCAAGCTGTACCTATTGAGGACGGAGATACACGTAAGCTGTTAATTCATAAACCTTTAGTGACAACCGGTAAAAGTCAAGTCAAGTTTTATTAATACAACCCTAAATCACAAATTTGCCTCAACGGCCTGTTGTTCTGTGCAGCAAACGGCAGCGATCTGTTTTAAGACCCTTAGAAAACACTGCTTACAGTTGATTGACTCTTCAACAGCTAAAAATAAAGTTTACTGATTTGTGAGTAGGGGGTGGTTATTGAACGTTAATACTCAACTTTGAGTAAATTACTTAATTATTCTATATTTTGTATTGGACGTATTCAAAGCTTCCAACCAATGCTTGGTAATTAGCATTTTTGATTTAAGTTCCCGCTAAGCTGCTTCTTTTAAGACAGTATTAACCACTGATGTATGTGAGAAATGTGACTTATTTTCTTAAATTATAAATGGGGATTATGGAGAAGCATGCAAGTTACTGAAAAAGTAAATTTTGAAATGTAAACATGTAAAATGTTTTTTAGCCTGGTTCCGATTTTTTTCAACACTTTAATTAGATATAGTGTTGTGCTCTGTTTCAACCAAACCAACTGCAGCTTTGTGGATGGGATTAGGAATAACAGCATCATATTTCTGTATCACAGCCAGAAAAATAACGACAGAGACTTATGAATATGAATTGGATGAATTAATGCAGCTGTTGAGGGTGTTTTTTGAGTTCAATTACAGAACTAACCACTTTTAAATGGTCTTTTTTTCTTTGATTGACACAAACGATGTTAACTGCTTCTCGTGATCACACTACTAATTTGTTGGTGCAAAAAAACCCAACAACAACCAAACTGTCTCAGAAGAACAAAACATCTGACTGAATAATGAAATGAAACAAACTAGCAATTACTTCCAAATGTTTCTTTTTTGTCTCTCTCCATGCAGTCGACTAAACTCCTCTCTACCCTCCTACCTTTGACATTTTCATCCTTTCTCTTTTGACCTTCCTCTCCTCTCCATAGGTTTTTCACTGTGGAATTACTACGTCACTATGCCCATGCCTGCCTCCACCTTCACCCTGGCAGTGGGCCACTGGTACCAAGTCACAGCAGAAATTCCCCCAGCACTGGAAAGGGAGGTGAGGCACAGGACAGACTGTGGCAAGGCTGCCAAACCCGCGGCGGCTGGTTCTGGTGAATGGACTGAGGCTGAGTGTGTGTCTGGACTTGAAACCTCCTCCGGTGAAGTAGTAAAGGGTTCTCTCCTCCAGACTGGCAGGTATTTTATTAATTTGTATGTTATTTTTTTTCTCCTTCTTGTAAGTCCTCCCCCTTCCCAGTCTGCTTTTAATGCAAGGTCTGGCCCCTCAGCATTCCATGGTAAAACTTTCCTTTTGCCATACAAAAAAGGTTAAGGTGAAGTTAGGGTGATGGATAGGGTGCAGCACTCAATTAGCTTTTATGACAAGTACATTCAAGCTGTGTACTTTGGGTTCAATTCCCAACAGAAATGATATTCGGAGAGCAAAAATAAGCAAAGCTGACACAAACTTTATGGAGGTAAAGAGATATAGAGTGCAGACTGCGACATTAGTGAGAGCTGACTTACTGTGGGCAGGGCAGGGTTGGGCTGGGGTCTTCCTCTTCACTGGCCAGAGGGTTGGAAGGACTGCCAATGGTTTCCAGTAATCCTCCTCCTCCCCTTATGATTTTCCTCCAGCCGCCCAGCCGTAGCCGGCAGCAGGCCCCAGGAATCTCCCACTACAAGGAAGGCCTTTATTTTTATTGAATGGCTGGAAGGAAAGTTGGATGCTGCAGGAAACCTTTGGAACAGTTCTGAAGCTGAGGATGGAGTTAGTGCTGGATATTGGATTTAAGAGCGAATGAGACTAGATGTCAACACGTAGATATTTTGAGGATCAGTGTGGTTTGCCTTTGTGAAGTATATATATTCTATATTTCCATTGCTTTCATTTCTGTGCCTAGTACCGAGAGAGGGTATGCACATGTGCCATTTTTGGTTAACCAACTCAAGAACTGTGTTCTCTCAATAAGAAAATCATTGTTATTAACCTTGGATTATACTTTTCTTCCCCGTTTTAATCTGCGACAGTGGAGACCAGACCTCCTGCTCAGACTCTACATTCTCTTACGCTTCTCTTGTGGATGAGGGGCTCTCTGTAACTGATTATTCAGGCATGGTGGATGACGGCGTCTCTTGTTCCCATGGTGACTACCCTTGCCGGTTTACTGAGCAGTCGGCTTGGTCCCAGCGGGTGATTCCATACCGTGTGTTTGGCCCTGCCTGCTTGCTGCAGAAGGCCCAGGTGGAGTTTTGATAAAGAACCACTGAGAGACCTGAGCTCTTTGTATTTTATATTATATTATTAGAAGAGTCGGCATCAGTTAAGGTTTTCAACATCCGTCTTTTGGTAGATTGATAAGAGTATGAGTATAATTTTTAACTGGCCAAATGCTTCTGCCCATTTACAGTAGTTGACTTGGACTTTATAGTGACTTGACGACTACTTACGTGGATCATAGAACTATCATAGACATACAGCAAATACATGAACTGTCAGACAATTGTACATGTAGGTTACCCATTTGTATCAATATACAAACATCTGATTCAGGAAAAACTTGCAGTTTTATTAATGCCTGCTGTTTTGAGAAACTTGTTGCTTTCCCTTTGCAGAACGGAGTTCTTAAGCTGTTGCCTCGATGTTTGGCTGCAGCCCATGCCGTTCTGGGGGTCCACCCCTTTCCCCGCCTTGATGTCCTCATTGTTCCAGCAGGGTTCTCCAGTCTGGGCATGGCCAGGTAATGACACCAGGATCTTTGGTAGAATGGTGGAAAGTGCGGAATGGCAAAATTCTTGGAAGATAAGTGAATTTTTGTAGAAGTACAAAGAATCAGCAATAAATAGTTACAATTCAGCTATGATTTTGACTCGACAAACAAACTGTGAAGACAACACTGACATATTATGAACTTTTAAAATATGGGTTCACTATTTTCAGGTATGTCTTAAAATTACACATACAGGCGGAGAACTTCAGTACAATGTCTGGACTTCAGTGCATGTCTGAAAGCAGCTTATGAGTCACTAACAGCCATTCTTGCAGCACCTCTTTATATAGGACTTCGCTTTCACACATCCCATCCATCGTCATAGCCATCAGGGAGAATTTGGGATTCAGTGTCTGGCGCAAGGACACTTCAACATGCATACAGGAGGAGGAGCTAGCGATCAAACCACCAACCTATTTGGCTTCAGCAGACTGGGTTTGACAAATCTCGAGGGTATCTATCAAAGTTTCAGAAACACTGTCCAGGGAATGGGAACGGAAAATGTATACGAAAAAATACTCTCACTTTGGAGGATTAACTCAAAGTGCTTCAAAAATAGTGAACCTACCTTTTAAGTTGATAGGGCAACCAGTTTCATATTTATACACACAGTAGATACAAAACAACATTAGAAATCTTTGAGTTGTGTTCATGGTCGCCTGATAAAAATACAGTTTCATAGCCCCATAAGTCCTATATTGACTCTCCCTTTAGCTCTGTTTGGGTCTCCACCAGCTCCTGATGAAAATATCTGGCTCATATATATATGTTCACTATTTACTAAATTAGTGTGATTGGCTGACAGGTGTCTGGAAGTTTGGGTGCTTTGTTATCTCCAAACTGCTGTCTTGTGTGTCTGGAAAAAACATGCTGATGAGAGCTGTGAGGTTGAACCAAAACCGTGTTGTTATTTTTCAACTTAGTAAAATGTAAAATATTTCTGGCCTGAATGATTAATGACATACTTCACAATTCAAAACCCACTCACTCTGTCTCAATCTTCTTTGCGGAGATCTTTAACATTGCAATTCTTCACTGAATTAAAGAGTTCAACCATAACTCCCTGTAAACTCAACCAATCAATTCAGTTACTTGTCACCCCTGTTTTTCCATATGCTTTCCCTGTCTGCTTTCATTGTCCCATCATTGACTTAACCCTTCATCCCGTTTCTAAAACTCACCACCTCTTTCTTCCTTTATCTTTTACAGCTTCCCTTCTTCCATCGCAAACAGCTCTTTCCCCTCATCCTCTCCAAAAATGTTATTCCCACCACATCTCTTAACCTGTTCACACTTTTCTTTTTCTTTTCTTTTTTTTCATTTTTGCCAGTAAGTTGGCCCTCCAAGCCAAATTTACACCGTATTTCAACTTCTCCAACCCCTCCTCCAAATCATAACATGGTTGTTCCATCTGCGTTAATTCATTTTTCCTACCCTTAAAGACCCCAAAGCCCTAACCCCACACCCTGAACCATGTGAAGAGAGAGGCAACTAATCTACTCTCTGGGCACAGCTTCATTGACTCAGTGTGTAAGTCAGTCTGCTGTGTTATAGCTTTCCAGAGGTTTCAGGTGGTCTGCAGGCTCTCTCCTAAACACTAGACCTGTGTGTATTTATGTATGTATGTTTGTATGCAGTTGCAGTGGAGATCTGGGGGCTGATTAGTGCGCACACAGCCACAGGATGACACATTTACTGTACTATACACTAAAGATTATTCTCCTCTGTATTTTTTCGTTCCCCCTTCACCCTCATTGTGTCCTCCTTTTTAGCTTCTTCCCTTCCACTCTCTTTCCATATTTTGCTCCCTTTTATTACCTTACTATTCCCTGTTTGCTGTTATACCTTTATCCTGAAAAATCAGCAGTGTTCTGCTCCTGTCACTTCTTCTTCAACCTTCACTGTCTCATATTTTTCTCTTTCCATCTGCTGATTTTCAGTTTCTCTCTTTGGCCTCGTAATATCCCTCAATCTCGGAGCCCCCTGTGTTTGCCGTCCTTCTCTGTCCTCTCCACATCGGTGAATGGTGGATCACTCTTCAGTCTGGCCTCCAGCATTCTACAATAGTGATAGTGCCCCTGGAAATCAAGTTTTATATTCTCTCTGCAGTATAGTTCTTTCAGCTGGCATATAGTTAGCCTGTGGATATGATGGAAAACCACCCGGCAGCCATATGAATTAAGTTAAAATTGGAAATTGAAGAAAAATAAAGACCATAAATGTCTGGCCTTTTTCAAAATTTGTGTTGATGAAGTAAAATGATTTGGGTGGTCGGTGAACATAGTTCCAGTGCCTGCATTCAGCAGCCCCAGTCTGTCTTTCTCCTCTCCCTCGATGGCCTCCCTGGAAAAAAGTCCCCCAGACAGGATATGAGCTCATATCTGAATATGTATTCTGCCTAAATTCTGACGTTATATCCAAGACTGTTCTCAATCAGAGAAATTTTGAGGCATAGAAGACGACAAGATGGTCACAGTCTGGATCTAGTTCTCAATCAAAATTTGCATACTTTTTTTTAACTAGTTCTCCCAAAACACAGAGTGCTCTTTGATTTACTAAAGCCTTTTCCCCCATCTTGTGAAAATTTGTCTCCCTGCTGTACTTATTTAGAACAGACAATGAAGGGGCCGTAAGCTATCTTAAACCAATACACGTTCTGCGAATATTTCTCCACGGTCCGCTAGCTGTCAGTTCTGTCTCTATTTAAATTGAAAAATAATAAAAAATGGTGCGGACCGCACCACACAACACCTGCTTCAATCCCCGTCACCATAAGAGACGTGCTAGCTAAAGATGCTACGACTCAGGGTTTTTTGGCCTTGTGGTTAGCGCTTCAGTCTCCCATACTCGGGGCTGCGGGTTTCGTTGCCTGCTCGGCGAAGTAAATCATCAACAACAACAACAAGGAGAGGACAAGCTTTCTCCATGATCACTTACTGCCCCTTTAAGTGCCAACACAGAGGCTGTTCTGCTGTGGTTGTTGCTTCACAGATATTTTCTTTCCCGTATGAGGATAGCTCCCGGGCACTTATCGCTTTAGCCCCGGCTGCTTTGACTCCAGTTAGCTGCAGATGACAGAGACGAGATTTAGGGCCTTCATTAAGCTTCAGGCAGCACCTGAACTGACACCCTATAAAACTCGGCATGGTTTTCAACCCTCTGTCAACTCTTTGCATCCTCCCATAAATGCAGGTGGTTTGGTCTTGCATGCCTCTGCACTTAACCACAGGGTTGTGCCTTAGGAAGACAGGGAGGTCTATGAAAATGGAAGCAAAGATTGAGACGGAGATGAGAGAGGATAGGGTAGAGGGGGTAAAGGCAGGGTTCACGATAGGCCACCGGACCCCCAGGATGTGGGAGAGGATGTGTGGATTATTCCCAGCAACAAAAGCCATTAGCCTCTGGAAGGACTTCAGAGACTGGCGCTATTTAATCTAGGGATTGGGAGGTATGTGGGCCCCAGTTATTGGGACCAAGCCAAGCACAGTTTTTGTGCAGTGCCCCAGTGGAAACAGCAGGAGTGGTGGGGCTATAGGCCAAGGAGCGGTAGCAAGGGGGCATGAAACTGTTATTGTGTGATACAGAGAAGGGAGGGCAGAGGCAAGGGGCGGGCGGGGGGGGGGGGCACAGTGCCGTGAAGTTTTTACACTGAGATATGGAGAGGGAGGGCAGGAAAACGAAGATTAAGAAGTCAAGTAAGGGCAGGTCTGCATTCAAGGGCTGTGCCACGTACACTGTGCACCCGCAAGGCTTTCTGCCACACGCACACATGCAAACACAAAAGGGTACTGGGCTTACGAAAATGTAGCTTCCAAGGCATGAAGCCAGTAAGCAGTTTATATGTATTTTGCAAAACCAAATTAATTTTATTTTATGTAATAATCGGAGCATCAATCTGTCATACTTTAATGTAATCCTGTTCTGCTTTGTTTCAAGAATTCCTAAGCAGTTCAAGTTATTAACAGATGCATATTATGCTGAAACAGACATATTGTACAGACCAATAACTTCTCTTATTGTCTATCTTCACCTAATCCGTCTATTCCAGGCTCAGAGTCAAATGTAGAAAGCACTGCTCTGTGAACCTCTCCCCTTGCTATGAGTAAAACTTTTAAGACATCCCTGAGCTGATAAGACAGAGGAAGAAAAATACAGTGTGGTTAAACATTGATATGGGTGACATATGAGAACATGTCTAGGATGAGAGGACCAAGACTATGAAAAAGTTGGAATCACGTGAGCATGGTGGGGGATCCCTTAAAGTTACTTCTGTTTCCAGTCCAAATGAAAAAGGTCATTGTTCTGAGTGATTGATGGACGTGGGAATGGAGGTGTAAATACTAATGCATCTGCTCCAAGTTGTCGTGGTCAGACCACTCTCTGTTTCCTGACCATTAGCGATTACAAATGTCTGTGCATCTTTGTTTTTATCTGCCTTAGCTTATCCTATTTTCTTTTATTTTTCTATTTAAATCTCTCCATCACATCTCAGCCACGTCATTTGCTTCCGAATGGGAGTGACAGGAAGGGCACGGCATTTCCTCACGCTCTTTGAAGCCGAGGTCTGCGAGTCCCCAAAGCGTTGGCTGAACTTGTAGGACTAATCACAGATCCCCGTGTTTGCTAAATGGCCAAATGAGGACGTGTCTGTCAGCCCAGAGAGAGCAGGGCTTTCCCCGTATTTTGTTGAGAAATGACACAAGTGTTGAAACAGGCCTTTTAGTCGTGTGGGTGATGCAGGTTTTGTTTTGCCTTGTTGTAGACAGGCAGATTCCTGTGCTTGTTTTTGTATGAATGCATGTATTGTTCAAATAATGGTCTAAGGATGTGTATTTCAGAGCAATGCGATGATGTCAGAGGAATGCTACACAAATCATTTATCATTGACAGTAATCCACTTTTTTCTCAGGGGGTTATTATTTTCAAGTTAACCAACTTGTTTTAAATATTTGGGTTATTAATAAGTTAAAGCTTATAATTGAGTCAGATCATTGTGCAATTCTTTGTTGGTTTTGGATTTTTTGGTGACGGGAAGGGAGGGCCACCCCACACACCTGATGGCTGGCTCCGATGAACCCACAAACACACATATAAATATCTATTCCTCAGCACTTTTATTACCAGTTTCCTGGATTATCACTTTTTTATTCAAGCAGAGTAACACAAACACATTGCACAGCTTGGCATCTTGAAAACACGTTTATTGGTAAAACATTTTTTTAATATTCTTCATATACACTATACGCATAATTTGCAATGATGTTAAGTTTCTCATTTTGTTTTTTATCCCTTTTACCCCTGCTATCGGCTCATACACGACGGCTGCCCCGAGATATGGAAAGAAAAAGGATCACGTAGTTAAACTTGTAATTCCACTTGCAGTACAGCCAAACTCGGCAGCCATATAACTGTCACAGGCACAGGGTAAAAATGATGACTGGTGTATACTTCTTGACCTCTCTAAGTGGCACTGGAGGATTTTCAGCCTGACTTCAGATGACTGCATTGTTTGTTTATGGGCTACCAGGAAGTTGCATTGGCCATTGGGAGGAAGTGGTGAGCTGCAGTGCCGGGGGGGGCGGGGGCGCGGGCGCGGGGGAGAGAGAGTTTGTGTACCACCTAAGCTCTTTCTCTACTTTTATTGGAACAGACCAGTGGTTTTGCATGTTTTAAACCATTAACTAGAAATCACATGCTCTCCACATTACAAGTTTTGAGATTGATTTACTGCCTTCTACAGAGACCCAGGTTTTCATTAATTTCTGCATGGTGATAAGCTGCAAGAAATAATATTTATTTCAGATTTGCTTCTTAAAAGCAACTTTTGATGCAATTTAGTCTTCACATTTCATGGAAACAGGCTCTTTGCTCTCAACCACACATTAATAACATACATTTGCAAAGAGATGCTCACAGTAATGAATTATAAGTTTTGATTTGAATTGATTTTCATGACACACCAAAATCACAAAAAAACTATTATAAGTAACAAAAAATGTAATCGTTAAACTGGTCAGCAATAATGAGATGAATCATTCAAAACCAACAGCATTTCAAAGAAAAAGCTGATCATTAAAGAAAGATCATTAACGTAAAAAAAAAAAAAGGCATTGCTGCTTCTTACCATCTTGTATAGCAAGTCAATGTAATATAACAGCAGACAACACCATGCAGTTGAAAGATTAGATGTAAATCTTCCATCTTCAGTGTCAGTCTTTCGACTCATTGGCCGTGATTCCCTATCACTTTGCACCGTTACCGGATTGCACCTCCTGCCTCCTTGTTGACCTGTTTCGCTCCCTTTTTTCTCTGTTCTTCCTCACTCCATTTCTTTCCCGGTCCTCCCACTGCTTGTCCTCCCAACTTCTCCTTCTGATGTCTCAGTGGATTTCTTGCCTTTCTGCTCTCCTCCCCAGTTTGATCTGTGAAGTAACCCTAGAAGTGTGCGACAGAGACTCTGCTCTTTCAGGAGGCAGTTAGGGGATTGAGGGCAGAGAGGCCGGGATGTGGGGGGTCGGATTTTTTGGCACAGAAGACAGCTGTTAATCAAATAGTCAAGGATGAGGTGTTTTCTTTCTTCCCACCTTGAGTGGATCTCCCTCTCTTCTGTAGCCACACAAAAGACCCTGGCGGGTTGAAAAGGCAGCTCTGCATGCCTGCATCTGGACAGAAGGAGTGTCCTGGGGACACTTTGAAAGTGATTGCGAGTAGTTAAGACTTTTAGGTGAGCTTTATTTATTTTTCTCCACCATTTCCCCAGCTCCTCTGCTCGCCTCCTGTTGAACAGATACGGGACACCCAGGGGACACCCCACAAGCACTGGCTAATGCCATCCATCTTTTCTTGCTTCCTTGTCTTTTTTTCTTAGTCAGACCTTTCTCTGTGCTCTTGAGGAAGAAAGCAGGGTCAAGTTTAGCAAGTGTTTTGTTGTTGCAGGGACATTCCTAGTTATCTGGGGCCTCTCAGCTTCTCTTCTCTATCTGCAGTATAGGTTTACCTGCACTACTACGGCCCCCTTTCACAAACGAACAAGGCATCTCTTAACTCTTCCACTGCTTCACAGGATGAGAGGATCATATATTATGTTGTAAACATGCAATCCTTTATCCACAGGAATAATCAGAAAGCAGTTCATGCATGATAGTTTTTGAATTTTCTATAAATGACGTATAGCTAGAATGTATTTGCAGCATTGCTCAAATATATAGAGTTTTTTCCCAGGTGCCATATATGCTACAATAATAATCAGTGGTTGTTGAGTGATGGTGTGTCACTTTGGAACTGCCCTCAGATGGGAACCCTGCTAGCGACAGTTGGCATATAGTGCTACATTTAACAGTAACACAGACACACTGTGCCATAACTCTGGATTAGAAGCTGTGGCGAAACAGTCCTGTCACTACGCACCCATTCTACTAACTAATGGATGAGTCCATTGGACCCATTCAGTGGAGAGATGGATGGGTCCATTGTGCGCTGTAGGGGACGCTGCTGCTGCTGTCGCTGCTGCTGTGCATCCTGGGGCGTACTGTATGTGTGTGCGTGTGTGTGTGCTATTGCAGCCCAGAGGCTAGAGGGTAATTTAATTTTTCTGTGCAAAGCCAGACGACTTAATCTCTGTGGGACCTCTGCGCTGAACCGGCCAAAATGAGACATTTGAAACAAAGTGCTGTGAAATGCTTTTTGGTAATGTTTTCGATGTCTGTGTTTGGTTTTAGCCTCGGGGAGAGAGCTGTGCTCCATGCTGGTCTACCGGTTGCTCTCACAATGGGCTGTTTTTTAGCCGTGCTAGTGACATGGCTCTGTGGACGGCATTGTCAGCCTGTCTGCTGATCGGTCAATCCACCAAATTTGGTCCAGCCTGAAATATAATATATTTAACCACAGTTGGAGGGATTTGTATGCAATTTTGTACAGGTAATTTGGCACTGAAAGGATGAGTCTTAAATAAATTACATTTAATTAATTCCATTTACTGATCCCCTGACTTTTCCTGTAGCGTTCCAGCAGGCTGAAATGTATCCAATTTATCCTGTGAAATATTTCAACATAAGTGTGATGGGTCAGCAGAAGATTTTGTATATACATTCATGGTGCCCATTTAATGAATCCTAATGGCGTTCGTGATCCCACTTTTTCTCTTGTGCCACCTTGAGGTTTACATTTGTGGCTTTGAGTGAAAGCTGCTATTGGATGCATTGCGATTGAAATTTAGTAAACACTTTCATGCCCCTCTCCTTAAAATGAATTGTAAAAATGTAAGTGCACTCTGTCTTATACGTGTATCCTTCACTATCCAAGCCGTCTTAAAGAATGAGGCTGGTAATATTCTATATTGTCCATACTTTCGACAAATCCCATGAAAAGACCACAAGACAGTGAACTTATCCGACTAACTTAATTGTTGTCTGTGTAGACGAAGCCTCTCTGTGCCACAGGGCTCCAGTGTTTTCCCAGAAATCCCATAAACCTTGTTGGTGAGCCACACCACTGGGTGGCATTTTTGTGCACTATCAAAAATAAACAGTATTGCCCATGTTCATCAATCCCACATACACTATCCTGCTACCATACAATATGTACTCGCCATGAAAAACTGTGAACAGTCCCTAGCAAATGTGTTCACTCCTGTTTGAGCAACATTTTGATTCATATGCTTAATATGGAAATGAAAAGTCTATATTGTGAAAATGTATTTCTTCAGCAGCGACTTAGAGCAGAAAGCCACAAACAGGGAAGGACAAAGAGATGGACTAACATTTTGCTGTTGGAGCTTTCATTGATTTAGTTGACAATAAGGAAAAACCGTGTTGTATTTGTAGTCGTGTTGTTTGGACTGCAGTTCCTCCTTAACATCTGTCGCTGGTTCCTGCCGCCTGTTAGAGCACTTGTCAAAGTGATAATCACTGCATACATTCTTATGTTTATCTCTTGTGGTATTGTGTATGTGGGTTGTTGCAAACGTATTCACATCAAACACCTTTAATCCACAGTCTATCTATCAACTGCAGTTTGTCTGAAACCTCCGCGGAGGAGACAGCTCTGCTTCGCTGGCTAATTTCACTTCGATCTCGCCTACATCCATCTTTCCATTCTGTCAAACACCTCTCATATTGCCTTGCTGTACTGAGTGGTCTCACTTTCCATCCCCTCATTGTCTCATTCTCTCATGTTACATAAGAGAGATAAAAAACTGTGTATTTATCATCCAACAGGCAAAAAAAACGTCTCTAGTTACAACCCTGTGAAATGGATTTGCCCTGTCTTTTTCGGTGAGGCCGTAGTACAAGTCAGAGTGGTGATTGATGGGATGTGCACGTAAATAGCGACAATGATACTGGAATGTGGGTTATGTCACATGAATGTCCTCCCTGGCTGATTGACAGGGCAGATGAACACCTACTGAAATGCATTTTTGCCCATTTTGCAAACCCTTTGTAGTAATTCCCTGAAATGATCTTGTATTAAGACGTAATTCCACGTTGAAACTTAGATTAACAATTTGATGATGACGTGTATAGATCTATGTGTTAGAGAGAGATTTCTTGCTGT
Source organism: Scophthalmus maximus (assembly GCF_022379125.1). Classification (NCBI taxonomy): domain Eukaryota; kingdom Metazoa; phylum Chordata; class Actinopteri; order Pleuronectiformes; family Scophthalmidae; genus Scophthalmus; species Scophthalmus maximus. The sequence goes on along the minus strand of NC_061533.1, from coordinate 9,851,130 downwards.
TTGTTCTTCAATATATCGGCCGCATATCAGCATTAAACTACAGGAAGAGCTCAAGCATCCTGCACACACACACACACACACACACACACACACACACTCAAGAACATTCCTGCAGCGTGACATCAGTTTTTGGACTCTGTACTAAACAAGGAACAAACTGCTTTGTGGATTGTTTTACTTTTAGGAGAGGATGGATCAGACATCTGTTATCACTTCCCAGCTGATATGGGTTCAAAGTGGATTTGCTGAAAGTATGTGTGTGTGTGTGTGTGTGTGTGTGTGTGTGTGTGTGTGTGTGTGTGTGTGTGTGTGTGTGTGTGTGTGTGTGTGTGTGTGTGTGTGTGTGTGTGTGTGTGTGTGTGTGTGTGTGTGTGTGTGTGTGTGTGTGTGTGTGTGTGTGTGTGTGTGTGTCTGGATTTTCATGTCTGTGCCTGTGACTTTCTGCTGCTTTGTGTGGGTGCTACGTTTTGCCTGCACTGTATACAGTTATTGCGCTTTCATGTATATCTCTGTGTATGCAGACAAACATTTTTGATCTCATCGGGTTATGACCCACATGGATCCCATCAGTGTGGTTACAAACTTGATTTGCTTTAGAGGCTGGTATCAATTCAAGCATTAATATGAAAGTACTTGAATAGCAACTAGAAAAAAAAGACACACCACTTAATTCACAAGTGCCGGCACTACAAAGTCTTTATTTTCTCCCGACCCAAGCAGCACAGTTGCCTCCCTGTTCCTGATGACCTCTGATATCTTTTGTGCTATTTATTTTCAGGCTCTGATGTGATGCGGTGCATGTGGGTGGGGCGGCTCTCTGGGGGCCCAAGCCTGGCCCTCGTTCATGTGATCAGGCCCTACATGGAGTGGCATTTGGCCTGGCCCTGTGGGGCCCCTGTCTGGGAGCAGAGAGCTGATCTGCAGCCAGCCTGGAATGCCAGACATTTGAAGTCAGACTTGTTAAAAAAGAATGAAGGGTGGTAGGAGTTTGGTCAAATAGGCCCCTGTGTCTAAAATAGCCCACAGACTCTGTCCGAGAGGGAGGGGAAGGAGACAAAGCTTCTTCCCGTTAGCTGACATTAGGAAAGGACAGCCCTCCAACCTTTGCTTGAATAGAAAAGAAGAGATGGGAATTGTACGTGGAGTGCTTGTTGTTTTTGTTGTGGCTTTTCTTCGCCTACTCACCTGTCTGTCATTGTGTTTGTTTACATGTTTCTGCATGGGTATCCAGTTATGTGTGAAATTTCACCAGCAATGTTAGACATCATCTTGTGTCGTAATGGTTCAGCAGAACAGCAGTTTACCACACCGGGGAGTTGACATTCTTTTCTCTCTATTTTTTCCATAAATATCTATCACATAATCTTTTCATTCATGTCCTAAATTCCTTTTTTCCATCTTTTTACAAAATTTTTGCTCTCACTCTCATTTACACATACAGTACACACTCACTCAGCTCACATCATCTTTTCCCTCAGCCCTATGTCTCTTGGGGCTGTTTTACTGGTGTCTCAGCTTTGAGCTGAGCTGGGCTGGGGATGTCAATTACAGAACTATGATAGGGCTCCTGCTGCATTATTCATGGAAGTGTCCCGCTGGGGAAAAAATGGCCTACAGCCAGGAACGATGGATGGAGGGATGGAGGGATGAATAATGGATGGAGAGATGGAGGAGCTAATCACTATTGCAATCTGTGTCTCACCAAATTGAAGATATGCCCTGGCTCACACCTCTGAAACTCAGGGCCAAGTCACCCCGTGTGACTCGGTGTTGTGAGGTTGTCGTGTGAGAAGCACAGGAGGGGTTTAATCAGTTTTTCATTTTGTGTGCGATTCAGACCCAATGGGGTACCACCACCAGAAAGGTCACCCAAGGTCTTTTGCCTGTTATTGTATATGCAGACAGCCTCTCGTCGCAAACTGCTCTGTTTATCACCTTTTGGATGTTGAAGTCGGTGCATTTTTTTAAGCCTTTTAACATAAAAGGGTAGATTGTGTTTGTTTGTGCATAGTTTTCTCCAAGCATCAAGGAACACCACATGAAGTTGATCAAAAACCAAGATCAGAAAGACATAAAAACAGAAGAGACTAAAATTTACGTTTGGAATCAAATTAAATCTCAGGAAATTGTAATTTCATTTCTTTAATATAATTTGTAAAAGAACATGTCTAAGTGGAGAGGAGTCGAGAGCAGAATTTATCATTCTCAGGGGCAATTTGTTGCACAGTAAATTCAAAATCAAACAGGAAATCCAACATCAAAAACAGACATGAAGACATGGCCAACAATTATTAATTAATTTATATGCTCTAAACCTGGCTGCAAAAGCCAACTTTGATTCAAACATCCCAGCATTAAACATGAAGTAACCTTCAATTAACAGAAAATGCTAAGTAACCACAGTGACGGGGATGAAATGTGTCCTTTTCCGATTAGTTTGTATAAAATGCAACATTTGATTTTTTTTGTCATGGATTCTCTTGATCAGATTTACAATCTGGATAAAATCAGTCACTCAGGTAAAATGGGAACAATATTGAAATGAAAGTGTTGAAAAGTTAAAAGTGGTGGATTATTCAAAGTGGTGGGCATTGTTGGACTTGCAGTAGAGCATATATATCATTGCAATTTTGTTTATTGTATTTTGGCATGATATAATTTATTTAAAACGCCACAATAGCTCAGTTGTTGGGATGAAGAAGTGGGAGGGATGCTATTTTAATTATATTATCATGGACTCGGATGTTCACAATCAACACTTAAAGAGTTGTCGCATGACAGTCAGTAATAAGTAAAACCAGCTGTTTTTTGGTAAGTACAAAATCAGAAAATGTCCACTTTGGGAATGTTTTGATCAGCTCATGTTGGCAAGGTTGTGTTGCAAAGACATGGACCTAAAGTCCATGTATTTCAGGGTCCATACTTAGTTCAGTTTTGGAGGATGTTGTTCTGTTGTCTGTTACTTATAACTTGGAAACTGATTGTAATTGTTGGTAATTGGTTCGTAATCAGCAACTTAAGTAAATCATGAGGAACATTTGACAATTTGCATGAAGCAGAATTCGGAAGCACATTGTGCATTGTGACAGTTTCTGCATTTCACATCGCTGAATTTGCAGATACTGATACCAGCAGTCGCCCCCACAGCAGACCTAGCATTCAGGTCTATAGTGGAGATGAGAGTGTACTGTATGCTCAAGTGCAGGTGCTACATGTACATGAATGTGAGTGAAGGGCTTCCCTTGCCTGTATCCCTGACAGGTCCCTGATGTCAACTAATGTCAGTCAGTGTATCAGTGAGTGTGAAAGATGCTGTTGTTATTCATGCCCGCCATGGTGGGATGACACTATTTGTCACTGTAGTGATGAATTCCGCCCTCCCTCAGAGGAGCATGTGCAAGTGCCGTCTCTGAAAGGCTGTCTTTGTGTTTCACACTCGCACACACTGTCACAGATGCACACAAACGCACCGCTGGAACTGACAACAAAGGCGCGCTTATCCAATTGTGGGGGGAATAAGATTAGGCTGCGAAAAGAAACTCATAAGGCTAATGTTAGCTTCTGCTGCTCCAGTGAGAGCCTTTGTTTTTGTAATCAGGAAAAACATGGGATTAGATTTGAAATCCTGTCTCGGAAATTATGCCCATAAGACCACATTGTATGATGTTGACATGTTAAATAACAGAAGGTGATGCCCTGCCTCATATCTGATGAATCAGTCCTAAGGGAAATAAACTGTAGTTGTGTTGCTCAGATATCCAGTTTTGCTTTCCTCGAAAATAGACTGTCTGGCAGACCCGGCCCAACCTATGTCTTTACTCCCTGTTTTTCTTTATAATTGACTTAGCTTGTCACCATAATTGGGTTATGGCAAAGACAGAAAATAACTCTTCCTGTCATCTGGTATTTTAAGATGCTAATCTTGCCTCAATGAGAGCAGCTCATTTTACAACTAACTATAATTTATCAGTGGCACCAATATGTGGGCTTATAGTAGCTGTGGGAGTAAACTGTCAATCCAACAGGTAAAGTAACTGTAGCTGCTGTGTCTTAGCTTTTGAAAGTAGGACCAGTCTTTATTGCTACATGGTGCTTATATGAAGTTGACATATTGGCAATGCCTAAAATGAGTAAAACTAAAATGAAGTGGACCACAGAGATAAAGTCTTCTCTTATATAAAAGCATAAGATGGAGAAAGTGGTCTCACACTTTAGGACCCCGCTGTCTTTGTCGCAGTCATATGACTACTTGGGAAAAAATACTTTTCAGTAGGGACAAGCAGTTTGCCATAAATTCTCCCACCAATGTCATTTCAATGGTGGTTGAGACACTTAAGATATAGAGAGTGTGAAAGGATCTCTAGACAGTCCGCTGTTGTTATATGGGCCAGGGGAGGGAGAGAGAGACCATTCATTTGCACCTCTGTGACCCCTCTCTCATTCTCCTGTTGAAGAACAGCCTGCCTCTCACACAAAGTTGGCCTTAAACCCCTCAGGGCACCCGGTGACTGTTACATAAGAATGAAGTAAAGAATGCTCCAGAAACGTCTTCAGCCATGACCTTGGCTTTGAGAGAGCACTCCTGATTTGTGCTGTTCTACCAGTGTTGTCTAATGGTTAAAGGTCATGTGTTATATTCCCAATTCTGCATGAAGGTGAGATTCTGGAGCACCAACCTCTCATGCACTGGTTTCATAATATCAAGAATGAAATGTGGATGTTGTTGAAACGACAAGATAGTTTAGCAAATGAGCAATTTTGGCCTGTCCGTCACTCAGCCCACTACTTCGGTCCAGGCTGAATCATTCCAACAACTATTAGATTTATTGCCATGAAATTCACCATGGTTACCAGATGATGTATCTTTTGGCCTCTAGGGATATTCTATCTTTTCATCGAGTGCTTCCAGCAGATTCATATTTTTCGCTTTCTAATATTTCATATATGTATATGTGGTGTGGTGCTGTGCCAATCCTATTTCAGCAGCTGCGTATATTCACTGCTGGCAGGCATTGTGGGGAAAAAAAAAACTTTCCAAAACTAAAATTGACGACCTTAAATGAGAATAACGGAAAAGTTCTTGAGTCCTAATTTAGGCTCTTTTAAAACCAGACATTGACAAAATTGTGTTTACCAACTCACATTTGCTTCCCCTCCAATGAGGCTTTTGTACTGTGGTTTTATCTCTTTGTACATGCAGAAATAGCCTCTTATCTTAGGTGTCCCTGAAAGCACTTTTAGTGGGTTTTTTTTTGTGTATTTTAGTACGATCGTGAACATACATTTTCTGTTTTATACAGCACAGAAGCAAACACCAGTTGGTATATTTACATACACTTTAGATGCACATAACATAAAAGTTTATCTTAATCATTACCATAACCACACATTTCATTTCCTTGTGAGAATGAAATGTTTTGCCCAATAAATTAGTCTTTAAAAAAAAAAAAAAAATCTGATTCATCTAGCATTTTTCCAGATGCTCAAAGACGCTTAACAATACCAGCCAAAATCAAACAAAACAGTCCGGGATATATACTGATCAAAAATGCTCATTTTTTCTAAATATGTTCTTAGTGCCTTTCTCTCCATCTCCATAAAGATCATGAAAAGATAAGGATTTGGTTTATATTCATCGTTTCTTGTAAAAAAAAATAAGAAAATCCATGACAACTTCTAAAACCCTCATCAAACCTAGGATTTGCAGCATTTCCCTGAAGTCACGTTTAAAAACAAAGTGAAAGACTTGGAGTGGGAGCTATAAAGTCTCCCTGCCTTGATAAATCTGCAACAGTTGCATAAAGACCTCTTAAAATTTGATTTATTTTGCCCATTGTTGGTTGACAATTTTAGTACAGGGAACATGTGTTTTTCTATTTGTGCAGAGTAATTTGGTTTGGCTTGTTGAGTGAACTGCCCTTTGCTAAATATAATGTGGAAGATGGAGACAGGGATAGGCAGCAAGTAACTCCCATACTCGTGTATGTTTGTCAAACTTGCAAGTTCAGGATACATTTTTTATGTCAAATCACCTCGCTACTTCTTTGATATTTTTGGAGGGTGATACAGAATGTCTTTTCCTCACTTTGATTTTATTGTCTCTTAACAATCTTTTTTTCCCTCACACAGTTCCCTTCTTGTTTTATCATCTGTATGTACTTGTCTTTCTCTTACTTCCTCAACCTCTTTGATTGTAAAAACATTTTTACTCTCACCTCTTGTAATCCTCTATTCTTCTTTCTCACTACTTGCCCCCCTTTTACAACTTAAATCTAACTTTATCCCTCTTTTTCATCATTTACATCTGTCATTTGTCTTCCCCAGCCCCCATATCATTTTCTTGTCCCAGAGCGTGTTGTCTGCTGGGGGTTGCGGTTCTGGAGGGCATGGCCTGTCTCTGTGCGGATCCAGGATGTGCCATGAGATTGCTCACTCTTGGTTTGGCCTGGTCATTGGAGCCAGAGACTGGACTGAGGAATGGATCAGTGAGGGCTTCGCCACTTATCTGGAGGACATCATCTGGGCCCAAGCACAACAGGTACACTACAATTGCTTCCCAATAGTGCTACAGCTATTTCAAGGAGATGACTCCCTTTTTAGACTGTCTGCTCTGGTAGATGAAAGCTACCACAGAGAAGGCATTTTTCTCATAAGAAATGGAAACCAGTAAATGAAAAACAACGTCAGGAAACATTGAGACAGCGTTTGTTTATGCAGTTAATTTTATTCTAGTCATTATATAGACTGCACTGCTATATCATATGATCCAGCATCTTCATACAACAACAACAAAGGGAAACACAGGTTGACGTTCCAACCTTCCATTTCCACAGCCGTTGAGCCAAGTTTTCCAAGTGTTGTGGACTGCATGTCAAGTTCAGTTGGACATTGCATTACTGTAGTAAAACCAAACTTGAAGCAAAGAAGGAAACAGTTTATAAAAACACCAATCCAAGTCCCATTGCAGGAAAGGACAATCAAGAAACCAAAACTAAGTCTGAAAGGTCAGGGAAGGTGGCCAAAAATTAAATGAAAGGGTAAAGAAGTTCCTGAGCCAACCACATAATGAGCCTTCCAACCCAAACATTCTAAGTTACTAAAATGAGGATTAAGCGTAAGCACACAATAGTTGTGAAAAAATACTACTGCCACCTACTCCTCAAAAAGGGAAGATTTTTTTTTTTAATTTAAAGAAGTAGATCATATTGTAGATCAGAGAGTAAAAGGTTATGTCGGTTTGGAGTTGGTGTACTTCGCACTGCGGCAGGTATCCTTCTAATGCGTGAGCCAGGATAAGACTGGTGGCCTGGTAACTGAAGATACCTGGAAAAAGCTAAACAACAGGACAAAAAAATAGGGTGTGGTATTTGAATGAATCCTTTGCTAACACTGAGAGCTCTGATCCAGGAATTGATGAGCACACAGATCTAATCCTCCTACTTACTTTTCCCACACCACATAAAGTTACGCAAATGTTTTTCTTGTGTCTGGGCTGTTTAATCATGTCACTTTTGATAGGAGCTTGGCTCTGTTATCTCTGCCAAAATCAATAAGACACAGAACTTACCAACAGTGCTTTTGTCATGATATTAGTGAACATTTCTTTTTGTTTTAGCTGATGAAATCCACCATTATTATTTGTGTCCTCTGATTTCTTTCCCCTGCCTTAATTTTCCTTTACATCCTTTTAATGGTCCATATCTCTCCCTCCAGCTCTCCTCACAAGAGACCGCAGAACAGTCTGACCTGAAAGCACTTCTGCGGTGGAGACGACTCTCGGATGAGCTGCAGAACTCAGAGGAGGATCTTCAGATTCTCAGGTGTGTGTCTGCCACTGGTCCAGCCTGTCTGTTTCATTATCATGCCATTGTTGCCACTATGGAGGAAGGGCCCCATTAGCTGAGCATGGTCAAAACAGGACACAGTACTGTTCACTGACATTAACTTAACCCTAAATGCTGACTATCTTCCTCACTGTTAGTTTTAATTATCAATAGAGGAATACTAAACCCCCTCTGAGGATATATCTTCCTACACCAGTATATTTCAGTATATTAGCACCTTACTCTGGTATCAGTTCCTGACATAGTCTTTTCCACGGATAATTTTTTTAAACAAGCACTATTTATTTGATGTGGATGTCTTATTAGCCTGGACTGTGGAGATAAATGTTTTCTTCGCTTTTAAATATGCATTAGATGCCCTGTTTATCAAAGTGATCATCATGGAAATGCAAAAATTATAATATATAATATTTCAAGGCAGTTGTTCATAAATGTTACAGTATCCGTCAGTAATGACACACCTCGTACATCAATCTACAAATGCTAATCCCCCAAGTTCGATGACTGATAACCTTTGAGAACGCCAACCCTAAACCATAGGCCATATTTATACCTGTAAAGTTACTGGAATCTGCACTACGAAAATGGTTGCATAGCACAGGAGATTTTGAAGGAAGAGAGAAAATGTGTGAGTTGCATTTGTATTTAATTCATTCCTGTAATAGGTACAGTTTAACTTTTAATGTCCTGTTTTTTGTTAAGTGTCTGCACGTGCAGACACACGTGAGCATGAAGTATATACATTCCAGGGGTACAGGTGTGGCAGGTGTGGTAACAAAGTATATCCAGGTGTACTGTACCGTCATGTCGAGCACGCTCACAAACTTTTCATCTGATCCTGACAATGTGGGACCCACACCCTGTTTGTTTTATCCAGGGTGGAAGCACAGTGTCATCAGGGGATTATAGGTGCAAACTTCAGCCACGAGTTAACTCTTTCATGCTGTGACAATGCTAACACTTGTTAGCCTTCCACCTTTCATATTTTAGCTCTGCCTTTGAATAAATAAATAAAAGATTGTTGTTTACTGGAGATAACAGTGTAACAGCAAATCTGTGGCTCATTGATATCGTGGCGTTTCTACTTCGTACAAACCTTTATCTGTTTCGCTTCGCTAATGATGTGTTGTCATTAAACAATTGAAACAGTAATGAATTAATAGAACCCAGAATTCAAATGAATTCAGTTGGTTCAAAAAAGCTGAGTTAGTGAAGCCTCAGTGCTCGTGATAATGTTTTTTACTCATATGTTGCTGTTAAGGACCATCTTCAGAAGTTTTAAAAGGTTTCAGTGACACTTCACATACTGAAATGCTGATCATATATTTCAGTTGTTCACATGTTGGCAGGCGTAAACAAAGAACCCATCGTGACACTGTGTAAGTGAAAGGGTTAAACATGCACTTGAGAGCTGCGTCTGTCCCGCCGTCTATCAGGGTGTTCCCCTATGAGGCAGACAGCCGGGTGATTAGGAGGATCAGGATTAGGTTTCTCTGCACCTGACAACAGCATAAACAATACATGATGCTCTCATACAGAAAGACACACACATGCCCATACGCTTGGATGCACACATGATTATGCTACATGGAAGCATATACGTATATAAAAGAGTAAAAGTAATTGCAAAAGTGGCACCAAAGTAAATCCTCACATCTTTTAGAGCATGTTGTTGCGTAAAGGAAACATGCTCACACATTTTCTTGATGAGTCAATAACATAATTTATTCTGCAAATCCAATGACATTTATTAGTAATATCTATATGCCTCTGTTTGTGTCCTACTCCTAACATTCTGATGATGATTGATTATTATTATTATTATTAAGTCAGTATTATTGTTTATCAACCTTTATACATAAAGTCATGATGGTTCTGCATGATCATATGTAATACTTCTATCTTATGGCTCGTTATCTTCTGTCTGAATCTTTTCCTTTTGATTCTAGTTCTTTCAGAGAAACTTTCCAGTTGCAAATAAATAAATAAATAATTTTTCCAGAAAACTTCCCAGGAAAATTTGTGACAAAGAGTTGGAAATAATGGACCCATTAAAAAATGATATCAACATTTTCAGCAAAATCACGTTAAAAACTAGCTAAATTAGCTACTGATGTTTTTGTTAGTTGTAGCATGTGAGTTTTGTCTGATGCAATGTGAAACAGTCAGAGTTGGTTTAATTTGATCATGGAAGGTCAGCCTTCTCCTTAGAAAGTGTGTCACATGAAGAAAATCTCAAATCAAAGGGTTACTTTCTTTTTAGTTTTCTCAGTGATCATGGAAATCACACAGGTGGCATCAACATCATTATAAATGAGCACAGGAGATTATAATCCCTGTTTCAGCTCAGTGATGGTCTTCAGTTTCAGATGTGAATGACTTCCTGGATATTCTTTCAGGCTGTTCACTGACATTGACCTATACTGACCTTTTACTGCATACCAGTTGATCCTTTGACCAGTCTGGTGTTCATAGACCCCCGATGTTGTCTACTTCCTGCATTCATGCTGTCCCTTATTTTCTTTCTCTTCTTTATTTGTATTTTTGACCTTTTCTGCCATATTGTGATCTTGTTATCTGGAAAACCTTCGAAATAACATTGTGATTTTTGATTTCAGCCGTGTCTCCTAGCTTTAAATGAAACAGGAAAAGATGGCAGGTTGCGCTTTCCAAGTTCAGTGGGTCACAATCGCCACCCCGTGATCCAGCAGGGGCCCCAGTGGCCAGTGTTTATCAGTCCATTTCAGATGAGTTATATTTAGGGCAGCCTGGGCCAGACGCCATTCTCCCTGCTGATTTACTGGGCCGCTGGGAGTGCTGCTCTACCTTATCCGGTTTCCACAGTCAACCCAGTGTAATTTGTCAGGATATGGCTTGCGGAGCTATAAACCTTTGCCTGTGTGTGTATGTGTGTGTGTGGGTGCGTGTGCATTTGACATTAAGTTCTGTCAGTAATAGCTCCTGATTTCCTCCTGCTCTTTTTCTCTCAATCTCAGACACACCCAGGTGTATGCATGGCTACACACACACACACAAACACCCTCCCTCTCACACACATGGCCCACAAGTCAGATAAGAGCACCATTTATCCTGAAATACATTGAGCTATTGTGTGATTCTCCAAGGCAGCGAGCAGCGATTCCGCTTAAAGCTGCAGTAAATCATCCCTGACAAAGAGAGACAGCAAAAGACAGGGATTTACACATCCATACATCCCTGGGCTGGACAGTGGGAAGGGTGGAGTTCCTTTGTCTAACACGGCAGTGATGGATCAACATTTCTCCTCTCTCTGCTCTGCCAACGGTGACTGACGCACAGAGACATTTTTTTTCTTCCTCTAGAAATACATGTTCTGTCATTGTTTTTGTTTCTTGCTCCAATCCCTCTTTTCCTCTGAATTTCTCTGTCTGACACAAACACATAATATTTCCCAGGGATACGGCACGTCCTGCTGTTGTAAAAAGAAACCATTTCATCTTATCAGCGGCAACAGACAGACGTGGGCACCACGGGCAGGAGACTGGGCAGAGAGCAAGTCAAAAATATGATTTTTAAAAGGGAAAATGTTATTGTCATGATTAGGGTATAAGGTAAATGAGTCATTCTCCAACATGAGTTCCAACACAACGTAAGTGTTTTACAAATGTGTTGTTAATCTATATGTCCAGTGACAGGCTGGGAATATTGGCAGCTTTAGATGTACAGTCACTGAGGATCATTACTAAAATATTCCGAAATGGATTTTCCCCGAACCAGGTCATGTTTGTGATTTTTCTCAAACACAACAATTATGACATGCGCACATCCACATGAACACACCCTCATATGCATGATGAAAGTCCCTGTAAGAGTGTGTCCAGTCGAATTTAGACATTCCAGGATGCTGATGACTTCCTCTCTCAGTCCACTGGGCAAACCAAACATTCCCGGCTATCTCATGTCCTCGATTTCTCCACATCTCCCCCTCATCTTCTTGCCCTTAGCCCCAATCTATTTCATCCCCCCCATCCCTGCTCTTCTGCCCACCGTGCCCCGGCAAAGACTTAAAAAACATCAAATATTTGACCAAACTGTGGCTCACAGCTGAAGCCTAACTCCAGAAGATTAATCATTGAGTTCTTACTTCACACATGAATCTGTGTGAGTAAAACATTCGGATGTGTCGTCTCCCTGGTTGTCTGTGTGTGTGCGTGTCTGGTCATGAAGCGGCCCTGTGGAAAAGTGCTAGCCAGTGATGAAGGGTGTATTGATTGGTGGACCAGGCGCCTCATGTATCGACTTGGCGGCTGGGGGATCCTTCAAGGCCTTCCTATTGGCACACCGAGTTAATCTGCTCAGCTTGATCAATACCGGCTAACTGAAACTATCATTGCACTGCGCTCCCACGTCAGTGCTCTGTTTGTTTGGCTTTTATTGGTTTAATGTGTGTTTGTTTGTGTGTTTACGGAGGTTGAAGGGATGATTTGTACCCGTGTGACAGGGAAACCTAGAGCGTGGCCCTTTTGCGCCTGTAGACCGGTGTGCTTTTTTGTGGAAGTGTTATAAATATTTCGCTCAGTGAGTCATGGGCAGTTAAGTCGGAGCGCAGTGCTGTGAGGTCATATATACACCATAGTGTGCATTTATAAATCTGCCGCTTGATTTCCAGCCGGCCGCAGGCAATGTAAGGCAACTTGGCAATGTGTTCCCCATTGAAAGGATCAGCTGAGTGGCTGGATTTAGTGTTGCTGACGGTGTATTCTTGCTCTGTAGAAAATGTGGTTTCCTGTAACTCACATGTCAGTTAAAGGGGGATAAAATGGAAAAACTCTGTGCTCAGGTTCTCACACCATCCCACTCAGTTTTGGTTTTTCTGTATTTGAACCTGCCGTTGCCATATTCTAGGAACCTCCCTGATTACTTTGTGTGCTAACTATCTCCCTCTGTGTACTACATGCCTGTCGTCTTGCCTGCGTTATCTTACTGTGTGTATCTTTTGTTTTCCTGCTCCGTTTTTCCTTCTGCAGACCCAACATGGAAAACACCGGTCAGGTCAGTGAGTCTGGCTCGTCTACCATTAAACATGCCCTCAACCCCGACAAAACCTTCATGCAAGTCCACTACCTCAAGGTAAGAGACACGTGGTAAAATCACATGGAAAGACAAGAAAAAAAAATTATCAAAAAAGTCCACTATGTCTTTCTTGGTGTCTCAAGACTATAGATGCTGCTATAGATGTATAGTCGCGCATGGATCATGTTTGTTGTCTTTTTTCTTCTTGTTCTCTGTCTAGGGTTACTTCCTCCTCAGGTTCTTGGCCAGTCAAGTGGGGGAGCAACAGTTCATCTACTTCTTCAGATTGTTTGTGAAGAAATACCACGGGCAACTCATTTTGTCTCAGGTAGGGCTGTAGTATTGGAAATTAATTTTTAACTTCTTCAACATGAAGGTTCTATATGCAACCTTTTAGAAAACCGCACTCCAAAGTGGGTGTGACCAAAGCTGCTTTCAGACATTCACTGAAGTCCGGACATTTTCCTGAAATTTTGCAAAAGGGGCTGTCTGTTAGAATGTAAATGTCTCATGTAAATGTGAACAGTAAACTGTCCAGAAACCACTCAGGACATTTAGTTCATGTTTGAAAACAGCGATACACACAAAGTGATGTGCCAACACAATCGACCAGCTACATGTTGACAGATGAGATAACACAATTTACAATGCTATTATAGATTAAGTATAAACTATATTGATGACTATATTTGAATATTCATTCGTGGTATGGTAAAAAAAAAAAGGAATGTGAAGACAAGTCAGGCTATGCAAGACTAGTTAGACTTACGTGGAGTATGTGTTGTTGTTTTTTGACATCAGCAGACTCCATTTCTAATGTTAGCTAGTGTCGCACATTGTTGGGGCTGTAGGGGAGTTAAAGAGAAGCAAGGCAATGGGCAGTGAGCATAAACGTCACATCCATATAATTTTAAATATAAAATTCTTACCGAGTCATTTACATAGAAATCAATCCACAGGCTGTTAAAGGCACCCGGGAACGATCAGGGAAGATCACATATTTTACGTTTTTACGATCCGTTTACACATTGGCCATAAAAACAGGATTAATACATTGCTTCACATTTTTACATGCACTGTAGTTATCTTTTATGCAGAATATCAGTGTTGACTCGCAGCTACCTCGGTGGCTGTTAATAAGATCTGAGCTCAGATTTGCACTGTTTTAATTCGACCTATCTCTGAGGCACAATGCTATTCCCATAAATTAATTGGAGGCTGAAGCAGCTTTTCAAATTGATGACTCTACATCAGCAGCTCAGCCACATATGTTTATTCTGCCGGGGGCCACGAGGCTGAGTGATCACACCTGGAAGTGTGTGTGTGCGTGTGCGTGCGTGCGTGCGTGCGTGCGTGCGTGTGTGCGTGTGTGCGTGCGTGTGCGTGTGTGTGTGTGTGATATGTGATGAGTTCCACCTGGCTCTTGTGTCCTCAGTGGCAGGTTGAGTCTTCCCACTAAATAATGGATGTTACATAAACACTGCTTGACCTTGTAGTCCTGACTTCAGACCAGGTATGCCTTTCTCTTTCTCTTTTTCTTTCTCCCACACCTCCCTGAATGCCTCCATTTCTGTCTGTCCTTTTTCTCTTTTTCTTTTTTGGACAGGATTTCCTGCGAATGCTGCTAATTACCTTTCCCGACATGGAGAGGTATGTAAATGGCTTTGACTTTTTCTGGTAACAGATGTGATCTGTTTGTGGATTTTATGTCATGTACATGTGTTGATTTGGCCACTGTTCTTCAACTAACTTGGTCCTGCTGTGGAAAGGAGGCCAGAGAAAGCTCCCAACACCAATCCTGTTAAGAGAGCAGTCTCATCCAGTCTCTCATATTAATTAAATTGTAAAAGGATAACTGCTCCTCCTGCTCTCCTCCTCTCTAATTTTCTCTCTCCCTCTCTTCACTTGTTTAATCATTCAGTTCTCTATTTCTCCTGATTGCCTCATTAACCTCTTCCTCTGCCTGTCTTGCTGTTTCTCTTTTCTCCCCGTCTGTCTTTCACTCTGCCCATTTCACCCTCAGCCGTACTTTTCATATGCCTCTATCTCCTCCTCAGCAATCAATGTTGTTGTTCTTTGCCTTTTCTGTCATGTGAAGTGCGCTGCTGTGCTGGCAGACATTGACCGAATTAAACAAAGGGAGCTGAGGACAGTCAATATTTGGATCTGATGCCTCTTTCACTCAACAGCCCAGTAGAACAGCAAGGTTTCTGATTAGAATAGACACTCAAGACACAGGGTGCATGGTCAAATATCCTTTCCCATTCAAGACTAAAACATAAAAGTGGTTAAACACATTTAAAAAAACAACATTATATTTATGGATATTTGTCAATAAAAAGCCACTATTTTCCAGGACTCATAGTCAATCTTTCTAAAAGGTATGCTCCCTTGTATCACTGTTAAGATGAGTAACCGAATTGAATTTTAGTTTCTAATCCCATCATTAAGAAACTAGTATGCTCATGTTGTATCTGCTTTTGTGAGATACAACACATATTTATATCTAGTCCTATTATTAAACAATATGTGACACGTCATGCAGTGGATTAACTGTATTAACCCTTTGTTTGCCATAGACAAGGACGATCCTCACATAATCCCATGTAATCCTATTTAATAGTGTCTCACTGTTGATGTGGCAGATGTTTAGTCTTTGTGTAGCGTCTATGGTTCAACTCCACATGCCAAGTGGTGAATTTTCCTTTTGGTCCTCAGTGACACTTTTAATGTCCAGTTTCAGGGCAAATTGGTCCTTTATTGGGAATATTACCTCCTGTAGTAGGACACTGTAGAGTATAAAAGATATTTTTATCTGGTTCAATTCACTGAAAGTCCACTCTCCATCTGCCAAAGTTTTCAGCAAATGTACAATAGGAAATGACGCAGGAGGATTTAGACTTAACAAGTGTGTGGAAGCAAGGATCACTGGCTTGACCTTGCAGCAAAATTTTAGCTGCTCTAAACGGTTTTCAGCCGAACACGCAGCAGTATGGCTCCACGTTGGTCAGTCTGTCAACTAGTCTCTTGGTGTGTTGCTTCAGCACTTTCAGCAGCAAATAAATCCTCAGCATGTTAAAATTAGCCCCACAGTTTTTAAAAAATAACGATGAGGCAGACAGAGTCAAGCTGTAAAAGTTGACAAGTTTGTGGCCGCACATTGTCACGGGAAAGTGATATAGAAATAGTATATCTAGCATTTGCATTACTTCAAAAGATTTTTTGAAAAATATTCATAGACTATTAGAGAGTTCTGCTGGGCCCAGGGCATTGGCTCATTTACCCAGATGTCCCTGCCCGTTTGCTTAGTATAAAAAAAAGAAAGAAAAGAATTGTGGGTTCACTTGAGTTCTCCTAATCTACTGTTTCTTCTGCATGCAAAAGGTTCATTCAGAAGTTGATTTGGCCAATGTAGGGAATAGCTAATTAAGCTCCAGTTTGAGGAGCATAACTGAGTGTACAAAAATGTAAATTACAACTTTCCAAATTACCCATTTAGTGGACTGATGATCACAGATTAATGTACAGTAATACCGTCGTAGTACCCTAATGTGGAATTTTAAGCGCAGGCAGGCTGTCTTGATGATGGGGGGGGGGCGGGGAGGCTGAGTAGTTACTCTTTGACCTGGTGTGTACTTTGCATACTCTATAGTTGTCATACAAACTACAGACTGCCTGGTGAATGTTTGTTTTGCATTCACTTCTTTTTCTGAAAGCAACCCGTGTCACTCTATGTGTTCTGTGTATGGTGTTTACTACATGGCCATTTTCATTGGTAAACCATCCACATCAGTCCTTCCTCAGCTACAAACTTGTGTATATATACATAATTTCTTCACGGTACATGCATACATAGAAATCCAATTCATTGTCTGTACATGCCTGTTTGCTTGTCCTTGTATGGGAAAGTGGGTGTGCCCCTCGTTTTGTTTAAGGTGTTGGCCTAGACCTCAAGTCCACCATGACCCTAACAATATTTTCCCAGAGCCATGTTTTCATTGGGTGTCTTGGGCAATAACAGTCATTGCCATAATAATGTGAATAGTACTAACACTTGTACCATTGTGTTCCAGAAAAGGCCTCACCCTCAGTGCTATTTATGCTGACTGGCTTGATCGACCGGGAATTCCAAAGGTATGAGGAGTCTGACTTTTCTCTGCTTTTTCTCTATTTTTTCTCTCCCTTTAAAATGTATCAAAATATACTAGAAACATTTAACATGTCGCTTTTATACAATACAGTATATGTGTTTTATATATTGAAGGTGCATTTTTTTATTGAATGTATTTTAAGGCTGAATAAGATGTATGTTATGATTGATTCTTTAATCAAGTTAGACAGAAAAAATATTAATTGAATTATATTTGATTATTTAAACTAATAGTTTAGCTTCACTGCTAGTTTGTGTTTATAGTCTAGCACTTGCAGTATTTTTATGAGTTCAAAGGGAACATGTCTTTACTATGAAATAAGTAAATACTTAAGTTATGTTCTTGTTCTTATTTTTTTCTTTACTATATGGAGGTAATAGCCACAGATAAGAACACTGCTTTTGTTTTTTGGTTTTGATCCTGAAGTATTGTGCAGTCCTTGTCTTTTCACCCGACTGGTTTCTGGTTATACTAATACAAGAGATACGTTGTTTCCAGTCCTGGTTTGAACTGGCTGATGACATATTTTTGTCTCACCTTAGGGTTACCAAAATATATTCTTTCCACTCTGACATGCTGTAGCTGTCGTTTTGCCTTTTTGTAATTATGTAAAATACAGAATTTATACTTCAGTTTACTTTTTTTCCATTTTAGTAATTTTGTGTTCACTGACAACTGCAAGATCATTCAGTATCCTTGTTGGCTTTGTTAAAAAAAACTATCGGCTTGTTTTGAAAGCTACACCTGAAGGTTATCATCGTTGAAAATAAAACGAATATGCTGTGAAATCATTTCACAGACTTGTATACAATGTAGGTTAAAACGTTTTCTACGGATCCAATGAAGAGACAGCAGTGTTAAGGTAGTTCCAGATTGGAGCCTAAACTACAGTACATTTAATTTTCCCTAAGATGACAAGAGCAGCATCGCATTTTTCATGTACAGAACAGCTGTAAACGGCAGGATAATGATGCTGCCATAATGAAAATCATGTCTCATATGAGAAGTAAATAGCTGTCACACTATTAATACTTCAGCTCCAATGATGTGTGACTACAGCCTGTAGGCATTTTGAAATTGCGACAGGCAGGGTGATGCACCGATGACAGCGTACTGTATCATATTTGTTCAACTTGAAGAAAGCTTATTTGAATTTTCCAAGTCAGTATTTCAAATCATATCATGGGTGATGATGACCCGCTGGTTCTCAAAAGCTTCAGTTCATTTTATCATTGTGTTGTTGTAGCATTATCATTTTACCAGAGTGATACTGTATCTTGACAAGGTGATCAGCGCTTCTTGGCATCTGCCCTCTAATGGAGTAAGACCCATTGTTAAAGATGCAAGGATTGCAAGGCGCTCAAGCACACACGCACGCACGCACACACAATCAATCCACTTTAACAGCTTCTTCAATTCTCCTATCTCCATGGCAACTGATCTTAATTATAACTGTGTGTTTGTGCTTTTTTGTGAGTCTCTGCTTGTGTTGCCGTCTGGGAACCTTCACCTTTCACATTATGTGATGATGTAACCGGAGCCTTTCAGGGGCCTCTGAGGGAGGGAAGGACCGCGTGGAGGGGCTACTGTTTTCTCACACCTGATTGGGCAATGGCTAGAGTGTTCTTGCAGAGGCTTTTTTTTTGTTTGATGTGCAAGTCACCGGGCTAATAAGATCAGCCAGATCGATTGAAACCTTTTACAAATGCAAGTGCTTGTGTATTATGTACGATAGACACAAACACATTTTCAAAATCTCTCTCTCTGCCACTCTCTGCCTCTCTCGCTCTCTGCCTCCCATCCATCGCTCGACAGTACTCTTCAATTGGAGAAAGGCAGGAAATGGTTTGGCCTAATAATAAACAATGACATTCGCCGATCCCGGACTAAGAGATGTGGAATGGGAAGGCCAGTGCCGGGCCTATTTTAGACCTCACAGTTTAGATGAGTAAGCACTCCCAATGGGATGATGGATCCAGGCTGAGTTACCTTGTTTAAATAAAGACTGTGCCCTTTATTCGCCAGATCTTTCAGCCTGATACATTCTCCTACAACTCCGATTCATGTTTTATGCTTGCCTTTTAGGTCATCAATTATCACACTTTTGCTACCAATCAACAGACTGATGTAACATAGTTATATAAACAGTTTTTATCTCTTATAAAAAGGTTTTCAAAGGTTAAAAATTCAGGCAGGCTGTCAGACTTGATTACTTTTTGTATATAACGACTCAGTCAGACTCAAATCCTGATATGTAAAAAATTTACTCAGGGAAAATGGATCCACAATTTTTTGAGAAGCATTAGTTATTATTCAACATCACATATTTATCAAGTATTAATTATTTGTCTCATCCTTTTCTTGAACATCTTTGTCTAATCTTCTTTTTCTGATGTCCTTGTTACCAGCGGTATGTCTATTTATATGTAAATATAAAATCAGAGTCAAATGTTAATTGTATGTGTTCACATACTTGGCAAATAAAGCTGATTCTAAATTGTTTCTGTAATGGCAAAAATGATGACGGATGTTTACAGATAGCTCAACTAAGACCAAACAAAACCCACTAATTACTATTTAAACTGAAACTGTGATGCACCAACACCGAACTGGGCACACGACGAAGAGAGAGAGTTAGAGGTGGACAAAAGCCTTGCTATTCAGGGAATGGTAGTGGGGATCATGGCAGCAAAAGAGCTTCGTGTGGTGTCCTGTTACACAATGCCAATTTACTGTTTCAACACTCACCACATTCTATACAGCCCACACCTCCCTCTCTCACTGTACCTCTCCGTGTCCACCTCTCCCTCTGTCCTTGGCGTCTTCACACACTGTTGTGCTATTTCTGCTGGAGTACTTTTGTGTAATACACATTGAGAACTACACTGGCATGCAGTTATAGTATTTAACTTTTGTGTGTGGCTGTGGTAATAATAGCTGAAACGCTGCATGCACCTGGGAATGTGTGAGTGTTATTATGGATTGCGCAGCAGTAATACGTTGTATGGCACCGCTGCATCTTGCACTTGTGTGTGTGTGGTGTGTTATATTATATCACAGAGACCTTTTTTCCATGCACTACAGTCTTCATCATGAGTATCTCATCATTTTACCCACGATACAAGCACACCCAAAAAAACACCCACATACACACACATATCACGCACATACACAGCCCACACCGTCCGTCATAGTTCCTGTGTGTGATTCACATCAGTCAAGCAGTGGCTCTGCTGGAAGCTTAGAAGGTTAGAGAGTAAGTGGTGTGTGTGTGTGTGTGTGTGTGTGTGTGTGTGTGTGTGTGTGTGTGTGTGTGTGTGTGTGTGTGTGTGTGTGTGTGTGTGTGTGTGTGTGTGTGTGTGTGTGTGTGTGTGTGTGTGTGTGTGTGTGTGTGTGTGTGTGTGTGTGTGTGTGTGTGTGTGTGTGTGTGCGCGTGCCTACTAGATGCTCTCCTAGGTGCGTAGGTGTGTGTTTGCATGTATTGCTATACGTGTGTGTGTGCTGAACTGAGGTGACTGTAAGTCCTGTAGTTGCTGGTAGGCTAATTCAGGTGATGTTTTTTTAACGCCCCCCTTTTCCTCTCCTCCACTATTCATCCTTTCTCTCATCCTCCGGAGTCAAGTCGCGAGTTTCCGTCAGCGAAACAAGTGATCGCGCTCCAACCTCCTCCCTCTCCTCCCACCTCTCGTTTCTCCCTCCCCTTCCTGCCTTGCTTGCTCTCTCTCTCTCTCTCTCTCTGCCTCTGCCTCTGCAAAGCATTCCACTATGTCCTGATCACTTGCCCCCGGCTCACTGCTCTCCCTTCTTCTCTGTCGTTCAGTGGCTGTATGAAAGGAGCGCCGTGTGGTCACAGGCGAGGCTGGTAGAAGAAGTCAAAGCTGAGGTAAGCACCCACTCTCTCTCTCTCTCTCTCTCTTTCTTTCTCTCTCTCTCCACCTCTTCTCTCTTTTCTTGTATCTTCTTCTCCTTGTCTTCAGGGAGTGGCAGAGACCGACTTGGGGGCAGCTCTCATTTTTGGAAATATTGCACCTTAGACCGCTGGATCTGATTCTCATCACTCTCTTTTCCTTCACTCAGTTATTTCCCATTGTTTCTCTTTGCTGCTTCTTTTCTGGTTTTCTCCTCTGATCCTCATTCACACACTCTGTTTCACAATGTTTGATATCATTTCTTATCTCCACCTCTCTTGTGCTCCATCTAGCTCTTTTTTGCCCATTTACTCCCCACGATCGGTCTCTCCCTCTGTCTGTCTCTGAGTGAAGTGTGGCACACAGCGCTGTACATCTGTTGCGTGTCATTCTCTGTTACCTCTCAGATTTCCTATGAAGGTCCTATGTTGTTTCTTGAATGCTTTGCCTTTATTTTCCTCTCCTCCCATTTTTCTGTCCAGTCACATAAATCTGAATCAGATCTTAACGGATTATTCGTCGAGTATATTATAAATACCTTAAAATGCAAAGAATGCTTGAGTGATTGCATCTCAAAAAAATCACTTATACTCTTTTTGTGTTGTTTCTGTTAGGAAACCACACGTTAAAAAAAAAAAAAAAATCTTCGAGCTGTGTATAAAGATTGAAGGAGATGAGTCAGTGAGTGTACATGGAGTTTGGCCTTGATCGTGATTGGCTGTTTAATGGTGATCTGTGGTGTAGGGAGCCGCTGCGCTCCAGGCTCCGTCACAGAAATATACTTTCACTATTACTCTTTTGTCTTCGCCGGCAGTTTCTGTTGGTTATATATGGAGCGCGAGTGAGCGCTGAAAGGTTTGAATTAATGTGAGTGTGTAAGAGAGAGCGGACTATAGAGTTTCCACTTTACACTCTCTCAGGGGCTTGCATGCTAGTGGCTCACTGAGAGTGTGTATATGTGCATTTACCACTTGAGACACAGAAAGTCTGTTTGCATTTATGATGTAACCACTCATTCTTTCTTTCACTCCCTTTCTTTCTCCTTTTTTCCCCTGTCATTGTTACACCTTCATCATTACCTCTGCTTTTCTCCTGTTTTCTCCACCATTCTGTCTCACCCATGTCACTCAAAACCCTTCTACTTTCCTGTCTCCTCCTCTACCCCTACTCTGTCATCTTTTTCCCGCCTCACCCCACTATCCTCCCTCCTGCAGGTTGTAAAATGGATTCTCCTCAGTCAGAGTCATCAGGGGAAGGGCAGAAAGCGGAGGAGAGTAGAGCCCAAGGTGAACTACAAAGAGGTAGGAGGCGCTCTAGTGTATTAGGGCCAATATCTACCTTCCCTCTGTTTTAGTCCAAACCTGTCCCTTCTCTCTTTGGGAAACCTCTACCTTTCCAACTGGGTTTTTGCTTTTGTAAAGTTCCTCTACGGTAGTTTTTATTTGTCTGACAACACAATTATCCCAAATTACGTTGATGTGTTGTGTCTCTTCGAAGACAGACTACCCTGTACTTGTTCAAATCTGTGTTTATGTGGTGTCCCTTGCACTGGTATTTAACCTTTTTAGGAGGTTGTATACATCACATAACCTCCTGTTTGTGTGTCTGTGGGGTCATGGTCAATGCATATGTGAGAATGTGTGCGTGTGTTTGTCTGGGGCACATTCAGGGTTTGAACATGGCCTTGATACTTGTTATATCCCTACTTGTCTTTCCATACTCACTGTCACTTTATACTGTTTGTGACCAATAATTAAATAAAAGGTGAAAAATACCATGAAAATGATCCAAAAAAAGATGGATTTGCCTGTGTGTAGTGTTAATTAGGGCTCTCTGGGGACGGCTAATCCCCTCCACACACTAATTGACGCACACACTTGCACACAAGCCTGCATCATTAATGAACGCACACTGATCTATAAGCCACAGAGGGCCAGAAGTCATTAGTGCGAGTAGAGCAGCTTTTATATATCATTTGTAATATTCTCAGATATTGTAGACTGTAAGAATCATTTGCAAAGCCTCTTATCGTTTTTGTACGGTACATTTTATGGCATTAATAAGTTAGGTAAGTGCCCTTTGGTGGAAGGAAAAATAAAACACCCATTCGTTGCTAAGACTATTGTATATATCCGATGACCTTTGGGGGTTTTAAATTTCCATTTAATACTGTAAGGTACACTTTATTCATAAGCAAGGGTTTACATTTCTAAGCAGTACCTCAAATCCAGGGCATGTTTCATAAAACCTCATGTGGGAACATGATTTCTCTTTATTAGATTACCTCCAATCCAAGTCCTGTGTCGTAATCTTGGAGCACACGGTGTATTCAAATGCCTGTAGAGTCCGCAGCCAGTGCAGCTCCCTTCAACCACCTGATACCTACTGTCTTTTAACGTACACACACACATACACACAAATACTCTTACTTCTGAGGGGCTGCGAAAGGGCCCCTTCCTGTGGGGGGGGGGGGGGAGGGAGGCAGATTTCATGAAATCTGCCTCATGAAAGAATAGCCAATTACTGTCCACTTGGCCATACACAATAGTGAGAAAGAGGAGGGGAGGAACGGATGGAGTGAGGGAGCAGGGGGATGTAGGGGCGGGGGGTGTGGGAGGTCAGCGTTTGAAGTTACACCATAAAAGCCATCCTGAAAGGAAACACGAAGTGACCCCTCCTCCCCCTTTTTCTATCCACCCTTCTCTTCCCTGCGGCCCGGCCTGCTCCTCTCACCTCCCCTACGTCTACCACCCCTCCCTTTGTTTCTGTGTACAGAGAGTGCCCCATGGATGGACCAGGTGTATTTTATATTACTCCTTCATGTACTTCAAACGCCAAACAGCCCAATTTCTGCTCAACCCCTCCTCTCTTTATCTGCCTCTCCTCCCTCTCTCTCTTCCCTCCGTCTACCAGCCTATTGCAAGGCTATAAATCACTCAGCAGACCCGATGGGCAATGGGGGAAAAAGAAGGGGGAAAAAAACATAGAGAAGGTAGTAAAAAACACAGGGAAAAGAGAAGTAAAAGGGGGAAGAAAGAAGTTGGGATGAATCACATATGACGACACAATTGGAGCATGGAATGAGAAATTAGATTTACGAATGTGTGCAAAGATTTGTGCATACTTTTGGGTGCTCGTAAATGCATGTTCCAGTCCACACACAAATACCAAGCAATTTGAACCACATGTAAAACAATTGCACACACCACAACCTAAGATTTAATATTAATATTTTACACACAGATTTTTAACTTCAAGGATCTGATCATTTTCGCTGTTGAAAAAAGCTGTCTGTATATTCAATGTGTCCACATATTTGTGAAATTTCTTTTGTTTGTATTCAGATATTGTTAAATGTGTGTCAATGGATTGCCTAAAACACACAGTTCACGAGGTGTGTGGAGTTTTAGAGACTCTTTTCACAGTCTCCAGCTCCACACAGATCCACAAATGCATGCTGCGTTTAAGTGCTGGTTGAAATGGGACATCTGGGCTTTCAATGAAGGTTATGACTTTTTACTGACGTAATACTTCGTCACCAGCCACCAGAATACATATATTTACCATAGACAGCTGGTCAAAGCAAAAAGGAGAGCCAGATGTTATTTGAAAAGTAATCGCTTTTTGCATGGACTGGCTGTTTTCCCAACAAAAGATAATTTCCGCTACCAAGCAGCAGCTTATTTAAACCATGTATTTACTTTCAAAGTCTACAGTTTTGCACCTATAGTTGTTAAATATCTTGTTTTCATTTGTAAATCTTATTTGAAATTTTTGTAGATCATGTTATACACATTACCATATTGAGTCTAATTTCTCACCCTAGAAAAATTGTCTGACCTTTAGATCAAGTTGGAATCAAAACATATATTTGAGCCACAAAAATGATGAGCTTGGATGAAATAATACAATTGGACAGAAAAGGGCAGATTATTCTCTAGGGAAAGAGAAGAAATAGGTGATGGCACGACATAAAAAAAACCCAACAAAAACAAGGTATAAAATAATACAGAAATTGGCATGGCAGGATGTTGGGAGCCGAGGATTGAAGCGACTGCGAGACTAGTGGTGGGTTAGAGGTTGATGATTGTGAATTTCGCTGAGGTAATGACTGCGCTGCGGTCATTTGAGGACACGGAGAAGATGGATATTTGAAGAGATGAGTGAAGCACACAAGAGATGTAATATCACAGGGCTGGTGAGCGTGGTTTGGAAGAGAGGAAGGAGATGGTGAGGGAGGGAATGGAGCAGGCGAGACTCCTAGTGGGCAGGAACTAGGCTGAGCTGAGGTCGCATTAAACACTAATGACATCATGGATGATTAGGGAATACACACACACACACACACACACACACACACACCTACAGATTCAAATAGTAGTAAGGAGCCAGACACCCCCCACAGAGCAGCCTAGGATCTGGTCAATTTAATAGAGCCAAAGTTTATTCCCAACTTCCTCTCGTCTTTGTTTCTGTGTAACGTTACTGATTCACGAGCATCTCGTCGTGCGCGTCTGACTTTTATTTGGTGCGCACGTGTGACTTGGATGTGCACGTGTGGCGAGCGTGCGTGTGTGTGGAGGGATATTAGTCACGCCCGTGTGGTAATGGGCCCCATTTTGCTCTCATTTTCATCTGCGGTCGCTGTAATGAGAGGGTCCGTCTGCCCCTGGTGATCAGGACAGGAAACCCTGTAGGGGGAAAAAAGCTCTGTGAGTAGCAGGAGATGTTGGTCAACCTTTTTTTGGCAACTAAATGCTCCTTTCCTAAACCTTTCCTAATACAAGCCTCACATAGTAGTCGAAATTTAAACTGTATTCTGATCTGGTGATTTAAAGCTGTTAATGTTAGTGAAGTAAATAATCTCCAGATGCAATTTTTCATATTTTTTGCACTAGGTTACAGTAGACTAAATACAGTATTGCACATCTAGTGCCTTCCATTCTTATGTGATAAGGTTATGTATATGAACAGTGTCGCAATGGCTCTTCCCCTGGATAAACAAATCCCGGAAATTGTATGATACTGAATTTTTGTCATTCCTGCTAAAATTGTTCTGCTCCACACTGTTTTAAACTTTGCACTGCACACTCCTCTGAATCTGAGGCTGCGAATTAACATCCATCCACCAGCCTTCGAGACACTAATGACAATTATTTGGTGGACATTGCGATCTTAATTGTGAATCACCAATTAATGTGATTTATTATTGTTTGTATTTTCCTAATTGTTTTCAACAACAACTTATGACTTAGTAGTATTATTTGAACCATCTTAAGATAGATAGATGTACTTGGATAGATGTACTTTATTGATCTCATACATGCCAGAAACATGATTATACGCACTACACACACACACTCACTCACACACACACACACACACACACACACACACACACACGTGCACAGATTGTAGAGGAAGGCATAGGCTAAGGGTGATACTGGATCTCAGAAAAGAGACGTCTTCCCAGGTGCCATGGTAACATCACATATACGATGAGTCAGTGTCACTCTGTCACCTCATTTGCACCTTCCTTGGTCAATGGAATTGGCTACTGTAAAAACATGTACCATCAGGTTTATGTTTTTGGCCAAGAAAAAATGTCAACAACATCAGGGTCAGAGGAACAGACTGTCTTGAAACTGCACGTCAAACTGCTGAGTGCCATCTGGTGAAACAGACTCAGGTTCAATTTACTAACGCAAACCTTCAAGATCTATTACAATATTTAGCAGTTAAAGCTGATTATTGTGGCTTGTAAGACAAATGCAGTTCATACATACTGTAGGTCAACAAGTTAAGCAGGTAAATAGATTCTTTAGTGCAGTTTGGAGATTAAACTGTTATTGAGGACACTGCAAAAAGCCAGATATTACTGCCATTGGCCATAATAGCCGAAAAAACAGCCTCATTGCAGGGTCCATGGCTGTTTTGCAGCTTTCAATTTGAGCACTGCACTCACAAAAATTGGAAATAACAATTTTTTCACAATCTCACAACATCTGGGTAAACTCCATCAGCTGAGCAAGATTATTTGATACGACTAAAAGCTCCAGAAACAGCCACTAAATGAACTTTGTGGTGAGATTGTTTTGCTATTATGTCCATGGTCAAATATAAACTTTCAGTCTTGGGTGGATCATTATCTCGTTATTATTATTTTTAACATGTGCCGCCATTTAGTTTAGTTGTGGTTAAGCGGGTGCAATCAGCTAATATCAAATCTGATGTTTTGAGTTTGATGTTTTCACTCAACAGGTTTCACAATCTTCTCTTCCTGCTGTACATTACCTCTATGCTGTGTGTTAGCGCTTGCACATACTGCCACTCAGGGTCAGCAACCATGCATTAATGATAACAAACTCTACCACTCTGAAGCGTGAGGCCCAGAGTTAAAAAAAACAACAAAAAAAACTCCATTAATACCCAGATGCCAACTTCTATTTTAGGAGATAATGTAAACCTATAGAGAAATTAAGTGACTCTAAGTGGTGATAAGTGGTGACTGGAATCCCTCGACTGAGGTGCTGATGATGGTTCAACAGGGGAGGTGGTAGTAGTAGTAACCGGAGCCCCTGTGGGAGAGTCAACAGTAGGGAAGGCATGATCAAAAGCCTCTTCGGCCTGGCGGGGTTTGCAGGTGGCGTACATTACTCTGCCATTGTACGAAATGTGAAAAATAGTTTTGGTGTGTAACTTTGATTTCTGTAAATGTAGCTGAGGAGTGAGAGATTGTTCATTTGTGAGATTCACCATCAAGGGCAGACTGAATTTCATCATGGTTCATATTATACCATCACAGATTTCAATGGTTTCAGTGCACACATGTAATACAAAAAAAAGAGGCTTGTGTAGGAAATTGGCCAATAGCCTTGTCTGTTTTTCTCTTAAAAAAACCAACCCTTTCACTTTGTTTGGAGTT
The DNA here is from genome assembly GCF_022379125.1 of Scophthalmus maximus. NCBI lineage: Eukaryota > Metazoa > Chordata > Actinopteri > Pleuronectiformes > Scophthalmidae > Scophthalmus > Scophthalmus maximus. The sequence continues at coordinate 9,823,250 of NC_061533.1, read as the reverse complement.
TGACCAGTACCCATGAAATAAAGCCTATCCGTTTAGTAATGGTGTTTTTATAACATCTGTCTTGTTTTCTCGATAAGACGTCACCACTTCAAAGTACATGCAGCCATATTTGGCAAGTCGTTTCTGTTTTCCCGTCTCCAGCACACTGTGTCATGGTTTACGCTGCCGTCGCCCCTTCCTTCTCCTCTACTCTGTCTATCTTGCACTTGTTCATACTTGGTCCGTCTCTCTCTATTTTCTGTTCCTTTCCCCCCTCTGTGATTTACTGGCAGTGAATCCAGGATGAGGGAGTATGCCGGAGGAGGGATGGGAACATTCAGGGAAATGGCTGTTTCCGGCCAGACTTCATCACATCAGGATGGGAAATGGTTGGGAGAGAAGCGTGCGTGCGTGTGTATGTGTGTACGTGTGTACGTGTGTCCTTCATTAGACCAACTGGGGTTGAGCTAAAGCTGAGTCCAGCTCTGTCAGCCACAACCCTGTAATTGTCTATAACTAAAAGAAGGACTTTGCGCACATACTGTATAGTTCATGCAACTAAATCCTTCCTATTGCTTTAATGGAATATTTAAATAGCAGTTTGACTATGCACTGAATAAAACAGCAAAGGTTGTCGCAGGGAGTTTATTTTGTGTATCTGTGGCTATATGCTTTGGCTTTTTCTAAGTCCAGGCTGTCCTTCTCACTTTGTCGAGGTCTTCACCGTATCATGACGGAGTCTTTGCGTGCACCCGTCACACTGTGCTGTCTGAAGCCTCGCGCTCCTGAAGAGGGACTTCCACGGCAGTCCGCTGTCAACCAAAGAGTGATGCATTGGTTCTCTGAACTCATTTCTGCTCGTAGTCCGAGAAGCTGGAGGCGGAGGTGTTTTGTTCACAATGGGAAAACATGGATTGCCAGATAGGGCCGTGCAAAGAGGTCGTTACAGATCCAGATAACGACAACGTTTCTTGTTACTCGTTACTCATACCTCCTCTCAAGCGTGTAAATTGGAGCAATGACTTTACTAATATAAGCTACAATGGCGTCCATTATCTCCTTCCACCTTGGTGATTCTTTTGCCCTATGGTACACTGCAGGCAATTGCTCTTTGCAACGTCTCAGTTTGGAGTTTGTGGCTCTCATTTCATCCATAGACTTTCTCTGTAATGTTATGCAGCATCATTTTCACACAAAAAATTCGGGGTCCTTGTCAGGCTTTTTAATGCATACACCACGAGTCCCGTGTTCTGTCATGGCTGGTCAGGCTCCTTCTCCCATTCAGAGTTGCCTGTTCTGTGTCACATTCACTCTCCTCCTTTGTTTTTCATGCCTTCATGCAAATGTCTTTCCTGCATCAGTGCCGTGGGGTCGACCGTCAAAAAAGGGGGATCTGTGGCACACAACAGTAGAACATAATTCGAAACCATAGATGTTTTTCATCACACAGTACATAAATAGATATTTTCATATCGCACAGCCCTTTTGCCAGATTGTGAATGCCGGCCACAGTGGAGACGGAAATAAGCTTGATGGTCCAATTTTTCAATTTAATTTCCCACCTTATGCTATGGAGAAGCTGTATGAATGTTCGATCAGGCTATAATAAGCAGCCATAGATGGATAGCCTAAAGGACAGATGGATGGAATTTACTCTCCCTGGTGCGAACAACCAGGCCTCCACTTGAGAAAAGGTTGAAAGTGGAAAAAAGTAATAGAACAGTACAGAGGTGCACACAGCACTGACTCCAACAGATTGGCCTACAATAAGGACACAGATGACGCTACACAAGAATAGATCACTGAATTCCTCTGAGTGCTCTAGAAAGATGATTCCTCAAGGCTCACCTCATGAGCTCAGACGGACCAATCAAGAGGAAAAACGAGATAGAGGGTGAGTCTGGGACATCTAAAGAAAACACCTGAGCTGGCGCACAAAACACAGAGAAAAACAGATCAATGAAAGTATTGTACTTGCTTTGTCGTTTTCTGCAGTATCTCTTGTGAAAAGTGCTGACCGGGAGGAAAAGATTGTGCGGGAATCAAGGGATCAGTGTGGCAAACAACGGCTGTTTGATTCGCCCCTTCTCTCACACGGGCTTCACGTCAATACGCTGTTGATCCAGCATTACCTGCCAATAAAACTTTTCAGTCCACTTGTGTGCCCTTTTGAATAACATGCTGGAGTTTGTACCTATTGAGTTTTGGGACAAAACTTGTGTAATAATCCATAAATCCAGCAAATCCACATACAGATGATGGTATCCTCAGCTGTGTGTCCACGTGCTTTATTTTGCTGGTAATGCTTCCTCCACTATACACGACTGACATAAACTCAATGAAAGTGAAATGCACAATATTTTGAATATGTCATTACAAAAGCCCAGTTTGTCCAGTGCTGGTGGAGAAGTGTTTTTCCCGTTTGATAGGCAGTAAAAGGCTTGACGGAACAAACGAGTTAGAATAAAACTCTGATCTATCACCAAGTGTTATTGCTGAGAAGATTTATGTGTAGCGTTGGGGAGAGGGGAGACGGCTCCATTTGTGCTGTGTTAATGAGGGAGAGCGGGACAAAAAGAAAGTGTGAGGATGTGAGTGCCAGCGTGTATTTGTCTCATTCATCACTCGGCAGCACTACTGTTTTCGGGGTCATTTGAAGCTCACAGCCTGTCTCGTCTCGTCCCGGGGGTCCCTGCAGTCTGCGTGTGGTACATGTGTGTGTGTGTTTGTGAATGGGAGGTATACAGTAAAAAAAAAAAAAAAATAAGGGGGGTGTGAATAGATCACCAGTCAGGGTTGACAATGCTGACAAGCCTTTTAATGGCAGGGCATAGGTTCTCAGAAATACCACTTAGGAGTTCATGCGTCTCTGAGGAACGCTCCCATGTACGGACACAAAGACGCATATATAAAGTGAGGCAAGGAGTTGGGGAGTTCTGGTGGGGGGGGGGGGGTAGTTATACAGAACCAGACCAACTGCAATAGACTTTTCACTGAAGTGGTCAAAAAACTCACGCGCGCGCACACACACACACACACACACACACACACACACACACACACACACACACACACACACACACACACACACACACACACACACACACACACACACACACACACACACACACACACACACACACACACACACACACACACACACACACACACACACACACACACACACACACACACACACACACACACACACACACACACACACACACACACACACACACACACACACACACACACACACACACGCATTTTGAATCCCAGAAGCATTTGAGTGTCATTAAAGTGCAGCTGTGTTTGTCTTTCCAGCACACATGGAAAATGCATCAGGGAAAAAGAGAGAGAGGGAGCGGGAACACAGCCCTGCTGAATATGGCCGCCGCGAGATGAACAAAAAACAAGCGCTGCACTCTGTCGCCCACACAGCCATATGCATTGTTCATTTGAGAGGCTATTCAAACACAAATTTAGACAGTAGGTATAATGCGGTGCTATAAAAACACGCCATAGCGCGGAGGTCACGGGTGTTAAACCCAGTGGGACTTTAGGCGAGATAGAGTCATGTTCAATATCGGGGTCGGGCTGTAAAACTGAGCTGGCTTTTTTTAAGCTGTGGGAAATGAATCAATGCTTTTCACATAAAACCTGATTTAGGCATCACGTCATAGCTTTCATAGGTGTAGTACGTAATGTTGCGCCTGTGTGTCAGTGCGTGTGGTTACGAATGCGGTGTGCTGAGTGCTAAAACATCTGTCTTTCCTGGTAATGACTGGGGAGCCGACGTTGCCCTCAGACTGCCCTAACGCAATTAGCCTTGTCAGAAACACACACACACACACACACGCACACACACTCAGACACGTTTCCACACAAAGTAATTTCAGCTGCTCGGCCCGTAGACGATAAACTTAATAGAAGTTGCTGCACATGAAACCTTTGGAAAAAGTGTCTGACACTGTGTTTGGGAGGGGGCGGGGGGCTTGTCGTCACTCTCCTCTCGCTCAAAATTTATACTATGATATTATTTTGGTGCCAAAACAGCATCACTCGCAAACCGATGCATTGCCGTCATTGTCCGAAATAGTCTGTAAGACAGAAATCTTAAAGCCTGACGATTAACAATTATTTTTATTTCTAATTAAACTACGGATTGTTTTCTTGATTCATCACTTGGTCTATTAAATGTCAGACAAACAGTGAAACATACTAATAGCAAGTTCTTAAATAATAAGGTGATGCCTTTTATACAGTATTTATTTATTGTAAAAACACTACAGAGGCAATACAAATGCTGATTTCTTTCATGACGATTCATAGTAAGGATGAGGATGTTGCATCGCAGGAAAAAAAGATGCGTGTCTTTCCCGTTGCCATGGAACGAAAAACACCAAACGGTCCAAAGGTCTTGTGTAATGTAGTATTAAGACAGTCAGACAGACGCATGTAAAAACCATTCACTTGTTGCCAACAGTCGTACTGCAGGCGACAGCCTCAGCTCCAAACTCCCCAGCTTGGGAAATAATGTGTTGCCAAGCTGGAAGTGGTCTTATCATTGTGGGCGAAAACCCCCCCAAAGGATTGTCTTCCTGTGGTTTTAATGCAAAGTAAACAACAGGTTTTGAATTACTTTCCATCTGTTTTTCTGTCTCTCTATGATGCTCTTCCTTGCTTAATTTCTCTCTCTGGTTCTGTGGTGTCATCTGTCATATATCTGTGTGTGTGTGTGTGTGTGTGTGTGTGTGTGTGTGTGTGTGTGTGTGTGTGTGTGTGTGTGTGTGTGTGTGTGTGTCTGTCTGTGTGTGTGTGCAGCAGATATTTGGGCTTAGTCTACCCCAAATTCCCCTTGTCAGCCCGGGCCGCTTTAACCGAGGCAGCCTGGAGTTCACACAGGAGGCGACACACACACACACACACACACATATTTACTCGACAAACAAACGAGACAGACAAGGACGTGTCTTTGTGTCTCTGACTTGTTAACTTAGCTCAGACGGACGCATGCAGAAAGACAAACTCAGTCTTTGACTCGGAGCCACTGGAGAATCCATACGGTCCCTTCCTGAACATGACCTTTTCATTTTGAAGGCCCTGCCTGTGTTAGCCTCTCTCCGCTATCTCCTCTTCCTCCGCCACTCCCTCTCCGTGTTTGTCTGCCAGAGTCGTCCCCGTTTCCCCTTCTCTTTCTTTCTCAGTGTATCTTTCAGCAGCAGTAGACGTTATCGTTCCACAGTCGAGGTCATCACCAGTCCATGTTTGTGTTTTACTCCTATTATTTTTGTCATCTGGCCAAGCCCAGCTTGAATGGACAAATCTTAGGTGTGTGTGTGTGTCTGTGTGTTTTGCCGTCAGTGTGCGTGCTGACATTTAGAAGCTTAACCGGGACAAAATGCCATGGTTAAAATGGCCAACGAGCGATTGCAGGAGCTGACAAATTTTTTTTTTTTTTAAACCTTCCCTCCATGTGTTTGTGTCTCTGTGCCCTATTCCCCCTTGTAATTATTATAATCAAGAGCAGAAGACACCACAGATAATATTTATCCACGGCCCTGTAAAGGAAACTGCGGTGTGGATGGTAGCCACTGTTGTTTTTTTTTTTCCTCCTCAAGGATAATATTTAACCAGGACCCCGAGGCTGCTCTCACCCACCCAGGATTCGGCCAGAACAAATGACATGAGGAAATTAAAACCAGGGTGCTCTGCTATATTCAGCCTTAGTCACCTTTCATACTTCCGTACGTGATGTGTTCGGGGAAGGAGCAGTTGAGAATCTGTGAGATAACTGAATGTACCGTGTGAGTGTGTGTGTGTGTGTGTGTGTGTGTGTGTGTGTGTGTGTGTGTTTCTGTTGAGCATCAGGGCTCAACTGAATTCCAATATGGTGATAATTTTGGATAGAGACGTCACCATTCCCTCAGAATTTTGTTCTTGGCAGGAAAAGAGGGCTGAAGCAGGATACAGACAAATCACAGGACTCTGAAACTCTCTAGTGCAAAATACAACAGTACTACATCAATAGGAAAAGGGTGAGTTTGTTTTAATGATGTTGCTTAAATTTAAGCCAGTTTAACTCCTTTGTGGGAAAAATTAGTCCCCACGATGAATATATCATATTATTATACTTGTTATACTTGCCCGCTATGTGGAAAAAAATATTGGTTGATTTTGAATGTTAAAAACATTTGTTAAACGCGTTTTTAGAGGGTGAAATAATGTGTTTGTAGGGACAATTTTAAGCTGTGGATTTAGAACGAATTTAGGATGAGTATTTACAACAAAAGGACCTTGTTTGGGGGGGTTTAACTGTTCATTGTGATGAAGGAACATGTCACTCAGTCCAATGATTGGACGTTACAGATTTATGATCTATATCAGTCAGTTGGGATAGATACAATACTTTTTTTTACATGTTTGTTTGTGATACAATAGATGTAGAATATAACCAGGCTTATTCTTGCTTCAATCAGTTAGTCATTATGTAGTTACATTAAAAAAAGTCAGTATGCTTCAGTTCTCCACCATCCCTTTCGCCTCACCTCTCTCTTTGTCTAAACCGGCGTCCAGCTGTTTGGATGTGTCACTGGAGTACAAATGCTCCATTTCTTTTCTTTCTCCGTCATACACAAACAGCTGTCCCTTTTGTTCCAGTTCATCCGGTTGGTGCAAGGGCAAAACACTTGTGCCTCAGCCACTGCTGAGACTTGGGTTCGGCTCCCGGTTGTGATTCCCGACTGGTTGGTTGTAGCACCTGAGTGTTGGGTAGTTAAATCTAAGGGGGCTTGTTATACCCTTCCTGTGAAGGTGGCAGGTGGAAACAGACACGGTCGGTGACACAATGAGGAGGAGGCCGATGCCTGTGTCTGCCTTCCCAGGACAACAGCAATAACAAGTGAAATTGTGCTTTTCAAAATTGGGGAAGAAAAGGGTGAAAGGATTACAAATAAAGGAGCTGGAGTTGTCTGTGTCTCCATCAGGAATGAAACCATAGATTGTGGGAGAGGAAGGAATGGTGAGAGGGAGACGAGGGAGGGGGGCATCCACTGGAGACGGTTAGATTTGTGGCTTGCGTCACAGCAGGAAGTGCCAGAGATTAATTAAACTTACCCTGTTTTGGAGGTGTGTGTATATGTGAATGAATATGAGTCAGAGCAGTAATGAGTTGGGGAGAAAACATGTTAATTGCCTCCATGATTAATGCCAATTTGTAGGAACAAGGAATTTTTTACATAAAAAAAAACGCCACCTCCTGTAGCTGCACATGTGAAGAACAAAGGTGTCGTGAAGAGCTCTGTGATGAGCTGCGGAGCACATGCCTCATGCCCCCTGCAAGTACATGCACATGTGTACTTGCCGACTCGTGTGTAGCTGTGTTACTTTGTGTGGTATTTTCCCCACTGCTGGGTCAACTCTGTCTGCTTTTTCAGCTTAACCCCTGTTTTGCAACCCCACTGTGACCCCACGCTGCTGTGGTTCGCCTGAGGCTGTGAACCTGAAGGCCAAGACGGAAAATAGGGGGAAGGGGGTTAAATATTGGGTATTCATGAAGAAGAACACATAAGGCTTTCATGTCGAGCACATACTCTAGTTGGTCTTTGCATTCATTCTAGTACAAGCTCAAAAAATGTGACCAACACAGCATATTTATGCTGTGTTGGTCACATTTTATGCACATTTTATAGACTCTGTTTGTTTGCCATTTGATTGGCAGTACACTGTATGTGCTGTGAATATTTGTTTCCCATTATTTTCATTCTCGTGCTGGCCGACAATCTTGAAACCTAACCTGTTGTCGGCACGTGTTTGCATTAGACGCTGCATTGACGAGACCATTGATCTCGACAGTCCTGCCGATTTCAAGGTCAAAACTTCAAAACCGCCCTCTTCTCTTTTTCTTTTGTGTTTTTCTTTTCTCCCACTGTGTCTGACTCTCTCAAAAGCTCTCTGCATCTTTTGATTGATGATGATGATGATGATGATGATGATGATGATGATAAGCCCGCCTGATTGCAGCAGCCGGATCCACGCACAACATAAGCGCATCAAAATATGCACCCTCATCCCTCTCTCTTCTTTCTCTGTGTAGATGTTGTGGATGATGATTAAAGCAGTTTGAAGAGCGAAAAACAAAGCACGAACGCCGCTAATGATGAGAGAGCCTGATAGACAGTCATCGCCGAGGTCATCTGTCTGTGACTGACACTATCTGTGAGATCATCACCGAGCTGCTGCAGCAGCAGGTGTGACATCATTTGGGGGAGATGATGGCACAGAGCACAGCTCCATTTCACAAGTTGAAAGGGGAACACGTGACACACAGATAACCTTTCAGCATCGCGTGCGTGTGGACGTGTGCGTGCGTACGCGAGTTTTCTCCAGACCATTACCCGAAATTGGTTTACAAAACCTATGATGTCAGCAGGCTGTTTTATAGTGTATTTTTGGTGCCCTGTGAAACCGCAAGATTGCTCTATCACGTCCCCACAGTGCACAAATTTATCTTTCTTTAACCACTCATCATATTTATGTGTTTTATATTTATAGCACCCTCTCATTACTGCCGCACCTTTAACTTAACGCTCCCGCACGTTCGCAAGCAGAGACTGAATGAGAGGGGGCTGAATGTGAACGTTGTCATAATTTAACAAACTCATCTGTTTTCTTTATGGGGGAGGTAGTAACACTCAGACGTTATTTGTTGCACTTACACTTCATTCACTGGAGTAAGACTCAATATTGATCTATTTAAGAAGCTTGTGGAGGAGGGGTTTCGGATAAATGAATCATCACTTTCCAGCATTTAATATTATTGTTGTATATTATATTGTATATTATCATTGTTGTTTTATCCGTGACCACCTGCCCTGTTTTGTTGTGCATTTTTTAATTCCGTGCAGCTGCATGGAGCAGTTACATGCTAATTAAAAGTGTACATATTTGTGATGCTATTTATGCTGTCATGGCTGTTGAGAGAATTTTAACAGCTGCTTGGCGCACTGTTCCTCCCCAAGACGCGAGCCTGCCGGTGCAGTTTGAGGAGATGGATGTTTGGTCCCTTAAATCAAGTGTGGAATAAAGACGGACAAAGAGAGATAGAGGAGGCGAGGAGGGGCTTTTAATTGGAGGAGCCCGACGGCACAGTTTGGACCAGTGAAAGGACGAGTGAAAAGGAGTTGGTATGGAGACTGGGCGCAGACAGTCGTGCAGACAGGGGCAGAGGGAGAGCCAAAGGGAGGGGTTCGAGGGGAAGAATGAGTAAAACCTTAGTACCTGAGGCAGCGTGGGCTGAGGCCTGGAGCTGCTGGTGCCAGAGTGTGTTTTTACGAGCCTGTGGTCAGACGGAAATAAAAGGCAGCCGAGCAGTTGAATGGCATCGCACGCACGCACACGCCCGTGCACACACGGTTCAATGGCCTCTCAGAAAATCACAGTTTGGTTTTATAATGTCACACTTATTCGATGTCTCCAAGCCCCATAATGCAGTGTGACTGAACAAGCAGCAGACTCTCCCCAGTGGTCCAGAGGTAGCGAGTGAGGGAAGGAAGGGGATGAAAAGAAAGCAATAGGAGCACCTCTGTTTTCCATTTATTGGCAGCGAGGGTAGAGAAAGCGGTTCTCTCATGTTCTGTGGAGACAATATACAGATTTTATGGTCAGTTAGTCCAATAAGTTGACTTTTTTTACACAAATCCCTTTTCAAATCCCTTTTCTCTTCTTTTATAATGTCTCTTGCCCTGTCCATTATTGTATTTTCCACCTTTTTGTTTTGTCAATTCCTTTTTTATTTAATTTCTTATCATATCTCACAACAATTTATTGCGGATTATTGTTACAAGTAACCCAAAGGAGCGTACAAGTTAAAGCCATAATGCCCTAATAACAGTCTGACGAGAAACATTTTTTATTTATTTAAATGAAATAAGAAATAAGAGTGTTTGCAAAGTAGAAGCAGAGAGGACGCAAGGAATAGAAAATATTTTGGATCAGTCTTGTCAATGCTAATGCATAATAATGAACACAGGCTTTCTCTCCTATGTACTGTACGGAACGCAGAGAGTGGTTCTCAGTGCTGTTGCTATGGAAATACTGAACAAGTGATAGATTGTTGGAATGGCACTGAAAAAGATGTAAGATTTACCATTTACCCCCAGAAAAATAGACAAACCTTTTTACATCTTTTCCCACAGAAGTCTGTGTATAGTGCATACATGTGATACAATATAATGTAATACAACTCTTAGAAAATCCTTTATTGTAGCCTGATCAGTGTTAAAGGTAGAAATATCACAATAAACTAGCGAGTGATGATGTAAGCGAAATGTGTACACATTCTGCAAAATGACTTGCCTGCTCGGATCTATTTGATTCAACTGTTTGCAAACAGTAGCATGACTAATGTTGCGACTATGTCAGACCCATAGTCGCATACATCCACACATACATATATTCTCACACACACACACACACACACACACACACACACACACACACACACACACACACGACTATGTATACTTCATGTCAGTTATAGTTTATGGTGGACATCATATCCTGTGTTTGTCTCATTGAGTCTATATTTGTGCAAGTGTGTGTGTGCATGTGTGTGTGCATGCGTACACGTGTTGCATTGTTTTGTGGAGGTTAAGAGGCAAGTGTGTGAAGGGGACATTTCAGCAGCACATTTCCCAGAGGTCGTTGTGAAGCTAAACTCAATGGAGAGAAGGTGCAGCCAACCCATGTCAGTTGTTTGCATGTGAGTGGAGTGTGTGCATTGTTTTATATGCAATGTCTGTATGAGTGAAATTGCTGGCCGTGTGTGTGTGCGTGTGTGTGTGTGTGTGTGTGTGTGTCTGTGTGTGTGTGTCTGTGTGTGTCAGAGAGCAAGGTGGAACGATAAAGACTGTGTTCTGTCTTTTTCATCATTAGCATTCCTCAACTTTGATGGACAGTATGTGTGTGTGTGTGTGTGTGTGTGTGTGTGTGTGTGTGTGTGTGTGTGTGTGTGTGTGTGTGTGTGTGTGTGTGTGTGTGTGTCTGAGAGAGAGAGAGAGAGAGAAGATCTTTTCACTTGAATTGTTTAGATGGAGGGGAATATATTTCCCCCTTCAGTGGTAAAGTGCTTTCAGCACTGTACTATTAAGGGCTATTGTTAGAGTTACCCATGACCTGGTCAGGGCATCTTTGTAAGTGTTCATGTGCCAAGTGTTCTTCAGACTCTACCCATTAATAAGGGAGTACTCAGCCATGGAGTTCACCTTTTCCCCTATAATTGCTCTCTCCCTCTGTCATCCTCCTACCCCCCCCCCCCCCCCCCCACACACACACACCCACACACCCACACACAAACACACACACACACACACACACACACACACCATTCATACTATGGTAGGTTTTAAATTTGGAGTGTTTATCAGACAAAACATGAAATGTTCAAACATTGCCTTTTCATTCTGACATATATAGATTTGAAACCGGTCAACAACTTATTTGCAGGAACCAGTTCGTATAGTACTTTCCCTTGAAATGTAATACATTGGAAGTAGTGTGTGTGTGTGTCTGTCAGGATAATTATAACAATTCAAAATGATTTTTAATGTACTGTCATTGACCAGGAATTTGTTTTTGGAGACACTGTTGCAGACATATTCATTACCACCATTCGTACATACAGGCACAACAGAACGTCATGGTCAGCTCATAGGGGTGTGTGCACTGCGATGGTGTGTGTGTGTGTGTGTGTGTGTGTGTTTGTGTGTATGTGTGTGTGTGTGGTGGGGTACTGCAGTGTTTTATTGCGGTAGACCGCCTCACTTTTCAAAGGGTGGGAGAGTGAAGAGGAGAAGGATCATGGGTGGGCCCCACAGAGACCCTTTAGAGATGGAGACACCACTTCAGACAACACTCAGCCTTCACAACATGGAGGGAGGAGAGTCGATAGAGGGTGAAGGGGGAGACTGGATATCAGATTTTCCACAGAGTTAGATGATCATCAGTGCCTGCGCGTGCATGCGTGTGTGTGTGTGTGTTTGTGTGTGTGTGTGTGTGTGTGTGTGTGTGTAGAGCAGTGGTAGTAGTGTTTGATTTGAGCATTTGCCAACTCGAGTCTAGGTGTTATTCCCTCAGCTCCAACAGTTACATGCTGAAATTTGTCCTGGTTTTACATCAAGAATTTCCCAGCAGTGCTCAGGAGGTTGTTTACCAAAGACCGTTTTTTAAATGGATTGCCTCTTTCTAAAATATATGTTGATATACAAATGCAGCTATTTACTCTACTCTCACTGGACGTGTTTACCCGAATAGAAGTTGTATCTGTCCTCCTCCCACTCTGTCATTTTGTGTCTTTTCTCCCCCTTTTTGCTGTCTCTCGCGCTCTGCTTCGCTCAGTCACACACACGTTTATACCTATTTTCACATCCGTCTCTCCGCGGAGGCCTCAGCCATTAATTGTGTCCCAGACTGGGAACAGACAGAACGTGTGGCTGGGAGTGCTGGGTGTAACTTGAAGAGAGGCAGGCAAGGCCGGGCACAACCGTCCCCCCCGAGGAGGGAGTCACTCTCTCATATCGCTGCCCACATCCATCCTCAGAAAAATCGCCGTAACTCACCGCTGAGTTTTCAACCGTCCCTGAAGATGTTAGTCACCAGAAGAAAATGGGTTGTTTCCTTGAGGTTTAACGCAGCAGAACAGTGCATGCGCTATTAACAGGCAACAGTAGAATTGTTGTCTCTTGAAAACCTGCTTTTCTAAATGTTTACTCACAATTTGAATGTCAGTCAAGGGTTTCACTGCAGTCTACAGAGAATAATTGTTTCTGAGAGATGTCTTTTATTTGGCAGTGTGCTGCTCTCTTTGTTCCTCTGCAATAGGACTCAAACCACTACTTCACTGCTTTGTCTCACTTCTCCTCCTGTCCTTGGTCCAAATCATATCTCCCCTTCCTCTGTCCTCTTTTGCCTTTTTGTTATATGGTTATATTTCCCAGTTGTGCAGAATTTACCACGTTTATGTAATCATCATTTCAGCTGAGTTTTATTATGCTTCTGTCTCCTCAGCTTCTTCTGTATTAATTGCTAATGTACTTTTTTTTCATCAAACCTTTCCCAGCACCGAGAAGATAATGAAATATATGGAAAATAATGTAAATGTGTTTGTGCGTGGGCGCACAGTAGGCAATATGTGAATAATTTTGCTAGTCTCGAACATTTTGCTAGTTTAGCATTGTGAAGCCGCTGGTGTTGGAAAGATACGATTTTTACTTTGCATAATATTTGGTAACGGGTCTCAATAAAGTCTATGAGGGAGCTTATATTCAGTCAGCACGATTAATCTCACGAATTGTTTTGTCTCCGCAGTTGACATCAGAGCAGCTAGTGATGCTTTTGGAGCTTCTGTTGGAGGAATCGGAGCTGAGAGTGGCGACAATGCGTGCGCTGCTGACGACATACAACCTACAGAATCAAGACGCTGAGGTAAGACCACACACGCACACACAATACTAGTGCACGTACAGTATCCCCCCACATACAAACGACTAACCATAGATTGTATATAAAAAGGGACGTAGACACCGGGTACGGGAAATGAAGCCAATGCAGAAAGTGCCTTAAACCTGTATTCTCTAGAATGACCAGCAGAGGGCGACTCCACTGGCTGCAAAAACATGTCAGTTTCTACAGAATTGTACGAGAAAGTGACTCTACTTCTTTCGTAATTTATAACATCAGCAAACATTTTCCTAAGAGGTTTATTGTTTCAATCTCTAGTTTCACATCTTCAATTAAGGCATGATGTGCATTTCGTAAATTCTGATCTCATTAGAGTCAAATAGACAATAAAACTGAAAAAAAATAAATATGCATTGGAGCGTCGATACAGCGAGATTGACAGCTAGTACCGTCCAATAGGTGCAAGGTTGCAGGTGTGGGTGGACGTGCAGTGGACTCCAAGTCAAACCCTTAGGGTGACATTTCATTTTTTCCTTTAATTTGTCACCCATGATCTGTACGTATCCAAGCTCTCACAATCTCAAAAATAAAAGTACATCTCTGTCCCTATCCCTACACACAATGTTTAGTAATGTGAAGTAATTCCTGCTGTAAAAGCAGCACTCTTCTTTACAACCGCCTTCACTGACTAAGTCCCACAAGTATTTGCTTCATGTTTTAGGACTGCACAGAGTTCCTTAATGATACTATTAACATTGTTTGCGTGTGTGTGTGTGTGTGTGTTTGTGTGTGTGTGTGTGTGTGTGTGTGTGTGTGTGTGTGTGTGTGTGTGTGTGTGTTCATGGCTGTCTGTGCTCTTCTGCTGTGTGTGGACAGCTCACAAGTTCCTCACTGTACAGCATCTCTCTCTCTCTCTCTCGACACAGCTGCTGCAGAGCCCGTAAACTGCCACACTATAACCTCCATCATTAACACACGGCTTTTCTTGAAAGAAAAGATTTGACGCATATTTATTTTTTGAACAAGTTCATATTAATCATATGAGCTGTTCTGACGGAGCAGTAATGTATATAATGGGGCTCAGATGTCCTGCTGTACCGAGCCGGCTGACTACATGATTAGTTTCCCACAAATAAAAAACAGTGCATCTATAATTCTAGAATCCGAAAGCGTAATATGTTTCAGAGACTTGACGTCTTTCGTTCATTGTATTACTTTTCATTTTTCATGACGGACCTCACGGCCACTGGCCGAGGTCACTCTGCGTTTGCCCTCGGGTCCGGCTTTAGGTTTTAGGCCTCTTTAGTCCGACTTCCTGGCAGATGAAAGCAGATTTCTCCTCTGCAATTTCCAGGAAACAACTTCCAGTGTTTTTCTAAAAATACACAGGGCCATTATGCACATTGTCATGCATGGAAAAACACACACTCACACACTCACTTACACAGGCACACACACAGCTGCACACACCTGTCTCAAGGCAATGGTCCAGCCCTAATGTTAGTCATCTCATTCAGAAGAGGTTAATCACCTACACCCCTTCTTATAAATGTGGCCATTTATTCTACTCTCTCGCTCTTTTTCTTGCTTTCTTTTTTCCTGCCTCCACTTCTCACACAGCTTTTCTTTGTCTGAGACGACATCCTCTCCAGAAGATTGATGGTTGATCTGTTTAAAAATTCCTGGATAAATACCGGACTGAGTGCCGTTCCGCCTCTGTAGCCCCTCGCTGTTTACCTCAGAGAGGACGAAAAGCTTTTCAGTGGATGAATATTGGATTATCGGAAATAACTGGGATGGTTTCTGAAAGGCGGGTAGTAATGCGTTGACCCCAAATGCATTGGGATCCGACTGATTGATCATCTGAAAACTTGGAGGAATCAGTAAAACTCCTGCGATTCCTCTTATGTGGAAATTGATACCACGTGAATGACGAGAGTTTTGATATTTTGACAAAACAACATGCTGATACATATTGTTTGACAGCCTGTTTGTTCTGTGCTCAACATATCTCACCGCAGGCAGAGCCGAACAGAGTTTAAGTGAGACGCTGTACAGTAAAAGAGACAAAGGAGCTGGTATTTGGGTTGAAGGTGCTGCGACGAGTGGCGTGCGAGCTCAAGTTTCCCTGTGGGATTTGCGTGATCGCGTTCACAATAGTCAAAAGGAATATGTGGCCGACCACCAGTGTGCGTGCGGCGCGACTGTTGTGTGAACGGTGTGAGTGACCATGAATACGTGTATGAGCGCCAGAGCATGTGTTTGCATGTATGAGAGAGTGTGCGTGACTTCCTTTCATATGAGCCTCATGTGATGCCATGGATGCTGTGTGACCCCCCCCCCCCCCCCACATGCATATGCATGTGTGCGTGCGTGTAGTTTGGGTTTTGTGTACTTTCACACGTGTGTGTGGAAGGCCATCTGTTGGTCAAGCACACTGGGTGTATTGTGTAGCGGCGTGCAGGTTCGGTTTACTCCTCCAGCGACTGGAGGCTCCACGAGACCACATCAAGAACCGTCTGGTGGAACTCACCACGACGCAGAGGAGAGGAGACAACAGAACAATGGGGGAAAGAGTAATCAAGAACGAACCAAGTAAAGGAAAAACAAAAAAAAAAAGTCACCTCAAGTTTATTTATACAGCCTTTTAATCAAAGTGTCTCAAAGGGACTTGACTGGAAACAAAAGCAGCTCTTCAAGTGAGCAAATACACTCAAAAAACCCTCAGAGGGATTACAAAGGAAGAAATCCCTTCCAGGCCTAATAGCAGCCATTGGGCTAATGACTAGAGAGAAAGAAAGAAAAAAATGGAAACAGTTTATCAAGTACTAGTTCGACATTTTATTTGCTGACACAAAAACGAAGTGGACAAGTCGAGACGCACCATAACGCTGCAATTACACCTTCACTCCATGTCTCTGCGTGTGTCTCCTCAGTCTCAAACCCTGAATGTATGAGATGTGTGAGATTGTTTGTCATGCAAGCGAGCACGAAGTACGTTAACTTGAGTTGTAGTGTGTGTGTGTGCGTGCGTGTGTGTGTGTGTGTGTGTGTGTGTGTGTGTGTGTGTGTGTGTGTGCGTGCGTGCGTGCGTGTGCGTACGTGTGTGTGTGTGTGTGCGCGCGTGCTTGCGCTTGCGTGTGTGTGTGAGGATTGGCGGCAGAGGAGGGTGAAGCAGGGGTGTGGGTGCAGTAATAAATGAAGGAATCTCACTGTGTAATTGCATGTGCTGTCAGAGAGAGGGGCCCAGCGAAAGGAAACCGAGTAAAAAAAAAAAAGGAGAGGTGCACCAGGCAGCTGCTCTGCCCCAGGGCTCTCCCCAGGAATGTAACCCAGCGCCGGGAACAGCTGCTGGGGCTTCGCAGGCCAAAAGGGCATCGATGGCACCAGAGGGCACACACACACTGTACTTGATCGTGCACACGCCCACACTCTCCATTTACAGACACCACACAGTACACTTAACTTGCACTTTTCTGCCTTTTGTCGGGTCTGCTCCGGGATTGTCGCAGCGCAAACCAGAGAAGAGAAAATATGTGGCAAAGGACAGATTTAGAAGTTGGACAAAGGGAAGTAGAAATCCCTTCTGAGACCAATTAAGCTCATGTTTATTTAGTAGTTTGCAGAGTTAATGTGAGGATTTAAGTGCGTCTGTAGTGAATGAAGAGAGCGTTGCTCAGTTTCCATTATCGTGCTGCATAAATAGGTGGAAGGCAGCGCAACACTTCCGGCACAAAAAAATGAGAGCAAAAACTCCTATTAAGAGTCTTCACGCACTGACACAGCACTGCGATCCATTTGGCTCCTTTGTAGAATGCTCCAAATGAATCTCTGTACGAGCGCTGTAGAAAATGCCCAAAGCTTGAGCTGCTGAAATAGAATCAATCACCCAAAATCCCACACTTGGTTGCCGTACTCTCCAAAGGACTAGTTTATTATCCTGAGTGTGGAGGAGATTGAAACACCCACAAAAAAAAAAACAGCCAAGGGAAACTGTCAGGCTTTAAAGTAGCGACAGTGCTTTGAAAGATTTTTCATCTGGATTTTTTATCGTTCTCCTGTCTCTTTTATCATCTTGGCTGTCTCCGCCACAAAACTATAGCCACACACACGCATGCGCACGTGCACAGACGGACCCGCGCGCACGCTCATAGCCGATGATGAAGGATGACGGCCGAGGCAGGGACAGAGCCGGTCTCTGATCTCTCCTGTAACTGCGCAACAGAGCTCCTATTGATCCTCTGGGAGAAAGGCCAGGCATTAGCTTTCACACACACACACGCACACACATACACACACACACAAATACGCACATGCACGCGTACAGTAAAAAAAAAACACCTATTTACGCATTGCGAATACACACACGCACAGAGTGACAGATTTAAAGAGCACTTTTAAACGTGAACTTTAGATTGACACGGCATCCGCTCTGAAGCAAATGTCACGACTGCTAATCCTCTGATTCTGTTCGAACCTCTTCATCGCCAGTGGAGCTTCCAGCGTTGTCAGACGAGCTGTGTGTCTTCTGTTACTGGCATCGAGGGAGATCTGTTCACATTCATGTTTGAGTGCACCGGCCAAAAACATGCAAATAAAATAGCTTCCAACATGGCAACTTTTGGAATATGATACATATAAATAACTTATGCGCCTATTTATTATCTGTTTGAACTGTGCCTAGGAAGGTATATGCAATTTGGTAAAGGTTTCATGTGGTCATCAGCTTTGAATGAGCAACATAAACTCTCAAATGACCTTCTGCCGTGACCTTACATAACATAACATTAATAACATCATGGCCACTGTAGAAACTGATACCTGAGATATTCTTGGCTCTTTGTTGGTCCATGTTGACAATTATCCAGGGACAATTTTCCCATAACTATCTTATTTAGGAGGTTTTTCCATTTCAATGTGAAATTTAAAATGAATAATTGATTATTTGTGTTTCATTAATAGATGTATTGTTTCTTTTTTGTTTCCCTTTTTTCCTTCCAGGTGCGTCATCGCTGGTGCGAGCTGGTGGTCAAACATGGACACACTCAGGCTTACAGAGATGTGGAACACTTTCTGGTCCATGACCAAGTAAATGCTCACAACTTTTGAACTTTGTGATCAAATGAAAAGCTTACACATTAAAAATTCTGAAAGAAAAGCCTTCATGAACCGTATGTTTGCATATGTGTGTCCCAGGCCATGGGTGTGTATCTGTACGGGGAGCTGATGGTTCACGAGGATCCTGAGCAGCAGGCTCTGGCACGTCGCTGCCTCTCATTGGTCCGGGAGGAAATGGACCAGTCGGCGCGTCGAGTGGTGGAGGAGATGATCTTATAACATTGGAGGTGACGGCTCATCCTCAGTTTTTTCATTGGCTGCGTGACAACCATGCTGTGTTTCGTGCCATTTCCGTGTCCCCGGTAGAATTCCCTCAGTTAAGCTCAGAGATCCATATTGTCCCAAAAGAAAAACTCAAATTTTACTACTTTTGAACTTTTATTTCTCTCTTCACAAATGTGGAGCTGTTTATTTCATCAGTGTTCTGATGGCTTTCATTTCATATGGACAGACTTTACATCAGCAAGTCTCTGGACATGCTGAATCAGAAATATTTATAAATAAAATATTTGTGTAGGTTTATGAATTCCCCGTCATCTGCTCAGGGTTTTCACTTGTTTCATCTTCACTGTTCAGTTTGAAACTAAATGTCTTTTAATTGGCTGATGTTTCTAACTGGAAAGAACCAATAACATATCGGTATAAAGCTGTTTTCATACATGTCTGGGTCCGGACATTTTCCAGAGTTTGCCGTCCACGTATTAAGGACGCAGCAGGAGATTGTCCGAGTCAGACGCCCACTTAAAATTTTCCTGCTGTATTCCTGCTGCACACTGGCTCACTTGGAAATGTTTTTGGAAATTTTGATTAATGGGCTGGCAGGAAACGTTCTGTAAAATGTCCGGAGTGGACATTTGCGTTCTCGCATACAGGCCTCCTGGAAGAGTTCCGTAAAATGTCTGAAAGCAGCTCAATAAGGCTTGAATGGCCTTCAGTAATGCAACAGCAGAATGTTCCTGCATTCTGCCTCATCTAATCATCTTTAGCATTAAGATCTCAAGCTAATTATTGTTGTTTTCCTTCTTCAGTTTTCTAAATTTTAAAGTCACTGCCTCTATCTCATATCTGACCTTTTAATTTGAAACGGCTTCTGTAAAAAGAGACCTTTGTGTTGGATTGATCCGGATTCCATCTGCCCCAGCGGACAGTCCACACTTGAGTCACTCGGCTACCTAAACGGCACATTCCTTCCTGAGCCCACTGAGTGTGTGTGTGTGTGTGTGTGTGTGTGCGTGTGTGTGTGTGTGCGTGTTTGTAGACTCAGAATGGGGCCTTTTCCGTGGTTTCACGGCAGCGCCGTCAGGATGTGTTTGTCAGAGAAGGAATTCGGGAATGTGTTCCTCAAACAAACGAGGGAGGGAAGATAGAAAAAAGAGAGCTAACGGGTCAGCAGGCATTTTGTGAGGGGCTCGGGGACGGACTCCGCTTGATGTGGGGTGATTTTTATACTCTTGACCTTGAAATTCCTCCTGTGTGCGTTTGCGTGTGAATGCACAATCAAACCTGTCAGCCAGTGGGCTTCTGGACGACTCGGAACAGTGACGGGTTTATTGGCCTTACACTAAATGAAAGGAAGAGAGAAATTTATGGTTTGGAGAGACGGAGGGACAGAAGAGGGAGGAAGAAGGGAGCGGAAGGGAGGACCGGAGTGAAGACGGGTCTCTTTTAAGCTGCTGATCTTTTCATAACTGTCCTGGAGTTACTGACACCAACCTTTGAATAATGAGAGCAGGAGTTACACGGGTCCTGTCTCAACATTTCAAGTACAGTTGCTTGTCTGTTCTTCAAAGCTGTTGAACGTAGTAGTACATAGTAGTATACTATACAATACATTTATTTACCTTATATAATATTATTTTCTATTTATATTTTGTATATATTTTTGTTTTGGGGGTAATTTGAAAAACATATGTAAATATCCACATCCAACTGTCGAAAAATTCTGATATTGATAACTCTGATTGGTATGTGGAAATTCTTGATCTCTGTCCCCTGTCCGCTTCAGAACAAGGGATAGCAACTTTTACTTCAGGTTATTAAAATCAAATGAAAATGAAAGTAACCCTAATTAACGTAATATACATTTTAAGAAAGATTTGGACAAAGGGGCATTTATTGCTTCATATACCCTGATTTCTTAAACTTCCACTTTTTCATGAAGACCCCGACCTGAGCGACTCACTGCACTAAATCCCTTTTAGGCCGGGACCAAGCCACTACAAGACAGCCTTCTATGTTCAGAGTTCAGACACACACACACACGCACAAAAAGAAGCTTTATGCATTTGCACAGGATGTTAAAGGCTTTCTAGACAAGTGCTCCGCATCTGGCTCAGTACTGATAAATCTCTCTCACACACACACACACACACACTCCCTTATGTAGCGCCTATCTGTCTGTGCCTGCAGATCTCTTGTCATCATCCTTCACCTCCTCACTACACCTCCCCGTGGAGCCACACCACAGAGTAAAGGAGGAAAGAAATGGGGCAGCAAAGACCAAAAGAGAGACAAATAGAACAGATACAAAAGAAACAAAAGGATTTAGAGACGAATGTCCCAACTTTTCACTGCTGCCTCCCATTGGACTGAAGCGGGCGAGCCTCCGTAAACATCGATGGATCACGGTGGTCAGCTGAGCCTGGGTCCAAATCTCTCTCCAATTAAAATGATGGATGAACGGATCTCCTCACTGCTATTGCATATTGCACTGCGGGGAGATGGATTTATGTTTTAGTGTCCGGTTTGTGTTTCGCCCATTGTCCTTTCTTAAGTGGAATAGTCATCGTCCCTGCCTCCCTACCCACCACCCACACACACACACACACACACACACACACACACACACACACAAGACCACAGTACAGTGGGATCGGGCTGAGGCACACTGAGGGGGTTTTAAGTGAAAACAACATGTCTCTCGTGGCACACTCCCCGCTCGGTTTCGAAACCTAAAAAGCACAACCCTCTAAGAGAGAAGGGTGGTCTCCCCCTGTCCCTTTTTTTCCCCCCTTTATTTTTCCCTCTCTGCTCACTCTCTCGTTCTTTCCTTCCCCTGGTACATGCCTTTGGAATCCCTCTTGATCCGCTTAATGAGGGGCATATCGCCGGGTTAGCCAAGCGTGGCGAATGGGAGAGGAGGAGAGGGGTAACCAAGGAAATGGTGTGCGAGAGAGAGAGAGAGCGAGAGGATCTACAGGTCTGGTCTCTCGAGACTGCGCTCCGATGGCAGACATGAGGGCGAAAGAAGGAGAAAGAACAAAGAAAGTTCGAGATTTTTATGTTTTTCTGGGTGGTGCAGGTCAGCGGTGGACTGAACCTGGACGTGAGGCAGCGAGAGAGAAAGAAGATCTTGTTCTTTCATGTCTGGGCTGTGAGGGTTCCTGGCGTGCTGATTTGTGACTTATGATAAAATCACATTGCCAGGGATTACCACACAGCCCTGATCCAGCCGGCTGCTATGGCAACCACAGCCCCTCCTACACACACACACACACACACACACACACACACACACACACACTCACTCACTCACTCACTCACTCACTCACTCCCCCACTCCCCCAAAACTTAAAACTAAAGAAGTCATGATTATCTGAGTGTGTGTGATTGTGTTTGAGGAGTTGATTTTGAAGTGTAAAGGGGAAAAAAAGGATGACGAGGGAGCCAGAGGGTCTTGATGTGGGTGTTTCGTAAGTGTGTGTGTGTGTTTCGTAAGTGTGTGTGTGTGTGTGTGTGTTTTGTAAGTGTGTGTGTGTTTCGTAAGTGTGTGCGCGCACACGTCAGTCAGCCAGACAGGCAGTGTTTGTACCGTCTCTTCAGCCAGGCACAGAGCTTAGCTGATTGGTGAACAGTGATTGATTTCCTCTTTGTTCACAGTGGCTAAGTTCTGCACCTGAGGAGAGCATGACCCAGACAAGCAGACACAGGGAGACAGCGAACGGGCGTGAGAGACACAGAGGAGACGTGTTTTTACAGCGGTGGCGTGTGTGTGTGTGTGCAGACACTTTAATTATCTAATGTGTGCTTATACATTTCAGTCACAGAGCTCCTTCCCCTTTGTCCTCTGCTTTCTGCCTCCTTACTCGATTGTCCTGCGTCCGCTTCCACCTCTCCCCTTCTTCGTCTTATCTCATTTCACATCTCCCCCCCCCCCCCCTTCCGCTCTGCACATCCCATCTTTTTTTCCCCAGCCCGGTCCAACCTCAAGCACAAATAGCTCTCCCCTCATTTGACTGCGAAACTTCCCGCCGAGACTCTCTTTGCAAATTCAAATTGCCGTGCCACATTGCTAATGAGCGCCGCGCTTCACTTTGTTCGTTGTTCTTTCATCTTCCTTCCTCGCGCGCTGTGCTCACACCTCTCTCTCTCTCGCTTATGTCTCATTTTAGTTGAGTAGTATAAAAGGT
The DNA here is from genome assembly GCF_022379125.1 of Scophthalmus maximus. Taxonomy (NCBI): domain Eukaryota; kingdom Metazoa; phylum Chordata; class Actinopteri; order Pleuronectiformes; family Scophthalmidae; genus Scophthalmus; species Scophthalmus maximus. Next base: position 9,800,286 of record NC_061533.1, on the reverse strand, counting down.
AATTCTGCGGATGATGCCGGTTGCACGCTCTGTAGCTCTATTGAAGGTGAGAGCTGAGAACCTCAGGAGAGAGACTGTGCTTCCAGTGCTAATGAGGCCTGGGGAGACCCAGACGCTGCTTAATGCTGCTGACGGATATTTCATCAATCAGGGAGCAGTCGGTTTAAATACCTTTTTTTTTTTCTTCACTTTTAAGTAGTGATGTGGTCACACTTAGGGGGTTGGAGTAAGTTGTCTGGTAGCCGCTGTTTGCATATCTGTAAAGGTCACCACACGTCAGCGGTTCACGGTGACTTGAACTCTGAACTCGCATCAGTCCATCCTTCACCTTGAGCCAATGTTCACGCCAAATCTGGAGATGTTCCCTCAAGTTGTTCGCGTGATACCGCATTCACAAGAATGTGACGTTCATGAGGTCACAGTGACCTTGACCTTCGGCCACCAAAATCGAATCCGGTCAACCTTGAGTCCATATGAAAATGAAAGGCCCCTCCTTGCGATGTTGTATTCACCAAAACCGAATGGATGGAAAACCCAGAAGTGTAATAGCTCCACCACAGCTTCTCAACAGCGCAGAGGCATAAAAACATATTTTAGTTTTTTGGGGGGTTATTTGCAGTGACTTGGCAGCCTCACATTCATGTGGAGACTCTGGGTTTTTGCCTTTTCTCACTGTTTGTATTCCTTATGCAAACAGGACTCTTAGTTACGCTGAACCAGCTGCCGGCTGCGATCGTATCCATCTTCTCTTCGACCTCACAGCAAGAGAGTAAATAAGCATTTTTCCCAAAACGTCAAACTGCTCCTTTAACTTAACAGCAAATTCAGACACAGCGGGGGTCAAAAAGGTCGAAAGGGGCCATCAAAAAAATCACTTCCCACAAAGCGCTTGGGGGTTTAAAACCTTAAATCACGCTGGCGGTGAAAAGTGCCGCCTGTACATCCCCGACTATTGATTTCTGATCTAATCTCATCTCGAGGAAGCCGAGATCCATCGAGCAGACGGCTCCTCACACAACACGCGGCCGCGCTGTGAATGAAAACCAGACCGAGGTGTCAAAGACGGAAATCCCAGCAATGATTTCAGAGCCTTCCATTACTCGGGTACGTCGGTTTCACTTTATTGTGACAATTTGGTGCGTCTCAGGTCGATTTACTGTGCGATATGAGCTTCTATTGTTATGTGTATGTGTATGTATGTATCTGAGGCGCTCAGGAGGGGAATGCTCTAAAAAAAAAAATATATATATATATATATATATATATAAAATATAACTCCGATATTCAGTCATTGTTACAAGTAAAAACATGTCTACGTGTTTCAGCCATAGAGGGCTTTTGTCAGGGCTAACTACATGTTTTTGTTTTTTTCCCTCTGCAATGTTTTTAATTGTGACAATGACTGAGTAATATTAAACATATCACACTCCTGAGTGCCTCAGGTCTCTAAATGAAGGTGCACCAGACGGACACCCTTTCACACCCGGGCAGCACTCTAAACTATTTTGTTTTTCATCTAGGCTTCTATTGTTTTATCTCGGATGAGAGGGATAGAAAAGGTGGGATCCCATGAAACAAGAAGGTTTCCCGAATCAGTCCTGATAAGCTTTATCCAAAAAACAATGTAGACTAAGGAAACCGGAGCAATGTTTGTCACGCAGGTTTCTGTTTACCTCGCGCCGCCTGCCAAAAACAATGATCAATAAATCTCAGTCTGTAAACTTCAAACAATGTCTCAGAAAAACTTTGGCTAACACCCGATATCTGCTGGTGGAATCCACGGCTAAGAATGAATCATATAAAAACTGAGAATAACTTACAACACAGATTTTTGCTGTAATGTGGGCGCAGTCCACCAGAGTCCACTTTCCCTGTGATGTTCTGATTCCGATTGATCAAAACAGTGACAGATGGCTGAGAGTGTATTTTAAAACGGTCCAGTCCTTCTTTTGGCAGAATCAGAATCGGAGTCCGCCCCGAGGACGTATTACAGCGTTCCATATTCACAAACGACAAAATGGCGACTAAGCGAGGACAGATGTGTAAATTAGAAATGAGGGCCATGTGGAGCCTGCCATTTTTAGACCCTATATTTAGGGCCCGTTAAAAGAGTAATGACCATCAAAGGCCTGTGAAAAGAGAGGAGCTGCGATTGGAGCCCATATCGAAAAGGTGATTTATTACACTCTAATGGGAGGGAAATGGTTTCTGCACATCAAAGGACAAGGCAACAGTGTCCGGAGACACCGAAAATAAACGTATTCGGCCCACACACCGCCAGTCCCTCCTCATCATCACGCAAACCTGACTGTGTGAAGCTGTTCAGTTCAGTTTCAAAGTACATATATATATATATAAATATATATATTTATATCCAACTCCTTCAATTTTAACCGATGCCGTATGTGTGTACGCTTCTCACTGACGGTTGTGGAATGTGATTTTGATGGATTTACTGTCTCTGGTTTTTTTCGCCAACAATGTATGAATAATGTTGGATTGCTCCACCATGTCAACCACACCTTTCAGCACCACCTAGTGCAAATCCAACGATCTCAGCAGTTTAAATGAATCGACAGTATCGGGGGGGGGAGTTCATATGGGTTTGGCAGAGGAGGACTGAGGAGCCTGAGCTGGCACTTCATTACAGACACTGAAGAAAGAAAGAAAGAAAAAAACGTCGATGGCCGACCGGGGCCTCATGAGACATTTGGGCTTGGCCTCCTGTGCCTACTGAGCTGATAATCAGTCCTACAGAGCCACTGGCTCAGTTCAGCAGGAACAGGAGTCCAGTCCACTCACCGGCGAACCAGAGACGACACCGGCCCCCGGCCCCCGGCCCCGACACTGTAGCAGATCATATACCGATCTCTACAGCAGGATTTGTGCATAATGACAATAATAATAGCAGCATATCTAATAGCGTGCCCAAGAATCGGTAATTATTAAACTTGGTATAGTTTCATTTTGCTAAAGGAACGTTCCAGAAAACTTTCACCAATCATAATTATTTGGGGACAAATCTGTGACAAACACATTTACTCTGACATTTTGGGAATTCAGTAGTCACACTGTTTGACTATAGTCGGTTATTCGTTCAACACAGACATCTCTATTCTTGATTTGCATTTTCATATATTGCTAAAACGTTTGATGGGTGATTCATTCTGAGGTTTTTCTATATGTTTTTAACTGTTGTCTGCACAAAAGAAGCAATTGAAAGATGTTTCTGGGAATACACTGAGTTGTGGCGCTAAAGGTATTGGGTTATGTATCGACAGATTATGATATGCTTGCAGTTAGATGGTCAGTTAGTCAGTTGTGTCAAGAATTTAGGAGATCTTATTTAAAACATGTTGGTCAATCTGTTACCAGATTCTGAAATGCGCCTCTGAAATCCAGTGCACGTCAGGTTCCGTCTCTTTGGTCATTATTCATCTAAAATTGGATTATTGCTCTGCGTTGAATTCACACAGTAATCAATTTGTCTTCACATCAGGTAACAATAAATGTGCAGCTGGAGGATCGCAGACATCCACCAAATATTCTGTAACGCTCCAATCGGTCCCTATCTTTCTCTTCCAGGTGGCTGACTGCAGACGGAGATGACAGGAGTTTGGCACACGGGAGCGGATGAGGGCCCAGAGCTCACCTCCTCTTCCTCTGTCGGGGGGGGGGGGGGACGCTGCAGAGTCGTGAGCACCAGAAGGCTGCGCTCTTACTCTACGATCAAGGCCAACTGGCGAGGTTTAGAGAACAGCAGCTCTGTTCATTCAAGTCTAAAGAAATGTGTGTGTGTGTGTGTGTGTGAGAGAGAGAGAACCACTAACAATACAAGTTGTGTACAATTAGAAACATTGTTGTTGCCTCCATTCCAAATTTCACCACATTTCAAATCTGCTCAAAATAATAGATCATGGGTGAAGACGATATTTCATATAAAATGACCTCAGATGTTTCTGTGTGTGTGTGTGTTTAGTCTGAAGCCATGATCCGGTTCTGAAGAGTTTAGTCTGGAAACCTTTCCAGGTGAATGTTTTCATACATAACAAATGACTCGACTTCACTCGGGCCTGTAACGGCGAAGAATAATATACGATAGACGAGGCTCAGGGTTTTTCTATACATACAATTGATGGTTCTGTTACTGCTGTGTAAAAAAAAAATAATGGTATGCTTTTTCTTGTAAATTGTTTTTATATCTTCATGTTGAAATAAAATTGATTTCTTAAACAACCTTTTTTTTTTTTAAGCTCATTCCATCACTGAAGGAGCAGAATTTGGAGATTGTTGCCTATATTGCAGATTTTAGCCGGTTTGTTGACTCATAGATGCATATTAAAGAATTATACATTGGTTGTTTAATGTATTCATGAATTCATTTTAACCACCTCGCAGTTGTGTGACTCCACCAACTAGTCAAAGTTGAAGTTAACATCCACGGCTGGCCAGACTCACATGTAGTGAAGGCGTTGAAGGATTTTTATTTTAAAAGACATAAAAGGTATTTAGCTATGGACAAAAAAACAGGTAACACATTTTTTTATCCACAACCCAGTGCAAAAAAGATATTAGATTTCTGAATTTAAAAAGTTTGTTTCACAAACTGATGTACAAGGTCAGACGTGTTTATTGAGACGACAGTAAAAAGATCATTCATAAAACAGAACAGCATCTTTCTTCAGTAGCAGTCAACCATTTCAGAATTGCAGAAATTGGATCATTACTCAAATCCATTTTAAAAAATGAACTTAGAATTGTTCATTATTAAGTTGATAAACATTTGATGTTTTTCAGATTTTCAAATGAGAAAGATATTTGCTGTTTTCCTTTGGTCTTACAGTAAATTAAATATTTCTGGGCTTTGCACTGGTCGGACAAAACAACAGATTCGTCAGCAATGAAGGTAATCGTCAGTCGTGGCTCTAAACCACTGACAGTTATGGATCAAACACAGAGGAGTCTTTACAAACAATGAAAACAACAGAAAAATGTAAAAACACATTTTATCATAAACTCAGTGCTGTTGGAATATGTCTCATGTAAACATTCTAGCACAAATATACAAAGGTAAATGGCATCTGGTGTTACTTTCCTTTAGAGTAAATGTCTTGCAGTGTATGTGTGCCCCCGTGTGTGTTTGTGTGTGTGTGTGTGAGTGTGAGTGTGAGTGTAAACGATTTATTTTGTGAGACAATTATATGAGTGGGAGGAATCTGACATGGTGTACACACTGCTGCTTCTTTGCAGTGTGATCTGTCACTCCTCAAATGTCCTTGAGGGCCTTGCAGTTGTGTTGTGCGTGTGCGCAAGCGCATATAATTGTAGCCGCTCCACATAATCTGTCCTTGCTGTGCTTTGTTTTGACACATTGTCCTGAACATATCTACACACGAGCGTGGCGATTTATCATTACGCGAACGTGCTCTGACAGAAACCCTGAGCTGAGAAGGAACTCACTGCCGTGTGGTTAGTTGAATTTAATGTGTGTGTGTGAGTGTGTGTGCTTGGCTCTCAGCAGGGCTCCATGCTGCATGCATATGTGTTAGTGTGTTCTGAAGTGACTTGATCCTGAGATGAACTCACTGCCGTGTGGTTAGTTGAATTTAATGTGTGTGTGTGTGTGAGTGTGTGTGCTTGGCTCTCAGCAGGGCTCCATGCTGCATGCATATGTGTTAGTGTGTTCTGAAGTGACTTGATCCTGAGATGAACTCTGTTCGCGTCGCTTGATGAGCAGCTTCCTGCGTTTAGTCTGAGCTCCAGTGAGCTGAGAGCACACGCTGCTTCTTCAACCAGACCAGACCGATGCACCACCTGGACCGACGCACACACAGAAACATACCTTTATTAGGGCCAAACCACTTTACCAGAAAATAAATGAATGTATAAAAACAATGTTGAAAAAATAGAAGAAAACAGATTGTTTCCACACCGTTTGTAAAACCTGTGTTGACCCACTCAGCGGTTGTTGGGAAAAAACAGCAAAGTTGACCGAGAGGCCGAGGATGAATGATGGAGACAGTGACGGTTGCTGGGGTTGTGGTGACAGCAGAGTGACCAATGACTGCAGGCGGTCAAAAGGAGGCGGAGTCGAGACGGAGAAGAGGGTGTGTAGACGGTCCCACGCGTCTTTGGCGTGTACCTGGAAACAGTTAATAGGATCAATTTCAGCTCAGCGGACAGAGGTTTATTCATAGACTACACAGGGATGAAGAATCATGGCCTTAAGTATCCTTCCTGCAGATAAAAACAAAAAAAATCAATATATTAGTAAATTCACAAATGATGAACAAAGACAAACCCTGTGCGAGTTGAACGTGAGGTCGTAATTGGAGAGAGGGCGGTGGAGTCTCCCGGGGTTATGAGAGGAGGCGGACAAACGGGAGACAGAGAGATGAAACTCAGGCCAGCTGGCCAGACGCTCACTGCAAAATCAATACTACATCACCCTCTTCACCCGGCTCCCCTCTCTCATCGGTCTCTCTGTCTCTCTTCGCCATCCATAATTTATTCTTTTTAATGTGTTTCTCTCTTTTGTTTTTCTTCTGTGGCTTTCAGCGACGACACACCTGCTGAGAGCGAAGAACAAGAGCGTCCACATTGTCGCGGCGCTGAGTTATAATACTGCCCCTTCTGCAGACAGACTATCTGTATACCTACTACTTCTGCTACCAGTCATATTGAATAATGTTGTTCTTCATCACCAAGCACCGTTGCTAAAGCAAACGGCAGCAAAGTTAGCAAGATACAATCCAAATGTAAGTCTACGGTCATGCTAGCAGCTCAGCAAGTCCGTTTACAGCGATAGTTGCGTTTGGTTTAGAGCTTAAAGCTACAGTGTGTCATTTGTTTTACTTTTCTGGCAGCATCTGGTGGTAAAGTTGCAAACCGCAACAAACTGAGCACCTGAGGGGGGACACTTTATGTTGAGGTACTGATTATTTCATTTCCGGTTTCCGGCAGAGCGGAATATTCTCCTGGTATCTGACCCCAAAATGGCGGACAGTGGAACCTTGGACAGACATTCACTCTGGTGGAGAGAGCTCCGGGACTTCAGAGGCTTCAAAAAACGAGTTAGCCATGATGTTACCGCTGCCGCTGGTTAAGGCTAGGAGCCAGAAAACCAAGTAGGAACTTCTTCTCCTGTTTTCTCCAAAGTGGTGTCGAGCTCTGAGGGAAAAGTTACTTGCGTCCTTTTCTTGCTACCGTCTTTTTACGACGGTGAGCAAAAAATAATATCTCTTTACAATTACTTTTAGCACAATCTTACCAGCTGTAGAGCTCGGTGGTGCCCCCTGTTGGTGGGGTGGTGATAGAAGGTCAGCAGCCACAGGAGGGGCCCACAGTCCTCAGGCCCTTTTGTCCCCAGCAGCTGGACGGTCACCTGCACCCAGTGTGCACACTGGACCAGCAGGAACCAGGCCTCGAACACTCGGTGGTGCCCCCTACTGGATGGGAGGAGATAACAACACTCAGCGCTACAGGTAACGAGCTTCGTGGGATCTGAAGGATTTTTCTGTCCTGCTGCTGTGTAAGTGACAAATGACACTGTAGAAGTACACAGAATATAATTACACTAGCAAAAGCCATATGGACTGTAATTAAATATAAATGATACATCAATAAATTATAGCAAACTCATCAATAATATGGGGGTGAAATAATCCATTTGTGACCTTTTGACTAAAAATAAAAATTAATATCACAATGTCCAGACAAGTGGCTTTTTCTAGAACTTTCAGGCAACTCTTGTGGCCTTCATCCCCAGATGTGGTTGCATGTCACCAAGATGTTATACTTGATGATGAAACCATCTACATGACAACAGATAAAACCCAGTGCACAGATGAAGGCTCGTCGAGCTGTGGCTGTAAAAACTTCAGTTTTTAATGGCGGCTTACAAACACAGCATTACGCTGGAAGTTCCCATGTTTATGGGGCTAAAAGTGCAATAAACAGGTTTTAATATCTATAAAGTGATGAGATGTGGGTGGTCTAGTTTTGTTCCTGAATAGCTTGGCACAAAACCAATCCCATCCTCAGTTTTTCCAAGGTAATTGTGTGATTCAGCGTAACTCTCTCCTTCTCCGATTGCCGCCCCAAACTAGTGTTGTAAAACACAACAGAAAATTGTTAGCCCAATAATTTACGCTCAGGTTGTTTCCAAACAGTAAAAAAAATAAAAACTTAGCCAACATAGGGAGGGAAGGTAGAGTTATTAGTCAACATTTTTAATACGTTGTGACAAATGTAATAATGTCTATGAAACAAATCTTAGGAGTTTTTCAAAAAACCATTAGGTTTCATGTGTGACACACAAACGCTCGAATAACAGCATCATTTACATTATTAGAGCTTAATGGCTGCCAGTAATTATGAGTTCAGTCAGTTACTGAGAATCCTTATTCTTTCCCAGATGTGACATCACTGCTCCGGAGCAGCTGTGATTGGTTATTTCAACAGGTGATGTTTCATCGGTTTAAAAAACAAATTGGAAAACTGCGATGAACATGAGTTGCATGCTTCCATAGCACATACACCCTAAATCTAGACAAAAAGTTTGTCTTCCTTATCCTCTTTAAAATTAAAGAATTTACATTTATGATCTATTTACTCTATATTCCAAGATGTGGAATGCAGTCCTGTTAGAAAAACGTTTAAGGGAGGGCACAGAAAGGAAGGTCAGATGTCTAGTCAGTCAGAGTAATAACTGATCTCAATTTCTTTAAAGCAAAAATGCCTGTAGCAAAACTTTTTTCCTGCTCCTTTGTCTGTGCCGGCCATTTCCCTATATGCTCGAATTAAAAACTAAGAACTGAAGTAGAAGAACACAAGTCACAGATTACTAACATAATGTAAAAGAGAGAGCAATAACGCTGGACTGATATTTGAAAAGAGAAAGTGCCTGTGAAACAAAGTTGCACAGCTGCATCAGCGAGGCCATAACAATAAGGATCTCTCTCTCAGATTTCCCTAATACCATCATTAGAGCTCTCCACCTCATCTCCCCTCTTTCCCCTTGGCTCCCACGTACAACCAGCAGCACCCCTCTGCAGGGCCCTGGCAGCTGCATCTTCGCTCGGAGCAACACAACACACCACTTTCCCACCGCTGGCTCGGAACGGTGTTTTGGGAAAATTTTCATGGAGCTCCAGAAAGCAGTGGTGGTAGGGATAATGGGCCCTGTTAAAAACCACAGCTGGATGGTATGAAGACAGCTGTCTCCATCCCGAGGATGTCAACTGCTTTCTGCTTTTTTATCCGCATCCTCTATACTCTTTTGCTCTAAATCCTTCCGACCGAGGCTCGTTACTCTCCTGCTTTTCTCTAATATAGCTTTATTTTTTTCTTCGTCCACTTTCGCTCTGCTTTTTCCACTTCTTTCTCTGCATTCCTTTTCTCACTCGTATTGGGCTTTCCAACACTTGTTCTCACCGCAGCTCTCTCGTTCCCAAGCTAACAGCCTCTAATGAGCACTTGGAAGGAGCCATGCAGTGCACCGGGACCTCTCCGCTGTGATGCAAGAGGAAAATATCTGACTAACCACCCCCTCAACAGCAGCTAATGGAAATAAGAACACCACACAAGCATTCACTGGGGTGGTGGAGGCAGACGCACATTAACACATTCTCTCTCTCTACGAGGCTTTTTCATCCCGACCTGGTGCTACTGCTGCTGTCTCCGTCTCCGTCTCCCTCCTCTTCATCCTCCGTCAGTCTCTGTAATGAGCCACTGAGCCAGTTCAGGTGATGTTCCCAAGCCTCCTGAGGCATCTCTGAAAGAACAGATTCACACACACACACACACACACACACACACACACACACACACACACACACACACACACACACACACACACACACACACACACACACACACACACACACACACACACACACACACACACACACACACACACACACACACACAGTATATGAATTCCCTGCAAAATGAATTGCCAGTTATATAGTACATTTCTAAGGGAAAGTTTAACATTATGAGAAATATATTTATTTGCTTTCTTTCCAAGAGGAAGATAAGATTGATACCACTCTTATGTGTGCAGGGTAAATAAGAAGCTAAAAGCCAGCAGCCAATTAGCTTAGCTTAGCACAAAGACTGGAAACACAGAAACATACGTTCAGTATATCATGTTAGTTTGAGCCGAACCAAGAGTAAGGTGAAGGTGACGACAAGATTCCAAGAAGTTATTGGTTCATTGATTAATTTTCCAATTGTATTCTGGATTGATCAATTAAATGTTTTATAAAAAATGGTATATAGCCCATCACAGTTTCCTATGACTTGGCTGCCCTCTTCATATCTCCTCTTTTATCCATCTGATAGTCAAAAATCCAACATTTGCAAATTCACCTAGAAACTGGAATCATAGAGACATTTTTGGCATTTAAAAAAAAGAAGCTTGTTTCAGCTTTATTCTCCAGTATATTATATAATGTAACATATTATATAGATACAAAGTGTTAAAGTGTGAGCTGTACAGATGCTGGCCGCTTGTTACATTTGGACAAAGCTAGGTCAGCTGTTTTCTCATCTTAATGCTAAGCTAAGCTAGCCAGCTATTGGCAGCGGCCTCGTATTCGCTTTCCAGACACAAGAGTGCTTTCAATTTTCCCATTTAACTTTTTCATGCAGTACTGGTTGAAATTCTAGTAAGGACTTGTAATGACTTTTTCTTGTTTTCTAGATATTATCTTTACCTGTTTTAAGGGGCCAGAGGGGCCCACAAATCGCATTTTGCACTAAAACCCCATATAATTCACTGACAAACTAACTGAGAAACATTTTAAACACTTCACTTCCTCCAGACTGTTTTAACAATGCAATGCCAGGTCCAAATTTATCACTTTTTTCAGATGGAGCCCAAATCATGATAAAACCTCCGATCGTCTACTTTTCACAGCACTTCCGTTCAGTCTCCAGTGAAACACACGGACATCCAAACACACACAAACAGTAATAATTAACTCAGAGTTCTGGCTTGGTTCCAGTGTGTCCATAAATGGCTCCATTCGTGTAAATCATTTCTGCCTAGAGGCCAGTCTGGGCACACACTGATAAGCGCTGCTCCACTGTGCCCCTGCACAGAACTACTGCCTCCACTGGTAAAGATTCCCCACGCTTAAACACTGGTAATACATACTCAATAAGTATAGCAATCATTCTCCTTAATGAGAAGAATGAGGCGTATTACTTTGTTTGTGTAAGACGATCAATGGTTTCAGTTATTCATAATAAATACCTTACTTGTATTAAACAGGCAACTCATTAAACTCCTGCATAGAGTTCACATGAGAAAAGAAAAGACACTCTGCCCATGTTGAGAATATATAACTGCCACTTCCGTCCCACATGTCATCTTTCATAACAGACAAAACAATGAACCAAGTTGTTAACTAACTATAATCGATTTGCAAGAACAAGACACACAAGAGCCTATTCACTCTGCAGCAGGAAAACTGTTAATACACAGCTAAAGAATACCTGAATACACACTAAACCCCCCCCCCCCCCCAAAAAAAAACCACACACATACACAGCATGAGCGTGTTTGCACACTGACCTGACGGCAGAGTCGACAGAGGAACCAACAGACTCTGAGGTGACTGTGGGAAGAAAGCCTTCAAAGATACACACTTCTGAAACAAGAAGAATAAAGCACTTTTTCTTTTGTAAACATGAATGTAAATCAAACTTTACCTTGATCTCATACATCACTTTGCCCTGAAAGCCTGAAATAAATGACATTTTGAATGGGAAGCTGTGTAACGGTGATACAGTAGGTGCTAATGTGTAATGTAGCGTGAAATGGGCAGCGTTTAGTGCAGTGTGACAACAGCCATTGAAAACAGAGTCTGCAGTAAATGCACTGTAGCACTGCCATCTACTGGTAAATGGAGGTGAAAAGGAGTTAAAGTATATTCACAAATCCGTGCAGCAGGTAATACGTCAAACCTGCATAGTAACACATCTGTTTACTGGCCTTTTGACAGTAATGGCTGCCTTGAGAATGCCAAATAATTCCCTACAGTCACACAGGATGTGGTGATGGAGGACCCCTACACAACAACCGACTCGTGTATGTCTGAGAGAATCTGTGGGGGCCGACAGTTTTAGCACAACTTAAAAAGTAAAAGTGAGGCTAACAGCTCACTGTGGTGTCCACACATTACAGGTGTTTTATCTGTTCTTAGTTATTACCTAAAAACATTAGATCTGCATTTATCGTCTATGGGTCAGAGGTGTCAGCGATGTGTAGTGTGAGCAGGGAGCTCTCGGCAGAAGATCAAGTGATAGAGATGCGGAAGATTCGTCAAATGTTATGGATTTATAAATGTAGCCGTTCATTCACCTCCAGGGAACACGGTGGATAAGAATCAGCTATAATGTTGTAATTTATGAGTTATAAAATTAAGAATTTATCACTGTTGGTGAAGTCCTGTCTTCTGTGACAATGAGTACCTAAGAGAAATAGCTTTAAAGTCCTGGATTTGTATCAGTATTATCATTAAGAGGAGTTAAAAAACTGTTCCATCACCAAAGCTGCACCTAACGTGGAGAAGAAATCATGGATTTTTATTTTGTCTCTGTTCTCATATGAATAATCAATTGAGGGGTTACTTTTAATTTCCTATGAATTACATTTTATTTTCAACTTGATTTTTACCAGCAGAGCAGAAAATTAGTCAATCCACATAAAACTAATCAGCGACAAGTGACGGAATGAGGCCTCAAATACTCACATATTTGCTTGAATCATTTTCCAAGCAAAAACACAAAAGTTCACTTGTTAAAGCTTTTCAAATGTGCTGCTTATCTTTCTTTTACCTGAAGGCAAACTGAACATCTTTGGGCTTTGGACATTTAGTCACGAGAAAAACAAGAATTTCAATATGTACACATGCTCCTCAGGGAGACGAGGCCTACCTGAGGCTGCAGCAGCGCCAGTTCCGTCAGGAAACAGTTGGTAAAGATTTGAATAAGCGACTTAACACACTCATTTCCTTCGGCTTGTTTAAGGGTGGACCTGCCAGAAGAGAGAGAGAGAGAGAGAGAGAGAGAGAGAGAGAGAGAGAGAAAGAGACACACACACCCACACACACACACACACAAATGTGGGGTAACCCATGTACATGTTATGTCAACAACAAAAAATAACACGCACACATACTGTACATGACATTACTTCTGTAATGTCAGCACTCACCTGAAGATGTCATTTACAACCAAAAATATCGAGCATTGCTGAGCACAGGCTTTAGGCTGAAAGACACAAAAAAAACACAAAATCTTCTTAGTCTATAATGTAACACCTCTTCACAGATGCTTCCAGAAAGTCTATAAAATAACGATCACAACAATGAGAAAAGACATCTGCATCCATTGTGACCACTTGAAAGGTGTTTGCTCCAAACAAAGACCACTGGGTGTCACTGTTGCATCATCTAAAAAAACTTCATGCCTCAGTTTGTCCCAGTTCTCTCTCTCTCTCTCTCGCTCTCTCAGTTAACCGCTCCGTCAGTCCTTCCCTCACACACTCAGTCTCTCATCTTATCCTAATGTACACTTATCAAGTATTATAGATTTAACACATTCTAAAATACCTGAGTGCAAACATTTAACAGCTGTACTGTTCACGTCTCCCTCACTCTCCTATTTAAAAAAAAAATTCTTCTACTCCCTAATTATTCTCACTTGAACCCCGTCCACATGCTTACATAGGAGGAGAGCATGAATCAGACATGAGCAACCTTGTCTGTTTATTAGAATGGTGCAATACTTGTATATATAAGCTATAACCTGGTTTAACTAACAGGTTACAGCTCTCTCCAGTCCATATAAATGGAGCACCCAGTACCAGGGTTCAAGACCAATTACAGTCACAGTAAGAACAAAAACCCACCCAGGGTTTAAATGGTGTTGTTACAATGGCCCAGCAAACAAAGCAAAGGTTTTCATTCCTAGTTTTGACATTTCTGTTTCTTTTTCGTGCTCTCGGGCTAGAAAAATGGAATTAATCAAACAAAACCGTGTATTTGTTTGGATGGGCAATAAGCTATATATTGGCATACCGTTCATGTACGTATGTCAGTGGGCATCTGCGTGCGTGGGTTGCATGCCAGCACGCATGCATGCCTGTGTGCGAACTGTCATGATTCCCCCCCAAGTGAAAACATGTGGGGCTTTTTAGCGTCCTCATCCATACCTTACCACTAACACTTCAAGGAGGGCCAATTACAGCATACAACAAACATCCTGTTTTTGGCAGTCAGGCCCAGGAAGTGAGTATTTATTGTTATTGGGCCTCTCACTGGATCACACTGGGCTGGGACAAGCCAAAACGAGAAATGTGAGCCCAATTTCATGTTTCCCATTTTTGATTGCAGTTTAAACAAGTGAAAGGAGAGAGGTGAGGAGAGAGACAAGCCAGTCTGCTCAGACACCCCTTGTTCTTGTTTTGTTTTAATCTTGAGCGCATGTACTGCAACAGACGCTTGCATGAAACGCACATCTGACATCGAAAACCTGAAGGCTGAGTGAAACCCTCACAAAAGCCGCCCACCATCTTACTGACGGATACACTTTACCAGATGTAATATCATAAACAAAAGTATTGGCAACCGAAGCCGTGTGTTTGTGTTTGTGTGTGTGTGTGTGTGTGTGTGTGTGTGTGTGTGTGTGTGTGTGTGTGTGTGTGTGTGTGTGTGTGTGTGTGTGTGTGTGTGTGTGTGTGTGTGTGTGTGTGTGTGTGTGTGTGTGTGTGTGTGCGCAAAGGATTTGTGAACTAGCAAGGTGATAAAACCAGAGGTCAATCAGAGATGGATGAGCAGGAAAAACTAGAACATCCATGACGGGACAGAGAAGTAAACAGTCTCTCTCAAACACGCACGCACGCACACACGTGTATACATATAATTTGTTTGATTGTTTACAGAACTTGTCTTACCAACATAGTAGCTCTTGTAAACTCAAGACGATGGAATCAAGTGCAATCAACAGGCAGGCATATCCCTGTACACACAGTGTTAGTGATTTCATTCACCAGTGTATTCCAATCGATCTTAATTTTTGAGAAAAAAAGGTCCTAACCTAAGACAGTGTGCATAGCTAGCATGTTATGTACACAGCGCAAGTGGACCATCACTCTGGGAAAATGGCAGTGACACAACTGACAAACTTGACTTAAGGTAACATGAGGCAAGAGAGTAGGTCAATTCTTGTTTCCTATTTGCAATCAGTATCTCAGGATAAACAGGATTCCACTCATAACGGTGCACACAAGGTGTTTTGTTGCTGGGCACAGAGATTTGGAATAAACTATTTGTCAAAAGCATGTCAACATAAATTAATCTCTATTTTCATGTTATGCTTATTCAGTGAATAATTACTCTAGAGATAAGTTTCAGAGTTTTGTTTTAGTTTTCTTGAACTGTCACATTTGATTACTTTAATGTTACCCTTAATTATCACAGTTGCTCCACTAATTTGTCAAACATGTTCCAAGTTGCCGTGGAATAAAAAAATATATAATATATAGGTTGGCTTAATGAAATAATCACGAGTCACCCATGTTATTCGCTGACTGCATTGACGTGCATTGTAGTGAGGACATCATCTTCAATCACTACTCATAACAATCTATACATCAAAAATCACTGACTTTTGAACTGGTAATGATCCTTAGTTATATGAAGTGAGGAGTGGCCAGGGAATGTGGGTTCAGTACTAACCCAGCACAGTGAAGCACAAGCCAAATGATGTGAGAGGTGGTTTAGAGCTCGCCAAATGATGTGAGATGCATGCGGGACAAGGCCAAATGGTGTGAGTTAGCCAGGCAAAAACAGTCAATAAATAGCCATCCAAAAAACAAAACAATAGAATGTGTCCAAGATCTATGCATATGTAGTTCAAGTACAAGTACAGGGCCATACTCAGAGTAAAATGAGCAGGCCTTATATTCAAACTGTTTGGTTTCACAGTTTACAGAGCTGTTCAAAATGGAGCCAAACACACATGGAGAGTGCAGTGATTTCTGATGTGAGACTCTATAATTCAGGGCAGATGAGTGGAACTATGTACATAACAAACTCATTTAACAGCAGCAATATGTCACCAATTTATCCACAGTCTTAAATGCAGCCAATTCGCGCAGCAGTAAAACTGCAGAAGATGTCACAGTACAACTTTCTTCACATTTTACTGCATCTCAGACTGTGGAGATAAAATGAGGCCATCATTGGATATTCAACTTAGTAGGACATTGGATATTCAACATTAGTAAACTATGGAGAGCTCAGCTCTCCATAGTTTACTTAAACCTTTTGATTTGGCTACTATGAAATACTTCCTTCCCATAAAAAGTTCCCATAATACTTCCCATAATTTTCAAACCATGGTTTCAACAGGCACGACCAGACATTTCACATATAAGCTAAAAACATTTTCACTCGATCTTTATTATATATCATTGTAAGCTAAATAGCTTTGGTTTTTAGACTGTTAATTGAACAAAAGGAGGTTTCAGCTTCACAAGCCTTTTTTTGCGGATTGTACATTTTGGGTACCGTGAGTAGCTGTTGGTTAAACACATATGTAAGACAGAAAGTGGACACATATCCTTGACACAAATTCATGACTTTGTCCTGTTAATGTATGCATGTTCCAGAGTCATTCTAAAAATTACCCACCAGCAGTGACTGTGAAACTTGTTGCAACATTCTCTGTGGTGTTGACCCCGTGTTGGTACAAACAGACTCCAGCAGACTAAGCACCGCCACTTCCAGGCTGGAGAGACTGTGGTGCCACAGGGAGAATACTGCCTGCTCCTCCAATGACAAGTTCTGTCTGTAAAATAAAAAAGCAGATAAATTTAATCAAACCACATCAGTTTATATCTTATATAACTTTATATAATCCATCCACATGCTGTGTTATATGTTTCTACAACTTTGTAGAAAAGCCTCCCCCTCGCACATTCCCTACTTTCAATATATCAAACACTCAACACTTTACTCTACTGTCACCAGTAACTTCAGTTTTTGGACATTTATGAGTTAACATTTTGTAGCATCATCTTACAGCAGTTGAGCTCAACAACTGACGGTTTAAGGTAAGTCAAAGCAGACATTGTACAAAATGATATTGCGTTGATGTTGTGGCTCTGAGACAAAACATAACGTTTTGAGGGGTTCTTTTCTACGTGTGTGTGTGTGTGTGTGTGTACATCTATGTTACCCTACCTTGAGTAAGCGCAGCTCAGAGCATCAAGGAAGTCTTCACTCAGAGCTGCTCTGACACAAGTGGCTGGCCGTTGTAGCAATGCATCAATGAGAGGAGCAGCCTCTGGACAAGTGGCCAGGGGGACACACGCCTCTGATGCAGCCAGGATGCTGTCACACGAACACCTGTACAGAGTCATTCACATCAAAGATAGGAAATATAGGAATCCTTAAGAGTCGTGTGTTTTTATCCTTTTCAGCTAAATATAGTATTTGTGTAGTTTAAAAAAATGACTTAAATAGACTTAAATAGATTTCTACTGTATATTGACAACAATATGTACTACTTCGCAAGACAATTGTAATTTTGGTGGGGAGGACTTTAATCTATTGTGGAACCTATTCTTCCTTGAGCTGCAACAATGAATCAGTCAATTAAACGCAAATAAACAAGAACTATTTTTCGAAAAGTTGTTAATTATTTGTGTATTTCTCAAAAACAAAAAAGTCAAATATTTCACAATTCCAGGTTTTAAATGTGAGAATGTTGCTTTCACTGTTGTTCGCCATTTTAGAATCAATATCTTTGTGGGGGCCTGGTCTGTTGCTTTGACAAAACAAAACATATGAGTACATCTCCTTGGGCTCAAGAGAAACTTTGATGAATATCTATACACAATCAATTTTCATTTCATGGATTAAATGATGAAACCATAAACTAATAAGCAAACAAATCAATAATGAATATAATCATTAGCTGCATCCCTAGATTCTACTGTGCTGTACTACCTCTGATTTATATTTCCCAGAGAACTGCAGCTCTTTCCAATGTTCTCCTGCAGCAATGCCACCATCTGAAAGGCAGGAAAAAGCACATACACAGTAAGTCAACATAATTACACAAAGTAGATATCAATGAAGGCGAGATTTGGACCAACATGAATAAAAAGAGAATACCTTTCTCAGGACTTTAAGGTGGTACTCATTTGGTGGTACACCCATTGGCTTCATTAATGCCTGTGCCGCAGCATCGTCTTCATCTGTAGCGAGCTGACACAACACTTTCTGTGGGAACAACACATTGTGCAGCGGATTAGTGGCACTTTTAGTTTACGTCTATTACAAGGGATACGATTTTAAGAGAATCTGCCCAAACCCCCAAGATCCATAACATCAAAGCTAATTAGTTATATATAATATAATATAGGATGGTTATGTGAGTGGAGGAAAGTCATTGGAGTAAATAGGAATGTATGGACAATATATGAGCAACTTCAGAAACAAACCGTCTTTGTTACAGGGGGGCTTGGTGTTTTACAAGCATTTTTTCAGAAGGGGCCTCATCATACACTGATAAAACCAGACTAATAAACTCAGCTGATTCTCATTTGTAACGAAACGCAAGTCATAGTAAAGGAACAAAGAGAGGGAACACTAGACTCATAATGTAGGTTTTACTGTTGCAGTCGTTCTCGAACCCCTTCCAAAAGAGGGAAAGGCACAGAAGGGATATATTAATTTTCCTTTCCATGTTGGACTTCTCAAAATATAATACAATGCCACACAGCATTTAATGGTCTAATGATTAATAAACTGAAACATTTTTCTTCACTGGTATAAATCCACATTTGTGACTGATTCAAACCTTAGACAGTCGTCATCTCAATTTGACCACAGAAAGATGATTTAATGGTACAAGTTGGAACGTGTTATCCAAAATAAACAGCCAGGGCCTCACATCTCCAGCACACATCTGTTTTTACAACTTCGATGAACCAAAAACAGAGTAACATCCACACCACGAAGAGCAGAATAAAATCCCTTTCAAACTACAGATGAAAAGGGGATCAGCTAGAGATGAGGGGAGACAGAGATTGCGAGAGGCAGAATATGTAGAAAGAACAGGACAAAAAAACAAAACAAGAAGTGAGGGAGGTAAGAAAAAATCCCAGGCAGAGGAGAGCTGCAGTGCTGTTGGTGGAGCTGTGTGGTTTCTTTGGCCAGGCCCTACATCACGCTAAGTTTCTTACCCTCCACATAGTCTCACAAAACAACCCCAATCACTACCATCTGAGCACCCTCAAACCCTGCACATTGAGTACATACAAAACCAATCACACTTATCCCACCCTTGTAAGGAGGCACAGTGGGACTGGGGGATAAGAGACAGAGGAAAGGCTGGTTAGAAGGAATGGCAACAGCGAGACTAGAACGCAGAGCATTTGGAGCAGGAAAAAGAAGGGTGTGGTCACCAGAGGAATGGGATTAAGGGCAAATGGATAGATGGATGGCAAATAGTTTAGGTCAAAAGTCATCTTTCTCTCACAGAAAACAGCAACTGAGCTGCTGCAATAGAAATTATCCCTCCATAAATCTAAAATTAAAACATAGGATGTAGAAAAATGCACAAGGCAAAGACTTTGGTTGGTTTTGATGGGTGCCTGTTAACAATTACTAGGCCATGATTGAATTCTCTCAAAACCAATGAAAGACGCAAGTATAGCCTCAGATGGTCAAAACGGTGGAGGCAAAAAAAGAGGGAAGATAAAAAAAGAGTGCAGAAATGAGTGCAGAGGAAGGCAGGATGACGCTTGAACATAATGGAGCTATAAGCCATTGCGCTCAAACTTGGTGCATAATGAGAAGCCTTTATGCCCCTTCGTTCAGAATTAAAAGGCCCAATCGAAAATGTTTTGACCACATCAACATGAGGTGATTTTTATACGTCAAATTAAAAACATTAATTAATTAATTAATCTGAGAAACAGAAGTGTTTGTATTTCTCAATCAATCATCAACACATCATACGATTTTTTAAAAACAACATGTAAACAAACTTTCAGCAGCATTATTTGCCATATTTGGGAGTGATTGCAGTTCCCAATCCTGTTTGTATGTTTTTTATTTATATACTACTATCCTAGCTAATGCCAGCTGACATTGAGGGAGAGGCAGGTACACCATGGACAGGTCGCCGGTCCATCACAGGAGTGACTTATTGAAACAAACAACCAGTAACACTCGCACACATAATAGAGTCTCTGAAAGCAAAAAAAAAAAAACTGTTAATGCTTTTAAAGAGTTGCAAAGCGAAAACCTGTGCTTCTGCACGTCTTCTCACAGTGAGGATGCGGCTGGTAGTCAAGACGTAGTTACAACAGGTAAATCCCTGTAAAAAGTGTAATTTTTACATTTCTGTTTGTATATGGAATGGATTTAACAAATAAGCAAATTTTTACAAAATGTCAAACTACTCCTTTTAAGTGAATGGAAGCAATATAAAAGTTAATTCCAGTCATGACAGTTTGATGACACCCAAGAAGAAAAAGAAGATGAAGGGGGAAGCGTTATCATGACACTTTCATCTTCAGATAAAAGCAGAGAATATAGCGAGCAAGGATTAAGAAATTTAAAACTAATAAATCAACCACTGCAGCTCCAGGGCCTACCTGTGGTTCACCCTGTGTGAGTCACTAAAGGTACACGTCAAAGATTAAGGTATCAAGTGTCCATCCTCCAGCACTCTAATATTACACTCATGCTCTTCTCATCTGTCATCTCCTCAAAGATCATTTTACTGAAGCACTGTGTGGTCCTCCTTTGCTAGTACAGGATGTTCGAGAAACAGACTGACTGAGCTAATGAGTATCTGACATAGCCTGCAGCTACGTGGCTGTACCCAGCATTCATCAAACCCAGTGAGAACACTCAGATGTGGAAAGGAGAGGCGAGCAGGGAAAGGGTGGGGGGGTGAAGACATGACGAGAGTAAAGGATAAAACACTTTCATAATTTAAGGAGAGAAATACATGTGGCAACTATACACAGTAGCAATAAAACACACGGATTTGCCAAAATACTCACAAACATATGGGAGCACATGCACAAAACTTCACAAACACGGTATTTAGATGCCACTTAGCACCAGACCCTCATTCTATTATGGCGGCAGCAAGAAAACAATGTTGGGGAGCGAGATCAGACAGGGCTAACAGAAAACAGGCTGCACTCTGCATTCCAGGACAGCTAAGGGAGACACACAGAGACAGACCATCTCTGGCCTAAAACCATACATCTGCCCTGCTCCCCCAGACGGGCTGAGCTGCGGTGAATAGGTTTTGTTGTGCTTCCCGCCATTCCTGTCATTTGTGGGAAGTGGCAGATTCTCTGGAAGAGAGGCGAGGGAGAATGAGGAGAGGCTGCAGAGGTGGTTTTTGAGTTTATTGTACTTGCGCTCTTTGGACACGTTCAACTAGTGCCCTGCAGTATAAAATACATGCATGCAATTATAGTGAGAGTGGCCCCAGTGAACCCAACTTGAACCAATCTGAAGCTAAATTAACTACATCTACACAATGCTGAACACACAGCATGAACACAGACTGAAGTAAAACGAGGGCTGCGCGTGAACTATCGTTTTCAATGTTGATTAGTCTGACGATTAATCATAGTTGAGGTGAGGCTTTATAAAAAAATGCAATGTAAATCTTCACACTACCACATCTTCCACGAGAGCCACAATTTGCACATGAAATTGATATGGGAATACAACACTCCGTGCAAAAACATATACCTACAAAACCACACACAGACATAGATTAAAAAGCTACACACACATGCACTCCACTTCCCCTCTTGAGGGTCAAAGACCATCTGGCAAATTCAAGGTTTACTTTCAAGGCACTGTTTTAATTAGCACAATGTTTTATTAGATGATAAATTAATCAAAAGAATACAAACACACAGTTAATCTGGCAAAAATGTGAAGGTCCCACATTGTTTATCATAAGCCATCTGCGTGAACCCTCTCAAAGTTGAAAATTGCAGAATCTTTAGTTCCCTCTGTTCTCTTTCCCTACTTTGTGTGCACGACTTGAAAACAGACAGCCAGTAGGATCAACTAGCCATAATATTAAGGCTTGTCCTTCTCTGGTGACAAGTGGGGGTGAAACAGTCATTTCTTATTTGCTTTCAAAATATGTTTTACAGTTTAGGGCACAAAAGGCTTAGATTAACAGAGACGAAATCTCCCTCATCCATCACCCTTTGTTCCGTCGGAGAGGAGACACGGAGGGCTGGCGAGAGAAACCCCATTAAAGGTAAATTAGACAGAAAATCTCTGCAGCATCCCAGAGGCTCTCAAAGAGAAATTGATCTCTAATTGGTAACTAATCCATATGCCAAGCCATTAGGACATAAACAGCAAAGAAATATGGAAAAGGACATACGTATACTACAGTAACTATAGGTAAGAAGAAATAGGACCACGACTTGATTTATGACGAGATATTCTACATGTTTTTTTCTGATAAAAATTATGATTTGTTAAAAGTATTTAATCTCTGTGTAGCCCGACTGAAGTGGAGTTCATATGATGAATGAGGCTCCAGCAAGTACAGACACTGTAGGCTTATACAGCCATTGTCAGAAATAAACATTAAACACATATAAGTCTGACAAGGCATATGTGTAACTTTGACAAGAATATTGTTCAGAACATAAACAAAGTCAGCTCTTTCACACGACTGTTATTGCCTCAATCAACTCAATGTAAATAAAAACCTTACCATAACGCCAACTCTATTTAAAGCTTTAGGAGTGTCTTGGTACCAAACAAAATGTGACCCTGGCAATTATTGCAAAGAGTCAAGTAGCAATGTTTAGCATTAAACGCTTTCGTAGTCTTGTTTACTTGCTCTTTTTCTTTTTTCTTCTTAAAGGTATTTCCCACGATTTTATATACATAAATATAAAAGATAATGTTATGTCTTCCTCAAGCTCAGGTCCTCTACCAGAGGTCTGGGAGTTTGAGGGTTCTGCACGGTACTGTTCCTGACTGTTCCTCTGACTGCGCCCTTCTGAAAAAAGACTTCAGATGTTCTACCTGGAATCTGCTGGAGCCATTAGTCACAGCAACTGATGCTTCAGTTACCACAGGGACCACTTTGGACTTCCACCTTCCACATCTGTTCCACTTCTCCGTACTTCCTGATGTTACTACTGCCACATCTATCAACGCTGCCCTCCTCTGCTTGTTAGTCGGGTTGTCAGTCTGGAACTTGTTGTTCCCACAGGGTCTTAGCTCTGTTGTCCTCAACCACTTTCAGTGGCACAATGACATAGATGTACCTGTATAATGATACAGGGTCTTACTCCTGCCATTAATATTGACCTAGTACTACCTGTACCTGTGGCCCTCTCGTCATGGCTCCCATTAGCCTGAGGGATATCCAGGTACTTGAAGCTACTCCTGTCTCTCTTACCCTGCCTTCTGGTAACTGCCAAACACCTTTCCCCTCTTTGCCTTTATCCAGGTTCATCCAGTCTTAATCACCTCTTGGTTTAAACCTTATTTTAAAAAAAGTCTCTTTACCCAAGTCTCTGTTGCCCATTACTCACTTAACCTTAAGGTATGTATTAGAGGGATAGAGAATATCCAGTCCATACCCGTATCCACTGGTTGGCTTTTCTTTCCACTGCATTGCTCGGATGCTCCGAGTACAGTCCCCACAGACACTGGAAGAGCAGCCCTCTGCTTGTATCTGCAGACAACACAGCAGCACACGAAACATTACACACAATGATCTCAGCACCATTACCATCACCATTCCTTCTGTTTGTCAGGGAGTTCTGAAAACCCGACTTCTGATTAAGTGGCTACCAGTAGTCTGGACCTGATCCATCCACTGTACTCCACTACTGACTGAGTTAAAGCTGCCCAGAAACACTCACCATCAGCAGTAACATACGGGATCCAGCACAGTCGGCCAAGAAACTGGCCAAGGAGGGGCATCCTCTTCATGGTTTCTGTTGTGGAAATCTTAGGATGAAAACAGATAACCACAGATATGAGATGATGGATTTATCTTGAATAGTCGCACACCTCTGAACCTGCTAGGTTGCACTTATAACTTAGGTGGGTTGTTTATCTGAGTGGAAGGCACATACATAAATGTATTTCTCGGCATTTAATCCGACTCAAAATAGTTTTGATAATTTACATTTTCCTCAGAATCATTTCAATCAAACTTGGTGGAAAGATGGGACATGGGCCAAGAAAGAACCCATTCAATTTTGGCATGGATCTAGACAAAGCAGCGATACAGGAATCTTTTATTACTCAAAAATATAAATGATAAAAAAATCCAGATCAAGTGGATTATAATGTGGTTTAATAAGGGTACGCATACCTCCGCTAACGAGGTTAACAGCGCTCTACCGAGTGCCATTCTAGTTGTTTTGAAGTTTAATATGAAGCAACGCAGCCTATTCGTCAGAAAATTAATAGGCATTAGACATTGCTGGTCCAATGCAAAACAACAAACATCCAATTCAAACTGGAGACAAGGACAAATGCCTTAAGGGGAATTAAGACTTTAGACATCATTTTTGATTCAAGGTTAACTCTGTAAAAACACAGGTGTACATCATTGTTTTGTTCCACCGACTGCTCTCCTGGCTTTAATAAATCAACACAGACCCTACCAGTTTTACAATATGATCACAGAGTTGGACAAACAGAAATAGATCAAAGAAGTGAGGGATTACTAAAATTTACAAGCGTATGTCTGGACACTTGCACATGAATCATGTTAAGGGGCACGTACAGTATTACTTTTTATTCAACCCATATTAGCAGACTATATCATACATTTCACCTCTGAACAGATTTAGTGCAGGAACAGCACACAAACAGAAATCTGACATATGCCAGTTGCAACTGAAGCAATGTGTTGTTGCCTAACCAAAGATGATTTGGCTTGCTTGACTGCCATGGACATACAGTGAAAGTTGTGGTATCTCTTATGATCCTAAAAATAAACAACACTCTTTTGACACTCTATTTGAAATATCACCTATTGTTGTTTTTGTTCTGGGCTTCAAAACATATCCTTCTCTTTGTCCCATATGTCTTCGCTAATGATCCCGTCAAAATCAATGACACTGGTGTCACTTACATCAAGACGCTCTTTTATATACTTTTAGATGAGGTAAGGATTAGTAAGAGTCTGTTATGTCTTTTGGGGGAAAAAAAATGCTGTTTTCTACAGTTTGCACCTTTATAATAGACATCAATGGAGCTTTTGGAACCAGCATTTAATGCATCATCAATGCTGTTCTTTTCATCAGAAACAATAAGTCTGAAAATACTGAAACTTCAGGCCTATACTGTATATTCAAAAAGAGCATCAGACAGACAATGAGTGTAACTTAACTCATTCAAGTCGATGAGATCACCATTAATGGGAAGCAGAATAGTAACGGGCCAAGTAGAGTTTCTCTAAATGCCCCCGCTATACCCCATCCACAACACTGCCAATGTTCCCTGGAACACCGCCCTCCCTCAAACTCCGCCTTCCCATCAATCCGACAACACATGGTAAACGTTTTGTCTGTGTGAGTATACATGTGCATTTGTGTGTTCGTGATGCAACTAAAAAGGAATGTTCATTTACAATAGGAACTGTACAACGGCTGCCCATAAGAATGAGCAATCACAACAGAAAGCAATTATCACAGACTACCGAGGCCAAATCACCATCAAAGCCTTGTCAACATTGTCCCTAATTATAATGAGCTTTGGGACCATGTATCTTGTTTTGATTAGGGACAGATATCTCAGACAGAAGTGGCTGCTAATGGGAGGCAAATGGGACAAGTTTATAGACAACGATGAAGAGGGCAGTGATGAAACACTTCTGTCCCTGACATCACTGAGCCATAATCAGAGTTGCCCAGACAATAAATAGCGAAGTTACTATGGTGAGAACATAAATACACACTCAAGTGTGTTTCAGAATTCCCCACACACTCCATCCATCTTAAAGTTCCTTTGAGGAGTAGTGTAATGCTGCATTATTACTGTACGGTCGCATAGTCTATGGTGATTGAGTGTATGACAGTATGGCAAGTGCACATGTGCACAGATAATCACAATTAGTCGATTACTCAATCAGTCAATCGAGAAAAATCAAATTGTCATGTATTATAATAAGCTAAAGATCTTTGGGTTTTGGACTGTTGGTCGGAAGTAAAATATCTGATGACATCCTTTTTTAAGTCCAGAAAACTTTGATGGACATTTTTGATGAAAAGGAAAATATTCATTGCAGCTCTAGAATTGTTTGACAATTTGAAAAATAAACTTTGTTTTTTTTATTTCCTGCTGTGAGGTAAATGAGACGATCAATAACACTCTTGTTTTTGTCCTTTCAGTATGTGTCTGGACTCGCCAGCAGAGGCTCAGTTTTGCTTGGCATATGACTGGAAATGGGGGTAAACAGGGAGCGTGGCTCTGGCCAAAATACAGCAATCAGCACCTCTATAGCTGACAAATTTACAAGTTATATATCATTCGTATAATACTTACAAAATCTTATAGGTAATAATTACAATTCATGAGGAAAATTTCGCATGTTTACTTTATGAAATCTCCAGTGGTTGTGGAGGCAACCACAGAGTGATGACAAGACTACCCTTTTAATGCTATGCTATGTTAAGTGAATTTTCCATGTACAGTGATATCAAAACTTAATCTTTTTAAGTTAGCAGGGAAGGAAATACGTGTATTTCCCAACAAAAAAATATCAAACAATTAAACTAAGAAAGGCACCAATGAGAGTATTTTTCATCTCAGGGCACAAGCCACTGGTAAGTTGTTAAAGAGCAGGCTATCCTCAGCTTGTGTTTTACGAGTCCACTGACTTTTGAGCTATGCCATTGTTTTTCTCTTTTTATCCATTCTTATCTTAAACACGCCGACACAAGGATAGACAGATACAAATAACAGCCA
The DNA here is from genome assembly GCF_022379125.1 of Scophthalmus maximus. Classification (NCBI taxonomy): domain Eukaryota; kingdom Metazoa; phylum Chordata; class Actinopteri; order Pleuronectiformes; family Scophthalmidae; genus Scophthalmus; species Scophthalmus maximus. The sequence continues at coordinate 9,773,254 of NC_061533.1, read as the reverse complement.
GTCAATCCTTAATCTATAAAAGAGTGGATAGTTGCCAAAGTAGAACGTGGGACAGACGGAGACACTGAGACTGATCCTAACCAGAGTGTTACAGTAAAACACATGGACTGTAGAGTCACAAATTAAAACCTGCAAGAGCACCATGACTCCAAGACTAACAAGAAAAACATCTCTTATGTGAGAAAAAGAGAATATTATGTGAGGGAGAGATGTGTGGGGGGGATGAGAGACAGAGAGTCCTGAGGAGCATGAGCTGGAAGGGAAGGAGGAGCACTGGCTGCATTAACACTGAAATCTCACAGTTCTGCACCGCTCCTGTCCTCTGCCTCCTTCCCAAATTCACTGACCTGATATGGGGATACATTAGGTTAGCGCTGAAGGTCCCACTGCGGCTATTACCTGACTAACTCAACATTGCCGCACCGCCAGCCAGACATTCACAGCCTCTGCACAGCACAGAGCAGCCTCTGTTAGCAGGACCCAACCAACGCTGGACTTACTGTACATGGCCTGGCTCGGACTCAGAGTGAGCGTGTGCGTGTCTCTGTGTACGCAGGATACATGCTGGAGTTTGAATTAACTTAGTGCTTAATAAGTCAGATGACTGTTTGTCTGCTCGGCCTATGAGAGTAGTTTTTTTAATTTATTCCATTAGGGGCGGCGAATGTTGAGCCTGTAAAACAATCAATCTCAAGAATATAAATCATCTCAAGCCTCTCTTGCATTGTGAAAAGTTCACAAAATAAATGTCCGTGAACACGAGTTGAGCTTTTCACAGTATCTGCTTACCAGGTTGTTGATATGTGTGAGCAGTTGCTGGAGGTAACTGCTTAATCTTCTCAAATGCAGGCTGACATCCCTCTGGATGTTGGGACTATCAGCCCGGCCCCAAGCCACCATTTTGTCCAGCCAGAACTGGATCTCCTGGACATTCGGCGAGGGCTCTTCTGTCATTTGTTGGAGCTGGATCACTGGTGGCAGCAGAGACATCGGGCTTGTCCAGGTGAATTTACTGAGGAGCTAAGAGAAACCCAAGGTTAGATAAACAATGAGACAAGTCCTAGGATCACGCAGACAAACACAAGGACCATATCATCTGTTCTGTATCATTTCATCTTGTGGTTGCAGAGAGCAATGACAGTCATTTGTATTGAGATCTTGACTTCACACAATTAAATAATGTACAATAAAATGTCAGCATTCTTAATGTTGTGATGCTTGCCTGTAAAATGGTGACATTTGGTGAAATGAAATATGTAAGGTACCCACTGGACTTTTTTGACCACGAGCAATATGGTAACAAAGAAACAGAGCCATGTGCTAATGAAGACAGTGAAGATGACAGGTAAACATGGTTGCAAACAATACAGAAACCTTTTTTAAACCTTAATGACATTACAACTGAATTAAGAAAATAAATGACCATATAGACATAAAAAAACTGAGCCTATAAATCCTTTCGGCACTAAAAAATCTCTTAGTATGTGGGAAAAATACATCTGGATAAACCATCATCGGTTAATAGTATGGCCCAGCCAAATGTAATTGTCGGGCTCTAATTTAAGTCGTGCATGTGTGGCCCACATCATTCATCCCTCTCTAGGAAAGCAGAGGCAGATAATACGTTAAAAAAGTGAGAGTAATACCAAGTGGAAAATAATTTGCAGCAAAGTGTGTTGATCTTGTTATGTTAAGCTCCTATAACCACAATCTAACAAATAAACTTTTAAGCTTGAGGCAATGAAGCCTTCTCACACACACGTTCATGACGGCCTACTGAGAAATAAACAGTACATTCTTCACCTTTTATGATGATGGGGAGAAAAATGTGGGGGGCCATATCATAAGGTTGTGTGTGTGTGAGGATGTTTCATGTCTGTATATAGCCTGAGAATGGTGTGTGTGTGTGTGTGTGTGTGTGTGTGTGTGTGTGTGTGTGTGTGTGTGTGTGTGTGTGTGTGTGTGTGTTTGTGTGTGTTTGTTGTTTTTTGCCATAATGACAGGTCTGTGTGGGACACCACAGGGTCTTGTTTTATGATCACCTCGTTACACACGATTTGTTTAATGTCTTGCCATCATCTCTGCTGGAAAGCCCCTATGGCTCGCTGATGTGAATATATAAATACTCATTTTCGCGGAGGAAAAAAAGCCCGACCAAATTAGGAACAAACGCTTCTTGTTGACTTGTGTTGGGAGCTTAGTTTTTTAGTGAAGCAGAAGTGGAAAAGAACGGGGTGCTGAATACCTAAGTAGCAGACCGCCTCTCCCACAATGTCACACACAGAAAAGTAGAGCTGCATACTTTATATACACTGGCACTGTACTAACACAAAGTTGTGCAAACGCATGTCACACAGGCAGAAAAAAAAATATGTACATGCGCACAAACTCGACAGCAGCTCTCGTGTTGGCCGAACACATTCTGGAGCAGGAACGAGATGTGACTGGTCAAATATTATCTTTGAAGATTTGTTAAACTAAGCTTGTGGACTTTGGGTAAGGGTGAGTTTGCCGTTCCAATTATGAGATTGTTGACGTTATTTCAGCATAATCAAATCAGTTAAACATCACTTTCTCCAATTTTACCAATGTATGATTCAGTAAGTTACATTTAACGACACCTGGATTAAACGAAAGAGCTGTCACAGTAATAGTCATTCAAAGGAGCAATTTTTGTTCAGCTAAATTTAGGCTAATCTGATTCTATATTTCTTCATTATTTTGTCCCTATAATGGAGCATTTATCACATGTTCACAATATGCAACCACATTTTAATACATACCTGTATAAAGAAGTGGGAAAACAGTCAATACAGATGCAGGGCCACAGAAATGTTTGATGAGTGAGAAAACAATGCGTATCAAATGCTTTGTCTTTCCGAACAAGTCTTGACAAAATGAAATGACAGAATAGCTGATATTTTAAAAATAATAATCTTTTGCAAACTTAATGTGAGCAAGGAATTGATTCTCCAAATCCCTTCTGGCGGAATGACACACCTTGTGATTTGATGGTGCAATGTGTAACATGTTGAGCCACAGTCGACATTAGATGATTCAATGGGTGTTGAGATATGATGTCAAAGAAAGCCACAGCGTCTGGTTGACATCATTTCCTATAACGCATTATACCACCATATTTTTTGGGGGGGGGACACAATCAACATTTTCTTTTACAATTTTATGACATTTAATGGACCAGACAACTAATCGAGAAATCGAGAAAATGATCGACAGATTGTTGGTTGCAGCCCTGGATGAAGAAACATAGTGATCACATGAGACTCAAGAAGCTAAACAAAACCCTTCCTGTAAAATCACTAGAAAGTGATGTTTAACTGATTTGAACATACAAAAATAACAGTCGCATATTTGGGACTGCGCGCGCACACACACCTGAGCGGTTTGGGTGCAACAATTCAACCACACCACATGATGCCAGTGTTTCCTCCGCTTTACCACAAGTGCACACGGTGAAACGCAACGTTAGATCACCACTAAGAGCAACGACGTTACTTCAGGACTTTGCTGTTGTGCGTCAGAGGGTTAACGACGCTACGACTACACCAATGAAACCTCAATTCCATCCTTTCCATCGTTGTTCTTTGAGGAGCTATTTCAGCCGTTCGCTTGTCAGCGGGTTCGTTAGAGTCACATCACCGCGGCGACGTCAAAATGTGGACTTGTGGAACGAGACGTGATAGCCGCCGAGCTACTGTACTCACAGGGAAGGAGTCAGCTGCATCCAGTCATTTGATATATCTTCACACCAGGAGACAAGCTTTTCGTCCCGGAATGTACACAAACCGAACTTCCCTCTTTTCTCGGGACTTCCGTGTACGGAACGAGACTATTGGCTGAGAGTCGCAGGTACGTCATCGCGCAGTGCACGCTGGGAAATTGAGTCCCGTGGCTGCAGAAGCGGCGCGAAAAAGACAGTTCCTCCTGTAGATGTAGAAAAGAATTGCTCACATATCAGCAAAGGCGCCGATACATACAAAAATTAAGAAATACTTTACCTGTATTCAAAGTTTGTGTTATCACCCAAATGTACGTGAAGTATCATAATGTTCTGCAGTAAAAAAACAAAAAACAACAACACATTTAACAGACCTCAAGTCTTCCTGCCTCTCCAAACTAGGGATACATTTTTTCTCTTTTGCGCCAAGTAGATAAAGAAGATTGACAAAATAACTTCTTACAGTGTAATACATACTATTCAAAATAGCAAGAACACAGGCAGAAGCATACAGATATACCAGGGAGTTCGATCAACATCACTATCAAGTTTATATTCTGCTTACTTGTGGCCCATAATTATACCCGGGATGCAAATTATCCAAGCAAATGAATCAGAACAAACATTTGTTCTGAAATATGTAAAGAAAAGTCACAGATAATTTACCAGTAGTTCACGTGCATTAAATACTGTATCTTAGACGCTAAGAGATCTGTGTTGTTGACCTACCTTAATCCATATACTGAGCATAGTCTGCCAACAAGATGTCTTAACAGTCAAGATGTTGTAATGGATAATGTAATGGAGTTACTGTATTTCATCTTTATTATTACAGTGTCATTTTGTCAGAATTTTAACAGTTTGACTAACTGACCTTGGTTTTGAGATTAATCTGTCATCCACTCATCTGCAGTTCAATGGTTAAAAGGAGTTTGGTAATGCCTGGAACAATGACCATGCTGTGTGTGCGCGTGTGTGCGTGCGTGCAAAACGTGCAAATATTTCCACATTTGTAATTGTACGTCTACTCTGTGCATATGCTTATGTTCCCATCCGCATGAGTGTGTGCTTGTGTGTCATGCATTTCAGGGGTGAAGGTCCAGAGGTTGAAGCCGAGTGCATACCATGGCCAGGAATTCAGGGGTCCATGAGTGTGTCCCACTGGAACCCAAAGCAAACTTTGAAGGGTTCCCGGCTTGCATGGCTCAAACTGACAAATCACCCAGAGGCTCCAGCCAGACCCAGGGCAGCCAATAGGTGAACCAGGAAACGGTTGTTCAAACATACGTAATGTCGTGTGTGTGTCCGTGTGTCCGTGTGTGTGTGTGTGTGTATGTGAACGCGCATGTGTGTGTGTGAATATGTCCAAGGCCGCCTGCATGAAAAATAGATTATATGAAAGTAACATTTGTGTTTTTTTTACTGCATGCGTACACACACTATATGATTCAGTGGCTCTTATGAGAACATACTTCTTATGCATGTGTTTGCTTGTGGTCAAGTGTGGTGGTGGTTGTTAAAACATGATTTTACCACTTAAATGCCACTGAATATACACACACATGCCCTGCGCACATACAGTGAAGCAGTGCAGTCTGTTGAAGTGGCTCCACATTAGACACATCAGAATAGCTGTGGCAGGGGAAAAAAAAACCTGGGCCTGTGGATATGTGTGTATGAGTTGGCAAGACTGCGTGTGTGTACAGGTGTGTGTGTGTGTGTGTGTGTGTGTGTGTGTGTGTGTGTGTGTGTGTGTGTGTGTGTGTGTGTGTGCGCGCGCATGTGTGTGTGTGTGTGTGTGTGTGTGTGTATGTGTGTTTCTCCCCTCATAGCTTGGCACTTGTGTTCTGCTTCCCAGAGAGAACATGGAAACTGCGTGTATAAACATCTATGAGGTACAGAGCCTTTTTTTCTCAATTTTTTTTGTAGGTTTCTGTTAAAAATATTTCAAATCTGCTTGAAACTATGAGCAGTCATTATCAGTTTTCTGAAAGTCACTGGTACAGTTCATTCGACTTTTATCTTTACTTGAAGGCTAATTCTAGTTATACAGAGCAGAAATTAGTCATTCACATCATCCCCTGCCATTTTTACAGTAATTACATATCAAGTCAGGGAAGTTATGTTTAACGGTATAAGTCTTAGAGCAATATTTTTTTGTAAAAATGTATGAAGTGTAATTGTCTTTCCTGATATACAATTATTTATAAACCTCTCATCAATTGCTCCTGAAACTGCTTTAAATGAATATGAATATATTATGTCTTAATGCAAACCTTTAGATCCGTAATGGAAACTGAAAAATAAATACACAAAAATACTCACTTAACCTTAATTATATGCATTTCATCTGTATGTGTTAAATTGTCCCTGACATTGGATTAAACTACCTTCACCTTATGTATTTTAAGTTGGTGTCTTCATCAGTAAATGTCCTGTGAAGGCTGCAGTTAAAATCATAAGGCGCTGGTCCAGGTTCACCATCAGCTCCACCCTAGCTGCTGCCAACATTTAGGTCAACCAGGGCTAGATCTCTCCACATGTAGGGTGGTGTGTGTGTGTGTGTGTGTGTGTGTGTCTATGTCTTGTAAAAACATCAGCATATGGGTTTGGAACAAGGTCCCTGGCAACACTAGAAAAAACGAAAGAGAAGGAAAGAAAAACCACGGCAAAAATGTGGTTTGATGCCCAAAGTGGAAACCCACTCACTGATGTTTTTTGTGTGCATGGATATGTGTGTTTTGTGTGTGCATGTGTGTGTGTGCACGTGTGCGTGTGTTTGTCCTTGTGTCTGTGCATGTGTGTTGCTATGCTTTTGCTTGCTTGAGCACACATATGGATGGTAGGAGAAATGTAGTGTAAACCACGCATGTTTTCACTGCACTGCTACTCTGTGATTATTACAGAGCCAAGAGACAGGGTTTGTCACGCAGTGAGACAGCCACTGGTCCGTTTGTTTGTGCGTGTGTGTCTGTGTGTTCGCATGTGTGTGTGTAGGTATGCTTTCATGCTCAGGCTAAAGGGGTGATCACGGCCAGAAATTTGTCAACTGGATAACCGTAACAGCATGCTGTCTATTTCCAGTCCACTGTTTCTGATTTTGAAACAAACTGAATTTCAGACAAATCAAATTGGCAGTGACATAAATGTTGAATAAATCTCATTTTGTCTTACGGGATCATTTAGGACAAAATAAAGAGTGCAAAATGTGTCTTTCCGGCCAAGATGTTACGCTGGAAGTCATTATCAGTTTTTCATTGCAGGATCATAAATATACCACAATTTTGACGTAAGAAAAACATAACTAGAGTGAATAAATAGGTTTGGGGGAAGAAAGGCAAAGAGTGTGATAGCGAATGTCTGAAGTATATTAGGTTTTTGACCTAGTGGTTTGGCTAGAGAGAGATGGAGCAGGGTGGAGAGCCCGGGTATATTCTCTGGAGCTTATCCCGTATGGAAGCAAATAAGAGACCAGGAGCTGCACAGCTGCTGACAAATTTGTCATTTTCTGATCCAGACCAATGGTATTACCAGCTCAGGTCCAGACCAAAGCCATTACCTACCTGGCCCTGCCAGTGACCTGACGTCTGTCTCATTGCACCACACGCTGATGCTGCTCTGGCAGACGGCAGAGTGTGTATGTGTGTGGTGTCTGCTGCTGGAAACCACTAGAGGAAAGGAAAATATTAAGTCTGCAACCAGCTGCATTGAGCTTCGTTTGTATCCTCATTTTAGTTTTAGTCGTTTTTGCCACAGCACGGCAACTAGTGCACTTTTTTTCTATGCAGTGTTCTTACACACATAAGTGTGAACATGTTTATGTACACACACACATACAGACACACACACACACACACACACACACTTGAGTGATTCAAATTCAAGTTGGGAAGCTTGAAAGTTATTTGAAAGTGTGTTTGTACCAAAGGAATTTGATAGAAACAGTTGAGCAAACTATTATTTGATAATAAAAAAAAACAGTGTATAGTCATCTGATGAAAAATAAACAAATGGAAATATCTTTATTGTACGAGTGGGAGGCCAAAAGTTATTTTGGGAAAAAAGTTTAACACAACAATGTTGTAGAGGAATTCGCACACATGCTATCCTAATGAAGCTGACACATGGGTGTTTTACTCAAACAAATGGAGCCTAAAGGTGAGTTGTACAGTACCTCTCTCACTTCTATCTTTTTTTTGCTCTCTGTCATCTCTTTACTAGTATTGTTTCTCTTTTCTCCAATTCCGCATGAAACGTTTTCTCCCCCATACCTCTCCGTTAAGAGCTATCAAGCGACCAGAGCCACTAGCACCACTTGCGCCTTTGGGAGTCAGGGTCTTCATGTCAATTTCTGCTGTTTTTGTGGATGCACACGGCCGTGCCACAGCACTGAGGACAGTCGAAGTCACGGAGGGAGAAAGGAACGAGACGTTCAAATCAAAGCGAAGGAATGTGCCGTTAAAAATCTTCAGATCCGTTTGGGCTTAACTCTGAATGTCTGGCTGTTAGGAGAGAGAGAAAAGGGGGCACGTAGAGATGGATTGGAGAGAGAAAGAAAGAGCTGTCAGGGGAGTCTCCAGACAGGGGCCAGCTCTCTGTCCTAAATGGATTGGTGTCTCACACAGAGTCTAAGGATCTGTGCCTCAGGTCCGCCTGTGCCCCTGCATGTGTCTGCACCTGTGTGTGTGTGTGTGTGTGTGTGTGTGTGTGTGTGTGTGTGTGTGTGTGTGTGTTGTGGTTTTACTTGAGTGAGCTTTTTTTTTGTGTTCATGTGAGGATGGATAGTAGTTAAAGGTATGATAGTTTTCATGATAGACATGCCAGTAAATGAAGGAAATTACCTGAAAGATGTTAGCCAAGTACAAATCTAATTCGCTCTCTCTTCTTTATTTCCATCAATTTATTTGAATTTCTTTACAATCGGTATCGCGTGAAGAAGTGAGCAGGGTGACATGATGTGTTCAGGATTATGGAAATTATTTTACATTTTCTCATCGACAAGCTCATGCAACTGTCTGGAACTGAATTTCACTCAATTCAACCGGCATCAGTGACAAAATATTAAAAAAAAATAGACGGGTAAATGGAAACAAGTGATTCTTGTGTCTGACTAAATCAAAATAAAAATCTGATCACAATCGTCAGTCAGAAAATATACTTTTAAAACAGTGGGTCTACCCATTTCTCCATATTCTTGGATTAATCAGGGTGTATTGTGAATGAAGATAAGATGGACATGTTGGCTGGTTTTGAGAGTCCATCGTGTACAACCAAAATTACACAAAAATCCATTTAAGTGGAACATAAAAATGTGCAACACAGAGGAGGCTTAAAAGGAAATCAAAACTTATTCAGTCTCTACTGGTTGGAGCAGTCACAGAAGATGTGTATAAAATCCTGCCTAGAGGAACAGACCTTACCTTACACAACCTCTTTTTACATTGTTCTGCTCAGGTAAAGTGCATGGGGTCAAATAACTAACAATATTACAAACACACACAAATACATTTACTATATTCTGCTTTTTAAAAAAATGCATAAACACGTGTAATCATGAGGGAACACTTTATGGCTATTCCAGGCATTTTAAAGCTTGTTTTTCTCTCTCCTTTGATTTGAGAGGAAGCTGGGGATTGGCTCAGAAAAGGAGAGAGGTTCTGTGACCAATGTGAAACAGCACCACACGTGTAAGCCTGTACGCGCCTGCATGCACACCAACACACATACTGTATCTACTGAGAAGTGAAAATTTCACAATTGTGAATGCTTTTCGGTAACTTCATACATGGATACATGATCATACAGGTATTTATGTAGTTATCTTATACTCATTGATGTGTGCTGGGCCTTCTGAACTGCTAGTGGATGTTTGCGTGTGTGTTTGCGTGTGTGTGTGTGTGTGTGTGTGTGTGTGTGTGTGTGTGTGCTCCACAGGTAAATCCGGTACTCCATCTGATTACAGATGGTTGCACATAACACTGGTACAGTCTGGTAATCAGCCAGTAAGAAGAGAACCGGCTGAAACTCTACATTTGCAATCAGTAAAAAAAAAAAAAACTCAGCACCAGTGAAATTCCAGCAGCAGTCATGTTTGTCCTCTGATCATAGCTTTGACTGGAAAATCTATTAAAAAAAAAATATATATATATATATATATATATATATATATATATGTATAATATACATACAATATTGACCCATTCATTTGTCTTTTAACATCAAAGTAGTGTAGGATATTATGCTACATACGACCACAGTTTGTTGTGTTTAGTGTCTTCCTTTTTGTTGGATAAATCATTATTCTTAGTCTCAGGTACATACGGGCCAAAAAGGGGATTATATTGTTGCACAAGCTAAAAGAAATCACTTGCAACATTGGGCCCCACTTGAAAGATGGCAGTGAGTCGCCCCCCCAAACACAACTCTGCCCCTGTTACTCATTTATCGTCCAAGTTTAACAACCTGATCCCAGAGCTGTGTGTCTTCTGTTTTCACCGTGACATACTGAATCACACACATGTATACAGTGTGTCACTTGAAGCGATCTCAGACCCCATACGTGCATTGATACAATCACATTTACACACACGCGCGCGCGCACTGACAACCGCACGCACACACACAGATAGACACCTGTTTTCTGTTAGTCCAGTAGATTGCAGGGAAATTGGGTGGGAGTGTTAAACACACACACATCCATCCATCTGCCCCTCTGTCCACGGTAATTACACACTTCCTGCTCTGAAATCCTTCTGCGACACACTCCGCTCCAATCATGTCTCTGTTTAAGTTTGAGTGAGCATGTGTGGGTGTGTAAGTGTGTCTATGGCGTGTAAGAGGGTTGGTTTTCAGACTCACAATCAGTTCATCATCAGATTTGCTGATATGCGTACTGTATGTACTATAGCCCTCCTGCTTATTGGAACTATTTCAGATGTTTGTGTGTGTGTGTGTGTTTGTGTGTGTATGTGTGTGTGTGTGTGTGTGTGTGTGTTAGTGTTGTGCTCTCTATGACCATATTTATGGGATGATTCAGGCAAGAAATTAATAAATATTAATTCTAAGTCAGTTTTTCTTGTTTTACTGTAGTAGCTTCACAGTTTTCTCTGCCTTCTTGCTCAATTATTTGGGCTCAATTACAGCCCATCTATGGAGTCTGTTACTGTAAATTACACTTAGCTTAGCTAAGAGACTGCCGTGTTATTATTGATACAAACTTTTTCTGGTTATTTTACCGTATATTACTCATTACAGCATACATTCTATAGTTGATTTTTTTCGATACATGTTTTTTTTTTGTCTCTTTGTCCAAGTGAGCTCAGATGTCGAGCCATAACCAAGTTGATAAAGCCTCGAAATCTTGAATCTTCATTTAGAGACAAAAAAAAAACTTGCGCCAGTGCTTCTAGACAGTTGAGGTCAGAGTGAGTAAGTATCGTGTGTGTGTGTGCTCATATCTGTATATATATTTTCTGTACATGTGTCTGTGTGTTGATTCAGACTGAGTCTCCCTCTGGGGTCCTTGGAGTTCTCCTCCAGCCCTGTTCCTCATTAGCCATCTGTCATGGTGCCAGAATCAATAAGCACAGATGGAAGAAAAAAAAATGTGTCTCCTCTCCTTCTCCTCTCCTCTCCTCTTTATGAATGTCCATATCATTAGTGAATTCCAAAGTGTTTACCATCATGGTCAAGGAAAGACCTTCCTCAACTTTACTGTACTTTTAGTAATTTGTACCAATATAATTTCCTTCATGACACAGTTTAAATCCACCTACCTAAGTGTGAGACATGTAAAATCAGATACAGTTTCATTCAACTTTGTAGAATTGTGTTTTTCGCTCAGCACTTCCAGACACAGATGAAAATATTTAGTTGTGGGTTGTTGTTTTTTTGTCTCAGTCTTTCCCTCTTCTGCTCCCCCTCGCATCTTACGACGATGCATCTGTTTCCATACATTGTTGCATGTTTTCTGCCAAAGACAAAATCGCGTAGTTTAAACAAAGAGGTGGGTGATGTGTGTGTGTGTGTGTGTGTGTGTGTGTGGTTATATCTGTCTGCCAGGACTACATTAAACAAAAGTAAGAAAGGATGACAGCATTCAACCTCAGTTTGTCATCTTCAGTGTAAATGGTCATACATCATGCTAACATCTCTCATGTGAGTCACACACATCCGTGTCAACACAGAAGTAAGGAAAACATGAAAACAAAAGAATGGAAAGAGGGAGCCGAGTGGGAGATGGATAGGAACAAAGGCAAATGGAAAGTGAAGAAAAAAGGACAAAACGAGAGAGGTCTAATTGAAGCGGAATCTAAGGGAATGAGGGTGGAACGAGAGAAGCTGAGGGCAGGATAAATGCTTCCAGTGTGAGCGGAAGAAGAGCGATTATGACATGGCTTGGCATCGCTCCGTCGCACTCGTCGGTAACACAAAGAAAGAGTGGGTGGGTTTTCCACCTCCACAGAATAAATGATGCGAGGGGAAATGGGAGTAAACAACATCAGTCATTATAATTACTCTCATACGGCTACTCCCATCCACCATCAACCATCCGCCACCCCTCCTTCACTTTCCTCCTCCTGGCATTTTCCATCTGTCTTTACTCCCAGTCTCTTTTTTTCTTCCCTTTCTCTAAATGACTTGATTGCACCTTTTACTTCACTCTCTCATTCCCTTACTTGTCCTCTTTTTGCAGAGTACTTTTTTTTCTTTCTACCTGTATCAAAATTCACCTTCAGTACTTCTCTCTTGATCTCCGGTCTGAGTCGGGCGGTCTGAATGCGCTCGGCGCAGAAGAAATACGAGGGCCGTGAAGGTTAGGGAGAGAAATACGACAAAAGGCTGCGCGTCAGCATTTCGTTGGGAGCGTTGTCTGGATGCAGCGACAACAGCCAACAGCAATAATAATCTTGACACATCCCTTTTTTTTTACAGCAGACTATGAGACAGATACAATCTTTGGCTCTGTAGGTGCACCTCTCTTGGAGCAGAAGCCTTCGAAAGAAGCTGAATGCACGGTGAATCATGTCAGCTGTTTCTGAGAATTGGATGTGGTTCCCTCACGGTCTTGGACCTCTCCCTCCCTCCTTTTCTCTCCCTCGTTCTCTCGTAGGATTCCTGGAGAGCTGCAGTCGTGTGCGAGCAAAGGGTTGTGGAGGGAACAGTCAATTATGTCATGAATGACCGAAAGAATTCTTGGGCATGAAAATATATTTCTTATCCAAAATGATAGACATTGATTTGGGAACGCTCGCAAAAGTAGAAACTTTGTCTGACTGTAGAACCATGGTGGCTTTAGACATCATTCTCGTGGGGGCTATTTTATTGTTATTCACCACTGCAGCTTTCAAATGTTGCTCTCTAACGCTAAGCTTATGTAAGTCTGGCCACTGGGGACTTGGACCTCACATTCTTCTGGATTTTTCTCGTAGCAGGAACGCACTCCCTCTGTGGGAGATAAAAAAAAGCCAGCCAAGTCAAAACGGGTCCCATGGGTGGGACTGAACACCAGCACCGAAACCCACCCAAAGCCACCCACCTCGAGACTGCTGACAGAAAAGAACAGAGTAGAATGGAGGAGAAGAGGAAGTATGCTTTGTTCTGGCATTAGAGCATAGAAATGTGTCACATGTCATCATTGTTTTTGTTTTTGGGGATTCTATGAGTAAAGGAATAGTTTCACATTCTGGGAAAGAAGCTTATTCAAAGAGACAAATTAGAAAAAATAAATCTGCATGTGTCATCTTCAATAGAAAGTGCTGTACATAAAAATGAAGTGACAGCCAACAGCTGATTAGTGTTGAGGAGAGGCTAAGAGAGGCCTTCTTTCTGATTGGCTGGCTGCTTTCTGAGTGATGCACGGCCAGGCTAACTTTTTCCCTGCCGAGATAAGAAAAAGAAGAAAAATCTCATTTGGTAATCCTTTTATTTCTGAGGCAAACTTGAGAATGAATGAGTATTATATTAGATTTACGAGATGATAATCATGCAATGAAATGTATTGAATACAACATTTAAACAGTTTATATAATTGGTCTTACGTCTTCCCCATGGAAATCTCACTTTCTAAAAGGGGGGACCTTTTAAATAAGATCCACCTGCCGGCATCAATCTTACTAATTTGTCCATACATAAAAAAAAAATATGAATTGTAAAAAAGTTGTAGTTTTGCTTCCAGTCTAGATATCAGCAAGAAGTCTAATAAGTGTTTTTTCCCAAATTTTGAAATATTTCGTTGAAGGTAAAAGTAAGTGATGCTGTGTGGAAACGGCCTGCAATGTGAAAGTATAAGACTGGCAACAGAGCATGAACTCTATATGTGTCAGGTTCATATTTGCAGTATGAGAAATACAAATGTTATTCATTCTGCATTTACTTGTTGTCGCTCAAATCGCAAATTTGCTCCAGCTCTGACGTCAGTGCATTTATGTGCGTGTGTGTGTGTGTGTGTGTGTGCGTGTGCGTACGTTTGCGAGTGTGTGTGTCCCAGCAGTCATGTCAGCGGAGCAATCACTCATGTAGAGGAGAGTTTACACTTGAAGGGTTTAGCTCTGCCGGCAGGTGATGATGGACAAGCCTTTCAGGATGGAAAGAGGCAGAAGGAGGAGAAAGATGGAAGGAAAAAGAGGACTGGAACAGCGGAATCAATAGTTCAATAGAATCATGCAATTCTCTATAACATAAGTTATAGATGAGAAATGAAGCACTAAAAAAAAAAGAATTCATAAGTTCAAAGAAGAATGAGAAGAAAAAAACATTGTTGTGTTGTATGTACCCGCTCCATTGTCACGCATTCTGGGCAGAGAGCCACGGCTGAACAGTCCATTAGTCCAGCAGAGAAGGAACTTCTTAATTGCCTTCTCTCTCTCTCTCTCTCTCTCTCTACCTCTTTTGTCCTTCCTCTGTCTTTCTCCCCCTCCAACTCCCCTTTCTGTTGGCTGAGAGGACAGGTACAGGAAACACTCATTCATTAACAACCCAGAGTTCATTAGCTGCGGTGAAGCACCCTTCACAACATGTGCAGTTCCACCTCTGAAGGCAACTCTGAGTCTCTGTGTGTGTGTGTGTGTGTGTGTGTGTGTGTGTGTGTGTGTGTGTGTGTGTGTGTGTGTGTGTGTGTGTGTGTGGGGTGCCATTTGTGAAGAGGCTGGAGGTGAGGGGGTCTAAAGGGTAACGCAGGGCCAGAGGAGGGGTGTGTGTTGTTTTGGTGACCCGGGGTCCTCCAGCAGATGAGGGGGTGCTGGGGAAAGTGACCTTAACAACATTAGAAGTCAGCGAACCATGTCGCCTACAAACAACCATGGGGTGGTCACATATCTCTCACCTTTAAGCAATTAAAAAAAAATAAAAATGTTACCCATCAATACACTGGATGATTGTCTCGACAGAGGTCGCATCTTCAATTTTGTGAGCTCATAATAAGTGCCTGAAACTTATTCTAACACTTGAAGAAGCTTTGTGAAGAATATATATATATGCTCACTGATTTTGATGCATTAAACTACAATGACACATTCTGTAAATTCCAAAAACCCTCAATTTGATTTCTAAGTACCATATTATGATCAGAATGGGCAACATGTGCACGAGTCTCTACCTTTGTTCTGTGTTTTTCATTGAGCAACAGGCTAAAAATGTCAAGCCCAGTTAGAAAAGTTCAAAACGTGACACACAACATCCTGCCACCCAGCTTTCCAAACACACCCTGTCATTTGTAGGATGTCAGCCTGCCTCTTTGCACCGGTTGGACAGCATGCAGAAGGGCAGTGTGCCTTTATTGGCTTTAAAAGATAATGACATGCCGCCTGCCATGCGTCTAACCGCTGATCCAGGGTCAGCCAGTTCCTCAGCTCGAGGTTCAGGTTGAAAATGTGGCTTGGGAAAACTGATCCTTTTATTTTAGGTATGAACAACAGAAAGGACGCAGCTGGATTTTTGCAAAAATATAAGAGTTCATCTACGCCGCAGAAATATGTGGCAATGCTTGGTGCTTTAGTTGTGCATTGGCTGCATGTTGGGTCTAAAAGTTTCTCTTACAATGCATGACAATGAGAATAAATAGCTGCCACCCATTAAGCTGACAAGGCTCTCTCCCTCCTTCTCTCTCTCTCTCTCTCTCTCACCGTTAGTGTAGCAAGCTCAAGGCCACATGCCCTTTTTCATTACACCGAACGGGCCAGCTGTATTGTAACTACAACCAATTTCCTTGCAGTCTATAAAGCCGTCAATCAAAATCATACGAAACAGGGAGAGGAGGTGGGGTTGCAGGGGTGGAGCTGGGTGGGCTGTTGGGGAGGACTGCAGGGTTCCAGACCAGATGTCAGAGTTTTACACCGCAGGACACGATGGAGGGGTAGGGAAGGGAGGTGGGACGAGGGAGGGGAGGTCGAGTTTACCTGTAGCCATTGTTAATAGGGAATACCAGGAATGTTTTGACTTGCATGGAGAGGATTTTTGTGGCTCCTGGCTCTCACGTAAAAACAGCGTAAACATGCTGCTGCTACATGGTTGGATAATTGGCATATTAACACTTGCGCAATATCGTCGATCAGGTCTATCGATTGCGTTTTGGCTCATTGACTCTCTTGTTGTAGTGGAGCTGGATCTCACACTGGCTTTTCGGCCTGGTGTTATCGGCTGAATAGGTGACCTTTTTTTTTTATTGTGTCCGTGTTTTTTGGTCTATGGTAGAAGGAAGTCCCCACCCCCAGAATCAATGAAGTAGTTTCTATCATATCCCATACTATTTCTGTAATTAACAATTATTCATTGGATATAGTAAAAGTGTGTGAAGTAGAATGGGGAATTTCTTGCACAGGGTTAAATGAGAAGTAGGCATCATAGTATCACAAGATACTGCATATTGATTAGAGCCAGGCTAGGTTTTTTTGTCATATTTTTTTTTTTACTAAGCTAACCAACTAATGGATGTATCTTCATATTAAACACAAATGTATTAGCATGTGTCATTCTCCTCAGTCTGAAACTGTACCTTTAAGCACAAACCCATTGGATGTATCTTCATAATAACCACAAATGTATTAGCATGTGTCATTCTCCTCAGTCTAAAACTGTACCTTTAAGCACAAACCCATTTTGAAACAATCCACTCAAAGTCAGACCAAAGCCATTCTTTTTTTTTTGAAGTTTCCATTTATTAAAGTTATGAACAAAGAGACAAATAAGTTATAATATTTTTATTTGTTAGAATTCTATCAGTGTTTGAACATTAATATTTAGAGAGCTAGTAAAATTTTCTACTTTCATGGCTAGCCTTTGACAAACCCATAGAAACAGCTGTCTCTCTCCAAGGATCGGAACGTAATACTGAAGGGGAGGTGTTGATGTTGTCTCACAAGACAGTTAGCAATGAAAGTGTGCACCTTAAGGTTTTGTTTTTCTGTTATGGTATATCATTACATATAAACTCTTTAAAAATATACTTCTGTCAAATACCTTGACAACTACTATGTACACTACAAAAATAAATTTTCATATAAATAAATTATATGGCATACATTTATCTTTGTAACTGAAAACAGCATACATCCATGCCAACCAAGACCAAAATGGTAGTCTGGAAGAACCACTGATTTTTTTTTCCTTTTAAAATCCTCTAAGAGCTATGATGAGACCTGTAGTGTAAAATGTTATATACTCTTTTTTTTCCTATTTAACATTAGTAAGCACTTTATACAGATCACTTTATACAGATTAAACTGTAATAGTGTTTTTTTTTCAATAGACATAAAAATCCCTGCATTTGTTATCCACTGGCATCACAACAACAATGAATGAAAAAAAAAACATGTTTTATATTACAAAAATATAAATATCGCAATTCAATATTGAGAACAAGAACGAGGAGAAAAAACAAACATTTAAAAATGAATAAAATAGTTGCCAGCGATGATTCTCTCCGCCACTGCCAATGTGACATTGGGAGAAAACAAAACGAAAAACAAATAAAACAACCTATTTCATGCAAGCAGCTGACGGTACGTGGTAGACAGGAGGGGGATAAGGGCCTCTGGGAGGAGGGGCTACGTGTGTTCAACAGGAAACGAGAGTGTAAAGGTGGATGTAAATGTAGGTGTGGAGGGGGTGATTGAGGGGGAGGTGGCGAAGGGGCCAAACAGTCCAGAATCAAGGGTTGAGGTTGTTGGATAAAAACTGGCCATTGCAAGTTGAGAGAGATGCTGGCAGTGTGAACTCTCACCCCTGATGTCAAGGGCCGTGCCATTTGGCATTAGGAAAGGGGGGTCATAGCGTAATGTTGTGCATTTTTATGAGCTGAGGTCAGCGAGGATGGCTGAGGCCAAATTGGGACCAGTTATCTTTACTGTCACTGTCAGGAGAACTGAGGTTAAGAGTATGGACTCATACACACACACACTCACACACTCACAAACAAATGTTTACATGTATACATTGACACACACATAGGACACACTGTCAGGCCATATAGGGTTTAGCCCTCGGCAGGCTGCAGGGGCTAGCTTATTGATTGGACAGAGAGAAAAAATGAGCTACTTGAGGCGAGATATTCCAATGAATGAAGTTTGAACCGAGTCGTACAGTATACAGTCTGAGCTTTAGCTTATCCGTTTGACATTGTCACGTAGGGTGCAGAGTTGGCGCCCCGTGTTGACCCTGTTCCAGAATCAGGTATCAGTAATGTGAAGGTCCCTGTAATGGCAGAGTGAGTTCTGAGGTGGTTTCAATGCTTGTGTACACATGACAGCACCTGTTTTGAGCCTGCTAGGGTCAATCAATACATAACTTCTTACAGTAAAATTAAACCAGAGAGCAGCCTAACAGTGATCAGAAGCTGAGAGCAGAAACAGGTTCCAATGCAGAGGCCATAACTAAAAAAAACAAATAAAAAAAAATAAACAGCTTTTAAAAGTTCTTCATATCTGCTCATCTTAAATAGCACGCATAGCGTGTCGAGTTAAACAGTAATTGTTTCATAACTACCACAGGTTTGTGATAAAAAAAATTAATAGTTTAAGATGCGTACCTTTATACAATAATAGACGCACGAAACAACGCTCGCATACAAACACGCACACACATTCCACACAAAAATATATGTCATAGCCCTGTTTGATAACTCTAACAATTTCCCTCATGTTTTAAATGAGTGTAAATGTTAGTGATGTTCTGAGGATGTATCTGATGTATAAGCCAGAAAATAATGGGTCTGTTTCACATCATAGAGCCGCGCACACACACACACGCACGCAAGTAGACAGATCACTTCTTTTGTTTGACGAGACATTTGCATAGAGTTATAAATGTATATTATTTAAAAAAATATTTTGAGCAGCAACAGTGAGTGCTGGCAGGTATTTTTGTCTAGAAGAAGAGCTTCCTAATGGCACAGATCCACAGATGAGTGAACAGTAATCAGAGATCTATCTCTCCCTCTCTCTTTCATACACATTCTTATTTACACACACACGCACACACACGCACACACACCATATAAAATGGCAGCCCCAGTCTGTTACCATGAGGAGTTGTACGGCTCCTAAAATTATAGCTACTTTTTGTTCATATTTACATATGTATACATCTTTTAAATATAGATAAAATGATCTAAGACAATAGTCCACTGGGTTACAGTAAGAATGAGCACCATGACCATGACGGCAACACTGGCAAGTCTTTCGCTGTTACAGGCCGCGGGTTGAGCCGGGCTGGGCTATGCAAAGTCGCAGGGCTGGGCTGTGCCAGGCCAGGTCAGCTGCTTAGTAAGAGAGAGGAGTCCATCTTTGGCCGTTGTACTGCCGTTCCCCACAACTGGAAAAACAAAATCATATCGGAGTGTCAATACTTTATTGAGCAGATTTTTCGCAAAAAAAACATCGTACAACATATGGATCTACTGAAGTTGCTGGAAGCTCACCTCAGCTAGCCCATCTGCCATGGTTGTGGTTGGTCTCAGCTGCCTCAAACTCCAAATCTTGGAGCTCCATGGCCTCCACCTCGACTCCTCTGGCCCCCATCTGGGTGTCCTGTGGCACATGCGGGTCCTGGAAAGCAGCCTCCGGCACCTCCGGCCCTGAGGGGCAGTAACTGTCCGTTGCAGTGTATCCTGGGTAACAGGAAGTGGGGGGGCTCTGGTTGGATAAGGGGGCCGGGTGAACGGCAACAGTCACGGAGGCTGATGCTGTCACTGTGGTGATGGGTTGGCAGTATGGGGTCATGTTCGGGTGGTGGTGTCGTGGGAGGTGGTGACTAGGTTGTTGGTTGTGGGAAGAGCGGGCTCTGTGGCCTGCTGTGTGTTCTCTATGGCTGTGTGAGCCATAATGGCCCCCAGCCTCAGTAGCAGTTTCAAAAGCGTCTGTGCACGGGCGGGCTGGGGGTGGGACCTGCCAGTGCAGCTGGCTCTTGGGGTTCCTGCTGCTGTTGCGCTGAGTAGCTCCTGGCTGGGGCCCAGAATCACAACCCTGAGGGGAGACGGACTGAAGAGCAAGACAATGAGATATTCATTTCTCTAATGAGAGAAACAAGGGCAAATCTGCAATTAGAGAATCAAACAAGCAACACAATGGGGGATATTTTCTTACCGAAGACACAGTATAGGCTGGAGGTTCAGGCTGTCTGGCTGAGCGCCTATGCCCTGATCCTGCTCTCCTTTCCTCCTCTGGCCGGGCTGCTCTGCCCCTGCTGGTGTGGATGTGGTACTGCTGCTCCTCTGCTCGAGTGCCACCTCTGCGCGAGGGCATGTTGTAGTTCTGCAGCTCCTGGCTTATGCCGGACGCCGTGGTGTTGGAGCTGTATTCCGAGTCAGACGAGTCTGAAGCTGCACCTGAGGTGTTGGTGGCCGTGGTGGTGTGGTGAGGACGGACTGAGAAGTGGACCACATGAGGAGGGGCCTCTGGGGATGGGGTCGGCAACCGGCTGCGACCGTCGACTGGTGTTACCTTAGAGGTGACAGAGGGAAGGTGAAGAGGCAACAGTAAGAGACTCGTATTCATGAGCTTGGGAAAAATAGTTGGTGATGCCCTTTATGACCACATAAAGAATAAATTTGAACTAAAAAAATTATATTTTTTTCATAGTTCATTTAGATCTAATAATATCTTTGAGCTCTTACCTCTGGATAGGGTCCAAAGTATGATAGTAATACTGGGAGGAGGACCAGTCCGTTCAGGACTCCCAGAACAGTGAGGATGGCCAACACGGCAAAGAAATACCTGCAATTAAAACATGCACACACAAAAAGATCAATGATGGGAATAGTTTGACCATATGCAATACACCACGTGTAAAAAACAGAGTTTTGCTCGGAACAGCACAGAAACAAAAGCAATCGAATAAACAAGAAAAATACCTGTGCAAACCACATGGATTTAAATGTAGGGAGACATGTGCAAGACATGCCCGAAATAATAATCCAACAAAGACACCCAGCCACTCCTTCTACACACACGCACACACAAACACACGTATATATATGTATAAACCCCCCACAGCGAGGCAGGCATGCACTGTGGCTTTGAGCAAAACAGAAATGTACCTTGCATGTTTCTAAAAAGTCCCGCTAAAGAGGGTTAGTCTCAAAGAAGCCGCAGAGAGAAAAGAAAGGGTAACCATAATTAGCCAGAGCTGGTTAATTCAAAGGCACGGGAGGAAAGGGGGAAGAAAGAAGGGGAGGTTATAGGGAGCGAGGGTACTCTCTCTTGGGTGTGTGGTGTATAAGCAAACATGGAGAAAACAAAGCAGTGAGGAATGTGAGGGGAGGGGGGAAGGGGTAAATTAGGGGTTAAAAAAGGGGGTGGGGGTTAGGGAGTGTTGGGGGTGCGAGGGTGGGGTTACGGGTGTGTGTGTGTGGGGGGGGGAGGGGGGTCCGCAAAGAACAGGGGCCTCTCTCTCCTCTCTGGCTCTAAAAAAGAGAGAGGGAGAAGCAAACAAATGAAGTGAAGGGTATAGAATTTAAACAATTTAGTCTAGGAAGAAGAGAAGGGGACCCTCAGAGTGCCACCCCTCACTGGCCTCTCTCCCTCTCTTTTAATTTTTTTTCTCTCCTCTCCTCTGCCTCACTTGTCTCTCCCTTCTTTCCAGCTAAGCCCCTGTGAAATTCCCGGCCACTCCACAATCCCCTCTGTCTAATTAAATCTCCAATGTATCAGGTAAGACCCCACAATCTCCACTTCCACCCCTCCCCCTCCCTCCGATTCAGCTTCCTCCATTAGGGAAGACTTTCCTTCCTCACTTGGTTCTCTAGTGGAAGCTCCCAGGTTATCAGGGGCTTCTTGATGAACCATTAAGCCCTGTGCCTGTATCTTCACTATGCCCTTCAGTGCGTCCGGGCCTCAGACTAAATTCATGTGGAGAAGAGTCCTGTGAGGAGGACCAGTCCTCGTCTACCCACCACGGGTGGCCTACACTTCCCACGTGGAACCAACAACGACAAGACCGGCTTAAGTTATTTAAACACAATGCTGTTGTTGGAACTGAGAACAGGACTTCATGCTGTGAGTGGTTGTGTTAAGCTTTGTGTAGACGGACGGAGATGAGTCACGAGATGAATCAATTCCAGGTTGCTTGAATGAGAAAACATTCTCAGAAATTAAGTCTGGTGTTGTTTTCAACTTAATCAATTCAAGAACGTACCTGAGCTTTTGCACCGTCCACAAAAATTAAGAAGAATGGGAACACAACTGATTAGCAATGTGTGTCTACTTAAACACCTTTCAGGTAACACACCCACACACACATTGCTCATATTAGCAGAACTGCTTTCTGTGAGTGGAACTGAAAAAATTGTATCATCGCTAGGGTTAGGATTTCCACACACAACAGGAAGGGTAAATGCCACACCACCTTTGGACACATGTATGCACACACATGTAGGTACACATGCACGCGTGCAGCCCACATACCAGGCAGAGTGCACCGCTAGGCTGTTTAGAGTGAAAACACTCACAGCGTTGACGGGGAAAGTCGGGGAAACGTCTCTTTTGGTGCAAGGAGAAAAATACGAGCTGGGGCTGTTATTGCACCGTCTTGGGGCGCTGCTTTGTTTGCTCAGACAACAGCGAGACCTATAAATGGAGGCCCGGGACTGAGCCAGAAACCAGAGCGCACCACTGGAGGTGAAGAGAGAAGGTCTATAGGCCTCCCTATGTTTGTGTGTGTATGTGTGTCTGTCTGTATGTGTCTCTATCTAGTGTGTGCTCTAAATGGCAGGCACACCATCATTGACCCCCATGGTTAGAAGGTCAGGGAGCAGGTTGGTGAGTGTGTGTGTGTGCGTGCGCATATGAGGGGAGCTATGAGAGATTGTGCGGTTGCACGTGCATGAGCACAGGCCTGTACACACAACAGGGTTTGGTGCTTGCCGATCGCATGGACGTCGGTGCGACCCTTTCCTAAAGGAGCAAGTCAAACAAATGATATGGCTAACTCCCAACGTATGCACGTGTAGCCACGTAAGACCAAAAGAGACATTTAATTATTCACTGCGCTCAGTGGAAACTTCTCATAACTCTCCAGAATGTACAGGATCATTAATTCTCCCATGTACGGCAGCTGGTTGCTGCCTTCCTGCCCGATACTTACGAGCACACACTCACACACAGACACACAAAAGGAGCCACCGACGCAGAGCCCCCACAGTGTGTCGGCTTTAATTTCCACTTCTCCTGTCTTTCCACGACTGCCCCCCACCCTGCTACTCCTTCCCATGCTTATAAATGTCTAGCGAGGGCAGTAAAACTGGCTGAAGGAGCTTACAAAAGCCAGAGGACTTTCCTGTTCTCTCTCTCTCTCTCTCTCTCTGCCCCATCACTCTCTTTCACTTCATTCTTTGCTTTCCTCTCCTTCTTCATCTACTCCCTCCTAACCCTCCTCCTCTTTCTCCTGACCTTCAACTCTCCATCCTACCCCTGGTTTCCCCTAAAATGTCAGGCATGAGAGACATTAAGGGAGGGTGAAGAGAAGGATGAAAGAAAAGACACGAGGGGAGTGGAAGGTGGAGAAAGATAAAGGCCTTGTTTATGAAGCTTCTTGGAGATCAAGCCCCAAGAAGTGGACAAAAAACAGGTACGTGAGTGGTAGCCGGAAAAGGGATGAGGTTTACAGAGAGAGGGGGTATGAAATGGAGATGCGGGTGGAAGACAAGAAAGAAATGGAGGGAGGGAACAGAGGATGAGTGCGGCCTTCATGCATGATTTGTGTCTCAGGTAGATTCCTGTGTGACATACAGGTTGAGGCACGGTCGCAACGGTCTACTAACGCCACACAGACGCCATACAATAACCTTTGTGAGTGCCCTCCTGTGTCGGCTAAACGAATGCAGCCTTTTTTTTTCTTCTCTAAATGAGGTTTGATTTGTACTCACCTGACGATAAAGTCGAACTCGGAGCCTGCAAGCATTAGGACACCTAACAAGGTAGAAAAGGCTCCATCAAGCACCGGAGCAAACATGTGTTCCAATGCCAGCACTGCCCGCTTGTGACGATCCCCTATGGCCGTCAGGAACGCCTACACAATACACATGAACACATTCATTAAGGTGTTCACCGTTTGAAAACCATTCCAACAAAAACTCATCTGTGTCTTCTATTTTGTAATTACTGTCATCGTTGGCAAAAAAGAAATGAATTGGTATCAGCTATACATTGACCCAGATTTCTTTGTTCTTTGTTTGTGTGTATGCCTACCAGGGCCACGTGGACTGTGAACTCCACTCCAATTCCCACAGAGGCGATGAGAATCACCACAGGGACGGCGCTCAGCTTGATTCCCATCAGCCCCATGAAGCCAAACAGCTCCACGGTCATGAGAGAGAGCACCAACACCTGAAGGGAGAGGAGGAGTTTCCGTCAACAAAGCGAGGTGGTTGTTAAATCTATATGAAAAGTGATTTTATATGTGTAGTAAAACACAGGAGGGTAGATTCAGGCTGGATGGGGCCACATGCAGGATAGAAAGTTAAAAATATATACTTATAGCTTCAGTTTGAACCACATTTTAGAGGATAAATACCCATATTTCTCGCAAGATGTTATGTATGAACCCGTCTTAGCAATCATGTAATGCTCCTAAACACTTCTATCTTCTTTCGAAGAAAATAAGCTGGTTCCCCCGTAGTTTCTGCAGATTTTTAATGTCACAGATGTGTTTTTCTGTTCTTTTAGTCCTTAGGATAATAATAATAATGATAACAACACCTTTCAAGGAGAAAGAGCTAGAAACAATATGTAAGCGTAGTGGCTGAAAAGACCTGGCCTTTGAATGTACACAAGACTGATAGTGGGCAGCAAAACAAGAGGATGATATGTGAGATTCTTAGATAGTAGTAACCATACGTGCGTGTGTTTGTGCGCATGTATGTATGTGTGTGTGTGTGTGTGTGTGTGTGGGGGGGATGTATGGAGGTTTCAGTAGAGCAGGACAGGAGCTGGAAGTAAATGCCATTATCAGCTGAGAGGTGTCAGGTTACATGGGGCCCAAATCCTTTGAAGAGGGTTGAGGTGGGCAGGGGAGGGAGCTGTGTGTACATGTATGTGTGTGGGTACATAACGCAAGTGAGCATCCGCGTGCTTGTCCATGAGGGGGTATTTGTGTGCATTTTTCTGTGTGTGTGTCTGGCTCTGGTTAGACTTCGTACTAAAGTGCATTCTAGGTGATCGGATCACAAGTGGACAGAAGGTTCCTGAAATACCGAGAAAAGCGCTTGGTCTTGGTCACATCCAGAAACCTTCAGGGGATTAAACTTTCAACCCGACTTGATGATTTTAATCTCTCAGATCTCAGCACAACTTGGGCAAGATTTTGAGGTCTGTATCTCAATTTTTTTTGGGGGGCTGGGGGGGGGGTTTGGTTTTCCCATAGATGAAAGCAAAACAAGATAATCGATGATCACTTTAGAGAATGGGTCTCACCCATCAGAATGAGATCCATGTAGTAAACAGCAATCAATATCCAGTGGATTAGAAACACAAGGTACAAGGTTTAAACAAGGACTCTGTCTGTGTGGGTAAGATGGATTTCAGGGCAAATACCTAAGAGGGTTTGAGAGGGCTTAAGGTTGAGGGGTTTGACGTTGTGTGGCTGGCGGTGGTCTGGTCTTGGACAGACCAAATGGTTAAACTTGACGCCTCTCCATAACTCGTCTTTTGATCTTACTAGTGAAGCCTGAGGATGAACACGAGGTCCCCTCCTCCTCTGTTTAAGGGCTCAGGTGGCCCGGCCAATGCCTGTCGTAAAATACATCCCACTGGGGAGAAGAACCAGAGTGCTCTGTGTATGCGTTTCTGTGTGAATTATGTACCTGCATGTTTACATGTTCGTGTTGTATGTGCGCAAGTATATACATGTCTGCTCATACACAGGCGCACTCGCCTACGTATGCCAATGTGTGTTTGTGTGTATCCTTGGAAACTTGTGAAAGGAAGGGGGGAAAAGGGGGAGTGCGGAGGATGGAAATAAAATCAAACTCTTTTATAGGTTTAGAGTGGGAGCATGTTGCTTGAGCAACTTTGTGTCCTTTCCTCATTTATTTCAGCATTGGTGTCTGGGAGTGTTGGACTAGACTAAACAGACTGGCCCTAACAAAACAGCACAAGATAAACATTGGTGACTGGGGCTACAATAACACAGCAGCCCTGTATCCTTTCTGACTCTCTCTGAGATGCCTCCAGGACCACCCAAAAAAAGATAATGGGAGAAAAGGAGGACATGAGGAAAAATGTACTTTTTAAGCGCTCAACGTTTGGGTTTATTTCTCTGTAACATAATCCATTAACTTATCTCATCTTCTGCAGTTTTAAAATGATATGATTGGTTCTGATTCTCTGCCCATCATCAGCCACATACTGTATGTACAATATTGCATTTATCTGCTTTTTTAATCCAACACTCACAATGATGCCGGCGGTCCACGGGTTGAGCAGGAAGAGGGCACAGACCAGAAAGGTACAGGCGAGCACGACACTGATGGACAGCAGGAGCCAGTGGCGCAAACTAACATACTGTTCCCAGAACAGGAAAGGGTAGCCGTTGGGGTACGAGGGCAGGCCCTGGCGGCTGTAGTTGCTGCAAATAGCCCGCACGCTCTCGATGGCCTCCACAAACTGTGGCGTCTCGCGGAGCCCGTTGAGGTAGAAAGGGAACTGTGCGTATTCGATAGGCTCGGCAGCTGGGACTGGAGAGACAAAGAAAGGAAAGGTCAATTTTTAGGAAGAAAAAAAAAAGGGTTGACAGATTACCGAGGAGCATTAAGAAAGTAATCAGATAAATCATCAATGGCAACAATGACATCTGCAGATGACATTTGTCTATTCTGATTAAATGAAATCATTTAGCGAATCTGCAGAAATAATTAGCTCTCTTCAGCCAAACCACCAATATCAAGGCTTTCCCTCCCTAATCCAACCTTGTCCCAAGAGTGGCTACATCTGCGGGCAAGTGTGAGTGTGTGTGTGTGTGGCGGGGTGGGCGGAGCAGTGTGAAACAGAGCTCCATTGACTCAAACCCCAGCCAGTCTGTGGCCCGGCTTGGCTAATGAGGGCCTATCAGTTCCAGACACAGCAGCGTGTCAGAGCGAACGTTGATTCACCGTAATTACAATGTCAGAACCACCACCGTTACCACACCCTAAACTTAGCACCGCCACATACAGCACAACTTAGTTGCATAAACACACATACCTGTCTGTCATTCTGCTATGAAGTCATCTTTGGTGCAAACCAAACAGTGTATTCATTGAGATTCATTTTGATTAAAATTCATAGCAAATTGCTGAACACTCTGAAAAGCCCCGTCTACCCATCTATCCTCCAACCATCCTTTTTAAAAATAAAACATGCCTTGGGGCCGTCTGGTGTTGGTGTGAGTGTGTATATTCCACAGTGCCGACAGGGTCAGACAGGAGCACTTGCTCACATGGTTTGGCCTGTTAGTGTCTCAACTATAAATTTTGGGACACAGGTTGGCTTTCAGCCAACACCAATCTGCTTCGGGGAGCTCCCATACAGTCAAGCACTTTACGCTGCTTATCCAATCATATACCCGCCCCCCCTTCCCTGTAAAGGACTTCCTGCTTGTTATCCAATTGTGCCGCCCATCTAAACCCAGTCTGTCCTTGTTATCCAATCATTTTCTACCCCCGTGGAGCACTTCCTGACTCGTACCAAATCACAAGCTGGAATCAAACAAAAACATGAATGTACTTTTTATATGAATTACAGTCTGTGCGTGTGGCGGGGAAATTAGAACAGGGTGTGTGTAGTGTTTAGGGTCACTGGGTTTTAATAATGTTTGTGTGTGTATCTGTGTGTGTGTGTGTGTGTGTGCGTGCATGCTTGTGTGTGCGTGTGTAATGCTAGGGCCCCATGGCAGCCAGGATTATAGCATTCACCACAGGCACCGTTAGAAGAACCACAGAGATCCATGTCTTGGTCCTCGGCCCTGCAACCTGAGCTCACACATACACAGGCGCACACACAGCACAGTGCTACAGTAAAGTCTACTACCCCTCTTAAAGCTAATAGGCAGACAAGGAGCAATAACTTAACCACAAGAGGTAAGTACTGCACATATGTAGCAGCCATCTTATGGAACCTGAAAACAGTCACAGAGGCCAATGGGCCTCACAGACGTCAGACTCGACGTTTCAAAAAGCAGTTAGTGAATGCAATTTGTTCAAATTTTCTGCAATTTCTATCCTTGTGTGAAAGAAAAACTCTATTACTACACTATTCCATTACACTCCCAAGACATCCTGTTTGCAATTGTAACATATCTTTATGAATTTATGGCATGCCGACTTACTGCTGAGGCGTGTCTCGGGCATGGAGTCAGTACGGTCATGGAGCCACTCTGGAGGGTGTGGGCGAATGTTGGCCTGTGAGGCGGCGTACGCCACGGGATCATTGCTGACCCAGGCGGTCAGGTAGATGTAGAAAGCCCCGGGATTGATAATCCCATCGGCGTCCACAAGCCTGTGACGAGTCAGCTACAAAACAGGAGAGAGGAAATTAATTAATAACGGTAACATAATTATTATTATCTTTAAAAAACAACATAAGATTCACACTTGGATTCTAGAGGATTAAATATAGCCCTTCACTTTTTTGAAAGTGTAATAATTAGAAAATGGAAAAAAGGTCAAAAAATTAGTTGGAGTTTGCAAAGGAAATCATAATGCTGCCATCAAGAATCCATTGGACACAAAAAAGGTATTATAGCAATAAGACATGTTGAACCAAAACATTGTACAGGTGAGCTGACCGCAGACATGCTTATTTATACTCATGCATCAGTGCAAGAGAACGGAGCAGCTTTCAAAATAAGAGTCAAATATTAGTCCCTCTCTCTTTCCAACCAAAGAAAAATCAACAAGTCAAACACTGGTCGTCTTTCTGAGAACTTCCCGCACTTCTCATCACGGCTTCCCAGAATCATCATGCCACATTAAAACATGGAAAATGCAGAATCAGCTTCTCCCTTTACATACACTAGATATTGGCTGGCCAACCTCAGGCCCAGTGTCTTGACCACTCGGAATACATTTTCTGAAGGAGGCCTCGCAGCGCTCTCCTGTCAAGAAGCAGCTGCTGCTGCTGATGAATGGTCCTAAATCTGCCGATATAGTATATTTGTTATGCGAGACGAGCTCTCTGTTCCTACCTGGCATCAACATGCCTCACGGGTGATCCCATCGTGATTGGACAGCTCTAAGTACATCAGTTCACACCATTACCGATGGCATTAGAATGGGTCTCCGCATGCGACCACTTCTCTCTATCTTCCCTGCTGCTGTTTCCAATGTTTTAAGCCAGTACGACTATGAGAGACATGTCTATTGTCAATGTGCGTGTGCTTGTCAGTGTGTGCATGAGAGGGGGAGAGAGAGAGAGAGAGAGAGAGAGAGAGGTGCACACAGTGCTACAATGAAATAAGATTTTATTCATTTTAAATAGTTGTGTGTGTCGGGTCTACGTAAAATGTTCAATTCATTTTGAAACTCTAGCAGACCAGAGGACGTCAGCTGAGTAGGTGGTCCTTCAATGAGGCGGGGGAGGCATTTGCACTCACACTGCTTAAAGAATGTGCGCCGCATGCGTCCCAGACGAAACTCAGAATGTGGTCCGAGTGATTGGATGTTTCCTAAATGTGTCTTTGGTGTGTTCACACCTGTACCTAGCGCTGTTCACTTAAATTCCAGGTCTAACCGGCATTTATCCTCTGACATTTAGGCTACAGTTGTGTCGCTTAAAGAGGGTATTCCATAATCCAACAATTGGACGGATCGTCTCGAAATTATGTTCAGACAGCCATTGTGCTAAAACTTTGGGGATCCCCTGACCTTGCCTCTCTCTACTTCTTTGGTTTTAAATGAAATATCAGAACAAATACAAATAACATTTCAATGGGTCAGTATGATAATTTGTTTGTTGTTGATGTTTAGCTTCAAGCACTGCGGTGATAAAGTACAGCCTCACAGACCCAAAATTGACACCAACAGTATAGGTTGACTTGAATTCCCTTACACTGTGATCACTCTCGACCCATGCGTCCGTCTACTCGCAGATTGTTCCCAAGCTCTGTTTCAGTCATGTGCCGAGTTGCCTGTTGGCCGCTACGTAGACACGAATGTCTGTCTCGTGTGTCAGTGCCGTTACGCTCACCCTCCCTCTTGCGGGAGCAGAGGAGTGAAGCTTAGCATCGCCACCTCCAGAGAGGTAAAACCATTACAGCACACCACTCTGTCACTCTCCCTTCGAGGAACCATAAATCCCTTCTTCACGGAGGCAGGGAGAGTTTTGGGGGTGTAGCTGGACTCATGGGGCTAGGTAGATGAAGGAAGGAGCAGGGTTTTTTTTGGGTGGGGGGTGGGGCCGGGGGGGTTAGGGAGAGAAAAATTGCTTGAGTTAGCGTAACAATAAAAAAAAAAAATTGGCTGGAGTCCCTGAGCACGTCTGTGTGCAGTTAACCTGGTTGTTAACACTGAAGGAAATGCCACCCAGCAAATGGAGTAGAGCTATAAAAATAACACAACATCTGTACAAATGTTGCTCACACTTGCTTCTCCTGACCCCTACGGGTACCCAGAATGCCAGGCGCCACAGACCGGCCCCGGACCTAAGAAGAAAAGAGCCCTTGATGGTGACTCCCACGCTCCTCCCTTGCTCCATACCCACCTCCTGCATTCTCCGTCCACATCGAAATCTTTCTGTTTGCCTTATTTTCAAACCACACGCACATGTATGCACACTCACTAACACGGACAACCGGCTTCCATATGAGTCCGGGGCCAGCCCATAAGGAACGAATGGTCACCCAGCGACAGATCAAAGGCGGAACACCTCTGCACGGATCCATGGAGTGGCATATCAAAATAAAACATCTAGCTCTGCAATTTGCCAGGGTTGGAAAAAGATCTGGTCCTCATTTTGAGGCACAAAAAAAAATGAGCTACTGCCGGCAAGTGCACACATAACAGACAAAGGCAGAACACACACTCAAAACATACACATGCTACCACACAGAGAAACCACGTGTTTCAGCGCCGCACATTCAAAGGGAACACAGCGGTAGAGAAGGTAGGGAGGGAGAGAGAGAGAGCAAGAGTGATAGCACGAGAGAGAGCGCTGGATTCCACAGGATCTGGATTGAATTTAACAGCAGGATACGCAACAACTGTATGTCTTCAAGCTGTCACGGGAAGCCCAGGCAACTCTGCTGGCGGCCCCCACGCCTCACGGCACATACACTTCCCTCACATGCACAGGAAGTGATGTAACAGGGCCGCACACCAGGTCTGCCCCTGCAACCTGTTGGCAAGTGGAAGGGACTGGGAAGAGTAGGGTGCTACCGCATCGGAGCTCAATGAGTAAAGACACGAGGCCCATAGCAAACTAAGTGTAGAGTCAGGGGAAAGCTCTCATCTGCAGACATGCAAAAGTCAAACACGACGCATAACAATGCACTATAAAAAGACACGGTAGAGCTATACGTCAAAGTTAACTGTCTCCGGGGGAAATAATCTTTGCGTTGAAAAGAACTGTTTATTTTGTTTTTGGGACTTCCAGAAATCCCGGCCAAGAATTTTGTTTTTATATTCCTCCAGTTCCTTATCTTGGGCTTTCGCAGTATACTGCCAAAGAATGCAGCCATGCGTCCATTTATGTTGTTTTTTCGGTGGTGGTACCAAACTAAAAACAGCATGCAATGTCCTGTTGAAACTGACAAAGTTTCCTCAGCTCCATGAACACATATATATATATATATATATATATATTTTTTCTTTTTCTTTTCTTCATTCCCTCCTCACTCTTTGTCACTATCAACTTGTTGGCATATTTATGCTGCCATGGAAGAGACTTGATTTGATCTCCCACTCAAGTTCCTTTCAGGACTTCCTTCTGACCCCCACCAGCTTGCCTCGTCGTTGTTGGATGAGTTTGTCGAGGGATTAAAATGTGATTAAGATCACTTAGTCTGTTACCAATTAGCAAAATTCATAATTTATGAAAACATACAAGAAATATGCTGTAAATCATTGTTTTAGATCCACTTCTTGGTGATTTGACTTCATTTGATGATTTACATTATTCTTTCCCATGGGGCTTCACTTACTATGATGTGTGGCTGGAATCACTGATACAGTGTCAGACTGAAAGGCCTTGACGCTGCGGGAGAGTCACTGCAAGTCTCTGCGTACGTGCACATCACACGCACGGAGGATAAATGGTTTAAATGAAGAGTTAATAGGTTTTTCAGAGGCACACTGCAGCCCCGGTGAGAGCATTAAATTCCTGTGTTTGGTAAAGTCATCACAGAGAGAAGATGACAGAAGACAGACAGAGAGAGCGAGAGAGACAGAAAAGATGAATACAAAGATACAGATTTTAAACTGGATGAGGCTCGTTCAGCCCCAATTACACATAACAAAACAGATGTACTGTACTCAGGGTGTCACAATACCAGACATTTGGTAATGTGTACCGAATACTATTAATATTCCTTGATTTTTTTTGTACCAAATTTATATATAAATGTATATATAAATGAAAATGGCCTTAAATGGGGTGCGTACCAGGTTGAAGTTGATGGGCTTGTCTCTGCGTCCCGTCTGCACCAGAAGCTTGTACGCCAGGACGCCATCATCAGAGCCATTCTTGTAGCTGTTGAGGGTGATGCGGCCAGCCTCCCAGTCCTTGTCAAATGCCTGCTGAAGACCTGCGGGAAACCACAACGAGACAGATTGGTTAGAAATGGAGGTTTAAAAAAGGGGTTACATGCTCTGTTATCTCCATCCATCCTCTGCGACACACTCATAAAGCCCAGTTCGGAGGAAAAACACAACACATCACAACACCGCGCACACTACAAGAGAGTACAACACAACACTGCAAACTAACCCTATAATAAACCGGACTGATAAATATGATAAACTCGTTCTTTTCTCAACCACAAAACAAGACTTCAAAGGCATAAAATAGGCTGCTTTTGATTCAAAGCGATCATTAGTGAATATATCAGTAACACATGTCTCCTTTTCTATACTACTCTCTAATCCATATGTGCATCGCCTCCCCCCTCTCGGCTCTCCCCGAAGGCCCACGCTGTGGTCCGTCTGTGGGAGATGTTGTTTTGGGTCTCTTGCTTGGCCTGTCTGGCTCCAATTTGTCCCACCAATGCAGAGAGCAATATCAGACACAGTTCTTTCCCCCTCTCTCTCCGCCTCTCACCCACACACTCTCTGTGTGGTTCCCGGCCGCCTCACACACAGACTCACACAATCTGGTCTATCGTTAGGGGCACGTCAGTGAGTAAAAAAAAAAAAAAAAAATGAACACGCGCTTTGAAAAAGGGCTGACGTGCGGAAGAAAATGTTCTTATTCAGTGGCACTTCACAATTCTCGGGCACGCTGGGTATACAACCCACCGCAAAGTGAATTCTGCCATCCAAAAAAATGAATGTACCTTCCCATAAAACTAAAGGTGTGGCGGGTTTGCTTCTTATACTGCAAATATTTAACATCTTTGAGTAATAAATTTAAACAGAAGTGACAAAAACCTGCACAAGCAGCACTAGCATGAGTTAGATGGGTGTATGTCAGAGCCAGTGTGCAATGCCAGCATTATCTGCAACTGCCAAAGGTACCAAGTATAAGAAATATGGCCTCCTACTTCGTCCTCCTCCAGCAAACCCTCTCATGGAAGACACACAAGTGATTTTAATCAGCTCCTGTCAGTGTCCATTTTGCAATCCCACCTACTTCTGAACTCCTGCCCAACATCTTGCTTCTTGCAGATTCATGTCAAAACACTGAGGAAAATTATGACCTCAAAACGGTTTCATGAGTAAAAGTAAGAGGAAATTATTTCCATGCCTGAACTGTCCTGCATAGTGATAGCAAATGAGGTATTAATAACAAAATCATCCATTGCATCAGAATTTTGGTAGCATTTAAGTGAGCTAACAAGGTATCTGAATCATGTTGCTACATCTGAGCCACTTTACTGTCAAAAACAGACAAAGAGGTTGTGACCAGGACCAATTTGAGTCTGACTGGGGCGGAAATTATACATCAAGTTTGATTTTACCTTGCAGCCAGTCCCTTAAGTAGTGGAGCCACATGCGCGGCAGCTGTCCGTTGTCCTCCTTCAGGACGTAGCGGACAGTGTGGAACCTCTGGTGGAGCTGGTGCAGGAGGGGCTGCTTCTGGGCGTAGTCCGCCCGCTGCGTCACCACGTACATGTTGTAGAAGGAGAAGAACTTGAACTGGGTGCCGATGAAGTCGTACTCGCTGGTCTCCCTGGGTACGATGTCTGTCAACTCCAGGCCGTCCCTCACCTGGGTGGTCCCGTATAGACTGACCCCCAGCAGGCAGAGGAACAGCACAATTACCACCACCTGGGAAGCAGAAGGATGAGAATGGAGCTCAGGACGGCTTCAACTCGCTATAGTTCCTGCTTTAAAGCCTGTTTCCGATTCTGAACAAAAGCAAAAAATATGGATGCGAGGCATAATCTAGGGTTGGGTTTTGGAAACATATTCCAAAAGATGCCCGAGGAGAGGAATTTATAACGAAACTTGCCAAAACAAAGAAAGTCCACATTTAAAATAGCATGAAGCAAGGCTATAAATAATCTGCCTGTTTGTTTACAACCTGTCTCATGACCTGCCAACTTGCGTTTCTTGCCCCATGAGACTTTCTTTGTAGCAAAGTTGCCATGACAGCCAAAAAAATAAGAAAAATAACACCCAGGTTTTTTTCCCTTTAGTTCATTCACAATAATGGGGAGTATTGGATTATGGCATCAGAGGAGTGCATGGGGCAATTTGGTAAAATAGAGAAACATATGACTGTCTGTATGATGAAAAGACCAAGCCTTTTTTTTTTTTTTTTGATAATGTCAAGCACAGGCATCTGTGTGTGTGTGTGTGTGTGTGTGTGTGTGTGTGTGTGTGTGTGTTTGCACGTGCATGCTTGTGTGTGACTCAGATAGGACTTGACCACAACCGCCAGTCCCGATTTTCTCCTTCAAAGTTTTGCGCTCTGGTGACTAACCCCTCCTGTTCAAATTATCACTACGGTGAGTCAGCACAAACACACTCCCAGACCCTCGCACAGAAGCTCTTTTCTCCATCTCTCTTTTCCACAAACACACACCTGAACACACAGAGCAACTCAACTCACCTTGGTGGTGGGCTGCAGGAGAAACGGAGCATAGTGCTTCTCAGCGAAAGAGGCCAGAGTCCAGCGGGAGCAGGGAGGCTCCAGGCAGCGCAGGCCCAGCGAGGCTTCGCCGAACTGGGACAACAGGTTCCGTGTGGAGCTGTTGTTCTCGGGGCTCTGACCTGTCGATGACACAGCATCGCCCTGAGGAGCTGAGCTAGCGGCTGCGGTCGTAGCAGCGGGAGCAGGTGCAGGATGATGATGGGGGAAAGTGGCGGAACCTCGAGATCCACCGTTGCTTCGGCTCCCGCTGTTGTTGTTGTTCAGATTGCCCCGATTGCCGCTGCTGCTCCTGCTCCCGTTGGCGTTGCTGCTGTAATAGTCATTCGCGTTGCCCCTTGTCGCAGCTGGATTGATGGGTTGCACGGAGATCTGGGATCTGGGCTCGGCTGTGGTGTAGAAGGCCTGAGTGCGGGGGTCATACTCTGTCCTGAGCTGCACTGTGGACTGCATGGTGATTTCCGTCTGCTGGGCAAAGCCATGGCTGCTGTAGGACGGAGGAGGGCTACTGTAGCTTGGGGGAGGAGTACGATATGAGGGAGGAGGGGTGCAATATGATGGGGGAGGGCTATAACGACTCCCGTCTGCCCCGTCAAGGTACGCCTGGGGCTCGATCTGGATCACGCGATTGGCACATGGGCTGAAGAGAGATAGAGAAGGGAAAAATGTCAGACCATGGACTGATGTGAAGGAAAATATATGGAGGCTAAACAGGGGGGAAATTTAACAAATACATCATCAGATTTTGTGAAATGGTTAATAAGTTTCAAGGTTATAGTGTTCAAGAAAAGGGCTCTGCAACAAAACTTGTTAATACTTAAATTGAACTGCATTAAATCTGTTATCAACGTCTGTTATTGTGAGTCTTCTTGCTCTCAACAGCATGAAATATAGAGCCGAGACCCAACAAGGGAATTCAATAGTGTGTGTGCGCACATCTGTACAATTGCTGTGCCAGCAAGCATGCCCAGACTGGCAGTCAGACTGGTTAGGTTTAATAAAGACTGTGACAGATAAACAGACAGTCTCTTTCAAGCACCCAGACAGAAACAGACAACTTAAGCAGTAATTAGGTTTTGACTGAGAGGGATTAAGGTGAAGATATCTCGGAGATAACTGTGTTATCCATTGTCAGATCAGAGATCAGAAGTAAACATGAAGAGGGGAGAATGAATGAACAGAAAAGCACGGACTTTCGTCAGAAATGAGAGGTGAGAAAAAAAATGCCTGTATGTGTGCGCACACAGACACACACACACACACACACACACACACA
Organism: Scophthalmus maximus; assembly: GCF_022379125.1. NCBI lineage: Eukaryota > Metazoa > Chordata > Actinopteri > Pleuronectiformes > Scophthalmidae > Scophthalmus > Scophthalmus maximus. The sequence continues at coordinate 9,736,527 of NC_061533.1, read as the reverse complement.
CACACACACACACACACCTGTAGAAGCAGCAGAAAATGTCGAAACGCCTGTCTTCTCTGCGGTAGAGGTCCATGCTCAGGATGGCGGGAAAGATGAGCAGCACCATGGCAAAGTTGAACACCACAACCACAGCAGCCTGCAAAGAAAACAGAGAGAAAAATGCGGTTATTTCATGGAAAAAGTTGAAAATATCCAAGAAAAGTAGTGGACTGCTGATTTTGTCATCTTTGTACAACGGAAAATTGATAGAGGAGTAGGTGACACGATTTACAGAATTTTTTCTGGCGGGGCAAAGTCTAAAGCAAGTGGAACTTCACAAAGCCAAGAATAAACAGAACAGAATTTTTCCAGACAAGACCTCAAATCACAGGGTATAAATGAAATGTAATGTAATTCTCAATTCTCAATTCATGTTCCTGCATCTCCACCGATGTACTCAGAGGAGTATCATCGCTTAACATAAACACTGGAAAACCTTAAATATACCTTAGAATAACACATTCTGAGTAAGCAGTCTTCAAGGATAAATTGCCTTTCAACACATTTTCAATTCCTTTTGAGACTGAAACACTGAGTGTGCATGTGTGTGTGTGTGTGTGTGTGTGTGTGTGTGTGTGTGTGTGTGTGTAATAGAAGCCAGTACAGTGTTGTGGTAAAGTATTTGAAGGTGGTGCACTGGAGCAGGGGATGGGGGTTGGGGTTAGGTTGGGGCGCTTCCCAGAGTACAATCTGGATCTTGCGTAGTTGCCAGACCACTATACACACACACACACACACACACACACACACACACACACACACACACACACACACACACACACACACACACACACACACACACACACACACTCATATTGAGTCACACACACACTCATTCTGAGACACACAAACACACTATCCTGTGTGTATGCGTGCCAGACCACCCAAAGAGCCAGAGGCCCGCGGGGCCTAAGGTGATGAGCAGGCGTTGCGGCTGTACAGACAATACACACACACACACGCACGCAGACACGCACACACACACACACACACACACACACACACATACACAAACACAAGAAAAATGCACATACACACAAGTATCTGCTGCCAGCTTAAAAAAAACTGTAAAGCCTCCTACTTTAACCACACCTTAACACCAACCAGACACACACATCCGCGCCCTCCCTCAGTCATTCCACAGCTCACTACTCAGTCAACAAGAGGAATTATGTGAGAAAAGAGATGACGTTCGAGAAAACCTTTGTGAGTCGAGGAGAACAATTAATTCTCAATTGGCCCACTAACGTCCAGACAGATACAGTATGGCTCCACTCTCTTTCTTTCTCTTTCTCACACACACACACACACACACACACACATACACACACACACACACACACACACACACACACACACACACACACACACACACACACAGCGACCGCTAGCTGACCCCAGAGTGGGGAGATTTATCATCACATCTGTCCGCCGCGCATGAATGTGTGTGTTCCTGTGTGTGTGTGTGTGTGTGTTTTTCATGTTATCTGGACAAGATTCCTGTTGGTTTTTTTTGTTCGAACTGATGGAAGGAAGAAAACGAGGGACATGGGAGAGAAAAAAGAGAGAGAGATGAGACCACAGAGGAGTTGACAACAGGAAGTTTTTAATGGTGATAAAGAGATACACACACCGACACACATCTCAGCGTTGATACGAGGCCGACAGACTAGCAGCGCTGGTTGCAGTTGTGACGTGTGTGTGTGTGTGTGTGTGTGTGTGTGTGTGTGTGTGTCTGTGTTCCATAATAAAAGATGAGTATCAGCGTGATCGTCTACCTCGCTGCAAGTCTGCCCTCCACCAGTCACAAAACCGCAAGTGCAAAGTATGCATACTATGCGCGTGTGTTATGCACGTGTGTGTGTGTGTGTCTGCCCCTGAGTGTGTGTATTTGCGTGCATGAGTGTTGTATGAAACAAAGCAGAGTGGATTAGACCCATGGGGTAAATGGATCATGTTTGACAGACTTGCCGTACTAAAGTCATCTATCCACACATGCTAATATTGCACTCGCCGTGGCGAGGTCTTGCCTTACCGTGTCTGTGTGTGTGAGGATAAAGAGAATACTATTTTACAGTGGCCCCGGGTGTATTTCCCTATTTGTCATTGTGTTTAAGGATTTGCCGTTTTTTTTCCTTAAAATTCTGTCGTTGTATTTTTCTGAGATTTTCCGGAGGGGCTGTATGTGAGAGGGCAAATGTCCGCAGCCCCCAAGTAAAATCTCCGGAGCCCATGTGAGAATACAGAAGGAAAATCTCCGGAATATTACAACGAGCGAGTGGGCCTGTTGATGACTGTAAACTAAAGCTCTTGCTTTCCACAGCGAAATTATCGCCATGTCCTCCCTTCTACATTCTCTGCCCATGATGCCACAGAATGTTTCCAGGAACTTTCTTGTTGGTGTAAACTCGTCTGAGCTTCGTCATGTGTGAAAGGCAACCTCTGGAAAATGTGTGGTCATTTTCTGGGGATTGTGTCTGAAAACCACTCAGTGAGGCAGAAACAAATCTAACTTGAGAAAAAAGGCCTTAGAGTTTAAGAAAAGCTTTGAGCAAATACAACATGGCATGTTCAGTGATAGTTTCAGCAACAATCACAAACATTTTTGGGGTTTATTTGTTTTCATCTTCTCTTTACAGTATGTACTGATGTGGCTGAGTGAGCGTTTGAATAAATTAACAAATGCGTGAATATTGGAGGCATTTTGACAGACGTCTGTTTCACTGTTCTGGTGACGTCTATAATTACTGACAGATGTTAGCAGAGTCAGAGCTACCCTCTGGATCCCCCCGCCTTCACACAGACACACACACACACACACACACACACACACACACACACACACACACACACACACACACACACACACACACACACACACACACACACACACACACAGCTAGACCATTGCTTTTCAAACCTCCCACACAGATACTAAAACTCTCCAAACTCATGCACTTACACATTTGCGTGAGGATATGCAAGCACACGCACACGCAGACACACACACACGCGCGCACACACACACGCGCACACACACGCTGAGGGATTCAGTTACATGGACCTCAGCCACAATCTGGACAGACACCGGGCCCACCACTAAACAGCCTCCACAGAGGGAGGGAGGGAGAGGGCTGGATGGATTTAACAAAACACACACTCCTCCCCATGCACACACACAAGCACACTTTCAGTTTGATGAATGAAATCAATAAAACTACGGTCTGAAGAAATCTGGAGCCAATGAGGACTGGAACAGGACTATTAGTGAGAGAGAGGCCCCACACAGCTGAACTCTCACACACACACACACACACACATGCACGCACACGCATGCACACGCATGCACACACGCATGTACGCACGCACGCATGTACGCACACACACCACTACCAGGCATACCTGTAGAGAAAAGGCTCTGAGCGCAGGGATGGGGATGAGGGCTGCCATGAAGAATGCTGTGACGTTACTGATGGAGGTGAGAGCCACGCTGGCCCCTGTCCTCTTCAGACACTCCCCCGTACGGTCCTGGCAGAAAGAGAGGGAGGCAGATGAAAGGCAAAGCAGAGAAACTCAACTCTTTTGATCAGAATTTAGCCAAAGGCAAATGTGTTACACTTGACATTATGTACAATTATCATAATACTGCTATGACTGACAGTGATTGCAATGTTTCTTGACGCCCTGAAGGACTAGGATAATACACACGGGCCCGTCTTCAAGAGACTGAAGAGCGGAGCAACGGCGGAAAAGAAAAAAAAATGAGCCGCTGCCTTTCAATACAAAAACTTCTTTTGGTGGAATAATTCCGGCTGAACAACTCAATTTGCCCAATTTCTCACGGTAAATAGTCGTGATAGGTGTGCACACCGAAAGGATTGACGGCAACTGTATGGAGATTTGAGGACGTGCAAGACCACACAGGAAGTGTTTGCAAGCATGTGCATCTTTGAGTGTGTGCGTGTGCGTGTGTGTGTGTGTGTTTCAGACAGGAGAGATCAGGTTCAGCTCTGTTTAGTTTTCATCTCAGCCACACAAAGGAAGCTGGGGGATGAGTGAGACAAGGGCTAGAAGGGGAGGGAAGCAGGGGAAAACAAAAACAAGCAAATACATGCCTGAGTTTTCCCCTCTGGAGATGAAAAGCTATCCTGCTCCACAACACGCGCACAAAAGCGCACACACACGCGCGGTTGCACTTTATCCGCCGTTATTTCATTTTGTTTCATTTAACTCTACGAACATGCAAAATACAATCTTTTATTTCATCAAACAACATTATACACATCTGACAAGTATTTTAGGACCACTTGTGAGCATGTCTTTGGGCCAGTGACTTAATATTCATCCAGTCTGGTTGATGCAGACTGAAAAAATCCCCTAAGTCAGATTGTTGGGTCAGATAATACATGTAACTTTATGACAAAAAAAAAATCCACAACAAAAGCTATGAAGAGAAATACAAAATGTGTAATTTATTGTTAAAATTTTTTTTTTTTAAATATATCCTTTAATGCAGACGGTCATGCTCTGTTTTCAGAAAAAAGAACACATTTTATTATGAAATTAGATAAGCGGGCTGTGTGTGTGTGTGTGTGTGTGTGTGGCACATGGGTTGTTTGATGCTACATCACAGGCATGGACAGGCTTTCACACATTCCTCTATGGGGGAGATAAGATAGCGGAGGGGTAGGAACATGGCAAGCAAGAGAGTTGTGAGTGTGGCTGTTTGCCTCACCTCAAACGGGATCCTCTTGTTCTGTCCGGTCTCACTGAAGGCATGAGCGAGGAGGAAGACATCGTCCACTCCTACTCCCAGAGCCAGGAAGGGTAACACCTGTAGACCGCACACAAACTTCCTGAGCTTCACGAGCAACAAAGAGTAACTCGCCCTTTGGGGGTTCAAAACTAAGAGCGGATCATAAAATCCATGTATCGCCATTGACAATATTACAAATGTCAAAAGACAATAATGATGAACACATCATGCCATAGCATTAATCATATCATTACACTCTTTCCAGGTGCCTCTGATATGCCATTGAGGATGGCATCAAATCTCAATACATTTTTTGGTACAAAATGTACCTCAGCACTGAATATCACAAACCTGGTCAAATTCATATGCTTCTTTTTATTGAGGCAAAGTTCTTGTACTAAACATTGACTGACATTCATGTACATGTTTCGAAATGTTCAGTTATTGAAGAAGAAGTAAACGTTTGAGTTTTGGAATCGAGGCCACCCGGAATTCTAGATAATTGTCTCATTGAGTTTTTAGTGTCTTTCTTTTTTTTGGGGCTGCGAATCAATAGGTCTTAAACAAACTGACGGAACAGAGTGTCCGTCCAGTGGCATGTGTGTGAGTTACCTGTGTGGTTGCAGCGTTGAAAGAGATGCCGAGGAGAGAGCAGAGGCCCAGGCCAGCTGCCACCGACAGTGTCACCAGCAGGACACCCGCTAGTCCTACAGCCCCCTGAGACTTGGCACAGTCCCACCGCAGCATGGTCAGACACGCATAGGCCAGCTGGACACCAACAGCAAACGCGTCATTAGCTCATCAATCAACGCTCTGCGTTTGTAAGTCGATAACTAAACATTAAACATAATTAAACATGATTACGACTTTGATTTCTCAAAGACATTTAACAAGATGCAATTCTCAAAACATAATGTAACCACCCCCCCCCCCTCCTTTTTTTCATGGCTCTGTTCTCACCATCAGCAGGTATCCACTAGCCACACGGATGACGCTCACATCAGAGAAGGACTTGAGAATATCTTCCAGAGTGGTGGTGGTGAAAGACAAGACCTTCTGAGACGAATTTGCTGCCACACTCAGCAGCACCGCCTACAAACAGAAACAAGTAGATGAGGTTCAGGTTCCTACTTTTTCACCGCAGGTCTCTACAAAATAAAGTTGAATCATTTTCATCGTCCCCACAGCATTCTTCCCTTAATATAACTCCAATTCTCCAAGCATAAACATTTCCAACGGACAAAGAGTCCAGACATTTTCCGGGATTTTTTTCCGGAGGGGCTTGCACGTGAGAACGCAAATGTCCCCCAGGCGCCCCCCCCTCACCTGAACGTTTACGGGAAAAATTGTCCTGCTGTTTGTGACCGTGTCTGACTCGGACAATCCCCTGCATTCTTCATATGTGAAGGGTAAACGCCGGATAACGCCGGATAACGCCTGGACCCAATTTTCCTGACATGTCATGTCGGAAAACAGTGTAGGAGGCATTTGGGAGGATCTTCTCCCTCCCTCACTATGTCAAAGCAGACAGGTGGCTCCAACATTGAACAGTACTTAGTGCTCAGTGGGGACCAATTCTTCCTGACGTACATTAGAAAACACACACTAGATCACAGACGCTCGCACCCATGTGTGAACTCTCACACGTGTCAATCCCATACCGATATGCAAGATCATAATATTCTTGCACACATGCCAAATCTTTCTTCACACACGCACACACGCACACACACACACACACACACGCACAGACAATTTGGCTTTTTTTTAACTTTAAACTTTACTTTTATTGCCATTGATAAAAAACTGTATTTGAATACACTACCAAACCTCTTTTCAGTGACTCCTGGGCCCCCAAGATAAATGCTGCGCACACACGCATTTGTATTCACATACACACACACACACACACACACACACACACACACAAGGTCACCCCATGTCGAACAGGGGTTGGGGCCCTCAACACAAAGACCAGATGATGTCACACATGAGCCACCAATGGGGCCACAGCTGGGAAAGCAATTGTGTGTGAACTTTTGAGTGCGTTCGCATGTGCGTTTGTACGCGAGTACGTAAAAGAGAGAGCGAGAGAGAGCAAGAGTAAGAGAGAGAGATATCCAGCACTGCTTTAATGTATTCCAGACATGCTCTCCCTGTTGCTCCTCTCTACTGAGCAGTGAGAGGGAGGCTTTAGCCCTTTACCACACACCAACAGTGGTTCTAGTATCTATCAGGGGCCCAGGCTTTGGATGGGGCCTTTCCATGTTCACCTGTATCCGGCCAGTGATTTACAGTGTGGTTGTCAAGGACTTAGGGAAGATTTTTTTTACCCCTTTCTCTTTCCTCGCCCCCTTTTTTTTTCCTGGGTCTCTCCCTCTTTCTTATTTCAGAGTGTCCTGGCCCTCACCTCGGAGTATCTCCTCTGCCAGGCTTCCAGTATAGCTGCAGCCTTTTCTTCATTCCAGTTGATGTGGGAAACCTCTTCGTAGCCCCGAAAGTGTTCAAACATCTGCTTGGGAGTCATCAGCTGGAACATGGTCTGCAAGGCCTGGGCACTGGAAAGAAGAAAGGAAGGATGGAGGGTGGCAGAGTGAGACGGAGTGGAGGATAAAAGAGGGAGAATAAAAAGGAGGGGGTCAATGTGGTGCAAGCCTTTACTGTCAACATTGAGTTTACTTGGGAAGGTCCATCAGGAACACCAAACCAACGGGGGGAAGATGGAATAATACCACAGATGCATCATCCACAATGGCCAGAAACTCAGAATGTGCTTAATTTCTAAACCAGAGGTCCCACAAGAGAGAGGGTTCTAATTTAACCAGCAAAGGCAGAGAGAGAGGAAAAACGGAATACACCAAAACCACAGCATCTGGAGCACATTGGATAACAGTCATCATAAACAGTGGTGTGTTAAGACCACCTGCTGCTTAAGCATAATATTGTTCCATCTGATTTCAATGTCGAGCCAAGAATACAGATGCCCACAGCCATGAAACATACTCCATGTGCCACACTTGTTAAGAGATTTAAAATATTCATTCACTTGAGCTACAAATAACTCTTGTTTACACTTTTCTGATAAAGCAACTTGTTAAGTAATTGACAATTATCCAAAGTATAGTCCGAAGCAACATATTTTTGCTTCTTAACTTTTTGCTTTTTAACAACCGAGAGTTGAAGAACCAATGACACCCCATTTACAGAGATATAAAACATCAAAAAGGAGCAATAATAATCATCAGCGTAAAAATGACATGGTTGTTCATTTGTTTTCTGTCTATGACATAATCAATGCTTTTCCAGCATTCATTTAGACACTAAAAACCAAACCACTTGCCAGGATAGTTCAACCAGACATGTGGAGTTTGCATTTTCCTTCCCATTGACCCATGTCCATCCAGGTATGCACACAAAGAAATGGAATGGCACAAAAGACTACGTATTTGAAAAAAAAGACCACCTTTAAAATTTGATAGTAAGAGAGGAAGTGCCAGACCCCATAAAATACGTATCTGATTCCAATCTGTGAGGTTCCTGATTGTGTTCTGACAAATATTTTTTAGAGGTTATCAAGTGCAGTAAGGAATTCACAGACTTCGTGTGCGCATTTGGGAACGTAGCAAAGCCAAACAACTGATCAGTCATTATCAAATGACTTTGGACAAGAGTGCAACTTAAGAACAGTAGTTAAGTCAGTGTATGTATTTTCTTATCATCAAATTTTGTGTACCGAAGGAGAAGACGTTAGCCGGTCGTTCTCTTTATGAATGTAATCTCTGTAATATTGTGATAATCACAGTAATGGTGCCAGTTAGTAAACAAGATGTAGGAATTTAGTGCCAGCAGTAACAGCTCAGTGGCCAGAGCAGCTAAACCACACACACACACACACACACACACACACACACACACACACACACACACACAAACACACACACACACACACACACACACACACACACACAGGCGGGCAGGCACGCACAGACACCCTAATGACCCAACCTTGCCAGGAAAAAAACACGACCACAAAACAAACAACGCACCCCACTGTACTCTGTGACCGGCATGTGTCTCATTGTGTGTATGCGCAGGTTTGCCTTTGTGTGTGTACATGTATGTACATGCACAAATAAATGGCCTGACACCAACATTTTAAATAATTTCAGTAGTTTCCCCCGCTGTTAAAGGAAGTCCCCTACTGCTTAATAATGAGTATATTTTGTTTTATATGTATAGAAAAGCATGTATGACCGACTGAATGTAAGTGATCTGGCATATGGAGGGTATATAGGTAATTTTCATTTAAACCTGCATATATTACATGTCCATGGGTAAACCACATAATCTTTAAGCTTTGTCTCGGTGCTTATGCTGGAACTAACATGATGTACCTCAACTCACACTGTATATTTGGACAAACTAGCCAGGCAATACATCACTCTGGGCACATGTGTGTGTGTGTGTGTGTGTGTGTGTGTGTGTGTGTGTGTGTGTGTGTGTATGAGTGGGCACTGTCCAAGCAGAGCCGCCAGAGCTGAGCAGGAACAGCTGGAGCTCTAAGATTTCACTGGAATCTGCTAATGACTGAAAGATTTACAGCACACGGCGCACACGCATGCATGTGCTGTTTCCGAGAGCATGTAAGAACGAAGAGAATAACGCTGAGAATAAGCGCTGCAGTGACTACAGCAGTGTTTATGAGGTTGTGCATGTGGAAGTGTGGGTATGATACCTGAGCAGGGGTCCACTGCCGTTCTTGGTGGTCCCTCCTACGATCAGTTCCTCCTGCCAGTGCATGTACTTCCTGGACAGACCATGGCAGCCACCGCTCAGGGTCCGCGCCACATCGAATGGCTGTCGCAACAAAAGCATGCGAGAAAATAGCTGACGGCAGCTGAAGACGAAACAGCATATAAATGCTTAACGTATACGCAGATATTCACACGTGTGCCTACCTTTGTCGAGTTCTTGTTGGGCGCGGTGAGGGGGCAGTCGGGGTCAGCGGGGTTCAAACAGGGTCTATCCATGTAGCCGTGTCCAACACCTGCCTTTTCTAACATCTCCTCAAAGGCTTCCACGGGGATACGTGCCTTACGCAAGTCCTCGAGGAAATCCTTAGGGTCAAAGTTGGTCCACTGAAGGGGGTCTTTACCTCTGCAAAGTTAAGAAAAAAGAGGAACAAATTTATTCCAAGGATAAGTTAACGACAAGATCGTACTCACCAAGTTAAATTAGCACAACTAACTAACCATACATCACAGATGGCAGACCGACTACCTCGATCAACCTACCATAGATGCATTATCATTGTTTTGTGATCACTTTAAGGTAATTTGGCTTATTAGCGATTAAGGTTTCTGACCGAGAGCTTGTATTTCCTGTAACATCACCGCAGTGTTTCCAGATTTTAGTGTTCAATTTGATGAGTACAGTTATAATAACCAAAGGAAATGATGGAGAAAAATGTCTTTTCATTGAATTGAATTACTGTTTAATCGGTTTTATGAACAGCATTCTATTAGATTAGATTTTCTGTTTAGTTGTTCATTGAGAAGTAGAATTTCTTGTTTAATTAGACACTCCAGTTGATAATAGAATTGTAGGCAGAGACGGACGGTGAGGGGACATGATGTGTTCAATCCATCTCCAGATTTGCTCTCAGTCCAATTTCTGAGAGCAGAACATCATCTCTTTTTCTTGCTAGGTGACAAAAAGCAATAGATGGAGACCAGTTCCCATCATGCAATGGCACTGTGCTAAATTCCTGCCCCAAACCAGTCCTTGTCCCTCTATGCTCCCTCTGCCTCACACATTCCAATCCCTCGCTCCCTCTGTCATTTAGACTACATTGTATGTGCTTAACCAGGCTTGGGTTATTATTCCCAGCCTCCCAACCAGAACATAGTAAAAACCTTATCTACCATCCGAGACCAGCGGGGCAATACACTCATACACACACATATATTCACATACTCTGATGACGGTGACTCAAGTTGATGCACATCGCACATCGACAAAACACCAATGCAATGATGCCGAGGACACACACTATGCACACACAAGCACACACACACACACACAGAGGTACAGGTCTGCGGAGTATTACTGTAGCAGCAGGCCATTAGCAACAGAAGGGCCAGACAATGATGTGAGGCCCAGGGCTGGAGAGAAACTATCGCCAGCGATACGCATGCCAGCAACCACTACAATAGAGCCTTCAGAAGGGACGAGTTCAGAACACACACACACACACACACACACGCGCGCACACGCACACGCACACGCACACACCTTCCTCTGTGGTGTCTCTTTGGATGGGTTGAGCGTGTTCGGGCAGCCTTTACTAAAGGGGTAAAAACAAGATCTAGACATCCAGCTCTCCTGCTTCTCTCTCTCACTCTCTGTCTTTAAAACAATCTGAACATACTGCAAATCTCAGACCATGCACACCAATTCCATTACCAGCCACCCGGAGGGTCAGTGCTCAAGATGTCCCCAAATATCCTTTTGATCAGTTTGCCAACACGTTGCCATGGCGAGGAAAGCCATACGTGTGCCTAACTACAATTTTTTTTTTTGTTTTAAAGAAGCATTTGCTCATTTGACTTGATTACCTTTCAAAGAAAATTGGTTAATTGAATGATATGCCATGTTGGCATGTTAGGACTGTGCGGACACCTCATTGAATACAGATCGTATGCAGTATAAAGGAGATTTGACTACTTACGGGAGATAGACCATTCCAGACTGGAGCTTGGCTCCCTCCCAGAAACAGTCCAAAGGGGTGATGATGAGGCAGGGATGTAGCCTTTCTATGATCTAATTGGATAAATAAATGCGCGCGCGCACACAGACACACACACACAGACACAGACACACACACACACACACACACACACACACACGCACACACACACAGCAAAAGAAACACAAATTAATGGATATGGAAAAAAGCGTTTCAATACTCCAGCAAGTGATAGTCCTCATAAAAATGATAGTAACCCTTTTGCATCTTACCTGATCCATATAATGAGTTTCTGTGACAAGTTCTCCTGATTTGTAGCATAAATGTTCTAATTTCCATTGTCTGCAAAGGGAAACAAGAGTTTCTGTTTAGTTTTTGTCATGCCCACTTAAAACCTGGAGCCCGGGTCAAACTGACTTGACTTGAACTGTGAGAGTATGATGCTTAAATACAGAGCGACAAGAATAAAAAGACCACGTCACCTTTTATAAAGGTTAACATGAACTCTGCTGGCTCGGATAGCTGACTCCAGGTGCTGCAGGAGCGCCTCCACCGTTAGTACATTGGCTCCCTCCTCCCGCGGCGTCTGTATCATCAACTGAGGGTTAAACATGGCCTCCTCGCCGATCTTCTGTCGCGTGTACTTGAGTTCTTGGTTCACACGCCCGCCAACTGGAAAGAGAAGAGTGAAGGTGTTTAAATCAGAAACCTGTGTGAACGTAGCTCAACACACTTGTGTTGTACGAAGATGCGCTTGTATCGGACCCAAAAAAAAAATCTTTAAAGTAGTAACATGTTTTTCATTCATGTTGCCATGCACCCAAAAGTTGGTTCTACCACAAGAAGCCACTGACTGCCACAATTTGCAGGAAATAGGAATAAGAAATACTATAGCAACAGACTAGTGATAAAAAGTCAAGATGAAATTGCGGAGAACATGCCCAAAAAGTCTTTGTAAGGACCTGAGTCAAATTCAGACATGATTTAACTACTTAAGCACACCTTGAACAAATGCTTTCAAATTTTATTTTAGTTTAACTTATTTGATCCAGTGAGGGACACAATATCCATTGTGGTAGTTGATGTAAAGACAGCACTGATGCAGGATGCAGTACCATTAATCCATAAAACAAATTCATTGGAAGCGTACGAATCTTTTTCTAACCACATTTTTGAAATAGTTTTCAATCACTTGCTCAAATAATGAGCCATAGACACAGAATATTACAGCTACGCGTATTTCCAACAATGACGGACGGTGAAACAGCCTGAACACGGCCATACCCCACACACACACACACACACACACGCACACGAGCCGCATCATGTGCTGAAACATCTGTGACTTGAGAAGTGATCCACTGTTCTTTCAGCGACGTAAAACCTCAGCCCGGCCCGCAGCATTGTCAGACTTGTATGATCTTACAGGAGAGCACGTTGCTTGTGCCAGTGGAAGGCCAAACAACTTAACCCCCTTTGAATCATCAACAAATCCACATTTCACAATGGTTCAAACTCATATTTACCAACCAGTTAAGCAGCGCTTAACTGTGTGTGTGTGTGTGTGTGTGTGACAGTGGGGCAGTGTGTGTGTGTGTGTCTGATAAAGAGAGAGAGGCTCTCTTCCAGGCTCTGCTCCCTGTATCGTGGTGGGACTAAGCCCTGTGCGTGCGCTCTAAGCTCTTGGCTACCCTGAGCTACAAAAGCAGCCTTTCAGGCCCTTTAGCTGCCCTGCTCCACCCCAGTACAGGCAAGGCAATCTCTCTCTCTATCTCTCTCTCTCTCTCTCGCTCTCTCTCTCACACTCACACACACACGCACGCACGCACGCACGCACTCACGCACGCAATTGCAGTACAAGCAAGCATGAGCAACATGTGAAATGTTAAGTCTAATGAATAACAAAAAAAAGTGTCCCACAAATTTATAAGCTATATAAAAGTCCATGTTGTCTTTTGCAAGTTTCAGATTCAATTCAGCCTGGGGTGTGTGTGTGTGTGTGTGTGTGCTTGCATGTTCATACTTCAGTTCAGCAGTGTAGATATGTCAAGCAAATCTATTGACTTAATCTATCATCAGCTGGTGCAATTCATAATCATCCTCTTTCACCTGCTCACGCATGCATGCGGCCGTATGCACACACACACACACACACACACACACACGCACGCACGCACGCACGCACACACGCGCCACGAAAAAATGGCAAGTGAGACGGCTGACTGTGTGAAAACTCTGTAACATTTTATTACTCCTTAATCCAATTCAACAGTTTTGTTTGATTCCCGCAACAGCGAGCGTAGATTGTTTATTCTCGGCCCATTGTCATGGCATTAAAGTTGAACATAAGCGCTGGCTGTTCTGCCGGGCTGGGACCACCCAGTCAGACCAGTGGAACGGGGAGGGAGGGGGTCGTGTCTTGGGGCATTAGGAAAACACACTTGATTTCTTTTTTTCTGGACCCAAACAGCATTACCATCTGATCCTGTCTGAAGGCATGTTTATAATACTCATCATTAATAGCAGGCCTAGGCTAACTGGAGCGACATGCTTTTACACTGCTAGGCCAGCAACACAGCTACATTACACCAGCTCCCTTCAAACGGGCGCGCATGGAACTGATTTGGAGCCCGACGCACACTGTGCACTAACAAGTCGACTTGTCCGGCACACTCAACGCTCGGCGGCACGGCAAGCCCGAAGCGTAGTTGACTCTTCAATGCCGAGAGGGGGGGAAATGGGATCACAGGTACACCGAAAGAGGTGCATCCATTTTCAGCGCGTCTCCTGCGTGTCAGGAGATGAAGAGAGGACCGACTGGAGGAAGAAAACCCAAAACAAAGCATGGGAGGGTTGCGCTTCCAATCGCTGTCTTTTTGGAAAAAACGCTTTCCGAGTTGTGGAGTGCCACCCAAAGACCGCGAGTTTACAGCAGGCAGCGAGGAACGGGACAAGTCAAAGGAATGCACTCTCTCTCCACAGGAAACAGCACATTACGGCGTCAGGCTTAGAGAATTCCACCCTTCGCGAGGTTACAGTGTTTTGGGGTCAACACTCACACAGCCTCGGGGCGAAATTAACACCCCAGCTGGACTTACAAAATATGTGTGAGCGTACGCGTGTGTGTGCGTTCTGGCGTACATGCGGACATGTGCGTGAATGTGTGTGTGTACACACACAGCTGTGTTTCTTCAATGACACATATTCCCATATTCCTTCTCCTAAGAAAACTGGTTGACCCCTGCAAGTGTTGATATCTCGAAGGTGTCCTGCTCCGGGTCTCAGCTGCTGTGACCTAAAACAAAGTGTCACTGACTTTAAAATACTTCCCATACCAGCTCCATCTCTCACCCTCTCACTCCCTCCCTCGTCCTTATCACATCCAACCTGCACCACCCTCTCCTCGGTCAACAGATACACTTCAGTGGTTGATTGTTTATTTGGTTATCCATTTAGACAATGCCCATGTGATGTTTCCAGTATTATAAACCAAATGATTAATCAGATTATTAAGAAAATGAATGTCCGGTTGGGTTTTCATATGCAGCCCCAATCAATTATTTGACTAATCAAGAAAACTTCTACCAGCAATTTCTGTAATTCATACGCCTCTGGGGATTTAATGTGCTCTGCCAACCTCTGTATATAGTGTTGCTGCTTTCGAACATGCGCCGGGGGGCTGTATGTGGGAATGCAAATGTCTGCAAATCCTCGCTCCAGAAATTGTCCCAAACCTTTCCCGCCAGCCGCCGAGCGAGCGGGAGCTCTGCCCCTCGCCCGAAGATTCTGGAGACTCTGCTGCTGTTGTAAACGCGCCTGACCCAGACGATCTCCTTCTGCGTTCATCATATATGAACAGCAAACTGACCAAAAAATTGGGTTTGGCCTTTTTCCGGAGTTCATGTCTGAAAAAACAGCTCATGTTGTTTATGTACATGTGTGTGTGTGTCTACTCCCGTGTGGTGTCAACTAATGATTGATGAATGATGAAACCACCTCTTAGCAAGAGAAGAGAAAGATCAAGAGGAAGATGAGGAATAAGAAGAAGTAAAAGTGCGAGCAGTCGAATCACAAGAAAAGGGAATAAGTAAAAGAAGAAGATGAAGAAGTAGAAGTAGAAGAAATGAAAGAAGTAGAAGAACTAGTAGTAGAAGAAAAGAAGAAGAAGAGGCAGAAGAAGAAGAAGAAGAAGGCCAATGTGTGTCACTGTATTGGAGCCCTCGGTGTGGGTATTCAGCGTGTTGCATAACATTAACCCCTGGTCCCCCCTATTCTCAAAGTAGGGGAACGAGAGGCGGTGGGGACGGAGGGAGAGAAAGTAGGTTTCTAAGGAGCTGACATCACCCCCTCCCTCCTTTCAATTCTGAACTCCCCCTCCCCTTTATACTCTCATTTTCTCTCTCTTTGGTCTATTCAGCCCTACTCTGTGATTGGCCAGATCATGATGGCAATCAGCCCGGCCTCTCTGTCAAAGCCAGCCCACTCCCACCCACCCCTTGCCAACTCTCTCTCTTTTCCATGCAATACATAACAGCACGCCCCCCCCCCCCCCCCCCCCCCCCCCCCCCATCCCACCCCCAGCACATCTCTTGCGCCTGACAACGGAAGCATCTCGCACTTTCAAGGAAAACACGGAGGCGCCAGTGGCAAACGACTCTTTGAGTGGCATGAAAACACACACATGCACACCTGGCTCATACTGTTCCTATACATACATCTGACTCCCCGACAGAGCAATGTCGGCATCTGAACGTATTTGCACATACTGCAAGTTGATTGATAATTAAAATGATGTGTGCCTTAATTTCCGCAGATATAGAATCAATTTGAAGTATCCGCGGGCCCATTTGCATGCAAACGTGAATATACTGTATACGTGTGGGTGCGTGTGCGTGTGTGTGCAGACAAAGGATTAGCTGGATTAGCCCCCCTCTCAGCTGGGACCCCTGTGGTGAGGAGGAAACCCCCCCAAACCAGGTCAACTTTGTGCCCCCAAGTTTACAGCGACTTCTTATACCCCTGCGCCCCCCTACGACACTGTGAGAACAATGAAGAACACCTACACACGCGGTGTGTGACCTGGAGCTATAGCTGAAAAGATATTTTTACAAAAGACACAGACTTTGGCTACATCCAAACTGCTAGGTTTTCCTTTTAAAACATTATTTTAAAAACAAAAAAACGATCTCCGTCCAGATGAGCGTTTTAGCTCCGTATCAGTTTTGATCTCAGTCCAGACTAACACACCTGAAAACGTACGTCACCTGACCGTTCACAAACACTATAGGCATGCCGGTGTAGACAGGAAACAGACTGACAACTCTGCAACGAGAAACATCAAAAATGGAAAGAGAGACGAGGGGTTCCTTTTCTTGGATCGACGACGAGGTGGAACTAGTACTTAAAGGGGGCATTTACAACGTTTTGCCTTCACCATTTCTCCATGTTTGCCTGTCCGTACTGAAATGTAGCCCCGGAAATGTTCAAACTAAAACAGGGCGGGGCAGCGTTTCCAAACCCCAGAAACTCTGGAGCAGTCTGAACGGCAGGTGTAAATGTTGCAATAGTGATGAGAACGTAGTCGTGTGGATGGTTTAACCTCATTGTGCTCTTCTGTTCAGGTGGGGTTCTCCTGCAGTCCCCACCTCACACTCACCACCCTTTTCTTTTGTCCCCCCCATCCTTCTTCACCTCCACCACTTCTCAGCTGCCACTGCCAATCACCTGCCAGAGCAGAGACAAACCCACCTGTCGCCTCCTGCCTTCTACCATCTGCTGTCACTCTGTGTCCGTCCCCCACCCGCCCCTTCCTCTTTATTTCTTGGATTTTTTTCCTGCCAAGTAAATATCTGCTGCTTTCGCATTGTCGCTGGCTGCTATACATTAATAGAACCACTCCAATTTTAAGAGTGGGCGTCAACAATTACCTGCCATGAGCCATGACTTGACCCTTGTGTTGTCTTGGGGTCGAAAAATGACCCGCCGCCGTGTTTGAACAGCGGAAGAAACTCCCTCAAAAGATCTTCTTTTCTTTTTTCAATGATGACTTTTCCCAGAGCTTTTTCCAGAACCAAAACTTCCTCGCACGTGTACAGCATTTCCTCGACCCCATGCGTGACCCAATTCCAAACCATTTCAGACACAAAATAAACATCTCTTGAAAGCGTTGTTTTCTAGCACCTCTACGTTGCTGCAGATGAGCTGAAGCCATGAGGGCACGTTTTCAAGTGTCAAGCGGGCACCAGGTCAATGTTTTTGCCAATGTCCAGCAAGACAACTTCGACTTGGAGAGGAGGGGGTATCCGAAGAATGAGATGAGGAGGAATAATAATAATCGTTAGTTGCAGCCCTACACTATTCCTTTCTTCCTCTACAAAAAAACACACAAAGGTTGGAACAACACTGCAGGAACTGTTCTACCATCGAGCTTTTTTAAGGTGGGACATTCATTTCACCTTTATAGCCTTTCAATACTTAGGTTTCTAGTTCTGGCAGCAGTGGCAAGAATACTCGCAATAATGTTTGAAGTGGTTGTAGTAGCAGCATACACCTACAGTATACAGCATATGGCAATAACAGTAGTTTTGAGCGTGGGCTCTGCAATGCAGGTGTACACACACACACACACACAGCCACAAATATGTGATGAAAGGCCCCACTGAGAGGAGACCCTCTCCGACCCGCGGCGAGCCCCCTTCACTCTCCTGCTCTCTCTACTCCCTTCGCTCTTTCATTCCCTCTCTCCTTTCTGCTTTCAAAGGGGGGGGGGGGGGGCTGGCACACAGAGGAAGGGTAAAACCTGCAAGGTAGTTAGGGGGTGACTATGGAAGAGGGGGTTGAGCAAAATTTACAGAAAAGAGCGCGAGATAATTGTCAAGAAGCAGAGAGTGTAATTGCTCCGGAGCCGATTGTCGCGCTGCAGCCGACTGTCGCAACCCCGACCCGCTGACACAAATGTGACCCCCCACCACCACCCTTCCTCCACGAAACCTCACACCCCTACCACCGACCCTCAGCCCCCAACTTCAGGATTACCATATGTATGGCTCCCCTCGCCCTGATTATGCTAATCACCTGTCCGGTCCCTGCAGCCCCTAAAATGGGTGTATTTAGCAGTCGGCTGGCTCCCAATGCAGCTTCCCCTGGGCCCGAGGTGTACATTCACACACTGCTCAATGGGCAGATTCTTCCACGTTGCTGCCTTCATTCAGGTCCCACTCAACCCCACACCCCGCCCCCCTAAAAAGAAAAAAAAAAAGTCCTATTCAATTCCAATGGATTCACAGAGCAGTAGAAAGAGTAGTAGGAAAAGAGAGCGCTGAAACTCGGATTGCGGCATGTGCGTGCATGTGTGCCGTGGTCGTGGATTAATTCATATAAACCCAAGGTGTCAGGCAAATGATGTGTTAATCGTCATAGGTGACCAGAGGAACGTGTGGGAGTTGGTGCTGATGTTATTGTGAGGGATGTAAAAGTGTCCTAACATCTCCAGAGATAGCACTGTCTTTCATTAGTGAAGCACGATTGAAAATCTTTTCTTCTTTTTTTTTTTTAAACGCCTTGATCAACGCCTGTCAGTAACTGTCAGATTCGAGCCAGGTGAGCGCTGCATTTACTGCCCTGTGATTAGCCCACAGCCCAGCCACAAAAGACCGTGACACGAGCCCGAGCAGCCAATCTCAACCAGCCATCTCTGTCACTTCCTGGTAAGATGGCCCATGGTTTCAGGTGTGCCAAAAATCACAGACAGCGTGAAAAAGGAAGAGAGGCGAGAAAATATGAAAACACCATCGAAGCTGTTATAGCTGTTGCAATTTGTTCACTACACTAGCTATTCACTCACTTTGTCTGTCTGCTGTTTAGTATTGAACGTGTACGACACGGGAGGGCTTTTTTTTTTTTGTCAGCACTTGTTTAATGGAATTCAGGGAAACAAAGTCTGGTGATTACTATCTGAGTTTGTGACAAAAATAAATGGAGACAAAAAAAATCCTCCTGGTTGAGTTAATAAGTCAAATAATCTGACCAAGTGATGCTGGCTTTTGAAACTTCACAATTTGATATTTCAAAACACATCGAGATTAAGACGGGAACTGAAGCCCGATCCACTTTTAAAATCATTGTGAGCAGGAAAAATGGATTAGAACATGCGATTAGAGAGTTCAAAACCCTATGAGTTTTTATGTTTCATTTTTCCCTAAGGCAAGAAATTCGAAGCAACACACCAAAGGCCTTATTGTGGAGTCAGGTTCGCGAGTGTCTCCCTTGTCCCAATGCTTCAACTCGTCTTCGTGGGCAGTCTGACTCAACCTGGGGCTTTGAACCTCTCAATCATCTGCGAGAGGAAATGTTTCATATCTCTGTATCTTTATGCCTCCTTTGCGTTTTGCATGTGTGGCACCGGCGTAATTGCCGCTACTTCCAGATTCGATGACGTTGTGCAGTAGGAATTGCAATGAACTATACTGCTACGCACGTAACCCATGTGTGCCGGGGGTGCTATATAAACTCAGATGACGCGTTCACATTTTTAAGAGATGTTTATAGTATGTTTGCATGAAATATTCTCTCCGCTTTAGTCTGAGAAGCATCAATCCGCGCCCCAATCTCTCTCCTGGAGGAGCACCGCAGCCAAAACACAAACACACTGCCGCTACTATACTCCTGCTTCTTCCCTCGCTTGGTCTCCCCCCAGTGTGCGCACACGCGCACACACACACACACACACACACACACACACACCCTCTGCTGTTTTGTACTTTCTCCGCCCCTCTGGCAGTCAGCACTGTGAGGGAGGGAAGAGAGGAAAGGGGAAGAGGGAGGGAGGGAAGGAGGGAGGCCAGACCACCCTGCTCTCATGGCAGGGCTGAGTGTTTACATTGCTGTGCCTCACTCTGTAATACATCTGGCATTCTGAGGCCACTCTCTCCAGCCAGGGACGAGGGGGGGTGGTGGTGGTGGAGGAGAGGTAGGAGGGGAGAAGAGGCTCGGGTAAAGAGAGAGACCTTTCTGGCAGAGAGGAAAAGAGAGGGATAGGGGAGAGAGAGAGAGAGAGAGAGAGAGGTGGGGGTAACTCTCTCCACAGTCTCCTGTGGTTGGTCACTCGCAGGGCTCTGGTTTTTGAATAAGAGCGCCTGAAAGAATGCAAAATGTAAACAGAGAGCTTGGAGGCATCTCAGGATGTCGTTTGTGAATGGGACTGCGCGCGCGGACACGCACACACGGCATGGTTAACGAGTAATTTCACATTTACTTTGGGGCAGGCAGACCCTAATATATACACAGACCCGCTTTCAAATGAGGGAGAGCCGGCTTGAGAAAACAGCGCTGTAAGTCTGTGTACAGTACCAGAGGCGCAATGTTTCCCCACACTAAATCCCTCACCAGCAAGGCCTACACATTTCATCAACTCGTAAAGTTTAACACAACACGCTGGAATGTTATTCCTTCCTCAGAGGTCTAATCCTGTTTGTAGTGAACTGATAAACACAAACTCAATTGAGTTCCAGTTTGGAATTTTGGAGAAGTGTGGATGTGTGACCGTCTGCAAAGTGTCCGAAAGAGAGTGCAACGAACGGAGGAAGACCGATAGATGACTCTGTGTGGTGTGTTCGGTGCAAAACTAGGAAAAAGAGACTGGGTGTGGGTGCATTTGCGTGTTTGATTGCGTGCGGCGGAGGAAGATGGTGGGAGAAGATGAGAGAGCAAGAGAAAACGAGGAAAACAGATGAATAAAGAGGAGAAAATAGCAAAGCGAGGCCCATCAAAACAGTCTGCCATGCCAGCCCAAGTCAACCACCTCCTCATTCACAGAACCAAGACTCCAAAGCCTCTCTGCATGTGCGAACGCCTGTGTGTGTGTGTGTGTGTGTGTGCGTGCGTGTGTGTGTGTGTGTGTATGTGTGCGTGTCTGTGTGTGTGCGTGCATGTGTGCATTCATGCATGTATCAGTGCTCCCATACACATCAAAAGCTGGATAATTCAATCACGCAAACCACAATCCCTTCAGTGGAGACACCACATTCGGGGCACTCCTCCTCCTCCTCCCCCCCCCCCCCCCATCTTCGTCCACAAGAAAGGATGTCAAGACTCCTTCCGCATGCACTTAGCATTATACCGCTCCCTTCTCCGCTGCCACTACGAGCAAAACAACAAAACAACCACCAACTCTGTCAACTCGGCTCTTAATCACACAAGATACAAAACAGACACGCGAGGCAGGGAGGGAGTCGCTTTGGGAAAAAAACAACAACCGTCCTATCAGACCAGATTTAAAAACCTTAGATCAGACTCGGGATGCACACAAACATGGATTGGTACCATTCTAACTGTTACCATATTGGTACCAGGGATGAGAAGAAGGCAGCCACTTTTCAGTGAGAAGAACAATAGCATAACAATATTTTAGGCAGTGTGACATACTGTATATTCTGTTAATAAAGCAGCAATGACGGCTGGCACTGATGTAGCATTTTGGATACTTATTTGAGTTGCCATAACTATTCAGGGTTGGGGGTTTAAGGTGGACTTTAATCATGAGATTAAAGCAAACATTGATCAGATTCACTGCCCTCTGCTGGAGGACAGATGACAAAAAATTATTAAACAGAAATTCATATTTTAAAAAAATGACTGATAACGTGTAGTGCTCAAACAACATCTGGCTGACGAGATGCACTCATACAGGCGTACACAAGCTGGAACACATGCGCATGCACATTAACATATACAGGATGCAAACAAGGCACTGTGACAGCTGCGACTTCTGCTGCATTTCTTCCACCCCCCCTGCCCCCCACTCCTCCCCTCTGCTGTGAGTCTTCACTCTGCACCCAGGCCACAGGGTGAGTATCAGGTGAGGTTTTAAATAGCGGGGCCTCTACGAGATGACCTCAGGGTCCCCGGGGTCTACCCCCGTGGCCCCTGTCCTCTACACTTATGCCCCCCCCCCCCCCCCCCCTCAAGAAAGCACTCCGGGACCAGGGGCCTCCCCTCCGTACGTAGCCTTGAGACTACAATCCACAGCCCTATGTCGTCGTCCAGGCCATAAATCTGGGGACCATAAACCTCATTTTAACTTGAATCGCTCACACATATCTCTGTGTACCTCAAGTGACGCCTGTGTGATGGGAACAAAAGGCGTCCCCTGAATGCTGTGGGCCCCGTTCTCTCTTTGGTCTGAGTGAGAACTGTTGGCGAACCGCAACTCAGGCCAGATTACAGTACAGCTCAAACTCATCTGCTTCATCCCCTGTTTCAACTTCAACCCTTGCCCAGAGCTCAAGCTTCAAAAGCCCCATTTCCAAACTTCCTCCTCCCTGCGCCCTCGCCCCCATCAACACAGCCCCAGAAAACCACACAGCCACATCTCCAGCCCCTCGCTTTGCACAGAAACCGAGTGAAAGAGCGAGGGTCCGTCCTACAGGAAGGCCAATGTTTACGCGATACTGTTTTAATTAGAGGCAGGCGGTGCTGCTATTTTCTTTACAATTTGGCCTGTGTTTGTCTTAACCGAGAATGCCGAGGGATGGCTCCGTTTTCCATTTGCAGCCAGGGAGACCTCTAAAGGGGTCTTATCCCTCTCTTCTGCGTCTCTGCTCCCCGCACCCGGCTTACGGTTAATCGTCGCGCGATCATCTAGAGTCCTCGGCGATCTGAAACTTAGGATGTGTCTGAAGTCGAACAGAGGTCAACAGACTACGGGTTCCGACACCGAGGAAAAGCGCACGGAGGGCAGCGAGTCGCGTTTGGGAGTGGGGAGCGCAAAATGGGAGAGCACAATGCTACAACGTCCTGTTTCGGCTAATAGTTTCCTGGGAGCTGTCACAGTGGATATATACATTATGCGCATTGGGGATGCAATCTGCCCTAAACATCTTATCATCATGTGGACTCAGTAGGGGGAAAAAGACTTCTATAAGACTTGATTAAATATTACTATATTTCCCTACATGTTTCCCAGATACATCCTCAGAGCACACGGACACATTCGTCTCTTTGTGCAGGCCTGCATCCCATTGCCACTTGGTCTCTGTCGCTTTGTCTAATAAACAGAACTTCCTGTGTCGGAGTGTTTATAAACAGTGCTGAGTGAGTGTCGTGTGAGAAGAGACAATCGCCGCGAAAGCCGCGGCACGTGACTGAGTGTAGGATAAACAAACCGGCCAACTCTGGTGCGCGGCTAATGGTGCTCTGCTGCGGGACCTCCGCCGCCTCGGTACGACCAGAAAAAAGAAGGCGACGACAGACACGGAGTGCGATCATAAAAATGCGAAAACGCAGCTCAAGTCATTTGTGAAGGAATCGAGAGATCGAATGCGGGATGGGTGGAGAGTGTGTGTGTGTGTGTGTGTGTGTGTGTGTGTGTGTGTGTGTGTGTGTGTGTGTGTGTGTGTGTGTGTGTGTGTGAGTGTGTGTGTGTTCCTGCGTGCGTCTACAGGCCACACAGCTTCCAGGCGGGGTCGTCCACGGGTCGCCTGCGGAGGGCAGTTCCAAATGAAACATAAACAGCCGCTCTGTCCTCTCCTCCTCTCTCCTCTTTTTCCTCTCGGACGATGGGCCAGTCCCCCAGCACGGCCCAGCACAGCGTTCCACGGTCCAGGCAGAACTAATCTATCCCTCAGCTGTGCAGTCTAATCTAAACAAACAGATCTCTCCCTACCAACATCTGGAACCCCTCACGTACCGGGACCTAGGAAAACCGCTGCAGCCCGAAGTCTCTTTGTGTCGGCGTCTGTGCGAATGCGAGCGGGTCTCCGCGTGTCGGTGTGGGTCCACGTTGGTGGTGTCTACCAGAGGTCACTTGACGCGGGTCAGCTGTCTGTCAGGCTCGACGCAGCGCGAGCCTCTGCTGTCCATTAGTGGCTGAACTTCGATGAAAGAGAACAGTGACGCCCTGGCAGAGGCCTGAGCAAATGAAACTCAATTGTAGTAAAGTGCCAATGAGTTACGCCCGGTGTAATGCTCAGAACAAATTAGTATTTTCATTCGTTAATCCACGGATTATTTCAGCACACAAAAAGTTATTGGGGCACAAAGTGATTTTTTGCCCAATAAAACCAACATAGTGCAAACAAACAAAGAGCAGTAACAAATCCTCACATTTTCGAGCAGCTGCAACACCAAAACTTTTGCGACTCATTAAATAACTTCACCCATTAATCCTCCCAGACCACTTTTTTTTTGCATATCAGATATTTCAAGTTCGTGTGGACTTGAATTTGTGTCACAATGTTTTATTTTTATGATGGCAAACGTTTTTCACGGTGCTAAGAAGTATTAACTAAGTGACTATGAAAAAAGGTCAGCAATTACTCGATTTCAACCTTGCCGGTGACCTAAAGGATGTATTGTCAGGTCTGCACCTTTCAGTTTCATGTGGTGCCCCCTTCACTGAAGTGCACATGACCACGACCTGAAATGTGGAAAAGGCGTTAAAACGCGTGTGTTCCTCTCACAAAAAAGTCCTGCACCGGAGAAGCTCCCCCGGGCTCAAACCGCCGCCCACTGCGCCTGCGCCACACATTAGACGAGCATGCTGTCCGTCAGACCCCTGCAGCAGCACGCAAGGAGAGCGCGGCCAACCCGAGAAGGAGGTGGGGTGTTTGATCTGTTCAGCAATCGTCCGCTTTAACGCTGGATCTCACAATACGCGCATATATATATATATACATTATTTTCTATTTGAGCGATGGTAGTTGAAATGGAGGGAAAACAGACACGGCGACCACAGTAACATCAGCAACTATGCATTAACAAAGTTGTTGTTTTCTTCTTCTTTTTAATGACCAAAAAAATACGTATTCAATTTCTCGGCGGCAAAAAACTGCTCCTCCATTCATGACTCCCACAGCACACTCTAGCCCCAAGTGCAGGAATGCAGATCAAAAGGAGAGGGGAGAAAAGCACAGCCCCTTCCCCTTTACCCCCCAAGCACCACCGATAAGCACAGTTCCCTATTCCTTCAAAAATGTCATTCTTCATAACTTTTTTTGCCTCTTTTTTTCTCTTTCACTTTCAAACAACAAGTGAGCAGCCTCCCACTCCACAAACACAAGTTCCTGTCCTCACTCCACTTTTTCCCTGCTGCCGGAGACAAATCTTTTTGGAAAGTTGAGAGCTGTCCAAAACGGGACCACACACAGTCTCTGAGCATTCAACTGCTGGGGGCAGGCAGACACACACTCACACACACACACACTCGCTCACACACTCTCACAAAATGGCGGCTTTGACAAAAATTTCCTCTACCCCAAAAGCTGCTTATGAACTTAATTACAACCTTGCTCCTCAGGGCAGTTACAGCCACCCTGCTTTGCACATCTTGTGAGTGCATCTAACATGGTTAGAGAAGCTGCATGGAAAGCATGAATAAAATGATCTGCAAAGTTTCACTTGGCCACTTACCAGGGCCCAAACTATAAATAATCCCTCAGGCTTGAACACACACAGACAAGAACAGTAATAAATTACCCAAAAAAAACAATCAGTGTCTTACCTTCCACCCAGAGCTTCTCCACATCCGTCTCCAAATTAGCGGCCCTCAAGCCCACAGCGAAAGCTCCGAAAATCATGAGGCCCACAACCAAAAACTTTCCGCAGTTCTTTTGTATGTAACAGCCCAGCCTGAATAAAAGTCTCTGGAACTTCGCTCTCAGCCATAGAGGTGCCTTCCTCCCGGTCGCCTTCCCCTGCAACAAGACAAGAGGCCGAATGTAAGTGTCAGTTAAAATGCAGAACGCTTGTACTTACTTGTGCAGGTGAATCTGCAGGGTGGAAGTGTAATACAGGCAAAGAAAGGACCTCCGCAGGTGGTCCCAAATGTGTCCAAATCAAAGAGTCTTAAACCATTTAAACTACGGGCCCCCGGTTTGGCCCAAGGAACCTCGGCTTGTTGTTGGAGCTCTCTGTGTGACTTCAAATGTTTCTTTAATGCAGGATTTAAGAGAAAGGGGGGGGGGGGGGGGGGGGGGGGGGGGGGGGACTGTGATCAAGACAACAAAACATAATCGCCGTCTGACTCGCTTGACCTTTAGCGACTGACATGTGCACATCTGCCGGGGACCGTCGAGGAAACCACCGGAGGCTCCCCAGGGTGAGAGACACGGATTCTGTCGTATCAGTGACATGTATAAACAGTAACCCTAGCAGGATACGCGCAAAAAGAGAGATCTCTTCATCCCCCGCAGGTCACCAGCACACGGCCCGCTCCATGTCTGTCACTTCACTGCTGTATACGGTGATGAGTTAATTAGGGGAAATAAAGAAAACTAACAGTGCCGGGCCTGCGCTGCTCTCTGCCCCCCCCCAAAAAATGAGTTTGCAGCTGGACCACCAGAGTGGATGGAGGTAAATAATGGGAGATAGCTGTCAAGACACAATTATACAGTAGGGGGTCTTCTGATGATATGCCTCCCTCCGCTGTGGGTCTTTATTTCACACAGGGAAATCCTTGAGCAAATGCCTGCATCACTCTACACAGTATATACTCCTTATGGATAGATGCTGCACAACAAAAAGAATGTGTTTTGGGAGAAGCGGGCTAATCTACCATTACAGTATCCCACATCAACAGCCACGCGTCCATCGGTGATAGTAAACAATGAGCAAAAAAAAAAGAAAAGAAGGTGCATGTGGTTCAAAAAAGAAGCAGCCACGGACACCAGCACACACCGACTCCACTCCCCGGCCGGCAGCCCGTGTGTTCCGGCCTGCACGCGGAGCGGAGGAGCCGTCGCAGGGGGACTGGCAGCATTTGTGAACGAAAGAGGGCAGCCACATGGATCCTCTCTTCTCTCTCTCTCTCTCTCTCTCTCTCTCTACGCGGGTCGCCCAGAGTTTTACACACCGCCACACAACACAACTCGCATCTCAGCCACCAACACGCTGTTGTTGTTCGTTGCCTGGTTTTTACGCGTGCACTTGTGCGGATGAAGCTGATGTTATGAAACCACTCGGTCACTGGCGGTGTTTGCCTGTCTGCGTGTCCTGCCCCGGACCGAGACCGTTATAGGATGGGACGACGCAGTCGGAACGACCGTGGCCCTGTGTGTGTGTGTGTGTGTGTGTGTGAGAGAGAGAGAGTGTGTGTGTGTGTGTGTGTGTGTGTGTGTGTGTGCGCGCAACCCTATTCGCATCCTAACACGGGAGCCGGCTGCACATGGAGAAGAGTGAATGTTGCACGAAGTGAAATAAAAACAACCGTAGTGCTCACTACAACCTCCAACCTCCCCCCCCCCCCCCCCCCCCCCCCGTTACCTAGCAGCGACTGGAACATAGGTTGGCCACTTTTCTCTTCCCCCCCCCCCCCCTTTCTTTCTTTTTTTGGCGGACACAACGACCCCGGGAGCGCAGAGCTCGCTCCCCCGGCTTGTGGATGAGAGATAAGCACCTCTGTGATCTGCTGCAAGGCGAAGCCGGCGTCGCAGTAGCTCGGCCGCTGCAGATACTCCAAATCCAGCGGTGCGCCGCGGGCATAGTCCCCCCTGTTCCTCCGCGTCACTCTCGGCCGGTCGGGGTCTCCGTTCCCCTGCTCGGAGGGCGCATTAGCGGCCGAGGCCATGTTGCGGGGACTGCGGGCCGGTCACCGTTTCCCACTTTATCGTGTTTCCCCGAGAGCGCGCGGCGATATCCCAAGGCAGCAGCGGTTCACGCTCGGAGATCTCACACCCGCGAAGCAGGACTTCATGCCCCTGTTGGAGGCGGCGAGTCGGAGTCTGCGCCTTCCATCCCAACATTTCGCGATCCGGAGCTCTGCGCCGCTCTCACCGCACTCGCCGCGTCTCTCCCAGGAAGGCGAGTTGCTCTCAGAGCGCGGACCGGTTCCCCAACACGAGTCGTCGGCGGAGGAAGCTCGAGGGTCGTGGCATTCTGCTGGGATCCGTGCGCTCTTCCCCTGGGCCGCGCGTCACGGCCAACTCTGAGATTCAATAGAAGGGGAGAAAAGACCTCTCTCCGTTTGGACTCGGCGGAGGAGGAGGAGGGGTGTAAAGGGAGAGAGAGAGAGAGAGAGGGAAAAAAGAGAACGACTGGAGATCCCGCCTCTGGGGCTGTCAGATTGCAGGACTTTCTCGCATCTGATTGGTTCCAGAAGGGCAGAAATTACTCAGCAAACACGACTATTATTAGCTGCTTAGCAACAGCTCACTAAAGTGCAGGGGCCACCCAGGCAGAGGGACCTCGTGTGTGCGCATCTCCGACCTCGGGGGAGGAGCTCGGGGAACCGCACCGGCCCGGCGCGTTCGCTGTTTGGGTGTTTGGGTGTTTTTTCCCCCACACTGAAGCGTTATAGGACCTGGAGTCTGAGCGAGGTGCACTGGTCCGTGCCCCCCCCCCCCAAGATGGTGGTATAGTTGAGCCTCAAATTACAGCCCTTATTATTAAAGTCCCGCATTAATAGAGTCGTTACAATGTTCAGTAATATATACGTGGGTCCTCCATGCAATATGCTGTTTGTGGAAATATCCGAGATAAATCCAAAAAGCTGAATATATTTTTGGGGGGATCAGACTATAGGCTGTATAATAAACAGCTCGGCTCTACACAGCCACATCAAAGATGCAAATAAATCATCTTTTGCGGAAAAAAAAATTGCACACCAACAACAGCTTTCATATAAACTATAATAAATAATAAAACCAGTGTTAATTAAAAGCCATTTCTCGTGGAGACGCTTATTCAATCGTCCTCTTTAGTGACAGAGCCTACTACACATTCAGTGTGACATCGTGACAGCACGTTGGTACAGATCAAAACAAATGTTTCCATATTTTCACACAGCAGATGTCTGGAGATAAATGCGCAATATCGTATGACCTTGTTCTTGCGCATTACACATTCAGCGTTAAAAAGCTTTGACGTCATTAATCGCCGACTGTCATATTATCTCATGCAACGGGCAGGAAGCCTTTTTCTCAGTATAGGTGTCATGCTGCAGACTTCATTGACATCAGTGCGTTTTTGTTCATTGTGCCTATAATAAGATTTGTAAACTTTGGCGATTTTGGCACATTGCGCAAATAAAGCCGAGGACTTAAACTCTTGAAGAAAACAGACACAAGCTTAACAACACTTTGTTCCATATGCGAATTATCTGTAACATAAAAAACCTCCATGATCAGGAAAATGTTGGGGGGGGTAACTAAAGACCAAGGAACCATCACCTCAATGAACTGACAGTAAATTGTCCTCGTGAATGAGCAGAATAAAACGAGGCTAAAGGATGAAGAGTGGTCATTGGCCCTTGTTGCCACCTGATGGAACCGGACGTCTGTCTGTCTGTCTGTCTGTCTACCTACCTGTCTACCTGTCTACCGCTCAGACTTCTCAGGTGCGTCTCTCTTACCATCGTCAGTCCAGGTGGGGAGAGATCTCGGTGTCTGGACAGAAACCCGTGATGTTGTGATGAAGATCGAAAAGAGCTGATTTAGTGGTCGTGGGGAGAGAGACAAAAAAGGTTCACTCCAACAATTACACGGCTGTGCACCTTCTTCTTCTTCTTTTTTTTTTTCGGCCACGTGGGTGGTCCGGTCGCTTTCGCTCCATATTTACGCAGGACCCCATTTACTGTCAAGTGATTAAACCCACGCTTGTAAACAGTGCCAGAGAAAAATGACTACACACAGGTACATGCTGCACAAACACACACACACCTGTACAATACCACACACACACACACACACACACACACACCTGTACACGCACACACACACACACCTGTACAAGCACAGGTGCACAGACAAAGAGATCTGCATGCAAACAGATATACAAAATGTTTGTGTGCACACACTGGCACAGATCATTACCATGTAACCACACTGCTCCAAACTGACTGACAGCAGTTGATTTGAAAATTGAGACATGTTTTCCTCAAATGGTCACATTAGACCCCCCCAAGCTTTTCATCTTAAAGTGATCTATTCAGTCAGATCAGAATGTTGATGTGTCTTTCTTTAAATTAGTATAGGAAGTTTGCTTGTGGTGGAGACCACCACCTCGACCACTACTACAATAATATCATTTCCCTGGCATCAGAAATCCCCTGGTGTGGTGTTTGAGTGTGGTGGGGAAAAGTATCGCAGGCAAACAAAGTTAGCCTGCGATGCCCCCTAATGCCCCCGAACAGAACCAGGCCCTGTTTCAGCGGAACGTGTCCTTAACGCGAGCAGGAGTCGTAGCCTGCCGCACAATATCAGTGCGAGACATTCGCAGGCCTGTTGTCTTCACGGTAACGCTGTATGACTCCGTCAAAGAGGCCACAGGTCACCGTGGAAAAAATGGTCCTCCCCTTTCGAATACTGTAGTGTAGAGGCTGTAAAAAATGCTCTGGTAGATTATATTGCAAGCATCTGTGGGAACTAATGAAATACATATGCACATAAGATGCCAAGACACCTTTGACCACGTATGAGCATATTTCCTTTTTTTTTCTTCTTTTTTTTCATTTACCATCATGTGCTATTATGGATCAGATGGGCTAATTGTTCACTTTAGGAATTATGCTAAGCAGGGAGAAGGGTATTTCAAATCAGCTTTGTCAAGCTTTGTTTATTCAGGCTTGTAACTTATTGTTCTTTGATTAAAAGCAGTATAGCTATATAGATGAAGTTGCTACCAATGCATGTTTGTCATATCCTAGTTTTTTTGTGATAGATTATTCTTATCAATAAATTCACCTTTTTATCATTCATAATTTTCTAACATTGAGAAAATAATAATTGGCAGATTTATCCATATAGTTAAACCGTCCTATTAGAGTGGCACACTACAGATCCACTGAAATACGTTGACAGTGTCATGGTTTCATTCTTACTTTTCTGAATATTGCATTGGAATAGTTTATGTGAAGTCTAATGCCTTCTGTGTGTTTGAGTCTCCTTGGATTGAATGTGAAGTCCTGTGAAGTCCCTGCAACATAAACACCTACACAAACAGTATTTTCAAACTTTTGGGTATTTGCAGAAATGTAAGCTTTTTAAAAACATGTAATGTATCTATTTATCACCTCTCACTCAGCACAACATGTCAGGGCAACACCATGTATATCCTGACAACAGTTAACAGCTTTGAAAAAGGGGTGTGACTGTACCAATAACTTCCAGGGGATTGAAATGATGTTCAAACTTTTCATTTCGTGCCGCGATCGCAGCAAATTGTGAACTTTTTGTGTCATGTCTTACATCGATCAGGTTAACAACCAACCACGCTGTATCAGAGATGAAACATGTTTGAAGCTTTCAATCATTTCCTTCAGCCTTCTGTTAACGTCCTCTCTCTAAGTAGAAAATAAATAGTTGTTATGTCAGCTGTTAGAGTCGGACTGTGTGGTGGTTGTTCTGTGGCTCCAAGGATCCTGGTGATTAATGTTTGCCTGTCTGCGATCGCTCATATTCATCTTGTCCTCTTCCAGATCCACATGGATTCCTTAATGAGGTAAGGAGATGAAGTATTCATTTAGGAGCGGGAGGAATTGGGCATTCATCCCAGAATGACCTCATCAGCCAATCACCTTCTTTGACCCCTGGCAGGGCCCTTCACACCCCTCAAGGCTGGTGGCTGGCCAGCGGCCATGGGGGGGAAAAAAGTGGAAAAACCTTGTTTAGTGCATGCACTTATTTATGATTTGCAGGTGGATTACAGTTCAAAGCAGACGCGTGCCCAACACATTGATCTCCTTAAAACCTGAAACACCCAGGTTCATTGACAGGCTTTATGTGGGAATCTATAAAGATGTCTAATCAATTTTTTGGCCATTAACTTGAGACTTGATGAACCTTTAAGACCCATTTCTTATTTTTATGATATATTCTAACTACTACATGTTTAGTCAAATTGATTCTCTGTTGCCTTAGTGAAAAGTAAAAGTATCCAACCTTGCAAAGATATATATATATATATAAACAAATCAGCAAGCTTATCAGCTGTGTAGTAATGGATGGTAATAACGGAGCAGTTTGTGTTTGCCAGACATCATAAGCCAGGGTGAAGGAGTAAGTGCATAGTGATCAGCCATCTAAATCCACTCGCAGGGAAGTGCATTGAAACAAGCAGACAGAAAGAAAGAAAGAAAGAAAGAAAGGAAGAAAGAGTGAAAGGAAGTAACAAAGCACACCTCTTTATTGAAAACAAATGAACTCAGGATCGTAATTAAGTAAGAATGTCCGCTCTCGGACTCTCGCTCTGTGTGTTTACTTCATTCCAATGACCAAAGAAGATAAGAAAAAAAATGGGACAAAAACAAAAAAACTTATATGGACGTCTGGGTCCGGTTAAACTTCAACATACTGTACTCAGTAAAGCTGAGGAAAAGTTCAGCTGTCATTCTTACTTTTTTAATACTGTTTATTCATTTTGTCACCGGGTTCAAAGGTGCCAAGTAACATAAATGATTATCGAAGCCATGACAGAAGAATGGTATTCATCTGGAAGTATCCCTGAAGATGTGTGTTTCTGTCTGTGAGTCCGCACATTTGCACTCACTAGAAAATCCCCCTGTTGGGGCACCCCCCGAGTATCCCCCCCCTTTGGAAGCCCCATGCAGGTACAATTCCCAATATTTCCGCCTAATCATAAAACTATCCCCTTCTCCTCCACCCCCCCCCCCCCCCCGATCCATCGTGGCTGCCTGTGAGGCTGCAGCGACTGTGTGCACGAACGAGAGCCTGCTGGGATGTTTATGTTCTAGCTCAGGGTTGTCTTCAATCATACACGGAGCTGTTTGACAGCTCGCAGCACTGCCTGGCCTCTGTTTACCGCTCCCAATTTCCGACCGGCTTTGTATGCACAATCAGAGCTGCTCAGAGAGGATCCAAGGGGGCTGTTCCGTCGCTCTCCATCTCACAGCAGCGGAGATGTGGACCAAAAGGCGTATCATGACGTGATATAGAAAATGCCAGTGCTTGACTGATTTCCTTAGAGTAGGTAAACTCTCCAGTGAGAAAAGCAGCCCACGTATTCTTAAAATGTCTGAGAAGACTCCATGCAATCATTCTGATATGGCAAAGGAAGTGAGTGTACACTATTTTAAGTGCTATTCTGAGAGTTAATGGATTTGATTTGTCAGGTTCTCAGAAGGTGTCTGCATGTTTCACACTCTAACCTATTTTGATATCCACACCTTATAGTCATGTTCCAAAAAAAAAAAAAAGGAAGTTGGCAGTAAGCGTGAAAGTTGAGACATATGAAGCAAAGTGTGCCTGACACGGAGTATGTGACTGCAAATGCAAAACTGCACGTTTCAGACGAATCTGCATTTTGATTTGAGAACAGTTAAGTCCTTTTAGTCTCATTTGGACGTGTAGCAGTCCACTTCACTGATTGGCTGACATTTACTGTGCGATCTGGGATAAACAATGTTGGAGCGCGCTGATATTTAGACAAGGCAGTGGTCTGGTCTGCAGAACTGGCCTGAGAAGCTGTAATTTTTGGATGTGAGTTCAGCCTCCAGTGTTAACAGGAAACGTGTGCTGCTCTGAATGTATACACATGGCCTCAACAAATAAGCACCATAATACAATATCAATGCTGTGGCACAGAAAAAAATGGGGGGGGGGGGGGGGTTGGAAGAAAGACGGAGAGTGAGACAAGCGAAAACAGACAGAGGAAGAAGTCAAACAGATGGAGCTGGCCTCGCAACAAATTCATTTTTATAAATTGTGTAAAGAAACAAAGGAAATTTTGACTCACTCTCACAAACAAATATATTTGTTATAGATTCCAACATCTGCAGTCTTACGCATTTTGACTCCATGCACACATTCACCTACGCTCAGCTTACTTCCATTTGACCCGAGGTGGGTCTCTGTGGGAGGCCCACTGGAAAAAGTGACACATTTGAAAGGTAAAAACCCTCATAAGCTATCCAGACCTCTGTTTACTCACACAGACCTCCTGTCCAGTTGAGTCTTACGTCCCTCAATGGAATTCGAGCCCATAAACAAGCAGCATCAACCTTCATTAAGAGAAATTATTCCAGCAGTGCTGAGCGTGGATGAATACTTTTGAGCTCCTTAATGAATCTACAACACATCCCCCACATAATATTAATGTTCCAAATTAAATTTACCATTCATCGTACAACTGGTGCGCCAGTGACTGCTTCTTTTCATGGTTCATAGCTTAAAGTTTTGAAACAAACACTGTATTAATGAGGATGAAATGGCATAAAGCTGTGTTTGGAATACCACAGCTATCCTGGGGTGTGCCCCACACAACATAATAAACCTGCAATTATAGGATTATGTGTCAGTTTAGAAGATTGTCTGACGAACACGAGGTGCACTTTGAAATTGAAATCCCACCCCTTATTGTGATACTTTGAATCATTCAGTGTCATCTTATCGTTGTGACATTAGATTCAAAGCCTGATATCTGAAGAGTACAACCAATTCAATATGTGCGGTAACTATTTTTATTAATTCAAAGTGGCATTATATTACAATAAAATCCGTCGAAAAAAAAAGACTCATATCTAAAGAATTAAAAAAATTAAATTATATTTAAAGAGACAACAGACAACTTTTGTGCCCCTGGTGGGCCCGGGTGGTATTGTTGCTTGGACGGTTGAGTGGATTTTGCCACTGTGGCTGTTCCACCGTCTGCCATTTCCATGACTAGGGATAGATGACGGCAGAACGTTTTTCTCTTCCTTGTTTTGGTTACGCATCTGGTGACGCAATTCCATTGAGTGGCCTTTTTTTTCCTGCAAAAACCACATCCTGGTGGCCAAGAGACTAACATGGCGAAAGCGAGGCTCTTGTGGGACCGATATAGACACGGATGGTGCAGTAGATTCATTTTCTACAAAGACCAGAAGAAGAGTGAAGATTAAAAAAATAGCAATACACCATGGACCAAATTAGGCAGCATGTGATTGAGAGCTCTTCTGAAACGAACGCTCTCATTACAGAATCTGGGATGTTCTTAAAACCTTTAATTATGATGCATCAATCGTGTTGGAATTTTGGCTTCCCGACAGAATCTGACAATATTTCTGCTGGAAAAGGAACTTTTGTGCATTCACAGTGGATTCTAGATTTCTGGATTGTTTTGACAGTTCCAAAAAAGAATTAATGAGGACACATCATCCTTGACATGTTGGAACTTGGATCTGCTTCCCCTAAATTGTTGCTCCCTGGTTGAAATATGGAGAAACAACAGGGGGGGGTTTAATTTTCACGGGGGGGGGGGGGGGGTTGTTACAGGTTTAATTAATATGACGGCTCGAGGTGTGATGTGCGGAGTATGAGTTGATAGCACTTGCAGCCAAACCACGGCTTCCACATCGACTCTCTCCTGGCTCATCAATGAGCTGTCACAAGTCCTCATCTGCTTGTTTTCCTCACAGAACCATGAGGTCATAGCCGAAGTGGCCAATTAGCCCAAACGCAGTTCAATTCTGGAGCATCTCGAGAGATAGCGAGGGGATTTATTGTTGCCTCGCAGGACATCTGTGAATGGAGGATTATGAAACTCGCCTGCTAGATCACTGTCATCTTCCTGTCACACCTGCTTCTTCCGTGTCTTCAACCGTGTGCGTCTCGGATTCCCGTCGGCTGGCATCTGGGCTGTTTTGGCTGAACGTCTGATGGGCTCACTGTGAGGTCGGACTCGAGCAGAGGGGATAGAAGTGTCAAAATTATACCCACGCCTGTGCTTTTTCGCCTCGAATCCCGGTTTCCTAATTACCTCCTGCAAACAATCTTCCATGCCTAATTTATGCATTGTTCAAGATGTGGACACTCCTCTACAACTATCTCACAGCCCGGACAAAATTGTTAGCAGCGACTTTCCAACCATTATCTCAGATGAAAACTTTAAACGGCTAACCACGGCGAAACCACAGGATGATGTGCCGCAGCGTTTCTCCGCTCCGAGCCAGGTGGGCATGAATGTGTAAACAGAAGATAGAAGTGGTGACAGCGAGAAAGTTAGAGGAAGAGAGAGACTGGCATGACATTTTTCCCCCAAATATACTGTAAAGGTTGAATGTAAACACAGCTGCATGCAATGGAAGAGTGTTTACTGGCTGCATTTTAATTATTGCTTTGACTTTCCGTAGACTGCCTGGGACTGTTGTGTATACATGCGCTGTTGACAGCTTATCTGAATCCAGCCTCGCCTTTCACAGAGAAGGTGCTAAACTCGGAGGTCTTGGCAATGCGGAGGAATGCATCTTCTCCTCCACAGTTTCAAAAGCAGCATTGTTGTCGTGGCGAAAGTCCCGTGTGAGGTAACCCGGTGCTCTGTGCATGTCTGTCATCAGCCGCCTCTCGATACGCAGGAAAAGGGTGAACATGAGATGTTGAGTGGAACGTTTGAGAATTAAGAGAACATGAAGTGGTGTATTAAAAGAAAAGGCCGCACGATTGGAATCTGTTTCAGAGCCGCAGTCAGCCCAGCGTAGTGTTTGCAGGTTCGGGTCTGCGGGCATCAAACGCAGTAAACACACATTCACCGTGCTGCTGGTGTGCAGAACCGAAATGTCAAACAAAGTCCGAAACAGGGTCAACATCGTACAGATAGACTCGGCAGCCTCGGGGCCGTTCTTGATTCTCAGAGGCACGGGATGACAGTGAGCGGGGACCGAAACATTTCAGAAATACAGTTTAATAAACGTTGGTTACTCCGTCCAGATTTTACAGACGCTGTAGCATTCGTGTCTGTCCTCACATCATAACATTTTAAGGGAAAAACTCGGCACATTCTGGAGCCACCCTTGATCCTGGCACTCACTGTGGAGCTGCATCGTGAACAGGCTTGAAACACACACAAAAAAATCGGACATTTTTAAGGCAAGGTTTTATTAGACATTCAGTCAAATCCCACCAAAACGAACGATTCCCCTGTGAGTTGAGCTTGACCACGATGTGCTGGTTCAACAACACAAGAACGAGAGGGTGATGTTCTGTAACAAAGTTGTTCACAGGGTCTGCGTTGAGCTGTAAACTAAGCATAAATATGTGTGTGCATAGCACAGTCCTGCTTGTGTGTTGGCATGTCATCGAGGCAGTGTAGCTGTACAGGTTATATCCCTATCTGATACTAATACACGCACAAAATCCTGCGGGTTTTGTTGAGGCCTAAACGAGTTCACCTCAAGGTCAACTTTATCGAAATTGGTTGATCGGAGGTTTTTTGATTGAAATTGTAGATTTTCAAAATTCCAAACATGTTTGGCTATAAGCTGAGGTTCACGGTGCAATTTGACCTTAGAAACAGCAGTTTGTGAAAAAGGAATCTCACCGCAAGATCAATTTGGTAGCTGTTCTGGAGCTTTCAATGGCATCACATGAAGTTCTGATTACATGACTGGGATTTGCTATCCTTGAACTGTGTCATAACTATACATTAAATAAGATTGTGTACTTGTATAAATATGATTTCTAAATTGTGTTCGGTTTTTGGAATATCACTGAAGATCCCCTTCTGGGGATCCGTCTCAACAAGAAAACTCTGTCATACAAAGATAATTCTAGTTCACTTGGAGGTAAATAGGAGAAGTTTTAGTTTTGAATTAAATAGGATTTGAGAAATTGCTGACACTACAAAATAAAGTTTTTTTGAATGGAGATTGGCTTGATACCACCCATTTATGCTGCAAGAAACTGACTCAGTGAACAAATTGCATCTCTAAGGAGGAGAACTTCCAGTAACTGTGAGTGAAGCCTCATTCTGTCATTGTTTTGAGTGGACATTTCAAAAGAGCTCATGCATGACTTTAAAGGAAACCCAGAATTTCCAAACACATAAGCAAAGCATATACACATCTCTAGTGTGTCTCACACACACACACACACACACACACACACACATTTTGACATAGACCAACGATCAAAAGCGTACTTGTGTCTCCACCTGCTCATAGATGTACGCACACATGCACACACGCACACACACACACACACACACTTGAAAACCAAACATATTTGCACACACAGTCACACATGCCTGACATACCATAGAATCGCTCACACAAATACATGAGCCACTCAGACTGTCCACCGCTGACAATTGATCAGAGACTGCCCTCACACTCGTTTCCAACACACACACACCCTGACTCCCCCATGACTCCACTGACCTTCGACCTTAGGTGAAAGGGGGTTGTTGTCTGATGGTGTGGGTTCATTCTCCGCGTGTGAGGTCATTTCCTGCCAGAGTGACTGTGCGGGGCAAGAGAGGCTGCACTGGTTGACCTCAGATGGGGGGCACA
Organism: Scophthalmus maximus; assembly: GCF_022379125.1. NCBI lineage: Eukaryota > Metazoa > Chordata > Actinopteri > Pleuronectiformes > Scophthalmidae > Scophthalmus > Scophthalmus maximus. The sequence goes on along the minus strand of NC_061533.1, from coordinate 9,697,773 downwards.
GCGGGGGGCCTGATGATGTGGGACAAAACCCAGAGGGACAAGTCAATGTTTTGTAAGACATGCTGCATGTACGGATAATGTGCTTTTTATTTAGTTCCTCACAGGCTACTCATGAATCGGAGCCTCATGGCCAGACTCCTGTTCAGATAAGCTTCAGAGTATCACATCAAATACCAACACATGGGGACAGAAATTCCAAACTATATAGAAAAAGATGTTTCAGTCTTATTTCATATTTTACCTTTTAGAGGTACATGACTGAGTGTAGATTAATGTATTATGTACCGTTTACTCTTCAGAAAGTTGAGCTTGACTTTGGCAAAAAACAGTTTCTCTGACCTCAAAAATGGGATGATGGGAAATCATGTCATGTCTTTACTTTTTACCTGTCACTCCGAGCTTTCCGCTGTACTTTTTCTCCTGAGTAAACAAGCGACTCACCACTGCTGCGCTGATGCCATAAACCTTAGCCCCGGGCGACACTTTCCAACAAACAGAGTCTTTAAAGTGTGACAGGACCAAAACTCCCTTTTTTTGCGATGTATTTCAGAATGAGAACCTGTGTATATAGATCGGGGGGGGGGGGCGCAGAAAAATGAGGAATCTGCTCTGAGCTGTGTTTGTAAACAAGACAAACATAATCAGCATCTCAAGAGCCACATCTGGCTCTGGTCGAGCTCAGCCGGGGCTCTGATTGAGAGGCCCGGCAGGCTGCATTGTTTCCACGGTGTTGTTTTGTAGCCTGTCACAGGAGAAAAAACAAAATCGATGGCCTGTAAAGCACCGCCATTTTCTGGAACAAATACCTAAACATTGAAAGCATCATCGCCTGACAAAATGCCGTACATTTGGGTTTTATTATCATGTTCATATCACAGTCCGTACGTGATATGTGATAAAGTCTCTGTGGCTATTCTAGTTTTTCACTGATATTTCTATCAAGTTCATGTTTTCCCCATATGTGATTTACATTTTATACATATTTTATTGAAAGGAGATTAAAAATTATTTATGAGGCGGGGGGGGATTTAATAGAAATGAGGGAACATAGGGATGACCCCCTCAATACCAGCAGACTGGCTACTTACCAAAAGAGAAAAAACTCATGTAAAGTAACGTCAAGATGAATGACTGGTAGCATTAATAAGTAGGATGGTTGTGTTAACTACTGATGTAGCTGAAAGAAGACCAACCGTCCATCCGAAATGTCAGTCTTGTATTATCTCTTTTCCGATCGTTCTCCTTCTTCGCCTGCTCTTGTTAATCCCTCAACAGGATTCTTTGTCTCCTGCGAGGTTGAGTTGTTTTCGTCAATTCAGCTGTTCCACCGTCTGCCATTTCCATCACTGTTCCCATGTAAGCAAGTCTTATGAGGGGCCGTACGTGTATGGTGTTGTTCTTCTATCGCCATTACACTGTGAAATCCGTTTTAACATCTTAATGACAAGTTTAAGCCAAAACGTTTCTATTTCTGTTTAAAACTAATGGCACCATGAAAACAGACTGAGCTCGTTTCACTCCAGGAGCCATGAGATCTATGTGCAACAGAAATAACACTTTACATTTTAAACTCATTCGAGATTTTTGCTTCTTTGGTTCTTGTTGACATTCTATCTCAACCACCTTTCTGGTGTTGGACACTATTAGACACAGCCATCAAACCCACTTTTTATATTTACATAATTCTATTTTGTGGTTATGTGTTGTTTTTAGGAGTTTTTTATGATTGCAAATCCATTTGTCGGAAATTAGCCCTCAAGGGGCTGATAAAGTATTTTTTTAATTAATTGAATTAAGGTGGTGACACAATGGGAAGCGGTGGTGTCAGTGGGCCAACCCAATTTGACTTTAATACATCTGCTGAGGAAAATGCATAGTTCTGTGGTGACATGTTTGCACCGTTTATCACAGTGATACTGTCGTAACTTTTGGGGTGTAACTGGCTTCTGTTATCTTCAGGTATTGTTGCAAAAAAAGAAAAATACCACAACTCTTTGTAAAGAGAAATGAAACAGAACAAAGCTTCAATTTAAACATCTCACTATCAAAAACCAGCCAGTGTCTGATAGTGTTTCTGGCTTGTGTTAAGCAGACAGCGTGAAGTCACAGCATATACACAGAGCACAGTTATAGCTCGCCAGAACTGTGTGTAAAAACCATTGTGCTGCAAGGAGAGAGGCCCAAACATGCCCCAGGGGGAACCTCCTTTTCTTCTTTTTATAGGAAAGGCCTTAATTCATGGAGACAAACCGAGCCATCATTATATTTAACAGAGTATCATAAACATTCCTGCATGCTGGATGTAAATGGTGAACGTGTCTGCTCAGACGGACGGGGTTGGATATACACAAGGACGTGACCTTGCAACAGTCACACATACACAGGCACATCTTCAATGCAGACACACCTCTATGAATCATAGACATAGGGTGGGAACTGCACCTTGGGCTACGACCTAGCCTTGTAAAACAACACTCTGTCTTTCTCTATGTTATGATGGTTTGTTCAGAACACAACCATGTGTGTCATTTGGCACAGTGTGAGTCTGGTGCTATATATACTTTTTCTATACATAAAACATAACATAGTCTGACCTCCAGGGTGTAACGTAGTCACTGGGTCCGGAAAGTATGGAAGTGTGAAAAACCTGCATTATCTCAGATGACCAGCAGAGGGCGACTCCACTGTCAATGACCTTCTTCTCCCTTGATTTGTAACATTAGAAAACATTTTCCTGAGGAGTTTATGGTCTCAATCTTCCTCATTACAGCATGATGTCAATGTAGTAAATTATGGTTTGTTTTAGAGTAAAAAAGATGATAGATGAAGCACGGTATGCATTGAGGCGTACCATGTGATCGACAGCTAGTATTGTTCAATTGATGCAGATCGCAGGTGTAGGTGGACATGCATTGTTGAGTGAACAACACCCCAGATAGATAATTCACTGACCAGTCACCAACCTGTACATCCCCATGGGTTACTGCAGTAAAGATGGGGCCCTGATGGAAGACCACATGGCCTCTGTGTCTGTGTCTGTGTGTGTGTGTGTGTCACACACAAAATTACCCATTTATAACTCTCTACCAGCCCTTCTACCAGTTGCTAGCTTCTTCTTATAGCAAACTTTGCCTTAAAACAAAGTCACAGAAGTGATTATTGATTATTGTCTAAAACCCACTTTGTGCACATTTTCTGGTCTGCATGCTTTTGCTTGCAGGAACGGACGGGAGGCTGGAGACCTGGTTTTGGATAGAAAAATAAATAGAACGTGTGTGGTACAGAAAGTAGCCTTTGGCTGCAGAGCTGGGGAAATGGATGGGTATTGGCCCAGAGTGTATGTGTCTGTGTGTGTATATCCATCTGTGCATACATGTGTAAGTTTATGTATGTGCAGCCATACATGGGTCTGGTGTCTTTGCCTTTGGTTAGTGTGTACGCTGTTGTCTGTCTTTGCAGTTTTGTGTGTCGCAGAAGCAAAGAGACTAATGATGCTGATTATTTCTTGCTGTCAGACAGGACATCCTGCTTGCACTGAGGGCCATGTGGGGCTGCGGCTGATGACCTCAACACATGCTATGACTCCTGACTTAAGAAATACTCCGTGCATACATCAATGTTTGGCTGCAGACGCCAAATAACAAATCACCCAGATGTGATGGTTTCCATCCTGAATTATCCAAACCATTCCAGAGCACAATATTTCCACCATTTTACAAACTGACACTAAGAAAAATGAATCTCAACATTTATCCCTAAATCATCGTAATGAGACAAGCAGCAAACGTAAAAATAAAGGCATTCCTCTGATCATTTTTGTAAACTATTGAAAACAGACTCTATCTATGAGTATGTACCAGTAACCTTCACAAATTCACAACATATTAATAACTTTAACAAGTACAGAAACAGTTGTCAATATAAAATGTGTGAAAGCATAGGTGTATGTCTGTGTGTGTGTGTGTGTGCGTGTGTGTGTGTGTGTGTGTGTGTGTGTGTTTGTGTGTGTGTTTGTGTGTGTGTGTGTGTGTGTGTGTGTGTGTGTAATATACTACACTAAAATCTGTTCCCTTCTAGGTGGAGGACGGAAAAACCTCTGGTCCTACCCTAACAGTTGACTGATGGAGTCCAATCAGAATCTTTTTTTAGAAAAAGGTATATGGGCACTCTACAGTGGACTTATATGTAACCCTGTCTGTTCAGCACCAGACCTTCATTCTCCAAGTCTTTGCAGTCCCCTAGACTGAGACCCAGTCCACATTTTCACTGTCACTGGAAATGGTTTCAGGGTCTGAGGCCTCACTGAATGTTGATTTTTATTGAGCACAACTAGGTCTGTTTACTGTGTGTGTGTGTGTGTGTGTGTGTGCGCGTGTTCATGTGCTCTGTTAGGGATTATAGGTAATGTATTGACAGCGCTGCTTGCAAATCAATACGTTGTACTGGAGAAAGTGTTATACTTGTTTTGAGTATGGAAAAAAATATCATCCACCCCCATGATGTCACCCACTTTAATAAATAAATCATGGTTGAATGCACTTATTGTAAGTCGCTTTAGACCAAAGTGACTAAATGAATGTGATGTAAAAAAAAAAAAATGTGAAAAAAATGTGAAAAATGGTTTCTGACTCTTTGCCTCTATATATTAATATAGAAAAGACAATTTGACAATATTACTTATCTTTTTGTATGCATCATATACACACAATCCTTTGTGTCAGAGAAAAGGGTTTCATTTTTGGCCAAGCCCACTGTTTGGAGGGGGGGCTCTCTGATATATTTGCAAATAACATGGTGATCTCCCCGTGACGGGCCAAACATGCCAGTGTTTGCTTGCTTATCCAACAAAGAAGAACAGCTCACTCATTCACTCTCATACACAAGCAAAGGCAAACATTCCCTTTATTGTGCAGACTTCCCTCTGTCTCCTTCTTTCATTTTCCCCCTTTCCTTTCGGAGCCCAGGAAGCGTGCACTCATACACTCGCCCCGGAACAAGCCTGGAGGTCTTCAGACCACACACACACACACACACACACACACACACACACACACACACACATAGAGCGGTGCAAGGATCTCTCCCTGGCCTTCTTTCTTTCTCTCCTTCCCTTCCTCCCACCCCACTGCCTATCTCATTCCCACTGTTTCATGTGGTCACTCTTTCTCTATCACTCTCACGTCTTCATAGATCTCTCTCGGTCTTTCTCTTTCCACATTTCACCACCTCTCATTCCAGCCCGACCATGCCTAAGTATTGGTTGTGTGCCCGTTGCTGCACGTCTGTATCTCCGGTCTCGCGGTGTCTGTTTGTTTGAAAATGCCGATGTGAACTCTAGAGAGGATGGTCACTTAGTATGAAATTTGTGCCTGTGAGACCACCCAGCCAGCCAGTCAAGGACACACGGAGTTTAGGCTTTATTTTTCAACGCCTCCGCTGTTCCCAGGGCCTCAGAGTTGAATGGGATTAATCCCCCTCCGTCACCAGTATGTGTGCGATTATGACACAGCTTGGATAGTAGTCAGCTGTGTCACATCCAGGTGAGAGACAGGATGTGCAAACAAGAGTGTGTCTTTATTGATTAAGCCGAGAGAAAGAAACAAAAGTGTGAGTCACATGAAATGGGATTTGTTCAAGTGATTCCCTCTAGTGGCTGTGGATGAAAAGTCAAGGTAAAGAAACCTAAGCCCCTCAAGAATGTCAGTGGTGTAGGGTTAGTGACAGGACAGTGCTTGTAACCCGGGGGGGGGGAATCTCTGCAGGTGCCAGTAGCGGACGCCCACACTTTTATAACAGCACTGAACATAATCCAAAATCCATTTAAATGATTCAATTTGGAATATGATGGATGGTTTTTCACGAAGAGGAACAAGCTCATCTGAGAGGACCGTGAGGGTTAGACAGTACCGATTGTGAGCCGCTGGTGTGAGGGCCTCCTTGTTTTCAATCACTGAGACTACTGCAGTTCACAGTCAATTACTCTCACACAAGGAGAGCCACAAACCACTTGAAAATAGACAAGCAGATTCACAATGTGCGGGCACCCAGCAGTTATTGCATATCAAAGTGGTTGGATCTCGTCTTTTTATGGAAGTGAAAAGAGTTCATTAAGGCCTCTTAGAGGCGGTAGACAGGCATAAATGGCCTTGACCCAGCTGCTCTAACATGGTAGCTGATACTGTGGATAAGGAGGCCTGAGCATCGCCTTGGGTGGCACCATGTGTGAGTCGGGGATTTACAGTATCTCCAGACCACACACAGACAGAGCAGGAGAGGGAGGGATGGATGAAGGGAGGGAGGATATGGAGAAGTTGCAAAAAAAAAAGGAAGAGAGGGAAAGGGAGATGGATGGAAGGGGGAGGGACAGGGGGCTGTTATGGGTAACTGCTGATATTAGGTCACTATGGGCACCAAGGCATTGTGACTGTAATCGGTCACTTTGATGATAGTGTGTGTGTGTGTGTGTGTGTGTGTGTGTGTGTGTGTGTGTGTGTGTGGTCTAGGTATTAGTGATGCTTTGGGAACTTGTCTCCATCATGTAAATCATTGCATCTTAAGGGGAAGAGATGTTTTAAGTTTAGGGTGATGTTATGTTTGGGTTAAAGCAAGAGGTAGTTATGGTTAACATTAGTCCAGTGTATATATTCTGTGCGTACAGTATGTGTGGGGGCTCACGAACAGTGCCCACATGAGGGCTACATTGTACAGAATTTTCTTTGACAAGATTGAAAAAAATGGGAAACAACACATCATTTCCTCAGGATATTTTGAATTGCAACCCAACAAGTCTAAAGGTCACATCATTCATTTCTTGTGCCTCCACTATCTCATTTGAGCAACAAGTTCATGTTAAAGCAGTTATGTTTTACAAATTGAAAATGCTTCTTCCCATTACTCCTCAGCTGACTTGGTGTAAGGATTAATCATTCAGCACATATGGCTATTTTTCACCATCATGCGTTTGCAAAGAGAACAACAATGACCTAAGCAAAAAGCGCATGCAAGCGTGTTGGATGAACAGTGCATTCTAAAAACGCTCTGGACCAGAAGGCTCAGGCTTTTGATTTAATACATTGTGAGTTCAAGCAGATCATCACAGAGCAAAAAATACACTTTCCGCACCCACATCAGTAATTATAATTTCAAATAAAAATCTTTTTGTGAGATGGTTGTAACATTTCCAGCTCAACTCTTGTTGATATAAAATGTGTGGGACTACTCAAGTGTCCAGTGGCCTCAGAACTGAAGGCTACAGGTCATGGGAGACTTCATGGCACAACAAGATGTCCAGAAGAAGAAGCCCTGAGGATAAGAAATATAGGATAATATCTATCCGGCAAGGAAGCTGAGTAAAAGGGCTCTGCTACATTACTACATACAGGCTATTACTTAATCTACTACTGTAATTTTTTTTTAACTTGGTGTATGTTACGAGTTTTTGCTTTGACTGTGTGCCTTTATCTCTGTGATTCACTGTGAAGTTTTCCAGCTCTGACTTGTGTATTCGAGGGAATGCAGTGCAGCCATGAAGGAGAAAGCAATGTGTGCTAAATGGTCCATAAGCGTGGCTTGGAACTGGCCCCTGCAAGCCCCTCTGGACCCCATATGGTGAATGTGTATGTGTGTGTGTGTGTGTGTGTGTGTGTGTGTGTGTGTGTGTGTGTGTGTGTGTGTGCGCTACATGCATGGATGCATGGCCTAGCCCTCTGCAGGTCTGCTACCCACCAGATAACATCCCATAAAACACTGACACAACGACGCAGACACACAGGCATGCACATAAGGGCATTGTGGAATCCAGTGTTCCATATAGGTATACAGGTTCCACATTCAACCTCTATCTCTCTTCACACACAGCAACTCCTGCAAACAAAAATCCTTCCAATCAAGCACCCTTGTCTCCACATCTCCCTTGTAGGAGCTGAACTACGACAGACACCACGTTGTACTCCCCCGATCCCGATTGTGAGGTGGGGAGTGGAGGGGAACATAATTGCATGCTTAAACGCCTGAGAAACGGACGTCCAGTTCTGCTGAGTTGGTGCTTTTTGTGTGGCCTCATTGTTGGGACGTGCAGTCATGCAGCTCTTTGAGTCCCTGTCGGTGTTCATGTTGGTTTAGGGGTGGTTCAGAAGAGTGGAAGAGGGGGAAATCTTGTCTAGTGGCCAGATATTTCATTCCAAGACCAAGCACTTTGTGCCTGCTCACCATGTCTGGCAGGGAGAGGGTGACTGTGACCAGAATTGAGTAAAACTCCAAGAGCAATCAGAGGCTCTTCTCTCTTTCTGTTGAATGTTCTGTCCCATGATCTAACAATGATGTTTTCAGCCATTTAATGGAATGTTTTGAAGGGCCTGCAAGGGTAAGACACAAACTATACACAGGCACACATCCTATACAAATGCACACACATGCATTGACGCCACATTCAGTTATACTTTCGGGTTGATGTGCTTAGTGTGGCCAAAGTGGACAAACAAAAGGCTCCTCTATGGGGCTGCAGTGTAATGAGAGGCGGTTCGATCGTAAATATGTTGTTCTACAAAGTTTTCCATCTCACTGCAGGACAAAAGGGACAAGCCATCAAGTACGGGTCATCAGAGGCTTCTACGTTGTAAATCATCTCACTGAGCAGCATCAGTCGTGTCATCACGGCTGTCTGAGGCCTAAAAGTGGTCGTCAGAGGTAGCAGGAGTCGTCAAACCATAGGTGGCCACTTCTGCAACAGCAGTGACAGTGATGCATAAGAACAAAGCAATTGTTTGTTTTGATCCCCCAATTCATTGCTTGTAGGATCTCTGTGATTTCATTTCCAAAATCATCTGTGTGATATCATTTCTCAAAGCAGTTTAGTTTAAAAAAACAAACATTATCACAAAAGAATTTTTTTTGCCATTCTGTGCAGTAACTGGAACGAAAAACGTAAAATGTGCGTGAGAGTAAGAAACATTAGCAAAGACCAAAAAATTCCACAAAATGTTCCTTTGTATCTCACTTCTTAATTGTCATATTTAATCATATGCAACTGTATTTGGTATAATGATGTCCAAACTTCTGTAACGTAGTATAAGTAGCAAGAGATGAGAGGAGGAAAAAGCAGCCAAAACATATGAATTCGCCCTTTTGATTAAAAACCACGTGGGTCGTGTTGATTTTAAACATGTGACATCATATTAATCCAACTGTTGTCAGTTTGGTGAAGTGGAGACACACTCACACCATGGATGAACTGTTGAGGAACTAATGAAATACATAAAATGGGACAGCGAGAGAAGACAAATGAGAATTAAAAAAAAGGAAAGCATAAATTATCAACTTAATTTTCCACCTCTGCAATCAATGCTTATGAAGCTGAAACTGTCGTTTTTGGCACGGTGGTAATTGCTTTTGGCCCGTGGCAGACTCTCTGACTCATGGGGGAGGAGGTGGAACACAGATGGAGTGTTTCCGAAGCTCCTGTGAGCGGGACAAGACCTCCATTCAGGTCTTCCTCTCCAACCACTGATTATGACCAACAACAGAAGTTTAGCAAGCGTCTGGTCCGACACTATGTTTTATTAAAACAAAAATCTCAATTCAGCCAAATGAATTTGACTCGGTTGAAAAAGCTACGGCTTCAGGAAGCACCTTGTCCAGATGAATAAGTTTGCTTGAGTCAATCCAGGTGGGTTTCTTGAAGCCAGCAGGGAAATTTCCTGACCCCGTTTGAATAAATCATGAAGCACTCCTCTTTCAGTCTTTAGAGATTATTGTTGTATTTGTGATCACACTGATCTTACTTAAAGCGGCACCTCAAAAAACCCTACACCTGCAACCAAGCACCGATTGGACGGACCAGCTGTCAATCAAGTTTTATCCATGCTACCGTGCTATATCGTCTATTTTACTCTAAATGAGACCACAATTTACAAAATTAACACCATGCTGTACTGAAGAAGACTTAAAACTCCTCAGGAAAATGTTAACAGATACCTGAGGGATTACCAGAGGGAAGGTATCAGGTTCATTTACAACAACTACACCCGCCCCAGTTGATGTATCCCGGGGGATGACATGGGACTTGGAAAAACTGTACAGGTAAAAAAGTACATTAGCTGCAAAACTATTTTCATTCTTGTTTAAGTCTCTGTATTTCTTCTTCACACTTGTATCATCTTCATCTCTTTTTGCAACCAAAGAGTCGCATACAGGTTTCAAGTGCTTCTTTTCTGGCTTCATTTTCCCGACCCAGTGACTACATCCATTTTTAAATACAGTTTATGGTTTTAATCCATGAATCTGCTGCCGTTAGCCAGCACGAAGAATATATTCTTCACTTTAATATGATACCCTGCCTTTTCCATCTGTTTTTTCTATTGTGGTGTTTGTAATGTATTCATTTAATTAAATACTTTGACCACAACAGGATAAAAAAAACCTGTTGCCTCTTGATCATAAATCAAAAATGTAAAGATTTTCATAAAATTCAACATCAACTTAAAGCTACATTTAAGTTGAACAACTAACACTTCATTTCTAAAAAAATTAAAATTAAAATTAAAAACAAAGCCCAGCACAGCCCATTACACAGTCACTTAACAAAATCAACTAGTCATCTGTGAAAATGCCTGTTGATGAGAACTTGTTATTTGCAGCCAGTGATCTATTTATCCCAACTGTATCTGCCTGAGTGGTAATGTATTATTGCAAATGAGGCCAGAGAAAGCCCTTGTGGTCCTGTGAGAGAACAAGTGTGTATGCGATCGAGTGCAGTATGTAAACCGTTTGACATCAGTGTTTGGGCTTTATTTATGAGAACATCTGTGGCAGCTGCCCTATAAATTCCCAGTGTAGTGAAAACTGGAACAAAACGTTTCTTTTTTGTATGGCAGTGTACCATTGCGAGGAAGCGGACCTTGTCGTGCCTCATCTGGAGCACCATGGCCAACGTTTGGGGAAAGTCAAATCGGGGATGGAGAACTGACACGGTGCTACGGTGTGTTTAGGAATCTGTCGTGTGTAGCAGCAGGCAACTTTTAAGTGAGCTTACTGTTGGCCTTCATATCAACTCCAGAAGATGGACAAACACGTCTCATCGCCTTACCATATTTCAACAGACCACTAAGTCTCAGGTCTTTCATGTCTTTTTTTCTAATTCCTTTACTTCCACCGTCTGTCTGAACTTAAGAGTGTTATTCTCTTGACTATTGAGCAATATGGGTTGCTACAATGATGCTGTTGTACTTTGTCTCCAAAAATCTTTCCAGCGTCAGGATCTGCAATCTATACTTTTACCCTACCCTCATAAATATGTTTTTTTTATTCCTCAAGTTTAAATACACCTACCAAGTATTTAATAACACCGCTGCCCATTTAATGATAAAACCATCCTGTTTCATTAATTTTTAGTAAAGATAAATAAAATACCAATCAGACCAGGAATTAAGTGAAATAATTAAGCAGGAATTATACATTGATACTTCAGATTATATAGCTAGAAGAAACGTCCTCTGCACAGAGTAACCAACACAATAAAGAACACAACAAAGATGCATGACACGATAAAGTATATATATATTTGAAATAAGTTTTAAATTATTATTGAATATAAAAAATTAAAACAGGCAATCAAACAGTACATGTAAATAACATCATAATTCTGCAGTCATATTAAGATTTATTACACGTGGTTTGTTAAAATCAACACAATTATGTATATTTTGGAATATGTAATGGAAGCCTATATGAGCAGCATGGACCAAATAGCCAACTACAAGTGGCAACAGACAAATTAACATGTTATCTGATTATATTTATGGTTTTACAACTAGCTGTTTACAGCACTGAAGAAAACATTTCTATTATTTTACAGTGACTACCAATCGGATTTTATAACCGAATGTTTTTCATTAAATCACTGAAAAAACGTTCGTTTTTGTTCTATTCCATGGAAAGGTCATTTAGATTCTACGCAGCACTTTCGAAGCAAACTTTCGACACAGAAAATTTGTGCAAAAAAATGTAAAAATCAGACGAGACAAAAAGGCCCACTATTTAAAAAGTTTGTGAGGATATGTTTTCACGAAAAAAAAATTTGGGGTGGAGGGGGAGGAATCGGTGAAATGTTTGGAAAGTGCGGACGTGGTTGTGAACATTGATAAACATTCAGCCAGTTGCAGTGAAGCTGCTGCTGAGTCTGGAGCATCACAGACTGTGAGTTAAAAGGTCTGTACCTTCTTTTTTGACAGATAAATGAAGTTGACGGTGGATAACGTATTCACGGCTCAGTCAGAATGATACGACTCGACATGAACTGTGTTCTCTGCTCTTTTCTAACTGTCGCGTTTCCCCTTTGTTGTGAACGGAAGCTTAGCAGGTCGAGCTAGCTAACAAGCTACAGGGACTCTCGCTCGACGTGAAGCAACAGAACAGAGATGAGGATGCTCACTAGGACTCCTGATGGCTTCAACTTCTGCAGATGAGAGAGGTTCGTGAGGCGTCTTTTAACTTGTGCCACTCTCTCTGTTGGTCACTGTGTTTCCAAACATGGACGAGAAGTGAAGCTTCCGCAGCGTTTCTCCTACAACCAATCAGCGTCCATGTCTATTTTGCGTTGACACACTAGTGAGTGATGAGGTTTATTTAATCAGCCGGACAGATTGCTATATTGAATTGGAAAATAGTTTTATATTGTCAGATTTAAAAGTAGTGTTAATGTCCCCGAAACATGCCCGCAAAGTTGCTATTTCTCATATAATATTTTCATCCCCATTACATTAAAACCAAGATGAAATTTGGACTCATTTTGACCTAAAGACGGATTGTCATGCTCTCTGACACTCTCCAAAAAAAGCCACATTACCTTTGGACCTTTGATGACGCAAGTTCAATAATTGATTAGACATAAAGTTATTAATTAATCAAAAAAGTCAAAATTTTCTGATTTCAGCTTCTTTAATGTGAATAGTTCCTGTTTTATTTTCTCCTCTATGGCGAGCTTTGGTTTGTGGACAAAATGTAACATCATATTGGGGTTATGACAATTGATGGACCAAACATCTCCAATCCAGTAATAAAGAAAATTAATCGACAATGAAAATAAATAATCGTTAGTTGCATACCTAAAAACATCCCGTGAGGATGTCACTTAGCTCTGTGTGAAATTATAACTGCCATCTGTCACGGTTTACCATCATTGTGTTATATTCTTAGGAAATTAAGAATATAAAACAGTAAATACAACATAATTCATGTTCACAGCAACGTGGCGTGAAGGTGACAGTTGTCTGGCTCCGAACCCAAAGGATGGCACCTTGAAAGAGGCCATTATCCAGAGACTGACCTCCACCTTACACAGTAATGACTCTACTGCATGGGTGATTTTTACTGACTGTAATAGAGATGAAAAAAAGGAAGAAGAGGAGGAGGTGGCCATACCTGTCTCAAATCTCATGCGACCAGACTTGAATGAATTCACCCAGGAGAAACCAGTGTTTCCCAGCATTATCACAGAGCCCAGGCTCTGTGTCCCGCTAGAGCTGAGTGATGCTGACGGAGATCGAGTCCCTTACACCATCAACAGATACCTGAGGGATTACCAGAGGGAAGGTATCAGGTTCATTTACAACAACTACACCTGCCCCAGTGGATGTATCCTGGGGGATGACATGGGACTTGGAAAAACTGTACAGGTAAAAAAGTACATTAGCTGCAAAACTATTTTCATTCTTATTTAAGTCTCTGTATTTCTTCTTCACACTTGTATCATCTTCATCTCTTTCGATCTTGTCTTTAGGTCATTGGTTTTCTTGCTGCTGTGCTGCACAAAACGGGCACATGGGAGGACACAAAGAAGAACAGGCCTCAGTTTCTGCAGAGTCAGATCCCCTCCAAGCAAAGTAAACCCAACAAAGTGGGTAAAGACAAATTGGGAATTATGAAATATAATGGGAATACCAGGGGCATTCAATCAAGTGCTGTAATAGTTTAAGAGTGTATAACAGAACAATAAGAGTATTGATTTGTAATCAGCAGGATTTTGGTTTCCCTGTTATCTGGTCTAGGTGTTCCTCATTGTGGCCCCACTGTCAGTGCTTTACAACTGGAAAGATGAACTGGACGCATGGGGTCATTTCCAGTGCGTGGTGGTCCATGGGCTGAGGAAAGAGGAGGAATTGGCTCGCATCAAGAAGGGACGCGTTGAAATTGCTCTCACCACCTATGAGACTCTGCGCCTTTGTCTGGATCAGTTTAATAAGTAAGAGCCATACTCGAAACACCCAAGAAACAAATACCAGAAATTATATGTTTTCTGTATTCATGCTTTTTTTTTTTCTTTTTTTTTTTTTTAGATCTGTGATAGAATCGATATTTCTCACTGTGTATTTGTGTTTGTACTCCCTGCAGCATAGACTGGTCTGCTGTGGTCGTGGATGAGGCCCACAAGATAAAGAATCCAAGCTCTCAAATCACTCAGGCCATGAAGGAGCTGAAATGTAAGGTCAGCAAGTTTTGTTTGTCATTATTTTTAGTATGTGAATGGTTATAACTCCAGCATAAAAAAGAATGATAAATACATCACATGCTTAGCTTAGCTTAGCATTTGGAACAAGGTTTTGATGCTAGCTTTGCTTTTATATTCCTTATCAGGTCAGAATTGGTCTCACTGGCACCATCCTACAGAACAACCTCGAGGAGCTGTGGTGTGTCATGGACTGGTATTTAATTTTTATATTGCAACACATTTGTCATTTGCATATTTCTGGCATTGTATTGCCTAAAGTGGAATATAAGTGAGTTTGCTTTCATACTGTATATACTGTATTCTGTCTAGGGCTATACCTCGTTGTCTTGGCAGCCTAGGAAATTTCAAGAACAAGTTTTCAGATCCGATCGAGCAAGGGCAGAGGCACAGTGCAACCAAGCGTGCCCTGGCTACAGCCAGGAAATCTGTGAGAGCCCTGGTGAGGAAGATTTCTCATTGGTTCCTCAGAAGGACTAAATCTCTCATCAAAGATCAACTACCTAAGAAAAATGACAGGGTGAGATTGAAACTCCAGAAACTTGCCGTTTTATTTTCATAATATTGAGATGCAAGGCTAAGGTCTACGGTGTCTCGAATCATCCCTTTAAGACATGCTGGGGTGTTGGTTTCATTCCCAGGTGGTGTATTGCTCTCTGACAGAATTTCAGCAAACCGTTTATCAGACAGTGCTGGATAGTGAAGACGTCATGTTAATGCTGAGGTCTTCAGAGAAATGTGACTGTCAAAGTGGACGCACCCGCAGGAGCTGCTGCTATGAAGTTAGTTCTCCCATCTTACCACCGTGCACCCATGTATGCCATGAAATGTATCCCAGCAAGCTATTTTTTTTACAGATTCCCATTTCAGTTAAAGGGAATGTGTCTTTTCAATTTGCATATATATATATAAAGGTGTTGAAGAAAATGTTTTGTGTAAAGTATTTGAACTGACCCTTCAAGTATCTAAGTCTTGTATTTCCTCATGGTCATTTTCTGTAGAGTGCATTACACTAGAAATTCAAAACACAGCTTTGTAGCCATCTACAATACGTGGTTGTGGATCCAATGCAGGAGAACCCTAATAGTTCATCTTTTGAATAAATGTCATATGTATGTGAACCCTTTTTAATAAAAAAATGTTCTGTTTCAGAAAAACTCTGAAGGTGTTCCAGTGAGGGACCTATACTTTAGTTACTTGGCCATTTTGAGGAAGGTTGCCAACCATGTCGCGTTGCTTCAGTCACCTGCAGGGACCAGTAAGAAACAGGTACAACTCTTTCCCTATAACTAGTAGAATTACTAGTTATATTATACAAGCTCATGATGTTTTCTGCTCCCAGACCAATTTCTCCAGATTCCATAAGTTCATACCACATTTTCTGCATTTCAACACAGATTATTTCTTGCAGGAAAAGTATTTGACTACTATTTGCCAGAAGGTTTTCCAAAAGTTTCCGGACTTTGTGCGAAGCTGCAAAGATGAAGCGTTTGAGGCATTGTCGGACCCAATGTACAGTGGAAAGATGAAGGTACAGCTTAGGAACAAAGGCTCAGTCACCTGCTCAATATGGGCTGTTTCAGTTGTTAAGTTAAGTTAACGTATTTGTGTCCCTTTCAGGTTTTGCAGAAGCTGCTCAAATATTATCTGCAAAAGAGAGATAAAGTTCTTCTTTTCTCTCTCTCAACTAAGGTGAGAGCCGTGTTTGTGTGGGTGCCTTAGTGCCTATTTAAATCATGGAAATGTAAAATACTTTTGTCGGATGAGCAGTGGGGTGAGATGTCTACCAGTACCAAAATGATTTGATGCTGAGTTGGAGCACATTTGTTGTTTTGAGTTAAGGCTTGGGATTTTCATAAGTGAGGGCAATAATTATTGCTGTCACCTGAGACAGTTTGATAACACAGGTCATATTTTCATGGCCTATACAGGTCAAGGTTCAGTATTACCCCCTAAGGGGATATTGCTTTTTATTATATTTGTTTCTCTAGAATCTACGCATTCCCTCTCATACAAGTATATTCATATAGTTGATACAGAGGTTCACACTGTCGTTTTTTTACACAATAATTAATGTGCTTCGACCTGTCAGCTGTTGGATGTGCTGGAGAGCTACTGCATGGCCGAGGGGCTGGACTACAGCAGATTGGACGGTACCACCAAGTCCAAAGAGAGACTTCACATTGTCAAAGAATTCAACAGCTCCTCTCACACCAACATCTGCCTGGTTTCCACCATGTAAGTGCCACAATAAAGTGGTTTTTTTAATAGTTATTTATAGCATTTTGTGGTGCTTTTACCTAAAATCAAGACCTTGAAGCTTTACCAGTATGAGAATAATTAATACTGTGTCTTCTACAGTTATTTCTGTTTCAACACGTGTTTATTTTAAACATCCAAAACCTTGACTCTGCTGATATCTGATATCTGATCTGTTTGTACCATCAGGGCCGGTGGTCTTGGCCTTAACTTTGTAGGGGCTAATGTGGTAGTGCTGTTTGACCCCACGTGGAACCCAGCAAATGACCTTCAGGCTATTGACAGGTAGGTCGTGGGCCACATGGTGACAGACCATGACAATTTTACACTATATTTCAGCCAAAGAGGTTTAACTGTAAAGCATTATTTTTGTTTTCGACTACCTCGTTAGGATCAAGAACCCAATGTTTGTGTTTGTACATGTGTGTGCGTGCCTGCGTGCGTGCCTGCGTGCGTGCCTGCGTGTGTGCCCGTGTGTGCGTGCGCGCGTGTGCTTGCGTGTGCGTGTGCTTGTGTGTGCCCGTGTGTTTGTTCTCTCAGGGCATATCGTATTGGCCAGTGCAGGGATGTGACTGTTCTCCGGCTTATTTCATTGGGGACTGTGGAGGAGGTTATCTACCTCAGACAAGTTTACAAACAGGTACCACCCACAATTATGACCACATAATCATAATGTAATCTCTCAGCAAGACACTTTCAAATATAACTTACAAGTCTTTAAAGTTATGTATTGTTCATATTTACAAAGGATAGACAAACTGGGTCACAGAGAGTTTTTACTTTGTATGTGACGGCTGATGCACAGGAATGTTGTTTTAGTTGACTAATCATATGATAGAAAACTGTTCCAGTACATCACAGTACATCACAGTAGCAACACATCTGTGTTATCTTTTATGTATCTACTACATATAGACACCAGATCACCAGATCTTTAATTTCTTCACACACTCTTTCTTCCACTTGCCAGCATTTCACATATCTATTGCACAAACTTTCTTTATTTTCCACAGGAAATGTAGTTTTGGTGCCCTATGTTGATATTTTTTTCATAACCTGTATATCCACACTTCTATGTTCCAGCAATTGCAGTGCTCAGTCGTTGGCAAGGAGAGCTCACGACGGTATTTCGAGGCAGTGCAGGGGCATATTGTCCACAAGGGGGAGCTGTTTGGGCTCAAGAACCTCTTCAGACTGCAGACCCAAGGGACGTGTCTCACCCGCAAGATACTAGAGGTTCGCACTTTCGCCTTTTGCTGTTTGATCGATGATGTGTTCTACTGTAGCGTACTACTTCAACTCACCTCATTCTGAACGTTTGTTAGTTACTTTGCCATCGACAGTGTAGACGCCAAATACTTCAACATGCTGTTTCTCAGATGCTTTGCTGACGCGATTGTCCACCCAGGGTTGGTGGTTTGTTCTCCATTTTAGTAGGAAAGAACATAATATTACTAGCTTGATAGGTCAATAGGGCATGCCGCAGGTCAAGATGATACTGAAGTTTTAGAGCGCCCTCTACTGGATTACAACGTAAACTACTTCAAACTGACTGCTATGATATTCGAGCAGGTCTCTACAATTTCGACTAAAAAATATAACGTTATGTCCAGTAAAAACTGAAAAACTTTTTTGATGATTGTGACAACACTTGACTTGGTTTGTACAATGAACATTTAATATTTTAATTTGTGTATCTTTCAGAGAGAAGGACAAGTGGAGGCCGGAGTAATCACGACCAGCACAAACACAGGCGAAGAGAAGGAGGACGGCGGAAAAGGAGTTGGTGTGAGTAACTCTGCCGTTCTCACAGAGCCAGAACATGGGGCACTCGTCTTTTCCCATCCCTCACTCCATCTTCTTTCCCAGGCAGCCCACTCGCCCCCCTTTTCCCATGTGAATGAGGGGATACCTCAAACAGGGATCTTCCTGTCTGTCAGTCAAACAACCCACAAAGGGGGAAAAAAGCAGTTTGTACTTTCAGGGAATTAGATAAATTATGTTATTCCATATTCAGAAAAGAAGAACGAGGTGAAACTAATTCCGAAGTCTTGTCTTGTCAGTATCGTGTAGTCACACCTCTGTACTGAAGGCTTTTCAGATGGTTTAAAAGAAAAAGAAAAAAAGTTTGTAATTACTTCTCGGCAGCTGTGGTTAGCTTGAGTTCAGGCAGTTAGAATAGTTTCATGTGGTTGGAAAAAATAAGAAGAATCCATGCAGATCTCAGACCACCCCTGCTCGGTATGTTTCAGCTGTTATATGTATATAATGTACACTCCTGCCATTTTAAAACTGAAAAAAGCTACTACTTACTGCCTAAGCTGTGAGTGTTTACGACATACCTAGCTTTAGAACATTGTTTACAGAAGCGTCTTTGAAGGTTTTTGATAATTCTTTTTGCCATGAAAAACCTGAAACCTTTGGAAAACGTCGTAACTGACTGAACTGAAGCAGACAGCAGCTCCTGTGCTCCGTAGGTGTGAAAACTACAAACTTTTTTTTCACAGCATCCTTCCAAGCTCTTGGGGCATAAATATTTAAATAATTGCGGTGCAGTCGATTTTGGGTTGAGCACCAGGCCTTTGCGGCCTTGGCTCCTAGAAATATTTTTTTTACACTCAATTCTTTGTAATTTGGCAAAACTGGAGGATCAGGTTCTCTACATCGGCTTCTCGCTTTCTCGGTGATGCCGTGTGAAACAGCTGGATATGATTACTTAGCTCGTCCTAATGGAAGGGGCAGGCCACACTGAATTCTATCATCTCCTCTCAAGCTATTTATTTACACAGTGATACCCCTTATCATCCTGTTCCCAGCCAGGCCAGAGCTGTGCAGCCCACGGCCCCTTTTTTTCTTACAGGACTGCCTCTCCACCGAGGCCATTCAGACTCTTACAAAAATGCAGAATAGACTGGGGCGCCTTGACATGCACAGAAAGAGGTCTGTGTAGAATTGGGGAATAGTCATTCAGTTGGTCACTGTTGTGAAATTAGAATCACAGTTGGTGGCCTTTTCCCATAAAATCCTCGTTCACATAACTTCAGGAAATGTTATGACCCCTTTGTTTTCTTCGTATCGTATTTAGTCGTATTACATCATTACGCAGGGCATGTGTCTTGCTGATGTTTATGATGATTTATTGTTGCAAGCATCTGTTTCGTGTTACACATTGAAATGTCACAGGGGTTGGTCCACGAAAGATGGCATAAACAAGGCAAGTTAAGAATTTGTAGCCTTACGTCGGTCTCTCTACAGTTTATTTACAGTTTTAATATCCGTTTTTTGTTCTCCTATGACCCACCCTGTACCCCTTGCGACGCCCGTCTGCTCCCACTTTTCCTAAGCTGTTTGTTTCTACTGTTTTTTATAAGGAACCTGGAGATTCTGCATCTACAAAGGGCCTTGTACCGAACGATGAACCAGTCAAAGAGAACAGAGATGCATTAAATGTAACCAGAGGGGTGCTGGACTTTAGCAGTGGGAGTGAAGAGGATGATGATGAGCAGAGGTCTAAGAGGAAGGCCTCTAACCCCAGGGCAGTGGATGGGAGCAGGAGTGGGAATGCCACCACTGCTCCTGGTCAAATGAGTCTCATCCAGCATGGTTTCTCAAGACTCCTCGAAAGGGTCAAAGGAAGACCAGAGATGGGCGAAGATGCCGAAGAAAGCCGCTCTGACACAGACGCTGAGGATCATGGGATATCCTTGGACGTTTCCAGTGATTCTGATGGAGAAGATGGAGTGAATGGAGCTGGGGCGAAAAAAAAGAGGGTTTCTCTGTTGAAAGAAAGTGAATTTAAAGTAAACGGGGGGAGAGATGTCAACTCATCTCCAGACAAAAAGGCCAACAAGCTCCAAACATCAGTTCCCACAGTGCACTGCTTTGAGGGTCACTCTGATGAATCTGAGGATTTCGACCTTGAAGAAAGCACGTGGCCCACGAGGGGCGCGTTCAATTCACACAGCAGAGGTCGAGGCAGAGGGAGAGGAACTCCTGACTGTAACAGAAAGAGGCAAACTACCAGTGCAAGGAACAAGGCCAGATCTAAATACACAGAAGTCATAGAGACATTCACATCTTCAGAGGAGGAACACACGCCCGTTAAGAAAGGGAGGTCCACAGGAGGTCACTTCTTGTCTCCACAGACAGATCGGTCGAGAGTGGACATGACGAAAGTCCGAATGAAAAGTCCACCATCTGCAGTCTCCAGAAGAAATGATGGAATGATCGATAATGTTCTAGGTCAGTTTTCTATATCTATATTTACATGCCAAATATCTTCAGCAATCTTAATTTTAAAATGAATGAAGTGAATCTGTCTACAGGGGGTGTACAGGAGGTGGTGTATACCCACTCTAACCAGCGCGTGGTGGGCGGCAGCAGAGCAGAGGAGCTGATCAGCAGAGCAGCTGTTCGAGACGTGTTTGAACGCAAGATGTACTCTCAGCTCCCAGCCAATCATCTTCTAGACATCCCGGAGGTAATATACTGTTGTAACATTGGTGATGAAAAGGGGAAAGAGGGGAAAAAAAGTCATGTCATTTGACATGCTTGTAAGATTGTGTATAAATCATTTTTACTATAGGATATACATTTATTTAAAAACGTCACTTTCCAGTCCCTCATTTCTGTTGTTGCTGTGTAAACGTTGGCCACTTTTTCACAATGTTTTTGTTGACACCCAAATATAACGCTTGGAATATACCTTGGAATATTATAGCTCAAAAATATATGAGTTGAATCCTCACATGAACATCATCCCAATATTTTACAAATCCAGTACAAAGCCAAAAAACATGATCATGACCTAAGTTACCATTCTTTTTGTTTTTTGTTTAATTATTTTGTATTTTATAAATCAAACATCATCAAGCTCTTCTGTATTGGGTTGATAGCGGACATCTTTGGGAAATGTATGTTTTGAGGTACACACATCCTTTAAAGGCAAAAAAAAATTACTAGCTCCGCCTTGATCTGGTCGCTGCTTCTTAAGAACTTCACTCTTGTGTGATTGAACCAGAGCCCGTCACCAAGCCCGCCGGATAGTCTGCCCCATCCTGCCACTGTCAGGCCAGAGAAGCCCACCGCGGACCATCCAGTCAGCTTCACCAGCAAGAGTGTGCAACACACCAGACACACCACCACCATCGTCGGAGAGACTCCCCAGGCCATTCGCAGGTACTGAAAGGGAGTGGAGAAAAGGGAAAAGGCGACAGCAGTGAGGAAATGAGCATATTAGAAAATAAGATATGATGAATTTATAGCTAAGGGAGCCTTAAGCAAATGAGGGAAAAAGAAGATGGGAATGAAGAAGGCAAAGGGGATGAAAGGAGTTGGTAGGTGGAGTAAAAAGTAGAGTAGTGGGGACTCGAGGGAAGGACATTCCTGGCAGTGTAGGGAAGGAGGCCAAAACCCACTATATCGCCCAGATATAGTGTTGAGCGCCCCCACCCGGGCCTCAGGAATTGTGTGTGTGTGTTTGTGTGTGTGCATGTGTGTTTAGCGAGAGACCACCGCTGAGCTTTCCCTTCCACCTATTTCCCAGCATCGTGCCTAAGATTACTCAGTTATGTTCAGGCCCAACGAGTGCAGCAGTTTTACCTCCGTAACCACAGACCTCCTGAGACTAACCAAAAATGATCGCCTGAGGACTTCCAAATGCGCACACACACACACACACACACACACACACACACACACACACACACACACACGCACACACACACACACACACATCCTAAGGGGGATTTATGCACACGTACATACACAAATACACACCCCTGATTCCTAATGCTCACATACACACACACATCCTAAGGAGGATTTATGCACACGTACATACACAAATACACATCCCTGATTCCTAACACACACACACACACACACCTACACTTTCGTGGTCTCACTCCCCAAGGGGAAGACTATATCTCTGCCCAGAGCTTCAGGAAGTGAAAACACACACACTATAGTTATATTGATTTACCCTCAATTAACCTCGCTGTTTTAATGCTTTTAATCCACACGCACATGTTTTACTGCCGTTACTTTTATTTATTGTTTTTTTCCAGTGAAAGCCACAAAATGGTAATAACACCATGATAATGCTGCCGTACCACCAGTGGCTTTGAAGTATTTCTGTCCCTGAGTCTGGTTAGACAAAAATGAAAAAACACACCCCGTACTGCATGGCTGTCTGGATATGAGCTTGAATACGTGGAGTGCTATTCGTATTCAGAATGTCTGATTAATAGTATCGGTCTAAAGCTGTATGTGTTATTTAAATAACAGTATGCACATGTGAATATGATTCAAAGGGAAAATGTTATTTTTAAATCATCTTATCTTCAGTGTCTAACACATTGTTGTGCACAGATTATTTTTCACTCTCCGTTGTCTCTTTGTGTGCCTGTTTGCAGACAGCACATGGAGGAGATGGCGGAAAAATTAAACTTCCCCTCAGTTCATCAGTTTGCATTGGAGATCCTGAGGAGAAACTCATCCCAGAGACTGGCCTGGCTACGACAGTATTACACTTCGTTGAACCATCCCGACCTGGCTAATGCTGTCACAAAAAACTTCCCACAGTCTGACTTAGCTCAGGCCTCCTCCATTTCGGGTGCTACGTCCTCAAAATCTCACACAGAGGGCAGAGCCCGGCAAAGGGATGTTCCCAAGGCCACAAAAAAGCCTAAAAAGAATCCGGATCCCAAAACTAAGCCCGAAATCCCACTAAACAATTTTTCTGTGCCACAAAAAAAGGCTCAAATTCTACAAAACGATTTTCCAGATCCCCAGACACACCCGACAAACCCACAAAATGACGTTCCAGAACCCCAGAAAAAGCAAAAGATCTCACAACAGAATGTTGTAGAACCTCTGAGTGATGTTCCAAGCCCTGAGTCAGAGGAGCAGGAGGAGCCAGTCTGCGGTGCCAGAGGACACAGGAGGACAAAGAGGGGTAGTGTTTCTCGTTCTGGAGCTCACAGAGCCGGTGGTGGTCTTGGCGTGGATCGGGCCGGCAGCAGTGGTCTGGGGTCTGGGAAGCCTGCTGCTTTCCTGAACCACACAGACAGAGATACCCCTTCTTCTCCGGACCTCAGCCATGGCAGGTCCGCTATGTTATCCAAACCCACAGCACGGGGAAGGGAGCGAGAGCAGAAATCGCCGTCCAGGACTAGAGAAACTTTTCAAGGACGGAGAGAAAATTCTCAGACCCCTTCCCCTCCTGACCAGGCCGCTTCTGCCTCAAGTAATCGCTCCTTCCTCACAGATCTGATAGGAGACACCTCAATCCTGGATGATTTATTAAAACCCAAACCCAGGAGTGCACAGCAGCGGAGCACCCCAAAAACCCCAAGACCCTTTGGGTCAGTAATCGCCTCACCTTCTCCATCCAGAATCCCTCTCCATACCGACTCTGGGTCAACAGGCCTCACAGAATCTCTCCCCTCTCCGAGCTCACACACACCAACGACACACCGGCGCAGCACACCAAAGGGCGGTCGCAAAGACTTCTGGGACATCCTGCACGAGGGTAACGAGGAGAGCATCAACAGGTTAACGGATCCGGCAGAAGTGCAGAGGGTTTGCGTCAACGCCAACTTCTCAGCTAGAAGCAAGTCAAGAGACAAGGAGGGCAAAAGTCTCTGGAAGACTAATGACAAGTTTCTATGGAAGAAATAAAACCGAAACAGAGACATTTTTAAAAAGAAAAAACAAAGTTCAGATGTTCTCAACATATTAAATGCTTTTTTTATTGAATTGGCGAGTCGCTAACATGATGTAATGTGTTACATAATGTGTTAATATCTTTGGGAACATAAAGTTCTGTACATTTGTTTAAATGATATTCTCTGTTGCTATATTTCTAAATGTTCTACTTAAAACACAGAAAGCAGGTGGAGCAGTAATTTGAGACATTTATGAGAGAGTTGATCAACTTGAGCCTCGAAAACGGTTGTGAATTTGTCGTAAAAGTGCCGTAATCACAGATTATTTTCAGGATCCATTAATCGTCTGGACTTTATGAATTCCCAGAGCCCAAAAAATGATGTCGTCAAATTGCTTTGTTATCCAAAGATATTTGGTTGAGAATAATGCTGAGTGAGAGAGAGAAGCAGTAAATTGTCACAGTTGAGAAGCTGGAACCATCAGATGGTCATTTGAAAAATGACAAAAAAAATTAAAATGTATTGTCTTTCAATCAAACTCCTTGTTTCAGCTCCAATGTTCGATAAAAAACCTTACGGTCATTGTCACTGTGTAAACTGTTGCTGCATTCGATCCAGCGCTAAGTGGCTCATTTGATGGAAAAACCAACCCGCTGTGGCCACCAGCCATTATCGTTATCGGATACCGTGAAGACTGTTGGGTGGCCCTGCAGAGATATCACTTAGACCTCCTTAATGGCCGCTAACGTCTCTCTGTCACTGTGAAAAACCCCTCGCCCGCTCCCACCCACTCTCAACCAGAGTGTGCACATTGTGGTTTTCTCTGCACAGTAATCTGATCTGATCTGTTGCTCGGCTCGGTTGCGCCTCATACGCCCCATCAGAGTGGAGGCTGCTGCGCTATTAGTGACATAACAACAAGCAGTTGGAGCCAGTGGAGCTGCTGGCATGTACGGCAACATTAACACCCGTGCTTTCATCCGACCTCTCACACTGTCAGTTGACTTTGCTGTAATGATGCATCACTGGGAAAAAAAGGCAAATGTCTGTGTTTGTATATATATACATATGAATATATATACATATGTATATATATAAAAGTCAGACTTTTACATTAATATGGAAGTGAAAACGTTTCCTGTGAGTGCGCATGCGTGTGCTGAACCTGACAGCTGTGTTTGACCTCTTTCAGCTGCTGCGCCGGAGTAAATCAAACCCCGAAGAGAGCGGCCCTGTGTCAGTGTTGTGTTTTCTCCAGCACAAATGAGAAAGTGCTGATAGCCATCAATAAACAAGAGAAAGGACTACGTGCCTCGACAGAGCGCGAGGCTTGGTAAACTGTGTGTGTGTGTGTGTGTGTGTGTGTGTGTGTGTGTGTGTGTGTGTGTGTGTGTGTGTGTGTGTGTGTGTGTGTGTGTGTGTGTGTGTGTGTGTGTGTGTGTGTGTGTGTGTGTGTGTGTGTGTGTGTGTGTGTGTAGACCTTGTGGGTGGTAGACCATGAGAATCTAAACACACACACACACACTGAGGCCACACATCACACCTGTTCAAATCACAGAGGGAGGAGAATAAAAAGCCCTTTCTCTTATCCCAACCCCAAACCCTTCCCTCTCTACTTTTCTCTTTCTGTTTCACCCACACAGCTGAGATTTGCAGATTCCTATCTCGCTCTCTCCCTTTTGTAGTCAGAGTGTGGTTCAAGTGAGACAGCAGAGAGGCTTAGTATTCCACTGACAGTAGAAAAGGCTCCCCAATTGACTGACAGTGGCTGGAGGCTGCTAATGGAGGCCAGCTAAATGGCTCAGTGGCAAACAAAGCTCTCTTATCCTTAATGCGTACGAGGGGGGGGATTCTGCCGAGGATCTGAAGTGAGACGTACAGCCGCCACGAGTGATCGCTGACAATGTCTCGAGTTAGTTGCATTTTGTTTAATCGCATAGTGCGATTTGCCCCACACCTAGAAAAAGTGACGAGAAATGCCACCAAAGAGGCCGATTATTTTTCCACTTCTTCAATTAGTGTCTTGTCTCCTTGTGTGAAGGGGGGGGGTTGTTTATATTCCCTGCCTCGGGAGCCTGGCCGTGTGTGATTCTGTTATATGTCGGACAGATGGACACAGCGGCAGAGGGGCGACTCCGGCCCGGTCGGTTTATTTGCAGACGTCGGACTGTGACACCTAGTTTGATTTGATTTGTAAAAAGCTGTAAATGAGTGGTGACCCCTGCTGACCTGGGCCTCCGAGCTCAGGTCTCCGTACGTTCACTTCGCGTTGTGTTAAGAAGAAGGTCTGCAAACCGCTGCCGATCGTCAACCCGCTCTTGGTCAAATGGTTTTAAACATTAAAGCGCCGGAAAAGTATTTATCTGTAAATATCTTATACATCAGTTTCTACATCAGAAACAACAAATGTAAAAGCAAACAAAAAGCATCTGTTGGTTTGATTTTGCAGTGAAATAAATATTTTTTAAAAGTTTATCCAGATCTTTCCTGTGTGTGTTCCTGCATTTTTCTTTGTATATGGGGGGGATGAATACTTTTTAAAGCTTTTCCTGTAAAGCTGTGTTCATATGTGCGATACCCTCACTTGTGTTAAGGAGCTGACTTAGAATATCCGCCGTCAGGGCCTAAGGCTCAAGATACATATGCCTAATGACCATCATAGGTGTTTATGACGGAACCGGATAAGTAGTTTGTGTCTGTGGCCTATAAAATCTACTTTCAGGTGACTCAGCAAACAAACAACTAAATTGGGGGCGGGGGGGTGCAGAGTCCTCCTTACGGTAACAAGCTGAGGAGGTCTCTAAATGTGAAAAAAGAAGAACCCCCCCCCCATTAGAAAATGGCACATCATTTGCCCGTTCATTCCTATCCTGTTTCCCAGGCAACTGTAATTTGGGTTAATTCACTGGCTCCTGGGCCCTTCCGTTCCCTATTGTGCCCCGTCATAAAAGAGATGCACTACAGATGCACACACACACACACACACACACACACACACGCACACACACACACACGCACGCGCACACACAAACTAAGTTTCTTGTGCTGCAAGAAAGTAAGAGACTAATCCTCATTTTCCTCTGCTTCTCCTCAACGTGGCCAGACATAGGCCGTACGTGCGTGTGAATATCACCGAGGGAGAGGCTGCATGGCTCAGATGTGTTCATTCCCGACACCTGTACGGCGCTCCAGCGGTGAGTTGTGCAGTTGTCCCATTTCCAAATCATGCACAAGAAGACACTTGTCCTCTCCGACCTTGTCCTGTCCTGTAGGTGGAGGGAGACAGAGACCAGGGGGTGGGGGTGGGGGGGGGTCCTACTCATTCGCTCCTTTGGGAACAAAAGGAATGGAAAACCGTGCTTTCCCATGGGGTAAACATTGAGAGAGCGGAGACGTAAAACGTGAGGAAGAAAGGCTTCGCTGACCCGCCCGCGTCTCTGTTGCGCTGCCAAAGGCCCGTGCGTCACTCGATCCATTGTTTGGTGTAGAGAAGCCTCGGTGAGCAGGCGGCTGCCTCCCTGCTCCATGCAGCTGCAGCCCCATCCACTGTTTATGTTTGCAGGGCCCGATCGCCTTGAAGTGCGGCTACACAAGCAAAGCCTCGCCATATGCGAGCACCGGGCCTGTCAGAGAAGTCACTGGCCTTTTCTTTTCCCTTTCCCCCAACTGTCTCCCCTCTCCTCTCAGAGGCTTCCATTTCTTTTGCTTTCTCTCCCCAACCTTCTATGCACTTTCATCCTCTGTGCCTCTGCCTTCATCTTGTTTGCTTTCCCGTGCTGACAGTGCGGCCTGCCCCTGACAGCCCGATCTTTGGGGAGAGGACGAAAAGGGTTGGAATTCTCTTCTTGAGTTTCAAAGACCTCCACCCTGGACGGGAGAGCAGTGGTAGGTATTATTGCCCCCGTGAGGAGTAATTACCCCTACGACTCCCCTGTAAGAATATATTCGCCGTGTGCTCCGCAGCAGAGTTTGAGAGACAAGGTGGTAATTATGTCGCAGAAATATTCCAACTAGTATAATCATCATCTAGTGTAAATATTCAAACATTGATGCTGGGGTGTCATACTGGCAAGCGCAGCACATTCGGGAGATGGAAAACATGGCGGAGTGAAAGCGGCTGGAGGAAATATGCAGTCAAAAAATGCGTGGTATACGTAATTGGCTGTTGGGGTTTTAATATCTTTCCGATTTCACTCGAATATTGTTGTTGGGAGTTTAGCATTGTCAAGGGTTAGGACTGTCTCGATTCAACAATTACAATGTCCGTCCTGTTGTTTTTTTTCAAGCAACAAGGTGAATGAGTTCCACGCTCTGAGTTAATTTGTGAGGTGTGTGTGTGTGTGTGTGTGTGTGTGTGTGTGTGTGTGTGTGTGTGTGTGTGTGTGTGTGTGTGTGTGTGTGTGTGTGTGTGTGTGTGTGTGTGTGTGTGTGTGTGTGTCTACAGGTTTAGTGGTCCTGACCTTGGCTCCTGGGTGGGCTGCGGTGGCTGTGTGCTTGTCTTGGATCATCTCTGGACCCTTGTGTTTACTGAAACAACAAGCAAGCCGTGTCCAAGGAGGAGAGAGGAATCACACAGGGAGCATCCTCAAAGGCAGCACCTCGCTCCTTTTCTTTCCCCCCTGCTCAAACACACACGCACACACACTGACACACAATCTGCGCGCAGAGACCGTCCTCAGAGCCCTGACCACCCACATGAGCAACGGTCATCCACTGGAAAAAAAAAAAGAATTTGCAATGACCCCTCTATTGAAGAATCTCTCATCCCCGAGAGGTGTCCGACGTGTTGAAGCCACTTTCACTTAGAATTTGTGCTAAAATATGATCCCACTGATGGTAAAACCATCATTCTGCAAATGAAATGCAGAAAGAAACGTAGCTCTCCCACATGGATGGTCTGCCAAGGATGAAAAACTTTCTTGGCTACCTGCAACCTGCTATTATGAAAGTAGTAATATTGACGAATCAACTGTAGCGAACTTCATTTGATGTTCGGGGGACTTTGAAAACGGTAAATTGCAGAGCACCTCGGGTGAGGAAAGTCCCAGCTCTTGAGCAATCAAGGTAAACAACTTTTCATTTGAGCTGCAGGTGAAGGAATACACAGATCACACACCTCCTGGAAACCCCCCTGCGTGTTGGAGCGCAACGTAATCACAGATGTTAATATGTATAAAAAAAAAAAACTTTTTGACATGAAGGCCCTTTGATGATCTGTGACTCAATTTTGAATTTTGTTCTACACTGATTATTTTTTTCTAAAACATTCCTTTAAAAAGAGTACCTTTGTGTGGTAGTATTTCTACTGACATGTTCTGTGTGTGTGTGTGTGTGTGTGTGTGTGTGTGTGTGTGTGTGTGTGTGTGTGTGTGTGTGTGTGTGTGTGTGTGTGTGTGTGTGTGTGTGTGTGTGTGTGTGTGTGTGTGTGTGTGTGTGTGTGTGTCCTGCAATAATGTAATGACAGGAGGCAGAAAGCAGTGTGAACCTTTTGTGCCCTCTAGTGGCCATATTGAGATTCACCATGGACACGGTTTTAATCCTCACAAACCTTGCTTTAGATTTTATAATGCATGAGATGTGTAGGCTCTCCGGATGAAAAATGTTGTATGTTTTGTAAAGAAAGCTTGTCAGAGAAATTCTGCGATTCAAGGTGATATCAATGCATTTATTTTTTTTATAAATGTAACTCACAGAAACATACAGATAGAAAATGTTACACAGTCACCAGAAATCAATATAACTGACTTGGCTTGGCTTAAAAATACCACATTTTATACATAACATCCTAATGGACTCTGGAGACCAAGTTGCTGCATCTTTTGCCCCAGATATTATGTATGGCATTAGGACTGATGGCTCAAGCATCAAATTTTCAGTTTAGTTTATTCCAGGGACACATTTAGAATATAATAAGGGGAGGGTGTCAGATAAAATGTACTTTTTCAGATTTAAAAAAAAGTGTATTTGTCACCAGTTTGTTTATTTGTGCTTTTATCTGATCAGTTCATAATCACACTGATACGATGTTTATGCTTCCAATGAAAACGCCCAAGGTCATATTATGATTCAAGGATGAATAATAATAATTTATCATAGCTGATGATGGATGGGTTGATGTTTCAGAAACGTGTTTGCTTCAACCCCACTATCTCGCTGATGTGGGACAATGAGTACAAATTCATGCTGTGCAGCCAAATACTGTTCAACGGGACTATTTTTATATAAAATTGAAGTTAAGATCTCAAAGTTTCCAAATACTTACACACACATATATATATTTATATAAACCCATATTTCAAACCAATCTATGTATAGGAGTGCATTCAGAAATGTACTGTTCACATAAATATTAATATTGAGAGGAAAACAGACAAAAAAAACATACAACAGATTAAAAAGACTAACAAATATTATTAACCCTGCCTAAGGAAGTAAATTATCTTATTAAATATTATGGTTCAGAATTCCAGATAAACAAAAAGCATACATGATTGCATTTTCCTTTTATCACTATGGGCCACTAATAATTTGCAGACCAATAGACTTTTAGCTGGTTTTGTTGTTTGGATTGTGGCCAATGTTCTGTAACTGTCTCATTAATCATCAAATGAGCTTAGACTTTTATTCATGTGTGATTATGACATATCCATTGCCTTGTTCAAACAGTCAGGCCAGGCATGAATCATCTGAGCTCAGGGTCACCCTGACCTCCTCTCTCTCTCTCTCTCTCTCTCAAACACACACACACACCCTTTTCCTACTGCCTGCACTATCTCTCATGGGGAGGATCGTTCATCACAGCTGTCTAAACAGCCTGGTCAACCCGTGATTAGTGGCTCTTTTCAGTCAAACATCTCGGTAGCACATACTAATTCAAATAGCTCTGTGTGTCTGCTTCTGCATATGTGCGTGCACAGATATGGGAACCTTTGCTTTAAACACCGTACATCCTCCTGTAAGCAGCAGGATGTCAAACGCAGCAGGATGTCCAACGCAGGTCTCCGGGGGTATTCCCATTTCTCAGGCGCCAAGTACGGAGGCGCATCAATTCACTTCCACCATCAACCGTTTTTTCTGGAAATCAGAACTGTGACTGACACCATGGCTAAGTCGCCTGGTGTACTCATCTGATCGAATGTTTCCTCCATGTCAGAGCGGGAAGGAGGATGCTAATGACAGTAACAGGTGTGTGTGTGTGTGTGCATGTGTGTGTGTGTGTGTGTGTCTGTGTGTGTGAATAACAGAATTGGACAGCTCCTTTCAGGCGCCAGACTCATTATCACCAATATTCTTATTCCGTAAGATTTATGACTATGGGGAACAGTGTGCGCGCACGCGCACGCGCACACACACACACACACACACACACACACACACACACACACACACACGGTTTTCATTTCACCTTTGAAAGACTCATATCAACTCTTCAAATAAAATGGGGCAGATAGATTGACCAAATGACGAAGTAAATAAGATCC
Source organism: Scophthalmus maximus (assembly GCF_022379125.1). Lineage (NCBI taxonomy): Eukaryota > Metazoa > Chordata > Actinopteri > Pleuronectiformes > Scophthalmidae > Scophthalmus > Scophthalmus maximus. The sequence goes on along the minus strand of NC_061533.1, from coordinate 9,665,863 downwards.
AAAAAATACATTTCAGGGACATTTGCGTGTCACTGCCACAGAGTTATGAAAGTGTGCTTCTTTGGGGGCATCATGCTGCTGAATTGCAAATACAGTTAATTTCACCAACAAAACAAGCCGCTGGTATCAAACCCTACTAACATTAATAATCAAAAATATAAGGTGCTTTCCTGAGGCTGGTTTACCCATAATGTTAAAACCACACAAGGACTACTACACTGCTACAATGCCCATTATTAATACGTAAACAAGTTAGACCATTCATGAGAAACAGAAAATATAGCTTTCTGAAGACCTGTTCCATAATTATAATTGTATTTACTGCACAAGTATTTGAGCCAAATGAGTGTAAATTACTCTTCCTGTTCATTTAACTGTATTTTGAAAGTTGGACTTGATTCAGGGATGGATGCCTCGTACCCGGTTTTCTTCTTGATATAGTCTTGGAGGCTGCTTAACACAGATTCTGCATAGATAACCTGGAGAGGAATAGACTGCAGTAACCAGCCCTGCACACACACACACACACACACACACACACACACACAATCACGAGGATGGATCAGTCTCCTGCCATGTAACTTGGCGATATTTGACATGACTGTCTTACCATGACTGTGTGACAGACACTGCCGTGTGTTTTGTCTCCGGCTCGGAGGTACTGCAGGGAGCTTTTCACAAAGTCCTCTGGTGAAGATGTCACTATGTTGGTTTGTTGGTATGCAGCCATTCGAGTGGAGACCCCGAATGGAGCCACTGTCTGAGGAAACAAGAAGAGCAGAGAAAAACAGAGGAAGTTGTGTTTCACGATTTGAAGTAGGAAAGTCACTGGCAGTTTTCCTCAAAGCTCAGGAAGTTGTCAGTGTTTTGGACTTTAAGAATCAAAGTACCTGTATAATAATCCCTTTATCTTTGTATTCAGCTTGAAGACCTTGAGAAAATCTTTCCACAAACACCTGCAGGAACATGAATTGGAGCATGAGTGATCCCACAACATGATCCTAGTGAGATTAGAGGTGTGCAGACGCCGCCGCACTTACCTTGGACGCAGCGTATAGGGTGTACATGGGAAATGGAATACAGGCAATGCCAGACGAAATGTTCACGATCACTCCTTTCCCTCTGTGGAGGCAGACACGAGTTGAGCCAATTGAAACTTAATGTGAATCAGTGCGTTGTGTTTTTGTCGTATTACACATTACATGTAATGAAGAAAACATGGGCAGGAAACCTGTTTGCCATGCCTGGAAGGAATATTTTGCACATCTGGAGAAAAAAAGACAATATGTTCAGAGGTTGGTCAGAGTTCCTTCGTTTGGGAGGAATATACACCGCAGCAGCACACGCTTTACTAACAAGGTTTTAGCCCTCAGACCTTCGGCAAACTATACAAACAATCGTCTGGCCTGTTGGATGTCCGAGGACTGAAACATTGATAATAAAGATGTGTAAATTCAAGACAGTTTTGTTTTTTAATACTGTCGTTAGGATTTTTTTTTTTTTTGATGTACTGTACAAGAATTGCTTAGAAATTGGGACCTGAATCAAAAATACGTTCTCTTACCTTGGCCATAGTCTTCACATTGCAGTTTATCACCTTTGTAATTGTCTAAAAGCACAGATACACATGGGTCTTTATACTGATAGTCAACGGACAGGACGTACAAAGTGTAATTGTCTTGGGTGAAGGGATCTGATGTGAAACTTATTGCCACTTTAAAGCCCCAGTGTGTCATTTTTGTACTTCCCTGGCGGCTTCTGGTGGTAAAGTTGCTACCGCAACCACCTGAGCTAATTTTTGGTGGTGCACCACTGATTCCATTTCCGGTTTCCGGCAGCGCTGGAAATTCAACGCGAATGCGTCGTATTCTGGATCGTTTTGTGCAAACGTAATCAAGCATGGCGATTTCCACGGAAGTCGGGTCCCCCTAATGTAACTATATTCAACTCATTCAAAGCTGACGAACAAAACATTGGTTCTTTGTTGCAGGTGATTATACATATATGAACACATAGTTATGGACAATATATTCAATTTCTGTGTATACGTTCTTCTAAATAGTACACACTCGCTTTAAGTTATTTATAGGTGATGGAAAATGTGATGCAACTGGAAGTAACGCGGTTAAAAATTGCTTGGGGAGTTTAAGACCTGTAGGTGGCCCTACGTGTTTATCTTGTGCATGTGCACGAGGATGTGGATGCATGTGGATGATATACAGTCCTGTCACTGGTTTCACACTATTCCACTAATGCAGGTGGCAGAAATATGCAGCAGAGCACCAGCAGAGAGAGGGACGAATGCTGCCAGATGAACACGGACGTAAACAATGCTGCATTGAAATACTTAAAATTGTCAGAAAGACATATTTCAGTTGGAAGAACTGCATTCCATGCATGTGTTACAGCACAGTGATACACACAACACAGTTTAATGAGTAGCCTAACTCATGTTGTTGTTTTCAAGAATCCGGGGGGAACCATAAAGTATAACTGCAGAGGCAGCACTGACCTGATCCAGCTCTGCACTCTCGAGGAATCTGCCAGGGAAGTAGCTGGGCAGCATGCCTACATTATTGACTGAGGTAGGGGGGGGAAAAGAGACGCATACAATTTGTGATGACTGTTTTCTGTCCTACTGTGTGCTTGTGTGGACGCAATTAGTATTTCAAACATTGCTTGGAAGAACGGAAAAGAATGTCCAACCTAAAACCCCGACGTTGAGGTCCTGAAGTTGGCCCTCTATTTCGCCGAAGACATCTTCCTTTGTGAAGTCTGCTACTGCCACTTTCACCCTCTGCCCTGTTTTATCACCTACGAAGAATGACAATTTAATGCACTGCACGTAATGTATATCTGATCCAACACTTGATAACAGGTAAATACATAGAGCAAGTTTTTACCTATTTCCTTGGCCACCTGGTCCAATGTTTCTTTGGTTCTACTCATGATAACCACACTCATTCCTTGCTCCGCCAGCTGAGGGAAGCAGTTGTGCAGTGGTGAACAGTGGGAGATACTTTGTCTTACATACAGAGTGTATGTTTGAGTGTTAGGGTAAATAAAATTTAAAAAAATCACTTACTGCAAATGCATATGCTCTTCCTATGCCCTCTGAGGCACCAGTCACCACTGAAACAGGGATGCAGGGATTAGTGTTATAAATGATTTCCATCAGTCGTCACATTCCCCTGTGGTTCGTATGCTAAACACTGGGGGCACTGTGAACCAGAGCTGCACAACTTAACTGCTCTTCCTCTGCTGCCTCACAGAGGACGATGGCTGTGTTTGTGTAAACATGATACCCAACACAGCCTGTTCTGACAGTCTGTACTAAAACAGCATGTTCCCCACTTCTGATAAAGAGTTTGCCGAGAACAAACAGGAACGGCTTGTGTCTGAGTGCTCACTACTCTCCCGCCTCCTACCGACCCTGGTCCCAAAGATCACGGGCTCTTCTTCTGTCAGCGTTTTCAGACGTGAAGTGACAGGCGTCTTTATCTAACTGGGCCTGGTGCAGGACCGCAATGTAGCTGGAGTGACGCCGAGGGGACATTGAATGAGACGGGATGCATTGGTTTAAAATGATGTCATTAAGGGAATGACAGAATGAGACTGCTTGAAACAGATGCAAGCAGCAGTTTAGCCCAATTCCATGTGTTCAGTTGAATAAAAAACTGAAAGCTCAACTGTGTCTGCATTCCTTTGTTTTCACTCTGAGAATCAATTTCCCCAAGGTGTATTTCATTATTTTTCTCTGAAACACTGAAACGTGATTAGCGATGATTAGCCCTGGCACACTGCTCTCTCCCCTTTTCCTCAATGTAACGTCTCATGAGATTTGACAACTCTAAAATGACAAACAAAAAGTCCATCAAAACCATTTCCTGAGCCGAATCTGGCTCCGCCAGACCAATTTACATTTAGGAATAGGTCTGGGTACTTGACAGCTCTTCTTTTTTCTTTTTTTCAAAGGGGTATTATCAATAGTAACCAACCAAAATGCCCACATTGGATGTAATTGGATAGACCTTCAACCAATCAGAGCAACAAAATGTGTGATGTTGGCACAAACAATCAGAAAAATATCTGAAAGCACTGTACTAAGTTGTTTGTTTCTCATTTCCCAACAGCAGGTTCAACAGACCTCTCCACATCAGGAGCAGATATCTTGGTTGTTAATAAAAATGCTACAGCGGTGCTCCTCCATGTGTCAAGGCTGGCAAAGCATGCATGGACTGATTGACAATTTGTGCCCTCAGCCCTATACAATGGCAGTGAATGAGATGAATTTCTTCATCATATTCTTTTGATTGTCCAGAGTAATGGAAATCCTGACTCTGCAAGTTACGGATGAATTTCAGTTAGATTAGTTTTAAAGGTCCAGTCATTGTGTTGGATTCAGGGAGATGTACTATAAAATATAATAATCATAATTATGTTGCCATTAGTGTATTATCACCTGAAACCCTAAATGATGCCTCTATATCTACATCAGGAGGCGGGCTTCTCCACAGAGTCCACCATGTCGCACCACCATGTTTCCAGAGCAACCCAGAGCAGAAACACAAAAACACTGGCTCTCAGAGACGCCCTTTGGTATTCTAAGTTACATGAAAGCCATTGTAGCTTTGACACACTTGGGAGGGTGAGGCGAGGGATAGTTGGTTGTGAGTTGCGACTACACCATTAGCTGCCACTAAAGTCTACACACGGAACCTTGCAAAGCAGCTGCACATACGCGCTGCAGCACTGATAATAATTGATGCACAATATTTCTTCTCCTTAAATTTGACTCTGGATTTTGACATCCGCACAGCACTGAACCTGCCTTCCTCTATGTTACAAGCCTCAGCGACAGGTTTGCAGCAGCCGACCCAAGCCTCAGTCCCAGGTTTGCAAGCTGCCCAGCACCACACAGCCTTAGTAGCCAGGCCCAGCCAATATCTACTCTGCTCCAGCATTGGGGGATCGTCTCCTCTGTTCCCGAAGACAGTTCCCGACTCCCTGTCTGCAGCCCAGCCAACTTCTGTTCCTGAATCCCAGTTCGCAGTGCAGCTGACAGCAGCTCCTAATCCCCAGTCAGATCCTGATCTCCAGTCTGCAGCCAGTAGCCTCTGCTGACACACAGCCTGCAATCCAGTGGTCGGCCTTTACTGTGGCCTGCAACAGCCCGAATGTTCCGGTGGGAGCCGCCACTCTCTTCTCGCCAACCTCCAGAGAGACTTCAGCCATGCCAATGATCCACGACATAAGGGAAATCAGTTCCAGTGATGGTCTTCAGTGGCTACCAGTTACCACTAAAATGATGCCATGTTACCAATAATCATAACAAATTGCATAATATAACACTGATGATCTTATCAAGTTAGAATAACCTGTAGTTGTCTAAATGCTCTTGTAGAAGATTGTTTCACAGCAAGTATAACAGAAAATACAATCTCAAATGGTTGTATAACATTGGATTACATAATATTGGGTTTGTTCAGTCTTAGTGCCAGGGTGAATTAAATGGGCAATTAGGCTAAATCCTTCTCTCAGACCATTTTCAAAAAGGTCTCAGACATGACTCGTCCATTTTCCTCTATGCAAATGAGTTCTGTGAGCTTAAATGACCCCTGGAGGCATGTCTTCAAAAAAGGGAGACATAGGGATACAATGATCCAGATTCCTTCTTTAAGTCAATAGGACAAAGTTACATAAGCCCAACGTCTTTGACAATACATCATGATCTTCTATAAAAACATTTTAGAGATTCTACTCTGAGGGCAGCAAGGGAATCAGAAAAAAAGGCATTTGTTGACGTCGTGAGCCAAGAGGTCCCTAATTTGTTTCTCACTTTCATAATTGTCCAGCATGCACCTTGTGCTAGAACAACCTTTTTCATGCTTACAGTTACTACACTGTACTGTGAGCCTCTGAAGCAAAACCTTACAGATAACATCATTCAAAGTATCATTATTGAACGACACTATCACTACTCGTATGTAGCGATCAAACCCTATGGACAAGCAGGTCTACCATTAATAAATAGATGTCAGTACCCATTCACTGTGCTCAAATGCACATACCATTCAACCACAGCTGCTGACAAACTCACAACAAACTGTAAACATTCTCTTCACATGTATGTTGTCCTTGGTGGACCGTCGTACTGTGCAATACATCTCAGGCCACTTGAAATTGAAAAAACTAGAGTCTGAAGGAGACAAAAACGAACGCAAATGTGTTTTGCAATTGCCGGTAGAGAAATGAATGCAGAGGGGCGGGGTTCACAGAGCCCGGAACATACTGTTCTGATGGCAGTTTTTCCTGTGCTGGAATAGAATGAAAATGGGCTTTTGGGAAGAAAGGAAAGATTGAACCCAGTATTCTGTGTTTTTTCATGAGGCTTCTTTTAGCACTGTGGGAGACTGAATAACCTCTTCAGAAGATGCCAGAGGAAAACTTGTAAGTGAGACTGCTCTGGGAACAGCAGAGGAATGTTTCGGCGTAATTACTGGGCCAGAGCTGACTGTGTGCCCTCTGTTGTGTTTAGGATAAAATGCAATGAGACTGTCCTCCTGTTTATAGGAAGGTTACAAGTTAGAGTCCCGGCACCATGTTATCATCCTGCATTGTGAAATGTTGCAGGGAGACAAGACAGTTGATACAGCCATTTGTGTCGTACTCAAAGTTTTCTTTTTTTTGTCACAAATGAGATTATCATAAACACAACATCAACGAGCATTTTGTAGATTTTGTTCTGTCTGCTACAGTATATCCTGTGACTGTGGGTGAGTGAAAAACATTTTCCAAGATATCTCTGCAAATAATAGGAGTAGAAAGACCATCTCAAAGCTTATATTGATCAGAAAATGGTTCCTCGTCATCATTAAAAAAGTGTTTCTCTTTCCTACAAGACTATACACACACAACCTAAAGCTTATATGAATCAAAAAACAAAACAACATGGACATACAGTAGGAATGACGTCATCATAATGTCACCAGAAGTCACAAACGCAACTAATAACATCAGAGACACAATCTACAGTTTATTTAGAGTAACCAATCAGTGTCATTATATGACATCATTATGAAATGGCATTATTACACAATAATAAAAGTTTGCATTGTCTGATTGGGGTATATGCAATGAAAAGCGCTCTATTAATCAAATTTATTATTATTATTATTATATAAAGTGCATGCACATGATATGCATCACCAATATTTTTTTTTACAGCACATTTACAAACAAGAGGAGTTATACTTGCAAAGTACTTGCAGCTTAGAATTCGAGACGCTACTGTTGGCATGCCCAGAACTTGATGAGCAGGATTCCAAGAGTTGCACCACACGTGATGAGACATAGAGGGGGAGGGATAAAGCTACTGTTTTCTACATAAAATAGTTTATTCCAACCGATGAGCAAGCAGATAAAGAGCTGACCGGACAGAAAACAAACATGATACAATGACATAATGAAAAAGTTAACTCTTGTAGCCTGAGATCCAATCAGGTCTGGCCTGTTTTTTTGTTATTATATCAAACAAGTGTGATCTTGTGCAACTATGAACAAGTCTAGAAATGAATGTCCTTCTGTCAGCACTTACCTCACTCAAGTAAACGCCTGTATTTCTCATGCACAGGCATATTCTTACTTTCAAACATATTTATGTACACATTTGATCATAATAGTTACATATAAAAACACAAAAATTGTGTTTTAGCACAAAAAGTATTAAAACTTGTGTTATGAATGTGACTACCATCTCAGTTTATCCTGATATTTATCCAATCTCGTGAAGTATTTGCATTTCACACACACACACACACACACACACACACACACACACACACACACACACGCTTACCTGCCCACTCTCCCATTGAGGTGAAGAATGTCTTTGACATTGGAAACCACTGTTTCGGAAAAAGCATCCTACTGAAAAGCAGCAGTTTCACTCCATAGTAGACAACAACTGCAGTACCAAGAGAAATAAAAAACTGTTTGATTAAATCCATGATGTCTGTTACTAATAAACTTCAGCTTTAAACCTCTCCTTGTTTGTGTCTGCTCCGGGAGACGGTTTTGGGTCCAGTGGTTCTCTAAAAGTAAGGAATGACAGAAAGAGGGAATAACCCTGCCAGAGGACACTCCCATTCTCAGAACAGAAGACTCTCACTCTACCTCTGACTTTCAAACACACACACACACACACACACACACACACACACACACTTGTCAGTATCAATGAATGAGTCCAAAGACACAAAAAACATGATTATGTTTAGTGCACACTGAAATTTTGCCAACTACAAATCTGCCAACGGGCTTCATTGGAAATAATGTTTTGAAAATCGTTAGTCACTGTCACTTGGTTGAATAGTTGGTTTCTTTTATTCACTTTTAGGAATATGATTTGTCATATTTGCAGTGCAGATCTCCTGAAAAGGAGAGAAACAAAGCACATACCACCATCATCATCATATCATAACAATAGATATAGTCCAAAACAAATCGACAAATGCCTTGCCACACACTTTGACTCCAAAAATAGTGCAAGTTACATCGACATCCTTCGTAAGGTATGATAACAGGTAACACAAACAATTTGTCGGGATCATAAATACCAAAGAAATTCTTGGTTTGAAAAAAACTTCACCGACACAAAACCATTCCCGAATCTCATCTGCTGCCGGCCACGCCGTATACGTCATCACTATGCGCCTCAAGTCTTGCGCGCGCCATTCCCATGAGCGTGTGCTACCACCACCTCTCATCTCTGGCAGAGCTTTAGCAGCCACTGTTACAAGCATAGATTCTTCTGCTCTTGTGTCATTGTTTAAGGTGAGTACCGTTGCATATTAAACCTTTGCTCAATTATTAGAGGAATGCCATATTCGACATCACGGACGTTGTCGGCCCCCTTGGTGTCGCGTTAAATAAGTTTAGCTTGCTAGCTAGCCCAAAGTTAGCTATGGGGTCTTGGGTATGCATGATTCGGGGGAATCTGTCTCCCGTTTCTATTTGTGAATGGGCGCTTGTCCTATTTGACACAACTGACGCGTAGCGAGGGTCAGTGAACCAGCACGGCGAGAACATGTAGGCGCGTACGAAACTCAATTGTGACGTGAAACAGTTCGAATGTAACTGTGCTGTCGCCGCCTCACTCGGACACCTCGCGACTCAGTTTGTTTTGGTTCTGTGTGCTTCAACCCCCCCCCCCCCCAAAAACAAACAAACACAATTCATAGAAACTCCCCATAGCGCGTGCGGTTATGTCACGGCGTGAACGTTATCATTAAAACAACAACGTGCCCTTGCTGTGTTAGAAGTCCAATGACGCGCCCAGCTGTGTGACGTCGCAGGTCCAGGCAGAAGGTAACTTCAGTGAAGTCTGTTTAGAGACGCGTCGGTTCATCACGTTTCAGTTAGCATAGCTTACGCCAACGGCGTCTGGCGTCCATTTGTCAACACAGCGATGCTGCCACCAGCTCACCTGTGCACTCAGTCTTTGACCACCAGCTCACCTGTGCACTCAGTCTTTGACCACCAGCTCACCTGTGCACTCAGTCTTTGACTACCAGCTCACCTGTGCACTCAGTCTTTGACCTCCAGCTCACCTGTGCACTCAGTCTTTGACCACCAGCTCACCTGTGCACTCAGTCTTTGACCACCAGCTCACCTGTGCACTCAGTCTTTGACCACCAGCTCACCTGTGCACTCAGTCTTTGACTACCAGCTCACCTGTGCACTCAGTCTTTGACCTCCAGCTCACCTGTGCACTCAGTCTTTGACCACCAGCTCACCTGTGCACTCAGTCTTTGACCACCAGCTCACCTGTGAACTCAGTCTTTGACCACCAGCTAACCTGTGAACTCAGTCTTTGACCACCAGCTCACCTGTGCACTCAGTCTTTGACCACCAGCTCACCTGTTCACTCAGTGTTTAACCACCAGCTCACCTGTGAACTCAGTCTTTGACCACCAGCTCACTTGTGCACTCAGTCTTTGACCACCAGCTCACCTGTTCACTCAGTGTTTAACCACCAGCTCACCTGTGCACTCAGTCTTTGACCACCAGCTCACCTGTGCACTCAGTCTTTGACCACCAGCTCACCTGAGAACTCAGTCTTTGACCACCAGCTCACCTGTGAACTCAGTCTTTGACCACCAGCTCACCTGTGCACTCAGTGTTTGACCACCAGCTCACCTGTGCACTCAGTCTTTGGCATCTGCGCAACACGAAGACGCGACGCGTTGATTTGACAGGTTTCTCGCGTAGCTAAGTTACAACACTACTCAAGAGTCCGCTACCCCGGATGTTAGCATGCTACCTGTTCACCGGCTTGTGCATTTGCTCTGCAGACCATCAAAGCAGACCGACAGGAATAGCACGTTTCACCTTGTGATTTAAATCTATGAATTTCTCACCTCGTCAATGAAAGAAGGATGGGACATGTTGCACTTGAATGTTACACAAGTCCATACACCGTCAAACAGACAGTAAGCCTTTCTTTGACAGAGGACATTTTTTTTGTGTCATAGTAGAAAAAAAAATACAGTTGCAAATATTGAAATCAGTAAATAGCCGAGTTGCGTGTGGCTGCTGTTGTCAGGGTCCTGGGATTGTGCGTGCCGGCTCATTGTCACACTGTCACTCACTTTACTGGAATGGAGCCATTGTTCATATCGTTAGAAACACGTGTTGCTTCTCCTACAATGACTGGTCAGAGTGTCTGCAGCGAAAGAGGCCTGCGGTGTTACGGATCACCTGGACAGCAGGAGAGGCGACACTATTGGTAGATTCCTATTTTTACTCTGCGTGGATGTTGTTCAAGAATCGGTATCCTCCCTCACCAGTCAGAGACGTCAGAGATGTTTCGACACAGCTTTAAAAGTGACAGTACCATTATGCACAAGAACTCTGGGCAGACTGTGGCAGTTCACTGCATGTTCCTGACACTGCCAATACAGAGCCCGAGCAACCTAAATTATGGCTTTGATGGTCTTTTAGCTGCCTTCTCAGCTTTAAATGAGTCCCTTCCTTCAAACTTAGCTACTGTATCAATGTGCAACATAGTAGTGATTGACACTGCAAAGTTGATTCCACCACTTTGTTCATCTTGAGTGTCTAAAAATATCAGACAGCTCAAAGATGTGAGCTGTCTGGTATTTTTAATTAAAGATAACTCACCTTAATCACCTAAAGTACAACCCTTTGTTTCTGACTAACTTACTGCTTGTGGCATTGACTGCTTACGTGCTCATCTTAGAATGGGGGCATCTCAAGCTCATCTCCAGAATATGTGCTGTTACATGGCTCCTACTAGGTAGAGACCTAATACTTGTCAATGTGATAAAAAAAATAAATTGCTTAATGAAAAAGGAACACAAAGCAGGTTTTTGTCTTTAAAAAATCTTTCATGATATATACATGGAAATTAATCCCTGTGGAGATTTTCACACCGCAAGAGTTGGCTCTCAAAAACTTAAATTCCCTTAATTCATCTCATGAGTATACTGGTGCTACTTTCTACAATCGCACCATAAAACAGAGAAACCTTCGAAGTCTTCCTTGTAGTTTTAGTACTGAATTAATAATTCATTGAGTGTTTATGAAAAGAAACTTTCTTACAAACTTTGTTATGTGACATCAGGCGTGTCCAAAGTACTGCTGCTTTAGAATTATTCTCATGCGGTTACAGAAACACTCAGTGGATCGTGGTGCTGAATATTTGTTTCTGGGCTGTAGATGGCAGCCTTGCTTAACATTTCATTACGGAGAAGTTTCAGACCCCCCTGCTGAGGAAAATGGGGGGGGGGGTCGTTTTCGAAATATCTTGTGGTGTGGACGGGGCCGGAAAAACACATTTGGACTTGTGAAGCTGGGGTGCTTGAATATGATCGGGCCTTAAAACAACTCTGTGAGTGGCAGAGATGATTTGCATTGTTTTCATCAGGTGTGCTTCTCTTTATTCAGATGGATTTGAGTCTTTTTCATGATGGTTGATGGTGATGCTGGTGTTCTCTTGATCTATAATAAAATAGGGGAGAAAGAGGGAAAGCCAGACGGAAGCAGAAAAGAAGATTCCTTGTTCTGTTGTTTTATTATCCCTCAGCTGATACTACTTCTAAAAGTTTTTATTTTGTTTTTTACTGAACTTTTCAAAACAAAAGCAATGAAATTCTCCCTTTCCTGTGTTTTTTTCCGCCCTCTATGCATTCCCCGCTCATATTCACCTTGCAGATATATCCAGCCATGGACATGGACAGTGCCAGTTCAGTGGTGCTGCAGGCATTAACTCAAGCCACCAGTCAGGACACAGCTGTGCTGAAGCCTGCGGAGGAGCAGCTCCGACAGTGGGAGACCCAGCCAGGCTTCTACTCAGTCCTTCTGGTGAGGGTTGATAGCAAATACCTGGAAAAAGTCTGCTGTACTGAAAACTATTAAACCTCTAATGAATGTAGATCTTGATGAATGTGGCGTATTTTGCAGGAAGCAGATTATTGCTGCGTTTGTATTGATTTGTAATGCATTAAGTTTTCCAGCAAATTCTGAGTCTTTATGTTACATATTGGGTTCTCCTGATTCTTTTTAGTTCTTCTTTTTTTCCCCTCCAGAGGGTTTCTGGTGGGGTTGGGAGGTTTGTCTCTGGAGTCACAGGTGCTTTGATATTTCAGAAAATGCTCAGGACAAAGTTGGGTTTCTTTTGTGTAGTCACCAGTGACGCCGTGTTGCAAAGCATATCATTATCTCCCAAGGTGAGAAATGTGCAATTTAATTTAATTAGAAGAATTATGTCTCTGTGCCTCACAGAGATGGAACAGGAGGGATAGCATCAATAAATCAAATTGCAGCCAGACCAGCTAAATTCCATTAATCTAATAAACATTTACTGCCAGTGGACAGATTGGCATATTCAAGTAAATAGTTACACTCTGTATCTCTGCTGATGGTATTTTATTCCCTTCATGCACCAGCGGGGTGGGACTTCTGTATTAAAGCAAAATAAACCCCTTTTTCATTTGACTCAAGTTCCCACGTCTCCTAAATCTAAAAAATATGTGAGCGAGGATTCCTGTCTCTGATATTATTGTGCAGCTCTTTATGGAGCTCCTGCCTTTGCAGTGAATAGTAGAATGACATTGAGAAAACTGTGAAAGTGCTGAGCCAGTTTTTTTTAGGGTTATGGCAACATCTTTTCCAGGGTGACAATTCCCCCCATCCATAGGGCACGAGGGGTTCCCCAAATGATTTTATGTGTATGAAAAATTATATAAATCATATACTATGTGTACTCACTAGATCTCAACCCAGTTGAACAACTATTTTTTGGGGGATTTTGGACCAATGTTTTAGCGAGCACTTGAGGCACTTGAAGCTGTTCTGTGGCACATGGTGGCCAAACACTTAATCTTGTTTGTTTTTCTTTAATCTTTTCACCAGTATGTTTGTGTATATTTCTTTTCAACAGAATATCTTCAATAACCACATGCTGGATGTGAACGTTAGGTGGCTGGCTGTGCTGTACTTCAAAAATGGCATTGACAGATACTGGAGGAGAGTAGCACCTCAGTAAGTGCCGACCGCTTGCCTCTCTTGTTCTTGTCAGCCTTTTCCTCCTCCATCTCCTCCCGCTCGTCTTCATTCTCTCATCCACTCTTACTGGGTCTCTGTTCATCAGTCTTAATCTCTCTGTTTTCGGGGCCTTTGTCTTTCTCTTCAGATCCTTTTTCGTCACAGATTTAATTTTGTCAGTTGCATTCTTTTTTTGTTTTGTCTCTGTTCTCATTTTGTTCATTTTTCCACTTTCTTTTCTTCTACCAGTTAAAGCTTACATTTGCAGTTCTGTCTCCACCACTTTCCACAGCTCTCTTGTTTCTCCTTTTAACCGTCCATCCCGATTATTCATACCATTGTTCTCTGATTTTATACTTAGTTTATTCTTTTGTGTCTCTTTTGTGTGGTGTAGATCGGCTTTGAGTATTCAAAGCCTACAGTCTGCCTTTGGGTACCTGACTAGCTGACATTTGGAAGATTTGAACTGAACATTTGCTTTTAAATTTGCGGGACACTAGCTGGCCAGAGATAATCAGTTCTGCCTCAGCACTCTGTGGCCTTACTTTGATTTCTCCAGATTCTTGCTGTTTATATTCTTTTTAAAGTTTTCTCCTCTCACCAAAGTTATTTTTACTCTCGTCAGTAGTTCAGTAAAGTGAACTTCATTTGCAAGAGTGCTGTGCAAGGGGTTTTGGTCCTTGGGCTATTTATGTGATTGCCCTTGGACCATTGCCAAAACCCCAGGACTTGGATACTGTGTGGGACGGCACAATGCATTTGGTATCACTATGCAAAGCTCAGGCGACATCACATAGCATTTCTCTGCTGTCATTACTGTGATTTCCAGTAGTGCATTGCAATTAAGGCTGCAACTAGTAATTATTACCATGATCAATTAATATCATATTAATCTGCCAAATATATTCACAATTAATCAAGGATATATGAATATTCATATATAATAATATTAATTAATTAATCTATATCCTATCTGAAAATGGAGAAATATTCCCATTTTCTCAGAGGTGATGTTTTCAAATAGCTTGCTCTCTCCCACCAAAAGCAGAAGAAAGAGGTGTCAACACCTTTAGCTGCTCTCGTAGTAGACAGATTTTTGAGCTAAAAACCGGCTCACCAAAAATTTAAGATTTACTCTGGGCTTTCTTGTGAATGTAAAATATATATGCTGACATATTTAGGACTGTGTGGCCGTGGCGCTCTATGGAGTGCCATTCTAGTGCTAATATATCTTTGAATCTTTCACCCCATATTTCTTAGAGGATTATCTTACTCCGAAACTCACAAAAATAGGTTTACGTGGTAAATTTTGTTTCACTAATTCACACTCTCACTCTTAGTAATTTGTTTTCCCACCCATATCTCCTCTCCCCGTGCTCAAGGTTACAGCATGATTCATTCCTCACTGCTCTTCACATCAAACACTCACCCATGCCTCGCTTCAGCAGCAGTCAAAAGAGACAGTATAAATTATAAAATTTTGTGATGCTTTGTATCATCACTATTTTGCACACACACCTTTCTCTTTTTTGTGAAAAACACATGTTGCAGATTACAACACGTGTTAGAGAAGGGCAGAGGGGTTTATCCAAAGCTTACTGATTAAATCGGGCAGCTGGCAGGTTCTGTTCTGAAGAATGTGACGCAGGGATTTAGTTGATCCCATAACAACTTGGCAGATTGATATCATATTCATATCATCACCATATAAAATTTGTGGTTTGCATGCCTAGAATTTGAAATGAAATTATAATGAGTCACTTAGGATAAGAGCTGCGCTCAACAATGCCGGGACAGTTGGCACCTTGTTGTCACAAAGTGACATGGTGGCTTAGTGGTTTGCTCTCTCACCTTCAGGAAGAAAGTTGGTCCACTTTTTTATTGAAAATTCTGCATGTATCCCATTGCATCCTTATGTTTGTAGCTGTAACGTTCTTAATTGTTTATTTTTTTTAAAAGTATTTGTCTCTTTTCAGCTGTTACAGCTGTTGCAAACAATGTGCTTTCCAAGAGTGTTAGCTCCTATGATGTGATGTTAAATTAGATCAATGTGGGTAAACATGGTCACTTAAGGGCATTCTCCCTTTTTAACTACACTCATTGATCTATGTATATTTTTTATGTTTCTATGTTGTCTGTATTAAGTTCATTTCTTATTTCTTTCTCTCTCCTCTTTCCTACAGACTTACCTTCCCCTGAACTTATTTTTGATGTTTTTTTTTTCACAGTGCATTATCAGAAGAAGAGAAGACATCATTGCGTGCTGGTCTCATCACAAACTTCAATGAGCCCATCAATCAGGTTAGTGGTAAATAAAAAAATTGGATGTACTATGAAAAGCAAAAATGTTTGAGCATCAGTAACTGATTAAATTACTTTGTATAAAACAATATTATTTAATAGTTAATAGACTGAAAGCATCACACCACTTTATGGCCTGATTTAGTTCATTATACATGTAGTTATATATGTTTCTGCCGTATTGTAGATTAATCATTGCATTATGGTATGATGACATGCTTAAATTAGCTTGAAATAGCTTATCCATCATAATGAATATTACTTGTTCAGTCGTTGCTGTCAAAGCCATATTTACTGTAAGTCATTTAATTATAATGTTAATATATACTAATATCATTATACCCCCAAAATCATAAATCACAATTGGTCTCAAAGGGCTTCACAATGTGCACAGCTTGTGACACCTTGTGTGATAATACTGTATAGTTGTAAGTGTGAACTGACAGCACTGCACTGCCATACAACATAACAATAACCAACATAATGTTCACATGACTCATCAAGTTTCAACCCTCGGCTGTTTGCTGACATTCTCCTGTGATTACTTGAAAAGTAGAAAGAATACTTGAAATCAAAATCTATACAAAGTTTGTTTGTATAGAGAATGTCAAGTACTACATTATTGTTGTAATTCAGCTTAAGCATGCAGGTGTACTCCACTATAAATAAACCTGCACAGATATGTCTATAGCTCTAACTGTATTTGAAAACTTTTTATTTTTACAGTTTGTTTAAATAGACTCAGAAAAAAGGCTTTCACCAGATTTTGTTTCCAATGTCGCCTCATTGTGCATTCGAGGAATGAAGTGAGAGGAGTGAACCCGTAGAATCTCAGTTGTTCTCATTTAGGAAATGGTGAGAAAGCAGGTGGTATGAAATACAATGGCAGCGGTTCCTACTCTGACATTATATTTGCAACCACCTGTTCACACCAAAATGCAAAAAAGTTAGATCGGACAGCTGTTGCATCCAAACAAACAAATCTGATCACAGATAAAAAGGGAAGTTAAACAGCAGCTTTCCTTCTTATCTGTCGAAGATTAAAAGGCAATAAAAATCACTGCTCTCATCTGTGCAAGAGGAAGACAATAGTTATGGTAATGAATGTATTGCTGCGGACCATAAATGCGCTACCGTATGTCCCTGTGGGAAAGGAACATTTCCATTATTAAAGTAATAATGGCTTGGTGCACAACACTGGCATTAAGAGAGCTATATTATGTCACAGTCAGATTCCCAATCACGTGTAGCATAGTCGTGTGTTTATGTAATGATGAGAATTTTCAATGCACGCATATGAATAGTTTATAGCAACTCCACACTCCATCCTGTTTGCCAGTCCCAGCAGCATTTTATACTGTGGTACTGGCACATAAGCATTGAACTAAGTAGTTCCTGTGCTCTTCATATAGATCAGCAATTTCATATTTCACATAAAAGGTTCATGGCTCACTGGACATTTTCACTTAATCTAAATAACTTTATTTAGGCTTTTAAGAGTAAAATGTATTATTTAACTGATTAATGGCTTATTGTCAGACTAGAATAAGTAAGATGAATGGAGCAGCCACCAAATTTAAAAATCAGACAGTGTTTAATATGTAGGTATGCTATTTTTTTTTACCAACAGTAGATATGTTGTATGTTTCAAATGGCTTCCTAAAATACGACAAAGAAAAAGCTTCAGCGAAGAAATGTAATACAATGAAATGAAAAGATTTGATAAGTTCATTCAAAGCACAGAGTGCAAATGGTGATTATATTCAAGGGTCAAGAACTTTTCTTTATAAGCCATGAATTTTATATCTCTCAGGAGAAAGCCGCAACAAACAAATAATTCAGGATTCGTGCAGAGAATAAAACATCTGTCTGAGGGGACTCGTAACGGGTGGCCCTGAATGGTGTCCATCCATCCATTGTGGTTTCTGCAGCCTATATGTCCCTGAGGGACAGCCCTCCAACATCAGGACTGATAAAGGGTCCACATGGCAGAATGCCATTTAAACACCATATGTCTCTCCAGTGAGACCCTCTCCTTGTCGGATCAAAACTCCAGAAGGTGCTGTGCATGTACGTGCACATGTGCGTTCCAGTGTGGTGACAGTAGACAGTTAAAGGGGTCGTAAGCGATTCTAAAGTAATACACGTTTTGTAAAAATCTTTTTTTAGTTTTCGGCACAGCGCTGGCTTTTTAAGTCAAAAACAAAACAAATGGCTCGCACAACACTGGCATTAAGAGAGCTATATTATGTCACAGTCAGATTCTGAGTGCAGTTTGTAAACATCACGTGTTGACACCTTAAGAGACGTGCTGCCGGGTGGCGCTGCTGGTCTCCTATACCCGAGGTCGTGGGTTTTGCGGCCCGGCCAGAGCAGTGAAATCACAACAGCAAAGAGAGAAACAAGCTTTCTCCAAAATCACTTACTGCCCCTTTAAAAGTCATAATCGAAGCAAATTTTATGAACTTGCCTGTTTTTTGTAGATAACATAATGACTTATTGATACTTGAAATGCTCACTGGTTTTTATTACTTAGTTAAATTAGGTGGCTACAGGTGTTGAGCAGGCTTAGTTGTGTTTATCAAAGCATGCATTCTTAGACAGTGAAATATATTCTCATTATCTTGTACCTAACTCATTGTGGGTACAACAGTGACATGGTAATTGGACCAAAAGAGCTCAAGTTGCTATCACTCCATTAATCTTTGTAATTTCCATTTAAACGTTGGCTAGATTTGGTTTGATGAATGGCTTTGGTAATTAAAGATGAAGTTGCCATCACTTAAAATATTAGGTAAAATCAAACATGTCATGCAGTATTCTTCAAACTGCTGTTATTACATTAGCCCCTGTTACTATAATTTACAAATTAACTGTGTCGACTGATATTGATATGAATTGGACGGACAAAATATGAGAAAAGGATCTCAATATCATGCAAAACAGTTCACCACAAACAACCGCCACCTTGTTGACCTTGACTCTAAATATTTGTTGTTTTCTCAAATTTATAATCACATCTTCATCATGTGGCTTTCTTTTTTTTCATGAAATGCAACAAAAAAAATTTACATTAAAAAACAAGCACACAAACAACTGTTCTAGTAACAAGAGTAGATGTAACTCAGCACTTCCAGCCCTGCTATATTGTGCATGATTGTTTAATATTTTCTCTTATTTTTCCATGTTACTCATTTCAAACGAGATATTTAGACTGAACTATATTGTTAAGCGATTCAGTATGTTCTGGGTGTCATAAAATACCCATCAAGTTTCCTGTGGCGTAACCACCTTCTGTGTCTGAGTTTCTGCTGTTAATTTGTTTTTTCCTTCCCTTGTGTTTTTCCAACAGATAGCGACACAGATCGCAGTACTGATAGCCAAGGTGGCCCGTCTGGACTGCCCTAGGCAATGGCCAGAGCTCATACCAATTCTCCTCGAGTCAGTGAAGGGTCAGGATGGCCTGCAGCAGCACAGAGCCCTGCTCACCTTCTATCACGTCACCAAAACACTCGCATCCAAACGTCTGGCGCAAGACAGGCGGCTCTTCCAGGATGTAAGTTGACACTTTTAGCTTTTTGTCAGATGCTTTGTTTCCACTCTGTGCTTAAAACCATTTTTTATTTGTCTTTTGTGATTCTTGGTAATTCAGTATCCCACTCCGCCATTTTATAGCTGCGTGCACCTAAATACAAGGTGACTTTAGGTCAACAAGTAGAGAAAGTGAACTTTTGCAGTTTGCGGTTCGTTTTTGGCTTGTCTCACATTGTCATGTTACTTTTTTGTGTTAATCTTTTTTTCCCCTTCACAATCATTAGGACATATATAGATGAATTATAAGATTATCTTGGAGACTGCAGCTTTTTCAGTTTCATATTTTGCCTGTAGGAGATGCTATTCAGCTATTGAAAGAGACATGTCAAATACAAGATTTATAGCAGCTTGGGTGTCTGAGCGTGCACGTGTGTCTGTTTTCATGCATGATTTGAGCACGATTGACATGTTTGGGAATAGATTTGTCTGTGTTGCTGCTCGTGTTTGTGTGTGTGTGTGTCTCTGAGTGAGAGAGTGTGAGAGATTGTGTTAGAGGGAGGGCTGTTTTTGTGAGTTAATATTTCTTTGAAAAAAGGCAGTTAATAGGAGCAAAATACTTAATTTTTTCCCCCACTCCATCTGAGGTTTTAAAGAACATAAGACGTAAGTGGAGAGACAGTCATGATGAGAGCGGGTTTAGGGTAATGAGATGATCAAACAGACCAACAGAGGCAGAAAGAGAGTGACAGAGACAGACCAGTGGGCATCAGAGGCAGCGACTGAGACCAAATAGTTGGACGTTGTGCAGAGGCACCCTCTACGCCAAAATGTGTGCCCCGAGGCAACACGAAGAACAAAGGCAGACTGAGCCGCTTTAAACAGTGCAGTTTTTAAATGATGCACACTGATGACTTTGATGCTAAATGGTCCATGCAAATTCTCTCCGTCTCTCTGCTGTCACGACAGAGCCTGCTTGGTGGACAGTGCACATGCACACAACACCCTGTGAAGAGGATTATTAGTTCTGATGTTCTGATGGCATGCGTCTTAAACTTTTTTGACTTAAGAACATCTTGGACACACTGATTTCCTGTTGGTTATTTGTACACACCAATGCACGTGTGAATTGGGGTAAAGCTCTGTTTACCAACCCACATAAAACATTAAATTGTTGTGTATCATGGGCTGAATCAGAATCAGAAATACTTTGATTATCCATGGGGGAAATAGGGTAACAGTAGCAGTAAAAATCCATGACCCCACATGACCTCCATTGTTTTCAATATGTTTTTACTAGCATCCTGGACATCATCTATACCATTTAATCATTTTAAATGTCTCATTCACTAAAGTCTGCACTGGACAGCTAAATATCTCTTTAATTTCTAAGCTCACTCGTTTAGCCTCTGTGTTTACCCTTTTATTTTTCACTCCATTTCAATTCAATAAGTACTGTTACTTTGGTGTGGGTGTTTGAGTATGTGCTCTTGTGTCCAATGAGTGTTTGCACTTCTCTAGTCCTTCGTCCCATCTGAACCAGTTGTTTTCCATGTGAGATGATTCACCGACAACAGCACATTAACTGTCTCTCCCTGTCCCACTTACCAAGGTTTTGGGGCGGTGAGTCTTTTTACTTTGCACAGACACAATACCAAACTAAATGTTGAGAAAAAAAGGGACAGAGGTGGGTGATGAGAAGGGAAGGTGTGGGTGTGTAGGAGAAGAAATGATTGAAGTGACCAAGGGCTGCTGGTGGCAAGGGGAGGGATCTCATACAAAGACGTTATGAAGTAATGAAGAAAAGTCAAGGTGGTATTCAAATAGAAGGAGGATGAGATTAGGACACGTTTAGAAGTGATTTCTGCCTCCTAACCTTTAGAAATGTGAATTGGTGAATGAATGTAATTTGAAAAAAAAAAAGAGAAAGTGAAATTGGGACTGGATGAAGGAGAAAAGCTCAGTGCCTGTAATTTTTAGCAGTGTGTTTGTTTGTGTGATATGATAAATATATATGAAGACGCTGGAAAGACACTGCATACTCCTAATAATCAATGGCAGAATCCATGTCTTTTTTTCTGTCCTCGGTTTTCTCTTACTGCTAGGAAATGCAGTGGTGACCTTCCAATTGTTTGGATGCAGGGTTCTTGAGAAAAATAAAAAAGAAATATCAAACATTGTCAGTAAGGGCTTGGGCAGCATATCATTAAGATCACCTAGCTGACTAGCACACAGCATCAAGTGTGGGAGTATTTCAGACTGAGACCCAGTTGCAGGTCTCAGTCTGAAAGACCTGCAACTGGGTCTCAGTCAGAGGCCTCTCTGTTGTCTCTACATACACACAAATACAAAATTATTTTGTGGCTCTGTAGCTTTAATCACAAACAAAACTTCCACACCACAGCGGTGGGGAAAGTAATTGATTTTTAGATGCATTAGAATTCTCTTTTGAATTATTTCAAACTCGGGAATTCAGATGGTTTCACCAGTCAACGGCTAAATAACCAACTCCTCTTTTTTTATTAACTGCAGCTCAGAAAAAAATGAAAGATGGTCTTACTTGATTGAGATGTCGGACCTCTGTAATGAAGCTGCATTGTGCTGTAACCTGTTGTCAGGGGGAGTCCAGTTTTTTGGGGAGAAGGGTACTTTCTCAGCTCTTGTGCTGTTTCATAAACTTTTTCTGTGCAATGTGCCACCTGGGTCATAACAGGGACTGAAGTCAGTCTTTGAAAAGTTCCCCCTTAGCTGCGCCGGTCAAGTTGTTTTCGTTTGTGATTGTTCGTTTTTTTGCTTGATAGCAAAAATATGCTGTGGTTGGTTGCTTCAGTCAATCAATCTTCCTAAGATTATTTGATTATTGTGCTCCAGGAGAAAAGGATAACAAGTGAAGATAGACTGATTTACTGGGATGACGCCTGAATATTATATACAAGACATTTTAAAACATATTTTTGAATACTAGGACTATGTTGTTATAGAGGTTATTTAAAGCCACTTGTGTTGGCTGAGCTATAATTACAGTCGGTGGTTGGATGACTGTAATTAAAAAAAAAACACCTTAATTTCATCATTACATGTCTGCATATTTGATAGTTATGTAATATATGTATTGTATTGTATTCTAGTCTTTTAGTCTGCAAGTGTGAAAATATTCCAAATATTGAGTAAATCTTAAGAAGAATTCCCAAAACTTGGTTCATCACTTTTAGGTTCCATGCATTGGATTAGTCTGGGATCTGAGGGAGGGGAAAGTGGAAAGCCCTCCAAAGAAGAAACTTGCCAGCTTTGCAGTTTTCTGTAAAGAATAATATCAAAGCCTGTGCTGTGCTGTCGCAGCAGGGATTTCTCTTTCAGCAGGCATGTTTGTGCCACCAACATAAGCACTGGTTCGTCCTCGACACATCAGTTTTACCCGCAACACATTCTGTTGACGAGTTGTTCAGTTCCTTTTCACAGACCAGGGTTCATGTGGGTGTTCGCCGTAATTAACATTTCATTAAATGATGCTCTTTTGACAGTGTAAGAATATCTGACAGTGTGGTCGCACTGACATCTTTGAATATTCAGTCTCTCTGTTAGAATAGGAACTGATGTGTAATGTTTTCCCCTTTTTGTTTTTTCTTTAAGAAAACAAAGCTCATTGTTGTTCCACGGCAGATTTGTTATATTTTCTGAGCTACTGGGCCAGGCGATGTACTACTACGAAACCGAGTACTTTCGTCTACCTTTGTTGATCTTGTTTTCCCTTTACAAAAGAATGCCTTTAAAAAAAAAAAAAAAGGAATCGTTTGGAGCATAAATAATTTTAGGGCAACGACTTTAATAGGAACTTCAATCAGGGCTAAATTAGTCCTGTGTGACTCAGACGTCCCCCTTATCGCCCTGTGTTTTTTCTGTGAGTGTATTATTTGTAAGTGCTTTTGTATTAGCATGGACATCGGTGTAACTTGCTGCAAGTCTTTGTTGTCATAGGTGCAGTTTGCATTTACATCTGGTGTGCAGAAACATTTGTGGTTAACATCATGTGTCCACCAGTATGACCTCAGATGCCTGTCACTGAACGTGAACACTGATCTAGAATGTACTGTATTTGTGTGTGTGTGTGTGTGTGTGTGTGTGTGTGTGTGTGTGTGTGTGTGTGTGTGTGTGTGTGTGTGTGTGTGTGTGTGTGTGTGTGTGTGTGTGTGTGTGTGTGTGTGTGTGTGTGTGTGTGTGTGTGTGTGTGTGTGTGTGTGTGTGTGTGTGTTGGCGTGTGTGTGTTGGCAGCTGGCCTCGGGCATCTACAGCTTTGCCTGCTCCCTGTGGAGCCACCACACCGACTGCTTCCTGCAACAGATCTATGCCAGAGAGGAGGCTGCAGCGCTCAGCTCACTGGAGAGGACACTGCTCTCACTTAAAGGTAGTAACTTTTGCACACACTCAAAACTCACACGTGGATATACAGACAACACACAGTGCATCTGCACTCGCATGCAAAGATTTCAAGATGGTTAGTTCTCTAATAACTGACTGCGTATTGCATTATGTGGTTTTTAGCATTTGACAACAAGACTAGGTGAAACCCTGGACCTTGTATGGTTAATGTGCAAAATTGAGGACTATTTGATAACAAGACACACAAGATGATACTCAAGTCTGTCAACCAAAATTAGTTACAACTCTTGGCTATTGCAAGACCGAAAGCAATGGATTTACATTGCATATTAATTCAATATTGAATACAAAATGTTATTTTAGCTGGGCATATTGGGCAATATTTATGCACATCAAACAGATATGATGGAAATGGTTGTGAAGAATAAATACCACAGCAGTTTGTTTTAAACAGCCAACACCTGAAAACCCAACCCTAAAGCGGTCAAAGAAACTGTTCTGGTTAATTAATTTTGTAATGGCAGAGGCCAATGGGGTCAATGCAACACTCAGCTGACTGTCAGTCACTCATCAGTCCATGTTGAACAGTCACTGTTGTTTTTTCAGGGCTGACTAGTCCAGATAAACAAAGAAGTTGTGAAATTACTGTTATTTATTTGGGCTGATGTTTTGTGAAATGGAGTTTACTCTATTGTCAATTTTTAGCTAGTGACAGTCTTGTATTCTTATTTCTTTCTTTCAGTAATTCGGAAGTTGACAGTCCACGGATTTCAAGAACCACAACAGAATATGGAAGTGATGGTGAGTCATTTTGACTGTGGCTGCTATAGAAGCGCTCGTATCGTTAAAAGCTGATATTTTTTCTTGTGGTGTTTTGAGTTGAAAATGACTCCAATCACTGTGTGCAAATATATGGATGGCTGTGAGGATTGCAAGTGCCTTAAACCTCGCCTTGGTTCAAATGGTTTATAGTTCTGTATGTGCTCTTCTCCCACTTGTGTGAAAGTCCAAATCCACAAAACTGTTATTTAGAAAAAAACAAACTCTTAACCGTCTTCCTGGGTAGGGTTTTAGTTTCCCCATAGCCTCAGAGTTAATTTAGTCATTTGCACAAAATGCCCAAATCCTCTGAACTCTAGCTGCATTGTGACTACTCCCTGTTTTGTCAGTCAAGGTATGGTGAAAGAAATGCTGCAAACATTTTAGAAAGTAATGATTTAAACAAAATAAAAATATAAAAATAAATTAATCATAGGTTTGTTGAGAGCTGGAGTACGTTTTAAAAGCATGACTTGAAATACTCTTCATACTTTAATTTTAAAACAGAGAAACACACACTTGGATTGCACTTGAGATTTTCAGTGTAGTGTTGGTGTTGGATAGTGAAAATAGGCACAAGAATTTTTATCCGTGCCTTTACAGATGCATCTTATCACAACCTACCTGTCCTTGTTTAAGATGAATGCTGGTAATACTACATGTAATGTGGTTGACTGTGTATGTGTGTTTTTTTTGTTATATACGAATGTGTGCAATACTGTTTCTTTAAGCACAGCTGGGAGGGGCATTCGCAATTTCGTTGTATTCATTGTAATATAATGGCAATAAAGGCTTCTTATCTTATCTTACAATCTCCACTCACAACTGTGTGCTTACTCTGCGGTGGAGGGGAAACATGCAGTCAGAGAGCTCATTGTCAAATAAAGACAAGTGCTTAGATACTTTTAGGATTCAATTTTAGAGAGAATCTCGACTACACGTGTCATGATTCTGCTGAAGTGTGAAACACAGTCACTTAAGCCTTTGATAAATCGAATGAATTCACTGTTCACTGACATATGCAAATACCTTGCATACAGGAGTTTTTATTTGTAACAGTCACAGAGACAAGAAAACCCCTGAAGATTTCTGTACCGTGAACAATGCAACCTTGAGACAAATGGCAAAAGTTTGTTATACTGTAAGAAGTAAAAACATTTTTGCGGTTGGCAACATTTTTTGTTTTACTTGAATCATGGCCCCAGGTAAAAGTGAGCTAAGCTTTTTTCACGCCTTAAAAAATGTTTGGTGACAGTTTTATTATCAATTTTTACCAGATTGCCAGTTGCTTGCTTTTTTCACAGCACTGTAAAACTGATGAGGTTTTATTTGAAAATTAAAGATGCAGCATTGGTTGTTATCGTTGATTATTTCATTGTTGACATGGACAGAATTAAAAACAAATAAAACACTTGATGAATGAAAATAATGGTTAGTTTCCAAAAAGACATCAAAATGTTTTTTTTAGTAGCCTTGTGCTCCCTCTGTCTTTTTGTGTGTCTAACTAGTGTAGCTTTCTTTTATTGGTTTATTTGATTTCTCTATTGAAGATTAGAGATGTCAAGGAAATTTAGTGTCGGAAAGAATTCTGTGCTCCACAAATGAGACAACCTTTTGCTTGCAGGCATAAGGTTGTATAACGGTTAAAACGCTCACATTGAAGTGTAATTTGCCTTGAGCTGTGGCTTGTTATTCCAGCTCAATGAGTAGACGTAATGGTTTGGAGTTAATATTTCATGTTTAGATTTATACACTGTGAATTTATCAGACTCGCTACTTACAGCCTTTGCTTGTCGATACCATTCGTCATTCATTTTATTATTCAGCTGATGGTCAGACAGGTCATTGCAATACTTCATATATTTGATATAAGTCAAATAGTGATTTTCTTGTTGAGATATATATTCCACAGCAGTTGGTACAATCTTTTCAACATGAACGAGATTGTGACATCCTCTTGTCTCTGGCTGCTGTACAGAAAAAAATTTACGACATCATGCATTAACATCCAGTTACTCGCTTAGCAGAGTGATTTAATAGCTTATTATTTTGTTTTTCGCTCCTGTCACCTCTGCATTGTGGACTCCCATAGCCTCAGGATAAGGACGTTTTTTTAAAAATAATTCTAATATAATATTTAAATAGAGGTTTTCACTTTAAGGTGTATGTTTCTGCCGCTACTCTTACCATATTGCTTATCGATCAGTTACTTTAACGGCACTGTTACCGGTTCTTGTTAATTTTTAGTAGAAAAAAAGTCGACAAGGAAGGAATATTATCTTCCATAGTGTTACTGGAGAACAGAAGTGAGTTGGTAAATACTGAGATTAAGAATGAAGGGATATCAGTTTTCACACTTGCTGCCACGCTGATGTATTTTAAAACTTCTTGCAGATAAATGAGCGTTAATCTGGCTGTCAAATGGACCAATTGTGCTCATTTGAAACAGATACATTTTTTCCTAGATAAATGTTTAATGCCCTTAACTTTTATATCAGAAAAAAGTGTAGCATGACCCTCTAAACCTGCAACAAGTGTGTGTACTGTATAATAATAATAATACATTTTATTTATAGAGCACTTCATTTCTAAAAATAATCTCAAAATGCTACAGAGTAAATACAAGATAAAAATAAAAAAATGAATGAAAAATGTTGTTTTAAAAAAACAAAAACATTTACTCAACTACACATAGTTAAAACACTGACCAGATTTTAGTCTTCAAATGCCACCCCCTGCTCTTCCCTCGCAACCTTTCTCAGCTTGAACAAACTACTTCTCACACTTCTGTTGACAAGTCTATTGGATGGTCTCCACTTATCGATCTCTGAATTCCCTTTCATTTCACTCGTTTGCTTTTCACACTCTCCTCGTTTATTTTCCCTGTCAGTGCTGTGAGCCCAGCTTCTCTTCCTCTTTAGTTGTCAGACCTTTTCATCATGTACTGATCCACCTTGAGAACTTGTATCTCGCCCTCCCTTTTGCATTAGTCCTTTCTAATTTCCTGCACGCTCCTTTTTAGGCATTTTCCCCGCAATTAGCCTAACAAACGTCTGCCATGAGCCCTGCTCTCCATCACTGTCCCACCCTCTCTCCTGTCCACTTTTGACCCTCTCTTTCTGCAACTAACTCTTTTTGGAGCTCGGGTTGCTGGCTGGGCTGTGTTAGCTGAATGTGTGATTAATGACACCGCTGTCGACCTCATGGCCGGACATTAATGCCGAACTTAACAGATTGCATCTGTCTATCATCTAATTCCCCATGGTCCCCACGGTTACACCTAGGCCACAAACTGATTCTCTTGAATACACAGGGACAAACACGTACATGTTCCCATGCATACACACACAGCACAAAACACACGTATTCTAAAAGTATCCCCTTGTTAATCATGAGGGATTCAACTGTGGGAATGTCATGAAGATTTAACTTTATCTTGCCTTCTCTTCCTCTCTTCTTTTCAGGGTTTCCTGAATGCAGTGTTTGAAAGGCTAAAACAGTTCTTGGAATGCTGTGAGTACTTGTCTCTTTCTCTGTCCCGAATCTCTGATCCAAGTCTTCTCCCTTTATTAAAGACTTTCAGTTACTGGCTCTTGATCTCATGCATGCAGAAGGCTGCTAATTAAAAACCTAAAATACTTTTATGACACTCAAATTCCTGGTCTCATAAAAGCAAAGCACATTGTAGTTGTCAAATTAAAAGTTAAGGCGAAGTTATCCTAAGGGTTTCACTTTTAATTTAAGATTTCTCTTGTAAACCTTTAGAAAAATAGATGACCTCTATGTACAACTTATGCTCACTGTTCTATTATTCAAAAGTACAAGTCTGACTCAACAAATGAGAATCTTTGTAATTTCCGATCCTGAGAGAGCAGGTTCGAGACACCATTAAATGTTTCTTCCTGGAAAATATTTAATCTTTGATGTTGACCTCATGTTGCACTATTAGGTGTAAAGATGAAATCTCTATTGGTTTATGTGTGAAGATGTCCCCTTACTCTGTCGTGCCCCTGCAACATCTTGCTTTAAAAGAAATGACCCTACACTATTTCTCACTTTAGATGTGATTATTGAGTGCGGGTGCCATGTCCTTCTGCACTTGCACAAGGAGCTAAGTGACGGGAAGTGAAGGAAGTGTTAGATCTTAATAAAAACATGACGGTGAGACAAGGAGATTGTAATCTAACCATACTCTATTTTGACACCCTTTGACTGGTAAATACTCTGGTAAATCATAAAACAACATGATAGATGGGGAAACTTTAAACAGCGAGATATAAGTAATTCAACAATTAATTGAAGAATATGGTCAAAAATAGTGTTTGACCGATTTATCAGCCGGCCGATAAAATCGGCCGATGTTTGTGTTTTTTACGTGTATCGGCATCTGCCGATGCGCGACTGCTACGTTCGCCGATAGTTTTTTTTGGTAGGGCAGATCCGGTCGCCTATCGGGCCCGGCCCCGCTCTCTCCGGAACCATTTACCCAGCGCCGTCGCGGCGCCGACGGACGGGCGCGAGGCTCGTGGTTGCTGTTTTTTTACGCATCCTCCACGTCCTTGCGCTCTCTTTGCTCGTTGGCTGGCTCTTCTCCCCCCGTACCCTCCTTCTCTTCCCCGCCTTTCCCCTCTCTGCTTCGGCAGGCTGGGACTGGCGGCGCCCCCCCGTCAGGCCCCGCACAGAGTCGGGCGCGGCTGCCGGTGGTCTTATTGTTGTCATTTCCGCGTCAGCATGGCAGCACAATCAAACAAATAGCAAATTCAGTTTTATATCTCTTGTTCACAGTCCTTAACTTTCGCTCTTCATCACAGATTTAATCGCTGGCTCTCTTGAAAGTTCCTGAGGGTGAAAATGCACAATGAGTGACAGCGTTTCAGTGGTGACCGCCCAGATCAGTGGCAGCTTTGTTAGCTCACTTTCACTGTCTGATCTCACCATTAACGATCCTTCCTCCTTTTCCTTTGTCATAATAATGCCCAGTGAGTGAGATAAATCTCAGACACAGCTCCACGTGCTGTCATTGTGGCAGGTGTTAGCAAAAAATACCATTTAAGATAACAGCAGCCAATATTCCAATATTTATTCTACTGATGGCATTGGAGACAGCGTCAGGGTCCTGTTGGTATTTGGACCGGGCAGATATGGGAAACGGCATGGCAGGTCAAAGCCGGGCGGGAGAGAAATATCAGCTCTGCACAGCCTGATAAGGTCAGCTTTATAAACCGGTGTTTTTTGGGACAGCCTTTGTGGTCCGTTCAGATGTCTGGCTCCTTCTGTTAGATATTTATCCTCCATCTGAGGTTACGTGTCCATTTCTGCCAGTCACTGCATTGTTGACAGCTTTCTTGTTTGGCTACACGTGTCAGAAAATTGAACAACCCTCTCTTATTTCAAATCTATGACCTCAGTGACTTTGAATACTTTACACAACATCGATTTACATTACCAGCTGTCACACACGGCAAACAAGGAAACAATCGCACAGAGACACAAAGTCGATAACATGCAACGTTATTCTGGATCTACACAATCCCCTATCTTCACAAAATCTGAAATAAGCAAAGACAAAGCAATCTGTGTGCCAGTTAATTTTTTAATCAATTGTGTGTCACTGTAGATCAAAGTTAGCTGAAATGAATGTGTGTGTAAGGGGAGAGAAAACGATGACCCTGGTGACTGTTATTGTCTCTGCTGATTTCAACAATGAGGTTGACAATGAAGTAAACTACATGGGGCATCTTTCACTGGCTTTAGCATCAGACTAGTTTTATGGAGCCAACATTTACATTAGAGGGAGTGAGTCATGGGCCTTTTTTTAAAAAAAAGATTTTTATATTACTCCATTTTATTATGTACACCCAAAACTTGTTATTGACCCATGGGACTCTCACAAGGAAGCAGGGTGGAGTGGGCATTTGACCTTAAAGAATGGAGAAAAGTTTGTTGGGGTAAATAAAATGATGGTGCCAAGTTAACTTGAAGGGGCAGTAAGTGACTCTTATGCCATACACGTTTTGTAAAAATCTGCAAATATTTCCTCACCGTCCACTAGCTGTTGGCTCTGTGTGCGCCACAAAAAACAGAAAGAAACCGATTTGTTTTCGGCACAGCCCTGACTGTAAATCGAAAACAAACCAAATGGCTCAATCATTTGGGGTCACATCCCATACCCGAGGTCGCAGGTCCGCAGCCCGGTTAGAGCAGTCAAATCACAACAACAATAAAGAGAGAAACAAGCTTTCTCCAAAATCGCTTACTGTCCCTTTATCGCCCCCTTTTTTTTTTAATTTAATTTTTTTTTTTTACATTTTCTCCTTCCTGTATTGAATAGACAAGATCAGACACAAATTAAGATAATTTCTCATCCAATGTTACATGTCATACTTAAAAGGTTTCCTCAAAATTACTTAGTTTACAGCTTACAGCTTATCAATCACATACTTTTTAGACTGAATAACTTAAACTTACAATTAATAGGTATGTACATTTTTAACCAATGTATGATAGTTATGGATGTTGTAGGTTCAGTATGCTGCTGCTTAGTAACAATGATATGTGGTTGTTTTTCAGGCCGACAGGTTGGTCCAGATAGTACATGCAGAGAAAAACTGGAGAAGACGATCATACTGTACACTAAAGTTGTAAGTTGACTTGTATATGAATAAATGACAAATGTCTTTTTCGTTATTGATGAATAGGTTGTTTATTGTAAATCAAGGATTATGCAGAATTAACTAATCTTTGTCATTTATCTTTTCCTCTTTCCCTATATTTGCTCTCTTCCATGTAGTTGTTAGACTTCCTGCAGTACCATCCATGTGCATTCATACCCCTAATCCAACGCTCCCTGGAATTTGCCGTCAGCTACATTTTCACACCTGCAGGGGAAGGAGTGACCTTTGAACGCTTCATTGTCCAGTGCATGAACCTCATCAAGATGATTGTAAAGAACGATGCCTACAAACCTGCCAAGAACATTGAAGGTAGGATGTAAATTCTTTGGGGAAGAGGGGAGCAGGAAGGGTGGGAAATTCAGGGAGGAATGGAGTGGTAAATAAAAGGGACAACAAAGAGACGAGTGATAAGAATTGCAGACACGGATGAGGAGAAATTGAAATGGAAGCCACACATCAAAATACAGTTCAGAGGCCAACAAAAATGCCACCAGCTCTTCAAAGCTGATCCCTGACTCTGTTTTGAAAAGCACAACGCTGTAACACCACCAACGTCACCGTGCCTCACCACAGTTCATGTTTATTTCAAGCTGAGAGAGGCCTCTAGTGCTTCATTAACTGTGGAGCACAGCACTCTGTCTTTGTTCTGCCAGCTAGTTTGGTCTTGTGTGTCTCATTGAAGATCTTTCTCCTAAGCAATTTTTAGTTGACTGACAACAGTCGCATTTTTGCCGTTGTGTTAATGCCTTGGTTACATTCGAACAACCATAACCCAGCTTCATGTTTTCTTTTCCTTTTCTGTTTCCAAACTTGTAAACAAAGTGAGAGAAGCGAGGTTACATACAGTAGATTGAGCCTTGACTGGCACTTGAAAACTCACAGCTGCCTTCTGAGTTATTTATGGGGCCCTGCTGAGTGAGATCTGACACTCCTTTTCAACCAAAGTGAACTTAGTGCGAGTGCTGGACTGGCGCTAGTGCTGGTTCGGAGTTGGTTAAACTTGCAATCCTTCACAGAAACAGTTTGCTTTTCAACGGGTTAGAGCCGCAATAGAACCACGTCATTACATTAGATCAGCAAAGAGTTGGTGCCACTCTGGAACCAGTTTTTCTAGCCTTGAACTGCCTTGGTGCAAAAGGGAAGTGGGAGTGTTAGAAGAGGGTCCTCCTTAGAAATGTACTGGTAGCGATGCTTGGGTCAGGGGCCACAGGTCAAGTGGAGTTTTCAAAGTTGAAAGTTTTTTTTTGTCCAGTCCATTTGTAACAAAGGCTGAAATTAGGCTTTTTATGCACACAGTCTACTTTTAGATTTTGAAATCCTGTTTACTAAATGCAGCATGCATGAAATATATTTTTTCCTTTTCTTTCCCTGCCACTTCCCTCTCCTCCCTCCCTCAGACAGTAAACCAGAGAGTCTGGAGGCTCAAAAGATCAAGACAGCATTCTTCACACACCCCACGCTGACAGAGATTGGACGCCGGCTCGTCTCACACTACTTCCTTCTCACAGAGGAAGAGCTGGCAATGTGGGAAGAGGACCCTGAGAGCTTTGGTAATAGCACGTCCCCAGATACACTGGCTGAGTCCAAATGTCCAAGCTTATCTGGACTCGCAGACCGGCCAAGTTAACAGGCATCTTCACTGGAAGTCCACGAGAATGAGGGTTAGCCAGTTCTACAGTTCATGAAGTCAGCAATGTGGCTTTGGGTGCAGACTTCAGCAAAGCTCATATATTTTGATTTATAGATTCATGTAGTGGTTATTTTGTATATATTGTCATTTATTTTCTCCTCATTTTCCAGCCGTTGAAGAAACAGGTGGCGACTCTTGGAAGTACAGTCTACGGGTAAGTAAAGACATACATTTGTGTAAACACACACTCACACACCAAAGAAAGATCCTGCCATGTCTTGGTAATAGAGAGACTCAATCTGATAGGAAGAAATCCTACATGTCAGTGTTGTAGAGGTCTCAGGATGTCAAATACTTTCATGTCCATGAAAGCAATACAAACAATTATCCCAAAAACACAAGAACATCAACCATATTCTGTCACAGCTAGTTTGAAGAGGACTCTTGAAAAGAGACTAAACCTGCCCTCAAAGTGTCTGGGTAAAACTTGTTTTCTAGTTTAACTTTTGTCAGACAGAAACAAAGAACATCCGTCCCCCAAATCTTAAAGATGGAGATTAAAAGAACCATACCAGTTGAATATTTAATTTCCGTCTAATTGCTATAATATAAACTGTCATAGATGTTTTAGTGTATGCTATGTTTTCAAAATGGAAATCAGTTTTTTATGTGGTGGTACTGAGCATATTGTATACATTACAGCATCATAGATTAGTCAGTGGTCCCTTGGGCTTTATTACTTGTTTCTTTATTTAGGTGGCAGAGGCTTATCTTCAGCTTTTTTTTTCCTGAGTCATGAGAATCATTGAATCATTTCATATCTGCTGTCCTATATATTTTTGTGTCTACCCTTCATTTATCTTCCCTTCCTGCTCTTTCATTCTTACTTACTTTCATCACTTCAGATGACAAGCTTGTACCTTGTCATTCGAAATACACTCAAATATTATTTCATTTGACGACACGGTCTTGTTGTAAAAGCTCTTATTCTTTACATTTCTTTTTGAATTTCTTAACATGCTGCAGCAAAAAGAACTGGAGCATTACAGTCTATGGGAGTTTTTTTAATTAATCCTGAAAATGTCCTCTTTGACAGGTCAGTGTTACAGTGACACCATAAACAACATATATAAACATCCACTAACTAATAAGAATGACTACATTAAGGATTTAAGATTGACATAAGGGTTTTTCTAATGTTAAAGTGTTTTCTTGCCCATTTTATATTGTTCATAATACAAATGAGTTTATAGTGTAGAAATGATAAGTTATTAATGCAGGAATTTTGCCGGGATAGACGTCAACATCTCTGTGGATCCAAGCAGAGTAGGGTAACTGTTTAGGTTACAGAGGTTAATATTAGCTCATATTTCTTGCCAACATAGCATATGAATACACACTCACTCCTGCCTATATATGTACAAGTCTCGATTCACACATAAGCACATTGTCATGCTCAGGACGGTTCATGGATCAAATGTCACTATTCATCTATTTCTTTAATGGTCACAATCTTAAATGTTGATTATAGATCAATATTGCCACCGGTCTATATTTTTCCCAACTGAACAAGGTTTTTGTGTCTGTCCTGATCTCATCAAGCGAGATTGGTTTTATAAAGTGTTGCAGAACTTCTGACCTTGTTCCCAACAAGGTGGAAAGGTTATACGTGCTGTGAAATGTCACAGGTCCAACCATATATGCTGCAGCACACAATGTATTCATGAATACCCCCTGCTGTCAGATTGATTTTTAACACACAGACGGACACGCAAATCCCCTGACAGCATCACATTGACTTTACATTAGCAGAGAGCTCAGTGCATTTGCTATTGTTTGTGTGTATATGTTGTGCTCCTTTTGTATACATTTTCATTGTGTTTGCCGAGGGGATGCACTGACGTCACTTATTCATGTGATATTTTTTCCCAACAAAAAGCTCAGGTGGCTGCTGAGAATGGGGGGTTGGGGTGACTATGTACTTGTAGACAAACAAGTTAAGGATCGTGATGACTTGCGCATGCATTGGCAGCATGTGTGTACCACATTTGCTGCCAATTAACGGTCTTTCTTTGTGTTTCCTGTTCCTCTGTTTAGCCTTGTACAGAAGTCTTGTTCCTGGATATCTTCCACAATTACAGCCAGACACTGACACCAGTGCTGCTGGAAATGGTTCAGAATCTCCAGGGTGAGTACGATATTAATCTAAATGTTAACAAATGCCAAAAGTGGTCTGCTTCCTTTTGAGCTATACCTTTAATATTCTTTCAATGAGAGGAAAACATCTATGAACCTGCCAGTTTTACGCCAAGCTAAAACTACAATGCTGTTTAATACAGCTGTGTCATAAATCAAATGTTCTTAAAGGCTGTTGGCTGTGTCTAGATATAAGTTGATGGTCATTTTGGAGGCTGTTTGTGGAGCCACTGGTTTTTTATTATTATTTTGAGAGGTTATTTATGTTTTAATATATTTGATCTTTCTTTGGAATGTTTTATGTTTTACTAAATGCATTCATACACCTTATATAAAGTGACTTGTATTGGCTCTGTGATTTGAAAGACACTATACAGATAAAATTGCCTCACCTTGAATTATCCATTCCTTTTACCACAAAATGGGCTTCCTCTCTCACACCCTAGTCCCCTTCAAGACATGTAGCGTGATTGCTTCAGAGTAAGTGTTACATTTTTCATATATCAGATACCAGCAACACATGCAGGTTTGTTGATGTTGCTTACAGCAGTCATGGTATGCATAACATGCAATATGCTTGACAGCATCTTAAAGTTCCCTGGTGACAACGTACAACATTGCAACCACTCTAAACTCTTTCAGTGTTTTCCACAGATATACATTGTGTAGCTGCGAGATGGGGTTGTCAGGCCGGTGAGGGTTGATTAGTGTGATTGCCCAGTGAACACGCATAGAGTGCACACTCTTGTGCCTCCCGAATGACAGGTACACAAAGAGGGCAGGTGTTTAATACAGATGTCTTCCCAATGAGAACACTATGCTCGTCACAGTAATGAGCACAGCTAAAGCTGAAACTACCCATGTTATGTTGAGTTTTGCCTGCTTATCGAAAACTTTATAATCTCTAAGTTATAGATCTTCTTTATTATGATGTGAAATGTAAAATGTATCATCATGAAACTGGCGGGACAGATTAGACTTTGTCATGTACATCTACACGCAGACACAAACCACGCCATGTAGCCCAAGTCTGTTTGCAGAGTTAGCTGTATCATTGCTCAAAAATGCAGATGACAGGATCGTCCTCCGGCCTGTCTGCCAGGCTGTTTTCGTTTTCAAGTGACTGAGTGGAAATGGGTTCTGCTGGGGAAAGGAAGGCGCCACTTTGGGTGATTCTGTGGTTAAGCGGAGGCAGCTATTGATTTTTGAGACTAGCATTCATTACAAGGACTTATAGAGTTTCGGAGAACAAACCTGTGAAATGACTGAGACAAGACTGATATAGTGGAGCGCAGCCTTCTTTTGGTGGCATCTGCGCAGTGAAGTGTCCTTGGGCAAAACACTGACAATTTGCTCAATTTGCCCCTGAGTTTGTTAAATTGCCCCTCTGTGTGTGAATGGAATGGAAATGCTTTAGTCAAGTGCTCTGTGAATGTTTGTGTGAATGGTTGAATGTGACTCGTAATGAAAAGCACTTTGTGTTGTTGTTGAACTAGAAATGTGATATATAAATGCAACCCATTTACCATTTATTCAGCAGGTACATTAAATCCTACACATCTTCTTTTATCATTGAAAAATGTTGCACATTAATTCAATTCAATTCAATTTTATTTGTATAGCCCCAAATCATAACATACATTATATCATGGCGCTTTACATAGTGAGGTCGAGACCTCACAATATTACAGATCCCACTTGAGCAAGCACTTTGCGACCGTGGGAAAAAAAAACTCCCTTTCAACAAAAAGAAAGTTCTAGCAGAACCAGACTCAGTGGTGGGTGGCCATCTGCTGTGATCGGTTGGGGTGAGAGGAGAAAAATGGGGGGAGAGAGCGCTTACATTACAAATGCAGTCACTATTGTTGTATTCACTGTATTTATGTGTATGAATGTGTCTTTCCAGGCCCAACCAATGTGGAAGACCCCCTCCAACTGCTCATGAAGGATGCAGGTGAGTCACAGGCTTCACCAACTCTTGTTGGTTCAATAACCAACTACCAATAATCCGTCATGCTAAGTTCGTTAAATTACTGATTTTGCCGACATTACAATTTTATCTTCAATGCAGTTGTCACACTTGCTTTGTTATTGACATTTTCTCACCACAATACTAAACAATGCAAACCGATGGATAGGGTGAGCAAGGTAAATTAAGACATACTGTAGATTTGAATCAAGAGAGCTACAAAATGTAGGATATAAAGTCTTATTAATCACTCAAAAATGTCAGTCGTACATTTCCTCTTCTGGTTGCATTGTATATAATGTGATCCATTTATTCTATACCGCTCCCTGTTACTTGATCCCTTTATCTTCACCCACATCTTGTTTCCTTCCTCTTTTTTTTTTTCTTTCTTACACCATCTCGTTTTCCTGCTCTCAACCTCCTTTGAGTATTTACAACCCTGTGGCAGGTCGGGGCTGGTTTTACGGCACACACAACTAAATCACAGACAGTTAGGATTGCCTGTTAAGAGGGCTTCTGTTAAAGCTGGATGCCCAAAGAGATCTCATCAGTCAGCTGACAGTGTTGATAAAACGGCAAACATCACTGGGTGATGGAGCTGTGCTGTGCTGGCAGCAGCAATGGTAGATAATTTGTGGCTGTGAAAGCTGAAGCTGGTTGGGGAGCCAAAACTGCTCTTAAAAACCGATGGTGCTCTTTTTTTTAATGTTTTTTTCAAGAAAATAAATGAATCAATAATTATATTTTACTCATACAATTATAGACTAAACCATTGATTATACTGCTGTTAGTAGCTGGCCTTTTTGAGTCCCCAACCCAACATTATAGTCCATACTATGTGATATAAAGACATTTACCTTCGCTACTTCTGGATTTCATCTGTGCCTCTTTGTTGGTTGGTTTGGTTTGGGATTATGCAAAACGTACCAAACCTACACCCAGCCACAATTTTTTTAGGAAAGGATTTATGGTGCAAATGATCACACTACTTTCCTTCTCCTTGTTCCATTTCGAAAGCTTGACAGATATTTTAGGATTGTATGGCCTTTAAGAAGATATGTGTGAAAACGGTGCTCGACTGAGTACCGTTCTAGCTGTCGTATGTAATAGATAGTGCTAAGTAACAATTATATTTGCTACAAAACCATGACCACCTGCTTAGGCTCTTTTTATAGCTGACAAATGTTGCTAATTGATGTTTAACCATGTATAAACACCCTTGTTGAAGTGTTTTAAATTTTCCATTGCGGCAGTCAGTCCGTGAGTTTTTGACATTTTTGTAGCCTTCAAATCTCTACCACACATATCACTTTATTACTGCATTTGGCAGCAGCTTTACAAAAATATTTTACATATAAAATTTCTTTAAAAAATTATCTTTTAAATGGTGCCAATTCAATTAGTGAGTTTTTATCTTCTGTGGCCAATTTCTGGGCCATTAGCCTTTTTTATATTCAGTCTTGACATAACTTATAACAGTTGCTCACATGCTTTTTCTGGACTGGTAAATATCGTCAATCTTAATGTGAATATTGTTTATGATTTATATATATTTTCTGACTGTGGTCGTTTAATCTGCAGTGTACAACGCAGTGGGACTGGCAGCCTACGAACTGTTCGACAATGTGGACTTTGACCAGTGGTTCAAGAATCAGCTACTCGGAGAGCTGCAAGTCAACCATCACAGGTAGTGTGTGGGGATCTGAGCATTTCTTTTGAAACTTCTGAGCATCTTTAGTTCATTCCCTTTTGATACGTTTCCTATTTAACAAATAACATTAAGTACACAAAGTAAAGAAGAATCACACCAACCCTCCTTACTGAACAGGTGAACACTTGACAGTCAAATGTAATATTAAGCTTTTGGTGACTTATTCATACAGGAATTGGTGTACACCAGATCGCCTTCATAACACCGCTCAATATTTATATTCTTTGTATTTTAATATATGCTTTATTAGTGGGTGACAGCATTACAAAACACCAACAGTGTTATCTGTATGGCCTAAAAAAAGGGACAAAGAGTTGAGTCACCTTGTCTGACACGGGTTTAACAAAAACTGAGTGCCATATGTTTACCCATGGAAGTTTTTTTTGCAGGGTTATTGCATTAAACTGCATTGCTGATGTTTTATAATTTCCTATAATCTCATTGTGTGTGGTAGTATATTTAACCTCGCACACCTAGGGAGTACTTTTGAAATGGCTGTTTCTTTTACTGTGTGTGAGCTCACTTTCAGACATTAGTGGCATCTGATACATTGCGTAATTACGTTCATTTCATTCTAAGTCAAGCTAATTGGCTATTAACCTCAGTCCAGCTATTGATTACTCATAAATAGCCAACTGATGCTTGGAGTCGATGTCTGTCATGGTCACGCTGATTGTATTCACACATCAGCACTCAAGCAGCAGACTAATAAAACTAGAAAAACCTTCGTACAAGCTGAGATGGAATCTGTCTGCCGACGGTCAGCCGCAGTAACAATAAAGAGTGAGGTGATAGATTAATGCATTTAAAAAGTGATGGGACAGTTGGAGGGTGGCCAGATGCGAGGTGATATGAGTGATAGGAGGAACAAAGGCGTGCCCTGCACACACACAGACCCCTAGACAAGTGAAATGAAAAGCCTGCGGCACTTCCAAAGTTAAGCCACTCATTCTGTTGCTGACGTCAAATCGCAGTCCTGCTGATGTCACTGGCTCTGCTTCTACACTGTGCAGATGTGAATGACTCCTCCCCCCAAAAAACACACACACACGGACACACTTTACCTGCGTCCTTATTTCTTTGGTCTATTCACCACCACTCTGTATGATTCATAATTTATTTTTGACATTCAAAGTTGAAGTTCATACTTTGATACTACGATAATTTTGTATTCAAACAAAGTGTGCAAATTTACACACACACACACACACACACACACACACACACACACACACACACGCGTATTTATTAGCTCTGCGCCCACAATAACAGATAAGGAAAAGAGGGAAAATAACATTGTTTGAAATAGAATACACTGGATGTGTTGATGACAATGACGGAATGTCGTTCAGTTGTTTGGGTCGAGGCAAAAGTGATATCAGCCTGTGGCTGCATTGTTAGTGGCTGTTTCGTGAATATGTTCGTTGCTAGTTTTTACTCTCCTTATTAAAATTGTTGATAATGAAAAATAACTCTGCCCTCGTACTTCCAAAATAGTTTTTTTTAACGACATGATAATGCTTTGTGCTACATGGATTCTTTTTTTTTTTTTTATTAAATCAAGGACGGCAGATAAACTTATCAACTCTTAATTGATTTCTCTTTTCTAGGATCCTGGCTGTTTCTGTCAGGTTTTAGATGTTCTCATGTGTTCTGAGGAGGCTGTAGATTCAACATGATATTGAAGCTGGAACGTGTTTGATCTCCCTCACTACATTTTTTTTTTCTGGAACGATCGGGCTTGTCTCTGTGCTTTTATGAGTTTGTATGCGTGTGAATATGTAATGTGTGTTCACAGACTTGCGTGAATGTACCTTTGACTGAGTGACCCTATCATCATGCTATCATCAGTATGTCATTGTGTTTTACATCCTGTCACAATTGAGAATCTCCTTCTAAGCTCCCAGGGGAATAAGTCAATATATCCTATACTTACTCCCTCAGGCATGAGGGAAACAAGTCCTGTTGTTGTGTTTATTGAAGCCGACACAGAGAATTTTTACCTGGTCGTTGCCATCTGGAATGGAAAAATAATTCCACAAGGATAAAACTGCAGAAGATAATTGCCAGGGCTAGTTTACAGTTTACTAATAAGAATATGTATGAAATGCATCAACACCAAGTGGCAAAATTAACCCTTCAGTCCCAGCCCACAGCTTCTCCTGCCTTTCCCCTTTTTTTTGCCTCAACGGATTGTTTTTAGGGCAACATCTTTCGCACGGACCCCTCCCAGCGATCCTCCACACGTTGTAATCCATACACAGCAGTTTTATTTGATATGCTAAGAAACAGAACTATGCATGTATTCAGAGACCAGACCTCCCCTAATACTGTGGCCAGCATTTGAAAGAGCTGTCACACTTTGTGGCAGTGACTCGACAGGGAACCTGTAGTGCCTTTGGGTAACAACACACACTGGGGCTTTGCATAACTGCCCATGGTTTATTGGTGGATTTATCTTTTTATTGAAACAGCTTTCAAGTCACTTAGTGTTATATTGTAGAAATGTTTTACTAATGGCCTTTTTCACCTGACTTACCTCTCTTTTGTACTAGTGTTCTTTTTGCTCTGGTACATTTAGAGAAGTGCCGCAACTTTTCAGTATTCAAATATTCATTTCTACCACACAACAATAATACTTTTTTCAATATTGCTTTTCCTCTTTGTTAAATTGCACTTCATGATTATTCTCTCTGTTCTAGGTATTTATAGTGGTAATACAACTAAGTTTACCCCGTAACTTAGTATTGATTTGTCTTAGCATATGGTCAGATCTTCATGTGAAGAAACACCTATTTTAACTAATGATACACAAATCGTTGTGTTTCTCGTGTTGATATTGATAATCATTCAAACATTCACTGTTTAAGTTGGGAAATGTATGGGGACTCAGTCTAATTATTGAAACAAGATTGGAGGTGTGGTTTAGAGCAAATATTTTGGTTTTACTGGTGTGTATCATGCCTCACAAAAAAGCATCTCAGAAAAATCAAAGATCATGAATTTTTTGTTTGCTTGAAGTTGGAAAGAGCTTTTAAGTCCTCTCATAGAGTTTCGACATTGATCAGTCCATGTTTTGTGTGTATGGTTACACACTGGGAACAACATCCCAGTGGTGAAGTTAAGTGGAAGTAGCATCATGATTTGGGGACTATTGTGCTGCCTCTGGGTCTCCAAGTTTAACATGCAATCTCACAGGAAAGGTCCTGCATAGCTGTTCACCAGCAGAAGCCCCGTGGAATTGGGATTACACAGCAGGAAATTTACCCTAAACATCAAAGTAAATCTACTGCAGATTGACTTCAAACTAGGAAAAAAAATCCACCTTTTTGCAGCAGCTCAGTCTGAGCCCAGAGCTTGGCCCCGTGGAGAGGCTGTGGAATAACCTGCTGTTCACACCAGGCATCCGAAGAATATCTCTGAGCTAAAGCATTTCTGTAGAAAGAATGGTTAGAATTCGGTGCACTCTGAATGTTTAATGGGTTTGTTCGTTAAAAACACTAAAGATTATTATTCTTAGTGTGTTATTAGCTTGAGCATATTGTGCTGGTCTATACTTGTGACTTGGATACAGATCAGATTATATTTTATGACCACGTTGTGCAGAAAAACCATGAGATTCCTCAGGGTTCACATATTTTTCCTTGCCATTGTAGACGCAAAAAAAGAAGATTTGTATTTTTGCAACAAATACTATATACAAACAATAGTGAATTGCCCACTATGCGGCATCCATGCTTTATATTTTTCTTTTCACTGAATGTACAAACACAAGCAAACAACAGAAAAATATTAAATCCTTTCTTGATGATTGGTAGATTTGGTTTCCTCACATGTGCTGGAACTGAAGCCCATGTTGGGAGAGATGACTTGAATTCGTGCCCTGAACTGTTCGTCCAGTCTGTTTACATCATATGAACAATTTTGTCTGTGTCTTGGTAAATGTAGGCATTTTGCTGGAGCTGTTAAATTTCTGTTGCTTTATTGCCTTTCTTTACTGCCACCGGTTAGCACATACACAACACACACTAACCCTCTATTAGGTCAAAAATGTATGTTATAGAATTTTGGTGTAAAAAAAAGGGGAAAATCAGATTCTCTGACTCCTAGGGAAAATATCCAAGAGTATGTTTTCAGTCAACACCTGTCAATATTACTTTAAATATACATTTCTTAAAAAAGTTTTTCCAGTCTATTCTGATCTCATTTAGTTTTGCAGCCCTGTGAAAATAGTAAGGCTGAAATCTTTCGCCAACTTGAAAGTATCTCAGGAGAAGCTGCACAATACATGTATTGGCTTTTGCCAGAAGCCACATCCAAAGCAGATTTTCTGGTTGACACTCTAGCCTGGTGCACATTTGTGGCTGTTACCAGTGCATTCCCCCGATCACGCTGTGCTGCCTGCCTTTCTTGGCCCTCTGGCTGTTACCTCATGGAACGTTTGATACAGCTTGCTCATTTGGACCAAGACACACATTGCGAATAACAATAAAATGTGCTTCGCAATAGAGATAAAATGAATAAAAAGGAAAATGGTAAATTACAATAGTTAACTAAAGCCTATATTAATCTAGTTCTTTACTTACTGTGGGGTTTGGAAAAGAAATCTGCAGCCAACTGCTCCCACACCTGCACCGGACTGTTGCCCCACAGCTCACAATTCTTCTGTGCCAGTTAACATGCTGCTTTCTTGCTAGGATGTAATTGAGATTTTATTGATTCTGATCCTGCTCATCAATTTAGGCTCTGAATCAATTCTTTAGTGTTGCAGTGGCTCATTTACCTCTGTGTGGAGCTAGAAGGAAGTTTGTTCTGTGAAGTCAGTGACAGAAGCCATTTACTTTCAATAATACATTTCAAGCCTTGCCAAGATGTTGGTTATGATTTTTTTTAAACCAATACAAATATAATTGAAATTGACATGAAAATATAAGGCTATAGAGACACTACTGAAAATGTGCATCATAATGTTCATGCCCTCTTTCAGCTTTCTAGAGAAAAAGCAAGAAAATGAGAGAAAGCTATGACCTGCCTTCGACCTGGTCCCTTGTTGGTCTGAGGCATAGCTGCAGAGGAGAGAGGGAACATGACCAACGCTGCTCAGATTATAAAGAGATGAGGAGAAGTCAGAGGCAGTGGTGTCAGAGGAAAAGAGAGAAGGCGATAGGAAGCTAAGCTCAGTTTTGACAAAGTGAAGAGAGAGGTGCGTGTGTGTGTGTGTGTGTGTGTGTGTGTGTGTGTGTGTGAGAGCACTATGTAATGTCATCTTAATTGAAAAGTCTAATATGTAGT
This sequence comes from Scophthalmus maximus, assembly GCF_022379125.1. Classification (NCBI taxonomy): domain Eukaryota; kingdom Metazoa; phylum Chordata; class Actinopteri; order Pleuronectiformes; family Scophthalmidae; genus Scophthalmus; species Scophthalmus maximus. The sequence continues at coordinate 9,621,794 of NC_061533.1, read as the reverse complement.
AAAATAAAGGGTTAGGGTTACCTAACTGTCAACAAAACTATTGTGTGTTTGTGACACACACCTGGGGCTGAGCTTCAGGCTGATAGTAATCCCCCTAAGAAAGCTGGTTGTCAATTTTTTGGCAAGATTGCAAAACAGGCACTGTGTTGCACATTCATACCCGAGCACTTATCAGTGCACACGCTGAGATTTTGACTTGCTGTCAATTTTTTCTGCCTTAACCAAAACAGTTGTCATACCTGTGATGAGTTGCCATGTCTGAGAGCGCTGGGATGACAGCACGTCATCTTTGAACACACACACACACACACACACACACACACACATACACACACACACACACACACACACACACACACACACACACACACACACACAATGATAGAATTTGTTCAGTCTTTGTACTGTCAGACTCTGGCAACACTTTGGCATTTTGACATTGCCTTTTGTGGCTTGACCTTTAGTGTGGACTCACTCCCTCTCCTGGGTTACCAGTATGTGCTGTTTTTATTCATCATTTTGGCATCTGGTTCTCTTCACTACTTCATTTTTCCTTATTGCTAGTATTTGCCCCTATGGATGGATTTCTGTTTGCTCTGAGTCATAGAGTTTGGCATGTACACACAGGTAGGGGTTGAAGTTAGGATGCAAAAGAAGCAGCACATTGAACCTTTTCCACTAATCTTGGTTTCATGCCGTAATACCTCATTTCCTGATCATAAAAGTTGCATGTTTGTCTCCATTTTTCAGATGTCCCTCCTTGTGCTAGTTTAAGTGTAACACTATTTACTTATGCTTCTTTTACATCTGATCCCATTGGTGTTAACCAGGTGTTAACCATTTTAAGAACATAGACCGAGTCCCAGTAAGTATACTGACATTTGCTCGCAAAACCAAACTTGTAGAAGTAGGGCTATGTACCAACACTAGCTAAATTATTAAACACTACTATTGTTATACTCTAGCATTACGAGTTATCATAGACATTTTATCGTCCCGGTTTAGACATTCATGTAGAGATCTCTCTCTCTCTTGGAGCCTGTCTGGGGAGGACAATGGCCGCTCTCTGACTGCTGCAACGCGTGCGCTTGAGTTGATGCTCGTGAGGTTTCTTTCCTATCCTTATTCAAGACAGTGGTCTTACATTCTGAGAGCATCATTTTTTCATTTCAGAGGCATTCTCTCATTGAGGAGTGGTTGGGGTCTCAAGAACAACTCTTAAGAAAATGCGGGCACAACAGACAAAAGTTTTAAAATGCTTTTGGCAAATATTTATTGGAAATGTAATTTAGAAATCCATCAAACCAATTTGCAGTTGATAAAAAACAAGCTGTTTTGCTTATTGAATCAAGCAGCTCTTCCTTTGCTTTTAGGGTTCTCTGCCACACACGGACACACATGTTGGTCTTCCTGTCACTCTTAACCTCAAAACAAAGGCTTTAACAATAAACAACCATTTGTAGTTGTACTAATTGTTTTGAACCACAATTTCTACCATAAAAGACATTCGCACACATCCACAGGCACAAACTCATGCACACATCCACAGGCACACACACTAATCTTTGCCAACTCCAAGTCCTGAATCATGCTGTTGTTTAGTATCTTCTGGCCAGTGGCCCAGACTTGGGTCTCGGCTTGGGCCTTGGATACAAACAAGGGCAGATGCTGCGAGACACTTCCTGCCTGCCCAATGCAACTTTTGAAAAACCATCATTTCCCTCATAACATTCAGTTGCTCACATTTGGGACATGCAACGTGGGGCATTTTAATTCACATCACATACCACTTAGCCCTGGTGGCTTTTTGATCATTTTAGATTCTCATTTATCAGTTCACCTAGTTAGTCTTTAGACGCTGGTATCAGGCGTTGTCTTTTCCTCATTGGCATTCATTCAAATAAATACAAAAATTGTATACTCATTCTTAATAAACCCTTTCTACACCTGGTTGTCCTTTTTCTTGGTTTGTCCCTTGGTTCGTGTTTTTCAGTCTGTTTAATGTGTAAAGGATCCCAGGTCTCCTAATATTCTGTTGAGTAGTGCCTCTATCTTTGCCGGCAGTATACTCCGACTAGACTGAAATGTGCACGACCGGAGTGGTGTGGCCTAAATTAAACATAGTCTTGGAGTTAGACATGCATAACACTGCGACTGTGATATGGGTCTCTCCCTCGAAGCACAAATTATACTACAATATTCAGCATGCGCAAGTCACTGATAAAAAAAATTTCAGGTTGAGTCATAGGCAATGTCTGTGCCGACTTCATCAGTCGAATAGCTGGCCCAGTTGTTTCTAATGGAAATATTACTGTAACCACACTGTGGAGATGAGATTAGAGAGACAGCTGGTTTATTTTTCCAAAGTAATACATTCATATTTGATATGAAGTGAAGAAAAGTCTATTAAAGTATTTCCATGCAACAATAACTTATGCCTCTCCTCTCCAGGTACAAGTTGATTCGTCGACGAGTCATCTGGCTAATAGGACAGTGGATCTCTGTCAAGTTCAAATCTGACCTTCGACCCTTACTATATGAGGTGATCCTGAGCCTCATGCAGGATCCTGACTTGGTGGTAAGGCAGCTACACACACACACACACACACACACACACACACACACACACACACACACACACACACACACACACACACACACACACACACACACACACACACACAGTCAGCGACCACAATGAACCTTTTTCATCTGATTTCTCAACGTACTATTTTAGATTTTTCTTTTGTATTTCTTACGTATGGAAATGTCCTTAATATTTATCCGCTTACATTTTATTCAGTCAAAGCCTTGATAAAACCTTGATCCTTTTTTGGAAAAGTGATTGATTGATGAGTTGTTGTTTTTTTTAATTTTATGAACGAATGGAGGAAAAAAATGAGAGACTTTGTAGGAAGGTCCCCCCTGGGCAGTCCTCTTCTCAGCAGCCCTGGGCAGTTACTTTGGGCTAATAACACCAGGTTCCTGTGTAAATTTATTGAGAGAGACCAATAGTTGCACTTTCTATCGTCCATACAATCACCAGTCAAATCTTCATTGCAACAACACGATTGACCTGATGTGTCTCCTAACGCAGACACTTAGCTCATTGGGGGAGAGGCGGAATATGTGTCATACACCTGCCATCTTTGGCGTTACAGATCCTTCTATTCAGGATTCTTTAAGTCTCTATCTCTTATAATGTCTCAGATTATTTGGAATTCAATCCAAGATGATCTCACTATTAGCAATCCACCCTTATGAACGACTGGGTTCAATTTTCGTGCACGAATTTGTCTTTAACTTTATATTTCTAGTTCTAATTATAATCCATCCTTTGTGACAAACTTTTAGATGTGTGTTTGCATTTACAGTCCTTATTTGCAATAGTTGTGGTGCACATACAAGGTGATTATTACGTAATCAAGACTATGATATAATTAAGTTAATAATACACATAAGGCAATTCCCACGCAAACACCATGTTCTGATTATACAAATGCATAACCTCAGTACCATTGGTGCAGCTCTCTAAAGTTAATTGTAGCTCCCCAATTATGACGTGTAGGATGCAGCAACCGTTTTGGCTGCTTTAATGAAATGAAGGGTACAGAAGCACACATGATGACACTAATGTAGTACCCTACTTATGTAGTACCAGTTAATACACTGCCACCAGACCCAATGCCACCATTGGATATGGATGTTAAATAACATAGTGATCACATTTCTCTACATTTCATTGTTTCGCCTTCACAGTGAATGATTATAAGGCATCTAAAAGCTCGAATTAAAAATGAAACAGTCTCCTCTAAAACTATCTGAACAGCAAGACCAGTTCCTTTGTTTTTTTGTTGTACATAGTTCCTTTATTTTTACCCACCTAATAACGGGACATTCTGATACTAAGAGTCCGATGTCCTAAGTTGTTTTAACACATGTAGATGTAAATGGGAAAACAAAGTTACAATTTTGGTCTCCTGTCTCATATTGTTCTTTTGACCTAAAACCCAAATGTTTTCAGTGTATAACAGAGTCAAAGGAATTGGCCTTACAGTTTATAGATTTGCCAAACTTTTTGAAGGGACTGTTCATATAACCTGTTATCATCTTGTACTTGAATAATTATTAGGCACAATAAAATGTAGCCAATAATATTTATTTTAGCTCCATATCACTTATTTTATGCCCAAGTCAAGCCAAATGGATTTGGCGATTACTCAAAGAAATGTTGTTGCTTTCACAAATTATAGTTCAAATGTGAAACATTTGATTCAAGACAGTGTTTTTTATTTTAATTATTGTTATCTAATGCTGCACATTGGAAATCACATGAAGATTTATGTAGCAACTGATTGTTCTAGTTTCTTACTTACAAACAAGCTTTCTATTACATTACTGACCAGCTCACCAATCAAAGTGTGGCTCCTGATCAATAATGTCTAGGCCAATTAGAGCCTCTTGGGTAGGATGAAATATTGATCATAAACCTTTAATGGACTAATAGGAAAACTGCCCCCTACCAATCAATCCAACTGGTTAGCAATATTCCTGTTGCTTTTTTTGTCGTCCTTGTTTAAATGGAAAGTGAATCACTCACTGTAATGGTTACATTTATTTGATATTTCAGTTTCTGCACTCAAATGAAAAAGAGTAATCAACAATGGAGATGTATAGATTTGCTCCTGTGGTCATGTTTCATCTTGGCCACTTAGGTTCACCACAGCTTTCCTTTTTTTCTTTTCTTACGAGGCCTTTTTTTAAAATGCGAGAAATAGGAGGAATCTATATTAGAGATGGAGTAGGATGGCTGAAGTAATGAGCTCTCTATTAATGTATCCCTATTGGAAAAACTGTCAGGTAGAGTTCTTGTATATGCTCATCAAAATGGACCTTTAACTGCAGTAGTAGTAGTAGTAGTAGTAACTATGTTTTTTGCCTGTTCAAAATGTGCCTGTTGTGGGCAACCCGATGGGTAAATCCGCCTTCTGCAGCAGGTTCCCTTTGCTCTCTTTTCCCATTTCCTGTCTGTCCTTCGAGAAAGCTATTAAACTAGTGATTAGTTAAATTTATAAAAAGAGTATAATAACCCGAACCATACGATAACCCTTAACTTCCTTAGGAGCCCCTTAACTTTGATGGACCGGTACATTCTGTTAAGCGTATAACAGATTGCAGATGCAATCCATTCCACTTAATTTAATTTGGTATTTTCTTCCCCTTACTGTAGTCGAGGGTAAAGGACAGAGGCTGTCGCACCTTTTACAAATCGCTAAGCCCTACAAGGCAAATTGTGATTAGTGAATATGAGCTATATAAATAAAATTAGATTAATTTTTTTCTGATTTACAACTAATCTAACATACTTATTTAATTTCAGTTTGCTATCAAAGATAACAGCTAATATATTGTCTTGTTTGAGTGCAGATAGCTATGATAAATGTTACATCGCACATGTTGTATATAGTACAAAGAAATGCATGCATACACAGACAGTTCACTGGCATATATCATTCATAAACTGAATGGCCAATCACAGACGCTTGTTGCTTGTAGCCGGCTATTGTGCCAGTTTTGTTTCTCTCCTCGTTACCTCCAATACATTCTCCTCTGCTCTCTTAACAGCTGCATTCTTGTTTCGTGTTTACTCACAGACTCTTAAGTGACAGCCACAAATAACCTTGATGGCAAGTTTAACTTTTTTTTTAGGCCATTTGCATTCCCAGTAGGGGGTAATGATGATTTTCTAGAATTTGCTGTTAAGCCTGCTTTGATGACATCAAGCTGTGACGTTTTAGTCAACAATTTGTCCCATTTCTGCTCACCTCCCCTTGAAGGCTCTGAGGCATTATAAATATGGATTTGTGCCTAATAATTATAATCCTATCATGCTTTGGGTTACTATAAAGAGAATGCACTATCCTGGCTAACATGACAGGAGTGAATCGTACTGGACTTTTCCTCAGATCAAAATTTGTTTCAGACACACAATTGTCAGATGTCTGTTTTCCTTATCGTCAGTGTCTTACAATCAGTGTAAAATTATTGATTTTGTTGTTAATTCCACAAACATTATTAAATATTTCTTTCTTTTCATGAAGTGGCTTATGAGATGGCTTTCTCTTCCCAGAGATTTTAGTGCCATCTGCAGCTACAATTAGTTCAAATTATTGTTTGATAATTTTTCACAGTTTTTGATGCTTTTTGAATTTTGGTGTGTGTATGAGGCCATAATGACGATCTCTTGGGCCGTTTCAGCTGATGCCATCCATATAAAACTTATGGTACTATTTAAAATTTAACTTGTATGCCATAAATGTACTAACTGCCATTTTTCATACTACTGGAGCACTTGATGAATTATTTCCCTGAGGGAAGAGAGCATTTATTTCACATGAATGGAGTTGAACTGAACGTAGCTTCGTACACCAGTTAACAATCTTCTGTCTTTCAAGGGTTTTGTGATCTGATTTTGCTTTTCACTGAGTGGTTGCCAAGTTGAACTTTCATTCACTTTCAAATTCAGTTTGGACCCACTTTATTGTATGTCTGTGTCTTTATGGAGACCCATCTGTTTTTCATCAAGCAATCTATCATCTTCTATATTTAAAAAAAAAATTTTTTAATAGTTTTTACGATAAACATTGAACAGTTTCAGTCACATCAACTATAAGGATTCATACTCTTATTTTTATAATGAGGGGTTGTGTTACAAGAATAACAAGTTGGGAATAAATATGATCAAAAAGCATGTTTTCTGGTGCCAGCCCTGCATTCATCACATAGCACCAACCACCATTATGTCCATTTAATTTGACTGCTATAACAAGGACACAACAACAACAATGAGTTATCCAAATACATAATATAATATCTAATATAATACACTAAATAGTGTGTTGGATGCTAAAACAAAACTTTAAAGAGCTCCCTGGGAATATCTGGACTAAATTGATAATGTTGCTCTGTCTGGAAATGCACCTGCTAACTTTTTTGACTAAAGATGGCAAAGACATTCCACAGATTGGATAGTGTTGATGACGTTTGTAAGGAAAACTATGCAGGACACTTCCACTTATGCGTCCACTCACGCCCTTTGTACTTAAATTGTGTTGTGAAACTTGTGTGAGCACTTGTTCTGACTGTAATTAAGTCATCATTCCCTCACCCTCTTCTTCACACCGTTTCTTCCTTATATTTCCTTTCCTTCATCTGATCAGTTTCTCCCTGATGGACATTTCCACCTCCATGGTTACAACGCTAGTCCATAAGATCGGAGGGGCCGCTTCTTTTTATTGCAGCAGACAGCCTGCATTTATCTAACTCACTGCAGGCTCAAACTTTGAGTGTTCAGTTATGAAAAGCTTTTGTTATAGTGAGAGCTGGTTGCCATGGTCTTTCAGATGCTGCTATTAAAGGACAATGTAATAATAGTTTTTGTGTTTGGTTGTATTGCTGCACATGCAGCTGTGGCAATCATCTGTTCCTGTTAATCTATTTTCTTTACTCTGTTTTCTTTAGCCTTGTTCAATACAAACACAGCGATACTTCTCTGTAAGCAGCTTTGATTAGCCAACAATACAGACTACACCAGTAGGGGGCAAATGTGTGAAGCGTCATTTGCAAAATCCTTTCAGAATTAATGTATGTTTATCTTTTTTCACATAGGTGCGGATTGAGACGGCTACAACCTTAAAGCTCAATATCCTTTACATACTTATTATTTCTTTATGATAAGGCATCATTTTTGTGACAAATGAATTGATAATTTTTACGATGCTTGTTATTGAAGCCTCGCTGCATCTTTAAACATGAAAGCTCGATCAGTCCTTACCTGTGGTACAAATAAATAAAAGTTTTGATGTGCGGTGGTGAGCTGCTTTCACGTCCATCCTTAACTCATGCCCACCTGTCGATGACTTTGAGTTCCGGACAGAACAATTCCTCCCAGTGAGTACATGAATCACCTCTGTTGACATGATGCTTTGAAGCTGAAATAAAAAATTCATATTAATCTATGCGGCGGGGGCAGCCTTCCTTAGCTGTCCATTTTTTTTATCTTTTTCAAAAAAGAAATTAAACTCTACTATCTCTCTGTTTAGTACCTGGAGTCTATCTTTGGGCTGCTCTTCCAGTTGCTGCAGCAGGTGACGGAGTGCGACACAAAAATGCAGGTGCTCCACGTCATCTCCTGTGTCATCGAGAGAGTAAACATCCAGGTGAGTGTGTAGCGTTGGTCACATTGCTTTCCCCAGAGCTTGTAAAGTAAACCTGAGTCAAACTCTGAAATGTCCTTTGGAGGAGACCTTGCGTTTGACAGCTGGGGAGATATATTCTGCTGCTGCTTTGTGAAGAATAGCACTGCACAAATTGTAGTCATTGACCTTAACTCTGCAGGGGACATGTGAAGCTGTTAAAAAACAGTATAACTCTGATACAAAACATCTGTCAGCCTGTACTAGCCGCAGTCCACCAAGGTAAAGCAACCAGCTGTCCTCAAAGATAGCTCCACATTAATGGTTTTACACATCCTGAGACACTGGGATTTGTGAAGTCCAATTATTGACTCTTTGTAAATCATAAGGCCCCAGGCAGTTCTTGCTCTGATGTCTGCTCTCATTTACCATGATGATACAGTCTCCCCTCTGCCACTGCAGTGCTTTTGTGGCCATATGGATTTTATTAATTTTTTTCCCCCTCAGGATCCAGTAAATGGTTCTAATCCACTTAACTGCCAACCCCTTAAAAAAAGTGACCTTCCTCTCGACCCCACAGGCTCTTTTGAGATCCATTTTAAGCACCTTTCCTTAAACGATCTCTTGACTTAAATCGGTCACAGAAATGGCTTTCATCCTAGTGAGCTGTCAGTCTGGTTAAGTCCTCCCCAGTCACTGGCCCTGGCTAAACTTCTAGAGTCAGTGGAAGTCCCATTAATATTCTAACCCTTCTCACAGGGGATTTTGAACCCACAAAGAGTGGCAGAAGCAAAGAACGCTACGCTATGAAATCACAAGTGCGGCTCGAGTTGAAATGAAAACGATGACAGATATGATGAGATTTAGCTCCTTTTTCTGCTGTCAGTCTCACAAATGTCATACTAGGCTGCTTTGTGAGACTCATTTTCACCTTTTATTTTTCTCCTCGAGTCTGTCTCATGTTTCATTTCTAGTGTTCCCTCTACTGGCCTCCTCCTTTAAAAATCCCAGTGAGGGGTCTGCAGCTCGGCCACATAGTCCCTACAGGGAATATGAAGTTTAGCACAAGTCAGCACAAGAAACTGAGAGAAAATGTTTTTTGAAGTCTGTAATTCAGTACCATACTCGGATGTCTTAGAGTTGGCTGCACCTAAATTACACAGTGTTCCATCATAGGAGGGAGAGTGATGGCATCCGCCTTGTGTCTGACCATCGAGACTTGTCTAGGGTGGTTTTAATCAAAAAAAAACGTTGAAAAAATGATTACATAAAAAAAAATAAAGAACTCACTTGTAGGCACATCTAGACTGATATTTCGTTTCACTTCGTTTGGTCGTATCTATTCTGTCTACATGGGCAGCAGTTAAATAAAAAAGTTTCATATATACAAACAAGCAGGAACAGATCACACAACTAAAACAAAGAACAGACACAGAAACATATTGGAGTCAATGGCAAAAATTGGATTGGATTGGAAAGTAAAAAGCACTTGTTAAAAACAATGAGGGTAACCATTCAAGGTTTAGAATTTCTTGCAGTTCAGTTAGTTGAGACCATGAGGATAATTTTTTCTGATGATCGAGTATTGTAGCCACTGTGTTATCAACACACTATATGAGTTTTGTGGTAGTTTGCCCAGTAAAACATATACCAGGCTTATGTGTGAAGTTGGTTTATAGTCAGAAGAGTCTGAACTTGATGACGGTTTCGTTAAACGCCGTTGCCATTTGATTTTCTTTTGCTTCAGATCCGGCCTTATGTAGGTTGCCTGGTCCAGTACCTGCCCCTGCTCTGGAAGCAATCTGAAGAACACAACATGCTCCGATGTGCCATTCTCACTACACTTGTCCACCTGGTACAGGTATGGTGCATCTTCAGCCTCTGATTTTTGTTTCCATTTATTATTATTAATTCATCAATTGTTAATTTAGTTTCTTTTCACATTGTCGCCTTTACTTGACAGCTGTAGTAGAAGGGGGGTGACAACAGATGCAACACAGGCTGGGAGGCAAACCGTAGATTGCGGTTATGAGGGATCTGCCTTAACCATTAGGCGACTGCACCACACACGTTAAAGATGACGCATATGTTCAGTGTTTGTGCATGAAAACATTATTATCAGCCAACCAGCACTCAGCAAATTTGCACACTTAACACCTGTTCCACATGCTGGCTGAAATAGAATAACAAGACAACATGAGACATCATTGTGTGACAATAAACACCAATAAAAGTGTCACGCCCAGGAAAAAGCACTGTTTTACCTCTAGGATAGGTGTTTGGTAGACTTGTCATTCCCTGATAGAAGTTTACTAGAGGAAAACAGATTTAAGTGTGCAGATGCTCCTTTGATTGAGATAGGAGTTTTCTGCCTGAATGAGCCTCTTTCCCAAATGCACTGCACTCACGATTTGGAGCCACCGCATAGATTTGGCCGGCTCACTTTGGTTTCGCAGCGAGCCAGCTCTCGTGTCTCATCCATGATCACAAGAGAGGGGAGCCCATTAACAAAATTATTGGAATTAAAATAAGCGACACATTAACAAAGAATGTGTTGCCAAGAATAAAACTGAGGATTAACTTAATTAATTGTTGTCTGGGTTTGATAGCTCCTTTCATTTCAAGTGTTCATTGTTCAATTGTAGCGGCATCACCAGGTTCTGCGGTGTGACAGGTGGTACTGTTCAGGGAATCTGGCAGCAAGTGTTGTTTTACTTTTCTGGCCACATGTTGCTGAGGCCTAGTTCCAAATTGCCTGTGAGGGAGACCTGGGTTTAGGTTAATTTCCCCAAAACGGCTGGATTTCTGTGATTCCAATTATTTTTTTGTTTTAATTTTTTTACTTTTCCCTCACCTGCCATAAATTTCAACTTGGCTGGATAAACAACCTGCGGAGGCTCTGTCTGACTTTCCTGCTTTATTATTCTCGGAATCACTTGTTCATGCACTTATAAATGGTTGATATTTGTCAGGCGCCGTGTGAAGATTCAGTCGTTTCTGTGGGCAAACTTGTATGATATTTTATTTTCAGAAGTAAGGTTGGTTTTCTTGATTCGTTTGCCTCAATATCAATCAGGTTTATCGCTAACGGAAGAAAATAGTCTGAGACAGATGCTCCCGTCCTTACAGCACTGTAGCAGCCTGAAGAAAGATTTGGACCCCTGTGTGGCTGCCACTGCATTACTTCACAGTCGGAGTTAAAAGGCTCAGTGATAGACCCAGTCCCTTTGAGAGAGTTAACACAAGTACACATATGGAAAACTGCATGAGGCACCGAGAGCGAACAGCTGAAGGGACTTGGACTAGTCAACTGTGTTGCTGCATACTAATTATATCTAATAAATACTATTATGCTGATGTTACAGAAATAAAATAAAAACGTAAGGTTGGTTTTACCTCTAGTTTCAGATTAGTTCTATTTTCTGACCCTGTGCATATAGTGGTCCAAAAAGAGTTGGAATAAAGGATGCAAAAGTTCGAAGGATGCCGTCAAAAATAAATAAACCAAAACTTAACTGGTTCTTTTGTTATGGTTCTACTAAAAACTAGTTTTTCTGATCCATTTTCCCCTTCCTATTCCAATACCTGCACTTTATGTATCGGCCGATATAGAGTACCGCTCTGATACCATTGAATTAAAAAACAAAACAAACTTATATAACATATTTTAACAGCTGTATGCTAGGAACACTGTAAGGAAGTGATGAGATGAGACTGCAGGGAACAGCGGGGCACTGACTTACTCATGGCAAGGTGGAGATGAGACCCTGTCGAATGTTTTTGACTATTTGACTTTGACTCAGGCAGCATTGAGTCTGCTCTCAAGCTCATGAGATCCAGCTTGTTGGCTTGGTTTTTTTTCTCTTCAAAAATGCATTTTGCCTGCAAGAGACTGGCTGCTTTTTTGCTTCTGATTGGGAAACCGGGTCGCGCCAAGGGGGAATTGAGCTTAGCTCTCTCTCTTTCACTCCCACACAGATGCAGGCGGGAGCATATTTAGGCCAAATTAATGTCATGCCATCTTTGAAACAATATTGGCAGTTCACAGACCCAACTCTGGATCCACTGTGCCTTCAGACAGATTAATTCCTTCAGTACTACCACACACACACATCCAGCACCTCTCCTCGTCACTCTCTCCCACATTCTCTCTTGTGACTGTTTTCTGCGAATATACAAAGTGGATAAGTAAAACTCAAAGTGATGGGGTGCTTGGATAGCGCACGGTGTCAGACAGTGGTTACGTTTTCATCAACAGACAAGAGTTTGTGGGTGTGTGGCTGAAGAAGATGGAAGTGATGTTTCAAGGGGAAAGACTTTTTCAGAGGGCATAATTCATAAGCTGGGCTAAACATGACTGTCGGTGCTGCAGTTGGCATCTTGGGTGTTTTTTTTCTCTTGTGTTTGCATAAACTGCACTGACAGTTTTGCTCAAGGGTAGGTTATCCTTTGCCTCTTATTAAGCACACACAAAACTTATTGGTCATGGGAACTCAATCGTTGTGGTTGATCCAAAAATAATTATAAAAATGAATTACAGAACAAACCTCAAGATTGGAACATGCGTAATAGTTGAACTAATATACAAAGAGAAGTAGCAATCTGGGGGATGACATTGGGCGAGAGGTGGCGGACACCCTTGGCGGCTCGCCAGATTTATCACAGTGCTGGCACACAGAGACAAACAACCGTTCATGCCCACAGTCACACCTACAGGCAACGTAGTCACCAGTTTACCTAACCTGCACGACGGAAGAAACCCATGCAGGCACATGGAGAACACCACATGGAAAGCCCTCGACCTCGTCTGCATATTCTAAAAAGAACCATCTTGTTGTGAGGCAACAGTGTGTTCTGTCTGTCTTTCTACACATGTTCTATAAAATGTACATTTAGATATATATATACACTGTGTTTATATATATAATCAACATTTTTAATCATTGTTTAAATTTAGATGGAAAAAACACAAAAGTTTTTCCAAATAACATCCAAATGGCTTGAAGAATGCATCTTCTCTTTTCTAGCTGGTTTCTGAGGAAAATAATAGCGCATACAATCTTTACTCGTGTGATAATGATAAAAGTAACAATAACAGTAATAATAATAAAATGGATAACAAGCAATAATAACACATCATGATTACTTCAGTTCACTGACGCATATTAAGGCTACAGCCACTGTTATCTACTGTTATCTACTGTACTGTTTGTCCAGATATATATGGTTATTCCATCAAACCGACTTTGAATAATCAGTTAAAGTGGTGAGATTAAGTTGTGGTGGAGGTAACTACATTTTGTCTTTCAACTTCAATGTAAGAAACGTTTAGTAAAATCCTTGACTACGCGCTTTCAAAACTTTTTTGGCTCAAGTCTTCAGCTGTGTTCCCTGCAGCACTCTCCTCCATGACTTTTAAAGTCATGTGGTACTGTACGGGTCAAGGTGACACTCATTGTTCAGCTGCTCCTTCTCTATCTCACAGTGCAGGCACACAGTCACGTGCTGTCACGTTCATGTGTAACACAGTGGTTTGTGCATCAGACTCTTCAGAGCATTTTTTCCCTCCAAGGAAACTTCTATAATATGCTTCTTAAGCCCCATGTCACCTGAAATGCCATTAAAATGTGTATGACCAATAAGTGGAGAGTCAGTTAGTTTCCGAGCCCTTTTCCTCAATCCATATGATGTAAATGGGCCCCTCACCACAGGCCATACAATGAACATAAAAAACTGTTCCACTCTGCACAGATGATCATTAAGTTAAAACTTTTTTTCTGTATCTCTGTCAAGTTTCCGCATCTCTTTGTTTTCACAGGGCCTCGGAGCAGAGAGTAAGAACCTGTACCCTTTCCTCCTGCCTGTCATCCAGCTGAGCACCGATGTTTCCCAGCCGCCACATGTGTATTTGCTGGAGGATGGACTGGAGCTTTGGTATGGACACACGTGCACAGAGATAAAGAAAGGCAGAAGGCAGACATTTACCAAGCACTAAGCCCTCAACACTGCTATGGATATTTTGCAACACAGACATTTTCCTGTGTTTTGTGCCTCTCATCCACACAAAAAAATTGGTTGATAGTTGACGCACCAAAGACAACTGCAGAGCTTCCAAAAGCATGTAATTTTCCAGCAAGCATGGACATTAGAATTTTTTTTTTTTCCAACTATGAACCAATGTCCATATCTGGGAACCAGTTTTGCTCCAAATATGCATGTGATTAACTCATGACAATAACCCATACAAGATATTTCAATCAAACTTCAGGATGCTCTTCTATGTAATCCAAGAAGTCCCACATGAGAATATTCTGAAGAGTGAGATTAAAACTGGTTTATTAAAAAGGACTTGAAGTAATGCACGCCACGCCGGTAACACAAACTCTGACTGATGTGGTGGTGATAAAGAGGTAATTCACTTTTTAAATTAGATTATGGCAGCTGCTTTGATGCTTTTCAAATTGTCTGCTGTATTATATAATGTTTTTGCATTTTCCCTCAATTATAGGCCTAATTATGTTGAAATCCTCTATGATGATAGAAATTTGTTTCTAACTAATGGAAACTTAACTTTGATATTGGCTGATTAACGTGGGAGCTAAGTGCAAACACTTTGACACACTGGCAACTTTTATGAAGCGGCTCATAATTTATGTGGCTCTCAGTCTTGCCTTTATGTTGTTGTGTTGGGCACATGTCATATCAAAGCTATCTCAAGAATCTCTTGTAAAATAGTCAACAACAAAAAAAGGGTTGTCAGTAGAATAGGATTTGCTAGGTTTACCTTTTGTTCCGTTCCAATCATCTCTTTCTCTTTTTAACTCCCCTCTTAATCTCTCTTTGTCTGTCTATCCCAGAGGAGAGCTACACTGCTCAGCATGCTCTGTGTGCTTGTAGCACAAAGCCACAGTCTTATATCTCTTTCCAATCTTTCATCCTGCCTGATAAACAGCCATGTCCTAAATATTGGCTTTCTTTGTTTACAAAGTCAATGTCATTTTCTCTTCCTTTTTATCAGCTGGTTTTGCTCTTTCTGTGTTTCTCCCAGTATCTTTACATCTTGCCCCCCCCCCCCCCATTAATCTGTGGAGAATGCATCAAATCAGTTATTCATGCGTCATTTTCAGAATTAGTTGCAGGTGAAAACCCACCAGCATTGCCTCATGATGAGGAGAAATGAGGAGAAAGGCCCGGTAAATTCATGTCATCACCATGTTTTGATTTAGATGTAAAGACTTTTTTTTTCTTTCTCGTCTTAATTTATATAAATTTTCTTTTTAATCAAGTTTATCTTCACAATGAGCAAACCACTGATGTTTTCCCTCTTACTCCTTCCTTTTCTGTTTTTCTTTTACACCACTTATCCATTTGTATTGGTTTTTTTTCCACTTTTGTGTTGCCCATGTTCTCCTCTTGTTTCTGTCTCTGTAATATTTTGTGTTATATTTATATCTTCCCATTTTCCTTTGCCACATCTAATCTATTCCTTTTGCACTCTTCTCTCACAAATTCTCCCATTTTCGGTTTTATTCCTCATTTGCTCTCTCTCTCTCCTCTGTTTGCAACCATGCAGGTTTGTGACTTTGGAGAACAGCCCGGCTGTCACGCCAGAACTACTCAGAATTTTCCAGAACATGTCGGCTTTGTTGGGTGAGCTCGGTGAAATTTCTTTGTTTGCTGGAATACCCGGCAGTATTTGTGTGTGTCTTTGTACTTGTGTGTGTGTGTGTGTTTGTGTGCAAATGAGTTTGCATTTGTTTCCTCTCGAGTAACTTCATGGCATTTTGCATTACCTTATACATTGAATTAATGCTTGGAAGACAGGGTGTCACAATAACATCAAAAGTAAGGCATCCATTTTAGCATTTTGGAAAGTTTGATTTACATGAGTACAAATATTGGCTGTGTGTGTGTGTGACACCGAAAACATTACACATTAAAACAGCCTGAGATGGAAAAAAAAAAAAGCTGGTCAATCTAAATGATCAAATACTTTTGAATCACAGACCATGAAAATGAGGAAAAAAGTTGATGCAATCCACGGACATGGGCTTACTTTTCATAATTGTATCACTTCACAGCCCTCACAGCTTGCAAAGGCCACAGTTGTGGATTTGCAGTTGCCTCAAGGAGACAGAGTTATTTTTTGGGGGGGAGGGTCTATAGGTAGCTGTATGTGGTGGCAGATTGAATAGAAATGGCTGGATGATTCATCATGGCCTGGAGCACTGGGACACCTCGCTTGCTGTTGTGTGTGTGTGTGTGTGTGTGTGTGTGTGTGTGTGTGTGTGTGTGTGTGTGTGTGTGTGTGTGTGTGTGTGTGTGTGTGTGTGTGTGTGTGTGTGTGTGTGTGTGTGTGTGTGTGTGTGTGTGTGTGTGTGTGTGTGTGTGTGTGTGTGTGTGTGTGTGTAACAGTATTGATTTGGTGCTTCTGCACATAACGAGTGAGTCAGACTAATATGAACACAAGTGTAGCCTTATTGGCTTACTGGAGCATTTGATCATTTATGGCGTGTATGGGGAATCCGTGGGACACCGAAGAGCAAAGAACTCAAAGAATACAGTCACAGATGGATGAAATGGAGGAGGTAGGAATTAAAGAGTATAAAGAGAAGGGAGCAATTGGTAAAACAACAAGGAGGTGGTAGATGAAAATGAAGGATTTAAGAAGTGATGGCAGGGACAACTGATGAAGAAGTGACACAAAATGGAAGGTGATTTTCTGGAGGTTAGCTCTAAAGAACTTGGACGTGAATGACTGGGAAGATAAGAGAGCCCCCTTTTCACTGTTAACTAATGCTGAAGGAACAAAGGTAAACTAAGGCAATGAACCAAAGCAGCACCTTTTCCATTGGTCAAAAAAACCTACTAACATCTGGCTTTTGTCTAGTGGGAATAGTTAATCAAATGACTGTAGACAGGTTTTTATCGGCTCCGGCTCCGATCAGCAGTTATAGAAACATTAACACCGGTTGAACCCTCTAGTTTCTTGTCCTTCCTTATTTTGGCGTGTCTACAGGCACTGATGACCACTGATGGTCACTGGTCTCCATGGTGCTTTCTTCTGTTGACACGTTGGTTTTAGGTGCCTTTGTGACATCGATCATGAGTCACTGGGGAAAAAACCCTCCCCTACAGGCGATTGAAAGGAGTCAATCGCCTTATTTTTTTTAGCGGGTTTACCTGCATTTAAAAAACCCACAGAGACTCGCTACTGTTTAAAGGAGGTAATAGAAGTCTGATTGTTGCACTGGGATAATGTCAGTCCTTATTGCCTCAGCATGATTGATGAAGATCTGTCAAGTAATTTGTGCCTGCTGATCAGCTGCCAAATTACTGGTGGCTTTCATTGTGGCTTGAAGGATGGATACCAATAATCAACTTTGGACCATCCAAGATTGTCTCCTCAACTGTTGTTTCCAAGGTCAGGAATGCTTTGAAATGAGAGTTCTGACCTCCTTTTAATCTCCATCTCTGTTCTAAACATTTGCACATTGAATAGATCCAAACCTCTGTTCTCTCATCCAAAGAAACTCTGTAGGAGTGCGGTGGCATACTTTTTGTGTTTTTCACTGTGATGATATTGTTTCTTTTAAATTCTTAACAAAATCCTTCTAATCAGTAAATTTGGTTTGCCCCTTTGACTTACAAATAAATATAGGGACATTTTACTTAAAACATGTATACATTTATTCACATATACTGATGCTTAATGTTAATTGTGAAAATCATATTGGATTATTTTTATTTTTTTTGTCAAACTTTGGTCAGTCATCATCTTTGGCTGGTTTTCACCAAAACATCCGTTGGTTCATTTATTTAGCCCGTGGAGAGCAGAGGAGGGATGTGGGCTGTTGAGAGAGTCTGGCTCGGTGTGGTGTCACCGCTTGCCAGGTATGTGGCCTGGCCTCCCTGATAAAGAGCCTCGCTCCATCATTGCTAAACTGGAGCAGCAAATTCCCTAATTAGAATGTCAGGAGCTTTGCCTTGGCTAAATTGTGAGACTAGCACCCTGCTCTGTATCACTGCCACCGTCGCTCTCTGAACTAGGGCACATTTCAGCTCTTTGTGGTGCGCTGATCAGTGATGATGGAGAGTGAGCAGGTAAGTTTTTTGGGGGGCAATATACTTATTAGTGTGAGCTTAAGTGATAGCTCTCAGGTGTTTGTTAATTTCCATGCTTTTTTTATTTTACAATAAGCGTTAGTTTAGTCTTCTAAACTTCTTAACTAACAGTTAAGTCTCTGCAACAGGTGAATGAATTAGAATAGAAAGAAGGAACACAACCTTGCTGAAGTGGCTGTACAGTAATAATTTTGGCAGTGCAAAACATCGCTTGATGAGCACATTATCAATTAGCAACTGCTGCATCCAAAGATGTGTCAGACCATCCACACAAGATCAATGATATTGTATTGAAAGGGGTTTCAGCCTCATCTTTTTCATGTGAAAACTCTGTGAGGGATTGTCCAACACGCCTCAGAATGTGGACTCCCAGTTCACGGCCCGGCTAATGTTCTCCATGGATCAATCTGGACATCCTCTTGAGAGGGAAACCTCTATACGGGCTTCTCAACTAGAAGCACTGACTTTATTTGCAGCTCTCAGAAAAGTTGGTAGTTTGATCTGCGCTCACGGCACATAAACACTGTTTGGCAGTTGATTTATTGTAAATCTGTGTTCAACTTTTTTTATAAGTTCAATATTATATTGCTCCTATACCTTTATCCTTCTTTGCAGTCCGTATCAGCCCAGATTATTTTACCCTGTTCAACATCCAGAGATGTTTCAGATCTTTACTTGACACATTGATGGACATTTTCTGTTTTTTCTCATCATTGCTTTTGTCTCATACGTTGGGGTTCTACCTAGTAAAGTTGATTTTTGCCACATCATTCAATCCCCTGCCGAGCTCTTCTTGCTCCTGTCAAACATGATTACTCATCCAAGACTCACTGGAACACCAAAGGGAGTAAGCTTGTCATCTTGGAACTGTAGCCGAGGCTTCTGTTGGCCATGTTGCTTCTCATGTTTTTCCTTTGTGTATAGTAAAACCTGGCAAAGTAAGATCTATGGTCTCTGTGGGACTGCGGCGGTACTGTTTTACTTTAAAAAAAAAGTCTTACAGAAGTGCAGCACGCTGTCATCAGCACTCCACGATAAAACACGTTTTACCTATTCTTAATTTTCTTAAATTAAAAAGATTTTTGTTTAGGCATTTTATTGCTTTTTAAAACTCCAAACTAGAGCTCAACTCAACTCAAACTTTGTGTGGCTGGCTGGCTTCAATGACATTGGCAACCCAATCACGAAAAATTGGTTTTGGAAGATAACCAGAATTTTTTAACAGTGTCCCCAACAACCATTAGAGGCACTTCAGAGGCCGTTATCACAGTCAGATGTGAGGCTCATTTTCCTGTTAATGTTGATAACCGAAGCGGATTGTGCAGCATATGCCCAGGGCTATGAAGGATGTACAGACTACAGCTTAATCAGTGCTTTAGCAGCTGTTTTTGTGACTATTTGGTGTGTGCTTGCTTGCTTGCTCTGGCTTTGTGAAAATTGAATTGCATTTATAGCATTGATTTGTCAAAACAGTCTCTTCTGTTTTAGACTAAATCTTCACTAGGTGTTTTTCTAATATTTATTTTATATTATTATTTGGTAATTGGTTTCCAATATTATATATATATATATATATATATATATATATTTTTGCTTCCATGCAAATGCTGCTGATAAATCAGACAAATTGAATAACTTTCTGGACAAAGTGTAGCTGCTCCCTGTAGAAGAGAGTCGCCAGTGTTGCCCCTCAAGTGAGAGGGGCATCCCTCAACTATGTTCAATAATCGGCTGAGAAGTGGAGCAGCAGTGTCACCCAGACGGAGGCTGTGCACTATGTGTACAAAGTAAGAAAGGATAATCCTTCGCTCGGAACTTTTTCTCACTGATCATTGTGCATGTAAATATAGCCAAAATCACAGCACAACTGTTGTATTTCATTTATTTTTGTAAGGCGACGTTGCAGTTATAAGGTTAAGGGAAGTGACCTTTGTGTAACCTGCAGTATTACAACTCTAGGATCACAGCTTTTTTAAAATTGTATTGTTACAGTTTATATATGCAGAAGTTGAGTTGAGTCTCAGTAAACCCACCTTCCTCTTGATCCTGTTTTATTGCTATCACAGAAAAAGCATGGCAATGCATTGTGGACATGGACGTGAATTTACCTCCAATAACCAGATGCAGTGTTGTTTTGTCAGGCTGTTTGTATTCATACATGGACACTCTGGGTGCCTTGGGTACATTCGCAATAGTGAAGGCGCGAGATAATGAAAGTCTTATGAAGTCCGAGGCTCAGTGCTCTGAGCTGCCTGACCTACCTTCAGCACAGAATGAGAATTCAATTCATTCCCCCCCCCCCCCCCCCCCCCCCATATGAATAGTTGTACCTCTCCCTCCTCTTGTATTGATATTCATACAAAACTCCTTCAGAGGATATTGCCCCAGTCTGTGCACAGCTTATCAGCAAGGCAAGTATTGACAGTCCATGTGGTGGTAACGAGAAAGCTGTTGGCATGTATTTACCTCAGGTTTTTGCCTTTGTACTAAAAACAAATGAAGCACATGTGACTCTACTTGCAGATAAAATATTAAGTCGCTTTGAGTGTAATCATATTGCCTCATTCCAATGCGATAAAATACGTTTCCACAGGCACGGAGAAGAGAACCATTTTTTTTTTTAGTCACACTCGGCTTCCGGTTGGTTATATTGACATGAATAGAAATCAGATGGGCGAACCTGGAGGCCACCCGAGCGAAGGTCCGTCTGGGAGGCTGTTGAGCTTTATCCGAGCTTTCCACGAGACACAGAGCTGTAGAAATTCATCCTCCATTTTGTTGGCTTCACATCTTTCTTTTTTTTTTAAATGTATGCCACAGCAGATCAGATCCACATTTGCCCTCTGCGACAACTACAAACTCCAGTGCGTGTCCTCCACTTCTCATCCGACAAGTTGGCCAGGTTGGGCCATTCCTCTCTCCCTTGCAGCTCCTGCCTATCTTTGTAGCTGCTTTGGTTTTAAAATCATCAATTGTCTCTCTTGATCTATTATCCCCAAGCTTGCCTGCAAACTCCATGCGTTTAGTGTAATGTTGCACCATACTACAGTATGTTTGTAGGCTGATGTGCTGACTAAATAGGCCCCCTGTGTACCTGTGCTGAAAACAGATGGCAGCGTACATTACCTTTATTACCTCACTGTAGCTGGCAGATGGCTCGGCCAAACATCAACATTAATATCACCTGTATATACCTGCATAGTCAGATGGGACCTCATCTGCTACTACTAAGACAGCTACTGGAAAAGGAATTACTGCACCCTCATTTTGACCCCAAATCAAATGTTCTGATTTTAACCCTCTAAAAAAACTGTTTCATACGTGCAAATGTTTAAATAGATTTGCTTTATCTGGTCCCTTTGTTCCCTTTGTAAGTTCTGCCCTAGATGTTAGAATCACTGTAGCTACCCTGTAAACTTGTATGAAGTAAACAATCACTCCAGGTGTTGGATGCCGCTACCCTGTCAGCCCGTGTTACTTTCAAACTATTCATGCAGGTGTTGGTCTCTGGAGGGGTGACCGTTTTGGGAGGGTGTGTCGGCATGCAGGTGTGTGCGTGTGTGTGTATTTTCTGTTCCTCTCTGTCCATCTTTCTGTGGAGCTATTTCTTCTAAGTCCCTTCTCTCTTTTCTACTTTTCTACAACTCTACTGCTGTAAAAGCAAGTTGTGGTGAACGATTGGTCATTATTCATTTAAAACTTAAACGGGCGGCAAGCGATGTTGGAGAAAGATTGTTTGCTGATGATGTTTTGACTGCACTGGTCGGGTATGGGAGACGGACGCGCTAACTGCTAGCATGTCTCTTAAGGTGTCAGGGAGTGATTTTTCCAAACTGCACGGGCAGTGTTGTGTGGTGCTGTCGCCACCATTACTGTGGCTCAGTTTGCAAAGCAATATTTCCTCCTTCCCAACACATTTGCACATGTGACCATGTAAACACACTCAGCACTCTGTACTGTACATTGTGACATCAAATTATACATCTAAAATTGTTCACCCAGTATCCATGTGTAGTTGGGTGGTGTTTCTCATTTCTGTTCTTCCATCGCAGGGCTGACAAGAGAGAAATTCCTTGCAGTGTCTGTCAGCGTTTTCTCAGATGGTTTTCTGAGACAAACTGACGCTTTGGAATAATTTTACCTGATAGCAATAATTTTACCTGATAGCTCTGCGGCCCAAACAAATGCTGAGATTTCAGCTTGTAAGCTATTAGCTTGCTCACCACCTACATAACCTTTGTCTCTGTCTCATTGCAGTCTTGTAAAAGCTGCTTGTTGGGCACCAAGACTTTACCGAGAAGCAAAGTCTCGTGGGCTTGATGAAATTCTTTAGCAGGGCGTATGTAGACCGAACCTTACCCAACCCTGTGTTATAGCATCGACCGCTTGTGAATATCTTGTGGTTTCTTTCCATTTGGTTAATATCAGTTTGCCAAAACATGCTCCCTGGTATTGTTTCCAAGAAAACTGTAAATTATGAACTTCAGCCCTTTTCGTTGAGACTCTGCTTCCTACTTCTCATTAAGTAAGGTAAGCTCCTATATAGTATACAATATATAATCCTCAACCCATCAGTTAATTATGCCAATTTAACAATGCCAATTTGCTGCATCAAGTTTATCTATAACTGTGTTTAAAAGCTCAGTCTAGAGACATGTAGATGCACTCATGCATTAAAAAAGAAAGAAAATCAAAGCACCTGTTACAGAATAAAGGAAACAACATTGTCATAAATATATGAGAAGCTAATTCTTCTCATTTTGAAGAACCTCATATTTGAGGTGCCTCAGTTACCATGTTTTCATTGTAGCTTGTTCTGCTCTCATTTTAAAGATCACTGGAAACTGCCTGATAAAAATATGATTCCTTCTCGTGGACGTCTTTTTTTTTTTCTTCTTCTTTTAAATTAAAGCTTTTACTCAAAGTGGATGAAACTAGTAATATTTGACTATCTTTAACCACGCCGTATAAACACTAAACATTTCCCAGAACAAAACATGTGCATTTTGATAACTCTCAAAGAACAAAGCTAGTAAGACCATCCATGTATCTTTTCCCCCTGTTCCTACCTCTGTCAATCAATGAAACCCTTTGGTCCAGTTCGGTAAAGTGTAAAATCTGATGCTCTGTTTCAGAGTTGAGCTCCGAGAACCTGCGCACCTGCTTTCAGATCGTCAACGCCTACTTATACTTGTCTGCCACAGAGTTTCTGCAGGTGAGAGTCTCGAACATGCTCTATGTCAAGTGAAACACTACAAATCATGTTCAGTATATAAGCAGTTCCACCTCAATGTGTGTGGATTTGTACATTTCCAGAACTATGCAGAATCTTTGTGTCGATCTTTCTGCGATCTGCTCAAAGACATCACGAATGAGGGACAGGTCCAAGTGCTCAAGGTACGTACACACACGCACAGCATAAAATGCTGCATAAACACGCAGACACACAAACATACTCAGACTGACCAGTGTTGATATTCTTAGAACTAATGAATTAGAATTGAAATTAAATGAATAAATACATATTGCACATGAAAGGTGGCAGTGATGAAATTAGGTAGCAAAGTGCTTCTTGTGTTTCCCTAAACAGCAGGCAATCAACATCAAAACCAATACATGGTGGGAGATGCACACACTGCATGGTTGTGTTATGAAGTGTGATACACGATGGGTTAAAAGGGCAGGACCATTTCTTTTTTCATGCAGAGTAGCCATGAGAACATAAAGCTTTAGCTTAGTAAAGCACAGTGACATTACTGCACATCTGGCTCCTACACAACGTGAGCCTACACAACATGAGCCTTCAGAACGTGAACACTCAACAGATCATTGTGTGTCGACCCACTCAGAACAGAGGGATCAGACTAATCAGTGTGCGTCTCGTTGAAAAGTTCATCCTCAAAGAGACAGATGTGAGCATGTCACTGTCCCTATCTGCGCTTCAAGTTTGGTTGCTGACATTGAAATTGAATATTCTCATCTGAGGTTTTAGTTTTTCCAGAAACATCATTTGTAATGTTACAAATTATATAATTTTACACTGTTGTTAAGTTCAAGCGGTCTGGATTCATGTTGCAGTCTAATTATGGGAAGCCTAATGAGGATGGGAAGATCCTTTCATCCTCTCCTTTGAGATTAGTTTCTGTGGCCAAAATCACATGTTGTACAACTCAAGTATGTGTGAACAAAGCGATGGATAGCACACTGCTGCTGTCACTGTATCTTTTACTCCGAACATTTCTTTTGTTGCGTTGTGCCTTTGTTTTGTTTTTTGTCCCTGGTTCTAAGCGTTCAAGTTTCTTAGCTATATGAAACCCTAAGAGACCAACCTTACCTGCCACATAATGTAGGTCAGACCCACCATTTAAAGGAGGATTTTCATCACTCTTTCAGTTTCGCTCTAAAAAGAAGCTCCAACTAACTCATGTTTGCTTCCCAATGTCATCCCACACCATCTTAACATCATCCTATGTTTTTTGCACAATCCCTCCCTGGTTCTCCCTCTAGGTTATTTATTTTCTACCATTCAACTTTTCCTTACTTCTCTCTCTTTATCAGTGTCCCCTCTTCCTCCCTCTCTGCAGGTGGTAGAGGTAGCTTTAAAGGTTAGCCCCCTCCTGGGAGCCCACATGTTCCAGCCCCTGCTGCCAGCTGTCTTCAGGGGCATTGTGGACGGCGAGGTGAGTCTTATACTTTACATTTTGAACAGATCTTGGTTGGGATTATATAAAATAAAAGTACATCAAAGTAGCATATAAGGATACCTTCATTAACTGTGTTGCATTTTTACTTGCAGTATTCCACATGTGCAGCTTTTACCAAACGTTTAAACTTATTAAACCTTAAAATGAGACTATCCCTGTGTGTTCTTACAAATTGTCCTTCTCTGTCACGTACAATAGATTTTTATGGAGACAGTGTATAGTGGCATTTATTGATAAAATTGGATAAGGCTCATTGTTTGCCCTCCAAGATTTTGCTGTCAGTGTCTCAATCTGTTCTGCCTTATCATGCATTATGACCTGTGCTTTATGTAATAGCATTTGTGCACGGGTCAATTCTGCATCCACGTATGGTTGTGTGTCTTGTGTGCGATGTACAGAGATATCCCGTGGTGATGTCCACCTACCTCGGCATCATGGGCCGTGTCCTACTCCAGAATTCCAGTTTCTTCTCCTCTCTGCTCACTCAAATGGCCTCTGAGTGCAGCCAGGAGGTGAGGCTTGACGTTTGCCCTTAATTTCTGTCTTCTCAGCACAGTCTCTTTGAATGTCTGTGTGAGACAGGGCCACGGTGCCTGTTAAAAGAGAATCATTTTGAAAAAGGCTGAAAGTAATGAGGAAGTTCAAATGGCAACTTTTCCATGCCCTGAAGTGTAGAGTCACCACTCTTCACGGTGAAACTTGTTTTTTTTGTTACCCAGAGCAAAATTAATTTTCGCCAACATTGCCGTCTTTATCTTAATAAATGAAAGTCCAAGAGTTGTCGCTCTCAGTTGTCATTCCATCATACCAAAGTGGTTTTGATGATTGAGGACAAGGTATGGATGTAAATGAGGCAGAACAATTTAGTTGACTTTTAAACCCACATTTTTTTAAATATAAAAATAAATACAGATCAGTTATTTTGTTTCTTGAGTCATCACATGCTCTTTGTGTCCATCTCCCCCTTTCCCCATCAGGTGGACCAGTTGCTGGGAAGTGTGATAGAGATGTGGGTCGACCGCATGGACAATATCACTCAGCCTGAAAGGAGGAAGCTGTCGTCGCTGGCACTGCTTTCCCTTCTACCGTCTGACAACAGGTGAGGAACATTTTTTCATTTGTGTGGCATCCACCCCGTCTGCACAGCTAACAAAGGGTCACATCGAGGAAGCTGAAGAGACACATTATTTATTCTTGTTTACCTTTTTAGACTATAGCTGGTCGTATTCTCTTTGGTGTGGTTTGTGGTGTTTACGTGTTGTCACAACCAACAGAGAATATTAGTTCTGGTTAAAAGGTTTAAGAAAGTTACTTTTGCTCTATAACCATAATTTGCTGATTGAATCATCTTAACACTAAATGAGGGTAATATGTCACAGTGGCACAACATACACATACTGTATTTGCAGAGTTTCAGTTCAGTTTATTTCGATGGATTTTTATGCTTCATGATGTGCTTACAAGATGTTGAGTATATTTTTAAGAGAGAAAACGTTATGCCCAGCACAATGTGGGATTCTTAAAAACAGGTGTTGACACAGTTTTACATACAAACTTAAAAACATGAGTTTGTTTTCTGTCGAGCTTCTGTCTGGCTTTTCTTGTCTTATTCATTTCACGTTAGGCTGTTATCTACACCTAAGTGTGATATGAGTACAGGAAAGCAAAGTATATATATATATAAAAAATAAAAAGATCCTGCTAGACTTCACTTGCCATCAAAAGTTTCCCGGTTCATTTTCTAAGTGAAACTTCTCTTGAAGTGATTCAAAGGACTCGCTGTGGGTTTTAATGATAAACTTTACTTTTGATGTCCCTGTCTGAATGTATTATAGTGCATGTTTTTATCAAGATTTTTGGAAAGTCAGGATTTTGCAATCCAGATATGGTGATCATAGACTTATAGACGGGCGTGAAATCCTTTGTTACGCCCCCTCCCTTCGTCTGGAGCGGCCGTTGATTGTGGCAGCCCCGGCTGGTTACGTTCTGAATGACAAATCCACTTTCTCACATACAATCATCACTTCAATTTGAACAGGTCCATATCTTGTCCGTGGCTGCCCTCAGAATCAACTAATATTTTTTTTTCCCCCATAAGATTTAACAAAGCATCTCACGATAAGTTGAGATCATGGGCAGCCTTGCATTGAGCAATGATCCTCAATCTTTTAGCTGTATACATGTTTTTCTCTATAATGACACTTCACAAGAGATGGCCAAACTTTGTCTGGCCATTGAAAATAAATATACACTAATATGTGGATGGGATATTCTTATGAGTTTATTATATACATGTGTTCCTTATCAGGGTCATTTACCCATTGGAAAAAAATGTTGTCTGCACGACTTTACTGCAAATTGAGATTATAAACAAATCATTGGTTATTTGTCGACCAGATTTCTTTGGTAATAAATATTTTGCCCTTTATGACTCTGCTGACTGGTGTTGTATAAATATGTTGCATAAGAATATTCCAGAGATTCTCCTTTCGAATTAGCTTAACTTTGGAAAGAATGAGTCCAAGCAGCGTTAACTTTTATGCAGTCTAAGGGCACTGGGATGTTTCATTTTGTATTTAACATGCACGGCCATGAGGCCATTGTCACAGAAGACTGCTTTAGTCATCAGAACCTCTTGTTCAGCCTTTTTTTTTTTTTTTGAGCTGTACCAGTTCATCATTGCTGACAGTTTGCTTTCAATGTCAAAGCTTCTGTTAGGAAATGCCAATACTCGACAAGAGTAAGGAACTTAGTAAATAATCATTTACATATTTATTGGCTGGATCTGATGTGCTCACATTAAATTATGCTTTTAACTGTGTTATCACAAAATGTGTATCATGAGAAGAATACATTTAAATATATATATAGTTAATTAAAACATTTTATTTGTGTTGTTGAATTGTGCTGTTTTGTTGCAGTAGGGGACAATTTTTTTTTGTTATGATCGTTTACCCAGTTCATAAAGATTAGGACATACGTGATCGTAGCACACCTGGCTGTAGTTTGAATACATGCATACATGTGTGTGCATGTGTGTGCTTTTAATTATTGCTTTTAACACTTTCCCTCTTCAAATAATTTTGGAATACATTTTTTGTCCGTAAGGGTCATTTCTCAGTGCTGTCATGTATTTCTCCTTTTAATTAGTAGCTTGATATGAATTGAATGCCCGATCGATTCCAATTAATTAATAATCTAGCAGTTGAATCAAAAAATAACTTATTCATCTTCTTAAGCTACTTACCCCACCAAAGAATTATTTATGGTCAACTCTGATGATCTAAAATCAATGATGCTCAACAGTATTAAATGTAATCATGTGGTTCGAAAGTGGCCAGAGACATTTTTGTTTTCAGGTCGACCAGCCTTCTGCCCCATTCTCATGAATGCAGTATTTCCGTAACGCCTTGAAGGAAGCGGTTCAAACATTCACTTGGACTCAAGGATGAACTGATGACAGATTTTGGCTGTCAAAGGCCATGGCACTGCGACCTCACAAAACATGTTTTTGGTCTTAAGGGAATTTTTTCAAATAACCAAAATTTTAAAGGTCAGCATCACTGTGACACCATAATATTCTGCATTGATTAAAGCTATAACTCGGAGGAGAAAAAGGGAGTAGGGACCACGTTTCACATTTGGTCAGACACTGAATCTTCATGAGCCCACCTTGAAATTGTGTTGTGTAGAGCTGTTGTGCTGCCAGGTTGAAGATCTGTGTGAAGCAGAATCTGGCGCTTCATTGTAGCAGCATCAACTTCACGTGATTGTCAATGCACCCACGTGACATGGTTCTCTATCAGACTTCTGTAATAACGGTCTCAGTGAAGAAGAGGACATTTCTAGAATCAAACATGTCACATTATACCTAGTTTTAAAATCCTTTAAGGTTTGGACAACAGTGTGGCGATGCTTCTATGAATCCATAGGATTTTGCCACAGTACAGAAAGATAATCTGAATGCAGCATGATGAAAAATAACATAGTTTTGCTCTCTGTGGATCAGAAATTCACACTGAACATTTCAACCTTTATTCGTTACTCTTCCGTGTGTTCCCGCAGCTGCCTTTTGTTTATGGAGTGAGGGCGATACAGAAACCCTGTTATTACTGTGACTAGTTTCTTTTCACGTAGCCCGTCAGGCTTTCAGATGAAGTTTTCACTTAACGCTGATTTGAATGGCACGCACAAAGCAGCGGCACTTGTCAGCAATTTAGAAATAAATCAGTGGAGAGTTGCTTGGTCTGGATGAAAATGGAATTGACAGACATGTTTTAATGTGATGAGTACAGATGCAACAGTTAATCGATTAATCGATTGGTAATCGAATACTAAATTAATCGCCAACTATTTTGATAATCGATTAATCGGTTCAAGTAGTTCACAAAATTCAATGATTTCAGCTTCTTAAATATGAATTTGTTTTGGTTTCTTTGCTCCACTATGACAGTAAACTAAATATCTTTATTTTTTTGAATGGCACGCACAAAGCAGCGGCACTTGTCAGCCATTTAGAAATAAATCAGTGGAGAGTTGCTTGGTCTGGATGAAAATGGAATTGACAGACATGTGTTAATGTGATGAGTACAGATGCAACAGTTAATCGATTAATCGATTGGTAATCGAATACTAAATTAATCGCCAACTATTTTGATAATCGATTAATCGGTTCAAGTAGTTCACAAAATTCAATGATTTCAGCTTCTTAAATATGAATTTGTTTTGGTTTCTTTGCTCCACTATGACAGTAAACTAAATATCTTTGGTGTGTGGACAAAACTTAACATCATCCTGGGATTTGGGAAACACGATCAACAATTTTCACCATTTCATGACATTTTATGGACCAACCAATTAATCTATTTAATCGAGAAAATGATTGACAGATTAATCGATTATGAAAATAATCGTTAGTTGCAGCCCTAGTGATGAGTAGTCTTTAATGTTATGAATGCATCCAGTTGCTGCCAGTTAGAGACTATAATCAGGTAATCACGGACGAGGGGTTCAGTGATGAATCTTGCTCTCCCAGTAGTGAAATGTTCCTGACTAAAATGAGCAACTATAAAACTTTACCTGCAATAGTCAATCAAAAGGTGCCTGAAGTATCTATTAGCCTATTATGCTCATATGTATCTGCACGCAGTACTTAATTTGTGTGTGGTGAAGTGGGCGCAGGTCCCGCGACGCATACAGAAGACAGAGCTGAAAACAACATGCTATGTTCTCGGAGGCCCACTCACTAAGCTGGCCTTAATTTGAAATAATGTTATGGCAATAATTGAAGATTATTTCAGGCTTCTCCCCACAATACATGCAAAAGCCCACATTACCACATACCTAACTTTGAAGCTTGCAGTAATTTCTAAATATTAGTTTTTCACAGCTCATAATAAGGCAACACAAAGCCGTATCTTCTTCATCGACCTTATGTTAGCGCTGACGGAGCGATCCTCCTGTGGTTGAACCAGGTTAGCTGCTGCCACGGTAGAGCCGCCTCCATGTGTTGTTGTCACCATCTCGTTAATCGGAAACATCGAGCTTGTTTTGGAAAAGGTTAGCATCAACCAATCAAAGCACTTAAACCCATTCATACACATATTCATACACCGCTGCTATTCAACCACACTTGCTGTCACATGGAGGCAACCTAAATTGCTGTCAGAGGCAATTTAGGTTTAGGTTTCTTGCCCAAGGACACCTCGGCACGGTTTGTGGACGACCTCTCTACTTCCTGAGCCACAGCAGCCCACTTTACAGTTGCACACCTCTCTGGTTCAGCAAGTTTTCTTTTGATCCCCTATAGAATTATACATGGTCAGGCAGCTGCTCATCAGAGATCTACCGCAGCCCCTTGTCACCAGCAAGTCTCCTAGTTCCTCGCATCAAGGCTCGCCGGTAGTCCCTCGATCTGGGCAAAAGCTGAAGGAGACTGTGCTTTGAGGAAGTAGCTCCTAATCTTCTTAACTCTCTCCCATTTGATTTAAGATCTGTGGACAATAAAGAAAACCTTTAAAAAGCATCTCAAAGCCCCCTTTGTTTATACCTCTTTGTTCTGCTTTTTGCTTTAATCCTGTTTCATGTCTTCCTGTATGTCAATGGTTTATTCCCCCTATGCTATATAAACAAAAGTTACTAACTACATATGATTATTCCTGTCGTTCAGCTTTCACATTATGCCAGTCTTGATGGTAGTACTCATAATATGAGCATGTGTGTCGCTAGTTTACACAGAAAAGATTCCTGTACACAAGAAAAAGAAGACATTTCTATGTTTGCTGCTTGCGTATGCGTCTATCATGCTCTGATTTTCCTGTGAACTCTGTGAACTGCCTGGGGTCTACCTAGCCAAGTACTTGAACTGAGAAGCTTTCGATGCATCAGTACCTTAATGCACACATGCTCACAATTTGTGTCTTCTCCCTACCCACTTCTTCTTCCTATTGTCATGGGAAATGCCACTTCTTTTGCTCTGCTTAAAGAATGACTGCTGCTCATGTCAAAGCCCGGCTGGTGGGTGGTGGGTGTTGTGAGCAGGCATATTTTAAAGATCTTAGGTTCAGCAGACCGAGTGTCTTCAATGTACTGTAAATGGGGGAAAAATCACCATGATGGCTATGGAAAAAGAAAAAAATTTAAAGCTGTTTGAAGGCAAGAATCCTTGATGATTTTCATTTTTTTCACACTTGAATGTTTGCTTTGTGACAATAAAACTGCATTCATAGCTTCAAAATCACCCACATCCTATTTGATTGATCACTGCAGTAGCGGAATCTTTTGAAGGATCATAAAAACAGAGAAATCTCTTCGGTAAAAGGTTACTACATCATTGTTTAGGCTTTTTTGATTACTCTGTTTGAGCTTTGTTGTAGTAAAAATGTCCAACCCAGTGTGCACACAGGGAATAGAAAGGAGTGTTAATTCCAAAAGCCAAAGGTGAAACGGTGATGGCGAGATGCACAATCTGGACATGGGTGCTGGGATGTCGGTTGATAGATGGCACAGATGCTCGTTTCTCTGGCTGGCCTTATGTTTTTTGACAGCCACTTTATCAGGATTTAACCTGATCTGTCGCACTCTGTTGTCACGTTGTTCCCGATGGCCATTTGCCTCGTTGGACAAGTACCCACCTCTTCTCTGTATCGCACTCGCCCTCTCATTCAAACAAACACACTGCTGGTAAATTAATGATCTCATCAGTAATGGGTCTGTGTCGTCTGTGTGTTGTCAGCGTGATCCAGGACAAGTTCTGTGGCATCATCAACATCAGCGTCGAGGCACTGCATGATGTAATGACAGAGGACACCGAAACGGGCACCTTTAAAGAGTAAGTATGAACGAGGAGAAGGTTAAGAAGTGAAGTTAGTAATTTTGACAAAACGAATGCATGATGTACAGTTGAAATTTTTATGTTTAAATTATAAAGAAGGGATTTAAAACAATGATATAAAAGCAGTCACTCAATGACAGAGTGCTGTAGGAGTTTGAGTGGATGTGATGGACAGGACACAGAAAAATAATGGCCCGTGAAATGATCCAGAAAACACCAGCTCACTATGGAAGGAGACACTTGCACAGACGCCTTTTTAACCCTGAATATGCCCCATCACTCCCCTGCTCCCGCTCTCTATCCCAGTAGCATCGTACCCATTTCTCAGTAGATGTTAACCTGCGTGCAGCCTCCCCTTTTTCCCTACTGTCAGAATCGTTTAGCACCCTGCCAAGATGTGCCAGTGTGAAATGACTCGCAAATTTGTGTGGAAAAGGTTAGTGTAAGTGTTTGCCTATTTGCCAGTGATGTGTTGAATTGTTTTGGTTCCCTGCTGTGCACACATATTTGTGGATTACTGTTTCCTCTGAGTTTTATTCACTATTTGTAAATGCAATCAAGTCAGACATGTAGCAGTAATCCCCCTGCTTGTATTGAGGAATTAACAATTTTTAAAAAATCTAAACCATCTGTCCTTTTATTCCTCTTATCTTAAGTGGTTGTAATTGTTCTTGGGATGTGTGGAAAAAAACAAACAGCAGTGTACAAGTCAAACTTAAACCATATTCATGAAATTGTCACAACTGTTGTTTTAAAACCATAACTTTGCCCCTTGAGGACTTGAACTTGTGGCCAACTATTGCTTCCTTATACATGTAGCCTTTAGGGAACAAGATTATCATTCATTCAAAGTCAGGTTTCTGGCCACTTGATGAGTGTAAGTCCAATAATCAAACTCTCCAAACTCTTGAGCTGCTAACCTCTTCACTATGTTCACCAGGTAGTTTTTTCACTTAAAACGTCCGCCTGCTGTGGCCCCAAAAAATATGCGTGCTGAACCATAAGTCAAATTGTTGGCTGGACAGTTGAAAGAGGTGCTGATATTCCTTATAAAGCTCCGTAAGACAAAAAGAAAAATGACTATGACAGACCCCTTTCACATTTCCACATCACCATTTGATACATTGTTGAGAATATTATTGATTGCTTTCAAATTGTGTTCATTGGAAAGTTGTCTACCTGTTTGTTCTCACTCACAATAAGGATTAGGTGAGATGAACGAAGGAAATAACAGACCCCATACAGACTCTGGACTGAGCACAAAGGTTTCTCTTGTAATTCTCTCTGAATGCATATAAACCAATATGAATAGCAGTCAGTGCCACGAAAAAAAGTGCCAGAGGGTTCAGCCTTTTTTTGTGTGCCTGTGCGTGCGTGCGTGCGTGCGTGCGTGCGTGCGCGCGTGTTCATGATGTCCCTTCTCCTACCTTGCTGGCTGATGTGCGCTTATTAATATTGAGTTTAATATTATTGTGTTTGCAGCTGCATGCTGATGAGTCATTTTGAGGAGCCCAAGCTAAGTGATGATGAGGAGCCACCAACTGAGCAGGACAAGAGGAAGAAACTGGTGAGTCAGACACAGACAATTGTACAAACACAGTGCAGTTTTATTTGACAAAAACTTTTTTTTTTATCTTGCGCATTTGTCATTTTAGATTTTCGACAAAAAGCAACAATGATGTGATGTTTTGTGTTCATTTTACCCAGGTGTCTTTTTCTATGTTCTTTGATGACACACAGTCTTCTCCTGTTGTGACGTCCCCATGCCACATTGGCACTCTTAATACAAAATAAAAAGAAAGAAAATATGCAACACAAACAAACCCCTAAATTTAGAGCACAGAGAAAATGTATACTCACAGAGAAATGTGTCCACTTGCACTTGTTACTCAGGGAATAGTTCACAGCCGCTTCTCGGCTACAATAGGTTCTTCAGCTTTTCAGAGGGAGCGCCAATTAATCACTTAAGCACACCCCTTGGCATGCGAATGTCATAGAAGCCCGCTGAAAGTCACTTTAGTTAAGCGTAGATATTGTTGAGTATCCATAAATAGCTTCTAGGTTGGGGATACAATTTAAACAGTACATTTATGTATGTATGTAAGTGCATGCGTTTCTCTGCTGCTGTGGAATTTACTGACATTTTAAACATTCCTCTACATTGTAAAGAATATGTCTTCTCCGAATGAGTGCCTCAGCAAGATTAAATGCATGCAAATTAGATTTCATTTGAGGTGCCGTATTTATATCCTAGTTTGACTTTGTGTGACTTTTTCTGCATGTGTGAGTATGTGTGTATTTGCTGGGCAGTATCCCACTGTACTTATCACCTCAGCCCAGACCCTGACTTCTTGCTCCATGGAATAGAGAAGAGGAGACTTAAAGTCGCACCTCTTTCGGCTTAATGTGTGTGTGCGTGTATGGATGTGTGCAAGTGACTGGGGTGCCCACGTGAGACGGTGTTGAGTTCGAGGAGAAAGTTAATGAGGAAGGAGACCCCGTGACATTTATTAACTATAGTTTGTCTTTCTTTATGGCTGCTGACCTTGGGATGTGCGTGCACATTTATGTTAAAGCATTCATGTGCTGCAAAATTTGTATGTTTGCGCCAGTCTGAAAGAGCCGGTGAGAGATTATTCATAATAAAATGTAACTGTGGTGTTTATGCATCAATCCCTCACTTTGATTAATTTATTCAGACACTGCCAATGGATCATATGTGAATGGATTAAAATAAAAGCAACCACCGCCTCAATGCTTAATTGTGTTCTAGGTGTACTTGCACTCAGTAGCACTAGACTTTTGTTAGCTCTCATCAGAATCTGGCATGCATGTCCAGCGTCTGCAGGGTTAGGTGTAGGGGGCTGGTGCATTGACATTCAGTCTGCAGGTGAAGGCAGCAGGCCTCGCTGTGAAAAGTGGAACTTGAGATTCTCTGCGGATGACAAAGCTTGAGGTAGTGGAGGAGGTGGAGTAATACCAAAGAAGTGACTCACCTCTATACACAGCAGGCAATGGTCTTAAAAACCTCCCTGACCAGAACCTGACTCTGTCCACCTCCTTCTCCAAGTAGGTACAGTCCCACCCATGTACAGCCATCATGCCTCTTTCTTGTTGCTTTCTGGTGTTTCCCTTCTCTCCTCCCCCCCCCCCCCCCCTTCATCTGCCCTCATCATTCTTTCTCACGTTCTACTTTTGCACCTCGGCTAATCAAGCAGTCTCTATCACAGCCTCTCTTCCAGTAGGGGATATTTGTTTGACTGCGCTGTGTTGTCTTGGCGTGTTTTGTTTGCCGTCTCCTATGGGGCACCTGCGTTCCATTTCCTGCATAAAAGATGAATAGATTGACTACAGGGGGAAAAGGAGCAATCATCTTGATCACTGGTATTCACATCACTCTTTCCAATATTTTCCTCACCACCGTGTCTCTACTTTACAATTCCCAGAGTAGCTCTTTTATCTTAGTGTTATGTATATTTTTATTTTTTTATTTGCTTTGTGTGTCCTTGTTTGACCTCTGGGACCTTTCCCACCTTAGTAGTTATGACCTTGTCTGACTCATGAAACACTGCGCCAGATTATTTTCTGATAAGAGAACAGTGACTGCAGCTCACAGCTCTATAGGAAACAAATTGTTCTTTTTTACCATAGACTCGAGCAATTCACGTTTCCATGTTAGAAACTTAGTGGTTTTAGTATTTAGCGATGGTTTTCCTTTGAATATTCTTTAGTTAATTGTATAAATGTGCTGTTTAAATAAAGTTAGTTGTAATTCAAGAATACAAGAGTGTGCCCTGGTTAGCTGGTTGGCATATTCACAACAAACCAGCAATGTAGAGCCACTCTTGGACTCCCTGGCAGAGGTGTGACTCTCTGTAGACAGTAGAAACAGTTTGGCCCTTTGAGAGAGTAATTGTGAGTGACTGTGTTGCACCCTGGCTCGCACCTTTACTATGAGAGGTTTTTCCCAGTGTGTGTCGGTGGGAAATGTCAATAGAAAGCTGTAGCCATGCTTTTTCTTGCAGTTGCCCTTGCTATTAGTCAGCTTTGTTAAGAATTAACAACCCTTGTGTTGCATTTTCTACCACCGTAGAGGAATCAATCCTCTCCACATAAGACTTGGTCTCTCTGCTGGAGCATGTGAACACTTGCTATTGCCGTCAGCAGCAGCTTTGTATAAGCGGCACAAACACAGGCAGAACACTGACTTCAGTCAGCCAGTGTTCTCCTTTTTATACTCGGAGCACAGCTGACAGCTGACATACTGTATGACATAGACTGCTCTATGTCATATGTCAGTCTATTTCACGCGCTTTTTCACAGTTTAAGGAGGAGCAATAGAATTTAACTAATTTTCAAATCTGAACAAAAAACCCTGTTTTTTTGGTTTACATTTCCCGTATGAACATCGTATGCCTTGGAATCTAAGATATTATTCAAAACAATAGTGTGGATATCCTGTTGATATTGATATTAATCACACTGATCACGTAGACTTGTCATATCAGAAATATATGTGTTTCGATAATACCGGATTGAAATGCAGATTTTATTATCATTATTATTATTATTATTATT
This sequence comes from Scophthalmus maximus, assembly GCF_022379125.1. NCBI lineage: Eukaryota > Metazoa > Chordata > Actinopteri > Pleuronectiformes > Scophthalmidae > Scophthalmus > Scophthalmus maximus. Next base: position 9,584,859 of record NC_061533.1, on the reverse strand, counting down.
ATTATTATTTGTTAGCTCTACAGTTTGTGTTCTGCAGCTTTTGTCAGGCTATTTCACATTCAGTAATTATTCTTTTTTCTCAAAATTGGGACCCAAAAAAGATTTCTCCTAAAAAGTTCTGGCTCGAGGTCCAACAGGACCTGGACTGTCTGGTCTCATTTATACAAATCACACATACACACAAATTATATTTGATAAACTGAGAATGCATGAAATCTAAATGGTCCACCTTTTAAATATTGGAGTTTGGTTCATACCAAGATTACCTGCACAGCTCAGTGTTCTTCTTCATCTATCATTTCATTCAGAGTTTGCCTCATCACTGCTGCCGTCTTCTGATATGTCCCTCACTTTGATCTGAGTGTTCCAGGCAACTAGACTGGGCTTAACTGATGCTGTGTTTGGGCCTTGATACATAATGTATCATTTGATTCTTGTGCTTCATCTACAAGGTCAGCGCCATCAAACAAGAAATGGGGATCAAAGGCTTTCTCCGCTGAGTACTAATGACATGTGCTCCGTCTCTGTTGTGCTGCTGGCACACAACCACTTGAGTGTTTTCTTTTTCTTTTACTATATGCCAATGTACATGCACAACACACATGCAGGGTATTGTGCTGCATTTTCGCCAATAAATGATTAAAGAAATAGAAAACGAGATAGACAAAGGTCCCCAATCATGTAGGAGAAACTGGGTTATAATGAGGGGGTGGGTTGCGATACCTTATAATTGAATAGTGATGGAGACCAGATGTGATATCAGGTATTGAAGCATCAATATGCAATGCAAGAACTCCGTGTGTTGTCTAATATCAAAAGACAAGATATGGAGTTCTTTGTCCAGAGAGCTGCTCTCACTCTAGTGCCACGTCGTGACGATCCAAAACGTATCGCTTCTTTTGGTTAATTCCGTCACAGCTGTTTTGCAGCATCCCAGGTACACACCCTCTTCTTTTTTCTTTTCTTTTTTAAAGTCCCATTTTGTGTACTCTGTTTATTGTTTAATGCAGTTTCGATTTATTTGAACAGAGTGCTTGATCTAGTCATTTATAGCATTTGCTCAGGATGTGTAACTGATGAGATTTTTGTTCCAGGCTATTACGCTAATGAGTTGGTTTTCAGAGCAAGTTTTTTTTATGCGATTAGTATTGGTAATGGCGGGATATGATAGCATAATAAACATTATGTTCACAGTTAGAATTGTAGTTTTCAGAACTATATAGGCGATCATGCTAATTGGAAATTTAACAAAGAAAAGTCTATACATATGGTGATTCTTACTACATGAGAAGTTGGCTGCAGCTCAAACAAAGAACTCCTTAGACAATGATCTAGAAAGGAGCGCGTTTGTTTGTGTAAGAGACTGAATCATATGATTGTTTTAAATCACATTCATGAATGTGCTTTAAGAAAGTTACTTTTTTCTGTCTTCATACACGGCTTTCTGTCATTTTCTGCCACTAAGGGTTTTGATGTTGGAGTGACTAATTCAAATGTATGACGGCAAATGTTCAACTTACATTTGCACTTAAATTTTTCTTTGTTTTGCCATTTAAAAATTTTTTAAAAATTAAAATTACCACTTTTGACAGAAAATATGTCAAAAAGAATACAAAAATATGCTTTCAATGCAAATGCTTTCCTTATTAACAAGACACTGGAAGATGTTTTGACAAGAATAAGAATCATAATTGCTAAAGTCTTAAGCAGTGCCTCACTCTACTGTGGAAAAAGGAGCATGACAAATGTTTCCTCAAGGTAAAATGTCAATTAGACGACTTCCTCCAGTATAATTTTGCTGATGGAGTGGCTTTGAAAGGTCATCCCATTAAATGTTTTGAAATTTGAGAAGAGGAAGATAAAGAATTGTACCTATTACTTTGTTGCCTCGTGGCTGTTATTGCTCAGAGTGAATGTAAAACATTTTTCCGGAACTTATTAATAAGCCGTGAAATCATCCCTTTAATTTTCATTATTTTGTGGTGATTAGCAATAAGACTTATTTAGTTACCTTAAATGACAATCCCATTAAATGTTGAATGTTTAATAAAGGAAATGATAGAAAGTAATACCCATTACAGTAATACCCAGGAGCTGTTATTGCTCAGAGTGAAATTAAAATGTTTCAGAAGCTTTTATGAATTACCAATTAATCATAAAAGAGTTCTTGTCATTCAACAGTTTATCATTATTTTTTTTAATGAACAATCAGACTGACTCTAGAGGTACCCTGAAGGTATATATTTATAGGAAATGAGTTTCAGTGCGTTATCAATTCACTCCGGGCCACACAAAGCGGTAGTAATGAAGACTTACCATTCTTGCTCTATTATTGCTCCCAGTCTCAAGCAGACCATCAGTGTCAGCATAATTTGGTTTTGTTGAATAACAGACCTCTCCGACTGTTATTTTGCTGCACAAGATATGAAGATTGTCCTTTGTGCCGCCTAAGGCACACAAGGCTATCCAAATTAGTTTCCATCTCTGTCACTTCTCAGATTCACAGCCATTTGTCCCTGAGACTGTTGAGTTGTAGGCTCTTAGAGAGTGGCAGGGTTGTAAATAGGTTGCAATTAACTACTTTTTGAACTCACAAAAAAAACAAGTAAGTGATGAAGCATTCTTGTGAAGTTAATCAGAGTTACAGTATATTTCATAGGCAGACTTTGAAAGCTCTACCCTGTATCTCTGGGTAGAGCTTTCAAAGTCATTGTGTACCTTTAATAACTGGCTACATAGGTAGAGTTAGATTTCCATGCCAAAGGAATGTGGTTTATATAGTGTCAGCACTGTATTTTGTGTACAGTAAATTGAAAGATGGTTTTATTTTTTGAGTTGAACCACTGGAGCTGCAAAATAGTTATTTGGACATAATCCCAAGTCGAAGCAAAATAAATCGAGCATATTGAAAATGAAATGCAAATATGAAACTATCGCCCAAGCATTTACCTTTTTTACTGGTGGGACGACCCTGCTCCGTCAGGTAATCACCAGGTGAGGTTAAACATAAATTTTAGATTGAATACAGCAGTATCTGGAGGGTCCCAGCCACTGTTGGAAACTAATTTCATGGCAAAATCTTAAAGCGACTAAAGATAGAGATAAAGTGTGTGTGCTAACGTCACTGGCGATGTGCGCCGAGTTCCATTCATGTGAAGGATATGGGAGCATGTCCAAGGCACTGAATGTCCCTCGGAGTACAATGAGGCCACACATGATAAAGCTGCAAAATATGGCACGCCTATAAATCTGCCCAGAGCAAGCTGTCCTCAACTGAGTGGATGAATGGATAACATTGTAGCAGTGTGGTGCTGTATTTTCCAACTGTTTCAGTGATATTGAGCTTTTTTCCTTGCTGACATTTTCTCTTATAGAGGTGTGTTATTAAGTGTCTGAGTAAACTAGCAGGAAGGTCTCGAACTGGAATACATTAATGTTGTTAGATATACCTCTTCCTTTCCTGCTGTGCCATGTCAAAATGTATGGGTCTGTTAATGCCCATGCACACTTGGCTGATTACACCTCCCAGTACTTGACTCAACCATCATCGTTGGCTGCATGGTGGCCTCACAGCAAGAAGGTTCTTGGTTTGAATCCCGGTTTTGAACTAACCAGGGCCTTTTTGTGTATAGTTTGTAGCGGTCGTGCTGTGGAGCTGCTCAAATGTTGCCGACCAACATTTCTGAGTCATATCAATGATCCTTCAGACCAATAATCAGAGGGTCATAACCGCTCCCTCCTCAAGCTGCACTCCAACCAACAACCAATCTGGCCAAAATTCTGCCTCATGCTGCTAAAATCAGGTTTTATCAGTGCAGTTTAGGATGGGCTATGTAACACTTCTATCATTCTTATTTTTGTTGATGGAGCCTGGTGACCCCACATTACACCAGCAAAGTGTAGCTCATCTTCAACCTGAACAGAAATCAGGCAGAATAAATGAGGATATCTGTGAGGGTGTGAAGGACCTTTAAGGATCCTGAGATGACTGAGTGTTCCTAAATATTCTGATTAAGCTGTTCCATGGCAGCATCGTATCAAGACTGTAAGCCGCTGTTATAAAAGGCATCCAGATATTAAAATGTAGGACATGCACCACAGGGAATGCTCAAAATCATTTTGGCCAATTATGTCTCTGTCAGTCTTTGTGTTAATGTTGCAGCTGTGCAGATCAGACGATGATGATGCCAAAAGTGTGTTGAGTATATACCTGTCAGCTCTTTGGATTTATTGGGAGTTAATTAGTCTGATTCAAGTAATGATAATAATCGATCTTTGGCCTGACAGTTCACAGTTGTTAAATTGAATCCTAATGCATTTTAATTACCAGTGTGACGCCTTTTCTTTCTTCATGTGGCTCATTGAAACCAATCACCGTGATTCTGATGGTTTACCGGGAGAGCTAGAGAACCTGATGGGTGTGATTCACACCGCTGCGCACTTTCCCTCACCTTTCGCCCTGTTCATTCAAATTAAGGTCTTGTCAGACAAGTGACAAAATGATTGACTTGTTGGTCTTTGCTCAGGAGAGGTGGATTGATTAATTAATCAAATACACCGTTAACCTTGATTGACTGAGAGGAAATGTTAATCTACATTTCATCATCCATTAGCATATTGCTGGCAGTTCAATGACTCGTGAGGGATTTCAAGCAGGCCATGTACCCCTGATGCTGTTTGCGAAATTTTCAAGCTATTATGGGTGGAGCTGGCGAATAAACTGGCCTATTAAAAAAAAAAACATAAAAACTTATGTTTCTTGTGTTACACAGAAGCACTGGGGAATCATCAATGCTGTGGATCTCTGACCTGAAAGGGAATCATACAGCACTAGTTATGCACTAGTTGTTCACATTTTGCCAGGACTGGCCTGTGACATTTTATTACCTCTTAGAGAAAAAATGTCCCAAAAAATAATTAGTTGCAGTGGGAGTTTTTGTTTAAACCATTAATTAATGACTACGCAATTTTATTTATGTATAGTTGACTGATACATTAAGATTAAGAAAAATGTGAAAGTATATGAAGGACTTGGTCTGACAGCTGCCGTTGAATACTAATCTTATTTTGTCTCTCAGCCGCCAGAAAGTAATTCATCTAAAAATTCACCCTTAAATATGTATTCTTTTTTTTTCGATCACAGTTTAGATAAAAAAATATCAGGATCAGATAGAAAGAAACGTACAGTTACAGTATCACCCTAAGGACACATCTCAACCAGGTTTGAAGTTTCCAACCCACTGTTGGAAGCTTGTAAATAATTTAAATGTTATGTTTTATGCTTCCGAGTACCTCTGTTGCTATTGACGGCTGATCTGCGGAATAGTGTGAAAATGGTGTGCACGCTCTTGCTTGTATTTTAAAGAAAAGGTTAACACGCTTGTTAAAACACTGCTCAACAGCACTACTAGTGGTCACAGGCTCCACTGTCACTGCCCAGCCATTAAATTTAAATCTGCATAAAAACAATGTCTATCGTGTTAAAAGCTGGAGTGTTGATCTGCATTTGGCTGTAGATTAGTTTGAGTGATTGTTATAATGTCGGTTGTTCACAGCTGCTTTAATACTGCATGAGAATCTTACCCTTCAGTTCGTTAAATGCTTGCAGCTATCTGAAGGCAGCAGGACATGTTGATAAATCTGTTGATAAATCTGCACCTGCTGGTTTGACAAGTGCTGCACCAGAGCACAGTGTCATTATGCACGGCTGTCCACTGTGTTTACCTTCATTAAATCACGTGCAAATAACACACGGCTGCAACAAAATAAGGCCATACAACACATTGTGCACACATTTCAGCTGCTTGTCCCCCAGTGTGTCCTCGCCTCCTTCACAACTTTCTCTTAAAGTAAAAGTAGCATGTCGTGTTTTATTTTTATTCTCTTTTCACACTTTACGTTATGATGTAAGTGTTTCTGATGTAAACTAGAGTAGAAATTAAACTTAATTACTGTCAAATTGATGCAGACATATAAACTGCTTACTCAACATTTTTAATTATCATGTTGTTATGAGTTCAGGTCGTGATTTACCATCAACATGATTTTCTTGTTTCGCTGATGGCACAGCTGTTTTAGAGCAATGAGACCAGTTGACTGCCTAAGAGTGAATTTATTTCAACCAGTATATATTTTTTCCCTGTTTCCTTTTTTTGGTATTGTTTTTTTTTGTGCTGCTGCACCTACATGAACCAAAATAGCAGGTGCACTTGGAGAGATGCCCACACAGTCTCTGCACTCGAGACCTACTGCTTTGCACTTGTCCAGGTCTTTGTTGAAATAAGTAAAGAGCAGGATACTGTCCATTTACAAAGCTCAAAATCCCAAGATATGAATTCTGCACCAAGACCGAGGTTGTAGTGTATCACAAATGATGCTACAATACTTGTATCTGATGATATCATTCAGTTTAAAGCTTATGTAATATTTACCTTCAAACAATTTGTATCCCTTATAGTCATGATTCTCCTGGGTTGTTTCTTCCCCCCTCTGTATCCCCACATTGTAAAAGTCTAATTCTACAAAAGTAGAACTCAGTCTCACAGTGCCTGCCAAAAGGCAAAGCAGATTGCAGACAGGATGTTTCATGTCACTGTTTGACCAAACTTGGAACTCAATGCTTCAATTGCAAGAGTTACATCCAAATCCACTGAAGCACTGTGGAGGTTTGCATCTTAAAAATACAAAAAAGGTTGTTTAAAATTGCAACAATGAATTACTTCTTAATTCATTACAGATAACCATGGCCGTCCTAAGGTTTTTTCCACCGTAGCCCTTGTCCTCGAACTAAAGTGGAATTTGATTCGATGTGAAGGGAAAAAAATGAAGAAGTTGCATGGAATCACTGAGAAAATTATTTAAAGGCATGCTGTTTCCAAGATCATGGAGCTGTGGACTCTATCTGGCACACACTTAATCTATGTACACTGGTGCACACGTGCATTTACAATCTCTATGATAATCTATATATATATATATATAGCTCTATAAAAAATAAAACACTATCTAGAAGAAGAAAAAGCCTGAACAGTTATGGCATTATTAACAAGACTAATGTCAATTGGAATGATGTGTGTACTGAATGCTTTTTTGTAGATACAGACTTAAAAAACACTTCAACGGTCATTACATAGTAATTTGTCTTTGTGTCAAAATGCAGATTTAATTGTATCTCAGAGCGAGGAGTGGTCGACTCCCTCGCTTCTACACGTGTTTGGTGGTATGCACCCTTATGACAAACTGCTAGAGGGCTCTGACATTTACGCCCTCTAATACTAATTATGGTATTACATTCTGCCGCCTCATTGGGCGAGGAAATTGCTGCACTCAAGTTTTAATGTTCTAATCCTCCCTCTAAGTCAAGAGACCATGGACTAATGAAATCTGGGGAGAAAGGTGTGTTGGTCCCTGTGTGTTTGTGTGGGATGATCTTGCTTCCTTTTTTTGCCCTTGTTTCTCTGACTCATCATCCTCTCCTATTAACTTCCTCTTCTGTTTCTTTTTATTTAATGTTGCCGTCTATTTTCTGTATGGTTGATCAGTCTCTGTGCCCAAATATGATAACGTTGACAAATGCATTTGACCTTATCTCCCAACTCACTGTTCTGTCTCACAGTGTTGTGAAGTGTCTCTTCTTTGTGGTCAGAGCAGCTTACCTGTAGGACCCACTTGTTATTCAGACCATGTCCACACATTTAAAAAAAAAAATGTTGTTTATGCAATGGACACAACATAGTTTCGAATTTTCAGTCTTTTTGCTGATGACCTCTTCTTTTTGCTTCATATTGTTGCTATCTATCCATCTGCTAAGATTGGGTGTTTTGATTGGGTGTTTTTTTTTAAACATACAACTATTCAAGTGAACACATTTGGGTTTGGCACACCAAAAATTTGACTTGCAAGAAAGTGGAATATTCAATATCAGGGACATTCAATAGCACCATTTTGTTTTTGTGCAGTCAACTAACAGTAGAAATATTGTCGTTGACAAAACCTGTATTGTAGTAAGTATAGTATGTTAGCATTTTCTAAATAAATGTGTTTTTAAATGTTTTAACTTGGCTTATTGTATTTTAGTTCCTTCCCCTAACCCAAATTTAGATTATTTGACAAGAGTTTTGACAAATCTGAAGAAATGACCCCAGTGATGACATTAGGGTTGTCAGCTTGGCCAAATAGACTACAAAATAAAGCCTTGTTTATAAATATATTTAATTTCGCTAATCAGCCTAACATGTCCTGACACCTAACAATGTCCCCAATGCTGTCGTTGTCCTGAAAACCTTCTCCAGAAACATTGCCAATATGGGCAACATTTTTGATTTATTAAAATTATTACCATAAAATGATTGTATTGTTTTAAGATCTGCATCTGGTTAGAATATCTGTGCCCAAGAGATTTTTGTGATTTAAAAAAAAAAAAAAAAATTAAATTCAAGAAATATGAGGAAGGATTCTAACTGACACAGGGCTGTGTATATAGAGTACATGCATATGTTTATATATAGCTGCAACTGTTTGCTGAAAGATTTTATTATGTAGGTGTCCTTCAGTTAGGGCAGTGTATGCAGGGGCTGCGGTAGATAACTGATATGTGGTGCAGTAGGAGAAGTCTGAGGTAATAGGATTAATGTCAGCCTCGGATACTCAGCAGGCCCAATCTTACCAGACCAGAGCTGATCTGCCAACACATGCATACATACACACACACAAACATACACACACACAAACATACACACACACACTCTCTCTCATGCATATTATCCAGTAACTACAGTCTCACGTATGCTTCCATAATTTCATACACAAATACAGGGCCTTACTTCCCATATTTTCTGGCATTTGTAATCACAGTCATGCTTCTGCAGTTCTCCCCTCCCTCTAAATGTTTGATGTTGAAGTTGTTGTGGCTTTAGACAGTATTTAAAGGATAAGCCTGGCCAATATTTTACATTTCTATCATCAACAAATCCCATAAGTGGAGCAAGACCAATCATGTGTTAGAGACTGTCCCCACAATATTTCCCATCGTCCCTGTCTTGTCTCTGGTACATACCGCCCCAAACCCATTCGTTCCTACTGAACCATTACTCAAATAGACGTAAACATTTGTCGGGGACTATTTTCATTCCTGGAATTTGTCTGCTACTGAGACAAAGTGGTATCGATTAAGAAAATGTCCATGTTCCTCATATTTCAGACAGGCTCAGGTTTTTTGTGTGTATTTTTGCTCATTTTTGGACAATGCAGTTCTTTAACAGAGATGATGCTGAATTTGGCTTTGGCAAAACTTCTTTGTTGGTTTGGTATTTTTGTAGGATTAGTTAACAATACAAAAGACATAAGGTCACCTTAAACCAGATTTTGATATAAAATGTATTTGATTTTGGAAGAACAAATCTTTTTTTCTGCATTATCTGTTTGTTTGTTTGTTTGTTTTGCAGTATGTTAATCTACACTATCCCGCTTTCCTTTGAGAAGCCTACAATCTTATTACGACCCTTCCACCATGTGTCTGGGCTTTCAGTTGGCGCCAATAAGCTTATTTCATGAACAAAGGGACCATCTAAAGTCACATGTCAATTTTGGGTGGAGGGAAAATTGCACATCACGCCATAGAGTTGTGAAATCTTGCCGCCTCTCATCAGTTGTTTGCACTCTGGTCATAGACAAAACTGCAATCACCATAAAATTGTTTACTCACAATTCTCTTAGTAATGTCAACACCGATGGAACAAGTTTGGCCTGTGGGCATTTTGCATGATTATCATTTTCATCATCATTATCCTAATCCCAGATTTTTCTCCTCAGCATATCTCCCCTACTTCTGTATTCTGTCTCTGCTGCTTTTTTCCCCTCTTCATCCGCTCAGTAGGAAACTGCCAAACCCTTTCCACTTTCTTCACATCTCATCTGTCTCTGTCTTTTCATCCTGCCTCTCATTTATCTTCCACTCTCTCTGAGGCATGGAGACCCTTGCTCTTCTATCTTTGAGACGCAGCAGGGGGCATGTCACTCTCCCTCTATCCTTTCCTCTCATCATCACTCCATTTTCCTTCCCCTTTTCGGTTCTTATCGGCCTACGCCGGGTCCCCCCCGTCCCCGTCCCCCCCTCCCCCGTTCCTGCATTTTTGCCTTGACGGGAATAGTTGGTTTTGTGTAACATCAGATTGGCTGTGCTCTATATCTTAATGCAGATTGCTCGTGCACATTCAGTTCATCCCTTGGCTGAGTTCCCTCTCTCTTGTTTTTGCCCTGAGTTGAATGCTGTTGTGGTTGCACTTCTCCACAGGGCACAACACTTGTATTGGTAACATATTGTTTCTTTTTAAAAGGACTTTTAGCTTTACCTTGCAGAAACGTGCCTCAGAGTGTGCAGACTATGATTAATTTACATCATAAATTACACCTCTTTTCATGTTGGTGCATGCAGTCTGAAGACTTCACGTAATGATTCTTCCTGTCTTCAACCAGGATAGAGGCTAAATTAGCCAGGATAAATGAAAACCCCTGTGCGGTTGGGCAGGGCCTCTAACATTTAAGAAATACAGGCATTAGAAATGCATCAGTGGCAATTTATGTTCAAATAAAGTAATTAACACAGAAGTGCTATACCGACTTTTTAAGGCATATTGATATATATTCAAGTGGATTGTAGGAGGAGACAATATAGTTTAAATCAATATATCTGATTTTGCCTAATATAACCCATTTCTTTTGTAAAACAGTGCCGGTGCTCGCATCTCACCTCTCTGACACACACAGCGCCCCCACTCTCCCTCTGCGTCTGTGCACAAACCTGGCCCCACTCGCAAGTTCATTCTGCAACATAAAGGGAGACGCAGCGACGCGCTGGCTCACACTGCAATGGATAAACCTGGTTTGTAAAAAGCAAAATAGTGGTTCAATAATTTTGAGATTAAATATTTTATTGTTTTTGCAGAGCTGTGTGTTTTGTTTGGTAGGAGAGCAAAACCTGGAATGGCCTCTTTTTAATCAAGTCGGTTGTTGTTGTTGTTTTTGTAAATGACCTAAGGAGCATTCTAAGAGACAGGTTTATTTTTATTTAATATAGTCTATTCATTTTATCGCATTTTTCATTCATGAGTTTTGAAGCTATACATTTTTAAACAGGGTGGAGGAAGAGAGTTGGTGCAGTTGTAGGCGTGAGTGCCACGCTATGCACCACATTAACCTTACATCATCTGCCCGAGAGTGTAAAATAATAACATGCCCCAGGAAAATACCTTGAGAAAAAAAGCCCAGCCTGACCCAGTATCTGCTCTGTGTGAAGTAACACTGGAGAAATGGCTGTGGTTACCATGGTATCCATGTGTGACAGCGGCAAGTTTTATAGGTCACAGTGTCGTTCAATTGGGCAATGGATTAATTGATTTGTGTATGAGAGAGACAACTCCACCATTTGCCGAACATAAACTCTAATCCTGGACACTACAGATCAAGGTCTCTGACACATTATTGACCCTGTTTGACTTTGTCGACATTGTTTTATTTTTCAATAAGAAGTAACATCAGACCAAGTATACACTGGGTCAAAAAGGATTATAATACCTCAATTTTCCAGCTTGATTTAAATTTACATAATTCGTTTTTTCAGTGTTTCTGAAATGACAGTTTATAGGGCATTCACACGGTGTTGGAATAATCGGAAAAATGACTTCCTGACTGGGTAATGGCTTGTACCGAAGTTTGTGACGACATACACAGAAACATGCTGGAAGAAAGAGAGTGTTTGGTTGATGGTTAAAAAGGAATTTATGATTAATGGTGCATATTTACATATTGCATATCCGATTTTTTTGATGAGTAAGAAAAAATTATTTATAAGCCCGTCAAACCTGACCCTTCAATTTGATCTTTGTTTTTATGCAAGTAATGGAAAGAGGTGTCAATGTGCTGTTCACACATAAATACGACACATTTTGTTTACAATGTTTTATTTTTCCTTATTCCGAATTGAAAGCACATGAACATACAGCGGTCGGAAAGAAAGACTTCACAACTTGGGGAAATAGGACCTTCCGAATCTGAATAGCATGTGAATGCTCAATTAGACCAAATGAACAATGGGAGATTGTAAAAAAAAAACAAGCAATTGTGGGATTTTTGTTTTGTTGTACCTGCAGTTTACTTTGCTGTCACCTTCTTTTGGAGTTCACCCCAAACCATCTTGATGGGTTGTACATCTTGAGCTCAACTTTGATTCCCGGCTCAGCCCCTCCGCATGCCGAATTGTACGTGGACAAGACTCTGAGCCCGAAATTGTCCCTGACAGCTTTGCCAACAGGGTGTGAATGACATGCTGGACTAAAGGCGTTAGCTATAGAAGCACTGTGTGAATGTGTGTGTGAATGGGTAAACGTCAGCTGTAATGTAAAGCGCTTTGGGTGGTCAACCAGAACAGAAAAGCCCTATACTATATAAAGGCAGTCCTTTTATCATTTGTCATAATATATACAAAACATCATTTGACTTTTTCCACACAGTAAACTCTTCTTTTGGATGGTAACATAAAAAACTAAGGTAAAGTTAGGTTAAACTTATTTGACCGATGCGTCACAGAAATCCACAAGAAAAAATGAAATCCTTTTTGCATCGTTAATCAGCTCTTGGATTTATAGTCCCTCACATCACCAGTGTGATCGACACGATCCTCTGAGTCATATTTGACCACTTGACAGCAGCTTTTCAAGTCAAGTCAGCGATGCTGAATGTGGCATGGTGGAAGAGGCCTGTAGCTGATGTGTCATAAATTAGCTGATGAAATTAACATCTGCCCGCAGTGTAATCAATTGAAACCCACGTTGTCAGCATCTGATTACGCAATTCCTATCATACAGCCCCACCGCTAATTACATCACACTAAAGGGAGTCTGTGAGCGCGCTCTCTCTTTCTCTCTTGCACAAAAACCTTGTACTGTATTTGTGTGTTTATGAGTCAGACACGAGGAGCCATGTGATGGGAAGCCACGAGCTAGAATATTGTAGGTTGTTGCATCATTAACTCCAGTTCACACTTGCCTGTCTGACTTAGGCCCTGTTCAGACCTGGTATTCAGGTTTGTCTTCTCTGATCTGATCACGGCTCTAAGTGCATGACTTGGCATGCGTCTCCTCGACTGACCACTTGTCACGGCATCTCACTTCCCAGCTTCATATTCAAAAACGGCCGAACATCCCTTCTGTTCCGCAAAAACGGAATGATCTTGGTTTTAACCAGTGTGACAACGACAGGGCGGATCTTTGGTCAGTCGTCATGTTGGTTATTTCAATGTCGTCGGATTGCTGGGGCAGTTCTCGCCACACGACTCGCAGTCTCATGATTGGGAGTCGTCTCGAGTTCACACTACACAACTGACTGGCCCAATGTCGACATTGTGGCAGTGAGATTGAGATTAATTTACTCTGCCACAAACAAATTGATATATGGGAAACACTGAGAAGTGTAGAAATGTAGAAACGTCCCAGACCACTTTCGAATGTGGTCTGAAAGTTAAAAAAAAAGGGAAAGAATATTTCTCTAAATTGGTCTACTTGTGATTCTTCTGTAAACTGATCAGCAGTGAATATGTAGCTGCTGGTTAATTCCCAATGCAGCTCTTGTGACACGTAGCTGGATTACCCCTGTGTGTGGGCCTGTCACTCGGCTGATTTTGAACAACGCTGATGTTTTTTACAGTAATGATGCGGGACTCCTTACTTTGTTTTTGCTTTTGCTTTGGAAAAGGGCAGCCGTAGTCCGGGGATTACGTTAGAGATGAGGGCTTTCACAGGCCCGTTCATTTCATCTGTCTGCCTCCTCTCATGTTGCCCACTCCTCTCTTTCCTCCTCCACTCTGTCCTGAACAATGAGCTACAGCTACGTATCGCTGGCTCTCTCTTTTTTTTTTTGCGTCACTCGCATTCTTCATGGTGTTCTCTTCTCCGCCAGCTCCTGATAACCTTGTTCTTGCACAACGATTCTCATTTCTCCAGTGACTTTCCTTTTTGCCTCTTTTCTTATTCTTCTTCTCATTTTTCCTTTCCACATGCTAATCCTCACCTCTTCTTACCTTGTGCCTCCTTTGTTCTCTCTTCCTCTTCTCATCTCTGTCTCGTTTTCCCCCGGGGATGACAGTGGATCATGGTTATTCTTACTGCCAGCGTCACTCTTCAGATTGGTTTGGATCAGTTCTGATTTGTAAGCAGATTCTCAGCACAGCAGGTGTCCTCAGAATATTGCTCCATATATATTTCTATGTGAAACATTTTTCGCTTTTAAGCTCATGTCTCCTCATGAAACCCAGTTAACATTTTGAGGGTTTTTTTCCTCTCAGTTTAACCGTATCTACTTCTGGTGCATCTCAGCCTCGTGTTATCCTTCTCAGTTTACTCTGTTGTTCTTTCATGCTTTTTCTCTGGCATTATTTAGAATGTTAATATATAGATATATTCAATATACAATATACAGTACACTGTTATCATAAACACCTGTTACCAGTTTCAGTTGTGTACATACAGGCATGTGTGTGTGCATATGAGATGCACAGTACACTTTAATTGCATGCGTTGTTGCTGAGACATTGAACACTGTACGTGCAGACTTTTAATTGCCTGTAACCAAAGGCCTTAATATTCGGCACACACAAGGCAATAGAGGATACGGCCAGACAACACAAACACACACACACACACACACACACACACACACACACACACACTCCAGCAGGTCTTTGCTCTGAAGGTAATTATGAAGGTTAGATGACACTTTTTCCATTAAGCCACTCTTCACTAGTTTGATTGCACTGTAATGACAAAGAACTGTTTAGCATGACAAGTATTTTTTCTAGTGATTGTCAGTCATTACAATATTTAACTTCTCAAAGGACCCACAGTTGTTTTTTTCCCCCTTATCTCTTTTATCTTATTCTTTCTTTTTTTTGGACTGTTGGTTTGTGAGGCTCTTCTGGGACTGTAGGTAAATAAAAGTGCACACTCATGCTCAAATGTCAGGATTTTGTCCGTTAGGAGATTTGGTGAGTGAGGGAGTTTGTGTTTGTGTGGTTCAGTGTGCAGTATGAAGGGGGTCAAGCCTATAACAATAACTAATCTGTGGGGAAATCAAAGCAAACCGAAGTGAGAGAGGGAGACACGAGCAACTGGCCTAAAAAGTTCACAAACACACACAAATACACACACTGACACAAAGTTGCCATCTTTAAGGCACGAGTCAAGAGTGTATGAAATAATTAAATACCAGGGGGTACATTTGCATAGTGCAGAATGTCCTAGTAAAAAAAGTCATATAATTACTTTTTTTTGGAATACAAGAAAAAGTTTAGAGTTGACCATAGTGTGAAAGAAAGATTGTATTGTAATGAAAGACCTTTCTAATGAATTTGCTAATATAGTGCAGGCTTTCAAACTTTCAAACTAGTTTTCTTATTTCTTTGCTTTTTGCTGGTTCCCTAGCTTCACGTCCACAGAAATAAATATCCTTGCCCACAGAAATATGTCAGTTCTAGTCAGCCGTCCAATTCTTTCCTGGTTTTTCGCTCTGTTTTCAAGGAATATTTTTTTGCCAGAGTTGTCCTCAACATAAGATGAATGGCAGCGGCTGTGTATACTGAATCATTGTCTCTAACTCAGGGTTTGTCAAACTGGGAAAATCTTACAATTTCTGAGTTGCCTTTTTGCTTCACCATTCATCAAAAATGCCTCTAAAACAGTACAAGAGTGATCATTGTATTGCCACCCTGCACAAGTACTGACAGAATTGGGAGTAGTTCATTTTTTTCTAAGTTGAAGTCAAGTTTACAATTGCTACTATTAAAAAATAAAAATATATCAGTTTTTTTAGGGTTTTTTTGTTCGGATGGAGTACCTCTGTGAAAATGACTATCTGTTTGTTCTTGTCATACTTTCTGTGTAGAGTTTTTTCTTTATCCACTTTGTTGCTGTATAATGGAAATGCAACGTGTAGTTTTGTCCAGATCAAAGGTAGAATTCAAAAAATCATCAGGATATTTAGGCTTTGCACATAAATAGTTCATGACGTAAATATATGCAGTATAATAGAAACTTGTGAACCAACACAAGACAGGTTCAGCCAATCACAACTATTTGTCTAGAATGGGGCGGGTTTGATACAAAGACCAACAGAGCATTTTAGTAAACGAAAAGTAACAAAGTAATTGCACACACAAAATGTCAGTCTTGTGGGATTACTCTTGGATTAAACTCCACTTGACAGAAGGTCGGAGTTTACAGGAAGTTTTTTCTGTTGTCTTTTGCAGCAAAAATATGTTTTCAGTTTTCGAGACTGGGAGAATCATCCCGACTGTGAAGTCTGGTAAAGACATTGTGAGAACACATCAACCTGGGTTCTCCACAGAACAATATTGTGAAAGCCCCAAAATGTTCCACCTTGTGTGGGGAAGAATGGGCGAAAAGAAAAATTGGGATTCCCCAATGCAGACATATCCAAGAAGAATAGAACTTTGATTTGCTGCTGAAATATTCAGCAACTCTGCATTTACTCAGGGGAGAAATGGACTGAAAAGGAAATATCTGCTTGACACGTACTGCAATTTCTCAAGAAATTCTATATAATGTATTTTTCTTTAGACCATTGGCCAAAAGGCTTGCTCTATTTCATTTGGAAATCCGTATTTGGTACAAGCAACGATAAGAAATTTATTTTTGGTTTAATAATGAATGCTGTGAATGTCTAACAGTGCACGACTGATTATGAGCTGCTCATTTTCTGTCATTAAATGTGACACCTTTGAAGCCCATGGTCTCTCTCCCACGGAGCTGACTCGGAGACACTTCCTCGGGCGACATCCTATCAGTCTTCTCATCCTCCGTTTTCTGTATCCCACTGCAGTTGGCCCTGGAGGACCCAGTGCACAGCGTTTCTCTCCAGCAGTTTGTCTACGAGAAGCTGAAGGCGCAGCAGGCCCTGATGGGGGACCAGGGCTTCGGGGTCCTGATGGAGACCGTGGACACGGAGCTTGTCCGGCAGCTCCAGGAGTTCCTCCAAGGCCTCTGAATCCACAATCTGTCACTACCTTACACATCATCTTTGCCTAGTGCTACCCCCCCCCCCCCCCCCCCCCCCCCCCCCCCCCCCGTTTTTTTTAAAAACATACTCGGCCCAACGCGTGGACCCAATCCAGTCCTACCCTTCCCAGTCTCTACCCATGCTATGCCTTATCTATATTCAGTCGACTGCCCTCAGCTAACACACATTATCCCTTTCTCTATGGAACTCCCCCCTTTTAAAAAGAATCCAAGATGGGGTTTATGTTAGTTAAAAAATGTCAAAGCACCTTCACATTTTGAAAACGCCAGCATAAATCATCCCCACACTAGCGCTTCCACTCATTTCTTGTCGTTTCTTCTCTTTCTGTGGTTTTAACGTGGAATGGGTAGAAAAATTTGGCGTATGATAAATGAGTTGGGGGGTTGTGGAGTGTATAGCAGAAATCATCTGCAGGTGCCAGATGTGGTCCTCAGACTATTTTCTATGGGAAAAAAAGTACAGATTGTAGCAGAGATGTGGACAAAATAAACCTGAAGGACCTAGAGCAGTGTTTACAGAATCTATTCTTAAAAGAGGAAAAAGAAGAAATGTAATTTTGTATGTATGTAAATGGATGATATTCTGCATGACAATATTTTACTTTTTAGTTTGTTTTTACATTGTGTTCATTTTACTTCCTTTTTCTCTTTTTCATTTTAGTACCCCTTTTGTCATAACCAGAGGTGAAGATGAAATAACTACTGAGAGAACCCAAATGTGTTTTTTCCTTCTTTTTGAGTCGGGTCAGAGGAAATGTTTGTTTTTTAAACGGTTGATTTGTAAGAGTGCTGAACCCCATTTCTATGTATATACATACTGCTGCTAATTGATGGTGTGTCGGAGCACTTTAATAACCAAAAAACTGTTTCGTATTTTTTCATCTTTTCGTGAAGGGTACATCTTCACACATCATTGTACCGAAAACACAGTCGCAGAAGGCCTTGAAGCAGGATTGTGTAAATCATGCTGGATTTGCATTCAGACCCCTGATCTTAAGTTGCTGCCATTCATCACGTCTCAGTGCTTCATTGTACAACCCGAACAAACTGACTGTTTGTTCGGGTTGTACATGCTGTTAGGTTGTCTTCGCCGGTTCATTTGATGGATTCTGACACGAGTGGTTGTTAAAAATTTACAGTGAGCCACTGTGACTGTCAAAATACAACACTCTCAGAGAGAGTTGTGTGTAGCTGTCCTGCTGCCCTGCCGTTTCTTTTCTGATTTGACAGATATATTTTTTTTGTTGGCTTTATCGCGGTAGAGGGGAAACTTTGATATATTTGATTTGACAGAAAAACAAGTTTTCCTCATAGGTTTTCTCAGAACAGTTGATTATTTGGAAGTTTTGCAAACAGTTTTTTATGAAGACAAGTAATAAGTTACTGCACATCGGCGCTGAACTTCTTTGATAGCTGAATGAATACATTTGTAAAAGTGGCATGTGCACATGTTTAATGTCAAATCTGAATGTGGTCTAAAGAAATAATTAGTATTTTTTTTGTTATTTGAAACCCATAAAGAAAAAAATGATTTATTTTGGTTCCACATCCTGCCTTTATAATCGATTCTTCTGGAACCTATGTGGTTATGTGTTTCAGGTTGGTCGTCCTCCCCGGGAAGGAGATAATCGTGACACTAGCTCTTTTGACACTGTGATAGAGTTGAGTAGCGGTCAGAATTACAGCCTTATGCTTTCAGCCTTACCTATCATTAAAACAAAAAGTCTTTCTAACCATTATCTTAATTCCTTAACTAACAGTAAAAGATTTCTGTACTCGTATTTTGATAGTGACGATAATTCTGAAAATTTGAACACGGCGCACAGTAGACGGATGTTTTTGGTTTATAAGTTTGGTTATATTTTGATTTGAAATAACTCTTGTTGCTTTTTTCCAAAGCCTTCAATAAAATGCAGTAAACAGGCAAAATATTACTTTGTGTCTCTAATTGATTTGATTTTAAGTTTATTTCAAGCAAATCCAACCCCCACGGCACCCACACAAACCTCAAGTCCAACAACTTGAAGACAGACCTGTTCGCCTGGACACTGTGGACCTTTGGATTGGCGGCATCAGCGGCTTCCTCAGCTACAGCAGGGTAAGTATATACTGTTGGCTGTGCATGCTTTATATGTGAGCTACATGCTATGACAAGTTTGGGACTGACTTTGGGTGAAAAAAGAGGGAAGTGGTTGTTTATTTTACAGGGTGATAAACAGAGCAGTAATTACACTAATTTGAAAAATGCCATCGGAGTAACCACAGAAATGGAGGCAAATGAATTGACTCTGAACGAGGAAACAATACTCAAGCGTGCAGCCACAATAGTGGCTCTGCAAGGCTGTACTCAAGCACAACAGCCCTTTGGGCAAAGCATCGGTAACATGTAGATATTTAGGAGGTGTGATGTACATCTGAGGCTGATGGGGATTTAATCAATCTGCCCATTAATGGTTATAAGCCAAAGCACATGACAAATGGTCACCTTCTGCCGCTGCTGCTGGAAGAATTACTGAGAGGGGCAGAGGAAGTGATTACTATGCACCTCCACCTCATGGTGGCACTAGAGGAAAAGTCATCCATCCATTATCTACTGTACCACTTATCATTTGAGGGCCTGGGGGGTCATCAAAGTGTGGATACGTCATCTGGGGACAACACATTTTTACACAACTTCATGATTTTTTTTTTCTAGATTCATACAACAGCCGCCTTGAAATATTTGCCTATTGAACAAAGTTGTGGTACTTGGCTAAATCTGAGAAAAAAAAAGAAGGTTTTTTTTCTGTTTGCCACATTTACGTCATACAATTATTTTGAAATAATACGACTAACGGGATCATGATTCATTACTTCTGGACTATCTATCCATCTGGGATGTTTAGCATTTATTCATTTATTATAACCACATCAGACACTAAAACCCATTCATTGTGACTTATGACAGATTTAGCATTTTTGCTTTTCCCATACACACTTGCTTTTACGGAATTCTGTAAAGGCTGCAGCATTCAGCAAATGCTGCAGTAATGAGCAAGTGGGAGAGTTGTGTTGCGTGTTTGTTTTAATGGTTACATATGTAGCTGTTGTATCAGCAGTGCCCCTCTATTAAGCAAATCAATCTAATCCACTTTTCCACACTCACTGACAACTTTCCCCACAAACTTGCTGCCTTCTTGCCAAAGGACAAGAAAACAAAGGCAACCGTGGCAAACATCGGCCAATTTGTCTGAAGTGCTCAAGAATAAATGCGCTTCTGGCAACTGGTCACTGGAGTGGCTGATAGAGTGCAAAGAGATGATTAAGGATTCTACACCGATATTCACTCCCTGCCCCGTCTTTTCTTCCTCCCCTGCACTATTAATCCAAGGGACTCGCTCGTTCATCTCCGCTCTCCCACTCTGTCTCTACCTCTACCTGTGTGGCCCCTTGGAGACCGATAAGAGACAGAACAGGTAGTCTATCGCCCGAGGCTTTGTGTTAATTATCTCGTGGAACGGATGACAGAGGAGAGCAGGAGGATTAATTCCAATCTATAACTTGCATTCATTGTAGTAGCAGCGTGTTCCTCCCTCTAAAGCGTTGGATCATTTTTAATCTTCCTTTTCAGGTACTTAAGTTTGTAGTAATGTTGACAGTGAGCTATTATAGTATATACTCTTATTATTATATTATGTTATATATTATGTTATTATTAATACTTTTTACTGATGTTTCTATTTTTTGAAAATCTCCTCTGCTGCTGTAAAGCATCAAATGTCCCTGTTGTTGTTGTACTATCATTAACTTGTCTGATCTTATATGACAAATGATCGGATCCCATTATTTTTTAATGGTATTCATCCCACCATAGACAATTCATTAGGGCAACAAGTCCATCAGAGATGTTTTACATTTTAAAAAGTTAAAAATACATTTCTCAGACCCCGGAGAAACGTATTCCCCATTGCCTGTTTTATCTTGACCAACAATCAAATCAAAAACTGAAAGATGCTGAGTTTACTATGAATGTCAAAGAAAAGCAGGAAATCTCCACATTTAAGGATTTGGGGCCAGTGAGGTGTGTTTTTTTTCTTTCTTTTAAATAGTTGCTCATTGATTTTCTGTCCAACTGATCGATAAATCTCTTCAGCTCTAGATGTCACAGTCACATTTAAAGGAAACAATTTCTTTTACAATTGAAAAGTACAATTGCTCAACAATCCAGTTGAGCAATACACTTGTTCCCAAATATTGGTGATAACTCTACAGACCGAACCTCAATCCATAGAGTTTCCTTACCGGTGTTCGAGGTTCTCTGTTCGTCCTTCCGTGTTGAACAAATGCAGGTATGCACATCTGTTCCAGGATGTCTCCGGTGTCTTTCCCTCTGACAGCAACAACAACGCAAAATCCTCAAAACACTGTTTACCGAGTAGCACCAGCAAATTCCTCCAAGTTGTTCGCGGCTCACCCAAATAAGACAGCTCTGAAATCTTTGAGCCTCAAACGGGCTATCTGCGCGTTCCCTGATTGCAATGATAACTACAATTAAAACACTTTAATCCGTCAAACGGATCAAAACTTTGTAAAAGCTCTTGCTTTAAGACTACTTTGAATCTGTCTTACTTTCTTCTGCTTTGACAATTACCTGTCATTCTGATTGTGTGCAGGCTCTGGTGTCCGTGTGTGCCTACGTGTCTCTGTGTATTCTAATTGAAGGCTGCAGCTCTTGTCTGCCCGTGGAAGCCTGTAATTAAAACCCGAGGCTCCGAGCATATGTGATCATTACCTGGCCATAACACATACTGTACCTTTCAAGTAGGGGTATGGGTACCGAGGGTATTCGAGCTTGAATGTTCCTGTCTCATGCATTTATGTCTGTAACATTTTTTCCTATGTTCCTCACTCAAGACAGTTAGAAAAAAGTAAAGTCTGCTGATTAAAATGTCACACTGATTTACAAGTGTCAGGGGAAGTGAGACACGAACAAACTTAATCTATTCTCACTCTATTCCAATCTCATAATATCCGTGACATGACGCATATGACCACACGCTATGCATAAATAGTGTGCATGTGTGCGTGTTTAACTGACAAAGCCAAATGTTACTTTGATCAAATTATATCAAAATTGATCAACGGAAAGAAATATAATCAACATTTTGACAATTTTTCCGACATATTATAGACTACATTTTTAATTGAGCAAGAAAATAATTATCAGATTAACCTGAATTAGAAATAATCATTAGTGCAGCCTCACTCTGAAGCAGTCAGGACTGACGTATGTAATGCCTTGAGGGTTCTTTGGAAAGTATTTCACGCTCATGAAACTGTCAAACAGAACCAGTGCATTCTTTCATGTATCGGCATCATTTCAAGCGGAAAAAACTACTTGTTGATGCGGGTACAACAAAAATGAAATGTCATTCTGTAAGGAAACAGAGACAGGATCACAGAAAATATGTTCCCAGAATCTGCCTCTCATCTCGGAGTATTACAGTATTTATTATGCTGCAGGCGGTGGGGAGTGCAGCAAATACCAATCAGACAGGTGGGCGCTAGGTGTTCTTCTTGCAATAATGTAGTCTGGTGACGACTTGTCTCGCTCCTGCTCGTATAGTGTACACTAGTAGTTGCAGCACAATCTGATTATCGCCACATTTTCCTCCTTTTTGTGGCCACAGTTCCCGCTTTCTCAGGATATGACTCTATACTTGTTGGTGTTATGCCAAAGACTGAATATCAACCCTCTGTACCTTTGGGCGATTAACTAAAATATGTCTGTATGAAGCCTTAAGTATCAAAAACAAGTCAAGTAACAAACGAGACTTGAATATGCATGGCCAGAGGTTTTGTCCTCATTTCTTATTTTTTCTGTGATCAAAAAATCGAAAAGAATCTTAAGTATTTCTTACACCTGTTTGTGTTTACACAATTATAGTTTTGTTTTTTTGTGTTTCACTAATTTAATTGAATGAAAAAAATTGTATAGAAAAGGGGGAATAGTTTGGTATCAGTTGGGATTGTATTGGAACTGGTTTTTAAAGAATGACTGATGCATGAAAAAATAGTTTACTGTTAGATTATGATTCACTACACGAACCTGTAGTTTAGAAAATATTTACCTTTCAGATCTTTGTGTTTTGGGGCCATATGTAAAGGTTTTTTCCAGGTATGAGACATCGGCGATCAATGGAATTGACCACTGTATTGATACGGGCTGAGGGTGCTCATGACCTACTTGCTTATTTCCATCTGTCTGCTGATGACTTTAAATTGCTGATGATGTGTTCTTAAGGTGAAACCAATCATTTGTTCTTTTGTTCTGCTCTACGGTTTGCAAAGTCTTTATTCAAGGTACACGGATGAATACCGTGAAGTAAAAACAATCCTTTTTCAGATGCTAAGAAGAAGAAAAAAGACATAACAGTGAATAAAGCAACCTAAAAATCCAAAGGTGTTAAGTCACTTTAAAAAAGAATTAAAATGAATTCAAGAAATCAGTAAATTGTGGTTTTGAAATAGTGGTTTGAGAAAATAATTTGAATTCATAAACCACTGGGAGCCGCACCGGGCTGAGGCCTACCTTATCATTTATAGGGCCTAATCAAAATGAATGAATACCAGTAACTTTCTATTTTAGTGTCCTCTGGATTATGTGACTGTTTTATGAATGACTCAGACAAATTGAAATCTTCCATCACGCTGAATGGCACCAAGCACACATTTTGTAAAACGGCGTCAGCCTGGCTGATCCTGCTCTGCCTCTCACTGTACAGTGGCTTCATGGCCCGGAGGCGAGCTGCTAGTCGCCAGCCTGAAGTGTAGATAACAGTCAAACAGATTAAAGGGATAGTTCAGTGATTTTGAAGTGGGGTTGTATGAGATTTATGCATAGTTAATATGTTACCTTATGGAGATGGTGATCAGCGATGTTATTTGATGGAGTTTGGAGGAGAAGTGGAAGTAGCGTCCCCCTGCAGCAGAGGGGACCACCCAAAAACAGTTTTTTCGCCACATTTTTAAATGTTTAAGATATATACGTTCAATTTTTTTTTTTTAAGTGTACTTCGGCCATGTATTACAGCGCCAACAACTAAGTGCAGACTTAAATGTCTGTCTGGCGGAAAACTGAAGCAGTGAAAAAAATACATCCTTTTGTGTACAACTGAACGTATATATATATATACAACATATTAAACTATGCATAAGTTACTCATACAACCCCACTTCAAAGTCACTGAACTATCCCTTTAAGTTTGTCGCACAACAATGCCGTGATGAAGGGACAAAGATAAAAAAAAGCATCCGTTTCCCTCAAAACACTGACTGGTACCTATGATGTTTTCCTGCCCCACCTAAGGTGGATGCGGATGCTAATAGCCCCTTTTTTCCACAGCCGCCATTTTGACATGAAATAGTCGATGAACACAGGTCTTGCTAATCACATTGATTGAGTTTTCAATAATGTCATTAGTAACACCTGTTTACGAACTCCTTTATATAATATTATATTATAATATATATTATAAACATGGCTGCCGTGCCAGAAGCATCCGGGACATCCACCTGGTCTCCAGCGACATATTTCCAAAGACAAGTGCTGCCCGACAAGCACAAACTACACAGATTGGCATTATTTTTTTCCCTGAAACAGAACAAACTTCATCGTTTGACTACAGTGCAGTCGTCGCAGGTAAGCCATTCATACGGTTTGTCTCTGCTGTGTTGCCCGTTGGCATGTATATTGCACGGGAGGGAATTAGTATGCCGTCTTTCTGCGATTGTGTAGGAGTAGATGGATGCATGCTGTGCTGCCAGGCTGTTATTTCTTTGTTATATGTTCAAAGGTTGTTTGCATCGCTGCCTGCACAAAGTCACTCTATGGTATTAGTTGATTCCATAAAAGGCCGACTTGATTTTCCCTCTGACGACCACAATATGAACTGTCCATGCTGCTGGTGTCCGCAGCTGTCCTTGTGCACGTCCCCGGGGGAGGATAACGGAGGCTTCGGAAGGGCTTGAATTTGGATTTGTGAAAACAAATAGCATTACAACGGTGATTAATGGCAGAACAAAGCAACTGCTTTATCACTAACTGGAAGCAGCCTGGCCTTGTGTCAGCTTAAAGACACTCCCTGTAGGTATACATTGTCTCACTCAAATCAAACAATTTGACAGTTCATACAGTGCTGAGTAATATTATTCAGCTGCTGTGTCCATCCTTTTGTCCATTTCTTAAGGCTGTAAACGAAAAGTGAGTTACATCATGCAACATGCAGTGAACACATAAGAAAAAAACAATTCAATCCATATTTGCTGTAACCACACTTTGACCTTTTATCAATGCTATAGTTCTCTCAGACACACAGCGTTTCAAGGTTCTTGGATTTTTCTCAAGCGTCTCAGAGAGCAGGCTACAGTTCTACTGTTCTACGATGTTACGATCAGGGCTGTGATCCGGGGCCATGCCCTCCGTTGCAGGTCTTCTTATCCTTCTCGATAAAACACTCGGTGATCTCAAAGATTGGACAATTGACCCACGTAGGCTCTGCTCTATAGGGTTTTTTATATTCTGTCCATTAAATGGATGAGTGCTTGCCTTGAGTAGAGTTCATTTAATTTTTCCTTTCCTCAAATAGATGTTTCAGCCCGTCGGTGTTATCATATTGTCCCTGACATGATAGTGTAAACGGATGGAATTCCCGAGGAGAAATAATCCTTAAGTAAATCTGGCCTAATCCCCTAAAATGTCTGGAAAGGAGTCATTGATAAGCGGCAGCCATAAAGGAAAGTAGATAAGGGCCTGTATCTAAAAAAGACTGCAACGGCCCCTTATCAGTGATATTATTAAACTAAAAAGTCCTTGTATCGGTTATTCTGCTTAAGTGCAAGGTGAATAAAGAAAGAGAAATGCCCAGAGAGGGAAGATCAGTCCTGTTTCTGCATGTGAAGGGTTGATTCTGTCAGTCAGTGGGTAAAGGGCTTGAGTGGTCGCGTGTGTATGCATGGGAAGGTATTCATGTAGATTCAAGTGGCTGTAAAGAGATGAATCAAAAGAAAACGTACTAGAATTAAGTGAGCATAAATCGAAAAATTACAATCCTGCATGTAAACATTCCTCAGAATGACGACAGTGACAGAAAAAACATACACATATTCTTTATGAGTATATCTTTCAATGGTAGAGCAATATTCTGTCTGCCAGTTGTTGCTTGATATCTTATAATAAACTGGATTCATGACTTAGTGAATTGCTGCCTGTTTAGATTTTCTTTTCATTTTTTTTACCTTGGCGGCAGAAGGACATCTCACTGACAACATTCTCTGCCGATGTTTACATCGGTGCGGAAATTTCCCTCGAGTATTTGGTGACTATTACTGGAATACTTTGCACGACAGCGTAATATCAAATCTTTGCAGTCTTAAACGTCCACGTTTAGAGGAATCTATAACTCTCAGAAAAAGCCCTTCCCAAACTGAAATATTATAAGCTTCTCAGAGGTACAGTTGAAGTATCTGCAGTGCTCTTGTACTGAATTGAAATGTACTACAGAGGTTTCTCCAGTTATTGTGCCCATCTCCAAAGTGCTGTCAGTGCTGGAGAATGGTCTAAACAAAAACTTCTAAAAGACACTTGGGGAAACTTGTTTTCGTTGGAAGATTTGCACCCGGGGAGGCGAGCACTGTCATTAAAATGGCTAATTCATGATCAAAGAAACGCCACAGACTAATGTAAAAGACGGAGGTCGGAGGTTGCCGTTGCAGTGAATGGGATTTTAAAAACCGCAACGGGAAGGGAGCGATAGTGGAGGAGCCCGCCGCCCTGAAATAGGCCCCCAATGAGGCGGAGGGCGATAATCTGCTTTCTAGTTTGACTAGTTATTAATAAAAGACTTCGCTGGCACAGTCTCACATCATAGCTGAGTGTTTGTTGTCTCTACTTCAACATCCACGTACTGTGATGATGGCAATTAACTGAATTCCGTCGGCCATTGATTGCAATACCTAATAGGCTGCGAGTTTAACTGCGACATGGCAGCGATGACGGAGAGCTTTTGTTTTGATATGACTAGTCGTAATCACGCTGTCAGCCTCTTGACACACGTTTGACAGTGTGATAACAGGTTCACTGAAGTACCTGTGACTGGAGTGCGTGATCAGAGAGCAGAACGAGTGCAGTGTAAAAATCGCCGCCGGCCTCAGACTAACGCACACTCAGCGTAGCCTCGCTTTTGCCCAACTCTCCCTTCAACCCTTCCATCGCGCGCCATCGCTGTCTCTCTCTGCTGGTGGCCGTTTAATATTGAATGGCAAAGCTATCATCATTTTTATTTTTTCCACAAGGCCGAAGAGAGCATTAATGTTGTGCAAAGCCACATCTCAATTCCACAACGGCGCTAATAACTTGCCAGAAACTCACGCATTATAATTCCCCGTCTTGACCACTGCAGCTTGAAGAGAGAAATGCGTCCACGCAGTACTGTCACTGTGCGATTTTCTCCTCGGTGAAGTGAACACCGCTCCAAAAACCGCTGGCTGCCTCCGACGCCCACATGTCACTTGTCAGACGCCCGCAACCGAGAGGAATCCTCAACAAGACATTGACGTGGGGCCCCCGAGGTCAAGACACCTTGTTGGGTTACCTGATTGCCTGTGGTTTCAATTTCCCATAATGGTGGAGGAAAGGGATTTGACCAGCGGCAGCATTTGCTTATGATATTATTGCGCTGCGTGCTGCCTGTTTGATATACATTTCAAACAGTGGGGATGTCATTATGCATGGATGTAATTGCTCTGTCAAAATTTCCATACTGAAGTAAATGATGACTTCCGTTTGTAATCATATTTATTCACCGTGTTTCACACATCACATATTGTGTTTAGAATCGGACATGCAGGTTTCTGTGCAGCTCTTTTTTGCTGCTTCTTCCTGTCAGAGATCTGTCAGTCTTTTGTTTGGGAGTTTTGGGGATTACCTTGTTTGTCTTTGTTTTTTCTTTCCATAATCCACCGTCTTTCCTTGGTGATTCTCCAGATGTAATAATCTAGATAGTTTATTTTTTGTTTTGCGTTAAATTTGTTGGTAGATTGAATTGAATTTTAGTTTATGGACTCCAACTCCAGTGATTTTCCAATGCTGTGTCATGCTGTGGTTATTTAGAAAAGATGTTCTCATTTATAATGCTACGACAAAACTTAATATGTAGATGAGGAAGTGCGACAGATTGAGAGGCGAAAGAGAGGATATAGCCTCATTTAAGAATAGCATGTGATTTACATGAGTAAAAACTTTACTTTACATTGCTCGTTATAAATGAACTGTGAAGTTATAAGTTGTAAGCACATTAATGTTGTGATGGCGAGCTTGGCCGTGTCCAGAGGGCTGAATGATGAATGAATGAATACCTACTGTCTTTATGTAAGCACTGAGGAGAAATCAAAAATCCATCTAGTCCTTCCACATTTTCATCCTGCAGAGACTTTGTTACTGAAAAACATAAAAAAACAAAAACTCCTCCTCTCTACCCTGCACTCCAGGTCGTAGAGCTTAAATAGAATAGTAGTGTTTGTCGAGATGAAAAGGGGTGAGGGAGAGGAAACATGCAACTAAACCAAATTCTGCTCTTTGTCATTACAAATAGATTTGACTGATTTCACATAGTCTTTGTTCACCAATTGCTGTTAATGTGGTTGTAATTGCTTCTACTTAATCACCTTTTAAATGCTCGTGCATACTTATCCACGCATTGAAAAAAGTTTTCTTCTGCTCTTCCCGCCCTCCTCTCATTTACCCACCTTTGATAGCGTATATGTCACTTCTGCATGCATCTCCTGGCCTCCCACCTGCAAGGCGAGTGTACGTGACATGCTGGAAGGATTACTGTAGCTGAGATTCTTGCAGAGAGGTGTGGCAAAAACTAAACCTCTCAGCTATTATGCCACTCGATTAGGAGCCTCCGATTACATTGTCTGTGAAAGAATGTATCAACCACAGCTCTACCCTGTCTTCCTCCCGCCTCCTCCTCTACCACCGACAGGTGAAGAGACACTTAAGTGGTTTGCCAGTGCTCAGCGAACCGAGGGCAGAAGGCAGAGAAAGTTGCGAGTGGGAAAGTCACTGATGATCTGTAGTGTGTGGTGAGATGCGGGCGCAGGGAAAAGATGGAGGACTGAGATAAGAAGAGGGGGAATCTCTAAAGTGAATACATTAAAAGCTGAAGCGCTTTGATGAAAAGTTGTCAGAAGCTGTGAAATGCATAACAATGAATGGAGCCAGGCAGTTGCAGATCTTTGTTCTGGTTACATGACAGATTCATAAACAAAAGAGAGTCGACTGTTAACGGTGTTTACATGGCACCGCCTTTACAGTATGAAGGATTTTCCTTTTGTGTCTGTGTGTGGTTAAAAACAAACCCCTGCTTGGGGATTCTTTTTACTTGACCTTCGCTTAAATGTTTTTAACGGGCTACAGATGCTTCCTTTCAAACTGCAGCTTTGTGGACGCCGGTTCAACAGTTCAAAGCTTTATGTCCATGTAACAGCAGGTATTAGTCTCAATGATGCAGGGAACTATGAGAGAGCAGCACAAGCGATCTAGACTCAAAACCACTCGAGCACAGCACCTCTCATCTCTTTTCTTCTTCTTTTTTTTTCTTGCACCACTTGCTCAGGCACACATAATCCCCCGGCATCAACGCTTTTCTTTGATACTTACATAAACACTCATGCGCAGGGGAAGGTTAACAGCAGTTGGTCTTTCCTGGGCGGCGTGGGGTCAAATCAGCTTTAGAGGATTCCAGAACAATCACAAACTAAGCCTTCGAGGAAAAGAACTCTTCAGTCCACAAACGTACACGAGCTGCTTCCCATCCACGTCTCTCTTAGTTTGGGTGTTCATCTCAGCGAGTGCCGTCTTCATGACTGTGCTGTGTATGAATATGTTCACTTCACATTTTAGACTTCACTCCCTTTCCAGTTAGATGTAGCGCAACATACAGAAGTTGAACGGTAATGTCCACTCTGTGTAATTTAAACATCCGAAGGTGCTGACATCAGGCACTTCCGTGCGAGCGCATGCGCGTGTGACTAAAGCTGGTGTGAAATTCGATGATATTGAACTGAACATGTGTTGGGGTTGTAGGCATCAGAGGGAAAGAAATTTTCTATCATCATGCCTCACGGGGGTGGAAATAAGTTTGTCATGCTTTATTACTAGATATACTCACACACACACACACCACACACACTAGGCCTCGATACACTGAAATCACTAATCAATCATTTCTGACTTGGTGTTTCTGGGCTGAGATTTGCACAGCATGGGCCACACCCTGAAACAATAGAATGATTTGTAGATAAGCGACGTCTCAAAAACAATCCATCTGACATTGAGGGCCGTTGACGGCTGTAAACAACAAAGCCACAACAGTTGGATAGTGCAGTGAATGTTAAATTGTCCTCACTTCTCCGGCCGAGAAGTTGCACATATCAGCCATGTCATGGTGCAATGACGAGGTTTACTCTTGAAATGTATTTGGAACTTTTCGACTCACAGATTTGACTTTGAAGCAAACGACATATAAAAAGTCAGAATTTGTCAAATCACATTTACATTTACTTGCGTGTGTGAGATTTAACACAGTTGTTTAAACTGTTTTCTCTCTGTTACATATTTGGTCCACAGCTTGTGCAGACCACATTTTCATGACTAGTTTATCATCTTTTAAAATCCATATGTAGTTGTTTTTTTCACTGTTACCACTTTGTATTGATCTCAAAATATGGCCTTTCTTTGATAATACATACAAGCAATATATATTTGCAATGTTTAGGAAGTGTGTGGTGTAAATGGGCCTAATGTATTGTAGTGCACCAAAACCGGCAATAATCACTTCACATCAGCTCAGGGTTGGGAAGAGAAATGATTCACGGGATTTGAGATGAATCAGCGGCTAATATTTGTTGGCTTGGTATTTACTGCAGTCCTCTGGATGCAATATTTCCCCCTTGGGATTTTGCTGTGGCAATAATCCCTAGTTCTTGCAGAGGATGCAGACAAAATTACTGAAATGACAATTTCCACAGTATCCACAGACACAGGCTGTATCAATGCTGACATAAACCAGCACTGTTCTCCGGTAATGAATATGCGCTGGTTGGCAGAAATGTTCTGTCTCGTGATGAGTTCTCTTTATTAATAGTATTCCCGTCACTACCTACGATGAAAGTCATTTTTGCTTCTATGTGGTTCCTTTAAAGTATCTCCATGAGTTATGTCTTCATATTTAATGTAACACTGAGTGTGTTCCCCATTCTGTTATGAACAAGCTTTCGCAAGGATTGTGGTTTTTTTATGTGCATGGTTGAAGGTGAGGTTTGTGTGCAGCCCGTTTAATTAATACACTTGCACAGAGAAATGCATTGGGACAACAAACCCATGTTAAGGATGTAGGAGTACTTTGTGATAATCAAAAAATCTTTATTGACAAATACTTCTCTGTACACTCTGTCGCAAGGCTGTGTGAAGTACAATTCTGACATCTCTATGTCTTCAACACAGTGGGCGAATAATTTGCCTTCAATCAGGAGTGTGCGATCCCATCGACTGAGCAAAAAGCACAGTCGTGACCAAGTAAGATGCATTTTAAGCTTTGTTCTTCCTGGTGAATGTTTCTTTCTGAATTACACCTGCTGTGTTTATCAAATTTTAATTTAGCAACCTCAGGCAGTTGAATGTCTTTCAGTGCAACAACACTCTCCTCGGGTGCTGCGAGGACTTGCTACCTGTTTTTTTTCACACAGCGGCGTCTTGAATTTCAGCAGCTCAAATAATGGTTCCTTTGTGAACATGGCTTCAAGGCAATGTTTTACATATCAGTGTCTCAAGGATCCAACTGCTGACATCTCAGCCAAGCAGACTGGTGTTGACTCCTGCGTACTCCTGATGGAGAAACCAACAATATTAAACTCTCACAAGAAATTGTTTTAGCATGAAATGACTATTATGGTGGACAAACGTCCCTCTGAGTTAGTAATAAGATATTTTCCTTTGTCTGTTCAGAAACTCTGTGACTTGTCAGACTAGCAGGTGGTGATAATAATCATGGCCTGAAAACACTCCCCTGGGTTGAATTAGGCCTATTTCAGTGTCTGGTGCCTTTGACAGAGCTGAGCACATGTGAAGGACCTGACAATCCGGTTCTGTTACAACAAACACATTTTCGTTTCAAATAAAAAGATCAACATTGACGTTGCTTTGCGATCCTAGTTCTCCTGTTGGCTGATCCTTCGTGAGTGTGGGTCGTTCTTTGACACCAGTAAGGGCGTGATAAGTGTCGCCTTGTGTGGCAGTGGGTGTATGCGGCATCAGGATAGTAGGATGTGAATGAATGAGAGGAAGGGCATTGTGAATCTGCTCACTCTGTGTTCACGCCTCTTTTCTCCCTCCAGACTGAAGGCGCCACCGGTGGCACACAGGAATCTAATCATCATCACCACAGTTGCCGTGACTAACGGTAATAGAGAAGCTGGCCCTGCCATTATCATTACCAACATATAGCTGAGCTGCGAGTCCATCTGGCATCCCCACACACCTCATCTAGGTCGCCGCAAGGACGGTGTCATTATCAAAGGAGAAGCTTACAAAATTTGAGACAGAAAAGCCACAAACCTCGATTTGACCTTCGGCGAAGCCAGAGGGACTTAAAGCACATTTCCTCGCTGAGGTGATTGAAGGGTTTGATCACAATCAGTGCAGCAATTCCAGTGTGTTGTGCCACACTCTAAGTACTGTCTGATGGATGGGAGCTGTACATCACAGGACAGGTCCCATCATTTGCGGACAGGAAATGGTTTCTGTATTTTTCATGGTCATGCCTGTCTGGCTATGTTTGGCCCCAGGAGTGATGAAGTGTTGTTACTGCACTTCCTCCTTTTGAGAGAGCCGGTCAGGTTAAAATATATATATATATTATGGAACGCCAGTGATGTTTCTGAATGTAGGCAGCATGGTGGCAATGAGGACAGTATTTCCACTTTCCAGACAATGTCTTGAACTTAGCACAGCCACATTGTAATGGACACCGTCAGGAACTTTCCAGATAAACATGCTGACAGTGCTCATCTGTCTTTCCCGGTCTGAGGAACCTGCAGTCATTTATTATCTGTGATGCACGGCACGTCTCGGATGCACTGCTCATTCCAAATGTCTATTTGTGAGTGTGTGTGTGTGTGTGTGTGAGAAACTGATGATTTCAGACCTTCAGACACAGGGTGCATCCATCTGAGTCACACACACACACACACACACACACACACACACACACACACACACACACACACCCTATACGTGAGGAAAAATCCTATTCAAGCGTGTGAGACTCAATATCAATCAGTAGTGATGAATCAGGTCCCGGCTGTTCTATACGTTTTGTGAGTGCAGTAGTCTCTTCATGTAGCTGCACACAAGGCTGTAGTATCTTCACCTGCTGCCACACATCAGAGCTGTCTTTATCGTATAGTCTGTGTAGTCCTCGTCTGAGGAATAGGAACTTTGGCTCACAGAGTGAGAACAGCATTAAACTGTTTCCCACCAGTGTGATTTATTCTGACATGAGCAGTGCTGGAAGGGGTGTGTGTGTGTGTGTGTGTGTGTGTGTGTGTGTGTGTGTGTGTGTGTGTGTGTGTGTGTGTGTGTGTGTGTGTGTGTGTGTGTGTGTGTGTGTGTGTGTGTGTGTGTGTGTGTGTGTGTGTGTGTGTGTGTGTGTGTGTGTGTGTGTGTGTGTGTGTGTGTGTGTGTGTGTGTGTGTGTGTGTGAGCAGCCCTCGATTGCTCTCACAGTGCTCATACGTGTCTTTGCTTATTTCCTGACTGAAACCTGCCTCTGCCAAGTTGGCGAGAAGTGGCACATCTGAGGATGTTTTTTTTATGGAGATCAGGCTGCACAGAGCAGTCCGCCTCTTGTTTTGGTATCGAAATTGCAGTTTCATTTCTGCGTGGTCCTATCATCCCTTACGCAAACATAGGTAAACCTTTATTTGCTTCAAATGTTAAAGGTGCACAGCTGATCTCAAAATTAACACCTAACACATGTTTTTTTTTCACTTGGCAGTTTGATGTTGTCTGCAATTTATCAAAGAATCTGCAGGACCCTTCTCTCTCAGTTGATCAAATGCCTGTAGCCATCAAACAGCTGCTGGCCCCTGCCGTTCCTACCCAGTGACCACCCACTGCCCCCTTCCCAGCATGATCCGTCAGGTGTACTTCAACTGAGCCCAAATGCGGGAAAGGATTTCCATGGCAATGGTTGAAGCAAGAACAGAGCCGGAGAAGGGGAGTGAGTGAGAGATGCTGAGATACCAGCTTAGTTACAAAACTCTTACATACTAGATGTACATGATATGAACAGTGATGTGTTCTATACGTTTTGATTTCATGACCGAATCCTTTGTATTGGGGACAAAACTGGGATGGTGATTAACATATTTGTTTCTTCCTTTTATGCTTTTATTTTAGCAACATGTTTATTTATTTGTTTAAGTCAGAACATTCACCTCATTGTTGAGCTTATGAGATTGGAGGCTTTAGGACTACTGCAGTATTCTACCCACTTCGATTTAGCGAGTATTATAATGATGCTTGCAAGTGTGTAGGGAACTGCTGCTTTCAGGTAACAGAAATACTTCATTTTAGTCCTTTTAAGCAAATGATTAATACCAAAAGACCTACATGGCCATTGCTGACCTTGATGCAGTCCAACGAAATGCTTTCACATTGAAGGTTTTGGTCTTAAACTTTTTCATTTGCCACAGAATTTAAATTGAATTAAATAATGTGTAGATTAGTGAGCTGCCCTGCCTCACCCTACATTAACCTCTCTTCTTTCTTCTTTTCTTCATCCCATCTTGCCATTGGAATGCACTTTCTTCTCTTTCCATTTGTTTGCATTTTTATTTAATGTCTATATACAATATTAGAGGCAATGAGTCGTCTAATGTAAGCCTCTGCGTCCACACCTGATGGCAGGATCCTAACAGATTTTTTAGCAATGGTTTGTCCACTGTACGATTTATTATCATGTAACTGTCAGTACACCTCTCTCTGTTTGTGTACTAGTGCAGTGCCTGTCGGTGGGGGCTGAATGCTTCACCTCGCGTTAATCCAGCTTGCAGCTTTCTCGAGAGCGTCATCCAAACCACTTCAAAATATCCGCGTAACACCAAAGTACAGAATGTACACAGAAACACGGGAGGGAAAAGATGAGGTCCACGTGTAAATGTGCTGACTCATAGTCCACGCCCTCAGATCTGTGAGCTGCTCCTGGATCCATGTGCCTTGAAGACTTGCATGCAAGTGAAAAGCACAGTAAAAACATTTCATAATGAAACAACCCATACATTCTACCCTTAAATCTTATATGTAAATGACTTTGGCACAATGAAGGCAAACCCTGACGTGTGTCAATTGTCCAGATGCTGTGCTGCTCGATGTCAAGTAACATTTACAAAATGCTTGAAGCTATACGAACCGCTGATCCAAAGATCGTCAACACAGCACCTCATGGCGTACTCTGCAGTTCACCCGCCAAGTTTGAAGTGGATCAGAATGGAATTCATAGTTTAATGTGCGTCGCTGACGGTCGAAAGCAGAGTGCCATTCAGTCGCCATGACGAACCCGCCGGCCACGCTTGACAGACGGAAATGATGGGGTGAAAATCACCTTGCCCACCTCCATCACCTACATGACGTACTGTGATAGACAGTCAGCTGTCGGCTGCTGACCTGAAGGTGCGCTCACTAAGAAGCCCCCAGCATTCTCTGCATTTTCAAACACTAAACAAGTCGTCTTTTGCCGCACAAATGAATAAATTATTCAGCGCAATTTCACAAGAAAAGATTGAGAAACACAAAGAATGCCTCTGGTGAACGAGCAGCTTCTACCTCAGGCCTCTTTCTTGTGCATTTTCTCTTTCACGTTACCCTTCTTACTTTTGACATTTTTTCATTACATGTCTGGAGGCTCGGCGTAGCTCCTTGGGAATTGATCAAAATAGCAAGTCTCTACTTTGAGTAAAAATAATCTTACATTATAGATGAGCCTCAAACACACATGATATTTAACCAGGCGAATCCTTTAATCTCCCCTCTCCAGATTTCGACATGTTTCTCAGCCAAGACATTAGATGTTAATTTAAAACTTAATTTCAAATACATATGCTTGAGCGCCAACATGGTGCCAGTACTAATGTGTCCTCTGGCCTGGCTGCCTCTAAATTACAGACCATCAGCTATTGGCAAATCTAACACTACTACAGTATGGTGAGATTTTACCCTTCTGCTCTACTCTCAGATTTACAACGGCTCTCCTGAGTGTAATTCACAATGATTAAGGCTGTTTATTAGTCTCAGGCCCTGGAGTGTCATCCAATAATCAATCAGATACTTTGAGTCCAGCACACATTATGACAATGGTAATTACACTTCTGATTTCTCATCATTCATATATCACAAATTGGGAGAGCGTGCAGTTGTTGGCTTTGAAAAAGAAAAGGATATTTGAAATCTCAAAAGCTTTAAAATACAAATTATATTTGTGAGTGAATTTGTGTTTTGGCTGGATTAAAACTATTTATGGCCAAATGCAATTTCTTCCTGCAACATTTTCAGTGAGTAATTCACCAACAGACATTGTTCTTATATATATATATATTACAATTTAAGTTGCATTGATTTTCTGGCCCTGCCTGCAATCACAGGACACAGAGTCAAAAAACAAAAAGGTTAAAGAGCAGGCTCATGTCCCAACATAAAACCTCAACATTTCTGAAATTAAAGTCATACATTTACAAGAAAAACTATAAAAATGTATATTCTCTGAGATCATAGTCATTAATTTGCCAGAAAATAACCTGGAAATTCTATGGGATTAAAGATTTAGAAGAAAATTGCATGTATGTATATATATTTTTAGTTAAGCAACCACATCGCTTTTGGAATATCGTCCCTTTCCCTTGGTTCTGTGGTGTTTGTTTTTTAATTATTAACAATGGCCCAATTAAGCCGTTTAATGCTTCCTTTTAGAGATGAATGAGAAGAAGAAAGAATAAATGTTGTTCATACATTAAAGGGAAAGTTGATCTCTTAGACAAAGGGTCTTTCAGCTACCTCTCTGTGGCTGCTTGTGTTTGCACACAGAGGCAGAGCCACCCATCGAATAGCTTCAGCCTGAAAAAAGGGAAAACAAACATGGGATACATCTTTCCTGTATTTCTTTTTATTCCCCTCTAAAAAAATATCTTCATATGTTTGAAATGGTATTATTAAGTTGTTATCAGTTGGTGGGATATGCAGATGAGCACCGGCTTTCTTATCAACCATTGTGTGGTGAACTTGTAATTGCACAGCATAGAATATAATAATGTGAATCAAGCTATTGTTTTCAAGTCTATTGATGTAAATTAGGCGTAAGGCTGAATGGAAACTCTTAATGCACAAATAGAGTAAGGTATTTTGATATGGATCAAAAAGCAGGTCTTGCCATTTGAAGCTCGATGCGGTCACTCTTCCTGTTTGAGAAAATGATAGCACACCCTCACTAAAAGCACTGGCTGAGGCAGTGCCCCCTCCTCATCCGTGTCCCTCTCTGCATCTCTGCCCAAATGTCTCTGTGTTTATCTGTGGGCAACAAAGACGCAGCCTGCGTACCTCGCACCTCCACCGGGAGGTGTGTGAGAAGTAAAGTGGCATTCGTGGATGACGTACAGTTTTTGGAAGTTAATACTCCTCAAAACATATTCAAACGTTAACTCCTTTGATTTGTTCTGTTTCGGGTTGAATCCCCTGATCAAGTGGAGTGTTGTTGCCGTCGGTTTACCCTTAAATAAATTGAAGTGGATGGAGGCACAGAGCAGAGTGAGAGCGCTCCGGTCATTGAAAGACTTTTTCATGAAAAGCTTCCAGAGCAAACACAGTAGCACAGAACAAAGAACAGACCTCGTCGTTTGAAGCTTGGCACAGTCCCTCTTCTGTTTTTTTTTTTGTTTTTTTTGGGGGCGTTGAAAAGTGCAGACACATACTCTGTCTGTGTCTTGCTCCCCTTGTCCCTTTCTCTCCGTCTCATGTCTGACTTTCTCCACAGACACAAAAGTTCATTATTTAAAAAAAAAAAAGAAGCCCCACAGGGGAAAAGAACATCTTGATATTTTACAGTTTGCTACAACACACTTTTCCTGTCTTGCAAAATAAAAGAAAGTGGCCTCAGATGAGACACCAGTCTTGTCCTTTGTGTCACCACGTCCAAACACGAAAGCCGCCTTGAGATACCTCACCCCCCTTTCTTTGGATAAAAGATGAGGGAAAACGTCTCTGCAGGTGTAATTATGAATGTCGCTGTTCAATACATAGTGCGTTTCACAAAGTGCCTGATAAAGATAATTTCTTAATGTTCTTAAAATGTACTGTAATTGGTGAAGTGTGTCAGAATCTTAGATCACAGCATAAAATATTTACTACGATTCAGTCATAATTAATAATTACCTCAAAATTTTAATGAATGTTCACTCATGCACATTTTTTCAACGAACTGAACTCAGCTAGTTTTCAGCTCTTTGAAATGTATTTCTACAGTAAATAATAGATTAGAGCATCAGTTTTTAATATCTCACTCGGTTTGAAATCTGTTTCAGTATGAGTGATTGTGATGATGTAGTTTAAAGCATTGTGCTGTTTTGTCTGTTGCATCGTGTGCGCTGTGAATGTGGACGAAGAGAAGCCATTACCCAAGATGCAATACAACAGCATCTGTTTAGATCTGGATACTGACGGCCATGTAAAAAGGCCACAGACCAACTGTAGCTTAAAACTATAGAAGGATGAATTCAGTAGAAACAAAGTTCTGAAGAAACACGTGCGCCACTCTAGCCAACAGATGTTATTATTATGCATGCAGTATCAATTATGGAAAATAACACTGGTCACCAGAGAATAGAAAGAATTATGAATTACATGGTATGCTGTGCTATGATTAATTTCTTTCTTATATTTTCTTAATATGATAAATGCTTGATGTGACGCCTAAAGTTTGAATTCATCAGCTCTTTGTTGAACGAGCTGAAACTGCAGTTTTCTCATCAATACGGCCGGGTCTGCAAATCTAATGAGAGATAATAAGAGATAACTTTTTTGTTATGGGAGGATTTAGTTAAATGTTTAATTAAGGCCCTGGAGAGAATGCACAATTTTTGCTTTTATTTTGGGAGTGAAAGGAAATCCTTCCTCTGTACAGTAGATGTTGGCCATCACCCTCTGAAGTTATTTATACAAACAGACTGAGGTCAGAAGGGTAATAAAAGGCCATAGTACAGTTTATAGTATTATCTAATATTCATGAGACTTTTTGTGTTTTAACAAAAGTGTTGGTCAAAGCCTGAATTCAGACAAGAGAGACAATGATTCTCAGTTGAGGCACTTTAATACAGCGCTGGGTCAATGTTCGTTTCCAGCATGCGTTCGAGAAGAAATCGACACTGGCAAGGAAATGCAGTTTAGATCGCTCTCCAAGGGGGTAACACACATAACACATGAGGCGTACTGTAACATGTTTCTTTCCTTCCATAGACATATAAGTATTAGGTTCTGCAGGAGGCCTATACGTGTCCAGTGACCTTGAACTGTACACTTAAATCATCTTCCATTAGGCAAAGCACGTCATCAATGATGAATGTCAGACATACGGACATGACCAAGAGTGCATGCATACTGTAGATAGTCAATGCAAAATAGTAATCATAAAAAGTAATTGCTGCCATGTCATTTTTTTCCTCAGTTGCTTCTTTGTACTTGAATGACTCTGTAAATCAAACCGTTTACTGGTGAGACAGCTGCAGTATATGCAGCCATATAAATGCTCTGTCGCATCTATCACCACAGCCAATTGTAGCTGCTGTTGAGTTGCCCTTTAAAACTTAAATTCCGGTGAACTGCTATGTCTGTAGCATTGCTAGTATTATATAGAGTGAGCTCAAATTGTTCATTCATACAAGGCTCAAATCAAAATAGAAGCCAAAGCATCTTTGAAGAGTTACCCTAACATCTGGATGGAAAAGGAGAATGGTGCTGCCCTCTGTTGTTGAATGTTTCATGTGTTGTGCTTCTTGCCCACACCCAACATCTGGCACATCTGGGCTGTCGTCAGAGGTCTGCTGTGCTGCATCAGGAGCCACACCCGACTGTGACGTCAAGATCGGCCGACACGCCCTGGACCACTCTTCTACTTCGCCGCAGCCGGGGTGAGTAGTCACACCACAGGAGGTCAGCAGAGACAAAAATCAATTATATGAAACAATATTATGTTAAGTTTGGCTGTCAACATACGATGTCTTCTTAAGGCAGCAGAGTGATGAGACAGAGACATCATTGAACAACAACACAAAATGAGTGCCCTGCTACTGTATTCTCTCTGTTCTCGTCCATTTCTTCTTCTGCTTGTTTTTATCCTCCTCATCTCTCCTGTAGCATTTCTCATTTGCCCAAACCTGACCTCTCTGGAGCCCCTGTTCTCCATCCCATTCTTACTCCTCAAAGCTCAAAAGTCTTTTCTTCCCCTCTCCCTCACTCCTCCCTTCTCCTCGCTTTTCCTCTTTCCCCCTTTCCATTTGCCACCAAGTGTGAAATGAGAGCGCAATGAGTTGACTTTGAGAGCGGAGAGGATGAGAGCGGGTGGTCTGTCACAGGAGGATGATCCTAACAGACCTTTCCACCTCCAAATCCCCAGCCGATCCACCGGCTCCACCTCCTCCAGCCTCCACACCA
Organism: Scophthalmus maximus; assembly: GCF_022379125.1. Classification (NCBI taxonomy): domain Eukaryota; kingdom Metazoa; phylum Chordata; class Actinopteri; order Pleuronectiformes; family Scophthalmidae; genus Scophthalmus; species Scophthalmus maximus. Next base: position 9,543,979 of record NC_061533.1, on the reverse strand, counting down.
CCACCGGTACACACACTCGCACAACTCTGTACACAAGTCACAGAAAATTCTGCAGTTACACAATGGTCATGGGTTGCTTGGTTATCGATCACACTCAAACCAATCATCCACAGAGCTGGAAGGGGTTGCCGGTACAGTAGGTCACACATTTGTCCGAGAATTCCAATAAATCCAGAAATCTCTGTCTTTTTCCTCCTGTCTGTCTGTCTGAATGTCTGTCTGTCTGTCTGTCTGTCTGTCTGAATGTCTGTCTGTCTGTCTTTCTGTCCCTCCGTCCCTCCGTTTTCTGGAGAACCCGGCAATGTCGACTGTCACTCATAGACGATGGGCTGGTATGACGGTGACGTCACATGCTTTGTGAGACACGCACACACACGCACACACAAATTGTTATAAAAGTATCGGTGCATGCACATACACATCAACGATTCCATCGAGGCCTCTCCATTTTTCAAATTGGTTGATCCTCGTGACAAAAATGATAGCTGGGGAAAGTAATGTAGACCTTTGATCTACTCTGCGCTATAATTTATCAAACAGGCAAAGGTCTTTCTATTTGTAAGTATACGGTTGTATTTAAATATGTTAGGTGACTTGCATTACAGATTAAATTAATAAAATAATTAAAGCAGAAGATCGACCTACAGTGTAAGGTTGACCGAAGGCTCGTTTATTGCTTGGTGACATAAAGTAAATGGCTAAAATAATTTTGAATAAAATCAAAATGATATGTTATCTTTTGTTTTTGTTTAAATCTGCAGAATATTTTATGCTGTCGTTGGAGATGAGACAACTCTGTCATGGATCATGAAAGATATGATTTCATTGAATTAAACTTAACTGTTCCATCCAGGTCACTGCAATGACAACACCTTTCATTACTCTACCTCCTTTGTGCAGGCCTAAGAAGCATTACTAACCGTAGCAAGAAGGTCCTCATTGGACATGGGCACTGCTGTCGCGGTGACCTCAAATCTGACGGCAAACCTTGGCCGAGAAAATATTCTCCTGCAGTCACAACCAATCGATGTGTCAAACGTCATTGAACCCTCAAAGGAGTTCCTCTTTTGACCTTCTGACAGACATGACCTTCTGACAGACATGCTGTTGAGGTGGGAGGTCAAATAGTTTGTTTGCCGGCGTGTAAGTCAGGTCCTTGACAACCCGGCCGTCATTCTTTCTGTGAATTATCCAAGTCCCCAGTTACACTCCCAAACCAATCATATACATTTATTCTTCCCACTGATTCTTACTGCCTTTGTCTTTTACAATATGGGCTGTGACAAAGACAAGTTATGGAGTCATAAGAGCACTTGAGAATCAACCATTACAGTGACAGACGAAGACCGTACTGAAAACTAATTGTAGCCTTTATTATCCTATAAGATGTCAATTTAAAATAAAGCCTACATTTTTAGACCAAAGAGTCTATTTTTTCAGTGAACCTCAAGCCTGTCAACCTCTTGACTGTCTTGTCTCGGGAGCCAGTTTAAAAAATACTTTGCATCTCTTTTGCTTCTTCCCAGACTGTCTCACTTTCCTCCTCTCGTTCCCCTCTGATTTTGGCAGGACTTTGATAATCAGAATAATCAGATGAGCCGGGCATGTGAGCCAGCCTTGAAATCAGGCGCTGCCAATTGATCCAGTAAATCATTTTAACACGGCGGTGAGGAGGGACGATCTTTACAGTGGCCTGCTACTATTGCAGACAGGAGCACCGGTGTGACCTGAAGAACGTATAGGGGAAGAAATGAGTACAGCGATTGAATGGTGTTATGAATTTGAAATATTATCATGCATATCGTTAAGAAAGAAACCCAATTTTAACTTGGCAGGGAAGTTACATGAAGACAGTTTGACCTGATTTGATTCCTCAAGTCCAGAGCTCTTTCCCAAACTCATTGTACTGGAGTATTCTTTCAGTTTTTGCAGTATCCATTAGCTGTTAATAATAATTTGCACATTGGAGGTGACCATTCTTAAACATTATTATTTTTTTTACTTTTTTTACAGCTTCTTTTGGATCCCCCTCTTATTTAAGAAACTGGCTTGAGTCCCAACATCGACTGGAAAGACTGGATAGTTTTCAACAAAGTGTCAGTCACTCCAATAATTTGATTTTGATTAAATAATTTGTCTTATTAACAAACAGTTTCTTTTACAACTGACAAGTGGTGACAATGATGGATATGTGCAGTTGTCAGTGGGATGAGTAATACAATGTATTTTTAAACCTGAGCCATCTTGATTTCATGCACTTTAGTCCCCATGTGATTGATTCATTGCGAAGAAACTAAAATTAGACGGCATTTGAAAGACAACTTTGAAATGTCACTTCGATATTACCTGCCATGGTAATATTGTCTGACTTTGGTTAACGCATTTGAATGACTTTTTAGATCCAACACATTCCCTGACACAATAAGTGCGTGCGTGTTCCTGTCTCTGGAGCAGTTCAGCTCTGGTTTGGTTTTACATTCATCCATCCCTGAGCTGGTGTGGAACAGAGGAAATGGTGCATGCAAATGCAGCCAAGAATGTAAAGGTAATCCAAGATTACAGATGAGAGGAAAAGGAGAAGATGACTCACTCGTGGAGGAGAAGAAATGGCCGTTAAAGGCACATTCTCATGGGGGATATGGAGGCGGAGGGATACAGTGGGAAGAGTGATAAGAGTGGGAAATAAGGGGCTGGAGTAATGAATTAATTCCTCTGGCTGAAGATGTTGAAGAGCTAACGTGTATTGTGAGATTGTCACAGTGTTGAATGCTGAATATGATCTGTGCATGCCAGTTTATACTGTATATGTTGTGTGGGTGCGAGTCTTTACACTGCACATACAATACATGTACTGCACAGCATGTGAATGTGCTTCACTTGTGCATGGGGCTTTAAAAGACTTAAATATAGCTGAATGTGTGTTCACCCCGGTGATGAAGAATGCCGTTATTTTCTTACATCTACCTACAGAATACACCTGATTACACTTTTCACTTTTACTGATTAATACTTGTGACGGAGTGTGAAGTAGTCAGGGGGAAAAAAAATCAAAGAAAATGACTGATTTTTATTTACCCACCAACTTTATCACATCTCGAGCATACGGATTCTGATTGCATTAAAAGTGGAGAGACGCTATTTGGAGAACAACTGTATGTGCTTTAAAAGTGGAGAAGTGTGTGTGTGGGGGGGTCGGAGCTTCCTCTCTGCTTTCTGCTGCACAGTTTCTTACCAAAGTGAGGGTGGAGGTTTATGTAACCCTTAGACATGGATCATTTCCCTTCACGGTTATTTATGAACCTGTTTCTAAATACACAATGATCTGCAGGTGCACTCCTCTGTGAATATAAAGTGTACAGATTTATGTGTCTCCTGAAACGCCCTCATCACTAGACTGTATCAAAGGATGCAGGGCTCACTGCTCAAGGATCTATTTCTTTCCGTCTGCATATGAAAGACTTTACTTTAACCCTGAGGTTTACAAAGCCAGACCTGATCAAATAAAATGTCCTCACATGTTGAAATGCATATTAAATCAGAAACCCGCCCGCCGTGTGGTCAAGGCTTGGACACTGGTGCGTCAATGTTTGCATGAAGACATACAAACATGATTGCGGTAGGATGAGGCTCTTTTTTCTTTTTTTTTCAACAAGGGGGTTAAAACACAGCATGGGTCCAGAGGAAGTAGCAGTACAGTAGTCGATGGTTAGTCGCAAGTGTGACAATGTACGTGTGTAACACAAAAGTGTGTATTACAAGTACACGAGGAAGCCGTGGATTAAACATCAAAGAGCGGCAGGATTAGTGCACGGCACATACTGTAGGTCGGCTCGCAGCACAATCGGTGCAGTGACTGCAGCCAACACTTCATGGTATGTGATTATAATGTCATTTTTTACATGTATTATTGTTGCCTGCTTTGTGAGTGGGGGGGATCCTATATTAATCATTTATGAGTCCCGGTTTCTAACTAGGAGGAAACAAGTCTGACCGAAGCTTTACGAAGGTCAGAAACTTGAAAATGATCCATTTCTCACATCCATTGTAAAAACTTTTGTCCCAGTCAGGACCTTGTAGGAATAATGACGCCGGCTCTTCAAGTCATCTGATTGGTGAGAGGGGTTTGGCCGATGACAGGTTTCGATCTGATCCTCTGAAGTTAACCTGCTCCAGAGCGGCTTGGCCGCGTAGCAAAAGTTACTGATGGCAAATTTACAATTTACGTAAAAAGTGAGCCACTCTCATTAATGGGACAAGCAGGAGTTGAACCTGAAGTCACGTCACTGACCCCAAATCCCTCTTCCTAGTTCAAGCTCCTGGATAAATGTTGTGGATGATAATGATGACGGAGACAAGACAGTACGGGTAGGAGGAGCTATAATAAGATGCAGAGAAGCAAATCATTTGTCAGATAAGATACAATTGTCCAACCTTAAAATAAATTTGCTCCGTCAGGGCTGAACTCTCTGAGAAACAACCAACTCCAAACTCTCTTGACTATTACTGATCTGTACCATCACCTACCAGCCGTATGCTAAAAAAATATTTTCCCTGTCTTTCTACAGTCTTCTCTGACATAGTCCACAGCAGGAGATCTGTCAGTCTTTGAATCACCACAGGCAGCTTGTGCGCGTGGTGTCAGATCTCTAACTCAAAGAGACACTGGACTTCTGAGCAGATTTCAAGTCTGTCTGGCTGCTTAACTCGAGTCCAGCTCAGCTGAAAGTGCTTCTTCAGATGTAGTACACTTCACCTTAGTGTACACACTGCTACTAGCTAAGTTCTTCTCCAGGCGCCCCGTTGGCAATCAATTTTGGGCTTTATCCTTTGGTTTACGTGAGTTGTAGGAGCCCTGCGTAAAAATGTATGATTTTTGTTTAATAACATTTTGAAATGCCAGAAAAGCGAAAGATAAATGAAAAACAAATTTAAAAAATCACTGCAGCTGATAGCAAACAATTTCCGAGCAGAACTAAACGTTTTGTTTGATTATTCCGAACACAGCAACCCTTTGAGAACAGATGTCAATTTCTGCTGTGCACTGAACCAAAATGTCACATTTTGAAAGTTGTTTAAACTCTAAAGATGAATAACTGAACATAACATATATTTCAGGTTTGCATAAATATCCATTACAAAGAGCACTTAACTTCAAGAAGATCAAGAAAGGTGTTTTTTTTATATATCTTGTATGAGCCTTATTGCCTTATTTTCAAAATATTTTGTACAAAATTTTACTTGCACATTTTTTTGCTGGATGTTCAAACAGATAAAGGGTTAAACCCTTGTGTCTAAAAGGCACTAAACAGGAGGAAATACGATGAAATGGATATGTCAATAAGCGTATTGCTCCTCCACAGTTCCTCCATTTCACACAGTTCAGCCATATACAAGTTTTTTTATTTCCTCGTCTTGTTTTTACACATCTATGAATTTTACCCTTAACTATTCATTTGTCAGTGCTTTTTGCGCACAAAGCTTTTTTAACATACTCACAAACTTGAATTTCTATGCATTTCTTTTACACAGGCTGATAGAAGGTGATATAAATCATTGCAGGTGGTAAAAAAATTCCCCACTGCACAGCCCCACAACCTCTGGACTCCTCTTCGTAATGCAGTAATAAACCTCACCATACTGTCATCATGTATTACCATGCTATTTGTCGTGACACGGTGCTTATTGCCCATTCTTCTGCAAAACTCTATGGACTTCAGAACTCAGACTTAAAAATATGAGAAAAAATAAAAATATGAGACACCCAACCCTCCTAAGTCATTTTGCCAGTCTCATTTCCACTCAGCGAAGTGTCCTCAAAGTGCACTGGGCCAATGAACAATATGTCACACTCAACACATTCATCTACAGCTTGAAATATAATGTAATGCATGCCCTGATACTGACACAAAGCTATAACATTTTGAAATATTCCACAATTACCCAAATGTTGCTCTTTAACAAGGCTCACTTCTGCTGCACTTCAACATCTACTGAATCTCATCCTGATTTATATTTTATATAATTCATCTTTTACCTGCTGCAAGTTTTTGCTAGTTACAGGTCGGCCTACTGTTACTGTAGGCTTTGTTACCAACATCCATGTTACCAACATGTTTTGATTGTGTTCTCCCTTTTCACACCTTAGTGCAGATTCACTTGCATAGAATGTTTATAACAACCCTTGAAATGAAACGTTCTGAGATAATGGGAATTGGGGAGGAAAATCATGCAAATGAGGAAAATGTATACTTCCAGTCTCTCTTTGGTTATTGACCAAAGTAATGTGAATATATTTTTTTTTAAAAAGTGCTTCAAACCAGGTTTTCTTTCACCCCTCTGCACAGCTAATGGTCAGTCGCTGATTAATAATTGAACATGACTGTCTGATTTAGGAATTTACAAAAAGGTGTTGCTCCAAGTCCCTCCATGATTTTAGCCATTGGAAAAGGGCTTTCAGATATTGTGTTTCATATGTGCACTGCAGCCTCTAGTAGGAGATGGGATCTGACCCGTGGTCACTGATGTCAGTGTCGGACAAGTTGCACAACTTTCAGAAAAAACATTTCACAGTGCTACGGCCTTGTTCCATATCTGCCCTTGTCTGTAGTTTTTCTTTTGTCAAAAGTGTTGATTCATCACAACTTCCATTCCCAAAAACTACTTTAATCAGCTGAGCTCTGACTCGTCTCTCCTCTCATATTCCAGTGGGGAAATCTTCGATCACATCCTGACTCCTCCTGCGCGCCGGCCTGCTTCTGCTCACAAACTAGTTTAGGATAGTACAGTATGTAATGCATACCCCCCTCATACTGTATTGCTTTTCTTTACTCTATGTGTTCTGCAACTGTGAATCGATTTGGTTATCGATAATTCTGTGCACCGGTTTTTGCCGAGGCACTTTTCAATGCACTTGTCACATTAAAGAAATATTCTGATTCTGGAAAAACTCCTCAGGGAACCGGATTACAATTAATTTTTCATGTTGAACTTTGCCGAAGATCAACATCTCCTGGTTATAATGAGATTGCATCTCCACAGACTATGAATTATTTCTGAGAGTTTTCAGCTCCCATTATATGAAAATGCCAGCCTCGCTCTTAAGGGAGCAACATTGCAATCAATTTTACTTTTGCCAAAGTGAAAATTCAAGAACATTCAATGTTGACGTCCCCAAAGGCCCTTGTTGTTCAGTTGAATCTCATTATGTGTTTTATTATATGTTGGGTTTTTATTGTTACCATATATCATAAAGCTTGTATACCATGCTGTTCTCTGAATTCCTCTGTAGGTCAAATCCTGGTATACTGTATGACTGTACAGTGTATGGTCTGTGTGCACATGGAGGGATGTGTGCCCGAGGAGGGAAAGCACGACTTCACCCTCACGGGACAGCATTGGTAATGCTCTTCTTACAGAAAGATCAAAATCAACAGTAGACAACAACTCCTGCAAAAAGGTACCTGATGACATGATAGAAACTGTTCGCGACACATCATTTTTGAAAGGGCGACAGCCAAGGGGGAAAGTGTCAAGTCTGTCAGTCAGACATTTGTGTTTATGGGACCCCGCTGTTGTGGTCCAGCCAGTAAAAGCACTGGTCTTCCACAAGCGTCGGCTTCACGTGACAGCATGATAGAGAGGCAATGACCCAGGAGACCTCCTGCTGATTAACGTGTCATTCTGTCTTAACAAAGCACCAATTTTAACATCGAGAAACAAGAGGGTTGTCGGTTGACTTAATTGCGGCTCAGATGACGTATGACTGCCTTGCAGACTGATTGCAGTGTTGCACCTGGGATGTCTACTTAGTCAATGAGGGATGGGCACTTAAAGGAAGAAAAAAAGAACTATGCAAAGAAAGGTCGATGTAGAGTGTCTATAAACAGAGAAATACGAAAACATGCAAGACAATGTTATGACATATCAATCCTGAAGTTATAATCGAGTGGCACCCATTGGTTTGTGAACTGCTGTGTTGAAGCCTTGAGTTTGGTGTTTTGGCCGGCGCCATCTTGTTTTTTGAGACCAAAAAGTCAGCGTATTGGAAGATTGTGGGGGGTCGGCCGGACCAAGAGCTTGTCCACTGCACGTACACCTGCGACCTGCAACTATTGGAAGGCACAAGCTGTCGAACACGCTGTATCATCGCCCCCAATGCATTCTGTGCTTTATCGTGTATTTTTCCTGTAAATGACAGCATCATTTACTAAATGAACGCCTGAACACCATATTACACAGGACTTGGAACTTGAGATTGAAAAAAAAAAAAAGCCCATTTAGGGGAGAATAAGCAGTCTGATGATGAATTTTTAGTATGAATTGTTGTCTGCTTTGGCTGAGTATATCTGAACACAAGAGCCCCCCCCCCCCCCCCCCCGTTATGCCGGTAACTGCTTATTGTGATTGTGTAATTGTTTGTGTTGCAATAACATCCTCCGGTGCCTACCATTGTCGATTACACTGGAGCTGTGGGTCTTTCCCGTAGCATTTCATAGAATCCGGGCAGAATGACTATGTGTGTACATACATGTAACTGTTGCCCGAAGCCGCCACGCCAACTGGACTGAACAAGGTGAACCGGACCCTGTCTCCACCTGTCTGATAAATGGCTCGGGCCTTATTCCCCTCGCTTTGCTTTTTTCTGCCGTCACCTGTCTTTGATGTCATCAGATAATTGCTCCTTTTAGAACTCGGAGAGGGCCACTCAGCGCTCGTGGGATGGGAGGGTATCCATGGTGACAATCGTTGTTATTCCACACTGAAAACAACTGTCTATTGTACCCTGGAAGAGGAAAAGGCTTTTGAATGTATAGGGATACGGCCCATCTGGGGTTGAGGAGAGGGGGGAGCCAGAGAGACAGACAGAAATAGAACAGGAGGAATGATAAGGGGGGAAATAGGGAGATATGAGAGATAAACTGGAAAATATCATATTTGAGTGTGTGAGTTAGTGAGATGAGGTTGAGTGACAGGAACTTAATGGATGGTAAATGTTCGAGGGGGGATGAAAAAGAGAGCAGGGAGTAGGCTCAGTGAGACTGAAAGGGAAAACAAATCCCCTGCATTTTCTTCCCTGTGTTCAATCTTAATGTGAAGGCCACAGATCATAACCATCATAGCCAAGCAGGAGAGACACAGGAGATATACATATATATATGTATGAATAGATGGAAAACTTGTAGATAGGTGATAGAAATTGTACATTTACAAGTCTCTTAAAATGAACATGTAATATTTCTTTCATCATCCACCACTATTCTCCCGTACTGCGACCAGTGCACCATTGCGTTATCTACCATTTTGCTCGCATATTATTATTAATGAAAGCCCACACCCACAATGCAAATGATTCCAGCTCAGGCATTTGTGAGGCTGTCATGCTTCAGCCCCATTGGTCTGCCCTCATCTTTTCCCGTATTTTCCACTTGGCGACTGAGCTAAACTCGACTTTACATCACGGCACTTTGAATTAAAATCCTCTTCACACTCCAGTGTAACGATGAAATTGGCCGTCGCCCGTTTTGCCGTTACTACCACTGGATATTGCCAAATGCAATTATGGCAGAAAAATGCATGGCTTCCAGCTACGGTTTGATTTCGGCTGCCTCATCTATTATATTGTCCCTCTACCAGGTGAGGGGGGTCAGGCATCTTAATGAATTTGATTGATTTACGAAGGACACGGCTTCCAGTGAAGCAAGTGTGCCCAGAGCGAAGCTTTTACAGGACCAGATGAGACTCCTTTATGTGTCATGCATTTTGTCATACTACACATTAAATGAAACACTCTAAAATTACACCTGTGTGTTGCAAAGTCTACAGTTTGAAAGACAGAGGATGAATTGCTGCGTTGGCTGCAGCTAACAAACAAAAATGGGGGGGAAAAAGAACTTGACAGAAAAACACACTTTGAACAAGAGTATGGATTTCATGTTTTTCGGTAAACAAATTGAAAGCCGTATCGTGTGAAATTGCTTCCTGTCTCCACATCTACCACATAATGTTTCTCGTTGTGCATGCCGAACCATCACCAGCAGCACTTATTTCAGTGGGTCCTCAAACACATCTCTGGGGTCTGCAGCAGCAATCACCTCCCTGCACAGCATCTCAATAGGAGGAGGAGAGGAGAGGAGAGGAGAGGAGAGGAGAGGGTGTCGCTCGTCGTGGAGACAAGGAGGATGGAGAGGAGAGGAGAGGAATGTCTCAAGATGAGGAGGGAAAGTAAAGAAGGCAAGGGGAGATTATATTAACTGAAGAAAAGGGCAAATGGAGATTAGCAGTGACCATAGCAAGTGGCTCTCGGTCCAATACTTCAGACCACACCCATTTCCTTTCCAGGAGGTTGCTTCACATGTTCCCATATCCATGTTGTGGATATTGAATATGGTCATTCTGTTTTCCCAAAGTGTAACTTTATCATCATCATTTCTGTTTGTCTGCTCTGTCAACACATCTATTGCATCTTGATCTCTCCGCTTCTTCTCTCTTCCTTTCGCCACCTTTAACGTGTCTGTTCTTATTGGAAACACTCAAGGGACTTTTTGAACTCACTGTTTGAACTTTGTTTACAGTTAGTTATTTACCTCATGTGTCTCTTGGTCTTTTTACTTCCGGTCTTCGTCTAGTTTCCTCTCCCTTGTGTATTGACTCTGTGCTCCTGGTCGTCTCTTGTCTTTTCTTGTTTTCGTCTTCCCAGTTTGACCCCTCCTGTTTATGTTCAGCTCCACAGTGTTTCCAGCCCTGTTTCTTAGTCTTTAGTCTTTAGTTTGCCTTTAATTGGATTTTTTTTTGTCAACACCCATTACTTGACATCCAGCACTACTAAATCATTAATTGAATTAATTATAGAAATCATAAAATGTCATTATCATAACAGTACATGTCATGCGCATAGGTTTAATGCGCTCTGTTACACGCAACATCAATTACACTTCTGTCCGTCCTGGGAGAGCGATCCTTCACTTGTTAACCCCTGTGAGGCAAATTGTGATTCGTGAATATGGGCTTTACAAAATTATACAATGCAAAACCAAATGTGACACTCTATGTACAGTACATTGACTTCAGTTGAGAAGAGACACAGAGAAGGGATGGAAATGGGTGATAATAAGTGATTATTTTACTGCAAACCATAACCATGTCCTAAAACACAATACAAAAGAATACAAGCGGGAGAAATTGAGTAGGTGGGAGATATTGATTGGAGGAAAGAATTCCAGGGAAACTGGAAACTGGAATAACGTGCAATATGACACACGTCTTATTGCACGTGTGTGTGTGTTGTTTTCAACAGTGTATACTGTATGTGGGCCTTCATAACGCACAGTAATAAAGCCAGGCAAACATCTGGTTTCCCATTTACACAAGTCTCCCTCTCTCTCTGGATTTTCACAAGGTACATTTTTTGTCATTTTGGCGATCACATCTCTGATAAGCCTCGTCTCGTCCTTGTCGATAAGCAGGAGCAGGAGATTCCACTGGGATCTGGATTCGCAACATTATTGATACTCTTTGTTGTTTGGAAAGAGAAAAAAATCATTCTGGTTCAGCGAGGAGAATCTCATATAGCGATTTATTATTTCACCGTCTACTGCCCTGATCCCTTTTCTCCTATAACTTATCACATGCTGCTCATCGCAGCTGACACATTCTGAATTGTCTCAAACATACAGTACCATCCATTCAGTTGTGTGATGGCATGAGAAATGTCAGATCTTAACGCTATTGAAGCAGAACAATATGCAAAGGCAGATGGCTGAAGCTTTGCATCAAAGGAAACCAATCAAAGTGGAGGAGTGGTATGCATAATTTTACTCACGATAGATTACTAGTCCGGAAACTCGTCTACATTGTTTTCATTAATATTTCGTCAAACAGCATTTTTTTATCTCGGTTTCACTTTCTGCTTTTCTGTAGCGACCCCTCGTGTGTCCCAAAGCAAGCAGACCTCTGCGTGAAACATTTCATTACAGTGTGCGAGGAATGACCTCAAACAATGTGTCACCGCTCAGATTTATGTCGTGTGTCTTGTGAGTCAGTTTGAGTAGAACACATCCATCCGCCGGACCCACGCGTCTGTAGATATTATCACAGATGTAAGTCACAGCTTTATCAACCTTTTTTTTTTGTCACATGAATAAATAACGGCGAATTATTTCGAGAAATTGTGCTCATGCTGTTTAACATCCCAGCATCTTACAGTGTAACAGCGGTCCCGTTATGTATAGGGAGTGCATGGCTGAAGAGAATTTACTGTATGGATTTTTCAAATGTGCCAGCTTATGTCACAGGATAAACAGTTCAGCCGAGGAACTATGAATGACCCTCCTCATCCCCACTGCCTTTAACCCAAAGAGTTCACATGTCATATGCATCACTTTAATATTTCGCTGCATGAAATGGAATCACTGTTAATCTCTGTCGTCGACCGCTAATTTAAAAAAAAAAAAAAGTGAGTATTTACCTCAAAGTACCTTAAATACGGCCTCACCGAGCCCCCAGTCAGACGGTAGACTTTTGTTCTTGAAGTTCATTTGTTAAAGCTCGGACCTGGTCAGATTAGGACAGTGCTTTAGATAAGCTTAGAGGTTATTCCAAGTATGCGTGCAGCGCGGTAATAAAAGAGCCTCCCTATGAAATATTGTATAATTTGATGATTTATAGCGAGTATGGGAAATGGAAATGATCCGTCTCTGGGCTCAGCATGGATGCTCATTAACCAAAGCACAGCCTCATTAAGTGATTGTCTGGTTTCATGCACAAGCAAATATATAAAAACTAACACCTCAGAGCAATGAGGGATCAATGAAGTGCTGGTCTTTACCTCTGCCAGGGCGGCGATGTTTTCACCCCTCACCGTTGTTTGCTTTGTTTGTCAGCAGGATTAGGCAAACAGTACAAAGCAAATTTTTTAACAAGACTTAGTGAAAGGACGGACTTTGGCCCAAGAAAGAACCCAATACATTTTTGTGCGGATTTGGACAAAAGGGGCGGATCCAGCATTTTTTTTTTTTACTTTCTTTAACATTGTGATACAAACAGTTTTTCACCAATTTTCCCGGAAGAATGTTTCCCCATATTTAAAGCAGCTCCACATGTTCAGAGAATTAAATTATGGTTTCATTATGGGACTGTTGGGCTTTGGCGAAGGTATGCGCTGTAGTGAGTGCCATTCCAGTGTTTTATGAAGCTAATAACCATCACATTATATATCTACCCAGTGCTCCTGCAGACATTATATCTACTTGATAAACCATCACCTTAAGAGTTGTACAACCTTTCCTCTTAATTATTACTTTGATTCCTTTGTTTTATAGGCGAACGTTACTTCAAGAGCAATTCAACAAAAGTTTTAATTTCATAAAAAAAGAAAAACGCCATTAGAATGTGTGTTGCTGAGCGGCAGCAAAGTAGTACGACCGTTTGTCAGTTGAAACTTGGTGGTCTTGCCGAAAGCATTTTGTAGTTTTCTTCTTCAAACGTTAACCAGCTGTGACGCTTTCGCCATTTCTCATTAAGTGTGGTTGTGACCCTTTTTCTCCACGCTTCTATCACAACCTCCTCGTGGTAATTGACAGCTTCAGTTGTATTAGTCTGCTTCTTCTCATTCTTATTCTCTGCTGTTTATTTATTTTTTTCCCCCTGAGGCCTTTTTGCATCAAGGATATAGCAGCATGTGCAACACTGTTCTGTAGCGGAGCTGTACTGTACAGTCTTTTGTGTGTATTGGTAGAAGCAAGTATACGTGGCACCAATTTTTTTTTCATATGGAATCAGATCAGAGGAAATCTTGCACCCGGTATGTGTGATGGAGTGGTAGATCTGACTGAGGACCTTCACCTGCTGCCAGTTAACTTTAGCACACAGGAGTCGAAAGAAGAAACACAACCATTGGCACGCCAGCTGTCAGACAAGCTGACAGTGAGAAATGCGAATCGTGAATTAAATCCGAATATGAACGGCGAATTTGTGTGTGCGCGGCTCACTTATGCATACATACAAATGCACAAACTGCTGTGCGTGCAAAAACATCCCCCGTCTTCCGCGAGGGGGAGGAGGGGGAACTATTTTGGGGGGCAGTTTTGAGAGGAGTGATCAGTATAGCGCTACACTGAATTTGCACTGAGTCTGCAGACTTCGGGAGTATATGTCTCCCGAGTCTACATAATTAATAGGAGCTGAGGCAGACATACATTATTGATAAACTGTATATACAATATCCATTCCCTTTTTTTTTTACAATCTTCCTTCCTTCACCCTATGGAGAAATCTTGCATCCTTAACATCCATATTTGGTCATTTCTCTTTGCACTGTAGGATAGTAACAATTGCAATATTTCATGGTTGTTATGGATCAGTTTTCACAGAGTTAAGGCAAAACTGAGTTGTTTTAAATTCTTGACTTTAAATACAAAATGTGCGACAGGAAAATGTATTGTGATTCAGAGAGAAAAAGAGCTGGGGCATTACCTGCGTGTGGTTTTTTGGTGGTGTTTTTGTTTTGCATGCAAATTTGTGAGATCTCTAGCACAGAATTAGGAATGTTGCATTTTGTGTTAAGAGCTAAAAACTTGCTTATTTTGTATCAGCAGTTATTAAATATAATTTAGGTACTTTAATAGTGCATGCCATCTTGTTATTGAAATACAAATTAGTTAAAATGATGTGGAATCTTTGGATAACTCTGCACCAAATAACGCCTCTCTTCATGATTTCTCCCTCCCGCTGTCTCTCTCTATTTCTAACCCCCTCAGCAACATTTAAAGGGTCTCTCAACATTCAAGACGAGAGGTCATCCGACAGACTCCGCGGCTCAGAAAAATTGAACAAGAGCGGAAGGTCATGGATTTCTTGCAGACAGCAAGTGGGTGCTGCCCTTCTCTGACCTGTTTTTTTTCTTCCTGTTGATGTTATGTGCAAAGTCTATGAGACTAGACACTGGAGAGGGGAGGGCAGAGTTGCCAGGAGAAAAGTGAAATAGGAGCGAAAAGGTGAAAATTAGAGAGCATTCGGGGTGCACATAAAAGAGGAAATGGGACACAGGGGAGGGAGACGAGGTGCAAAGAGTTGTGAGGATGTTAGAGGTGTCTGCACACTGTAGAACGCACCTCTACCAGTCTGTTTATACTGAAAGTGGATAGAATCTAAATAGAATCCCTGATTATTACTTTTTGCAAGAAACCAGGAAGAAAAAGAAAAAAAGAACAGCAATTATAGAGAAAAAAATGGAATGAAATCATTATGCTTTCATATTGCTTTTGCTCACGTTGAGCTGGGACTGACAGTTTAGAGTAGGAATTGGTTAATCATACTGAAAAGCAGATATTGGATGTCGGAATGCGTCCAAGACGCTTCCCTGCGGAGCTTCCCTAAGCCTGACCCTAACCCTGGGAACCCCTTAGGATCCCATGTCTGATTGAATCACATCGCTGCGTCTTCACAGATAGCACAGACCATTTGAGGTTTCTAGCACTTTGAGATTGCTTTTAGCCATGAAAAGTGCCCTATAAATGAAATTTATTATTATTAGTAGCAGTATTATTATTATTATTATTATTATTATTATTATTATTGTTATTTCTGTGAACATTTACTGTTTCTCATGTATGGCTCTTCCATATGTCCAAAAAAAATTACAGTCTGCAAGCACACGTGTTCCCGTTGCACAAACTGCCGCGCTTGACTATACCCACAGAGCTCAGCTGCTTTCACTCTTATATACTATTTCTCTCTGTTAAATGTCGTGGTCAGAGGATCATGAGATAAGCCCCCTGGCTGCTGTTGGCACTGCATGTATCTAATTGGCCTCCTTTAGAGGCTCAGTTTGGGAATGATGAAGTGTCGCGGCGAGCTCTTATGCTTCAGACACGTGGAGCTGCAGCTGGGCTGTGACAGCGACTAATGGATAGACTCCGCCATGGGGACTGCGGTCGCCGTCCACCGACATTAGTCATCAGTGCACAACTCGCATGCTATATGACACTAAAAACACTTTGTCTATCGGGATCTGACAGTCCCATATAGGCATAAAAAAAACCCTGAAGGTGTCTGCTCATGCCCAGACACATTCAGATGACCAAGAAACACTTTACATATGTGCACATGAGCAGAAATAGACACTGCACACGCTGCTGCAAATGGGAACATATTCCATGCTTGAAAGCAAACAGACTGCACACAGCAGCAGCGGCTCCCTCATTTGAAGCAGTGAGCCCGGACTCTGATTATCCTTACTCATGCTTCATATTGGGGACGTCGCCCGCTGGTAACAAATATGTTTCATGAGCAGAGGGACAGGTCTGAATTTTTCACAGTAGCCTAAGGCTAAAAAACAGTATTTTAACCTCAAAACTAGTTCGCCGTCTTTCCTGCTCTAATTCACGGGCCTATCCATCACAAGGCATTATGTAAGTGAAGCAGCTGTATCAGCCAAGACAAACAGTGGTAGAGGTAATTGTAGCCGTCACCGAACATTACTCAGCCGACCACAATTTTTAAAACGTCCTGAGAAGATCTTCATAATAAATGAGTCAGCGTGTACGTTTCATGCACGACCCCCTTTATTCCAAGTGCTTAATTCACATTTACATTTTTTTTTTTTTTTTTAACTGTTGAATTTGTGCTTGTGCAAAGGAGGCAAATGTTTTGCAGTGGGAAAGAAAAGAGTGGTGGATTTTTTTCAGGCAATTTACCTCCAGCAAGGAGGTTATGTTTTCACCCATGTTTGTCTATTTGTCATTTTTTTTTTTGTCAGGATTACGCTAAACCGATTTCCACCAAACGACACAACTTGACTTTATTTATTTTCATTCCTTCATTTCTTTCTTTTTACTTAGAGACAGTGTTAGTAAATATCATAAGTGCGGCAGATTAATTATTTAATATCATGTACTGTGAAATTATTCCGATTTAGCCTAGAGGCCTATTTTCATCTGCAGTCCCAGTGCAGGTTGACTTTACACATTCAAAGACACAAAAAAGCAGACTAAGGTGTAGTCTATGTAAAGCATGTGTTTCATGCAGTTGTTAGCAACAGTATTGTCGACTTTCAATTCAATTTCAATTCAATTTTATTTGTTGCTCTGTAAAATGCCATCTACCATCGGTTTGTGAAGTTGTGGGCTACAAGCGCACCCAATTAGTTGGGAACAGGGTCATCGGCTTGGGGAAATAAGTATTGTATTTGTTTCCGTAGTATTGTTTTCTGTTCGAACATGAGAGTGTGTGTGTGTTTCTAAGGGTCCAATTAACATGCACATCTTCCGCCGGCGTCAGTATCCCATTGGCAGTTGAGACGACATGACTGGAACCAGAGACGTTGTCTCTGAGGACACAAGAAGGCGATCATGTAGATGAATCTGTCATCACGGATCTATGATGGAGCGATAAAGCCCCTCGTTACTGAGGTGGCAGTACATTTGACTGCCAAAAAGCATGAAGACTGACTGGTGGATTTTATGTTACGGAGACACAGGGAGGAAATATGAAATGAAAAAAACAACAACAACACAATATTCAAATTAAATATTGTCCCTTAAGCAAAACGCTGACATGTTAAGTTGTTTATTCTGAGACTGTGAATCTGTTTTGCAGGACATATGGTGAGATGCTACGAAAATGCACTGCAAGAGTTGGCAGCAGATGAAACCAAGACAGTGAGGGTTGTTTTTTTCTTCTTCTTTTGTTAAAGTGTTAATTTCGAGGCAATAGATCTTACTGCTGGCACCAGATTTTGCTCGCTGACAGGCACTGGAAATGATGCAATAAGCCAAGTGATGCTCTCTCTCTCTCTCTCTCTCTCTCTCTCTCTGTCCCAAGCTCTCCATCTCTGTCTCTGTCTCTGTCTCCTAATGTCATCAGAATGGTGCCACAGGCAGTAAGGTCCACATTAAAACCAGTTTTGACGTCTTGCACTGCAGCGGTTTTGCTACTGGGAGGATAAACACACACAAACACACACAAAGTCAATTTTTGTTATGTTTGACTAAGACCTTGAAAATCTGGGGAGTGATGAAGTTAGATAAGCCTAGATTGCATTTTCAGATCTCTGAAAAGCCCTAATTGCATTCATAGTTTGTTCCCCACACTAATATAATCTATTGGTGTGGGGTATGAGGTCGCTGAAATTTAAGTGGTGGAAGAAATATTGACATATTTTACGTAGATAAAAAAATTAATTGTACTACTGTACTATGAAATGAATCCATTGCAAGTTTAGGCCCTTCTTTCCTAATTACCATAATGAAATGGTTAATCATATAATTTAAGTACAAAAGTATCAACACAAAATTTATCATAAAGTATCACACTGATATCAACTGATCATAAGATCATAGGACACGTGCACACAGTACGAAAGCAGGGCCGGTTTTAAACTGAATCTGCCTGCCTACTACAGTATCTGCCATGAACTAGCCAGACTTTGAGGGCCCACCATAGTTTTATTTGTCCCACCACAGTTTCATGATGATCCAAAAAATTTCAACACATCTCATAGTAGCATAGAGGATTTCTGTTTTGCACCGTTGCGTCATTGCAAAGCTGTGTGCAGCGTTCTTTTGCCCACTGTCGCCAGTTTAAAAACTTTATTTCAACAACCTATCAATGATGTCATAAAAAAGTTGATCTAAAATTAAAAAAAACACCCAACCATTCCATCTAAACGGAGAGTTTGGAGAGCTTTTTCCTTTGAGAACCAGGTAAAAAACAATATTAACTGACATCACCTTGTTAAATTCTCATGATGAGTCAGCTGATGGTCGGGCTTCCAAATAAAATGTATGCGTGATGATGATGATGATGATGATGGCTGAATGTTCTCCATGTTACTGTGTTTTTATGTTTTTTTATGTTTGAGTTCTACATTTCTCCTGAATACGAGACAGATTTCCGTTACAAGACACTCAAATTACGTTTGAAGTCGTGTTGAATACTGAAGTTGAGCTGTCACCGTCCTTTAAGTAGATGGACTCAAATAGGCTTTGCAGGTTGTCAACATGCAGCCAATGTTCTCTCCACTTCACACACACACACGCGCGCGCACGGACGAGCAAATGCAAACTATGCACTGCCTCCAGGCAAACGGAGAGGGGCTTGTTTTGTTTGGAGTGGCCTTTGTCGAGCTACTGTGTCACGCAGTCAGTGTTTGTGTCACACAGTTGGTGTTTGGTGCTCCGCCGCGTCCACTCTGTGTCTATCCACGTACCCATCAAAGTTGTAGCAGAATGGCACTTATTGAAAAGCACAAAGCAGGTCCTCTGGGGCAAAGAGTTACAGAAAAGGTTGAATGGGCAAAGCAGCGAGTGTTTGTGTCTTGCTGAAGCAGAGTTGGGTTTTGTTTTGTTTTTTCAAATTT
This sequence comes from Scophthalmus maximus, assembly GCF_022379125.1. NCBI lineage: Eukaryota > Metazoa > Chordata > Actinopteri > Pleuronectiformes > Scophthalmidae > Scophthalmus > Scophthalmus maximus. The sequence goes on along the minus strand of NC_061533.1, from coordinate 9,524,625 downwards.
AAAAAAAAAAACGGAGGTGAAGTGCTCCTCACTGGCTGGAATACACAGAGCAAAGGGCACTGGAGCATGACTCTTCATCTCACTCGTGCTTTTGAATTGCAAGGTGTCAGGAAGCGAGAGATACTGTTTACTCGTACCTCTTTCTCCTGTCTGCTGTTGTCCTTGAACACGTGATGCCCCCCCTCCGTCACTCATTACCGTGGCGAGGTTTGTGTGTGCCAGAGAAAAACAGGCCATCTTATCCGTCGACGTGTTGTATGCTGTGAAATAGAAATGACGCATGCCCTTCTAAATGAGGAAAACTAACCTCTTTAGTAAAAAAAAAAAAAAAAAGACCATATCTGACAAAAGGCTCTAAAGTCTCCTTCCTCCACGTCAGTTTACCGGTGCTCTTCCCTCCCTGCCTCTCTCCTGGGCTGGGGCGGGGGGGAGAGAGAGAGAGAGCGATAGAGAGCGGGCCTCCGGCATTTGACAGGCCGTGGGCTGTGAGATCCTACAAAAGACTCTGACACATCAAAAAGACCCTGAAGTAGGAGGGAGTGAAGCAGAAACACGAGTTGTGCTGAGTGTTCAGTCACATCTATGTCCGTCATACTTTTTCCTTGTCTTTACCTCTTTCCTGTTCCTGTTGTCTTTTCTATGTCATGTCTTTCCCTCTCAATATTGCCCTCCAAACACAGGTGTGTGTGTGTGTATGTGTGCGTGTGTGTGTGTGTGTGTGTGTGTGTGTGCGCGTGTGTGTATGTGTGTGTCTGTGTGTGTGTGTGTGTGTTGTGTGTGTGTGTGTGTGTGTGTGTGTGTGCGACAAAGTATTTTTAGAATAGGTTCCACTCATCACTTATGAAATATATCACCAAAGCGGTCCCTCGTCCTTTGAACGCAGCTTAAATTTGCAGGTTTATTCTGAGATTTCCCTTTGAGACCCACCCTCACTCTGACAGGCTTTGGGTTAGTCAACTGGCCCTGGGTCCATTTTAATTCAGACATGTTTATTTTGAAATGCATATGAATATTCTTAGTATCCATAGCAACTCCTTGTCAGTCTCCTGTTAACGGCGAATAGGACTTTTTTCCTGGATTTCTGAAGAGAATATCTGTTTTCAGCTTATCTGATCACTTAAAAAACTAAAGTGATTGACAGTTAGTTCAAAATCCTTTTACTGCCCATCTCAAAAAGCCTGGTTGCAAATTCAATACCAAAATGATGTACAAACAAAGTAATTTTATGTACATTTACCTCTTTAAATGTCTGCGCTTCATGCAGCCTCTGTTCTATCCCATTTTTTAGGAGCTAACTTATAAATAAAAGCCACAGTTTCAGGTGACAGCTGTTGTTTGATATCGATCGGTAGAATCTATCACAGTGGCAAAGAAATGACAAATTAAACGTCACTTTAACAGCGTTGCCTTGAGAGAAACACCTGTTTTTTCCTATGTTACTTTTCAATACAAATCTATTCATGTTCAATATCTCGTGTGTTGTTTTGACGAAGAGGCCGACACCACTTATCATTAGTGTTGAAAAATGTATGAAAACAAGAGCTCTGCATTTTTACTCGTCTGTTTTTCCAATCATTACATATAGTAAACTGTTTGTTGGCAGAATATGATACAGATTTCCCCCTTGTTTCAGGCCAGAGGGCAGTGAGACATGTGCAATAAACCCTGTAATCCCCCTGTTATTGGTACCATTTTATATAATCTCCTCCTCTCCTCTTCTGTTGCCGGGTTGAAGGAAAAGCTCCTGCGTCATCACATTGCACCCACCCACCTCTATATTACATTGTGTTAGTGGGATTGACGCTGTCCTACTATCCAGACATTTGATGTCACAACATAGTTTACAGCGGGTCAGATGCTTCGTAATCCCGTATCCCACATCGGGATCAAATCGTTCAAATTCGAATGGTCTTAACGTGCAGCATCACCCACAAATGAGAAATAAACTCCACCCTGCTCAGCAGCTCACGTCACATTCTCTACGGGCCTCGCTGAGCCAGTCAAAAGCCCAGAACTTGACCCACAGGTCACGGGTACGAGATTCATTTCCCCAAAAGCATTCCGAGTGCACAAAAGTGATCAGATTGAGGGGAAAAAAGAAGCCATGGCTTTGAGAAATAGGGGTTTTATGACTTCCCCCTTCCAGCTCAATTTTCTCCAGGCACAATTTCAAACTTTTTATGACTTCTTTTTTATGACTTGCTAAGTTTGCCTTTTTTTGCCTAAAGATGACTGTTACATATTCTTAATTTAGGTTAAGGTCGAGGTTTTTGTAACTAAAATCAGTGCTGGTTGGGGTTTTGTGTGCAGGCCTTATCTGGTTTATCATTTTTGGCAGTATAGCTGTGCTTTTTTCCACTGTGCAGTTATTAGCGCATATTATAGGTTTGTTTTGCCAGAAAATAGTAATTGTTTTTACGTGACCAACACCAAATATACTGAGATAACCATTAAATCCTCTCACTTGAGAAGCTCAAATGGGAGGATGTTAGATTATCAAATTAGTTGTCGAATATTTTTGGCTGTTGATTGATTGACGGATGTTTGATCAGTCAATCATCCCCCACCCCCCTGTGTGTGTGTGTGTGAGTTAAGGAACACGCTGGACACTGCGTCATCAGTGAGTGATGCTGAATCGAACGTGTTGGCATTCCACTGACCTCTTAAATGTGACGCGTCGTGCCGCGTCTCACGTTTCAGCCTGAGCCTGCCCGCCACTCTCACTGACCCATGATCTTGGTCTTGATGTGTTGCCATGACAATGAGCCAAATAGCCACCCATCTTGTGAAGCGCGCAGGCCTCACGTGGGGCTTCTTCCTGAGAACGTTGTTTTCATCCTCCCCCCTTTAAGTCTGACAGTTTTTTTTATCTTTTCATCTAGCGTAAGTGGATTTGTGTCTGGGATTTGCTTGACAGAAGAGAGCAGTGATACAGAGAGGATGGTTTCCTGCAACTTGTTCTGAGCAGTGTGTGTGTCATTTACAGCATGTGTGCTATATTTAGCATCGATTTTTCCTTGACTTTAATGATGAAACAAGCTGTTTACTTAGACACTCAATGCTTATGCAGAATGCATAAAACTAATACAGACAGCAGCAAAAAAAATGTATGCACTTTCACCCTTTGGAGCGATCCTTCTTTCGGTCTGTGATTGTTTGTTTTTTCCCTTTTTACACACACACACACACACACACATTGGGTGAAAAGAAAAAAGAGAGTGAAGGAAGGGGAAGGAGAGGGGGAGAGAGAGATCGTGATCATATATCATAAATGTAATACCAGCCTCCATTTTGGGGGGAAAAATGATCATCTCCTCTTGCTTTCGACTTTGAGTTGGATTTGACAGACACACCATGCACTGATAACCTGCTCTCCCCCACCATCATCATCAATGTGACCTGTCAGGGCAAGCTGATAAGTTGTTCAGTTGCGTGTTCCCCTCTCAACAACACAGTTAATGATTCATTCCTTGTGATCCATCAGATGAAGACGTAGGATGAGACAGCTCCCGAGCAAAACTTTGATTATTTTTTTTTTTTTTCATAACAGGCCCATGATCTCCTCTTGGCTCATTACTGTGACACTTTTCTAAATGAAAACTGACTCGTTGTTCCTTGAGGACAGACTTTGTTTGCTTCTTTATTGTTTCAGTGCTACAAAGCTCATGGTGTGGGACAGAAACATCCGCGTGTCTCGTGATGAAATGCATGGAATCGGCACACGACACGTCTTGCATGGCAATACAACGATGGCTGCCGTCGCATATAGGATATCTACTGTAGCTACAAACACTGAATATGAGCTTGTACATTGAGAGCGACAGTTCCTGTCTCCTCTGATCTCCTCTGCAGCCCTGGACCTCGGCTTTTTCTTTTTTAACAAGGTTCTCAAACACACCGAAAAGAGACTGTCCCTGCATGAAAGTCTGGGTATATATGTATATATATATATATATATATATCATTTTTTTTTTAAGTTCCATACAGTCCGTTTAATCACTCAACAATTTCAGTCGACACACTCTCGCTTGGACCACGTGTGTGGTCACGGTCTGTGGAATTTGCACTTGATAATCTTCTTGAAAGCATTCTGGAAGTCCTTGTTGAAGTAGGCATATATGATGGGGTTGAGGAGAGAGTTCGAGTAGCCCAGCCAGTTGATGACTGCGCCCAGCCACTCGGGCATGTAGCAGCGCTCCGCGCAGAAAGGCAGCACCAGTGCGACAATGAAGAAGGGCAGCCAGCACAGGATGAACGTGCCCATGATGATGCCCAGCGTTTTCACCGTCTTGCGCTCTCTGGCCAGCGCGATCTTCCTCTTCGCCCCCGAGTTCCTCTCGTTCATGTTGTCGTAGCCCTGCGAGGACTGCGGGGTGTTGGGCAGAGGCAGGTGCGTCTTGGAGTTGCTCATGACTTCGATGATCTCCAACGACTCGCCCTCCTCGCCGTGCTTCACGGCGCCGTTTACGCACGGGGAGCTGGTCTTTGACCAGTCGCCGCGCTTCCAGCCCTTGGCCCCGGCCTCCCCGTTGGTCTTCTTGTGGAAGATGGCCGGGGACAAAGTCAAACACCTGTCTGACACTTTTGCTGTCTCGGGCTTTTTGACCGTCTTCCGAATCCGAAACCGAGCCGCCTTGAATATTCGCCCGTATAGGACCAGCATGAGGATAAGGGGGATGTAAAAAGCCCCAAACGTGGAGTAGATGGTGTAGCCCGGGTCCTGGCTGATGATGCAGGCGTCGGGGTTCGCCCTGTCTTCGGCGCTTCTCCAGCCTAACATAGGCGGAATAGAGATGGAGAACCCGACTAACCAGGTTACGCTGATCAAGATCGCAGCTCGCCTCGGGGTCCGTTTATTTACATAGTCAATGGGGTCGGTGATGGCCCAGTACCTGTCCAAGGCAATTGCGCACAGATGCAGGATGGATGATGTGCAACACAGTACATCCAGAGAGATGAATAAATCACAGATCTCCTGGCCCAGTGTCCACTTGTTCAAAACCTGATAGAGGGCCGCCATTGGCAGAACCAGAACCGACACCATGAGGTCTGTCACGGCCAGCGACCCGATCAGGTAGTTGGCCACATTCTGGAGAGATCTCTCCAGGGAAATCGCGGCCACGACGCACGCATTGCCAAATATGGAGCAGAGGATGAGGGACCCCAGGAGGAGAGAGGTGATGATTTGGTAACTCAGCTCCACATCAGGCAGAGACCCGAGCCCTGTGCCATTCTTCCCCCCGTCCCAGTCGGCAACAACGTCTTTCCCGCCAGGGTAAACATTGGTCGCGTTGCTGTCGTTGCTGCTTGTTGTTATAAAATCCATAATGCGACCACACTCAGACTGCAACTTTCCCAGAGCAGTGGGGGTGTGTGGTGGGGGGTGGGGGGGGCGGGGGGGGGGGCACACGCTCCTGGACAAGATGAGCAGGGTCCAGTCAGCCCCGCAAGCCGCCGCCGCCGCCGCCGCTGCTGCCGCTGCTGCTGCTGCGCCTTTTACCGGGGTCCATCGGAGTTACCGAGTTCGTGCCGTCGCTCTCGGGACGCATGACGCAGGCGTGTTTGTAGGTGTGTGTGTGCGAGGGGGGTTGTGTGTTGTAGCCCATGAGTGTTGACGGCCGGGTGCGCCCGCTGTTACTGCGAATCATCTGCGCTCGGTGGCGGCGTGAAGTCATTTATACCAGCAGCTGTGGGTACGTCAGACCGCGAGGAGGTCGCCCAGGAGTTTGGTGCCTCTGCCCCTGCTTGTTGCTCAGTTCTTCTCCGCAGACAGCCGGTGAGGAACTGCCGAGCTCTCCTCCGTTTTTACTCTTTGGACTCACGGAGTCGCGATAGTATTTAGCGGATTACTGTTTGAAAGGGTAGGTGTAAGCCAGGACCAACGTCTAAAACTTAAAACAGATGAATTGCAGAATTTACCAGAAACCAAACAAAAGGACACTTTTTTTTATGAACTTCTTCTTTTAATCCAACTTCATTTGAAACAGACGGGTTTTCATCAGGTTAAGGAGCTCAAAGAGAATCTTAAGAAACAAGTAAAGGCAGCATATGTAGTTGCGCAACATTCGTATTTTGAACCGGGGATGGAGAGAAAGGTAATAAACGTCCAGAGCGACGAGTGCGCCCGGTGGTTTCAGGACCTGGGACAGCGCCACAACAGCACAGAGAGGAAAGGTGCCGCCATCTGCTGTCCACCGCGGGTACTGCACCAAACGATGGCTCCAGATTCTCTCAGTACTTTGTGTTCACACTGAAGCGAGATACTGTAGGAATGATGTGTGTGTGTGTGTGTGTGTGTGTGTGTGTGTGTGTGTGTATGTGTGTGTGTGTGTGAGAGAGAGAGAGAGAGGGGGGGGAATCCCTAGAAATCAATCTCAATTCATTTTGCCCTGTGATTATGTTTGAGCGAACTAATAGTATTAGCAGTGAGTCAAGAAACAGCCTGGAATAAAGACATTGCCTTTGGACGGACGGAAGGAATGATTTCCATTTTATTTGATGCTTTTACAGTTTTAATTACCACTCAAAGCGCGTAACACCTTGAGTCACATGCACCCATTCACATGCACATTAATGCAGGGCTTCTATATATAGTGCCTTTCCATTACACATCCTGTTGGTTCACCCACCAGGGACAATTTGAGGTTCAGTGTCTTGCCCAAGGACAATTCAACATGCTGACTTGAAAGAGCCAGAACTGCCTACCCTCCAATCTTGGATGTCACACATTTTGTCCCTATGCTGTCCTTTTTTTGCTCTGATAAGGAATCTTCTGTTCTTCACCCTTGGGCCGTCTATTTAGAGACAATAAAGCAGCCTGTTGGGGAAAATGAGCCATTGACTATGTCATGCTGACATTTTTCATCTAAAAGGTTTGCAAGTTCTCCATGTTTAGAAGTGTTCTAGGTGCAAGTATACTGGAAGTCTTTGACAGGGACGAGCCGCTGGAAACACGCCAATGAATCGCAGGGCCAACACACAGAGACAAACAACCATTCACATGCACATTCACACCTATGGTCAATTTAGAATCTCCAAATAACTCTAACCCTATTTTGCATATCTTTGGACTGTTGGAGGAAGCCAGAGTACCAGAAGAGAACCCACCCACGAGGAGAACATGCAAGTCCTCACAGAGAGGCCCTGGTTGGTTCGAACCAGGATGCGAACCAAGAACCTTCTTGCTGTGAGGCGACAGTGCTAACCACTACACCACCATGCAGTCCTGGAATAACCAGAGGAATTATATTTCATTGACAACACACAGACACACACACACGCACACACACATACAAACACACACACACAAACACGCGCGCACACACACACACACACACACACACACACACACACACACACACACACACACACACACACACACAAACTGCTATAGAATAAAAAAAAGCTGACGCCGTGGTATGGATGAGTTAAAAAAAAAAAAAAAAAAAAGAGGCTCTGGCTTTTTCATCTTATTTTGGTGTGTTTTCACTGGTTGCATAGAGAAGTGTTTTCTATAGGTCACACAGGACAATAGTGAGGCCGTGAACAGTGCAACTATTGTAATGGGGCTCACCAGAGGGACTTTGTCTTTGTCAATAGAGTGGAATGTCCCAGGGGGCTTACAGGGGCAGCATATGCCAGGCCAGAGGGCTTCACTGTTTACCTCCTCTGCACTGGAACAGTCCCTCAAACTCTTAAAAAAATAAAGGAAGAAAGAGGTTGACTCTAAACATCCAGAGGAAGTTGGGAGCAGAAACAGGACTGAAGGAAGGATGACAGGGGAAAGACGAGGCTAGCTGATTGAAGTCACATCAGACACGTCTGAGTGGCTGCAAAAGCGTCGTCATGGGCTCCCGTGCAGGGTCCTCTGGTGTGAATGGCTCAAGCCGAGTTGGAGGTCATGGAACTGAGGAAGAAAACCACAACACTGAGACACACGCCTCGTGTTTAAAGGCAGTAAGACATCGACTGGGAAGTGCAGATCCAGCTGGACAGGGAAGGTCAAGCAGTGCCGAGCACCTGATGAGACCAGCCTTGCCGGGGAGGAAATCACACAAAAAGACCTTCGGTGATGTCAACAGAGGGAGGTGGAAAGAGGGCAACCAAGAAACTGATGAGGAAAGAAACAATGTTGAACACGTAGAAAGCAGGGACAGAGGAAAACAACGGCAGAGAAAGACTGAAAGAGCTGAGACACATGGAGATGGAGCCCAGGAAAGACAAGGAACAGGAAGCCCTGAAAGTTTGTCCAGAAGTAATTCTTGGGAAGTGCGAGAAGGATCCAACAATTTGCCGAGAGGACACACATGTCCCCGACCTCTTAGTATTGGCTACTCCCAGACCAACACCATCAGTTTAAATGCTCAATCCCCTCGGCCCGCACTGAGGTCCATGTCTTCTCAGCCCACCATCCAATCCAGATCCACACGCCTGTCACCCCAGGGGCGACCTGCAGGCGACCTACACCGCTTCCCATTTAGTTCATCCAGCAATCTGGATCCATTCTGGGTGGAGGTGAGAACAGGGGGAGCAACTGGAAGATCAGGGCCAAGCCATCATGGCTCAGAGTTAGGAGCAGAGGAGGAGGGGGAAGTCGACGGCGAAGAAGAAGAGGAGGAGGAGGAGGAGGAGGAAGACGTGGAAAATGCAGAGGAAGAAGGCAGTGGTGTGATGGAGGTGATGGGTCGAACCATGACCCCGGCAGCGGTGCCCCCCTGTGTCTCTACTGCAGAGAGGAGGATGAGCAAGAGAGAGAAGAACAGGATTAAGTGTCTGAGGAGGAGGCAGCGGAGAAGGGAGCGGTGGAGACAGAGTCAACTGCAGGAGAGCACACAGGTGAACGGAAACTAACAGAGCCGTCATTATGATGATGGGTACTGAAGTGTTCTCAAACCAAATATTTTAAAGAACCACAGAAGTGCTGATGTGATTATTAAATTATTTATTTTTCTCTCCCATTTCTCAATCGATAGTATAATAAAATGTAAATCCTGAATCAGCAATTGACGCAATGTGGAAAAAACGGGGAGACGCAGGGTCAATGATCTACTGCTGAATGACTCACATGCTATTATTTACCATATCAAACCTTAAAATCCCTTTTCATGTGCAGTCTTTATTTGTGTGCATTAGAATTGTAGTTCACATTGAATAAGACAAAAAAAAAACACTGGGTTTTTTATTTTGGTGGTATGATGACTTGTAGTAAATAAGTAGACGCAGCAAACAAAAGTTTCTCAAGTGTCGCTGTGAGATTTATTGTCGGGCACCTCAGCACTTAAATGACCTAACTGGTCCACTTAAAGGTCTATTTGCATTTTAAGATGGAAGGTTAAGGCAGTGTGTGTGTGTGTGTGTGTGTGTGTGTGTGTGTGTGTGTGTGTGTGTGTGTGTGTGTTAGTGATACAAAAATCTGATTTGCTGTGTCACTACTTTCACTGTATTTATTTATGGCACTTTATATGACAGTGTGTAGTATCCGGCCACATGTATATATATATATACATATATATATATATGTAAATATATATGTGTGTGTGTGTGTGTGTGTGTGTGTGTGTGTCACCCAGACTCTGACTCTCGACAGCCCCATCAGCACCAGGCTCTTCTCAATAGCCATTGTCTGCGCAGTCTAAAGTGGGGTTACATCTGAATCAGTTGCATGATGAGGCTTGCGCAGAGGGCCCTTCAAAACCAGGCAGACAAAAGAGCAGATTCTGTTTTGATTGGCTGCCGCAGATCTGCAGTCATGTGGTGGGTTGAAATTATTCTAACTGCTGCATTAGAGAAAGTTGCATAGAATTAGATGCTTTGAAAGTGAGTATATCCATTTTGTAATTGTTTTGTTTTTTTAGCTAAGATATTCCTCTTTGTCTCTCATTGAAGTTGACGTGTCGTGATGTTTCTGGCTCCAACAGATAGAATTGTTGTGATTGTTACGTGGTGGATGCACCATGAGGAGAACGCATGATGCACTGTCAAACCTTTTCCCAGCTTGCCACAATGTTGTGTAGTTTATAAAAAAATGTAAAAAACTCAAAATGTTGCTTACATCTTACATCTACATTGTTTTTTTATATATATATACACAACAAAAATGTCTAATAGGCTATTTAAGATTCATTTCAGTTTATTTATGACTCAAACAAACAAGTTAGTCAGCTTTTATGGTGCTTGGGGCATATTTGAACCTTCATGCTAAGCTAACCTAATCGCGCCCTAGCCCCAGCTCCATATTAAATGCACGAACGGACAGTGGTATTGATCCTCTCACCTAACTCTCAGACAAAAAGCAAAAAGGGTTGATTTTTCCAATTAACTATTTCTGTAAACTTTGATTTATTCAGGATAAATTGAATGGGCTCGCTCGCTCATTTATCATAATCAAGGCTCATTGAACACGCACCGTCTTTTCTCAGCTCTGTCCAACTTTGCACTTGCACAGTTACATTCATTCCCACTTGGCAGCAGTTCAGTACAACTGCAACATTTCTGCTATTAAAGTAACATTACTGCACTTGGAAGTACTACTGGCAGGTCAGCATTACTAAACAACGTACTTGGTTGGTGGACAACTTAGTTTTAGACCTCAAGTCGAAAGTCTTGCGGTGCTTTCTGCATGCAGTGTGCCGTAGGTCAAAGGTCAGAGCAGGTGTTATTGTCGTCCAGTGTTCCTCAGGAAGTGGTTTCATCCGGTGTGCTGAAAAGGCAATTAGTGCTGGATTGTTCAGAAACCCTATTCAGCTCATCTCATTGCTCTCGTACAGAAGCGGAAATGTGGTTTTAGTTGCAGTCAACCCTAACCCTTAGTAGTAAAAGATTTATGAATCTTTAAAGTTTACACAAACTCCATTTTTTTCATGGTAGTGGAACTTTAATCAAACCCCAGTCAAATCCATCTTCATATTCCATGTACTTTTAAAAAAAATGTATTAGTTTATGCTTCTCTATGACGAAGACTAGGTGTATTTTTTTTATTTATGTAGATATTTGCCATTTAAACCAAGACAAATCTGCCATGTGACAGTGCATGTTGCCAGGGGAGAGCCTCAGTGCCCGTGATAACTTGGAAACTACGAGCGCGGTATTCTCTCCTGTGTTAATGACACACCTTGGGAGGAAGGGCTGGTGTGACAGGGAGGTCCCTGGAGCTCCCCCTGGGTGAGAGAGCGGTAATTACTCTCTGTGTACCCCCAGGCTCTCTCAAATCCGGAGCTTCCGACGCCATTCTCCAGGCATCTACTGACACATGGTGTGCGGAAGACCTGAGGGTCCCCCAGATACTGTTCTCAAAATGAGTTGTGAGTTGTAGTGTGGATTTGGGCGCGGAGGCACTTGGGAGAGGGATTCGAGCGGTGGGGGTGGCAGATCTATTGTGCCGTATGAAATTAAAAAAAAGATGCCAGCTAGATTAAAATAACAAAGGGTTTCCCATCTACAGTGTAAACAAATGTTTGTTTTTTAATCTTACAGAATTGTGTCTGTGTGACTCATTCTATGACTAATGGAAAACCTATGATAGATTGCTCAAGATTAACATCATCCTGAGATGCTCCACTTCTCTGTTTCCTGTGGAGTGAATGGAGTTTGGATTAGGGCCAGTGTCAGGATCAGATTGCTCTCTCTGTGTTTATGCTGTAATATAAGAGGTGAGAAAATGCAGGTGGACGTTTCACTCCTCTTACCTCACACTCATGTCCTCACACATATTATTATGCTGCACAGGTGTGTGTCAAAGACATTTACACTCGCCTAATAGGGTGTACCAGGTAGAAAAGTACCAAGGACCACAAAGTAAGTCATTTCCACATATAATGTATTTACTACCAGCTGGTGAGATAAAATGCTGGAGTGAAAAAAGATATGCTTAAAACCTAATATGTGAAAGGCCACATCTCTGGATCGGTTTCTCTATCTGAGTAGCTCGCTGTATGTAGAAATGTCCGTGCAGAATTGGGTTTAAATTTTCAGGTTTAATATCTCATTGCACCTTCGGGCCTGTTTCAGAAAGCAGTTAACTATGGGCCTGAACCCTGAACTCTGAGTTGATGAACCCTGAGGGGGTTAACTTTTGTTCATTTTTAGTTAAGCGTGCGTGCATGGTGAGTGGAAAAGGCTATGGTCAATAGTTCTCCTATATCGCAGCTGTACTAGGTTTCTTTTGCTTGCTGCTGTATTGTATTGAGGCCTGTTTTTTGCTGTGATGAATCGATACAGTTGTAATGTCCTCTTTCTTTTAACTTTTGTTTCCTTGGATTGCTGTGCCCCGTCTGCAAAGCAAACACACTGAGGCAAAATCTTAAGTTTAAACCAAACCAACTTTAGTGCAGTTTTAACATTACATGTTTACATTTTCCATAACTTCAAAAGAAACAATGATTCATAGTGTCTTTATGTGTCTCAAGATATTTTACAAAGTTAGCCTGCAAAGTCATATTTATATCTCAGTGTTATAAAGACGGACGTGCATATATTTTATTCTGAGCTTAGAACGCTGTCTCTGTCCTTATATTGATAAATAACTGATCATAAATAAGGCAATGATAGCAAATATACGGTCTTGGCGAACAAACTTCTGTCAAATCAGGATTTTACAAACGAATGAGCTCCAATGTTCCAATGCTGTGATATCAAAAGGCCTCTTCGAGCTCAGCAGTAGAGGAGGAGATGGAGGGAAACTTTGGGTTTTGCTAATGTAAACCTGCCAGCAAGCAGTTTAGGTAACCAAGAAACTGACTCAGAGGTAAAGTCATCTCCATTTCTGGAATGAAAAAACCCTGACTATTCCCTCAATTTAGGATTAACACGCTCACTACACCTGCTTTCTGAAAATAGGCCCCCAGGTCCTGAGTAATCAGAATCTTGTACCTTTATATGTAGAGTGAGCTGAAAATGAAACCTTCGATTAAGTTGAATGGAAATTTGAAATTGGAGAAAAGCTGGAAAATAAATTTTAATTGAACATGAAAAAAAAATCACTCTGCATATCAGCACTACAGCATATCTGCTTGCAGATGAACACCTGCATGTTCTAATGTATGCACGTAAATATTCATCCACATACGGAGGAGGTCTGCAGTCATGCAACATATATTTGTCCATATACAAGCATGTATGCTGACACTGTGTGCCAACAATTAATTTAATCCTTTCATTGTTTTAAAATTATCGAGTCTCCTTCCCGCCCAGAGCTCGACAGGAAACCCATCCAGCAGCAGCAGTGAGGATGAGGAGGACATGAGCGCCGGGGACAGGGAAGGTTACATCTGCGCCGTGTGTTTGGATGTGTACTTCAGCCCTTACATGTGCCACCCCTGCAACCACATCTTCTGTGAGCCCTGTCTGAGGACGCTGGCTAAGAGCAGCCCGACCAACACCCCCTGCCCCCTCTGCAGAACAATCATCACGCACGTCTTCTTCCAGAAGGGTGAGCGTAAGGGCAAAAAGCTCCCAATGCATAAAACACCACCTCTACTCGTGACTCCTGTTCGGTTTTCTGGACTGAATTAAATTTGCGATTAAGCTGACGTTAGTTAAATTAGATTCATATGAATGAAATGATCGCGTCGAATTACATGTATGTTTGCGGCTGTATTTGTATTCTCGTGTGTGGTGGCTGTCACACGGGCAACATCCGAGCTGCGGTGTGTTCAGAGGGCCCAGCTGCAGATGTCCCACAGGGAGCAGGGGGGACCTTTAGTTCAGCTGAGCCCAGATGAGTCACCCAGATCGCGAAGACGGGATCAAACCCAATCTGAACATTTTTAGTTCCTGATTTCTGACTATCATAGGAAATAACAAGCACTATTCATAGAAAAACACATGTTTTTGGTTTTTTTACCAGTGACAATTGAAATCCTAATGCCACATACTGTCTTTACACAGCAATGTTATACAATACACTCTAATACTATGTGCTGTTGCACCTAATGTACATGCTGCATATTGACATACATATTTTATGTAACCCACATAATCACTGCACACTTAATACATAGGATGTAGTCTGATTTGGACAAACCCATGAATGAGTAATGAAGTTCTGTGATTCACGTTGACCTACTTCTAGACTTTTGCAGGAGGAGAAAATGAGCGGCAGTGGCCACAAAAAGACGTGGCCACGGTAATGAGAACTGCAGACACACTAAGGACTCTTGTTGGTGATTAGGTGACAAGGATGGTAGATTGGATTCTTGTTTTGATTACCAAAGCCAAGGTCACACTGAAACGGAACAAGGAGAAAATGAGGGAGTCTAGTGCTGCTTCATCTGCTGCTTCTTTTTTTTTATTTATAAATCCAACACTATCCCTCCAGGCCAACAAGAAGAGGAGGCGTGACTTATACATTCTCTTTTGTCTCTTAAGTTTTGTCTCTTTGTCTACCTTGCAGAGCTGAACCAAACAGCAAGAACATTCTTCCCAAAGGAATACCTGTCCAGGAAACAAAATTTTCAGAAAGCGAGTTGTGCAAAGTGGCCTCTCCCGAGCTGCAGAAAACTCTTCCGTATCTTTGGAGGCAAGTGTTTTAATTCACCGTACATGGAAACACTCTCTGTTAAATTTACAAGATAAGACAGATGCCTGATTGAGCAGTGATATACAGTACCCCCCCCTCCCCTCCCCCCCTGTGTCTTACCTACAAAATATATTACTACAGATATTGTGGGACTAATTAAAGTGCAAAATCTTTAAGTATCAAGTTGTCAATATATATTCAGTGGCAAGAATTATGACTTTCAAAAAGAAATAGCTCAATGTATTATACTTCAAATTAAGGAAGTATCACAACATGAAGAGACTGCATCAAGCCATACTTCAACAAAATAATGGTTATTTGAAACATACTGAGCAGTTTTATCTTCCCACGGTACAGACTTTTCACCGCCTTCTCTATTGTCCAACATTCACAATTCTACTGCGCAACACAAAATGAATATATTTTGTGAATCACCTAGAACATTTAAAGATATTTATTTGACAGAGACAAAAACAACTTTAAAAACAAACACGTAATATGTCTGTCGTCATACAATGTAAACTGGTCATTAGTGTCATTAATACCCCCAAATTCCCAGAAATGTTACTGAGCACATGACCTTTCCATCCCTGATAGTATCCTGCCTGTATTCTCTTGAAGACTCGTCAACACTGCGATTAATTTAAACACACGTGCATTAATTCAAGCACTGAGAAATCTAACGTGGAACAGTTTTACAGCCAGTTTTCATACGGTTTGGGTGGAGTGTCATTTTAATGAAACCCACCAGATGAGATGCCTCTTTTGTCACCTAAACCAGGTTTCCAGAGGCCGTCCAGTCCCATTGCCAGACGCCAGTTCCCCCATGGAGGAGGCTACCGTCTGGACGCCATGGACTTTGAGGACGACTCTCGAGGCTGGCGCTTTGACATGGACTTGGTCATCGTCTACATCTACTCAGTCAACTGGGTTATCGGCTTCTTCATATTCTGCTTCCTTTGCTACCTCTTCTTCCCTTCTTTTTGACAGTCTTGGAGAACAGTGATGGAACACAACAGAAAGAAAGGGGAAATGATGAAAACACTTGAGCATGATCGTAAAGTAAGGAATTTAAAATGAAGCGGAGGCCAGGCAAGTATATATGTATACATATATACATGTATATATATATATATATACTCATATACATTTCAAGCAGGTGAGATGGTGTGGTGGAAGGAAAACAACAGTGTACCATGCTTGTTGTCTCTCATTAATAAATAATTGAAATGGGGAAATGGTGTAAGGGATGTTTAGGAATCCAATGTTCTCTGTCTCCACGTGATGCACTCGTAATGTCAGTTGCACAACATGTCATGTCCCTGGAGGCTTTATGGCCGGAAGTTAACATAGCAGCTCCTGAGCTGGAGTGTTTTACTTTTCATATAATCGAATAAAGTTTACATTTTCTTTTATTGGGATTGCAGCCAACTGGAATACTCCAAATCAAACTTTCACTGACATATAAATTACTAGTACTTACTACTTTTATATTCAATCCAATTTTATTTTCTTCAGTTGTAAACTTACTACATCATCTCATGTTGAGATGAACAAAGTGGTGGTTTAAACATATGAAAGTAAAATTATTTTTGAATATAATATATTCAATAATAGTATACAATATTTTCAAAATATTACTCTGAAAAGTCTAATGGACAATGGAACCAATATGGATTTAATTTGACCTTGGGAAACACATACATAAACAGTTATCTGGTAATTGTGTGAATGTGACATTTCAACAGTACCACGGATATCAAATATTGTGATAATATTGTGATAAATTGGGGTAAATCACAGTTTATGAAAATAATCACACCCAAACCACAATATAACAACAAAAACAGAGGAATAACATGAGTGAACACTTCTTGGCTGGATTTTCATGTTCATGCACAGTCATAAAACTCATTTAAAAGAACAATTTGCTCTTTGGTATGAGTTAAGACAATTTGTTTTGGGTTTCATGAAAATCTGTGTTTCAGTTTATAAATTATTAATACACCATATATTTGTACAGTTTTTAGGATGGCAAATGCCCTTTTGTACTTTCCACCAGGCTTCACTTTCATTTTCTATTTGCATCAGATTTAAGTATGAGATGCATCATGAACCTATATGAGCTCTCACTGCACACGTTTGTCCCAGTTTGGTAAGTCTTTACAATTCCAATCAAGTTCAAGTCATTTATAGCCCATTACATTATCATGATGAGTCTTTTATCAACTAGTGATGGTTTACCACAAATGTGTTTATTAACACTTAACGAGGAGCTCATCATATACACACTTTTTATATAAGTTTGTGAAATATTAATTCATATTTATTCATATCATGGAGCAATTGTAGCATGTATTATCAAATAATTTGTAAATGAATAAAATATCATGATCAGTCAGTGTTTATATTATTTACTATTTACATTTCCTTCCTACGTGTAAATATGGTATGAACTGTGTTTAGATCATTGTGAGCTAACAAGTTAGGTGAAGTGGTCTGATGACACATCATATGTGTTCATATGGGCCGCTGCCTATATGAGAACTGGCACCTGGGACATGTACATGCAGTTTGTGTGACAGAATTTGGGGAAGAAAGGTTTTCTAAGAAGTTGACAATTCATTGAAGCAGTAGCTTTTGATTAACTCTGGGCCAAGTTTGCCATTTTAGACGATTCCAGTGAATGACGTACGAAGAGACCAGGGGATGAGATCCTGTGTCGCCGCATAATCGGATACATACAAAACGATTAGAAACGACACTTCAAGTCTCCAACTTCCCTGTGCAACATATGTCTCTATATGTTGTTTTGCTTTTTCTTTTTTTTCATTTTTACACATGTGAATAGCACTGTGGATGTGTGTGTGTGTGTGTGTGTGTGTGTGTAAAGCACACACATTGATGGATTTTAATAGCCTTTCTTTCAGTTCACACTGAAATGGACCCAATTTATTCAGAATATCTTCCACATACTTTCCTTCCTGTGGCACTGAAAGGAAAATTAGGGCACACAGTCATCCAGCCGCCAATGGATTCGGGTGCATTTACAGTTTACCGTAAGCGTGAAGCATTTTGCTGCCAGATCTATAGGCAAATAATTTCCCATAAAACATTCCTAAACAACTTAAATTTTTGAATTTGAATATGAATTCAAATAAGGTAACATACACCACACTATATAAACGTATATCGATTGGGCCCATATCTTTTGGAGCAGACGTGAACATTTGATCTTCATAAAATGGACCTGCATAACCCTATCATGGTACAGTAGACGCGTACAACAGTGGTAATCAATATACTGCATATAGTCAACTTTAAATTGACCTCCATTAAGTCTGTGCTGTAATATTAATTTGACTTTACTGGGTGGAGGCTGTGTTTCAGACGTCCAGGGGCTCATGTGCAGCTCAAGGCGGGGGTCTGACTTGATGGGCCTTATTAGTATTCCGTCCTTTGGGTGCGCAGTGTTTCCAGCCACAGAGCCACGTCAGGCCTGCAGCGACTGCTCGTCTTCGACTGGCTCTCCAAGGTTAGAAACAGGCCGAGCTGCTGGAAACACTCGAAGGAGGAACAGAGGGCTGGGAGCCCAATCGAGACCGCGCTAGACCGGGAATCAAGCGTTTTATTCTTTTGTGCATTTACGCTTTTCCTCGTGGAAACACAGAAAGCTTCGATCGTGGACTCGTCAGTGGGGACAGTGGCAGCAGCGTTGTTTTGTCTCTGCTGCGAGGAGGAGGAGGAGGAGGAGGAGGCTGCGCGGCGGAGAGAAAGATCCTTATCGCCCCGTCTCATTTGTGCTTAATGGAAACGCGCAATCATAAAAAATGGTTGCACTTGGCCAACGTCCGTGAGCGCGAGCGTCTCCATCCCACATCGGCGCGTCAGAGGACACGCGGCAGCCAGCTGGACTCCGGCTCCGGGGCGTGAAGTCTCGACCGCGCGCACCGTGTGCTGCTGGGACTGAAGGTGACTCGCGCCCCGTCGCAGTCGAGGCGATGCGGAGAGGAGTCGCGGGAGTCGCTCATCCGCCGCTCGTCCCTGCGCTCTGAGGCTCGTCCGGGAGACGATCTGCTCCCGAGGGACGCGAGGCGCAGCCGGGGCAACGGCACCAGCCGCGGTTTGACAAAGCCAGTAGTTGGCGAGCAGAGGAGAGGATAAGGTGAACGGTCAGGTGCAGGGCGGTGGGGAGAGAGTGGTGGAGTTCTTCATTTTTTGGGGGGTGGGGCGGGCGGGGGGGGTGGTGGTGGTGGGGGCAGGATAGGACGAAACCGTTCTGTATTAGGGCTGTTTCAGTAGTGGATGTGTATGCATGAGTTCTGCATCGAATGGGCGCAAAAACCGCCCCAGATCCGCCGGGAACATCTTCCAGATCGGCAAGCCTCCCTACCGAGACCCCGAGAGGAGGGAGAGCACCGAGAGCACCCGCAGAGCCCAGCGCGCCGTGGCCGACTGCAGAATGGTAAGGTTCGCAACACGTCGACGGCTGCACGGTGCCCTCCGACGGATGCGGTGCACAGTGCGTAATCAGCCCGAGCTTGCTTTCTGTCTTCCTTTGTGCCGACACGCTCGGCCATCCCGCGGATGCAGGATGCACAGGCGACAGCTGCTAATAGCTGCAACAGCAACAAACCAAGACTGTAGTTCAGTCTGAGATACTAAAAATAGCCATATGCATTTGCATTGCTTTGTGAAGCCGAACAGATCATCCCCGCGTGCAGATGTGGATGTGCGGTTTGCATTTTGGAGTGTGGGAAAGCTGCTGGATGATTCTTTTTAGTTTTTTAGTTGTTGTTTTTTTTGTGGTGTGATTTAAAAATGTGCCTGAATTACAAGATTGTCTGCGGAAGGTGTCGGTGATCATGGCACAGATCCCCTGTGTTTTGACAGACGCTGGCAGGAGTGATCGCCTCTCTCACCCTCTCATACGCCAGTGAACGTCACGCAGACTCGCTGTTCGTGTACGTCGCTGCAGCAGCATGCAGGAGCTAGGCGAAATACACCAAATATCTGTGCCCCGTGCAGGCTCAAGACCCGACGGGGTGCAGATATTCACACTTAGCACAATGAGACCAACCACCAATAATACAAATCCTTTAATCCAACGTGCATTCGGATACATCACTGGGATTATGTGCAATGTTGCGATTTTTTGAAATACCAACCATAAGCAAATCACCTTGCACTTGCACTGGCAGATTATTTGCACCCAGAGTGGACAAAAAGAAAGCAAAAAGAATAGTAGGGGCTGTGGACACACACGTTTTCATGTTGACAAGTCAATATGCAGGCGGTGAGGGCAAAATGCTCTACTCTACTGCAATGACCAGGAAAGGAAACCACCAGTGAAGCAAAGGTCGTTTGTTACATCTGCACGTCGCTCACTTCACTCTGTTTATTCGGTGAACAACCTTGTGTGGTGTTTTTTGTGTGTGTGTGTGTGTGTGTGTGTGTGTGTGTGTGTGTGTGTGATTCCCTCGTCTCACAGATCGTCCAGGAATTCAATACACTCGTGGCTCTGTACCGTGAACTGGTCATCTCCATCGGCGAGATCACCGTCGACTGTCCCTCTCTGCGGGCCGAGATGCTGAAGACCCGAATGAAAGGCTGCGAAATGGCGAGAGCAGCTCATCACAGTCTCGCCCTGATATCGGGGTGAGTTGGCAACATGTGCGCTCTCCGCGGTGCTGAACGTGTAACTGTGCAATGATGCACGCGCCTAAAGTTGTAAAGCAGCTCATTTCCCTTTTAACCCAAAGCAAATCTCCAATTTGCATAAGCGTAAACGCTCTTTAGGCGCGCGTAAACTTGAGCCTGCTCCTTCTGCACTTCAAAGAAATCTTCCAAGTGTCTGCTGCGTTTGAGTGAAACTAGGGAGTTTCAGAAGTGTGTGTGTGTGTGTGTGTGTGTGTGTAGGGGGGGGGGGGGGGTTCAGCTTTTAAAAACCATGACATATCTAATTGCCATATAGGGAGGCAGCTTTACCAGGAAACAATCACAACAACAACATACTGTAACTGACCACTTCCCATTAGCTGCGTGGCTCTAAAACATTAATGCACAAAGTGGAATGGGAGTGGAAGATAATAGTATCTATGATGTGGAGACAATGACTTTTGGTGTGTTGTCTCTCCCTCTCCCTCACTTTGTGTGTGTGAATACTTAAACTCTGCAGCAATAATGGATGTTAATAAGAGTCCTGTTTTTTTTTGTCTCACATCAATAACAAAATATTCCACAATGAAACATCCAATGCAAAGTGATCAGGTTTCACCTTTAACTCCCTCAGAACGTTTTCCTCCTGACACATATTAAAAGTGATAGTGATGATAGTTTTTTGGCATCTGGTGGTAAAGTTGCAAACCGAAACCAACTGAGACCCCGACAGGGGACACTTTATGGTGGCGCCCCGCTGATTCAATTTCCGTTTTTTCCCACCAGCGCTGAAAATTTAACGCGAATGTGATGTATTCTGGACCGTTTTGTGCAACAACCGTATTCAACACGACGTAGCAAACATGGCGACAGACATGGAGGTCGGGTCGACCTCATGTAACTATATTTATCTCATTTTAAGTTGACGAAAAAACATCTGTTCTTTGTTGCAGGTGATTATATACATATGAACACATAGCTATGGACAATATTATCAATATCTGTGAATACGTTCTTCTAAATATTACACACTGCAGCTCTACAGATGTGTGGAAAGCGGGAAGGATAGCCGCCTGACATGTCTGTTGACTTTGACTGCACAACATTCTCTCTCCACTGGTGCCAGTGGATGAAGGGCAAAGCGACACTTGGGATTTGAAGGTCCTCCGTGAGGCCAAGATGCCAGCTGACTTGGCGTCCTCACACTTACAACTTAAAAAACAATCAGACAGAAAGAAGCCACTGGTGAGAGAGATTCTTTGCAGACGTCTGCAGTGCTAGCTGCCGGCCAAAGCCACGGCACAGTTGCAACAGTAACGGGCTTAAGTTTACTCAACTCATGGCCCACATTCCTACTCATCAATGAAACGTATGAACTATTTGCAGGAGACCTGTGAAAGCATTAGTGCTCTCCCACTAATATGTTTCATTGGGACGAGTTTGTATTAGGCTGTACTCCACTCTGCTCTGCAACCTATTTCCTGGCTCAATAATTAATCCACTTGCCATATGTTACAGTGATTTAAAAATGCACATCCTTCACTGTCTGTTACATGCATTACAAAGTCTTTCCGTTTAATGTATGGGGGCTTGGAGCTGCATTTGCGTGACACACTTGTGTGTGGTCGGCCAGTAAATATGTCTACCGCATATTCCCTGTCACGCAGGGGGATGCACCATACAGCATCCACTGAGCAGGGGCCTTTTTATAACAAGGCTTTAATAGCATCTTATTTAAGTCTTTGGAGGAACCATGCTGTTAACTATGCAGAATATTGTATTTTTCCACTTTATGGCTCATAATTACACAGCTGGATACAGTTCAAGACAACAAGTACCATTCATTGTGGCCCTTTGTCCGATTGCCCTGATGCTGGTGTTGCTATTGCTGCTGTTTCTGCCACAGCAATGGAGACGGTGTAGCAGCAGCATCAACGTCCTTGTCATAATCATCCGCAGCACGTGGCAGAAAACCCCTTCTGTGAAAGCTCTGCAGGCCGGGTTTCAATGTCCGTCTCCACCGCTGCTTGAATTAGACGGCGAAGATCATTCCCCTTTAATCGAACGAAGCCAGTGTGTCTGAAAGGTTCGAGTGTTGCCGGGGCCTCTCCGATGTGCTCCAGGAAAGCCGATAAGCGGGATAGCACTGGCGACAGCTGTGCTTTAGCTTTAACACCGCTGCATAGAAGGCAGCACTGTGACAGAACCAGGACGGGAAGGAGATGCTTGCCGTTGGAAGAGCGGAACGCAACCGCATGATTTGTGTGAAAAAATATTCTAACCAGGTGCAAGTTTCACACCTTTCCTTGCATCGTCACTTTCCCATGTGATATCACACCCACTGAATATCACCTGCTGCAAGTTTCCCCTCTGAGCACCGGATGAATATGGTTGTGAAAGTCACTGTGGTGTCTCATAAAAGCCAGTGATCCTCTCTGGGTAAATAATGAAAATACTGAAATGGAGTTTTTATGTTTTATTTTCTTCTTCAGTGCTTTTTATTTATACCTTCCTCGACAGTTAAACAAACTGAAAAGATGGACTAAGTGCTCTCAAACAAGAGAATAATGTAGGAAAGAAGAGCAATTTTGACCTTTGTCTAAACAAGTACGTCACTCATCATTGATGCAAACACCCAAGCTGTTCTCTCATCTGAAAGTTTTCATTTGCAGTTCTTGAGCCTTTTCCATATATTGAGTTGACATGTTTTTCTGGTATTAGCTAATATTATTAAGGATTTATATTTATTATTCAGGCTATTGGTAATATTAATGTAAACCTCTTTTAATAGCTTTTTTTGTTAAAAGTTTAGATATTTAAAAAAAAAATAAAAGCATCCCAGTGACGTTGGCTGTTTATGGAGAATTTTGACATGCTGAAACTTTAACACACCTGATTGTCAGTTGCTGTTTTCTCTTTCTTAACACAACATACAGGACAAAATCAACTAATAGAGTTATTTTCCTATAATGGGGTCAATCTGCGGTACAATATTTAATTGATAATTAGTTTAGGTGAATCTGACCTTTGTCAAGAATATTGTATTCTTTTCTAAATGTAATGTTTTTCTAAATTGGCACAGAATCTTGCCTTTTTTTTTTACTTCACCCCAGTTTGGAAGGTATATGCTGATCATTACAAAATCCTACTTCTTACATTTAAGGTCCTTCATAACCCGGCTCCCTCATACAGTACCTGTTGGACCTTCTCCATCCCTACAGTACACCCGAGCCCTGCAGCCTTCTGTCCGTCGGGTCCGTCCCCACATTTAAACTTAGCAGAATGGGTGAACTGTCTGCCACCTCACATCCGTCAGGTGGATTCAGCTGGACTGCTCAGATCTCAAATCAAAACACATCCGTTTAGTATAACTCCCTTCAGTCCTTTGACTGGAGTTGCTACCGGTCATTGGTTACACATCGAGTGACTGAGCTACTTGAGGCTAAACTGATACAGTCTATGATTAAACTGCAAAAGAGACACAGAGAGGCGATCTACGAATTATACCTTTTTTTGCTAACAAATAAAGCAAAATCTTTTTTCTAATTTTGCATCCATAAAGTTGGTCGTTGTATCCGGGGTTCATCGAGATCCGGTGACCTCGCTGTGTTACCACTTTGTGCCGTTTCAGGCCCGAGGACGGGGAGATCCACCCGGAGATCTGTAGGCTCTTCATCCAGCTGCAGTGCTGTCTGGAGATGTACATCACTGAAATGCTCAAATCCGTCTGCTTGCTGGGATCCCTGCAGCTCCACAGGAAAGGTGAATACACCAAGAACCCTTAAACCAGTACACACAAGTTTTCAATGATCACGTGATCTCATGTGCAATCTTTGGTCAGCTCTCGTCTTCTTTTCCCCCCACTCTCTTTGTCAGTCTGTTTTAAAAGATGTAGTGGTGACACGTGTTTAAGACCAGCTGCTCTCTGTGTACTTTAGGTAAGGATTTTTGCGGCCCTCCCGGGGTCGACAGTAAGATCGAGGAGAGCTCAGACATCCCCATCTTGGAGGACACCTCTTCCTCTCCCACTGACTGTCCTCAACTCTGCTGGCTGGTGGCCACTGACATAGAAAACATAGAAAGGTAAGTACCTTCTGTGTGTAACTGCTGTGTGTTTGCATTTGTTTAGTATGGTGTGAATAATTGTGCATGGTTATTTATGTTGTGATACATATTGTCAAGTATGCAAGTGAGTAATTTCTTAATTTTTTGTGACATTATAATGAGTCTTTGCAGGATTGAAAAGATCACAGATGCACAAAAATGTTGCATATTATAATTTACATTGTCAACAGGCATTTAAAGGGATATTTGCTATTTCAACATAATCAGTAATGTTATAGTTGTTAAACAATGTCACGTGTTGTGTGTGTGTGTGTGTGTGTGTGTGTGTGTGTGTGTGTGTGTCTGTGTGTGTGTGTGTGTGTGTGTGTATGTGTATGTGTGTGTGTGTGTGTGTGTGTGTATGTGTGTGTGTGCGCGCGCTTGTGCGTGTATTTGTGTATTTGTGTCATTGCAGAGATATGAGGGAGATGAAGAACCTCCTCAGTAAACTCAGGGAGACAATGCCTTTACCACTGAAGAACCAAGGTAAGATAGAACCCGAATACTTGTCATAAAAAATATTTTATAGTCAAAACATGTAAAGAGGAAACTGTGAGTGACTGTGGCTTGAAAAAAACTTTTCATAGGTAAAACTAGCCAAAATATAATCTCTCTCTCTCTCTCTCTCTCTATATATATATATATACTTATATATATATAAATAATATCTGACTTGGCTGCGGTGTCCATATGTCCATGTGTTTCAGATGACAGCAGTTTGCTGAACCTGACTCCCTACCCACTGGTCCGACAGAGGAAGAGGCGGTTCTTTGGGCTCTGTTGCCTGGTAACCAGCTAAGGGCCCCGCCTTTGTGGGTAGAAGGCGGCAACAAAGACACCATTACCCACTGTCCGTCACCAACTGTGTCTCCCACCAATCTATTACTGCCATTTTCATAAAATTGTCTCTTTCTCTTTTTTTTAAAGGCTGCCCATTTTATAATTTTATTTTGTAATACAAAAAAAATTGTCACTGCAAAGTAATGAAAACAAAAGTCATGAACTTATATTTCAAAATATTTTGCAACAGATTTGTCCCTTTTTTTTGGGTAAATTAAGTGTGATATCTGCTTGTCCAATGTAACAGAGAATGAGAGGTCCATGTTCAATCACTTCCACAAACCCGAGTCAATGAAGTGAGGATTCATGTTTTAACAAAAAAAATGAAAAGGGAATAATGATTGTTCGTTTGTGTCAGAAATTAATGTGGTCACTTATGAATAGATGCCGCCCGATGATAGCAAAGACAAAGTTCTGCCCTTGTCCGTCCAAGTGGAGATGACAGATTTGTGCAAAGTTTGTTGTGTATCACAGTCTCTGTTTTCTGTTTCTTGCTGTTTTTCTTCTTAATGTAACTTAATTTAGTCTTCCATAAACCAAGAACCTGTATCCAACTTTAACTTTCCAGCTTTGAAACGGAATATATGAAACATTACTCAAAAAGAAGAACTTCTTTGCACACAATATCTATCAATAAATCGAGACGTTAGACTTGTATATACACATACTCTTTACGCAGTGCTCTCTGAACCTTTTCAAAGTTGAAGTTGGTTTGCAAAAGAGCCTTTTGGGTGACATGAGCAGGGAGGGTCTCCCTTTGTCTGAGGCAATCAGTGCAGACGGAGGGCAGGCAGCATGGGTCTTGCTTATTAATGATAGTGATCAAAGTTTAGGGCACGTGAAGGTACAATGGTCCGAGCTGATGTAGGTTATTTTACATTGTTAATAAAACTTTTGTTATTGAAACTTATCGATGCGTCTTTCTGTAAGCTCCTAACATTTTCCACCAGGTGGAGACAAACCACCAAAAGACAAACTCGACGCAAGAAAATCAAACCTGGGACTGGTGGGGGCGGGGGGGGGGGGGGGGGGGGGGGGGGGGGGGGGGGGGGGGGGGGGGGGGGGCAGATTATCTCTATGAAGTCCATAAAGAGCAGGTTTTGTTTATATTCACAGAGGCTTGGAGGAATCCAGTGAATAAAAGACAAGGAGAAACAGATTATACCTTGGACAGGATCAAGCTGGTCACCTACTGTTGCTGCTGGCGTAAAGTATATTCTTTTTATCAGGGAAGGAAACCTCTCAAAGATGATCAATGGCTGGCACAGTCTCTTTCATGAATCCTCATCCTCCCTAAAATTGTAAAAGTCCAATCAGACCGTCGGCAGCTCGGTGCCTCTCCCTGGCACCGAGCTGTCGGCCTCTTGTGATAAAACCTTACATCTCCCACTGTCCGACAGCAAGGCGTTTACAGGAGCACACATGGTGACACATTAAAGGAGGAAATCTGAATTCTTCCACACGAGAGGGGAGCGATCACATGAGGTAAATGAATATGTTTGATGAGTGTGGAAAAGTGATCTGAATGTGGTATAATGTTATTGCCTTCTCAGTCAGAGGACCTCAGCCCAACGCAACACCCATGGGAGAATTTGGGCCAACGTAATGCCACCAGACACAACACAGTGCAACTGAGGGATGCTCCATTTGCCACCAAAGCCTTTTGGTGAGATGGAGAGAAATGAAGTAGCTGGTGTTTCACAGGGCTGTTCAAACACCCACACCCACACACACACACACACACACATACACACAGCGTGAGAGGGCAGTGGGCCAGAGGCAGGAATAGACTGTCAGCAGGGCTTTGCTTGGCAGCCTGAGCAGTGTCTGGTTGAGACAGCAGAGGACATCTTATGAGACACGGACCGTGTCCGTCCAGAACATTTATAATCCCAAGCGACAGAGACACTTGTGATACAATCGTCCTCAATCCCAAGTCCTATACATTCTGTCTAATGTGCACAAAACTGAAACACTGTGTGACAGTGGTCATGCAGACCACAGAATTGTGCATGACCACAACTCTGTACGTTTCTATGGGTGGTTGTGTAAACTCGGATGTCCCTACTCTCACAGGTTTCCCACGTGACCGTTGGTGCAGCCTGTCGTGTTGCGCTGTGGCCACTTGCGGGCGCCGTCTTACAGTGTTCGTCCCTGAACACATTTTGCCCAAATTGGATTTTCTACAACTCACATCAGCAGTGGTACACAACTCCAAAGAAGAACGGGGGTAAAAAAAACTCATTATCTTTATCAAATACGACAACGAGAAGATATTGCAAATTGACTAATATACAATATTATAATATATCATAATCAGCAAGGGACCCAATCTTGCACCTTGTGACTGTGAGAAATGTCAGTCTCCCCAATGACATGGTCATCTGCTGTACTTGTTCTGACTGTCACATTTTTTTTTTTTGCGCCAACAGAACTTCCTTACTCAGTCGGTGTAACATGTCATTGGTATGCAGTCATTGTTAATGTTATTAGCTGCTTTATACCTGTGCTTCAAACAGTCAATATATCATCTGCCATGAGTTTATCTCCCTGTGATGAAGGCAAGTTCCTGTTTGGACAGCCAGCTGGCAGTGTATAGGCCCTGCGCAAAGAACAACTGGCAAACAATCTCAACTCAAGGTCCACTTGATGCAGAGCGTCCGTCCCCGTACCAGCTGTCACGGAGGTCAAAAATGAAGCAGAATGAAGCTCAGATTTCACTGCACAACAACTGAGCAGCAAACCAAAAACAGAGTGGACCTTGAGAGCACAGTCAAACACAAAGCTTAACGGAGATTTATCCTCCTAAATTCACATTACATATCAAAACAATGATCTTGTCCAGGAAGTCGCTGTCATCTTACCACATACTGTGCTTGGACCACATTTTAGCTCTGCGTGTACAATTGGCTATGTTACATTTCAGCTGATATTTTTTTAACGATTCATCGCACAAACAGTCTATTTTACAGAGAGAGTTCTGAGACACAAAATGAAAACAGGCGTAACTACTGTGCAAGTATTAACTTGAGCTGTGATTTAGTCTGTCAACACTGGAGGGCAACAGAGGTTTGAAAACCATTTCCTCTTCACGGCTGAAATGTGATTCAGAGCTGAGCAAATTCATCTGCATAATGAGCAAGTTGAATAGATTTTGCTCCCTGGTTTATGGCAAAGGAGCGACTAGACCGTTACCAAAGGTCGTGCCTGAATGTCGGTTAGATGTATTGTAATGTCTCTCTCCACGTGTGGGTTAGATGATGGAATCCATGGCGACAGCTGCATATCTGCATCTGTTGAGGCCAAACTTCTCTGCTATTCAATGAGGGAGTGTTTCCATTTTAGCATGTGGAATCCACTTCTCCATATTACTATGGAAATGTATCTGCAGACAGAGGTGGACAGGGGCGTTCGCACTGTGCATATCGCACACCGTCAGCTCAAGAGGGAAGGCCACTGCGTTTGAATGTGTGAGATGAAATGTATTTTAGCAGCCGTGGGGCAGACGGGGTTGTGTTGTAGTGAGCATCGATTCCTGATGCATATCATTTCCATGAATACAGAAATGTAGCACATCAAATTTTAAATGGGTTGTGATAGACAGAACTTGTTACTTTTACGGCAGTGGCGGTGATATTTTGGAAATGCGAATACATCCCTCTGGCTCTGAACCAGCAGAGGCATAGACTAGAGAAAAATGAATAAACACAAACTTAAAAAAACATTAAATTCCCAAAGTCGGAGCCCTTCATTCACTGAGAAATGAAGTTCCCCGAGGGAGAGGATCTCATGTGAGATTTTTCCAGGTGGAGCAAATTTAGAGCAAAGCAAAAATTGCTTTTATAGGACAATACACTGCAACAAAGTGGACTATTGTCTCGTGCATTTATTTCATTTTATAAATCTTCTGTTGCATACATTGAATTAAAAGACTTTCATGTGCGCGCGCAGCATCAGCTCAAGGCATTTGAATCTCAACTCATGCGTACTTTATACATAATTGACTGCGATAATGGCGACAAAAACGATTTCCTGTACTTCTGAAATGACCGCCCAATGCTAAATGACTCAGCGACTGTACAGCAGCAGGCCAAGTCCCGGCACTGCAGGCTAAAATAACAGTTGGCTCAAACAATAGGCCACCAGACCGTGTCCTCCATTAGTGCCGCTTCTGTGGGTCCCATGATGTTCGGGGGGCCATGTTTGACCACCATCTGGAAGTGAGGTGAGCGACAGTCTGTGAGGCTCAGACAGACAGCGAATAAATCAACCAATGTAGCGTCCAGGACAAAT
This sequence comes from Scophthalmus maximus, assembly GCF_022379125.1. Taxonomy (NCBI): domain Eukaryota; kingdom Metazoa; phylum Chordata; class Actinopteri; order Pleuronectiformes; family Scophthalmidae; genus Scophthalmus; species Scophthalmus maximus. The sequence continues at coordinate 9,495,215 of NC_061533.1, read as the reverse complement.
CATATCAGGAGGGAAAATTACTTTTCCGATTCTTCCGGGGTCCTTTACAGTTCACTGTTTTTCTTTTAAACCACCTACCAGTCAAAGTGAAGTTAGAGTTAAAAAAGGGATTTTTGAATTTTCTCAAATTTTAATTTTTAGCTTTAACAATACAAAAAAAGATTGAGGCTGACAGTTGTCACTCCTATGTTTATTTTTGTTAGTTTTTCAGAAACTGGGGAATTAAATGTTTTTTTGTGGCTGACAAAGGCTTCTACTGTGCCTCATGGGGCGCTTCTGTATAACACTTAAAAAAGACAACGAATACCCAATCAAAGAGTAACATTACAATCCTTCAAATTGTTTCATGGGGGGAAAAATCATGTCAAGGTTTTACCTGAAACTATGTGCTTAGAGGTAAAAAAAAGAATTATGATCTGTGATGAACAAGTCATAACCCACCTGTGGTTATAGTTTTAAGACCAATGGCCCGTTTCAGACAGACACCATTTCAACAAAAACTCCCCTCTCTCTCCATTCCCTTCCCGTGAGCGTCGCCTTCTGCCTCCATTTGCTGTTTTCATGCCTTAATGACTGTAAGAATCATTACGATTCTGCCTCTGTCCCTGATAATGACTCCATTTTTGTGTGTCCCAGCTTCATTTGGTTTAATTTTCATGAGGGATAACATCGCTTGTTCCCTTTTATGTCGAGTTTTTGTGTTGCATTTTATGTCTCTCTCTCTCTCTGACTGTAATGTTGAAGATTGTTGTATTGTAGTATTGAGCAGACACAGTAGTGGCTCTTGAAATTACTCTCTCTCCTCCTCCCTCTCCAAACTTGCTGCTGCTCTTCTTTAAACTGTCTGAATGCCATCATCCATCTCTGCCTCCCACACCTCCACCTCCTCCTCATGTTTGCGTTTGCCTGTGAGTGTGTGTGTGTGTGTGTGTGTGTGTGTGTGTGCGTGTGTGTGTGTGTGTGTGCGTGTGTGTGTGTGTGTGTGTGCATGAGGACAACAGACAGATACAAACGTTCTCACACTCTTGCGAACACAATAACAGTGCATTTGCATTTTCTCATTTCTCCGGCTAGAAGACAAAAAAAAAAAAAAATCCCAGGAGATATCCGTGATTTTTTATCTCACTTTTCCTCGTAACGCGTCATTAATTACCTCCGGTCCATTAGTCCATCAATATTCCACAGACACCAAGTAACAGCCACAAGACGAGATCATTTGAAGAATCCTCACTCATCTACATAGAAACACTACACGTGTTGTGCCTGTTTCTTTCCATTGTTAAAATGTGCAAATGAAGTCATCCAGTCTTTGCTCACTTAATTAATCTGTGTTAAGTGTAAGTGTAGAAAAATTGCATTTATAGGAGTGCTTGATCATTAGATTCAGTGGTTGATTTCCAAAAAAAGCTTCATGTGAACATTGCATGCATGACAGAAGGTCAGAATAATGCACCAAAACACACGTTTTTATTTTTGTTTCTTCACAATTAAAGACCTCAAAGAGGCAAAAAGAAGCACACGCACACACACGCACACACACACACACACACACACACACAAAAACACACACAGTCATCCACTCAACATCGGGGTTACTTCTGTTTCCACTTGGTGAGAAACACCTGGCTGCAGTGAGGCAGATGCTGAATTACAAAACATTCTCTCAGCAAGGTCACCCAAGGTGCCGCTGCACACCCACTCTCCATCCACATCACCGTGGAAACTGGATGATTTTGGGATGCTACTCTGCACAGACGGTGAATAAAACACTGGTATGTTAGTTAAAAAGCGATGGTTTGACTTAGTTTCAGAGTGCTGTCATTTGCTGATTGAATTTAATTATAATTTCATTATTATGACTTTTTTGCCCAAGTCAAGCAACCAATCACCACTCCATTAGTCAGAAACTGGTCAGGAAATGATACTTCAGTTAATCACGAGTTACGCATAGAAGCTTTATTTGTTTGGCCATTTTCCACTTAGAACAGAGTCACTGTCATTGGATCGAAGGTGTTCGAGTTTTACAACAGCAAATTTGACTCTTTTCACACCAGAACATAAAGGCAACAACAACAGTTTAGAACAGAGAAGACACAAATGTCCTTACAACACAATTTGCAAGCCTTAACCAGGCTGGTCATCTGTGTGGGTTCACTCTTGATCCGTATTGAGTAGCAAGTGCAACATTTGAAAACAAAATTTATCTGAAGGTTTGTTTTTAAAGGGTCAAAACCTTTCCAGCCGATATGCACCTATATGCTCTCAAGAACAATGTACATGAAATAACAGAAGTTATGCAAACCGCAACGACCTTTGCCAGGTACATGAATACGTTTCTGGTCCATGCACAAAATTGAATTACCAAAGGAATATGAAAACAAGAAGCAGTATGAAAGCTCAGTCAAGCTATAAGTTAAGAAATTGTTGTCAATGACTCTTCACAATAATTTAATAATTTACAATTTTCCGGCAGTATACTATTTGCAATTACAGTATGTACAAAGTTTCCACAATATAAAACATCTCAACATGAAACCAGACTGAAGTCAAAGAAGTAAGGTTTGAACTAATTTTCACATTGAAGCATATGATACAAACATGACTTTCCTGCTGACGCTCAGTCGCTCAGTCACATCAGACTAGAAATACAAATGGCACAGTTACTCACAAGACGCGTACATTCACGAATCCAAAGAGTTGAGTTTCCCATTTTTTGGACTTCCCATTACCGGACTAGACAACAATGCCCTTACAGAATACATTCTCTGCAAAATAATCCCACGTTGATCATAAGGTGTGTGTGGATGTTTGACAACTATGCAAATTGTTTTTTAATGCATAATGTGTCAAAAAAAATATTTCCAATGACTTTCTCAGTGTCATTTCAATGTACTTTTCCATATTGTTGGAAGACATTGCAGGGTAAAGAAATGAATGCATTAAATGTACATTAAAAAAGGGGGTGCGTACTAGTGTATTGCACCAGTATTGATACTGTACAGCAGAAATCCAGGGGTTTACAAACATTAATAAACATGAAACACCTAATAAAGTAGACGACAAAGAGCTACGGCAAAAGACCCTAACTAAACATTTACTGTATTATTTGTGAAGTGTGAATCCATTTATGACATATTGAGACCTGCTGTCTCTGAATTATGATGTTTAACCTTCTCTGACTTGAAGTTATGGATTGCTGAGTGGGGTGTTGAGCAACTTACACCGTTTTTTGTGAAAGACACGACACTGTGATGCATCTCGTGGTGACTCACACAGTACACTGCGCTACAGCAGCAAGTACAGACAGATATACAAAGGGCACAAGGATTCAGCAGGGGAATCAGAGACGGTGGATACGTTCTCATATCCAAACGTACAGTATTTTAGTACTTGACTGTCACGACTCAGCGCCCACCTCAAAATTCAAAAAGTTTGACAGATCCTACCTGTCCTTTAGACTTCATTTGGATCGTTCTTCTACGGAGAGTTTACGCCTTATGTTCAACAATGTATACGCAAATATTCAACCAACAATTAGGAGACCATTTTAATGGTTCGAATCAGAGTAAGAATTCGCCAAACAGCTGACCTGATGAATCTCAACTTCAAAACTGTTGAAATGTTGCAAATACTCTCTGTAGGTTGACTATCTTCATAAAGTGTTCCCGGAATGACTAGTAACATTTTTTCTACAACTCTGTAGCTTGTGGCAACAACCGACGCTTTTAATTGTAGTTATTGTGTAATTGAGAAGCAAACAAGATTAGTTAGATGTAATGTGATTGTTGAATTTTTTTTCGGCACTGGTTTGGAGCAAGAAGAGGGAATCGGTTAACCAGAGTGTGCACAGGAGTCTGATCAATGGCGAGGCTGCAAAGTGACTTCATTGGAAACTATTACTGGTACAAAACCCAATGAGAAATTTACCGTTTCAGAAAGGATGGAAAAAATGAAAAAATTGTTAATGTCTTGGCTGTGCGTTGAGTAAACAAATTATAATAACACTTCTTAGTGAAGCTGACGCTGTTTTTAGGAGTGACGCTTAATGTTCGCAAAGAAAGAGGTGAAAAGGCTTCTTAGACATTGTTTAAAAAAAAATTACAAACAACTTCTAGCTACTTACACCAACCTACAATTTAAGTGGTTCAAGTTACACAGACTCATGTAAAGCAACCGTAGAAACAACTGTCACTGTCACTAGAATATCAAGACCGATTTACCAATACATTTAGCAGAAAGATGATATGCTCCGAGGAATCTACCCTTGATGAAGCGGTGAGCTTAGAAACAGTGCGTTAGACCAGAATTCTTTTTACAGCACAGGAAACAAAGAATGATCCCCCCCCCCCAAAAATAGGAACCAAGCAGAATCTCATTCTCTTGGTGCCCAAACCAAACACCAGTGCTGTTTCCGCTAATCCCAACCTGTCTTACTCCTTTTCACCATTCGATCTCTATAGCCCTAAATAAAGTGAAAGGAGCCGCGAGGCGCCCCTCTTGGAATAAATGCCAAAGAGAACAGGAGAACACAGATCCAGCCACTGGCATCAGGGGCGGTGGCCATGCTCTCTGACCCCCCCTGCAGGCTCTCAGGTGGCATCGTCGTCGTCTTCTTCGTCCAGGTGATAGTTGAGGGTGATGACGGCGCTGATGAATTCGCCGAGCTCCACAAAGTCAGCTGTGATGATGTTGATGCCGCTCTCGCCGGGTCTTTGCGATCTGATCCACTGCATCATGCCAGGTAAGGCCCTACGGCACAGAAACACACACACACACACACACACACACACACACACGTTAGGGTGGAGGAGCGAGAGGGGGAAATAAAGTCACGTAAGAAAGAGGGAAGGACGGGAGAGGGGCCGATTCGGGGTTGGTCGGTTTATGACAGAGAAGGGCACGCTATGATTAAGGACCAGTGCGACGCAGCATGGGATGTCTGCAAGCCAGAAGCCAGCAGGGAGGATGACACTCTGAACACTCGCTGGACACGAGTTCACCAGTGGAGCACAAGGGGAGGGTGTTACTCCTGCAGATGTCTCGCCCATCTTTCTGCATGACAAAACTCGACGAGTCGCCGCCTCCTCCTCGTGCTCGCCTTCTTCTCCTATGGAGTCCTACACCGGCAGTCTGCGTGGCCAAAATGAATGGATGTCATTTTGAAGCATGTCTCCATCTAGGTGACCAGTCGCCTGTTTAGCAGGACTGATGGTGGAGTTATCAAATGAATAAGTCATGCCAGGAAAATTCATGGTTTTGCTGCTCAGGCTTTTAGACAAACTGGTGAAATACAGACAAAGCTAAGGGGTGAATGTGGGAAAACAAATTCCTCCAGAGTAACCCAGAAGGGGGAGATACAGAACGATGGAGGAGAAAGATGAGAAGCATTGCCTCGGGTTTGTGGCAGCTGTGAAAAAAAAAAACTTGAATGAGGTCAGTGTCAAATCCCTGGGGATACCTGTAGAAACCAACATGCCTCTGGATTTAGATACAAAATACCACAATGACTCACATTGTTTGTTTGAGTGTGTGTGTGTGTGTGTGTGTGTGTGTGTGTGTGTGTGTGCGTGTGTGTGGCCTCTGGTGCCTGAGGGGATACTATAACTCACAGTGTGTGTGTATATGTTGAATATTGTGTGCCACCATTTGGTGCCTCTTATCCAATTTCGCCGTTATGCTGAATGTGAACATAAAAACCTTTTGCTTATTATTTCTGTCTCCCTGTCACACACACAAACACATCCATAAAGAGGCGCTCACACCTTTCTGTGATCGTCTCCCTCAGTCCACTAGCCACACCCTTCATCACAGTGCTGGCCTTCGGTGTCAGAACCACCTGGGAGACGAAGAACGTCCCCTTCCTCCTGCGAGAGACACATCAAGCATTTATGATTTTTTTTTTGTTATTGTTAATTGTTTTTTTCTTTTGCATTTTGTCTTTTTATGTAAAGCGCCTTATGTCATCAGCTGCAGAGAGGTGCCACATATATAAATACATTTTACTTTACTTCAGAGGTGATTACTTTAAGTGCCCACAACAAAACAAAAACACTTTGTCTGCCAGAAAAAATAAATCACAGACACAATCATTTCACATGCAAATTTATGCCAAGTTTTGCTGAAACTCTTCCCCGTTACTGTTGGTAATTTCCTTAAGATGCATGTGTGAATGTTCCTTCACAGAAAATTCATATTGTTTTTACTTTGAATGTTTTAGCCTTTTGAGTGAGGAAGGAATTATTTTAGCGTGTGTCACAGAGCCAAAAGATTGTGATCATTGTGAACTTAATCTCTAAATACCCCACTCTCCTAAGTGTAGCAGTAAACTAATGAAACTATTAGCTACGCCATCTGAGCAAAATATAATGACAGTAAATCAAAATCATGATGATAGCATGACACATCACATTGGAAGATTAATTTGTAAATCTATTAAACAGAAAATAAAGGTGATGACAGTCTACTTTTTGAAGCCTTTCAAACATCACATTACATTGGGACTCATTTATTCTATAGGGGATTCTAGGTGCCCACAATGAAATGAATAAAGCAGCTGCTGACCTGCGGTCAGTGACAGAAGCCTGCAGAAACTGAACCAGCTTCTCTGGGTCAGTGGTGTTGGCCCAGGGAGAGGGCATCATCTGGCCTGGCCACAGGAAGGGCACCTCCAGGGCCATGGGGTGGTGATAGAAGACCAGTACCTGATACTCCTTCTCCCACAGATACTGCAGAGACACCTGGGGGATGGAGGGAGAAGTGTGATGTTCAGTGGAGGAGGAGGAGGATGCGGAGGGCATGGTGGGAGGTGACAAAAGAGTTTCGCACAGTATATATATGAGTGACACCGGTTGCCGAGGTGAACCCGGTAGTTACACAGCAAGCGCTGTGTGTATTTGAATGGAAGCAATTAGAAGTAAGTGGGTAAAATTTCCCGGCAGTTCAATACTCAGCTCTGATATAAATTATATAAATTGTCTGAGTTTTGTTTAATACATCCACTTTTTGTGCGTGTACAAAAAAACACAGGGACAGATTTTCAGTCAATGTGTTTGTGAGAGAGAGAGAGAGAGGGAGAAAGAGAGAGTGAGAGAGAGAGAGAGAGAGAGAGAGAGGGAGGGAGAGAGAGAGAGAGAGAGAGAGAGGGAGAGAGAGAGAGAGAGAGAGAGGGAGAAAGAGAGAGTGAGAGAGAGAGAGAGAGAGAGAGTGAGAGAGAGAGTGAGAGAGAGAGAGAGAGAGAGAGAGAGAGAGAGAGACAGAGAGAGTGAGAGAGAGAGAGAGAGAGACAGAGAGAGTGAGAGAGAGAGAGAGAGAGAGAGAGGGGGAGATGGGCACTGAGAGCTGCACACAGCTCTACAATGGAGAAGCGGCACAAGACACTAACACGTGTGCGGCAGGTTATGCATTGCCCCTACAAGGCTTTTCATTTAGACTGTAATCCTTCCTCTGAACAGCGAGTTTGTTTTTTATCTGAGCATCAGAGAGTTTTCTTGGATACTTCCTTGGTTTTAGCCTATTCCATCTCAGTTGCTGCAGTTGCTCTCGTCTTCAATCAATAGTTGTCAAGGTGAAGACGCATCTGACATACAGTCAATGTTTGAGACCAGCTTCTCGGGCATTTCATTGCATTCAATCCTACATCCTGGTAAGTGTTACGACGTATTCAATTTGAAAGTACCTCCTGAGCAAAAACAACTGGGCACAGTTTCTCTCCAAAAATCTCCTTTAACATGGCCACCAGTTTTTCATGGTGCAGGTTCTGCACGCCATAGAAGTGGTTAAAGTCCAGGAACACGACCTCTCTGGCATGAGCTGACAGGAAACTGCTGATCTGCTCGAGACCTTCTCTGACCTAAAAAAAAAACACAAATATGAACAATAAGCGCATAATAATTTCGTTAATGACAGAATAATATGACATTAAGGCGCAGGCACACACACAACTGTTATGTACTCAAAATCCCTGAAGGGCCTTGCATGATTATGCTCTCACACTTCACTCACGCAGAAGTACACAGAAATGTACTGACATCACTTAGCAACCACAAGCATTGATAAATATTCATCCCATCAAAGACCACCAAAACTCTACGCTCCGTTCTGACCGTGGCACTGAAGAGCCCGTGGGCGAAGAACAGCTCATTGTCGGGGTCTCGGGGCTTGGTGGAGATGCGCAGGTCAAAGAAACGGATCCCAGCCTCCAGTTGGGTTGTGAAGTTCATCGTCTGCGTAGCTAACCACTTCCTCATAAGCTTCTTGGCCACCGTGCCAAAAACAGAGACAAAGTTCTGCACCGTCTCAGGCTGCTCGGGGCCCACTGGAGATGCCTCGTCGATGTAGAAACTGAAGGAATCATGGGAGCCTGGAAAGGACACAAACATGAATCTGCTCACTGGAATCGAAGGCAGCATGCGTTTTTTGGTCTGTGGTGGGACCAGGCTGTAAGAGAGGGGTCAGTAATGGAAAAAATGCCTGGTGCCATGGCAACAACACAGATGTGTGACTAACAGTTTCCATGGTCATAAGTCTTGAACTCTACTTTTGACCACTTGAAAAGAAGTACTGGAAGTCTGTGCACACACACATGGATTTCATCCATCACATTTCACAAGCAGAACACAAGTCCCAGAGAAAAACAGAGCTGTGCTTATTATTAAAAGTTTTTCTTATACGGCTTATGTAGTGGTTTCTACCTGTGTGTAGAAATGTGCTCATAATGCGAGGTTGAGCTACTTTTAAGTCACCCTCCTCAACACTCGGAGGGGGGGTTGCGATAAGCCCAACCACCCTTTTCACCCATGGTGAAACACAGAGAAGATTTAGAACATTATAGAACAACGATTAGAACACATAATATAGAATAAACTCAAAACTACATGTAAAACTTCATAAATGCCCAGGAATCCTCGGGCGGAAGTCCCAGCGTCCGTTAGCCACGCCCCTCTGGACGCCACAGTAGTTAAACTCGACAGAAAAACGTAAGAAAACTCCCCACAAACGTCTTGGCTCATTTTTCCACTGCCCCAACAGCAATCCTCAATTGTGCTCTGGGCAAAGAAGAAGATATCAATCGGCAGTTGCCCCTGATGCATTGGTAAGTAACAGATAGAGTGGCTAAAACTACTTGAATTGAAATGTACAACAAGCAAATGTGCCATCAAATTGCAAGTACGCCAGCTGTCCATCATCATCTATAAATCATAAAAGAAAGAAGTGTAGGTGAAAACGGTTCTATGGATTACACTTAGGAACTGAAACTGTTTGTGGAACGATATGTTGTTAAATTTGATATATATATATATATATACACATGTATTGGTGCCATGAGCATCACAAATTTGTTTTATTGACTGCCCTCTTTAACAGCAGACATCTCAGATATACAGATCTCAGCAGATAAAACAGAATCTGGATGGACAGACAGAACGATCTGCTCATAAGTAGTGTGAATCATTGTGCTTCGGTTTAACTGCAATAACACTGGATCAGTTGTACAAGCTTTTCCCTATACCGGTGCACTGCTTGGTGAAGGTGAATTCTCTTAGTTAGGGCTGGAGGTTGTGCATCCAACCATGCCCATTTGTGTGTGTGTGTGTGTGTGTGTGTGTGTGTGTGTGTGTGTGTGTGTGTGTGTGTGTGTGTTGCAAATTAGGCCGACAGTAATTCTGCTATCCACCTCCTGCTCTCATCACTGCAATCAATTTCTCACCCTCTTTTTTTTTTGTCTCTTCATCACGTGCCCTTACACACAACCCTCCTCAAACCAACACGCACGCAGACACCGAGTTGACCTTCAGCCATCTATACTCCAGGCGCATGTCTTCACAGTCGGCCCACAGAATGACCATAAGCAGGCCAGACACCTGAATCCTGGGGCGAGGCAACACGCAGCATCGCTACTGGCTGAGCCGTATCAGCAGGGTCACGGTGACAGTTACAGAATGACCATAGCCAAGCGCAAACGCTGGCTCTGCCTTTTTTGCAGAGAACAATTTCTCTTTGGCATCGGAATTATCACACAATTGTAACACGGTCAAGCTCTACAACATCTGTACATACACCTTAAATAGCGATGACGTTCCTGAGATATTTATTATTTGAATCATCTATCCACTCTGACCGTGTTATCCGGTCTTGAAAAGCTAAACACCTAAGGCAAACTAATTAAACTTGTTTGTGCTAACAAGCATTGTCCATATTGAATATGCATGACAAAGGGCCTGTGCATTATGCCATTCTGCAGAGAGAGAATCTCACAGGAAGAAATGAGACGTTGTGCGCCCTGAAGGGCCAAACATTTTGCCAAGTGTGCACGACATCTGTGAGACGTTGAGGCAACTGCGGTTCAACACAATCACGTTTCCGTACCTGAGCTTCGCATCGTTTATTATTTGCTCCACCTTAAAGCTGTGCCACTTCTCAGGAGTAATTTGGAGATGCAATGAAACGTTTTAACTTTTGATGTCTGAACTGTGTCCAATGCTCAGACAAAACCGCGGCGACAAAATAATCGGGTCTCCTAATTGAGACATTCCCAATTTTATTTCTGTCTACTTAAACTCCTCTATGTATGTCCGTGCTCTCCCCTCACATTGGTCACTTAATCACACGTCAGATAGAAGAGGAAAGAAGCCAATGTTCTTCAGGGACGAAGGACAGTTGGAAGGAAGTGGAAGGAGAGAGAATGAGATACAACAAGAACAAGCGGACACAATTCACTTCATGATGATGATGATGATGATGATGATGATGATGATGATTAAGATGATTAAGATGATGATGATGATGATGATGATGATGACAGCAGATGTGGGTAATAACCGTTATTTTAGAAAAGTGACCTGTGTTACCAGAGTCATTTTGGCTGAACGATAGCAGACAATTGAGATAGGAGAGGAGAGGAAGAGAAGGAAATGGAAAGCCTTGCTACTCTTTCCCATCTTTAATGAGCGACAATGCGCCCACAATTTCTCCAGAACACAACGTCTGTGGTCAAACCAAAGTGTTTCTCTCTCTCTCTCTCTCTCGTTGTTTCTCCCTCGTTCAATCCATTTTCTTCTCCCTTTGTTTGTTTTGAATTTTGCTTTCTCCGTTTTTTTCAATTGCTTTTAACTGGGTGATTTCCCTGACCTTCACATCTCGCTGCACTGCCAGAGTTTATCCTGGCATCTGACACCATTCGTTCTCATTGTTCAGGCACTTAAGAGGCAGTAGAGGAATCTATTCAGGGGACTGATGGAGAGATTTACTGCTATAATACTAAGACTAAGAGAATATTCTCAACCCGAAGGAAGGCGGCTGGACAGAAGATGCCTCTTCTGCAGGGGATTTGTTTTTATTTCCTGCGAGGTCATCTGAATTTAATACAATTGCTTTGACTCGGTCCCGGGGGCCAAAGGTTTGTTATTCATTTCTTACCTCTGGTAAAGCTTTGAGCTGTGACAGTCGGCCTTAAGAGAGGCTAAACATACATATCGCTCTCATGCAAATTTGACACGTTGATTGAATGAGGAAACGGTGGTATCTCTGAGGTAGAGTCGCTTATCCAATCCAATAGTTGTCCTGCTTTGAATGAAGTCAAACGAAAGGTAATTACTGTTCATGTCAATTTCAAAGTATCAAATAGTTTTTGGTATCATATTTAAAGTAATACGGAAACATTTTGGTCGCTAGGCCTGTGCCAATCGAACCTTGGCCAAATGATATCAATGCTAAATGACAAGTTTTTCATCTTAATATGAAATTTAAAAAAGATAACAGCGACTTGAAAATCTACTTTGTATCACTTGATACTGAACCAGGTTTTACAGCTGATAAATATGTGTTTATATTAACAATAAACTCTATTTAATGGGAAAGGGGTAAACATATAATTAATCTTCGGCCGTCTGGTGGCAACAATGTGATTCATGCAGCTTTTTAAAGCCAGAATGAAGGATTGGGGTTGATTATTTGATCACTTGAATCTGTCATCCAGAGAGTGAATGTAAATAGTTTGGCCTGTTAAAAACCAAAGCATGGCAAATTAATATTAGCTGCTCAGACTTTTAGACATCTAGATTTATATTTAGTCACCGTGCCCACCAGCAGGACAGATATATATATGCTCATGCCTGTCAGTGCACACTCCAAAAAATACTGAAAAATCTAATTTAATCACTATGGCAATGGAATTCTGAGAGTCATATCCTTCCCTCCCGTTAAGCCTGTTTCACGGTGACATAACCACAGTGGCACAGATTCACAGAACCTCTGGAAGTGCACCTTTGATGACCACGTCGGTCGGGCGAATGCACAGCCAAGCAGTCTCCAGCCTCTCAACCAGCACATCTGACAATAGTCACAGAAAAACAGCCCACCATGTCCCCCACTGATCAGCTTGGGGACAGGAAAATGGAAACTACTCCCTCTCTCTTTCTCTCCTCCTCCTCTCCCTTTTTGAGCTCCAACTTTAATCTCCCACCTGTAATCTGCTCTCCTGTTCATCCCATGCATGCCAGCTTGAACCGGCTCAGGCCAACTGACATGTAGACCCCCGACAGGGTGGGTAACGCATGCTGAGTCATGTCTATGGTCTTATTTCACAAACAAAAGTGCTTCTTACCAGCAGACAACCATAAGGATTATGCTCATGAAAATATATATATTTTTTAATATAAACAAATTGCAATGTGCTTGGCGACTGCACTGTGTCGTGAGCAACAGCATGATAAACAATTCTATAATTAATCATCTTTTAACTCTGAATTAAACAACCCACTAGTCAACAGTTATGTTCCTTTATGTCCTAAATCTGAACCTAAATATGAGAGTTCTCAATAACGTCTATAGTCATATTTGTTGTTTCAAGACAAAGCTGTCATCACAGATCCAAGTCAGCTCTCCTCTGGGTGAATAATGATTTGCTGGTTTTACTCAGACTATGAAAATCATGCAATTCTAAATCAAATCATCAGTCAAAAACATCTACCATTTTCTCGTCTTCTCTTGGATTGGACTGCTTTTTAAAATCACTGAATGGCCTAGCGCCACCTTACCTATAGCAGAACCTCTCAGCCCATGCCCCTCGGGGCGAGACACACCCAGGGTGGTCGAGCTTCACCGTAAGGGCTCCACAAGCGACCTCAGTGTCCTCTTTTAAAAGTCTTTCAAAAACATATTTAGACTTTTTTTTTTTTTGTTGCCAATTCACGTATCTATTCCTTAAGATTTTATCCATTGCCTCTTGCATGACTTGTTTAAAATGCTCTATGAATCGTCTGTCCTTATTTTGGTGAAGAAGCCTACTTTGTAAACACTTTGTAAAAAAAATGCTATTTGAATTAAGTTTATTATTATTATTATTATCATTGTTATTATGTGTGTATGTGACAATCATACTGTGTGGAGGTACTGTTATTTCGTGTGGCACCACCTCAGGCCAAATTATGAACTGAGGCAATATCCCTGAGCCTATTAACCCCCCGACCTTTGTGAGTTTGTCATTTGAAAAATGAATCTTTCATAATTGTCTCCATTGCCTGCAGAAAAACAATCAAACTACCAAAAAAAAAAATAATAATAATAAAAGTACATTAACCGGCCTAACCATCTCACCATCCTGACCACGATATAGTTTACGACAGACTTGAAGGTCAATCGGCGCCATGCATTGGCTTTCGAACACTTTCCACCCGTAGACAGGCCAGGTAGAAGTCAAAGTTAACAGCAACAGCACATATGTAGATGCTATTGGTCATACAGCATCTGTCAAACATGTATGCTTTCTTGATAAGCTATTGTGCATCAGGTATAGTCATATACAGAATTTTCCTGAAATAAACAAATGATTTGGGGACATTGGCACACATAAAAACTACTTAAATGATGACAAATAGATGCCATTAAAACATAATAAAAATCAAGTCTTCGCTGTCCCGCGAAACCTTGAAACAAACTAATTGGCAATCACACAGAAAATCGTGTGTATTAATGAGTACAGCTGTGCAATGCTGGCAACACAGACACCGGGGGCGGTTCCATGCGATCACATCCACCAACATGCCGGGGCACTCCAAATAGCCAAATCATTCAGGCTGTGCCAGCTGATTATTTCCCCTTCTTAATATTATATCACTCCAACTAAGAGGAGGAAAATGAAACAGTTATCTTTTTCGTTTCTTGTCTGTCCCAGTTCCATTCCTGCTTGAACAAAGGCGTGCGATGCTGCGTTCCAAGATGAGTCAAAGAGGCTGCTCGAGACTCCCACCAAATCCTGTGGATTAGGGAATTTATCTTGACAAACTTTATGCCAAATGTGTGTGCACACGTGCGAAAGAAACTGAAAAGAATTAGAGGATGTTTACAGAATCTATATCCACTTGGAGGACAGACTGAGAGCAGCTGAGCTGCAGGCTATAACTATAGCCAACAAGAAGTAAAGACACCTAATTAAATCGGACAGGGCATGTTCCCATGCTGTCTTGGTGTGGATGAACTGTGGTGCAACACAGCATATGTCTCATGATTCAGCAAGAAGCGTGAGGTAGTACGTGCCGAGCTGTTTTCAGTCTCTCAGTTGATATTTGACTGATTTTATAATGAATCGCATCATGCTGGGCATCATTTGGAGTGTTGGTCATTTGTGCCACGCCTCGCTGGACATTCAGCAGCAAGCCATCTGCATGTGAGCTGATGGCATCATTGCCACATGCCAAACCTAAACACATTAGTAGCTCAACTGCAAGAGAGAGAGAGAGAGAGAGAGAGAGAGAGAGAGAGAGAGAGAGAGGGGGTAAGACTGGGGAAGAGAGGAAGAAAGAAAGAAAGAAAGAATAGGAGAGGGTGAAGCACAAAGGACTAGAAATCCAAGACAATGAAGAATGAAAGATGTGTGGAGGTGTGATAATCACCAGGCGGCAGATATGGAATTAACTGGCTGCAAATAAGCCATTCCATCAGTCAGACCGGTGGTGGGCTTTAACAACCGGGGTTTCCAAACTGAACAGAGTTCAAGGAGGTCGGCTAGAGGTCCACCAACTCCTTTTCTATCGGAAGCCCAGTGATGATCTGGGTGCAAAGACTGAAACCATCCCACTCTCAGTGGCCACCACCCCAGAACCATCGCCAAAAAGTCCTGCACCAACCAGAGCAGCGTGGTTCGTGTCCTATTTTAAAATGGGCTCCAGTTCATCCTTTTTATACGTCGGGCAATGTCGTCGTTTGCAATGTTTGATTGAGAAGCATCTGGACACAATCCACAACAAGCATCGGACAGCGGATCGAGACACGAGGACGCAGAACTGGTCAAAAAAGACATGGCACTTCTCTCGTTGCGCAACAGGTCTTACACCTTTGTTCTAGTAAGTAACGGGGCATTTTTAGATTCTACGAGTTCAACAGTTTCTACAACTAGTGAATGTTGTACATGTTTAAACAAAAACAAAAAAAGTCGTATTCCCCATCCTACGCGCGATGCGCGCGGAGAGACGGACGTCCTCCTCACTCGTTCACACCACAGCCAGGGCAACATTTTGCACTTACCGGGAATCGCCAGGTTGGTGAGCGGGATCGTGTGCATGCTCCGCGGTAAACTTGACATCCAGTCTGCGAACCGCTGGTCGCATCTCCCGTGAGACGAGGCCATGCTGCCGCCGTGAACAACGCTGCGTCCGCTCTCCGAGACCTGCGCCTGTGCCAACCTGGAGTACTGCGCGCGCGCGCGCGCGCGCTCGCTCGCTCTCTCTCTCTCTCTGTCTCACTCACTCACACACACACACACACATGCGCACACACACGTACAGCTACACACACACACACACACACACACATACACACACATACAGCTACACACACACACACACACACACACCGAGAGCCAGCCCACACCCCCCCTGAGTGCACATCGGCGGGTAGCACAATTATGAAACTGCGTTTGGACGGATCCAAATATGACAACATTCAGTGGTCACATTTCCAATAATTACACAATAACAACACTGTCATTCGGACACGTGTATGTTCTACAATGGGTTCATTAATAATTCTTTTTTTTACAACGCAGATACACGTCTATGCCCAAAATGTTTGCTTTTGTTTCTCATAAGCGGGTTAGATGGTGGTCAGAACACATACACCCATCTCTTGATTAGCCTCCTGGCTAAAAAGAAACTTGTAGGTGAATAATGATAATGAATGTCTAATTCCTAAATGATCTGGGAGCCTGCTCGCGTGAATGATTGAAAGCAGCACAGTGGTGATTCATTAGAGAGATGATGGTGGTAATCGGCCCGGTGGCTTTAACAGGAGTCATTCACAATCTAGGTCACAACAATATAAAAGGGAAGAATATACAAAAAGTTCCATGGTTTTCAACGTATGCATTGTGATGACACACAGACCTTTAATAGTCCCCAAAGGGCAAAAAACACACAAAAAACATTTCAGACCTGAATCCAGTGCAGTCCTCTGATGAAGGGGATTTTCTGTCACTGTCTATGGCAATGTTTTGTTTTGTCCATTTCCCACCAGGTTGTGTTTGTGCAATCATATTTGACCATGCAAGTGGCATGCATGGAAGGGCTGATAATATTAAACCACTGGACAAAAAAATAAATCAATAATAACATAACCCAATAATCCAAAATCACTTTCACTCCAAACACAGCTGCCAGGAGCTACATGGGCTTGGCTTAGATAACGACAAGTTTCATTGGGTTATCATTGAGTACACTTGCCCCTAGAATCGTAAATGAGGGCGGCTGTGACTCGGGAGGTACAGCTGGTCGTCCACTAACCAGAAGGTTGCCGGTTCAATCCCGGTTTCCCCTCGTCAGCATGCCGAAGTGTACCTGGGAGAGGTACTCGACCCCAAATTGTCTCTCGCGGCGCTGAATCTCGGAGACAGAAAATGTGCAGTAAATAAACAAACATTGTCAAGTTACCATTTAGTTGTTTATCAAGTATCATAGTAGATACATTTGTGATAGTAAGTTTACAAAGTCATCATGCGAATGTATGTCATGATAATTTTGAGCTTTCAATTAGTTCTTTTAGCCGTTAATTTACCGAGCGTGCAACAGATTAACTAAAATCTACACAAGTCGCCCATATAAGATTATTAATTCAGTGGCGTTGTAAGTGCAAAAAATGCCTCAACTTGCCAAGGCCTCTTCAATTCCCATTAGTGATCATGATCGACTACAGCCGCTAGCCGAGTGTCCAATATAGCATCAGCACCTGTCGACCTCTTGACCTCACTGTGCTATATCCATTTATTGTGCCTCGAAAATCGGTGCGAGCGAATGTCAGGTTGCCCTTTGCAATAACTGAAAAGTATGTGCATGTTTCAGTGCATTCCAGTACCACTATGAGAAACAGGCTCATAGGGTACAACTCTGATTCGACTGCTGGATTAACACCAACAGCCGGTGGCAACAGCCACTGTCACTTTCTTCCATTTTTCTGCTTGATGATCCGACCCAGTTGATCTCCTTGAACCCAAAAGCCCACAGGCGGAATGCTCCAGTTATGTAATGGCCCCCCAGGTAACAGCAGCGCCTCTTTACATGAGTGGAGAAATCGCATCATGAATGTCACTGTAAGCTCACCATCCCTATATAGAAAGCTCTAACCTGTCGAGTGTCAGAGGCCATCAATCTCAACTAATTTGAAGCAAATCATTTGAGGATCTGAATCATTTGGGAAATGAAATCAAGACATAAGATTCAGACAAAAGAAGGAATGCAATTCCACCGAGCACACAAACATGTGTTTTATTTTAAGGCAGGGGGACAGCAAACGCCTGAGTCAAACATCTTAAGGCTTCATGTTTTCTGGCTGAAATATATGACAACTCAACAACAGTCAACAGCTGACAAATATGAGACCTCAGAAAAAAAAATGACAGGTAGACATTATGCATCAGGTTGCCATTATTATCATACCTTCATGTACCTTATCTCCTAAATGGAGAAACAATATCTTACACTGGACGCATTAACAACTACATACAAATTCCCTTTTCGCTGAATGAGAAATCCTCTGACCTACAGCATCCATTTGTTTTTTAGTTTTTTTACATATCAGTTCTCTGTCATTGTATAGTAACTTATTGATCTTACAGTAAATGTGATTAAATATTTGAAGTACATATTTATTGCATAACTTTGGTTAATATAAATCAGTCAGAGTTTATAACTTGATGGTGTAACAGGCAACAGTGTAATGATCCCAAACCGTTTGTTTGATCAGATCACATCGACGATTTATGCAATTTGGCTCCCATGAATTCTGTTGATATTTGCATGGCAATCACCATGGAACTGAAGCCTTTTTTGGTTTGTAGGCTTATTTACGCTGCTAACTCTCCAAATTGTCGATAAGTGAAGTGACCCAGACCAAAAACACATCTCAGATACTATGCAAGCTCCTCTAGATTTGCTGCATGGCCCTCAGATCGGGGGACACCTAGAAGACACCAGGGGAAAGAAATGGATCCGGGTTAATATCCACAAAGTCAGAAAAAACGAAATACGAAATACTGGTTGAGAAACTGTTAAATCACGTACCTCAAAATCTGTGCCAGTGCATGCCTTGATATCCTCGGGAGTGATCCCCTTCCACACTTCTATTAGAGTCAGGCCTTTTGTCTTATCCACATCAAACACAGCCTGGTAGAAAGAAAGAGGGCAGAGAGAGAGACAGAGGGAGGGGAAGATAAAAAGGATGAGAGCAGAGATGACAATACACAAGGACAAAAAAGTGAGAAGGGTTATTTCCTTAATATATGTGTTTGAATCCATGCTGTGTGTGTCTGTGTGTGTGTGTGTGTGTGTGTGTGTGTGTGTGTGTGTGTGTGTGTGTGTGTGTGTGTGTGTGTGTGTGTGTGTGTGTGTGTGTGGTCGACAGGGTCACAGACGAGGACGTCACAGAGAGCGGTTGGCAACCAGTAACTTTTCATAGCCTGCAAAGAACCTCTTCTTTGTGCATCATGTTTTCAGAGATCGACTTCGGAAAGTGAAACTTTTTGAAAATTGGACTTTGTCATTATCCATTACTATGCAGACAATGCAAAAAAAAATAATTAAAAAAGGGATTTTACGACAGGCCAGGCACACTCCGCCGAGCTTGAGTCTCGTGGCTCCTCTCAGCAGGGACTGACAGGCCAGTCCACAATCACATCCAGGCAAAGCCTGTCAAGGCTCTGAGCTCATTAGGACCTCACACACAGTGACAGGGCAGGAGGCAGATATCTCACTGCAATATAGCAAGACAGATGGAATGTCACGAGGAACAAGGGTCTGCGGATAACACAGACTCTGACACGCATCTCTAATTATGAGACGTGTCACAAGTGATTAAGGGGAATCGAATGATTTGCCAAATTGGAGAATATAGGTGCTGCAACAGTGTAATGATATGGCAGTTACTGTGTTAATGTCAGCGTGAGCTCTGTTTGTCACACTGTGCTTAAAAATGTGCAAGACTTCGACACAAAATGACCTGCGTAGGTAAATCTTTAAGCAGTTAACTCAGTGGACCTAGTTTCTAATATTCACACTTAATATTCCATTTGCAAAGCAGCCTTATGGTTGCTGACTCACCTTCTTTCACATTATTAAAAGTCACCATCGATGTCAAGTTTAGTCATTCGGAAGCTGCCAGTCTACCCCATATGTTGTCTGGTCAGAAGTGGGCTGAATGTCACGTAGCAACAATACACCTTCATCGCTCAGACAAATTAACACTTTCAACAATGGGACTAAAAAATGGATATTTCAACCTCCACCAAATAAGCTTCAAAAGCATATCCAGTACAAACTTTTGAGCAAATTACAAGGACTCAATTTTGAGAACTCGCAAAAGGACTATAAAAGAATTTCAATTTGGTCGCTGGAATAACAATTGCCATCACCGGCATTGCCTTTCGTTACAGAAAATGCAACAGGTAACAGTTTTATGGGCCCATTATGTTGACAGAGTTATTCAGGGGTCGTTCTGCTTCATCTGTGAATGACATGGGCAATTACCTTTTTTTCACTTTCATACTTTCGGAACAGGAAATGCTTACAGTACCTAAATAATGTGGACTTTTGTAATGGTAGCAACTGAAGCGCGCACACACGCACGCACGCACGCACGCACACACACACACACACAGTAACTGTGGTTAAGAGAGGACACATGGTAGTGGTATAAAATGCACCCACTAAATAGAAAAGCAAGAAAAACACACCCGAGGCAACCGGTTCCCTACATCCCTCGGCCTCAAATCATGGCAACAAGATTTAGGACAACACTTGGATCGCCATCCCTCCTGGCCACTGCGAGCATACAAGGGTGCAGTACTTGTGAGAATATGTCCTCCATGTCAGCATTTCTGTCTATTATCTATGTGCCTCCATGGAGGGAAAATAATATTTTATGGCAGGTTTCAACTCTCATTCTGGAAACATACTGGAGCAGAGATTATAATCAAAAAAAATATAGCAACCTGTGGAGATAAAACATTATCAGGCTTATTAACTGCACTGTCTGACACCAGGTTTATAGTGCCCCAATTTTCTACTGTTGAACGTTTTCTCTGGTAATCACCACAATTAATTTCTCACAGCACACACTAGTATTTTTATACATACGTGTTGTTGGCTAAAACCTAACAAAAGGCTTCAGAATTTGGCGCTGTATTGAATCCATCTAACTATATGTTGTTACACCTAACTTCAGATATTATGACCAAATAGGTTTTGTCTCCAGTGTGGAAACACTGGCTGACACATTTGCTTGATTTTAACCATCTTTTTTTATTATCCTTGATTCACATTTTGTCTTTGAATACAGCCGAATATAGGGGCAGCACAATGTTCACAATGAATCTAATAGCATTTCTGTATGGAGTTTATATGTTCTCCCTGTGACTGCGTGGGTTTTCTCAGGGGTACTCCCGCTTCCTCCTAGTGCAAATACATGCAACATTGTTTAATTGGGGACTCTAAATTGCCCGTAGGTGAGAATGAGAGCATGGATTGTTGTTTGTCTCTATATGTCGGCACTGTGATCGACTGGCAACCCGTCTAGGAAGTAAATCGCCCCTCTTTCGATGTTTGCAGGGATTGGCTCCAGCCCCTTGCGAGCCTCAAAGGATAAGCGGTATAAATGTTCGATGGATGGATGGATGGATAGATAAGGCCAAATATGCAATAAGGGTGTTTTTCATTGATCTAGCTTTCCATTCCTGTTTTTCCGTGGATAAAAACATCCCTTTTATATATGAGCTGACACAGAAAAACATACTAATGACAACATCTTTTTTGTGCAGTAGGATATATGCCTGAATTTCCCTCGGGATAAATAAAGCATCAATTAAACTATATTGTTTTCAAAACTGTCAATCACTGCAATAAGCAGGAGGTGATAAAAAGTTGGCTTCTTAACATTCCTGCCAAAAGCCCCATGGAAATATCTGAGAGGCTCACAAACCGATGGTCACGTGTCAGTATTTTGAAAAGCTCTGTTTTGCCGGTCAAAACTACAAAGACAGACTGACACTGTCAAAGGAAGGGGGAGAGTTTTCAAAATGCCTACATTTGAGGATATTTTCAAATTTATTCACAGCACAATAGAAAGGGTATAAGAAGAATAAAGAAGGAGTGATGTTGAGGTAAGTCCTGAGGTAAGGACGGCGAAGAGATAAGAGGAAATATGTGTTGATAAAGATGAAAGGAACTGAGAAAAGGAGTCGTAAAAAAGAATATGAGAATTGAAGTCATTGAATATAACGTAAAAGCTGGGGTTGTAATAAATAATTAGTACAAATGGATTAAGAGGGAGATGAAGCAGGAGGGGATGAAATGAGGAAGGAGGAGAGGAAAAGGTAGTACCAGTGTTAGCAGGGGCATTAGAAAGAGCTTTAACTTTTATAAATGTTGACAGACACCTACTGTACTTGTTGAGAAACTTTGCGTAATCACAACATAAACATCAGCAACGAGATCTACAAGCTCCCCGAACCTCGCTTCAGACATTCTCTCCTCACCAAACACTTTTTTTACTCGCTCCATCTTCACTTTTTTTCCATTTCTTTAATCCTTCTATTTTTTGCTTACCCTCTGCTTATTTGCCATTTAAAAGAAAATGTTGTCCTTGGAGAGCAGAGCAGAAACAGAGCTTTTCAAGAAGCAGCTTCTTTTTCAAGCTAAGCTCCATTTCCAAGGGAGATCGAACTGTTACATTTCCCAGAGTATACCCCGTGGTCTACGACTATATCCATAGCACAAGCATTGTCCCACCCCTGCTGCAGGGTCCTGTTTGAGGCAGGGATGGGAGTATCAACAGCACACATTCAAAGGGGAAAACCAACCCCAACTATTAAAAAAAAGAAGGCATAAAATCAATAACCATCCGCCCTACAGAAATCAACTGATTGAATTAGTGTTAATTGAATAAATGTAATTTCCATCTACCAGTATCGCTCTGTTGGATCATACCAATCCAGTCGGCCCTAGACTAAAAACAAATAAACCAATTTTTTTTTTTAATTCATAACAAATCACAAAAAAGCAGAAAGTAAGATATCAATCAATCACACAGATTATTAAGAAGTGACTATGGAAATTAGAATATATAAATATATATATATGGGTTTTTTTTCATAATTAAGCATTGTATTTAAATTATTTTCAAATTTACTTTCAATCACTGCCCAGTTAAAACAACCACTGGGAATCTCCTTTACTGCAGCCGACCATATGTATAGTTTCAACCATTTATATCCTAAACATTCAAGTCTACATTTTTTTCTTCTCCTGGGGTTTCAAATTGAAGAAAAGTTGCTTTGTGTAACTGGCTGATATTGGCTCAATATAAGTCACAGGTATTCAGTAGAGTCCAGCTCAGACAGAGCTTACTCATTGGTCTATGTAGCAAACCATGAGTAAACAGCTAATGACTAATGGCTCACCCATCCATTCATGCATGTATCCATCCATCCACGTCTATTGAAATATAGGATGACGGAAGAAATGGTTGCATTTAAAAAAAATATACAGATGGAATGAACAGATGAACACACCTTTTCTGTGATGATACGATCCACACACTGTTTCCCCGTCAGGGGCAGACTGCATTTGTCCAAGATCTTGTGTTTTCCTCCCTGAAAGAAAAGGGTGGCTGGTTAAAAGAAGGACTGATCTACTCAGTTGAGATGGTCAGACATGTCAAACTGTGCGTTCAAACTTTAAGGGATGCAGCTTTAACTTTGCTGTTATGTACACTCATCCTGTCCCCAAGGGGTATAATATAGCACATATTCCTTTTCACTTCATATCTCAGTTTCCTCGGCAGTCAGAAAAAAAGCACACGTCTCCAATGCTGCCTGGGAAGCACACATCATACATCAACCTCCCCCCTCCCACCATCATCCCTCTCCATCATGAATGAACACAGGCTTCAAGGGAGTAAATTTATGCTCACCTGCTGCACCATCTGGACTATAAATAGGCGCCAGACAGGCTCCCATTAGCAAAAAAAACAGCATGCTTCTAAGCAAATGCTGAATGTAACGTTGCCCTTGCATCATATCGGGCTGGACTATTAAGTATACTAAGTATGAAACCAATTCAGTTGGATTGCCCACAGCTATTGTCCGAAGCTCTACAGCACAAGTCTAACTAACCAGCTGTTCCTGAGACATTGAGTCCAGTTCTAGACAGTAGACATGTATTTTAATTAGCCAAAAGCAAACGAACAGGAGAGGGTTTGTGTTCAGAATCTCATCAGGATGAGCTAACGTTGTCTGGTGAAGAGGCATTAAGCAATCCATTAACAGAATTATCTTTAATCAGTCATAACACTCATAGTGGTTATCTTGTAAGTAGATACTGGGTATGCTTGTGAAGGTACTAATACGGGAAAAGGAAATTGCCAATTTAGTTTGAGCTGGATTTCAGAGATAAGGTCTCTTTTGAGGTTATTATCAATATTGGTCATGGTAAAGGCACGCGCTCACACACATTCCCACATGTATACACACCTTTGCTGAGTGCTCCATGGTGACCACCACCTTGGTTCCAGCGCTAGCCACCAAATCCATGGCTCCTCCCATTCCTTTTACCATTTTACCCTAAGAATAGGAGATAAAAAGAGATTAAAGTTTCAGTTATACCATAGAAATTATATTTCAGGGTAGACAATACCATACATTCAAAAGCCACCAATAAGTACAAGCATGAAAATACCACAAATACAACAAAACCAATCAAAAATTTAAATTTTTAAAAAAGCATTAATTTAAGAGGGTGGAACGAAATGACAACAATTCCTTTAGTAGACAGCGCTACCAAAAACAACTCCAACATCAAAAAGTATTAAAGCCTGCTGTGTCTTCATTGCAAGGATATGTTCTTTGTTTTGTGCTTTGTGCACTTGTAAGATAAATAAAACCAAGCAACAATGTCACACACAGACAGAGAACAGGAGCAGGAGATTAATATTGATCTCCATTATTAGAAAAGTGTGGTGAGGTAACAGAAAACGGTTCCCGAAAAAATACATTTGAGTACTTTCTCTCAAGATAAAAAATACTTTAATTTTTACAAATATTTTCTACTCTATGTAGTAGTTATTGTTCATTGTTTCTACTCTATTTAGTAGTTATTGTTCATTGTTCCTAGAGGTTATTATAAGTGGAGGCAGTGGCAGCTAGACACAGTTTAAGAAAAAATGGGTGCAATAAAGATTAAAGTACAAATGATTCCAGGTTGACAAGCTTCCAGGTGAGAAGGACGGAGGACATAACAAGTGTTCATTATAGTAATCGACAGCATTGCAGCACTTTTTCTGGAGACAATTTTTCTGGTAGAAAGTAGCTCCAATGAAAACGACCGTTGGCATCATGTCTCTGGATTATAAAAAGTAACAGTGAGGCTGTTCCTGGCAACACTCGCTGCATGTCATTTTTTTCTATGCTGTGAGCATCAGAGACTAAATTATATTTGGCGCATTTGTATTGGGCCACTGGCAGAAATGTCAAAGACAGATATCTAAAAAATCTGAGAAAATTTAACCAAAGCTATATTTCACTCTTTAGTATTCGGAAGAATCCATACCAATACCATTGTCAGAGTGATCTTGGTGCTGTGATGGGGTCGCCTGTAGAGCCATACGTTTTAAGAACAAAGCTTGGTGTAAACCTAGGTTACATGCCAAATCTCAGTTGGCAGTAACTGCTAAAGCCACGTGTTAACAGAATTAAAGTGTTAAAAAATATGATTGTGGCCCATGTTTGTTTTTTTAATAGATCACAGTTCCTACAATCTACAAATATCCAGGTACCACTATATCTTACTAAAACATGATGTCAATTGCAACGAAATGTAAGCAGAGCAGGCAACAAAACATCAGCAGTGAGGCAATCTCCCACTTCACTCCCAAGATCACTGTGATAATTCAGTGAGTGAATAAAATAAATGAATTGATTTATATATTTTTTTTAAAAAAGGAAGCAAAAAAAGAAGTTACAAAATTCTGAATCTCTCTGAAAAGAAAGCAGTCTGAAAGATTAGCACTGCAACAGAACTGCAATTCTGGTGAAAAGTTGCCTTCTAGTCCCTCATTGTTCCCAATAAGGAGGTTTCCAAATAAGGCTGACATGCAGATATGGCCACAGGGTGACGGCTGAGTAACTGAATTAAAATCCCATTTGCTCATCAATCATGTGAAGAGCCTGCTTTGCTTTCTGCTCGATAACCAGAGGATATATATGCCAAGTGTGGTGCATTATAAGGATAGTGTCTGCCTCCGGGGGAAGCCAGCTGGGTGGAGGAGATATCAACGGAGAACAGAAAGAGGGCTGGGAGTGGGGAGGTGGGGAAGAGGAAGCAGGGAAAAGCATCGACTGAGGATATGCGAGAGGCGGCGTTTAATTTTGTATTATCTCATAGAACACCAGTTGAAAGTGGCCTACGATAACAGCTTACATTCTTAAATAAAACCCAAGAAGATCTTTGTAGTTAAAACAGGATACATTTTGTCACGCACAGTGACTCTTAGAATGATACTGAAAAAAATGAACTGTCCATTTCCTATAATCAATGTTAATGCACTTTAAAGTGGCTAGGTGGTGTGTTCACAGGCCCTTGGGGGGTCACCCTGATAGTAGCAAATCTGGATTTACAGCTTGGCCTGACCCAGACCTGCACTGGAGCCCGGACATTTTCCTACACTTTTCCTGATGGGCTGTGTGAAAACACGTCAACAAATGTTGCTCAAAGACATTTTTAGGAATTTTTCCTACCAGCCCCCTTGTAAAAATTTCCAGAAAAACATCAGAGTGGGTCCGTGTGAAAATACAGTAGGAAATCTCTGGAAGATTCACAGTCTCTAAACCTGCTCACTTGCTACCGTGGCAGCCAAATATACATTGTTTTGATTAGTTGCTCCTTTATAGTGGAAGCATCCTAGATTTAAGGAATACTTTTTTTTGCCAAATCAATTGTTTCTTACATACTGTTGAATGTGAAGGTTATAAAAGTATCTGACTTTCGACCAGTGGAACCTACAGGAACGAACTCAAATGGAATAAATATATTGTCAGAATAATATCCACAAAAAACCTGTGCCTGAGTCACCAACTAGAGCAGTGTAATTTAGTAATTTAATTAATACAGCTTTGCTGACATTAATCTTGCTGGTCTAAATGAAGCCCCACAGGGTTTTCATTTCCTCACCAGTATGCTTGTGTTCATTTGCTTGCTGTAAGCTTAGCACCAAAGAGGAGCCACGACACCTTTAAGTGTTAATCAAGACACGTTTGATTAGCAGAAACACGCAAAAACATGAGATATACTCTCGGGAGACATTTCTTGTATAAAATATTTAACTCTTGATCAACTGCTCAAATATATTTTGCAGACACATACATACAGTTAAGGAAGAAATGTTGTACTTGTCGCATAACAAACCACAGAAGACCTAATTCTATTTGAATATAAAATTCCATTCCACGAAATATGCAAATTTTAAGGTACCTCAATGTTAATTTAGTTGTTATTTTTTCCACTGCTTCACATTAGAGCCAGTAATGAGAAAATCTTCTAGCGCGAGTTCCCACACATGTTACGTTATTTTTTCCCCTACAAACATCCATTTTACTTTTTTACTGGTTTAGTGAACTGTGTCTTTGAAATTAATCCTTGCCAGAGGCAGCCATACAGTAGCCTACACATATGCAAATTCAACAGGCGTTAGGGAAGATGTAAGTCAGGGAACATGGCTTTAAAAGTGAGAGATAATGTGCGGGACTGAAGGAGGCAGCATCACTGGTGCAGGACACAGATAACACGCCACTTCTTAAGTTGAAGCTCTGCTCAAGCGACACCTACCAAAACACGTGAGAGCAGAGAAAATGAAATGGTCCCACTCAACCAACAAGGTTTTCTTATGGAGCCACCAATGGCACACAACTAAGGCTTTTCCTGTGGTTTAATGTGCTACTGGTCTACCTGTGCAGGATAATCGACTGAGAGGCGTAGCATTCAAAGTCTGACAATGTATATATATATATATATATGTATTTATTTTTTTTCTCAATGCAACCTCTGCATACAAAAGTATTTCCCTCTCGAGAGGGAACATTTAAGAAAACAAAGATTCTGTTGGCCCTTTAGTCCCTACAAGTCAAAAAAAGATTGATTCACAAGCTAAACGTTCCCATGACAGTGGGATTATTGTTCAGAAAATATGCTGCTGTGGCAATAAGCTTCGGGGTTTGCTTGCAATTTTTTTTTTGCGTTCCCATGACAACAGAATACCAGTCCCTCATTTGTCGTGCAAGTGTTCACTTTCCAGTCAGTGGCAGAAGCACCACGGAAAATGACCCCCTTCACAGACCAAGAGTTCCCACTTAACCAACTGGCTTCCTTCCTCCCCCCCTCGCATTCCCTGATAATCTTTTTAATAACATAGCGACGGACTGCCACTGGACAACTAATGACAAGAATCAGGGGGTGAGACGGGACTGACGGGGAGATAATGGGCAACGTGTTCAAAAGTAAGTGTAAAACACAACATAAATCCTGCAGTGACTAATGAGACTTAAAATGTGCACTGTAGAAGCTTGTAATGTGCTTTAATAAAGAGTAAAGGTTAATGGCTCATATCATTTTCATAACAGCTACCAAGAAATAGTCAGTGCAGTTCCCACACATTTGCATACAAGGGGAAATACACCACAGAGAACGTGAGTTTTGTGCTACTACAAAATCCCAAGAGGATATTGAGAAGCTGGCAACCATGTCCAGGTAAAGTTCTATGAAGAAATATTATTTTATTTAAGCTGCCATCAGGCCTTATCATGAGCTAGTAACTAACCGTATTTTACTAGTCAGTAGTTTGAGGTTTATTGTGCCGCTGTAATACTCTCTGACGAGCATTCATCTGTTTAAAGTCGATGCCTAGATAACTTAATTCTGTTTCATAAAAAAGCTGTTATTTGAGTTGACCACATACATTTGTATTGCTTTGGTCAACTCCAGTATGGCATCATTTACAATTTCTTATCCATTTCCTCCTCTCAGATTTTGAAGGAGCAAATAAAATCTGAAGTTGCACCCTTGAGGCAAACAAAATCAGAGTCAATAAAAGTCTCATTTTGAAAACGGTGTGTGGCTGGCTGTTGGAAATCTGTTAGGAGGTACACATGAAAGAAAACATCAATGTCTGCATCTTCTGCAAACTACTGGGTGCAGGACCCCTACATTTAGGGCAGCTTGACAAAGCCCCAGCAGCCAAAAGAAAAAATGGCACACCAAATCCAAAATGCCTTTATAACATTACCCCTTTCTCCCTGTCTATTGTTTTTTCCAGATGTTTCAGGCTGAGTGGTGATGTAAAAGCATTTCAAAGCCCTCAACTGGAAAATGTTCATCTGCATTTTGAATATTAAAAGTGTTCAAAATCAACATAATCACGCTGAGACAGTAGTGCATTCTGGACTCCTACGTACAACATTTCCAATTTCACGCCATGTACCCATCTTTAGATAGCGAACAATCTTCTTTATCACAGGAGGTGGGATATTCTCTTCATCCATCCTTTCAAAAGAGGGGATAATGAAGATTAAAGCGTAGGTGAGGACGGAGCCGTGTGTGGGCCCGTGTTGCTGCATCGTTTTGCCGTCCAGCACGAGAATGGCCAAACGAGAGAAACGCCCCCTGCTACGTTATGACAGCGACACTGCAGGCCTTCAATATCTGTGCAACCTGCTTAATCAAGCGCTGCTTAATTAGCAATTATCATGGACAAACAAGTGCAACTGGAGAGGTAACAGAAATAAATGATGTCGCAAAATTAAGAGTTCATCGTCAACCACAATGCCGTCAAGCACAGAGCTGCCTTACATTTTAAATGTATATATTGTGTGTAAATATTTATGTTTTATTCAGGAGGTCTCTTATATGTAAACACACTCTTCAGCACACTGTGGCTGTGTCCACTTGGCTGCTTTTAGAAGACACACGTCTATAAAACAATACAGTGGCTGAATCAGCCTCGCATGTGGACTTCAGTCAAGCAGAAAGCAGCGGTGGGCTGCAGGTTTTCTGGTTGAGCCCTCCCACACCGCAAACAGTCTTTTAATGGGTTCTCGACCTCAGTAATCACTCAGGACGACTGTGTCCACTGTGGTCTCGAGACCAATTGACCTGATGAAACATCTGGCAAAAATGCCTTGACCCACATTATACTGTAGCCCTCACAAACACCCCCTATACCTTAATCCTCTGACAAGCATATCCATGTGCTCATGAATAATAACAACCAAGGTCTGTTTCCACCAAGATGTAAAATCAAACAAATTACCATTATGTTTTCATATTATAAAAACCACACTGTCTAAAAATAAATATAATTACAACCATTAATTTTTTTTCAATAACGACCAATGATCTCAATGATTTTACCGAGGGATTGTAAGGACCCTGAGTATAGGTGATTAAATAAAACACACAGATATTCGGAGTATAGCTGAAACAATTAACCAATAAGTCGATCAACTCAAAATTAATCCGCAATTATTTTGATAATTGATTTGTTTTGAGGCAAGAATGCAGAGCGCTTTTCGTTTCTTTGTTTCATATGATAACACATAAAATATCTATGTGTTTTGGACTGATAGTCGGAGGGGGGGAGCTGGAATTTGTCTCTTTAGCGATAACAAATTGTGATAAAATGTTTTACAATTTTTATCTTACAGGCAAAATGATGACTGGAGAAAAATGACCACCAGATTAATCCATAATCAATGTAACTGTTAGCTGAAGCACAAAGAAGAATTTAGAAGTATGCAGATTAAAGAACACAGCATGTGTACAGTAAAAAAAAAATCTTTAGAATCCAACAGAACAGCACGACGAGCTTTACATTACTAGAGCATGAACGCCTTCCTGCTAATTCACAAGGGCAATTACAAGCTGTAAAAAGTAGCATATGGAGTGTGACACTGTGATGACCCCCAGCAGATTTAGCAGAAACGCATGAATTTGGATGATAGGATTACACGTGTGCCATCAAATCCAAACTTACAGGGATCATCCAGTTGGCCAGGTCTCCGTGTTTTGACACCTGCATGGCTCCCAGCATCGTCAGGTTGATGTGACCGCTGACGAGAATGACACAAAAGAATAAAACAAGATGTCAACTTCAGAATCACTTCAGCTTATGATCTCACAAGTCAATTGATCAAAATAAATGCATTTAGCAGTAAATAGAAAAAGCGTATAATAGCAAGGCTAGACTGTCCCTATGAACAAAAGTCTTTGCATCTCAGCAGAGATTATTTCGTCTTTCTATTCATTCTAAAGATGGGCTCAAAGTCCAAAGTGAGGAATCCAACAAGGGAGGCAGACACACAAACACGACAGACTGTATATAAACAAATGCATACAGAGATGAAGAAGTGATTACCTTTTTTGATTACAAGGTACAAGTCTAAAGCTACATCCATACTACTACGTTTTCTTTTTTAAACTGAAAGGACCTCCGCACGTGTTTTAGCTCTGTGTCAGTATTAATCCTTGTCCATACTAACACACCTGAAAACACTTATCACATGACCATTCACATACACTGGATAGCTGCATGCCGGTTTAAACAGGAAGCAGATTGTTGCATATTGTACTGCAGTTGGTACAGTTACAGAAAATACTACGGAAGAGAAACAACAAAGGCGAAAAGTGAGAGCAGGGATTTCTTTTCTTGGATTAACGGCGCACACGTGCACACGTGCACGTGCACACGTGCACACACACACACACACACACACACACACACACACACACACACACACACACACACACACACACACACACACACACACACACACACACACACACACACACACACACACACACACACACACACACACACACACACAAGCACACACACACACACACGGTGACACCTGCATCCCAGCCACCCATTTGCTGTCTGCCAGTGTGACTGAGCAGCACTATTTATGAGCAGTATTGGATTTGTTCTGGGTGGACAAACAGAACTGAATGCTGCAGCGAGTGCGGGTGGGCAATCTCAGACAGTTTGCAAATCAATAAGAACCAGGGACCTTGGGAATATTGGCATGGCTGCTGTCTAGTTGTACAGGTGACAGTAGCTATTTATTAATATTCTGTGTCACAAATGTTGGGGACATGTCCAAGAAGCTCATGGAAGTGAGCTTCCTGGTGCATTTTCATTAAGTATTTATAAGCTATATACATGTATCTCCATTTAAATGTCAGGCACATCTAATTTTCTGTCAGCAAATAGGTTTTCAGAGATTGTGTTTCATGGAGTTACCCTCTGATCATGGCAAATGACTCATCACTGGAGAAATAGGCAGCCCCGGGGAGCACTGTGACAGTCTCCTTTCCTAGAGAATAGAGAGTCCACACATTTAATTTCTAAATATTCAAAACAGAATATTGGGATCAATTTATCACAGCAGCAAACTTGTCAAGAACACACAACAGCATTTACATGTAAACAATCAATAACAAAAGACATTAAACAAACAAAAGTAAACCAACTGATGAAAAGAAAAGAATGTGCATTCATTAATTACCGACAGGAAAAAGAAACCATATTATGGCAATAATATGTTAATATCACTTTAAACCTAGATGTGACTAAAATATTAAATGATTATTACGCTGCATTAAGCATTTATCGAAGCGTGCGTGTACAGGAATTCAAATAAGGTCTATTCATCCACCCATAATTCACTTTGACCAATGTTTCCACAGCTTTTGATCCCCTACATATAGATTAATTTATCATTGGGGTGGGGGGGTAGTGATTAGAGTAACCCTCACCAGCGTTGATCAGGTCTGCATCCACTGCATCCTCAGTGGGGTATGGCCCCTAAACAGAGAGAAATGAAAGATCAACATGAATGCTCACACCGGTGGCGAGCTGCCACACGTGTCGCTCAGCCTGACCTGCCATGATCTTTCAAGGGAGAGAAAAAGACACAATCACATTCTCTGATTAGATGAGACATTGATTTTCTCTGTGTTGACAAAGGGAGGAGAGGAAGAGTGGAACAGTAGAGGAGCTCTCTATAACTGGCACATAAAGTTGAAAGAAACTTCCACCAATAAGGCATTAGCTTAGGTGTTTATATTCTACAGTCAACACAACTGATTAGAAAGTCTCTAAGCAGCAGCCGCCGCAGAAGCAGCCGCCTTTGTGGAAATAATGATTGTGAGAATGAAAAATAGTCAGTTATCTGCTATATAACAAACTTACGACATTTCAAATGAGGCCCCCGACTAGCAATGATGCAGCTCAAATGAACAGCTATTGATCTTGCAACATGCTCGGAGCACAATTCAGTTTTAAAAAGTGTAATGCTCCGGAAAACGACTGTCAAGACGGAAAATATGCCGCTTGTTAGCTTGTTTAATTTGGATTCAAAGCACTGAAAGCCGAGGGGGGAAGAAACTCTGTGTCTTACCAGTCCCAAAATTCCATTTTCACTTTGAAGGTGCACAGTGATGTCTGGTTTGATAAAGTTGCTGGCCAACATGGGGATACCAATACCGAGGTTAGCTGATTAGCTCTTTGTTAAAGACAGGAACTGATCCATTTGTAATCATGAATAATAAATACATATTAAAAATCACGTATATATATATATATACATACACACTCAGAACAGTCTCCTCTCTAAACACCTCGGACCCATTAGTCATGTTGTCATATTGAGTTAACAATCTCAAACCACAAACCCACTGAACGTTGTCCAAATATTTCCAAGATACATAACATACCATGTTGAATCATAGGAGAATGTGGACAACTCTGTAGACTTGTCAATCATAGATAAACCACTTAAAAAATATTTTTAATGCTGTGACAATAATATGTAAACATAATATGTAACACACCTTACAAATCTTTTGTAAGGTGTGTTGTGTGACTGATACCTGTTGCTGTAAGACCTGCATTTCCAGTTTGGGATCAGTCTATCTATCCATCCTGGCCAGCACCCGGTTTGGTTTAACTTGAGGTTAATCAATCAAAGGGGGGCACGTGGAGCACAAACTTCTTTTTTTTCAAAGGATACCATACATCCCATTCTCAAACTCCAGAGCAGCCCGCCGAATGATCCGCTCGCGAACAATATCTGAGTCCTTCTTTGGTTTGGGCTTCTCTTCTTGACTTCTCTTTACTGTGCGTTTCTGAATCCATGCAGAGATAAATGAGAAAAAGGAAACAAATGCGTGACAGGATCTTGAGGCAACACTTAAGAGGATTATTTATATACCTTTTGTAGTTCTACTAATTTGTTAATGAAACATATAGAGTATAATCCCTCCACTCATGCACGCCCTGAAAGGTTTCATTATTATTATTTCTTATTTGTATTGCTTTACCTCGATCCTCTTCTCGTAGCTGGCTCCCTGGACGACCCTGTGGACATAGATGCTGGGTATGTGGATGTCCTCTGCAGCAAAGGTCCCAACATCCACCACCTCTTCCACCTACACAGAGACAGAATGATGAACTCTGCGCCTTCGCCTATAAAATGTCTAGTGACCCTGGAGATTAAAGATCAGATAAGGAAACCATGCACTGATGTGATTACACAACCAGGAAATAACTTCTGCCTCCACGGCTATGGAAATCAGATTAACTGATAAAACCGGCATTTGTTTTGCCATTCCGCAGGGTAAGTTCAAGGAATAAACTTTAACCTTAGGTTAGTTGGTAATTTTCAAAGACCATTCCTGAATAATAAATATTTCAAAGGGATACAGCAGCTTAAAAAGAAACTGTGATGGTGACACAAGCAGATATTTATTTTTCTAGGTTTAAAATTTCTGCTACTGTCATGTCTTTCACAATGAAACAGCTGCTGTAACACTGTATACTTAACATTGTCCGAGTATACCCTGATAACACTAAAATTAATCCCACATTCAAATGAATAATAACAATGTTATGTGTCTCATATCAACCAAACAATGTATCTCTGATGCTGAGACCAAAGTGCATTACCTTTGTGTGGAAAGTGCGTGGCAAAGAGGACGAGTGTACGTACGGGGGTTATTTCTGTCTGACTAACAAGACACAAGGACAGAGGGCTATTGATCTAAGCAGATATGGGTCGCCATGACAGACATAGAAATCCCAGCATGAGCACAGCTGCCTCCTCCTCCTTAGGTAACATAGCCTCGGCTATGCAGGTGTTCAGACGAGTCGTGCGGCATGTGTGGGATCTGCACAGTCTTGCTGGCCCGTTTTAGTCTCCTTAAGTGCCTAAAATCCACATGCTATATTCACGGCAGGCTGTAGTATTAAACAAAGAGGTTTTGACTCGTTATAAGAATCAAACAAACTGAGATGGCATCAAAAGCCAGCAGATAGAACAGTTTTTTTTTTCCTTTGTCAAACTAAAGAGACTTTAAGAGGCAGGAGGGCAATTTCCTCCTCCTCTAGATTGAAAAGCACTTGAGATGACACAAAATTAAAATAAATAAAAGGAGTAGGAGAGGAGCAAGAAGCCAAGGAGCATGAGTTATCATCACATCTCTGACTACCAAAAGGGGATTTAACCATGACAACGTAAGGCTTGAGCTCCCTTATACTTTTTTTCTGTGCACTCCAGTGTGGCTGTAACATACTTATTCCATTTACATGAGGGGCAGGCAGCCGTTCAGAGCAAATTGAATTGAATCTCTCCTTATCGCCACTTCCTCCCTCAGCACTCAGCAGCGACTGAGAGGAGTCAATGGCTGAGAGTGGATCCCATCTTGGCGTTGTCATGGATACGGAGGTTTTGGTCTGCGGTGAGCTTAGGGGCCACTCAGGACTGTTAAAGTGATTTTAGACTCTTTCTTTTTCTGGTTCCCTTGGTTGGGTTACGGTAAATCCTTGATACCCCCGTGAAAACAAGGCCATAAAGAATGAGATTGGTAGGAGCAGGAGAACTGATACAGCAGTCCCACACATCTGCCCACATCTTTCTCCGTGGGCTTAATCTCTCTTTTGTGAGAATGATGATTTCCTTAGACATCTTCATCAAGCAAGACTGCACTCATCACATTATAAAACTGTAGCAGTAATAAAACAGGGGCAAGGGAATCTCTGCAAATATATGGTGGACTTCAGATGAACAGTATCAATGCCTCCTTCAACCAACAGGTGTCAAAAAAGTGCCCACAGAAAACCAACAACAACAACAAGAAAAAAGAAATCACACCTGAAGAGATGGGTTTCTCCATTTCCATGTGTTGGTCTCTCACGCACATGTATTCAGTTCAGTTTCCAATTAGCCTTCCAAAGCTAAATCAAAGCATAATAAGAAGCTCATACAATTTAAATGCTGTCTACATAAAACAGCCTCAGTTCCTTTCATCTCTAGGTGATGTGTCCTAGCTGCACCGGTGCTCAGATGTAGTTCAGACAGGAGGTTCAACGGACAGGGGAAGGATCAATGATTGAAATAAAATAATAAAAATGCACACGCACACAAACACACACACACGATAATGAGCAAGTGTGTGGAGCAAGCAAATAAGCAAACGCATAGACACACACACATTGATATTCCCAGTTCTGAAGAACATATTTCACATCAATGAGAACAGAGCGAGGCATGAAGTGAGCTGGCAGGAGGATAGAGAGATTCAAAGTGCCCTCTGGGGACACAACAAGTGATTCCCCCCCCCGAGTGTGCATGCTTTTTTAGGATGTGAGCTTTGTCAAATCTTGTTAATCTCAAACTGATTGGTACACAATGCGACCAGATTCCTAGAATAAACCACCGGCAGCGTTTTTGGCCGCAGTGTTCCCACTACAGTTACTCAACAACGCTAGAAATACACGATGCTTATCACTGATGTATGCTCAACCAAAATAAACAATGAGACGGTGCTACTGTACATTTAAATTTGACCATACTTTAAATTCATGGAATTTAAACTGTGAGGGAAAAACAAAGATATTAATTAGTTCATGTTTTTTTCCTTTGTTAGTATGTGTGATTCAAAATTATGAACGCATGCACATGCTATGACTGACATCATGATCAATATATGAAAAACCCAAGGTTATTTTCAGAGAAGGATGCAAATGCACACACAACCATTTAATTACCAAAGTGAGTCAGTGCTTAGTGAGTAAATGTATTCATTTAAGATCACTGCACTCTTATTGACCAACCTATGGGTTAAATTTCCAATCTTTAAATGAACAAAAGTGTTTGTGTCCTCTGATTACGGTATAATTGTTTCTTGATCAACAAAAACGATTGTAAGCAAACAGCTTCCAGGGTCAACAATGTTCATTACACCCTTGGTAACAAAGGCACCAGACTAAATAAATGAAGAACATTGTACATTTTTCACTTTTAGGAGCCTTAAAATTAATGAGCGCAACAACTTTGAAGGCTTGAAAGATAATTTTCCCTCTGATGAGCATTGATACCCCTGGGCAAATTGAGTAAAAATTAGGTCATCAGTGTCGTGTGCCCGATCAACATTCAGTAGGCAGGTAGACATAAAATCTACTGAGCAAATCTTATGCTACCTTGAGAATAGAGCCTTTTACTTAATAGTCAAAGTGGGATATGTTAACACTCCCCGTGGCCCCATGTTCTTTCAGGACCATCTTGGCAGAGCATGTCAGCAACGAGTGCAAGCGTCGGTTCTACAAGAACTGGTACAAGTCCAAGAGAAAGCTTTCACCATGGATGGATGGATTTATGGACTTTATAAGGTTTTCACATTTGAAACAAACTAAAACTACAACATTGTTTTTTCAATGTTCAAATCTTGATATTCAATTTTGAACCACATTAATTTAACAACTTGTAGCTAATAGGTGTGCGGAGTCACCTAATCTTATCATCCATTTGGGTGCGAGCGCGTGTGCACGTACTGAAATGCGACAGCCAGGAGAATGAGATGGTGTGGCTACAGACGACAGAGCATGAGGATGACAGTGACACCACACTCTCATTACCCTGTGTATTTATAGCCTCTCCATCTTCGTCCCAGCGTGTGTGTGTGCGCGCGTGTGGGCACTTGGCTGTGCTCTTCTGCCACTTTCAGGGCTCAGCTCCGCAGCTTTATCCTCTAACCCACAATACTGACAACAAGAGCAATCTGTTTCCTCTCAGTGGAAGCTTGCCTCGCCTATGACAGCATTCATGGTTTGCAGAAAATGGGAGACAGCCAACCTATGCAAACCCTGACAACATTAAGGCAACTAAAAATACTGCACACCAAAACAGTTGATGCTCCAGCTCCATGTCCAGCTCAAATGGTAATCTTTACATATCATATAACACAAAAGCGTCCGAGCAATGTGCTTCAGACTCAGATGATTGGCAGTCGTCAGGGATCTTTGAACTCATTGTCCGAACTTATCCGTGTAGAAGAAGTATTCGGATCCTTTACTCTTTTGCAATTTAAAGTACTGCATGAAAAAACTCTACTCAAGTAAGGGTACATAAGTATTAGTAGCAAAAATGCATGTTACTGTCGTTGCTGCTGCATGTGGAGCTAGTTTGATATACTTTATATACAGTTCTATATACAGGGCCACCAGATAAATCTGAGAAGTTAAGAAAACGTATAAAATGCCAATGTTCCATTTCAAACATTCAGTTTTTGCATGTGTTCAGCAAATCTATAGTCCCTTTCCACTTGCTTTCATCATCTCGATTTACATTCTCTGTCCGCTGAAACTACAGTTGATGATTTAACCTGAGTACTGGAGTGTATCATCGGCTTTAGTCTCAGCCTTGAGCCAATGTCAGCGTGGCACTTGAATTTAAGTCTGTGCCAACCTGTTTAAGTCCTTGACAAGTAAATGTCAGCATTAGAGATGAAACCAAAATACAATTTTTTTAAATTGGAGCCAAGCTGTAGGAAGATGGGAAAATACTGCCATCAATATCCTGAAAAATGTATATATATATATCATAAGCTTTTGTATTGTTAACACAATGATGGCTGAAGCGCTCAGCAAGAGATCGTCACTAGCTCCCTGCAAGAAACGGCACCTTCAAACGGTTATGGAAATTTCAAGATTTTAGAAATCAATAAAACCCTCTGTTAAATGGACGTGTAAAAATACAATTTTAAAATACAATACAATGCCATGAGGGTTTTTGTGATGTATTTGTATTAAGTATTTGAAATGACAATATGCACACAAGAGAGGAAAAAAAAGAAAGAACGGCGGCTATGCCCATCTGTCCATTGATATTACAGCCAGCTGTGCAATTACCACCATTTCCTCTGGAGCTGTTTCAGGTCAAAGTCAAAAAAGTGGCACTTTATTGGGGTCTTTGTGGTTGTGCATACTACAACATGTCAACAATTAGGACTCAGAACGGTGCAATGCCAGCGTCGATTTCAAAACAAATGTAATTACTTTATTACATTAAAATAATTATTTTTAACCACCTGAGATTCATTGTCATGAACGCCTTCTGACACAGTATGAATCCTATGAAATTAAAGCTACCGATCACTATTACCTTCAGCCAAAGGGCTGGAAAGAGAGTTGCTTAGCCACGTCCGTACCCACAACATCCTTCCTCACATATTGTGCAGAAAACAGACACAAATGATGACATTCATTGCACTTCTTATGCACTCAAGAGCTAATACATTAACCTCTTTAGGCAGGAAATGATGGGGAAAATGAGTGGATTTATAATTATTTTCCAACAGTAGCTTGTGTAATGGAAGGCACAAGTCAAGAACAAGGCAAGGAAACTCAACAAGGCGTATAAAGTGTTGTACAATAGCATGAGAAATGCTAACTTTCATGAATAACTGAGATCCCAGCAGTAAACAAACAAGGTATTATGTATCATAGAGATTACTAAATGGTTCAGGCTAAGAGTTCTAATTCCGATGGCAAACATTAGAGTAAAGAGACTTTAATTTCCTACTCCTAGTTCAACAATAATCACATTTAGAGCACAAAACAATACTGTGTTGCTCTTTTAGTTTCAACACAAATATATAGTGGAGGAATGATGCTGATACCCCTGAGGACAGAGGGCGTATTCAATTAGACCTCCAGCCGGGTTAAAAGAACAAAAACACACAAGTACATTCATTTGATTCACGCGTGACTCGTTGCGCACAACAACACCCACACCACTAGCATTGCATTGCCACAGTAACAGAATACAGTTGAGTAATTTACTGTGACTGATGGTTGGAACAACAGCAGAAGCCACCGCTTGTATTCAGTCCCAGTGCATTGTGGGATAGACCTTTCATAGTACCTGCGATAAGGGAATAGCTGGACCATCTGGATGGCGTAGAACATTCAACAATTGAATAGCCGGGTTTGGTTGCCTAGCAACCGCAGCTGGTGATGATCTGGTAATTGTTTTTCAAAGTGCTTTTGTGTTATCTCGTTTTCTGACACCATTCCTGCCTCTTTAAGTTTAAATTCAGTGATTTGTGTGTCAGAAATGGAATAGGCACCACAATGATAGGCCAGTGTTCACAGACCAGAGGGCATGAACGATGGCTATAGTGGAAGTTTCCAGTATTGGCAAATGTACCATATAAAAAAACACTTACCGTTATAGGATGTTTGGTAGAATATAACAGAATATGAATCCATTTATCTTGAGCACGGTAGATGTGAAGAGTTTTTCTCGTAAAACAAAAGGGGGAGCATGCTGGCGGCAAATTACCAACAGACTACTGGGGGGGCGGCGGCGGCGGCGGACGGATGAGAGGTCACCCATTGCACGTCCATCTGCGACCTGCACCCGTTGGATAAAACTATCTTTCAATCACGTGGTATCCACGCCCCAATGTTAACCATGTTTTATTGTCTACTTTACTCTAAATGGGACCACAATTTACAAAATGGACATCATGCTGTATTGAAGAAGGCTTGAAACTAGAGATTGAGACCATAAACTACTTGTGAAAATGTTTACTGACGATATAAATCAAGTGAGGAGTGGAGTCATTTTCTCATAGTCTTGTATAGAAACTGACTTTTAGGTCAGACCCACCCCCTGATCCTACGTCTGGTTCCAAAAACCAAGATGGCCCTGGTCAAATTGCTAAACTTGAGGCTTCAAAACGGCAGCTCACAAAACCAATGGATGATGTCCATGTGGGTTGTCACTTATTGCATCCAGTGGAGTCACCCTCTACTGGTCATTCAAGAGAATACAAGTTTTGGACACAGCCCCAATGCCTTCACTTTCTGGACTACGTCCATTTTTATAGTCAATGGTTCC
This sequence comes from Scophthalmus maximus, assembly GCF_022379125.1. Taxonomy (NCBI): domain Eukaryota; kingdom Metazoa; phylum Chordata; class Actinopteri; order Pleuronectiformes; family Scophthalmidae; genus Scophthalmus; species Scophthalmus maximus. The sequence continues at coordinate 9,454,450 of NC_061533.1, read as the reverse complement.
AGCACAGTTAGTTCAAAAAGCCATTATAGAGTAATGGGTTGGCTCAATAAAAAGTTATTCAAGAGGCTTATGGCCACCAGCTTAAGTGATGGGAAAGGGTCATCAGTATTTATGTGGGGAGAAAAAAGTGGTAAGACAAGCAGCAGGTGGATCAACATCTGGAATCAAATCATCTTATTATCAATTATTTTGCATATAATTGCATGTGCTGTTACCGTTTGTCCACCAGAGCGGATAGGAGATGTAGCGTTTATGTAGGGTCTTTGACTCTCAATAGGGGACTTATTTTCATTACAGATTAAGTATTTTGAAGCCAGGGCTCAATCTAATCTAATGTGGATTGAACAACCTAGTTGTTTTTGGCTTAGTTTAAGTTGCTGCTTATTGACAGAAACTGAGAGGTGCATCATTTGTAGTTAGCTAAATTTTCCAATAGAAGTGTCAGTTCCATGCCACAATGCCCTGACGTGTCTTGCCCTTTGATAAGGGGCTTAGATTCCAGAACAATTTGAGCCTACCTGGATGTGTAAAGGCTACAGAGAAAGAAATCTACTCAAGCAGACAAGCACTTCTCTGTGCAACATGATTGTCTAAAACCTCTCTGCGGCAGCCGAGCTGAGCTGCGAGTGAAATGAATAGCTTCAAAAAGCACCTGACTCTGTCTGTTAGTTCCTTTCCATGCCTTAACCAGCTCCCAAGATAACAGGGTCAATTTTAACAGCATATCACCAGATTTATGTTAGGGCATGGACTGAATCCTCAAGACACATTTATTTTCAGAGACGGTAATTGCTTCAGTATCAGTGATAAAAGGTTCTTAATGGGTGCTGCAACACGGGCCTATCACTTTATTGTCACCAGTAAGTTAGCTCGTAATAGATAATGTTCATATCTTACCTGCACTGCCATAAAAAAGCAAGCATTCCGATAAACATGCACCTACCGAGTGTTAGTCCTATTGCACATTTGAAATAATATTTTATTATCATTTGATATTTATTTTACATCTGGAGCCATGTTTATTTATTCTTTCATACAAGGAATTAGAACAATATTAATGAGTGCCCACCCTTTATTGTATGGAAGCAGAAATGCCACAAAAACAATCCTAGAATTTTTTTTAGAACTTCCCTCAAATTAAGACCGGGTCTCTAACCCCTTTTGAATTGTTTCATCCTCCAAAATAAACCTTGAGAAGATTAATTAATGTGCAGAAAGATTGACAAACAGAATTCAATATTTCATCCCACCAACTATGCTTGACACTTTCATAATGCAGCATTCAAAGCAGAGCTGCATTACCATTCATGTCAATACAATCGACAGTTTAACACAAGTCCAGCAGACGTCACATTTCGTGGTGGCATCTCTGCTGTCACAGTGATCTGTCTCATCGTCCATGTAGAAAAAAAAAACTGGGAAACAGTGCTGAATCTCCATAATTCATTCATCTGTCATTGGCATCATGGTCGTTGTCAACACACATGCACAAGATTAGGCATGATTCCAAATAGTTGAATTCTTTCATGATGGATGTGTGCAGTACACTGTTAATACCTGTTCTGTTTACCGCTAAAAAACAAAACTTGGTTTATTTTCACAAAGAGAAAGAAAATGTACTCTCCCACTTGGTCCCGGATATTTCTTATCAACAACAGACTAAATATCAGGTGGAGACACCGTGGAATAATTGAAAATGTGTTTCGCTGAACTCTGTGAGATTTATGCAAGACCCATCGCTACCGGTAAATTTTCAGACAGCGCCCATGTTCTATGGTTTTCTCACTCACACACACACAGTTTTTCTCCCTTCTGCTCTCTGAATCAAACTGTGTCTTTATGGGAGGTGTGAATCTGTTTGTGTGCTGGAAGGGTGGACACACATACACACACTCACGCACACACAGCTAGATAAGTGGGAAACCAGACAGAATGAAACTGGGCATGTCAGAGATGGCCGGACAGGCTTACTCCATTTTTGGCCGTACAGATGGAGGTTAAGATCTCAAAACCGCAAGACTATAAATAATATCTCAGGTCTAAGAATCATATTCAGAGGAATATATTCTATTCCCAATTCTAGGTTATCTTTCAGCCCACAACCATAGAACAGTTGGCCTTTCACCTGTCAGAGGACTGTCTCACATTTCTTGACAGTAAAGAAACGAGAATAATCTTTTTTTTCTGAAAATGGCCTTTGAGGGTGGTTAGATAGTATCTATTTGAAAAGATGACTATGTTTGTTTGCTTCACCGGCTTCACAATGTATAGCTGAAGAACTGCTTTTGTGTGCATGGGCTCAACTCTCAAATAGTTGTTTTCTTTACCTTGTTTTCTTTTTATGGTCTACAGTTCAACTGAAATCGGTTATTTATTTGTAGATGTAGGTTCTGGGGCAATTTTAGTTGGCTGAATTACAATACAGTGGAATTTAATGACATGGATGTGTGTTACCAAGGGTCAGTTGTATATTTGAGTGTTGATTTTCATAATACATACAATTTTGCCACAAGGTTCTATTTGGGCACCAGAATAAATCTGCTAGAAAATCCTAGAAAATGAAAGTCTGCATAATGCAAGAAAACCATTAAAGTCAAGCTGAAGCATAGGTTTTGGGACGGGGCAACTGCTGTTAGATGAGTGTGAAAAGTCATGTTCCAGACAGATATAAAAAACATCTGTGTTGTTGACAATCACATACCTCAACTATGGTGGTTTTGGCTGCCTTGCACATGGGCTGATTGAAGTTCCTGGATGTTTTCCTGACAGAGAGGAGCAAGAAAGATATACAAATATTAAGGAAATATTTCAAACATAAGAATTCAAACACACTAGCTGTGATATCCAATTTCTAACTAATCTAGTACAAACTAGTAGTTTTCAAGAGGACACTGCTCTCTTGTGGAGAAAATTTTTACTACATCTGATCAATTATTCATATACACCAACATCAGCATGTGCTGCTTGTTGTGCAAACACAACCATAGCGAAAAAGACAAGATTAAAACACTGAGGCAGGAAGAAGCTGAATCCTTTACAAGATAAATACTGGCATTGCCAAAACATGACATGCATGTTCTGCCATAATTGTGAGTTAAACACTCACCTGAAAACTATGTTTCCAGCCTTGTCAGCCCTCCATGCCTTGATCAATGCAAAGTCTCCGGTGATGGCCTTTTCCATAATGTAGTGCCGGCCATTGAACTCCTGGACCTGTGGCACAATGACAACACAGTACAAGGAGTGAGTGGCACGGTAAAAAAGTCAAGGCTGAAAACGGTGAGTTGTTTACATCTCACTACATCTTACTCCATCTTACTCCATCTCAGTTTGATTTTCAACACATCAAACCAACTGGAAAGTGGCCATGGGTCTGGAAAAACATCTACTGTCATCTCAAGTCAACCGACTAATTTTGCACCGACTTCATCATGGCACAACCACAACAGGGAATACCTCCCTCTGTCTCACCTCTCTCTTCTCACTGGCGATGGCAATGCTGCCTTCTTTGTTGTACTTGATGGGAGAGCCTCCCTCTTGGATAAGTGTGCCATAGCCAGTGGCTGTGAAGAAGGCTGGAATCCCAGCACCTCCGGCCCTGATCCTCTCTGCCAGAGTGCCCTGAGGAGGAAAGATGAGTATAACAGATGAATGTCACCTGCATGCCTCTACTTCTGTCAAAAACAATGTTGGATGTTGGAATGTAACATGTCAAGACTTTTCATGAATTTTCATGATGTGGATATAATGTTTTCTATATGTGCGCAAATCCATGTGTGGTTGGACCAACCTGTGGTGTCAGTTCCACTTCCAACTCCCCTGCCAGATACTGTCGCTCAAACTCTGCGTTCTCTCCAACATATGAGGAGATCATCCTCTTTATCTGCTTAGTCTGGAGCAGCAGGCCCAGGCCAAAGTTATCCACTCTGATGAAAACATACACACAGCATTAGTGACTTTGTTTTCAACGGGGTCATTTGGCAATAGGATAGTGAAAAAATAACACAACAGAAAAGTGGGAATTCATACTAGAATTTTAACCATTTAGTTTGCAAGACATGATTCACAAAAGTAAACGTGGAAAAACTTGACAGAGCTTGATCGGTTGTAGTTTGCAGATGTGCAAAGTTGAAACATAAACGCAAAGCTCTTAAAAGGGTGCAAATACTAATAAAAGCAGTCATTTAATAATTGTAATTCATTTCAGTACATATGTTGTGATTTGACAATTAAGTTTTTTGCAAAAAGTCCTAGTTACATTAACTGTAATACAATGATGTTTAAAAAAAAAAGACAAAAAATGTCCAAGAAGGAGAAGTTATCCAAGGTCCATAATGTAGTGCCGGCCACACCCTGACGCGCGCGTATGTGCGCGGGCCCGATCATCGCTGCTTGCAGCTTTAATGTCAGTTATTGTGTTACTAGGGTCGTTGAAATACTGACCACAGTCAGTCATCAATCTAAGAAAGAATGGTCTTCATAAAATGTAATAAAAACTGCTCATGTAGTATGTCCTATCCTGTCTGGTTACAACAGTGTAATCAAATCAAGTCAATGTCAATCCTACTTTTATGTTTAGTCACGCTACAATAAAATAAAAATGTTTGCTGTATGCTATCCAAAATTTCTATAACTCTATTGATGCAGTGTTTCTACTCCTACTAAATCCGGGACAAGAGGAAAACTGAGCTTCGCAAAGAGTGAGTTCTCGCTCATTTATGTAACACAAGAAGCTGAGAATCATCAACCGCTGCTTTGTCCTCGTCTCTAAACTCAGGTCAGCTGACAAGACACTATCTAGGCCATGTGTGCTCAGAACACCAAAAACAGATGACTGGGATAAGCCCTCGCGACACTAGTTTTATAACACATATGTATTCTTTTAGAACAAAAACTAGTGAGTATGTACAGTGTGTGTGTCTGAGTAATGAAACTTGCCTGAAGCAGCTGATTATATAAGTAGGTGTAAAGTTACATATCTCCCCATGTGTATTGTTAGTCACTGCTGTATAGAGACACAGTGACATAAGGATATGTTCATCCAAATTAAACCAATTTTTCCAAACCTCTCAACCAGAAGTTTGCAAAATCCTTCAGGCATTTGGTGAGAGCTTTCAAGTAATGACAAGTAAACAGCAAGGAACTGAATATATTTGTTAATCCATTCAATGTGAAACCGGTTGATGTGCATGACAACCTTTAACACAAAATCCTTAGAGCTGCAGAGCAACATCAAACAACCTCCCACTGCTCAACATATACAAACCCGTATGAGTGTCCTGAGGATCTATACCCATTGGGAGGAGGAGACATGCTTTGAAGTTTGTATCTCTGTTTGGGAAAACCTACTGCTGTGAGCAGTTTGTTACAAAACCGACTCTAGCAACCTGGAAAACTAGCTGCATCATCAGCACCATCTCACATGAGATGCAGCTTTGGGGTTTGTTTTATCTAAAATTGAAACATTACTTCTTCTACTTCCTCCCTCTTCCCTACAGAGGCAGGGAAATTAAACAGGACTCAAACGTAACCGAGAAAACAGTCAGCTATCAGTGTTGTTATCAGTTTTCAACCCCCCCTTGTTGAAACATAAGCCAAATGCATGCTCGCCTCTGTCTATAGGCCCCAGTCGAAGCAGTATTCACAAAGAAACTGAGAGACAGGGATGTATTAAATGTACATATAGTTCTCACTAAAACATGTAGACTGATTTATGCATAAGACAATCCACTATTCCCTACGACTGAATTGAAATGTTCAGAAACCATACAGAAGAGACAATATGAGCAATATTTCCAAGTGGTTACGTTCTTTCCCAACAAGTACTGTCTGCAGAGGGAAAACATTTAGGCAATGCTTGTTCAGTGGGACTGCCCGACTCAAGCAAACAATCCGAGTACCTGTCCCACAAATTGATACACACCAAAAAATCAAAGTCCACAAGAAAAGTCTAACACACTTCACGGGTCAGAGTTTTTCAGGCTAAAACAACAACTGACACAGAGAAATGTATTCAAACAGTGTGTGGCATAGACTGAATGCTCACGGCTCAGCAGCAAAGTCTCAACTTTATTACAGGTAGTGTATTTTGCACAAACACTAGATTATCCCTGGTGTTGGCCTCGAGTAGTAGTAGAGTTCAGTTTCAGGAAGTTACTCAAAATAGCTACCATCAAGTATATATTTTGGTAGACGAGGTTCGGTTTTAGTTACTGGCTAAAGTTTCAGTCTTGCTGTGGATACAACTGGTGTAAGAGTTTACCAGGTGGCAGCAAGCTGGGTTTAAATTATTGAAGAAATAAAATGACACCTGAAAAAGATAACAAGAGTTTGCAAGTGCACAAAGGAGACATCCAAAAATATGCTGAAAACTGCCAAGGAAAATTGCAGTAAAAAAAGCTCCAGTTGTCAGCACGAGGTCAATACATTCAACTATTAGCTAGGCCGCTTAGTCTTTGCTGGGGGGGGCAGCCAATCACAGCGCCGACACAAGGCAAACAACCACAACACTAACATTCATGCCTAAAGGGAATGAAAGTCACCTATTAACCTAACCTGCTTGTCTTGGCACTGTCACAGGAAGCCAAAGTACCTGGAGAAAGGCATGCAGGCACAGGGAAATCTCTGAGGGGACAGTGCAAACCACTGCACCACAAAAAGTTACCCAGTGTAAGCTTAAGGGCCTCAAGGGTTAAGTTTTGCATAAGATTTCTGACTCCTCTAGTTCGAGATACTTTAAATCATACTATGTTATAAAAAGACAGAACACATAATAAAAGAAGTTTATGGTCAGCAGAAGCTGACTTGCCATGTGCCCAAAGGTGAACCTCTGAAAGTATTTCTTCTAGACTAAGAGCAAAGACACAGATTATACACAATCACCTGGCCACTGACCGCACCTTTTACTTGTGCCTGCGGCTTACTCTGATAACATCAAAAGCCAACATCACGGCATCTCTCCAGGTAAACACTGCCAGAAGCAAGGTCAAAAATACCTCTCATAAGTTAAGAGCAGGTTTGTAAAGAGATGAAGTGACAGACTCCACCATGAGTCCAAATCATGACAAAGAACGACAACCTGGAGAGGAAGAGGCAAGAGACAGTCACACCCACTGAATCCTCTTCCCAATTGCCCCCCGCAGTCAGTTGTTAACAGTCAACAAGCCAGACTTTGACTTTTACGTGAGAGCCCGGGCTGACCATAATGTCGCTGACCTCATTAAACGTTAAATGTGCTATGACTACAAAGTACATACTTATTTTATTTTGTCCTTAATATCCTAGTGATCTCCAAAATAAATGATAAATGTTGTAGAATATTCAAGATTAGGTAACAAAACTGGCGCCGACCTGGGAAATTTGGATACAAACTGAACTTTTTTTAATCAAACTTTTTTCATGCAAACGCATGATGTGATACCGATGTGAACCCAAACATTATATTAACACAAATACTCTTGAAAAGGTTCAGGCGCCTGCATGAGTGCAGGCGTGTATGCACATACACACTTACCCTGCATTGTTGCTGACGGCAGTGAGACCTTTAACACCGGTCTTCAGTAAACTGTTGATGAGATTTTCTGGGATGCCACATAATCCAAAACCTGAGAACACAGAAAACAAAGTCATGCAGGATAAACCAAAAAAAGAATTTAAGCAACTTGTGTAGTAGTGTCTTGGAGATGCTAGAATTGGACAAAGGAAAATTTGGTAGGCAAACACTGGGCACTGGGCCTGCCATGGCATCGGACCATACTGGCGAGTGTGCAAAACTACTCCAGGCATTTGGACAGAAAGAATCAGGAGATTAAAAGTAAACAAAAGGAACAGGACATATTTGTTAAGCCATTTAATGTGGAGCCAGCTGATGTGTCTGACAATCCACATCATGACATCATTGAGCTTCCAAGCAACGATGAGCTCAGAACTGACTCTTGTGAAGAGTTTTGTCTTTTGGTGTGGACCAGTTTTTGCTCGGTCGCCTGCAGCTGGTTCAGAATGCGGCTGCACGCCTTCCGAGTGGGAAGAGGCGACGTGCTTATATGTTGTTTTGTATTGTGCTTTGAGCCTGTACAGCACTTTGGTCAACTGTGGTTGTTTTAAATGTGCTTTATACTGTAAATAAACTTTGACTTGACTTAACAATGCTCACTGATTAACCCAAACCTGGAAAACCTGCTACGCGAAGCATCATTATCATCATCACCATTTGACACCAGATGCCTCGCCAAAGACAAGCCGTGCCAGTCTTTTGAAGACTGCTGAAAATTAAAACCCAGCTTCCAATCACATGGTAAACATTGGTAATTCCTCTCCAGTGTGTATAGACTGTTAGTGTTGACATTTCTAACATTACAAAGACAGAAGAGGATTAGGGCTTGTCTGTTATTTTCCCCCCAGACAAACTTGTGACACAGTGGAAAAATCTTTAACAATGTCACTCTGAACTTGACTATAAATAAGAGCTGTGGAACCTGCGTGCGCTGTGTTTGTGGACTGTAATCGACCAGCATGTCAGACAGACTCAAAGATCACTTTGATATAATGTGGTCAGTTTACATTCAGCTAAAACTGAAGGGTGTATATAACCATCAAATAAATCTTTAGGTATATCTTACCTCCAACCAGGATGGTGGCACCATTAGGGATATCTTTGACTGCCTCTGTAGGATCCGAGTAGAACTGTGAAGTTCTCTGGCTGGATGTGGAAAAGTAACAGCCACAGGTCTGTAGAAAACAGGGAAAAAAAGTACATCAAAAATGTATGTGTTAATTCATTTTCTTAAAAAGAGCTCCAACACTAAAAGAAACCCACTGTACGTGAATGAGCATAAAAGCATATCAATTTAATTCTCAAAAATGTTACTAAAAAAAACCGATATATGCCGCACGAGGGCAGTTTATGTGCACAGATTTTATGGTTGATCTAGTTTATTCACTGGAAGAAGGGAGGGATAAGCAAATCTGCAGCGCAAATCCTACAACAAAAGGAAGTGGATATTTAGGGCAACCCACAGCCAAGTCCTAAACCAATAGAGTCAGCTGAGGAGTCAAAGTTAAAACCTACTGTGTCAACAGAGGTCAACGAAAATTGTACCTCTGGTTCTCGGACTGCTTCTGAGTACAGCCAGTTCCTGCTGCTGTCCGGATGGTTAACAACTGGTCTAACGTTACTGTACATCTTGAAGTCCCTCAGGTTTATTCAAGGATACACACTTTCCCATGGCAAATTGTTTTTGCATCCACAACACACATTCTATGTCTTGATCGGATTTTAACAAAAACATGCAGTCTTCCATTACTGTCAACGTTGTAGTGTTGACATGTTTGTTCATTCATCACAAAGCATTTCAAAGACCAGGGGAAACACTTTCTTTTTTTTTTTACTCCATCAAAAAACTGTACTGATTCTCTTCTTACTATTACAGGAAGATGTTCAGTGGATCGTGTTCTCTTGAACATTTCCAAAAATGTGCATCTCTCGTCAGTTGTCATATCACATTGGTGTACAAGCATTGTGCACAGGCGAAAACGGTCGATCAGCTATGAGCTGTTGGAATTTAAATTTTTAAAAATCCCCTGAGATAAATTCACCCACAACACACACGCACAGAGTCGAACAAGAGGAGCAAGTCAGGCTGCTTGCTCCATTCATATTCTTCCTGTGTTATGAGTCGGTGGTCAATGCGGCAACACTTGAGCTCAAACGATTGAACTCACTTCCATATGAAAGTTATCAGTTTGTAATATGGGGGATACGCGCGGATATTTTGAGGTCAGTTCAGGGCTGCTTCGAAAAGTTCACTTGAGTAAAACAAAAATATAATACGCGGTGACCTGTAAACTAGCGGACTGGGCTGGCTTCATTGTGACCTGCTGAAGGACGGAGAGAGTGAAAGCCTATTTACATTGTGACCTTTTCATCTTTGTCTCCAAGTCATTTGCAACAATCTCACAGCAACGCCAGTCTTCCCTGCGACCCACTTAACGTCGTCGTGCAACTACTGACCTTGCTCAATTGGTGGCTGGCGAGGTTAAGTTCGGTTCTGCAGGGACTTGAGATGTTTTTGAGGAATAAGATATCCGCTGTGCACAAAGCTCTGAGGGCCGCCATGTTTCTGAGCTACACACGTTGAGGAGGTTGTGGGGGGGGGGCGGGGCCTGTGAAGCTCCAGTCCGTGGGTCGAGCCGACAGATGGTGCACGGTCGCGAAACGACGACATTGGCTAGCGTCGCAGCGGGCTGGACTAGCATACGTGGAAATGGAGAGCCTTGACGAGCTGATGTAACTTGAACAATGTCACCACCACTACACTCTTGGTGTAGTTTAAAATGCTTTAGCCTTGAGGTGACGTCAAAAGTTGAACCAGAAATAAAGTAAAACTGTGCGCAAATGTCTTCTTCTTCTTCTTCGGGTTTTTTTTAGCGGTTGCAAACAACAAATTGGCGCATTACCGCCACCAACTGTTATGGAGTGTGGCTGAGCGTCGCTATTATTTACTATATACTAACCAAAGAAAGAAAAAAAACTTATAAATAATAAACAAACAAACAAGATTTATCTTCTCAATTAATTTTGTTTGTCTAAGATACTGAAATATGACTTGATAACACTCACCTGTTATTCTGTAGAATATCTACTAGATTAAACTGTACTTTTTTCTTTCTGAGGTTTTCGAATAAGATGCCTTCTTTCTTGCTCTTATGTTTGACAGTGCAGCATAACATGCTCTGTTTTTTGTGCGCAAATGTTGATCATTTCACTAGTATACTTAAAGTGCAATAACAAACTGTGCAATATGTATATTTATTCTCCATGTATAACTATTGCTACTGCTCTGTATGTAGAATTTATATCTATTTTTTAAATATTTTTCTTTTATGTTTTTTACATACCTATAGCTTAATTTAAATTTCCTTATATATTCTTCCATCCACTTTGCTGCTGTTATGTCCAAATTTCGTCATTGTGGGACGAATAAAGGTATATCTTATCTTATCTTAAACGGGTTTTTTTAGCTACCGATGGCGCATGCGCACGACACACACGGAACCCTGCGCCGCTGACGCCTTGGAAACAGAAGTGTCATTTGGGAGCACGTGAGTAATCCCTCGCTCACGTGACCAATAGTTTTAGTCATGGCCGACGACTACAGGCGACAAGGTTTCGAGTTGGAGAGAAGGATACTGGAGTTAGACATCAAATGTTCCAGTCTCAGAGCTGAAAAGCAAGGTATCGACACGACGCTGTTGTTTTTGTGTTTGCCTTGTGGCCATTTTTCACACGTCGCGTGCGTGCCCCACGTTCCCTCTGTTTATTAGCTAACTAGCAGGCTAGCTAACGTTATCTAGCATAGCTTTGCTAACCATAACAACAGCTGTTGTCTGGTGATATGTTGCCCTTTGACTGGTGTGCTAACCATAACAGTCAACTAATGGGCGGTGCATATGATAACGTCGTCATGTTTAGTAACGTGAACTCGCTAACGGATGGTTATACTTTGAATTTATGGCTCCACGAGTTAACGGCTAGCGCAAGTTCGCTAATGTTAGCTAAGGTGCATTTTTGTTGACAACCGTTTAGCTGAACATGAAACACGATGCTACGTACGCGAGATCATCAATTCGAGCGGATAATGTGATGTCCAAGTAACATTGTTATTGTTATGTCGACGTGTTTCTGTCATCACAAGTCAACTTTATCAGATACTTTAAAGTCTCAGTTCACTTGTTTAACATGGATTCCACATTATATTGTCGCGCAGTCACGCTTCCTTTGAAGTTGTGACGTCAAAACGTCTGTTATTTTAGCGTCAAGCGATTTGTTTCCACAACCCTTGTGTACATTTTTAACGCCAGTAATCAACAACGGTAGCATGAATTGTGTTACGTTGGGGACACATTGTTATCGTATCTGCATCTTGGTAACATGTTGACGTATCGTTCTTCCACAGATGATGACTATTTACAGAATGCCTCTGCCATACTAGAAAAGTTGAAAACCTATTACAGACAAGGAGGGGAGAGTAGCAACCTTTCCAAGTTGCTTCAGGATTACACACAGGTAGCTCATTACATCAAACTCCATTCATTGTCCACAGCTACAAATAATGATTGTTTTCCATTCAACAATTCGTTTATAAAAATTAGTAAATTGTGAAAATGCCCATTTTTATTTCCCTGCATAAAAAGTGATTTCCAAATTGAATAGTGGAACACAAAAGTATTAAGTCATGCATGTTTCTATTAAACAGGGAAAAAATTCCAATAATCTGAAAAAGTGAAGCCAGCGATTGCTTTGCAGTTTTGCTTGATTTTGTCATTACATAAGCAAATGATTAATTAAGAAACTTACTGTGAGTTATTTCTCCATCTTACCCCTACAAAGGTCAGATGTGCAGAGGCCCCAAAGAATTTAGGATGCCAAATCAAATGCTATACTTTAAGGGTTAATATTAAAATTGTGGAAACTAATGTTACGGTTTTAAGAATCTAGGAGTGAAATTTATGCTCAAGCTATGAAACAAAAGACTTACAATAAATTAGCATGTACCAAGTCTAAGGGTATGTTTAAATTTAAGAAAGTCAAAGTTGTTGTTTTTTTCATCATATAGGTGATCCTAGACATCACGTTTTATGAAGAGAATAAACTGGTGGACCAGGAGTTCCCCGAGGACTGTTCACCGTTTAAAATCCAGCAGTTGCTGCAAGACCTGACCGAGCCAGAAGTTTTGGCAGGGAGGCTAGCACCAGCGCAAGAGGTACGTGTGTGTGTGTGTCTCTCAAAACAAGTTTTGTTTGCAATGTGTCTCATTCTGCTCCATGTGATAAGTTCACGTGATGAGGAGTCTACCCCGAAGGCCATAGGGGCATTAAATCTATTTATATATTTTTTTTAAACCTTCTTTTCCCAAAGCCTTCTTCTGACATTTTTTACCCAAATGTAAATGTAACAGTTTTAACAGCTGCTTTTAATATTAATTTTCTTTTCTTTTTCTTGTGTTTTTTAAATTTTTAACTGCTTTTATGTGAAGCACTTTGGGTATATACCCTATATTTATAATTATATAAATAAAGTTTATTCTTCTCATTATTAATGTGCTTGGCATGGAATTAAGGTGATAGATAACTTCAATGTGCAATACACAGTATAGTTCACTATCTGTTAAAAAAAAAGGTGTAATGGTATTTCAGATGTAAACACTATCATCCCTGTCCCCTTTTCTTGTTTGTTTATCAAGTATTCCCAGTCTTTTCCACTTTATTTTATTTTTGGTTAATGTTTACACAAAGCACCCTTTGACACATTTACTTTCATGCCATCATGTGACACCACTATTCATGCCTGTGGACTGTGATAGGTGCAGTCTGTGTTGGGCCTGGAGCTGCTGGAATGCCTCTATTGGAGACGTGGAGCTCTGCTGTACATGTACTGCCACACCCTCCATCAACGAAAACAGTGGATCAAGAAAAACAAGGATACGTTCCTAAAGGTAATTAACTGCAAAAAGATGTAGGTAGATTCAGTACGTTGTATTTATACACAGATGTGGGCTTATATGACAAACAAGTTGACTTGCAGTAGCTTGTAGTAGTTTGTTGGCATAACTTTGATGTAAGGTGACATTGAGTGCCATGCAAGGCACCATTAAATAAAATGTACTATTATTATTATTATTATTATTATTGTGTTGATATTGGGTTTTATTCTCATCTAATTGACAATATTTAAATCCAGTGTATTCAGGAAGGTGTGCGCTACCTGATGCGGATGCTGCAGGTGAGAAACTCTGTGAAGATCAATGATGGGGTGGTGCTCCATGACACTGCTACAGCCGGCTTCCTATCTGAAGGTAAATATGTCACCACTTATCTCAAAAAAAACAACTGTTGTCCTGCTCTTCACTTGATAACACTCATTACCTGTTTTATGTTTTCGGCCAGGCATCTTCTCAGACACACACCTGCTGACAATGATGTACATCGGGGAAATGTGTTTCTGGGCCGTCAAGTATGAAGACTGCAGTGCTGACACTATGGAACGGAAAGAAGATCGCCTGCAGTTTCGGGACATTGGCACTCAGATCCTCAACAAATACGTGCTCGCCTGCGAGGGCCCTCTGCAGGGCCAGGGTTGGAACACGGAGAATGCCAAGGAAATCCTTAGTATTTTACAGTGAACAGAGCTGCTCCTGTGTTGAAGTTGCCCTCAGGCACAGATCTAAGTTCAGTATTCAAATGTGTGTCAACCCCAAATAAAAATTGAACCCATCAGGTGGGGTGTAATGTTGTGGAAAGTACAGGGGAGGCACAAGGAGTATGTGAAGAAATGAGTCTTTGGATCAGTGTCTACTGGCAACGTCATCAAATGCCAAACGGCCTGTGGGCAAAGCAGGTGGATGAGAGGTCAGAAAGTATAAGAGTGGTGGTGTAAAAGTGGCAGGAGGCTGTTGAAAATTAGTTTGCCCCGTCCTGCTGAAAAAGCAGTTATCATCCTGAAAACAGACTGTTGACTGGGGCACTTGTTTTGCTCTAAGAATGTGTTATAATAATATTAATATAAAAAGGTTATTAATGAAATTGACCTTTTTTTTAATTTTCTTTTTTTAAGATTGTTACAAGTTTAAAGAGAATCCAGCTGGATATGAGACATTGCACAGTAACATTTTATTTATTATGTTTTCATTTTGTTATGCTTTTAATATATTATAATTGCATATACATTAAATATGTATGTGTATATAAAATACACATGAGAGGCAAATAGAGGTGTTCAAAAACTGTTTGACAATGATGTATTCATGACCATTTAAGGTATGTTCAGATTTGTTCATAATACCAGCTTTGTAATGCGCCACTTGTAATCCCATCTATTGCAAGTTCTGTTTTTCCCTGCCACTTGAGTAACTTTGATAGTATAACTATTAGTAGAGAACCTGTGTTGTCTGGACGAAAATCATCTTCTGTTTTTTATGTCCTCGTTGACAATAAACACGCGCATTGTTTTAAGAAAAACAACAACATTATTTTTGCATTACAGCCCAGCAGTTCGCAGATCAAAGTCTAACGTGACACTGTTGTAGAACTACAATACCCACAATTCCGCACTGTCGCCAGCAACAAGGAAGTGTGACGAGACGGGGGACACCGTCGAGTGTTTGGAAGTCTCTCCCCCGGCTCGGTGTTTCACTGGACACTTGCATATCTTCGCACGTTGGCAGTCATGGCAGGAAAGATCCAGCAGCTCAGTGAGTCCGCGGTGATCCGCAGCCTCAGGCGCTTCAGAGACAGATATTTCCCAAACGGCGGCGAAGTTGTCAAGGATGACGTTACCGGACAGGAAGAGCCGCAGCCGGGACTTTTGGACAGTTTGCCGGTGAGACGAACACTTAGTCTAACAACCCAAAAATGAACTCATGTGAAATTACTTTTTTATGCTTTATTGACAGTTGACAGTGATTTCAGGAGAGTGGGTAGGACATTCAGCAAATGGCCAGGGTCGGAGTCGAACCCATGGCCCTGCAGGAGGACTCCAGCCTCCGGTGGGGCGCCGGTGCCGACTTATGTGAAATTACTGTCAGAATATGTGTGTATGGGCTATAATCACAGAGAAATCTCATTCAACAAGGTGGGACGAAATTAAACAAAACAGAATGTTTCCCTTTGCCTAATTGGTAATTCCTTCTCAACTCCCATTACTTTTAACAGGAAAATGTAACCCCCCCCCCATATATATGTTATGATTTTACTTTAAACTGTAGCTTATGAAATTGCATATTTGAACGGCATTACAATGCTCTTCACCCTTTTTTTTTTGTATCATTATTGATGATGTTAGATTTGCTGGTGTTGAATGTCCACTCTGTCCCATCTGTCTTCTCTTAACTGTTCAGACTAGGCAATAAATTAACAATTAAATTTGTAACTGCTATATCCTCCCCCTGTAGGTCGACCATCAGTTCCTAATCATGACCTTTTTGTGTCCTGTGGATATATGCCGACTGGGAGCCACCAGTCGGTACTGGAGAGCCTTGGTTAGAGATCCAATACTGTGGAGGTATTTCCTGCTCAGGGACATGCCCTACTGGTCCTCCGTTGATCATATGACAATGCCCCAACTGGAGTTGTTGAATGCACCGGTAGTCAATGAAGATGACAACCTGGTTGATGGACGAGAAGGGGAAAACGAAGGGAAGGAGACAAAATGTGACTACATGTCAGAGTGGGTAACTTTGTGTGTTTTTTTCTGTTTCAGGGTCATTTGGTCACTATTTTTGTGCTGTTACATTTTTATTATTTTATAATTTTTTTGTTTTTGTCTCAACAGATACCTGAGAGCGTGCCCATCCTGCAGACAGCAGTGGCTTCCTTCGCGGCCAGCGTATGAGGTTGTGACCTCGTTCCTTCAGTCTCTGGTGCCTTCGTCCGAACCACGTTTTGCCATGTTTGGCCCTGGCATGGAGCACCTGGATGTGTCTTTAGTCACGAGGCTCATGCATGCCCCAGATGTGCTTCCCGTGTCGGGCACTCCACACAGACAGATAAATGGTGACAATAATTTAATGTAATTTGATTATTTCTAATGGATAAAGAATAAAGTTCTCCTGTCTTGAAAGTCAAACTCTTCTCAAGATTAAATGGACTGTCATTGGAATACAGATGTTGTATACCCAAAGTGTATTGCTTTGGTAATACAAATATTGCATCAATGTGTTTTACACATAGACTCTATCAGGGGACAAATTATTGTAAATGTTATGTTGCTTGTTGTTGGTTTATTCGCCCACCTCTAGGTGGCAGTATTGGCCTATAGTTTACGTCTAACGAGTTCCTATCAGCCAAAATAACCTAAGAATTTAACTCAACTACCATCAGCCTTCTTTTGTTCTAGGTATTGGCTCAGGCATCAGTTACATGTTCAACAACCAACACAGATTTAATATCCTGACCCTGTACTCAACCAACAGGTAGGCACTTAGAATTTTAAGGTACCATGCAAGTTCCATTCGTGAATTATATTTTTTCTGCATATTATTATTTTTAGTTATACAACTTTGTCTCCAGGGCAGAGAGGGAAAGAGCCAGAATTGAGCAGCAGATCATCAGTAGTAAACTTTTTACTGTTGAAGGAGCAGATGACTCGGGTTGCCCCATCTACAGCCCGGCCCCTCAGGTCCAGCAGGTGTGCCAGGTGGTGGATGGTTTCATCTACGTAGCCAATGCAGAGCCTGGAAGGGGTGAGATGATATGTTCATATTTTCAAAGCTACTGCACTTTGGTTGTTGAATGATACGCACATCAGGACATTTGCACAAACAGATGGGGGGAGGTCTGAGGTGGCCCAGATCCAGGCAGTGCTGAGCGCTGCTGGGTGTGCCACGTCAAGGCCTTTACTGGTGCTCTCCTGCATCTCCAGAGAAGAACCAGAAGCAACCGGGGCCACCAGCCAGCAAAGTAGGCGCCGGACACCCTGCGTTGACATGGCAAAAAGACTTGGACTACCGCAACTGGCAAACCCCTGGATGGTAACTGATATTTGGTTGAACTGAAATATCTGCATTTATTATGGGCCTTTTTATCACAGCAGGCATATTGGCATGTCATAGTAGAAAGAAAACAGATGTAAACATCAAAATGAATGATGACTGAATTCCATTTAGCTGCTTGTGTTTAAGCGTTCTGGTATTTTTCATTCTGGCTCACTGTCACACGCTCATCTTGCTTACTGGGACACTTGAACTGAACCATTATTATTGTTATCAGTAACAAGTCAAAATGTCTGCTCACACGATATGTGCAGATTCTCAACCTGTGTGTTACTCTCTCATAATCAGGTGCAGGATACAGTGGCAGAATCCCTGTCGGGGCTTCTGGATGGAATTTCCTGGCTGCTGAAAAGCTCTGGTGTCAAACTCTATGGTAGCTAGTTCCCTTT
Organism: Scophthalmus maximus; assembly: GCF_022379125.1. NCBI lineage: Eukaryota > Metazoa > Chordata > Actinopteri > Pleuronectiformes > Scophthalmidae > Scophthalmus > Scophthalmus maximus. The sequence continues at coordinate 9,436,515 of NC_061533.1, read as the reverse complement.
TTAATCCTACTGCTACCAAATTGATTACAACCACAAACTGCTGCATTATCCCGACACCAAGACGCGCTACGGCATTTCTTGAGTGATGTGTCCCACGTGCACCGAATTTCTCAGAACTGGAGCTCTGCCTGTGAAGTTTACTGAATTGGATGAGCAACAGGAGAGATGGGTTGCTGACTATTACTCATCTGGGAGACCTGACAGAGACTCTGTTCTTCTTCTTCTCCTTATTCGTAATAATGATAGATAATAAACTTTATTTATATAGCACTTTTCAAAACAACCACTAAAAAGTGATTCACAAAAGAAAAAGAAAAACAGGAAACTGCCACATGCAAAATCAGATTCATATGTGGGAAGTTATAGGGAAGTTATCATTAGTTGTTGTGGATGCAAGAACACTGTTAGTGCAGACAAGCAGAACCACAAAGATACTGTAAACAGGTTCAGGAGCAGAGCTAGAAAACCTCATTGCCATAATTACTGCGAGCTGCTAACTATTCAGGCCGTCCACAGTTTAGTTGTAAATGTGATTGTTTACATTTTTTGGCATGACATTTTACAATACTCATAATGTAAGTACAATTATATTCAGTAAATTGCTATCAAGTAATTACAATGACAAAACAATTTTTCTTCTTTTTTCCGTCGATCTCTTGCACATAGTCTGAGTTAGAAACCTGTAAACAGTGGAAGCTATTTACTTCCTTAACTGGAACCCTGTGGTTCCTTTCCTCTGAGGTCAGAGCTGGCACGTAGAGTTGAATTCACATCTGTACGTCAGCAAGCTCGGAAGAAAATCATGCTCTGGCCACCAGGGAGCGTTATACTTTATGATACAGCGCTGGGTTCACGGAAGATCTGCTTTTTTCTAACTGCTTTAGATTATTTCCCCTTTATCCCCTTATTTCCCTTTATTTGAGATTTTCAAAGTTGTTGAAAGTAGCTTGCTAATGGGTTATATCAGTTATATTAGAATTATCTATTAAAAATACAACCAAGTCCCAATCACAGAATACAATGCTGTGAAAAGACAAAGCCTGCCTCTAGTGAGTGAAAGGGTTACATGACCACAGAGATATGAAAGTTGAGAAAAAATCTTTTAATATTTTATCTTTTAATATAATAATCATAGGTTTTCACAGCATAAAGGCTTTTAAAGCTGTCTACTCTAGAAAATACATTTGCACAGTTATAAACGGACTTGAAAATCTGTCTCTTAAGTACATCAGCCAATGGCTTCAAGCAAACACATAATAGATCCTGGAATGTTACATACAAACACATTTTGTACGTTTTTGCGTTGGTCATTTTAAATCTGCATTGATTGAAAACAATTCGTCAACACTCTCGGTGCCTGCCTTTTTGTGCCTCAATTGTCCAAAATGAATTGCAGCCAAATTGCGTTGCTTGAATCATCACTCGCTTAATGTGTTAAAGTTGTGTTTGCACCAACTGTCTCATATTCAGCGTCCCTGGTGGCAGCGTTCACATGCCATTAGAGCCACATGCATGACAAGATAATGCGCCTCACGGCTGCTCTTTTATTCTAGTCCCCTAGGTAACCACAAATTATTGGCAAAAGTATCCTCCACAGCCTGTCCATCAGCAGCTTCCTAAGTCTCAACACTCATTTTTTTCGTAGACATACAGATTTAGAATAGCCATGATTGGTGCAATTTAGGTGCATTAAGCTCAGCTGAATAGTGGTGAAGCAGAGATTGTTGGGTTTTTTTAATGGTGAAATTTAACAGGAAATGATGGAGGCAGGTGTGTGTGTGTGTGTGTGTGTGTGTGTGTGTGTGTGTGTGTGTGTGTGTGTGTGTGTGTGTGTGTGTGTGTGTGTGTGTGTGTGTGTGTGTGTGTGTGTGTGTGTGTGTGTGTGTGTGTGTGTGTGTGTGTGTGTGTGTGTGTGTGTGTGTGTGTGTGTGTGTGTGAGAGAGTGAGTGTGAGAGAGAGAGAGAGAGATGGAAAATGATTTCTCATTTCAACATGTCTCTCTGTCATCTTGTTCACTGTAAACACAACGTCTTTGCTCCACACTCACTTTACAGTTATTTACCTGCTGTGTATTTCTGTTTGCCTGTGCATGCACTTGCGTGCTTATGTTTACACAGACTATCCAACAATGAAGCTGGGGCACATAAAAAAAGTATATAAACCGCGGGAGCCTGTTTTTAAGGGTAGGTAGGCAGAGAAAAACATTTGACTAATCCTTTATTATTACTCCGTGATCCTGATGGAGCCTATGGAGGAAGAGACAAATCCAAGCAGTGACAATGTAAATGGATATGTGACGAAGTGAAGGAGCTGCAGTCTTGAGTTAAGTGAATTAAGTTGATAGAGAATATGAAATATATCAGAATGAATATGCATCTTGTATACAACATCCGTTGCTGGAACTTGCTGGGACAGGATATTTTCAAGGTCTGTTTATTTAGACTTCAGACTGTGTGGACCATTAGCACACATCTCTACATAATGGCGGCTGGGTTTTGGTGGGGGAGGTTCCCCAGCTCCAATGTTTCGGAAGGGTGTTGAAGTACCAAACCTCCAGCTGCCTCTTATCTTCCACAATCAAAAGAGGCCTCTGCGATGTCAGAAGGAAGAAAACCCCTTATTTCCTGACCGGAGACAGTTTACATATTACATTGTGAGGACCGCTGACGCACAATGATGTATTTAAGATGTTTATTGAGACTCCAGGATTTGGAGATTTAAAAATTTTAATAAAAAATTATTAAAAATGGTCTGAACTCAACATCGTTACCAAATTCCCATACGAAACGTATTAATTGAAACTATTAATTAAGATGTCAGAATAGTTCATATGTTTGGTGTAACGCCATGGGACAGAGAGATGTGCCTGACTTTAAGGTCAGTTCACAGTAAACCAATGGATCATGAAGAATGTTTTTGCATAGGTATTTCCTATAAATTCTCTGCAGGTTTTTCCTGCTCAATGAAACTTAATTGAACGGAAACCCTCTTGTTTTGTGGCCTTATTTAAACTAGTTTACATGCACATTTTCAGCATTTGTAGAGTAAGTCAAATATGCACAGTGTGTGCACCTACTTAAAAATACAGTAGATGGGGTGTATGAAAACTTAAAGCAACAGCTGTACAATATAAATCTATAATTCGGCACTATTGTCTTGGTCGTTTCAGCTCTTTGTAGAAAATGTATCTGCGCTTTCTGAGGCTGCCATCTGTGTCGGTGTAGAATGTGTATTGATTTGCATTCATGTCAGTTCATTTATTAAAGTCACGTTGTTTTGATCAAGCATCATTAGTGCAAAGATAATGCAGACGTACAACACACACATCTGAGCAAACATACAGATGCTAGAGTTAGAGTGTAAATAATATTAATCTAATGAAGATCTGTTGCTGTGTGAATAAATGTTTGACTCAACTCCAAACACTGTTAAAGGGGTAAACACAACCAGCTGTGTCTTTCTCAGACTCTTTTCTTCTTTTTTTTGCATGAGCCTCTCCATCTCCTGCTGTTCTCCTTCTTCACCTCTGTCCCATCCCACTCCTTCCACTCTCTCCTCCTTTCATTAGAGTTAAGTCCCTGATTTGTATTCCACAATAACCGCCAAGATTAAAGTAGGCATTGGAAAAAAAATACATAATTTGCATGATGCATTCATTGCCTAGGCTAAGCGTCCCTCTTAATTGTGTTGTTTTGCACATGGTGGGGCTCTCATGCTGATACTCTGTGGATCCAGCTCATCCCATGCAATCTCCGCAGTTCACTTCAATTTCCTCCCCACTTCATTGCCTCCGTCCCACCTACCGCCTGCTGTCATATATATATGGCAGGTTGGGGACTCGTAATTCTGAGGAGGGCTCGGGGCTGTTAATAGTGAATTATCTGTGAGTCACTTTGAGCCTGTCGGTGTGGAGCCGGGAACACGGTGATGTGCCCCTATATCTGCTGTGTGTGCCTGTCCACCCTGTAGCCATCCCCTCTCAGTTATCCTAATCTAATGGGCAGTGGGGTGCAGA